>NC_092529.1:3542500-4792500 GCF_037038585.1 Patagioenas fasciata | reverse complement strand
TCGCGCTCTAGGAGGACGATGTGCCGCGGGTAGTGGGCGCAGATCTCGCCGTGCGCGTTGGAGATCACGCTGTAGCGATAGTCCCGGCCGAAGAGCTCCAGGCATCGCCGCTCGATCCGCTCCACCTGCGCACAGGCACCGGTCAGCGCCCGCCGCACCGACACCGCTCTCCGGTGTTCACACCCCCAGTCCCGGTCGTCTCACCTTAGCGGCGGCACCGCCGCTGTCCTTGGCGCGGTACTGTGTCCGGGAGAACTCCAGCAGCAGCTCGGCCAGGGCGCGGTCCCCAGAGCCCGCCGGGGGGCACCCGCGGGCCGCCGCCGCCATGGCCGCGCCGCTCACGGGCCCATGGCCCCGCCGCTTCCGCCCTGTCTGCCGCTTCCGCCCGGCCAGCCAATCACCGCCGCGCAGGGGCCACGCCCTTTCCGCCCTTTCGCGGACGTCATCACCATGCGCCACCGAGCACCGCTCCGGACCCATCTTCGGGCAGCGGCCGGCCGCGCCGAGCCCCGGCGGGTGAGGAGCCACCTGGCTCTCGGTGTGAACCGGGAGCGGGGGGAGGAGCGGGGCCCGGCCACGCACCGCAGGCGTGGGGCGGTGCTGCCCAGCACCGGGCCGGAGGACGCCGCGGTTTTGTCTAAGCCACGTTTAGGCTCGCGGAAGGACGGGGCGAGCGCTGGCAGGCACCGCTCTGAATAGGGAATCGTGGAACGGGCGTTAATTAAAGCAGCCCCGCCGGGGGTGTAGCCGCACACACAGCCTGTCGCCGTGGCGGCTGCGCGGTGACCGGCAGCGGGGGCCCCGCCGCACGGGCTGTGCTTGGGAGCAGCGGTGGTCGTGTGCCCGGGGTGGGAGCGGGGCCGTCCGTTTGTACCGGGGTTAACGGGCAGTGCCGTTACACGGCCAGGGGCACGGGGCCGGCAGCTCCTTTGCTCCTGCAGGGGAACATAAAGGCGATTTTTCATCTGCATAAGTGTGTTGTGTAAATCAGCTGAGAACTCTGACGAGACTCGGAAGAGAATGAGGCCGCTGGAGCACTTTATAAATAAAGCCGAAATCAGCAATAGCACAGACAATGCCCCACATCCCAGATGCCTTGAGAAGAAAACTGGTCCCGGACAGTCTGGTCTCGGGTGGTGTTTTGGGACCAGCGGGAGCCTGGTGGGTTTTGCAGGGCACCTGCCAGCGCGCACATCCCTCAGGCCACCTGTCTGGCACACGTGGCCTTGCACGCGCGTGTGTCCAGGCCCTGCAGCCCAGCGCACACGGGGGGCGCTGGATCGGCCCCTGCTGCTCCCAGTGCTGGTGAAGCCCACGCTGGCGGGTTACCCAGGCGGGTCGGGAGGGCCGGCTGCCCGCCCGGGGGGCTCTGCCGCCAATCCGCGGGTGTCTCCCGGGGTGGTGGAAGAGCCGGGAGGATGAACGCCCTCCCCGCGGCCTGTTGCGGCCGGCACGCCCACGCGTGTACCTGCGGGCGTTAACCCCGTGCGGGCCACGACGTGGGTGAGCAGCCAGCACCGGACCGGGGCGAGCCGGAGAGCGGGCTCAGTGGGCCGGGTTACCGAAGGGGGCCCGCCGCTGCCACAGCTCCACCTCACCGACCCACTCCGAACACTGCCGAGCTCATTCCGAACCTTTCCGAGCCTCGGCCGAACGCTGCCGAGCCCGTTCCGAACCTTTCCGAGCCGCCGCGGAGCGGGCCGAACACTGCCGAGCCTCGCTCCGAGCCGGGCCGAGCCCTCGGCGGGCGGAGCCGAAGGCGCCCGAAGCGGCCCGATCCCCGCGGGGCGCGCGCGCGGCGGGCTGCGCTCGGCTCCGCAGTGGCGGGGACGTGGGGGGGGGGGCGCGCGCCCGCGCGTGTCGGGGGCGCGCGCGGGGCGCAGAGGCGGCAGCCAAGATGGCGGCGCGGGTGGCGCAGGGGCCGGCAGCCCCCGGGCGCGCTTAGGCCGCGGGCACCCCCTTCCCCCCGCCCCCTGCCCCCCCCCCGCCCCGGGCGGGCTCTCCGCCGTCGCGGTGTGTCCCCCCGCACACACCCCCTGCGGCGGCCGGCAGGATGCTGCCCTCGCAAGAAGCCTCCAAGCTCTACCATGACAACTACGTGCGGAACTCGCGCGCCATCGGCGTGCTCTGGGCCATCTTCACCATCTGCTTCGCCATCATCAACGTGGTGGTCTTCATCCAGCCCTACTGGGTGGGCGACAGCGTCAACACCCCCAAGCCCGGGTACTTCGGGCTGTTCCACTACTGCGTGGGCAGCGGGCTGGCGGGCCGGGAGCTGTCGTGCCGCGGCTCCTTCACCGACTTCAGCACCATCCCCTCGGGCGCCTTCCAGGCCGCCGCCTTCTTCGTGCTGCTCTCCATGGTGCTGACGCTGGGCTGCATCACCTGCTTCGCCCTCTTCTTCTTCTGCAACACCGCCACCGTCTACAAGATCTGCGCCTGGATGCAGCTGCTGGCAGGTACCCGCCGGCACCGGGGATCGGCCCCCTCGCCCCCTCCGACGGGACTTCTCTGGGCGTTGGGGCGGGGGGTTGGTGTGGGGGGTGTGGGGTTCGCCGGGATGGCGGTGCCAAGGGTGGGCACTGCGCGCTGGACCCCCAGGCAGTGCTGGTAGGGTCGCTGGCCATAGGGAGCACCAGGGATGCTCAAGGAGGCTGGGCTGGGTACAAGCACTGCGGGATCATGGTTGCAGGAATGAGCCCCGGGGCTTCCTGGGGTGCCCCAGCCAGGCACCAGCACTGGCAGAGCACCAGGAACAGGTGCCAGCTCAGGACACTGGCTCTCAAGGGTCCCTGTGCAGAGGGTGGCCATGGGGAACATCAGGGTTGCTCAACAAAGCTGGGCTGGATACAAGCACTGTGGGACCACGGTTCCAGGAACAAACCCTGCAGCTTCTTGGGACACCCAGGCCAGGCACGAGCACTGACAGAGCACCAGGAATGGGCACCAGCTCAGGGCACTGGCATTTGAGGCTCCCAGGGCAGAGAGTGGCCACAAGAAATACCAGGGTTGCTCAAGAAAGCTGGGCTGGGTACAAGCATTGCGGGATCACAGTTCCAGGAACCAGCCCTGTGGCTTCCTGGGACACCCGAGCCAGGCACCAGAACTGACAGAGCACCAGAAACAGGTGCCAGCTCCAGGCACTGACACCCAGGACTCCCTGGGCAGAGTGAACACCAGCATTGCTCAGGGAAGCTGAGCAGGATGCAAATGCTGTGAGGCTACGAGGCATCCCAGCCAAGAACCGTCCCTAGGGAATTCCAGGGCTTCCTGGGACACCCAGGACTGACAGAGCACCAGGCACTGGCACCTCAGGCTTCCCTGGCAAGATCTGACCCCAGGGAACCATAGGGCTCCCTGGGACGCAGCAGGAAAGCTGGGTCAGGGATCCACGTCAGGAGACCCCAGAACAGGCACCATCCCTGGGGCACCCCAGGAGAGCCAGGCCAGGCACTGGTCTCGGGAGCACCCTGGGACATCCTGGACCTGCGAACAGCCCCATGGGGACCCAGAGCTCCTGGCCACCCCGCATCAGGGACTAGTCTCCCCGTCTGCCCAGCCCCAAGAGCATGCCTTAGCAAGCCTGCCTTTGCGGGGGTACCCACTTTGGGGGAACCCAGCTCCTGAAGGGACACCAGCCCTGTAAAAGCACCTGTGCACAGACAGACCCTCCACCTCCCCCTTCAAGAGGTGTCGTGCGCAGGCCCCTTCCCTCCCTCCAGCATCATAAGAGGGCTGTGAGCACAGATCTTCCCCAGCTCTCTGCGTGAAGACACCCTGAGCACAGTGCTTCCCGCAGAGGGACACCAGATATTTACCTTGATGTCTCCTCAGAAATGACCACAGGCTCAAGCCTGGTCATTCCCTCCAAAAGTGTCCCTGTCTGTAGATCCTCCTTTGCTCCCTCCACAAAAGAAACCCCGCCATAGATGCACCCTAATGTCCTCATTCCTCAAAGGGATGCCAGTAACCCAAACTTTTCCCCAGAAGACGACCTAACGCATATGTTGATGAGGTTCCCAAGTGTCCCCTTGTGCACATACCTCCGTGCTGTCCTCACAGAGAGTTTGTCCTTTTGGGAGAAAGACCCTGAGGAGAGATGCTGAGCTTCCCCTGGCAGCAGGACCCTTCACTTCCTTCTCTCTCCATTTTTACCATGTGTGAAAAGATATTGTGTTACTCCCCACTGCATACAAAGTGTTAATAGACCCAGAGCTTCCACCAGAAGGACCTAGAGCCCCCCATATTCCTAAAGAAAGGACCCCAGCCTGTGTCCCCCAGGAGAAGGGCCCCAGTCATTGATGTGGAAGGCTACAGCCCTCCGTGCTCGGGCTTGCAGCTCGCCCAGCTCTCTCCCTTGCAGCTGCTTTGGGCTGGAAAGCCTGACCTCTTCTCACCCAGATCAGGACCTGGAGCTGCCTTGGCTTATCAGGAAATTCCTTCATCTTTAATTTTCCCCATCCCGAAGATTTACCGGTTTAAGGCAAGCTCAGAGCCCAAATCCTACTGATTGTCAGCAGCTTAATCAAGTGGCTTGGAGCACCCGGCCAGTGCTGCTGCCATGCAGGGAGCTGCGTGGTGGAGAACACAGCATCAAAAGCAGCTCTGGGTTCGTCCCCAGTGCCTCCTGTCCCCAGCTCAGGCTGGGTGGCCACAGCAGCACTCTGCTGCTGTCACCTCCAGGACCCCTTGCCCTGTCCTGGGATGTGTTCTTGCTCACACTTTGCACCTTGTGGCTGCACTTGTGTTGCTCACAGCTGCTGGGGCCATGGGCCAGCCCAGGCTTGGCTCAGAGCTCTCCCATATCAGCACAGCTACATGGCCTTCTGTCTTGGGGAAAGTCCAAGGTGGCATTGAGACTGGCCATCCACCCTGCCCTGAGACAGGGCGTCCTGCAGGAGAGGCTGGTGTCACCACCAGGGACGCAGAGGCAGTGGGGTGGTGCATTTCGGCAAGAGGGAGTCTCGTCTGGGGGGCTGGGCAGGGCTGAACTGCCCTGGGCACATGAGAGGCAGCCACAGGTGGATGTGTCACCTTGCGCATGGAGGAAGAGCTGCTGTGACCCATGGAGAGGACACCAGGGGCCAAATCCCATGGGTGGGGCAGGGATGTGGCCCAATGCTGGCTCTGGACTTTGGAGATTCACCCGCCTGGGAGCCTGGGGGGTCGTGCCAGAGCAGAGGGATTGGAGGGGCAGAGCAGTGAAAGGCATTCCTCCTGCCCTGGGGAGGATTTTAGCTGAAGGACTTGCACCACTATGGCAGAAGCAACAGTGAGACCCAAAGTTTCATGGTTTCACTGGTGAAAACCTGGTGAACAAGGTGAAAGGCAGAGAGATGGGGCAGAGGTGGGTGCCCCCCGTCCCCACGGGGTGGCTGGTGCAGAGGACAGGGCTGCTGAGCAAGGGCATGGACAGAGAGGAGAAAAATCAAGAGCAGGAGGGTGGGGGAGGATGAGAGGATCAGGAATTCAGTATCTCTTTCAGAAAAATTCAAATTTTAAATTGTCAATGTCTAATTAGTGGACGACAATCAAGGAAAGGTTTAATTAGAGCTTCACAGAAAGCTCCAGCTCAAAAGCTGCTGCCCCCCTAGGAGGAAACTGGATCTAATTAAGAGAAAAGACTCTGCTTTATCACAAATAGAAATGTAGCCATCTGCCCTGTTCAAAATCCCAGTAACGCAAAACTGGAGATTTCGCTAAATCCTTCTGTTACAAAACCAGAAACGGGCCTTTAACATGAGCACGTCAACAGCTGCATGACTGACAGCACCCTGATGCCACCCCAGTCAGCGTCGGAGTTCCCTCAGCAAGTCCCAGGGGACGACACTTACATGAGGAGCCGTGGGTGATCCCTCTCATCCGTCCTCCATGGAGGGCACGTACCAGAACAAGCTGAAGGCAGCTGGGCTGGTTCTGTGGGTTCCCCCGTTCCAGTGACCATGTAGCAGTCATCTGCTGAGACCACAGAATCGCAGGATGGTTGGGGTTGAAGGGACCTCTGGACATCATCCAGTCCAGCCCCACTGCTAACGCAGGGCCACCAGAGCAGATCACACAGGGTCACATCCAGGCGGGTGTGAATGTCTCAGAGAAGGAGACTCCACAGCCGCTCTGGGCAGCCTGGTCCAGGCTCTGACACCTCAGAGTAAAGAAGTTTCTCCTCATATTCAGATGGAACCTCCTGCGCTTCAGTCTGTGCCTGTTGCCCCTCGCCCTGTTGTTGGGCACCAGCACACAGGAACACCCACCAGCACCACACACCGAGGAGGCTGCCTGGGAACCCGAGTGTTCCCCAATTCTCTGCTGTCACATAAGACACGCTCACCCTGGGAGTTAACTTGGAGCTTTGAACAAAGTTGTCCTGGTGTCCGGCACTAGCACTGGCACAAGAGACCCCAGACTGCAGCCACCCTGTGTGTCACCGCAGCCACCCTGTGTGTCACCACACCACGTCCCTGCCGTGAGGACAGTCACCCCGAGTGGGTCCAGGACTCTGTTTTCACAAGGGCTTCAGTGTTAAACTTACAGTGTACTGAGGGCCAAAAGAGGCAGCCAGCTGAGCACACAGCCCCTCTCGCATGGGGAAAGGGACTGGCCACATTGGAAGGTGTTTCCCCACACTTCAAGCCCAGCGGTTGGTGTGGTGGGACCTTCCAGCTTGCTCTGGACAGGCACAATGTGACACGTGGGTGTGATTCCACCCAGGGCCGTGTCACTGCCCACGGGGCTGGGGTTTGTCTCTATCATTGTCACTTTGGAGTTAATTATACCCCTCCAGGCACGCTGCCTGATGAAGAATGTGATAGTATGTGTCCATCTCAGCCCTTTTCTCCTTTGGGAGACCCCTTGGGAGCTACACTTACCTCTCGGATGGACCTTTCCCACCCACCAACGTGTGAACCGGTAGCAAAGACAGAGCCTTGATCGGCGGCTTCATCTTCTGCACCCAAGCTGCGTTTGCCACCGTCTGAGCCGGGACCCCTGGCACACTGCACGGCATCGTTTCGGCACATCCACAGAGAGCCCCTAAACACACTGAGCCACATTAGGACGGGCTCATCTTCCCAGCTGGGACTTGCTGGAGAGACAGTGCCTCTCAGAGAGAGTTTGAGGTTTCAAAAAAAAAAGGTTTTAATGGGTATGAAAGTAAAGGATTGATATTCTTAATGAAAAAATGAGAGACAGATATCACTGCTCCAAACCAGCATAACTGGGACAGCTGCTGGGAATGAGGGAGAAACAGGGAGAAATATTATCAATATATGATCGTCCAGCTGAACCTCTTCCACCTGCTGACCTTGCAGCAAAAAAAAGACATCACTGCACAAAAAAACCTTGCATTTGCTGAATTACTGGCTTCTGTCCCCAAAAAAACCTTTCCTGAAGATCTCTCTTCTCCTTCCCCTGCCACTCCTGTTGTGCAGGGGGACAGGAGCAGCGATGTGGCACAGACCCAGTGTCCATCCGGTGCCTTGTGCTCCGCAGCCACCAGCCCCGGGCTTTGGAAGCAACATAACCCCCTCCCGTAGCTGTTAATGTGCCCACGGACCCTCGAGGGGGTGCCTGAGCCGGGCGTTTTGGAGCCGCTCTGCTCGTGTCCTGGAGCTCGCATCCCTTCACTGTTGTTCCAGATAAAGTACCTGTCAGTTCTGATTCGTACCAACTCGTAACTCTATTCTGAATCCCGCTGTTTTTTTTTGGCTCAGAAACAGCCTGTGGAGCAAAACGCCGTAAGGGAGCTCCTGTCTGTGTAAATGGCCAGTGCTTGCTGTCCTGAGCACGCTGCTGTTAATTTTCATTTATTTTTGAGGCATTTCTATTTTTAGGAGCAGGGGTGATGTGTTTGTTCCCTCAGCTCGGCTCTCGGGAGATTTCCTAGTGAGAAGCAGCCACTCCAGACCCCAAAGTCACCGCACCTCCCTGTACCCAGACTGGGGGCTGCTGTGCAGTGCCCAGGGGTGCCGAGTTGGGGATCTCTAGTGGGGACCCCCTATGTGCCACCAGCATCGCAGTGAGTGGCCATGGGGACAGTGAAGGATACAGAGCACCCCAGAGCTTCCTCCCCATGAGAGAGACATGGGGGTTGGGGGGGTCACCGAAATACCCACAGGGCCAACAGCTCACTGTCCCCAAGCCAGGTGTAACAAGCCCCTTTGGGACCCAGCAGTTGCTGGTTTTCCCCCCAGTTACCCCCACATTTTCCAGTTTTCAGTCCCTTATGTGTCTTGTGGCAATGGGATGCTCTTCGCACCTGTGGCCGGGGAGAATGACCCACATCTCAGCTGCAGGGAATGTCCTTAACCAAGCCAAACTTCACCCAAACTTGCAGACTAAACTCAACAGCAAAAGCAATTAAATAATCAGATTTGAACCCTGCGGGCACGACTGCATTGGAGTGGGGCTCAGCAAACACCCAGGTCACTCAGATGGTCCCAATTAGCTAAATACACCTGCTGGGGATGTTATCCTGCCAGGAGGAGCCTCATCATCTCCCTCCACTAAAATCTCACTCCAGTGTTGCAGCCTGAGTCGTAACAGTGAATTCCCTTCAATTAATTTATTTTGTGAGGGTATCAAAAGCCCTTGAGGTGCCCATTTCATCTCTGGTGGACCCTAATGAGGGAGCACCGAGGAGCGGGAAGCCATGAACCAGCCGCAAAACCGAGCTGAGAAATGCCGGGTTCCCCGGGGCCAGAGCTCGACATGATCCCGCGGGCACCCTTGCAAACCACAGTTGGTTCGTCCTCCCTCTGCAAACACCCTTCCCCGCCAGTCACCAGAACACCTGGTCTGAAATCCTGCTGTCCAGCTGGGAAAGCTCTGGAAGAGGGAGCTGGAGCCCAGGGCCATGGGAGGGATGGCAGAGGTGTGCGTGGCAAAGCGTCTGGCTGTCCTTGGTGCCACCGGCAGCGGGGACTGACGCCACATCCAGACTGCATATTGGGAGCAATTTCTTCATGGAACAGGTTGTCAGGAATTGGAACAGGCTGCCCAGGGCAGTGGTGGAGTCACCATCCCTGGAGGGATTTAAAAGGTGTTTAGACAAGGTTGTTATGGACATGGGTTAGTGCCAGTGTTGGGTTATGGTTGGACTCGATCTTAAGGGTCTCTTCCAACCAAAATGATTCCATGATCCTCAGAAGAATGGGAATTAAAAGCAAAATATAGAGGAGCTGGGTAATTTTTTTTCCTCTTCAATAGTGGCTCCTGTTGGAGTCATCACCCAGTGGTTTTTCCTGTGGTTGCCAGGTGTAGAATAGGCTGTTTTAAACAAATCCCAAGGTTCTCCTGCAGGTCCATGAGGGGCCTGGCGGCATTTGGAGGCGGGTGCTGCGGGCACAGGGATGGGCAGATCCCATCCTGCCGCCCTTGGCCCTGCTGCCAGGGGCTGGTTGAACAGGGCAGCGTGAGGCCTGGGTGGGGACCCCCCCCTGCGCTCTGTGCTTCAATGTCACTCTGCACTGCCAGGCACGGGAAGGTGTTTCTAGGACATCAGGGCGGCTTGGGGACACACAGCAGAGGGAATTACTTGTGACAGAGCTGAGGACTCGGCTTGAGCTGGGAACATGGCAGAGGGGACGAGGGGAGCGCTGCCCTTTGCTGTGAGGGGACCTGCCTTGGTGGCACAGCCTCACCACGGCCACCTCGGCGAGGGGCTCGTGGGACAAGGCCGGTCACCCTCGGGCAGAGACGTTGGGTGACATGCGGTGGCTCGGGAGTGCTCCTTTGCCCGGGCAGTAAATGTGTAGTTGAATTCTCCCTGGCGAGCGGGCTGTGAGCTCTCGGGCAGAGCTCCTGGGGCTGCCCTTGCCCTGGCACCAGCGCAGAGTGGCGCACAGGTAGAGAAGGCAGAGCTAACCCTGGTGGCCCTGGCAGTGGCCGTGGCTGTGTCGTGACAACCCGCTGCGCTGGTGGTTCACGTGCTGTGTGTTTTTTCCTGTACCTTTTTAAGCCTCTCTCTGCTTTTGCCCTAAACCCTCTCTCGTGTCCTCCACAAGTGCTGTAGCCCTCCAGCACATCCATCTCCTGCCTCCTGCATCCCCGTCTGCAGTGCCCTGCCATGTTAGGGACCTGCTGATGTCCTGGGAGACCTCACCTGCGGTGCGTGCAGAGCAGCGAGTGCTCAGCAAGCTCCTGCTTTACCGGGGCAGCCTCATCCTCCTGGAGCCCAAATGCTCAGAAATGCAGGGGAAATACTGATGTTTGCAGGGCCCGGGGACAGACCCAGGGGCTGCTGTTCCACTGAGGACTGTGCACCAAAGCTGGGAGCCCACCTAAGCCCCTGCTGGTGGAGGTAAAATTGGCACCCGATTATTTTTTACTTATTTTTGCATTAATATGTTTAGCTTTCCCAGCTGACACTGGGTGAGGAGCTTTTGTACTGGTTGTATTTAGAAAAAGCGATGCCTCCTTACCTTGACACTCATAGGCTTTGTCTCAGCGTTTCCTCCCCATTCATCCTGGTGCTCCCCGTGTCCCCCAGCTCGGCACGGCGCGGGCGGGACAGTGGCAGTGCGGCCATGAGGTGCTCGGATGCAGGTGCTCCCGGGGATGCCGACCCCCGGCAGGCAGCATCCCTGCCTGCAGCGCACCGGTAGCTCCAGCCCACGCACCGGGATCCTGCAGTGACGAGGAAAACCTGCGGGGAATCCCCGATCCTGTGGCTGATGCTCCAAGAAACCCAAATCCTGATCTCCCCACTTGTGTGTGAGCCAGGCTTGGGGCAGCCACGTGCAAACACAGTCCCCAGGGCAGCAGTGGCTGTCACCTGCTGTGCTGCCAACCACGGGCTGCGATCACACACTGACCGGGGGGCTCAACCACCCCTGGGACCCCCTGACTCTTCTCCCTCCTCTGCCCCCCGCAGCGCTCTGCCTGGTGCTGGGCTGCATGATCTTTCCTGATGGCTGGGATGCAGAGACCATCCGGGACATGTGCGGGGAGAAGACAGGGAAATACTCCCTGGGCGACTGCTCCGTGCGCTGGGCGTACATCCTGGCCATCATCGGCATCCTCAACGCCCTCATCCTCTCCTTCCTGGCCTTTGTCCTCGGTAACCGGCAGAACGACCTGCTGCACGAGGAGCTCAAGACAGAGAGCAAAGGTGAGCACCAAAGAGCCGGGGGGCTCGGCCCCTCCAGCAGCCTGGGGCCGGGTGAGGGTCCCATGGGCTGAACTGGCACAGCAAGGCTGCAGGGGAGCGGGCGGCTGAGCCCCTGCCCTGCCTGACACCCTCTCTCCTGTTTCCACAGATTTTGTCGGCATCGCGGTAAGTCCTGAGTGTCACCATCCTGTCCCCCAGCCCTGACCCTGTGTGGCGTGTCTGTGCTGGGTGGCCCCATATGGGATGGGATGGGGGACCTTGCCTGCACAGGGCAGTGGGGACAAGGGGCCATTGGGGACGGGTATGTGCGTGGCATGTGCTGGAGGCACGACAATGGAGCCAGGCCTGCCCTGCGCCGGCCCCGACCCGCTGTGCTCTCCCCACAGAGGATATAAGGCTGAGCGCCCGCAGCAGGACCCTCTTCCCACGGCCGGCAGTCTGGGCGCTCCCTCCCCATCCTGCCCTCCATCTGCTGCCAGTGGCCACGCAGAACCCTGCGCCGCCCCCCGGGCCCTGCCGCCCACGCCGGAGACGTGCCAGCCGCCCACCGCCTCCACGGCCACCTCCATGTCCACGCTGGCACCACCATCTCACGCACCCTGCCAGCCCCGCGCCCCTCACCGCCCGCAGACCGCCGCCGCCGCGGGAGGATGCCCCAAACCTGCTTCGTTCAAAACCAGCATCCAACTGCGGTTTTGTTTCAAGGAAAAAACAGAGTTTTTAACAGATTTCTACATCCCCAGGACTCCTGACCCGCTGCCTCCCACCCGAACGTGCGCCCACTGACGCCCTGTGCCGGCTGCTCCGGGCCCCAGCCCCTCCCCGCTCCCATTTTGTACAGCTCCGTGATCCTGTCTCCACGGCTGGGGGACCCGGTGGCCAGGACGGGGCCCAGCCTTTACTTTTATGTGTAAATTCATATTCTCTAAACAGGGTAAAGTGACTTGAGCCCCCTCGTCCCGCCATGGGACATGGTGTTCCTGGCACATGGCCACAGCTGCTGCTCGCTGCCCTCAGCGTGGGGACCGCGGGGGTCTCACTGCTGCCGGCCGCTGGGACACCCGACTCGCGCCGCTGCTGAATGTAAATCCTGGTAAGTGGGAGCAGCTGAACATGCAACCCCCCGGGTGGGAACAGGAGGAGCCCCCCCCACCAACCCCTTCCCCGAGCTGGCCGCAGGCTGTTGCCAAACACCTTCCCTCCCCATACGGTGCTTTATCTCCACTCGTGACAGCAAGGCTCTCCTGCTACACACGGCTGGGGGGACCCGGGCACTCCTGTGCCCACCCCGGCCATGTCCCCTGGCTGCTCCTCGCTGTCGCGTGGCGATGGCCCGTGGGGAAGTGGCAGAACTGAGCCCAGCAGCCCCTGAGCACGACCTGGCCCCCCTCGCACACACACGACACCCCGGCATGGGCGGCCGCGGCACAGCTGCAGCTCTGCTGGCCAGGCCGGTGCGTGTGGGCCAGCAACGCAATAAAGTCCTCAGCACTGGCCGCGTCTGGGTGCAAGTGTCCGGGGGCTGTTTGCAGGGCCCCAGGCAGGGTAGGGCCCCCAGCTCCCAGGGGAGCTCGCGGGGGCCCTGGCAGAGTTGGGCAAAGCCTGGGAGCAGGGCCAAGCCGGGCGCAGGGAGCAGAGCGGGACTGTGAGCCCGGGACGGGCAGCCCTGGGCAGGGGAGCAGGGTCACAGCACGGGGAGGCTGCTGGAGATGCAGCAAGGGGCCCTGCAGGAACCACCACCCGCCCGGGGCTGGTGGGAGCTGGTAAGTTGCTCTGTGGGGTGGCGGTAAAGGACGGAGTTGTGCCGAAACACCCACCGGCAACCAAAGTCACCCGGGATGGCGTGGGTGCTGGCTCTCCTTCTGCCAACGGCCACTGACAAGCCTGGCGGCATCCGCATCCCTCTGGTGGCATCTGCATCCCTCCGGTGGCACCTGCATCCCTCCGGAGCCTCCTCGCTGGAGCGGGGCCAGCAGGAGCCCCCGCGCCCGGCCCTGGCAGCGCCCGGGTCTCGCCAGCTTGTGAGCGCTGCTGCCGGCTGAATTGGAAAAAAACAAAGGAAGAAAAAATAATCAGTGGAGAAGGGAATACAGTAGCTGTAATATATCTGTATTTTAGTACAAAGTTTGATACAGTGTTTCACAAAACCTTATTGAAAAATATAATTCAAACCAGACCAGTTTGGAGCCCTGTGGTGTGGAGTGGGGGACGGGGACGGGCTCCTCTGGGCATGGATGTTAAAGACGAGGGGTTTTGCAAGGAGGATGATGAAGGACCCTGCATGGGCATCAGCCACGGTCACACAGGGTGGAGGGAGTGGCCGGGAGGGGAGGGTGGGAGCCCACCCTGCACCCTGTGGGGCTGAGCCTCTGTCCACGGGTCCCCAGGAAAGAGTCTGTCCCACCCAGGGCAAGGTGGGAGCAATGGGGTCCCATCCATCCCTAGGAGCGTTTCAACCCTCCCCTTCTGCCCATCCGTGGGTTACCCGGGACTGCAGTCATGGTGAACCACAGGCGGTCTGCTCTGTAGGAGCCTCCCCAAATTCAGCAAATTCCTGCATTTTGATGGGAAAACTCCCACGGCACGTGAGCCTGGTGGGGTGCTCTGGCACAGGAGCAGGGGCTCTGCGAGCGCACGGGCGGCCTGGGGACCCCTGGTACCCCTGCAGAACTTCGGCCAGCGCTGGCCCCTGGCAGCCCGGGGCAAGCCCCACGGCACCGAGAGACCGAGGGATGGGCACAGGCAGCCACCAGGAGCGGAGAGGCATAGAGATGGACTCAGACAGGCCCTCTGCGGGACATGCAGGGACAGGATGAGCCACACCACAGTCCCAAGAGGTGCCGGGGAATGTTTTCACAGCGAGGGCAGTTGAACACTGGAGGCGTTGGGCACATGGGACGTGCCAGCTCTGAGGAGCAGCACCTGGAGGCTCATCTGCCCCGCTCCAGGCTCAGCCCATCTCAGGCTTCCTAAGGAAAAGGTAAAGAGCAGCAAGAAAACTAAAAGCCCACGGCATCCACCCAGCAAACCCCAGGTTTTGAAGCGGGTGAAGCGGCGCGGGGCACATCCTGCAGCCCATCGCCTCCCTGAATGAGCGTGAGCGAGGAGAGCAGCAGCGCAGCCACAATCTCACCTCCCCAGAACGGCCCTTCCTCGGGAACTGCGGCTCCCAAACAGCCCCCAAAATTCCAGCAAAAGGGGGAATCCGTGGGGCTGCTCCTACAAGGTGTCATTTACCCCACGGGGACAGGGAAGAGGCACCAACGTGCCCCCCCACCCCACAACCTGAAGGTGGTATAAGGAAACAGAGACTTCCAAAAATACCGCTTTTTCAAGTTAAGTATTTTTATTATCAAAATTATTACATCTCTTGTGAAAGTTCAAATGTTACAGCATGGTGTAAAAACTCCACTAGAGTAAGAAGCTACAGCCCCCACCTTTCCAAGAGCTTTCCAGGGTCCCTCCCTCCTGCCCCCCTGCTGCGCCCAAAGGTGCCGGAGCCTCTGGCCGAGGCCCCCCCGGCCCCCTCCTGCCGCCCGGCAGGGCAGAGCCCGCCTGCCCCGTGCTGGTCAGAGCACGGACGGGGAGGCTGCACCCCCAGGGCTAAGCCGAGTGAAGTTTACACCTATTTTATACAGTATACAGACACCCGACTGCGCGGGTGACAAGTTCCATCCCAACACGCTCACAGCCAGACAGTGTGAGAAAGTTACTCTTTGTTTCAATATTTTAAAAGTCTCCCCTAGGTTGAACAAACACCTGATTTCAATTGTGAATTAGAGAAACCTGTAACAGTCCTAAAAAAAAAAAAAAACAAACAAAAAAAAAGAAGACTGTGCATCTGAAAAGACAGGGGAGACAGACTCACAGCATCGTGTTATCCAAGAGAAAGGAGAAGTTCCACTGCAGCACCAGGGATGACACCTGTCGTATATTAGCTAACCTACTATGGTTATAACTGAATATAAAATTAGATAAATAAAAACACGCCCGATATTACAGTAAACAAGTGAGAAAGAAGCTGGCAATCGTATGGAACTGAACAGACAGCGCACCGTGTCTGGGCTGGCTCTGCTGCCGCGCTCGGCAGGCGCCGGCGGCTGGGAAAGACGCCCCATCCCGCACGGCGCGGACGGCGGCCCCCGAGCACCCCGCACACCGCGGTGTCACCGGCACCGCCCCCAGCCCTGCAGATCCTCGGCAGCGACAGGCACACACGCTCCAACCCCTCCCCAGCCTCGTTCACATTTGCGGAGACTCCGTTGTCCTGGAAAAGGCTCCAACCAGGGCAGCCGTGACCCAGGCCCAAAGGCAGCCGCGCGCGCTCGTCTGCTCGTGACTGGAATGATCGTAAGGGATTCAAGCCCTCCCCAGAACGCACCGAGAACCTGACCTATAAAGAGAGCTTTGGGATTGGAGTTTAACTTCCCCCCATGTTTTCTTTAAACTGCTTTCACGTCCAAAACGATGTCCGTACTGCATCGCGAGTGACTGTGGCCACGGGCACAGACGAGAGGCAGAGGCTGCGCCACAGTCATTGCACTTGAACCATTTGCCTTGTTTTTTTCTTTTTTTTTTTCTTTTTTTTTTTGCAATGTACCCACGCCTCAGGAACAGCTTTGCTACAGTCTCTGCCTCAGAGAAATCTGTGTTCTCCCACAAGGCCAGAGGCCAATACTGCTCACAAATCTCACCCGTGCATTTCAGACCTCAGCCTCTGACCCCTGGCACCCCAGCATTGGGTGCAAGCTCCCAACACCGGCCCAGGAGCCACTTCCAGAGGTGACTGGAAGGAGCTATGGGCAGTTTTGTTCTCCTGGAGTCCAGGCAGCCCTAGGAAAGTCCTGTCTGAGTCTTTACTCCAGAACCTTGAAGCTGCTGAAGTCTGTACTGATGGACACTGCTTCCCCCGCGGTGTGGATAGTGTTGTGCATTGGAAATCACCGCCCCCCGGGAGCCCTGGTAGAGAACAGACTGCCCCGAATTGGGCAGATTGATAGTCCGCAAGTCTGACTGTAGTGACCTAGAACTTTGGGGAGCGGAGGTGGAGCCTGATGCGCCCGTGCAGGGCTGGGAGCCCGACTCGGAGGAAAGAGAGTCCCCAGCCGCGGGCTGGGCTGGGCTGGCAGCAGCAGGACAGCCCTTTTTCAGGAGGCTGCTGCTGCCAGAGTGCTGCTGGCTGCCGTAATACCCCGAATTCCCTGCAAACAAGGCAGAGGAGTCTGTGGAGGCCGAGTGGGCAGGGCTGGAGTACGAGGCGGAGGAGAGGGATGTTTCCGAGGAGGCGTGAGAGAGGCCGTGAGCCGTCCTCTGTGCGGCTGCTCGGTAGCTGTAGCCAGGAGACGGAGCGAGGTGTCCTCGGTACGGGGATGAACTCTGCTGGAGGAGGGTCTGCGATTCTGCCTGGGGACTGTCGGACTGCAGGAGCTGAACCCGTTGGAAGAAAAGAAAGAAGAAATGAAAATGGACATCAGATTGACTTCCCCATTTCCGCATGCCAAAGGCAGTCAGTGCAGCAGGATTAGGAAAAACTGGCAGCCCAACCCGGTTTTCCCCCTAACACTGATATAAAAGCTGGATTTCAGAATGGGCAGATAATACAGGAAAGGGTTTACCTGGTAGCTGTATCGGGAAGGACTGTAAACTGCTGGTCCTTTGTGGGCTTCTGGAGTGTCTCCTTCCGCTGTGTCTGCGATGTACAGGCAACATGTTAAACCTCACCCACCCCAAGCTGAGACCACAGCAGTTCCCTGCCAAATGACACCCGCACCCATCCCAGCCACTGTGTTCTGCACCCGGCTACGGCTCAGACAAGAGCAGCTTCTCCAGCCACCAGTGAAGGTGAAGAACCTTGGTAAAAGGCAACTTGGAAAACGCTGACGTGCACAAATCAGCGACAAGCGTCAGGAACTGCTGCTTTTCTTCCCCCAGCTCTCTCTGATTTAGCACAAAGCTCAGCTGCCTCGGCCCAGCCTGTCTGAACAGCTGCAGCTGGTGACACCACCGCAGACACCTTGTGCTCCCTTGGCTTTTCCAGAATGATCTGAGAGGCAGGAAACAGTTTCTAAGGACCCAGCAATTCTCTACTGAGCCTCGGTCCTAGGAATCCACGCTGGCTATGGCTAAGGCTGGGGACATGGAGCTGTTCCTGCGCAGGGGTTGCCAGCAGGATCCTGCTGCCGCTTTCCCTCAAAGGCAGATCCGGACGCTGCCAAAGGCCAAAGTCCCACGCTGCCGGGGCTCCCGGCACCCCTGCTGCTGCTTTGGGGAGCACGCTTCACCAGTGGAGCTGCTCCAAACAGTTATTCTCACACCTCAGAAATGCCAGTTTCAGAAACAGGGCAAGATGATGAAAATGCTTTGATGTTTGAGGGGTAACAGCAGCACAGTACCCACTGACCCACCTTAGTTACGCGAGAGATTGAGAGGAATAAGCTGCTTTTTGACAGAACAAGCCTTTCTAGCACCTGTACCTTACACAGCAGGTGAGCTTCTTGTCCTACCAAATAACTGAACCTGTACTGGGGTAGGCAAGAAGGACTCCCTGCCAGCGACCCAGCCTCTTTGCCTCTGCCGTAACCATGGGGCTCAGCTGGTGACTGTGCTTTCTTTAGCAGGGAGTGAAACTGGTGAGACTAGAAGATTTCACATCAGAGTTCTGCTGCAGCCTAACGAGACAGAGCTGTTTATCTGCAGCATCTCAGGGATTCTCAGCAGCCGCGTTTGAAATGCCTCGGTGAAATAGTGTTGGTATTAGTATCAAATTTGTATGACAGATGTGTCTCAGTCATGAAACAGGACACGCTGCCTTAGCCTGCTCTCTGCTTCTGCCAGACGGGTCTGGCTTTGCACCAGAAACACGGGCACGAGCACCAGTGCCAGCAGTGCCCGCAGCTCTGCTGCCGTTGTCCCCTCTGTGTGACACCACAGTCACTGGCTCAGCTAAACAGGGATCTGGATGGAGTTGTCTCATCTGCTGTTGAGGCTCAGAAGCCTCTTCCTCGGGGCACAGGACCTGCACAGACACCGGGCGTGAAGCTTCCAGCACATGTCCTGTGCCACCTTCCGTCTTCTGAAACTACACCTGATGCACCCTGGAGAAAGCTGGAGATCATCCAGGTCTAAGGGAAGAGGGATACAGGCTCGGGCAGTATCTGAATCACAACAAAGTATGCTTTGCAGGAGGCTCTCGTAAAGCACTGCTGACGCTAAAGAGGAAGGTACAACCAACTTCACAGACAAGTTCACAAAGTTCTCCCACTCATCATTTCCCACCGACCAAGCATTCAAAAGCTTCATCTTCCTACCTGCATCTCTCTCGATGGCGCTGTCGCAGGTAGGCGAGGATTCACGTCTCTGCGACACCTTTGCACCGCTTCGCAGCACCTTCTCCAGGATTCCTCGTCCCTCTCGAAGCCTCTCCACCGACGTCGGGACCATCCTGCAACAAAAACCCGGTCAGAGCTGAGGATTGCTCTTCTGCAGCCCAGAGCAACGTCACCAACGCCCAAGGGGTCTGTGAGGCCCTTGGTATAATCAAAGAACAGGTTTAAGTTTCTGTTTAAATTCACTGGTATGATGTTAGTGCAAATGCAAAGCCCCGGCACAGAAGGGAGGGATCGGAGACCAGCAGATGAGGAATAAACTTCTGAACTGCTTCGGCAATGTAAATATCTCCTGTGGGATTCCAGCCTGCCAGTCACCGGCTGCCATGACAGCACTGCCCTCAGAATGCAAAATCTTCACTCTTATCAAAAACACGGTACAAACATCCCCGTTCAGTAAAGCACCTGATTACAGGACACCATCTCCCAGAAAAACTGTTTTGAGATTCAACAGCATTTCAAAAATCCTGGTATTGTTTTGAAATTAAATGCAGTTATTTTGCATAGATTACTTTTATTCAAACTAACAAGAAGCAAACCCAATGCCTTAACGATAACACAGTGTCAAGATAGTGCAGTCAGGTAATGCAACGTTCCTGGAGCAGAGCTAGGTTGGCCATTAATGCTACTTTGTCCCATTCATTCCGTAATGTGAAAATTCTCTGCTCAAGATCAGTGCTAGACCTTGTTCCATTATATATGACAAGTGTCTGGTCTGAGGGTGAAAAATGGAGGTGAAGTGGCTTTCCTAAAGCCAAACTGTAGAAGGAAAGAAAAAGCCACAGACAAATCCCAGAGCCCTCGGTCAATATTCAATCCGCCTTCCACAGGACCATCCAAATCTCTTTAGAAATGTGTGTTTTAACCTACGAGATCGTAGCACCTTGATCAGGGATTCACGACGCTTCTACGCTGGGCGCCGAAGAACACACGCCTTAAAAATGCCTGAATGTAAATATTTAGTATAATATTAAATGCACCGCATACCACATCAGTATGCAGGTTAACACCATATTAACAGATTTATGTATTTAACTTTTTTCTTTTTAAAGATATATTTAAACCTGTGCTTTACACTAGCTTATTTTTTTTTAATAAATAAATAGCCCAGACATTGATGTTCACCCCTCAATGAAGTAGAAGGGAAAAGGGGCCAGAGTTCACACCTCATGGAGGTGAATGGGGTGAGGGGGTGAATTCACACCTTCGTTGCTGCTATTGTTTTGCTGGAGACAGTTTTCTGCAAGGCTGGGTTTACTGGGCAGCAGCACATCTGTTTACATTGTGATGGCTGTATCTTGGCAACTGAAAGAGACAGAAACTTCATTTTTTTTAAATGAAAGCTATTGGCAAATATTGTAGAATTCAGTAAAAACCTGGACAATTCTTAAAAAATTATGGTACCTAATTTTAGTTCCCACCATTTTCTTCTGTCCCTAATGTTATATTATTGTGAATGTCGGAAATGTACCTGAGATGTAAGTACTCGGAGTTAAAAGTGAAAATGGGTCACAACTTTAACTCCGTAACATGCAGTTTCTAATGTATTTTTTTACAGTAGAAGCTGACTGTACGTTTGTTAGCCTTGCCCATTAAAACACAGAAGAGCAAGAATTTAAAAGGCAGCAAATCTGTATAATCCCATTTCAAAATGTGTCAGCGTGGTTTCAGCTTTATCTCCAGTGTCCTGTAACAATAGGATCTTTATTCCCATACAATACTTACTCATGAAACCACGTGAGAAACCGAAGCTGAGGAGCAGCAGATGAAGCTCACACAATCCATCTAAAATGCGGTGCTACAGCGAGGTCAGCACAGACACCTCACCCCCAAGTATTTTTTAAAATTCAGATAAATTTTCCTTTCACCCGTTTGCAGGCAGAAGGAAGCGGCACAGGAGGGGAAAGGCACGGGATCAACACTTGCATAGAATAATAGTTGATTAGAAAATAATGATTATAAACTGCTGATCAGGTGAGAGCCCCAGCTGTGGCCAATCCCAGCTCCTGGGAGGTCACCTGGCAGATACGAGACCGCCAGAGAGGGACAACACCAATTCCTTCCATTCATCTCCGCTTGAAGAGTGATGGAAAAAGGAAAGACATCTTATTACACCTGCAAATTCACCCAAACAGTGTTTCTCGAGCACTTTTAACACAGACTCCACACCCCTCACTGCCTGCAGCATTGCTCAGCACCCTTGCCATCCCTGCGACCACACCAGCAGTGACACAGCTGCGTATGCGCAGAACCAGCGTTAAGAAAGTTATGGCTTTTTGCCTGCAGTGTCCCTGAACGGAATGTGAATGTAAAAGCAGCAGAGCCAGTTACTACGTGGCTCCAGTATGCAGAACAACCAGCACTGCACTGACACTATAATGCAGTAATCTGCATTTCAGTGCTGCGGTACTTAATTTTTTGGACTTTACTATCAGGCTCAAGAGTTTTTGAAGACTCTTCCTCTTATCAAAGCTCCTCATGGTAACACAATAAAGGTGTTTTTTCCAAGCCTTCAGCAAGCTACTGAGTGCAGGCTGCAAACTGCTATTCAAACTCTATGTCTGAGGCATTATGAAAGCCGGAGCTGCTTTACCCCGCTTCTCAAACATCAAGTTGCAGAGGGCTCTGTTTGCTTTACTTCTGAACTGGAGCTGACTTAGTATCACAAATGTCCAAAAAGAGCAGAGGTTCAGCAAGAAAAAACCTGGATTAAATTCTCATCACAGGAGCAAGACTTTCAAACCTGAGACCTCAAAAGGAAACTGGTGGAAGAGACAGAAAGCTTTTAACTTCTTATCTTTCAAGACAGATTTTTGATATCTAAACCAAGAACTAAAGGGCAGGCTGAGAAGGCTGCTGCTATCCTTCACGGTTGTTTAGCAATTGCAAAAGAGAACAATGCCAAGAGACCCGACCAAATCCATCCAACTGCACTTATTGTTCTGGAAATGCCCCCCAGAGAAGTTGATCCTTCTCTGCAGAGCAACCTCAGGCTTGCTCAGAAGGAGAACACTCACCACCTATTGCTGATGCTCTCCTGGGATTTGCTAAGTGACGATGAGGAACCAACCCCCCTCGAGTCCGGCGGGCTGACGTCCTCTACGTGAGGCAGGGAGGGATGAGAAGGGGAGAAGCCGCTTTGCGGGGAGGACGGGGTTCGTGCTGCAGAGCCCGGCAGGCTGGTGCCGTCTGTGTCAGTCCCGGAACCGCTGCTGCCCTGTCGGGTCGGAGTCCCTGTACATCGCCCCGAATCGCCTCCCTCCTTGGCTTCTTGTTTCCGCTTGCGGTATTCTAGCAGAGACACCTGGGAGAGGAAAATAGAGCCGTGAGTCAGGGAACGCGACGGACCAGGACAGGGGAGGAACACACCCACACGCCATTTAAAAACCTATTTATCTGAGTTGGTAGATAAAACTTTAAAAGATATATTTGGACTATAAAATCTTCCTGAATCTGCAGGCACTCTGGAAAAAGAGCTAAGTGGTACAAATTTGGACCGCTCATCCACTGCAATGCTCACCCACACTTTTTGCTTCTCTAACAACCTGGAATTTCACATTACTTCAATATACACTTGCATCAAGCTTCTAAACCCTCTTCCTCCCAACACCCTTCCCTCACTCTCTGGTTTGTGGCATTCTATAAAACATGTATCAGTATCGGTCCATCTCAAAAACAGACAGTAAGAGCCTTGTTCACACAAATGGTATCTTCAGAGAGTCCTGTCCATCTGTATTAGTTCAGCCACATTAATGCTACAAACTTGGAAAAGCCTCGCACAGAATTTTAACCTGCTTAGAGCAGGTTCCTGCAAACTTCCAGCACTACCACCTAAACAAACGACTTTTAGCAAAGGTAGGACCCATTTTGTGCAAAGCAGTTTGTCAAAGACACAGATCAAAAGGTGCCAGATAATGCAGTCTCATAACACTGGAGCAGCAGGAACAAAAATACACAAATATTTCCAGCTGAGCACTCACCTTCCAGTGTGCCAAGCCCTTAGAGTTATTAGGGGGTACAGAGCCCATAAAGGACTCGCAGAAGGTAGATCTGCTGAAGAATTTATCAGCTGTGACCCAATGCTTGGACAGAAAGCTTTACAATGCTAAAATATTGAAGGGGATTATTTCCCAAAAGTAACTCAAAATATGAAGGTTTTAAGACAAGTGTAACTTTAAAAGAAAATCAAAAGAAAAAACCAGAAATCGTCCAGAAATGGAATGGAAATAAGCTATTCCATCCAGCTGGACACTTATACAAGTGAGTTACCACACTTGCAATGAAAAAAATAATCCAATACAGGAAAAGGCACGGATACACATCTACACAATCGGATATTTATTTGTCCTGCAATTAGTTTTATCATAACGATGCTTGATTTTTCATTTTCACTCAGTTTTAGTTCCACAAGGGTCACTGGCTTGCTGTTAGAAACCAACCACGTTAGCTTTCTTTAAACAATATTCACATGGTTTTAATTTCAAAGGGCTAAAATTTCAGTAACAACCTTAAACTACTTTTCTTACAATATTACTATGCTTCCATATTAATGAAAATGTTCCAATACCTTCTAATAAACAGCCAGTGTTTCCTTTTGAAACACTACACCCTCTTTCCTAGTCAGGACCCCTTTCACCCTGCTAATTAACACCTTCACCAATTAGCACAGTTGCGCGGTGTTATTGCTCTGGGACTTATCTCAGTTTAACAACTGTTGATGAAGGCTGCCAGCATCACCCTCTTCTTTCTGTGCTCCCAGAAGAGTTATTTGCATTGTGGCTTGTTTTTTTTTTCCTTTCCACCTCTCACATCGAAGTCTTGCCTACAGCACAGCTTGCTATCTTTTAACAACTTTTAGGCATGGGACGCTTGGATTACTTGCCCAGTCCATATTTTAGTTGTATTCTGCTCTCTTCGTCCTCCCTGTAAGTCTTTCCCACGGCGCCTACTGTTCCCACTCAGGTTCCTGCAATCTAAGAGTTACTTTTTTACAAAAATACTTGCCTTCTTCCTTTGTGGTGGATTCTGGGGAGCAGACCTGACGCCTTCACAAGCCCTCTCGCCGCAGGGAGACATGGATCCATGCGCTGGCTCCTTCAGCAGCCCTGACTCGTGTCTGCTGAAATACCCTTCGGCAGGAGAGCTGCAGCATCCCGCTTCCGAATTTATTGGCTTCCTCTCTCCCAAAGGAGCAGATCCCCGCGACAACCCATCTACACGTGGCATAGCGTTCAATGGGGAGAAGGCATACATTAAATTAAACTCTGTCCGAAAAGCCTGATCAGAGCTTCGTAGCAGCATCTGCGCTTCCCCACTTTTCCCTGGGAAGTTCGTCTCTGAAGTTGAGTTTATGGAGGGTTGCGGAGCCAGGTCGGAAGAGCCAAAGCTGAGCAGCGATGGTCGTTCTGGGCAGGTGTTTGCACCGGAATCCGGGTACCCACCCTTCAAATCCGTGTCGGATCGGAGGCTGAGCTGGAAAATCCAACAAGGATGGAGGAGGGGGGTGGGAAGTCAGGAAAAGGATCAGGCAAGGATGGGGAGAGAACCTGAAGTCAGAAAACATTCTGTACAATGCTAGCTTACTGGTTTCCAGTTCCTTTTCGAATACCCCTCTGGTCCTTTCTTGCACCATTCTCCTCGTTCTACAGAGAAATGACTTGAGACTAAATAACAATCAGTTTAGCTGTCCCATACGAGATGCCCTTTCCCCTTTGGCACTCTTCCTGCAGCCAGAGGATAAGGCTCAGCACTGTCCCCAGGCAGCCACTGAACAAAAACCAGCAGTTTCAATTGCCTCGAAGCTGATGTTAACACATAGTACTAGCTAGGTTCATTATGGGGAGAGAAAAGATCTGCTGTCCATTTGCTGTTTTGTTAGCCAAGTTCTTGACTGTCCCAAGTCAGCCACTACTAACTTCCTAACAATAAAGTGTCCGGGACCTCCAAGCCATTTGTTTGCACTTATTGTGAGTTTCAGAAATCTCTAACAATAGTACATTCATTTAATTTATACTGCATTTCTACATTTTGCTTCTCAAACAAAACCATTTTTGCGCTGTCACAGTTTCTGGAGCAGTAGGCACTGACACAATGGTATATCCATTTATCTGCTTTAAGTGCCAACAAACCTCCAGGGCAACGGCATAATCGTCTCCTTCACCACATTAGTATGTCAGGATCTCAGACAATGAGCATAACTGACACAATTTCATCCTCTTTGCAGGACTATAGTGCTAAGGGAAAACCAGAGCAGCACCCGGCACCAGCTCTGCCCTCCTGCTGCTGCTGAGAAAGTTTCCTCTGCTGTTACAGCTCCAAGTCATCTGGCGCATTGGAGATGAGTGTGAATTTTCTGCTCTGAAACGGTCTCTGAGCAAGGTACCTCCACTTGTATTTTACAACGGGCCAGAAGGTAAACCAAGTTCCACTTTTTGGCACCTCTTCAGTATTTTAAGTCTGCAGGTGAACAGGTGATAAACCAAGGATGAAGAGAGCAGTTCAGGTGCCCCACTGTGGCCTCCTAAGTCAAAACACCAGGTGAATGCTCTTCCTTTTCTCCCCAGGAGTCATTTTACTGCTACTGAGTAAATACCACACACCACTGATCTGCTGGGCCAGGGCTGAAGCTGATTTTGTGTTTCCAGGTTCCCCAGACCTCTTGCCTTCACCTCTGTAGCAAGACACACCAGGTCTTCACACTGCCTGTTTCCCACCAGTGTCAACAAACTAATAACAAATCTCAGTCCTCAGTTTGTTTTCTCTCTTGTGATAACCCTGAGAACTCTCCTTGGCCTTGTTGTGACTGATGCTCCACCCTTGTTCCCACTGACTCTCCTCCCTTCCCTCCCACCACAACCTCAAATACAGGGTGTTTCAAAAAGACGGACCCGATTTGTTGTTAAACCGCTTTGAAATTGGGTCCATCTTTTTAAACACCCTGTACACACACACACACACTCCCGACCCCAAACGCAACGGAGACACTGCAATAACTACCTCGGGTGACATGGACTCGGGCCTATGTGCAGGGGAACTCTCAGGGGACGATACGTTCTAGAGGAGGGAAAAACATCTTGTTATTCATCTACTTAAAAAGTCAAGAAACAAAACAAAAACCAATTAAAAAAAAGCCAACAAGCACAGAGGTTAGCTGTTCAAGATTATCCCAGGAACTGGTTCCAGCCTGGATGGTAACACCGTCAAGTGGTTTCTAAAGCTTCCTGGAAGCACTAAGCCAGGACTGGGTTATTGTGTTTCATGCGGCAACTTAGTACCCAAAACAGAGCACAAAAATATTAAGAGTAGAAGCATCTTATTCTTTAAACCTTTGATGTTGTCAGATAGAGTTTGCATCATGAAATACAAAGAAAGCTTTTTATGGTGTTTAGTTGGAGAACATGGGAGAGATGCAAAGCCTGGTTTTGCCCCGAAGGTGAACTAAGATCCCCCAAACACTACATCAAACTTTCACAGACATTGTCCTAGAGAACAAAGATGACTCTTTCAATCCACTGCAGGCCACCTTTTCAGCTAAAGCCAAGAGAACAGGTGTGAATGGACAGCGTTATGAAATGGCACCATATATCTGAGCACCTGTGCTTGTGATGGCACGGCTAAGGCCGCCTTCCCAAGTCCTTTTCTTTCCACGCTACTGAGCAGGCCTAAAATACCATCAGAAAGGAAGGTTTCCCAGAGGTACGTTGCCATCGGAGGGATATGGCAGGAGTCTCTGCAGGGCAACAAAGATGCTGAAGGGAGTGGAGCATCTCCCGTGTGAGGAAAGGCTGAGGGAGCTGGGGCTCTGGAGCTTGGAGAAGAGGAGACTGAGGGGTGACCTCATTAATGTTTACAGATATATAAAGGGTGAGTGTCACGAGCATGGAGCCAGGCTCTTCTCGGTGACAACCAATGATAGGACAAGGGGTAATGGGTTCAAACTGGAACACAGGAGGTTCCACTTAAATCTGAGAAGAAACTTCTTCCTGGTGAGGGTGGCAGAGCCTGGCCCAGGCTGCCCAGGGAGGTTGTGGAGTCTCCTTCTCTGCAGACATTCAAACCCGCCTGGACACCTTCCTGTGGAACCTCAGCTGGGTGTTCCTGCTCCATGGGGGGATTGCACTGGATGAGCTTTCCAGGTCCCTTCCAACCCCTGACATTCTGGGATCCTGTGTGAAAACTGAGGAATCTCAAAACTTCTTCACTAAAAAAAGCTTCTGACAAACTCCACAGAAAAAGCAGGCACATGTCACCACGCTGCTGGTCACTCCTGTCAATATGGGAAGGGCCTAAGCATCCTTCAATTTACGCTTCCAATTTAAAAAATCCCCAAACTGAATCTGAAAAACCTCAGTCTAAAAACCTGACCGAGCAGAGCTTCAGAAGCTTCTAATACAGTCTCTGTGCCTGAAACTGTCCTTTATCTCCTCAGCGCTCCACAATCTTCCATGCCAACCTCTACAGATCTGCCTCTCAGCTTACAAGATGGGCTCTCAAAGAAAATAATGAAAAGCACACTAAGCTAAAAATACAACAAAGGACTGTTTGCCTTGTGGCAAACCAGATGAGGGATTCCTGCAAAACAGTCCCTGGTACAGAGCAGTCTGTCACTGTGTAAAAATTTGTTTTTAATGGTTTTAACTGGCAGAGTGTGAGCAGAGTTCCATTTTAAATATGAAAATATGCAGTACTAGAAAATAAAACTGAAATTGCAAACAGCATGATCTCTCTTCACAGGCACAAAGCAGCAACACAAAGTGGAAGGGCCCGGCTGGCTGGATGCTGGTAATTCTCCCACAGAGTTTAGAGCGAGGGAAACCACCGATACAGCCTGCTCAGTGCTTCTGCACATTTCTGCAAAAGGAAACTACCAAGAAATCAGAGGTATAAGGTATTTTCCTTCTACCCAGTCAAGGGATAGGAAAACCAAAGGATCAATTGGAAGCTGATGTAAAGTATTTCTACAATACTTTGCGTTACTGAAAACGCTCTAGGGAAAGAGCAGCCAAGTATGTCAGAGAGCCTGTGAGAAGCAGAGCACTTGGGAGGAGGCACGGATTGGAAGCCACATTGGCACAGAGATCTGAAAAGGGGAAGATGGCTAAAGAACACTGAAAAGCCTACAAAATTTGGGAGCTACTGTGCAGAAATGGAGAAAAGAACTAGAATGATGTTACTGATAGCTATGAAGGGAGAGGAGGCTGGGCTGCAGCAGGGTTTGACATTTAATAGAGCAGGAGATTTGGCCAGAAGTGGAGTAGAGGAGAAAGGCAGCAACGCACTTGAGCCTGACGCTGTGATGCTGCTTGGAAATACAGCCACATACTCAAAAAATCAGGTTCCCTAGTGCTACCTCTCTGCTGAAAATATTCCAGTTCCTCCCCTTCTGGCATTTCCAGTCCCCAGTCAGAGTTACCTCAAACTGTAGTGGAGTATTGCAGCGACTAGCAGCCAGAGAAGGAATTGGTGAGAACATCACGCCATAACCGTTGCGACTCTCCTCCTCTCCCGGCACCGATGAGCAGGGTGTAGCCAGCTGCGGGCTCACCGAGCCGGGGACCGAAGGGATGGGAGGCGGAGGGGTGACGGGAGACAGCGGTCTCAGCAACTTCTTAACGTTCTGCTCCATCAAGTAGCGAGATTTCCACTTCTTCAGGGGACTCAGCAAGTCTGAAAAACCAAACTGAGCTAAGGACGGGGCTGAACCACCAACCTTAACCATGTGCAAACCACACGCTGTCTCCTTCCCCCTTCTCCCAGCCCAAATGGAGCCCGTGAGTCTCCAATGTGACTATGAAAGATTCCTGAAAATGAAGTACCTCTGAAGTACTTCTATACCAGGTCTAACGACCAACAACAAAACAATCCATAATCAGGAACATACGGTGAACAAGGAAAGGAAATATTTCAACTAGAAATAAGAACAAGAGGGAACCAGGGTAAAGGAAGATAGGAGGGGACAAAAAAAGGAGAGGGGCCAGAGGACATGTCACTGTCACTACAAACAAATCAGAGTCTGGTCTTCATTACCTATAGGCTACATCAATACAGCCCAAACATTTTCACTCCCACAAATGATTAACAGCTTTCCCTTGGGCCTACCCCTGTTCAAAATAATGTTTTCTGATGCTCAATTTAAAAAAGAAGAAAATTAAAAAAAGAAAGCATTCAGTAAATTCTGCAGTTCAGTTGTTTGCTTCTTCAGGTCTTGCTTGGAGATGCAAGTTTATTGGTCCTGGCACTCTGTTCATTTCTTATTCATCTAACTTTTCAATGATCAATTCTGTAAATGTGTGTGTTGTCTAGTCTCCTGTCTGTCGTCCTGGGAAAACAGATCCCTGACTGAGCAGATCTTCACCCTCTTTCTCTGTAGAAAGATTCAGACAAAATGTTTAACCATTCTGCTGCTTTACTCACAGATTTTAGCTTCTCCATCTTTGAGACTTACTTAATCATTCGCTTATTACATACGTGCCTGTGAGACTTTGATATATCTTCCTATAGTCAGCAGATATTTAGTTGTCCATCTAACAGCATCCTGCTGAAAAGAGACGATATTGTACTCTTTTTTTTCTCCCTCTATCAGACAAATGATCACACGGCACTGAGGTTGATGATGCAAGATAAAGTGATTATCTTTTCACAGGAAAATACTGAGAAACTTTACACATGCTCAAGCTAGAATGGGTCTGCAGGAATTTGAACGAATGGAATTTGAAAGTAACATTCTCACCTGCCCTAATGCTGTGCCATCCAGCGGCAGTGCACATTGTCAGCATCCTGTGCCGCTGCCTTTATTATTCAGCAGCTTCCCCAGTTTCACTCAAGCACCCACGCCGCCCTGATTGGTGCTGAGCACTTACCTGTGTCATCTTTGCAGATGCTGGAAGAACTGCTGTTCTCGTTACTTTGGTATAGACACTGGGTTCTGTTCTCTTGCGGAGCTGGTGAGGTCTGAGTCATCCCCTCTTCCAGGGCTTGTTTGATCCAGCGCTGAAACAGAACAAGACTACATGAACGTGCAACCCCTCTGGTACTTTCTATGTAATCTTGCAGGATGTTCTCAAACTCCTACGCTTCTGTGCAGCGGGGCAATCTGCTCAGAACACTGATTTACCTCCTTCGCGTGCGCTCAGACAGGAACTCGTTAGAACGCAGCTGTTAGCGCTGAGTCTAACACCTACTGTGACGGGCTGACTACGCGCTCTTGATGCATTCTGGAGATCAGCAATCTTCAGCAGCAACACAAAGATAAGAGCAAATTACAGCAAATTACAGCTAAAAGCTATTAAAAGCAATTTTAATTAAAAGGGATAGATATAAGTATGAAAAACTACCTTGATCCCCTGATTTCTGCAAAGCTGTTTCCTGCCCATGAGCACAAACGCACTGTCCCTCCTGCTCCACTAAAGCATATTAGAGCTTAACACAGATTCTGCTCTAACAATTACAACAGAACAATATCTGACTTTAATCACGTAACAATTCTTCCAGGACTATGCTTGCTGCCAGAGACCAAGAGCAAAAACGAAATGCAAGCAGCACTTTTTGAGGGAGCCGAAACAAAAAGAGAATAACAAAGGCAAATCTTTGTATCAGCTACTAATAAAAGAAAGAAAAGTCACAGTGGTCTTCTGAACACCAGTAATGAAGAAGGTTTCACATCTCATGCAAGCAAACATGAACTAAAGCCTCAGTAAATCAGCGGATCTGTTAGGCCTGTGTCTCGATACAAACTGACTCCTGATGGCAGGCAGGAAACCTTTGCTTACTTTACCATAAAAATAACTGACACAGTATAAAGGTAAACACTCAGGTGATTCAGTAAAATGACTGCAAACTGTCAAAAAAGCCGCAAACAATAATCTGGGACTCACTTTACCAGCCTTTTCTTCCCCTAAAGAGGTTTAAAATGATAAGTTTACCTTTCAGTAATCCACAGTTCATCTGCATGCCAGCAATATGTATCCTATTAGAAATACGGGTATTTATCTTATGATTCCTCAAAGCTACCATGGAAGTGCAAGAAATTCAGTGGCCATGATCCTCAAAGTGAAAACTTCAAGGCGAGGATGATGAGCAGGTGACAGGATCTATTTTTGATGGCCCTCGCTTCTGTACAGCAGATGCTGCTTTGTTCAAATATATCTCAAAGGATTCCACCACGGGCACCAGAGAAGTGCCGGCCAGCCTGGAGCACCACAACCCCAGGTCACTGCACAACGGGATTAGCGTGAGCAGGTCGTACAGCTCCACTTCCTTGCCCGGTTCAGCTGTTGGCATGTTTTGGATGCAAACTGAGATCATTGGCTGAGGGGTTTTTGGCACAATGCTCAGTAGTTGAAGGAAGAGGCCTGTTGACAATCCAAGAAAACACGGGATCTATTTCAACAGCCTTTATAAATCAACTTTCCTGACTGAGTAGTCAGAAGGAGACAAGACAGAAAGATCAGTTTTTGAGACAGCGATGTCATCGAGTTCTGGACCATCTCTAGACCCCAGCTGGCTGAAAAGGACGTCTTCCCCATGACAGTTTTCTAAGCATTCCTCAACATGTGAAGCAGACTTTTTTTACATCTCCAGACTGTTAGTGATTAAAATACTGAATGTTAGCAAGCATCTTCTATGAAAAAGCTGGGGAACTCCTACAAAGTGGATAAAAAACCTTACTAGAACAGTTATTAATTATTTACTTTCAAAAAGTGGAATCTAACAAATTGCTTTCTGCAACATCTGTTCTGGACACAGAAGCTTTCAGCGTTTTATTAATTATTTAGAGAAGGGAACAGGCAGCGTATTTAAGTCTTCAGATGATGCCCCCCTGGGAGAAAGAACAACATGCTACAAGACAGTATTCAAGATTTTCCTACTAAACTGGAAAATGGATGGGGACAAACGGGACACGGCTCAGCACAGGTTCGAACGAAACACCACATTAAGCCAGAAACAGCAGCAAGTTGTTCTACCAAGCACAGAAAATCACAAACTAAACAGGAGTCTAAATCAACCTGCCAAAGAAGACTCAGTCATCATACTGGGATGCAAAAAGTGGGTGTAGGTTACAATACACAGACCATCGTTCTGTATTGAAAATGTCCCTGCTGCAACACAACATCCAGTTTTGGACACTCAGGTAAGTTGTGGAAGTTGTCCACAGGGACACCAGCCCATTCCCTCTCCTGCAGTGAGAATTTTCACGACTAGAAAACAGTCAAAGGTAACAAGAGACTGGGGGACTTGTTCCACGATTACAGTTTTCACTGAGTTGTGACCTTGCTGCCCAGTTGTGCAGCAAATGCACCAAGCAGAGAACTCTGAAAAACTTCACCAATTCTGCCCTGAGGCTCAAAGACACTGTATTAAGGGTTTGAAAAAGTCACTCAAACTCTGCAGCTCTCAGCTTAAAGATGCATGGGGAGATTGCCCAGGTACATGGAAACAAACATGGTTTTGTTCACACGTGTGCATATGAATCATCAAGAGCTTTACCTAGGAAGAAAATACTCACGAGAGACCTTAGCTTCTTTTTGTAGGCGCCTGTTAGTGCACAACAGCAAACTGGCTGAAGGTGGAAACAGCAAAGTCCAAAGTTTGCCTCTGGAAAAACTTCCTCAAAGGAAGGCAAAGAAACCAGGACGTGGTACCTGACTTTGAAAGCTACCAAGACTGGAAGATCAGAAAGGATTTCCATAAAATTGTCATGTAGCCACACAGGAACTACAAGAGCCTCTGAACAAGACTGACAGGCAATAGGTAAGATGGATCCTGATGGAAACCTGACTGAGCAAACTAACCTGAACTACTGTTTCCCTGTGGATGAGTAAATACCAGTATTTACTGGCCACACATCATCTCTGGAGGGATGAAGTCCTTGGCTGGGCTCAGTTCTTCCTGCACAGCCACAAGTATCTGTTGTAGATAGACAGTCTATGATCCTAAAGAGCTGACAGCTTGCTCTTGTGAACAAACAAATTCAAAAGCTTTGCTAAAAAACAAATGCTCTCCAAAGACGACAGATCTTGCTGAGACACCGTATTCTGTAGGTCTTTTGCAACACTGTCCGATCTCCACAATGCCAACCATCCTCTGACTGTGAAAGTATAACAGTAACAAAAACTTTCTAAGGGCAACAATTAAAACTCATCGCATATGCTGGATAACAAACAGCCACTGCAGATTTGAAAGTACACGTTTCTAAGAGCAGAGTCACAGAACAGCTGTTCTACCACGGCAAAAGATGAGGATGAAGACAGAACAGTGGCTAGGAGAGGGTCAGCAGACATCGCCTGGAGACTGCATCGACACACCAGGCACGGCCAGCTCAGCAGGAACACGTGGAAACGGGCTCAAAGAGGACACAACAACTTCACAGGGGTGCCAGTAAGATCTTGATGAGCTTAACCCTGAAAATAAGACATGAGCAAACATACCTTTTTACAGGAGCTGTAAATTCCATCCAACAGAAATGGCCTTCGACGTCTCTCGGGGTTGAAAGGTGAACCGAAACGAATGTAGTGTTTAGGCGTGGTACAAATCAGCGGGGAGTGGGTGAGACCTGGCAACATGTTTAGGGTCGTCGCTAAAACTGTCGGGTCTGTAGTAATGCGCAGAGGGCATTCAATGGGGCACTCTTGCTTTTCCGCCTTGTCATTCAGCCATTCGGTAACAAGATACTGAAGGAGAAAACATACGTGTCACTGCAACCAGCACAGGTGAAGAAGAAAAGCAATACAGCACAAAGGTGTATGGGGCAGCAATGCTCAGGTCAGCCTGTGTGCTAAAACCTCCTCCTCAACAGGCAGGGACACAGCAGGACATCCTGTGGCAAACCCAGTTCTCACCTGTTGCAGCCACAACAGCTAATCCAGTTTTACACAAGTAGCTTGATTTTACATACCATTACTCTTAGTAGAAGCTTCCCCCAAAACCTGATCACATTGTTCAAAACTAGTTTCTAGCTGCACGACTAATGTATCAATAGCTAATTTATGCCCAATATGCGGCAGCTGCCCGGTAGCTTCTGCAATTTTTCCTTTTTTCCCTTACAAGTTTCTCCCAGTTTGCACATTTTAGTCCACAGTCACGTTCCCTCCTGGCCTCCAATTCTAAGCTGAAAGCTAACAGCCAACCCCTTCTACTCTGTCCTAAGCGAATACCTCAGCCTGCCATCCCACCTCATCCCAAAAAGATTCTGACAATTCCCACACAAAACCACATTTTTATGCCATTATAAATTTATTTTTCAATTCCAACTAATCTTTACTACATGGCTCCAGTTTTCTCTCTTCCTTCTCTTGCTGGCGCACACAAGAGAACCTTTGATTTAACATGCTTTACAAGATGCAACACCTTGGTTATTTCAAGGTGGGTTTCTTGGTTTTGTTTTAAGCAAGTCTCACTACACCTCTATACTGCTTGGTTTAAGGTAACTTTCTTGGCTGATCATCTTTTTCTCCCTGCTCCTAAGACACTGGGAATACACAGAAAACTTCTTGAGATCTCATGTACCCAAGCCTTTTTAACAAAAAACTTCCTTTTTGAGTGCAAAAATTTGCAATTCCTTATTGCCGGGCTCCTCCTATCCTTCTCTCTCAGGACGCCTCAAGTTGGACACATTTTCATCCCCACATACACAAAGCTGTATAATTTGCCTCTTTCAAGAACTCTTTTGCCATACCCAAAAGCGAGACCTTTCCTCTTGCACCTGTACACCCTGATGATATCTAAAATCTATGAGACTTGCTGTAAAGATCAGCTATTTTTTTTGTTTCTGATCTTTGTGTACACAGGGCTGAGCAGCCAGATTCTGATCCATGGTGACAGCTCTCAGCCACTATAAAACAAATAATACAGTAAATAAAAAGTCATGTAATTCCAACTATTTTGAAGAACTTTCCCCTGAGCCAACCTCTCCCTGAAGGCTGCACAAAATGTCATTTCCCCCCCTCTTCAGTTTGAGCACTCAATCACATTTACCTTTTTCGTTTTGGGGTACTTTACTGCAGCTCGATTTGTCTGGGATCCTGCAGCCAGGACAGCAGTTGGGTCAGATCCTGTCAACTGTCTGCCTTCTCCTGGACCTTCCACATTGCTGACATCTGTTGCGGTTACCAAGCTGGCAGCGCTTCCTTCCTCTGGGACAGCCTGTGCGAGTTCAGCTTGCTGGGAACTGGCTTGTTTCTGCCTTCTCAGTCTTTGGGCTGAACTTGTCCGGTATCGAGAGAAGCGGCTTTTTGGTCGGGGCCTGGAGGGTTTTGCTGGAGCTGGCTTAGTAAGTGTTTTTTCGGGGACAGCATCCTACAATATAAACTGTCATTAGTATGAGGACCTCTAAGAATATTCCTTTTCTCTGCATACAGGATCAATGATGGAGATTTATTTATCTGAATCATAAAATCTGGTTGGACCCTGTTTGTATCAGCTCATAAGATGGCTTTGAGGACCCTTCTAAAACATTGGCACATTGTTTTGTCTGCTGTGTTCTGAAAGGTGTCGACCAGAACGCTCATCTTAAGGAAAAAAGCAGCAGTATATGAAACTTGCCACTTGTCTCAACGTAACCGCTCTCACCCCTGGTGTGAGCAGACACATATCATTCCAGGCCCTGCCATACACATGCATCCAAAGTACAGCAGGCCAAAAAAAACAAAGAGCGAGCAAAAGAATTACTCAACCACTGCAGTTGTGCATCCAACTTAAGTTCACACCAGTATGGAAAGGGCCCACTTGGTGAAGGAACTGGGCTTGATCAGCCCAGAGAAGACTCAGGGGGACTTAATGGCAGTCATCCTGCATCCAGACTGAAGCCACCAAGGAGATGCAGTGATGCATCAATGTATATACCAGAGACAAGGCAAAATTTTCTCACCATGAGAACAGTCAGGAATTGGGTGGGGTTTCCCAAAGGGGCTGTGCAATCTCCATCCCTGGAGCTATTCAAGAGCAGACTGGGTAGAACCCCGGTCAATCTGGTCTGACCTCAGAGCTGACCGTGCCTGCTGCAGAATGGATTAGAGACCTCACGGAGCTCCTCTCAACCTGAATGATCTCACAATCAGACATGCTGCATGTGAGCTGGCTACAAGCTATTCAACAGGCCTATCTTCGTCTTACCACCACTTGTGAAGACCGTCGTGTGTTCACCCCAGTACTGTTGTTACTGTTCGACACGTTGGGAGCAGCGGCACTCAGTGCTGAACTTCCATCTTCAACTTCAGGGGTTTCTGTTTTTACTTCCTCCGACTCGGGAGCTTCAGAATTGATGCTGATTTCAGCATCAGTGCTGTTACGGTCTGACGGTTGCTCTCGTCTCCTCTTTCTCTTTTCTAAGTTTTCAAACATATGCATGATGGCTTCTACCTTTCTGTCTTCCCGGGACTAGAACACAAGAGTAAATTCAAGTCAGCACTGCAAATTACACACATAAAGAGGAGGAGGCAGGAACAGATATGGGATGCAGCACAGGAAGGAGACAAACTTGCCAAATAGCAATGGCAAGAGCCAAAAAGGGGACAGAGAGAAGCAGTTCTTCTCAGATATTTGCATTTTTCAACATGGCAAATTTCCCAGAATAACAACAACAGTCATGTGTTCATAGAGTAACTACAAGAATGAGACTTTATCCTTAAATAGGGCCACTTAGATACTACTGTTATATTTATAGAACAGCCACAAGGAAATGCATAATTTTGAAGAACTAAAAACCGTAAAAAAGAATAAATAGAGTGAAGAGACGACTTGGAAACAAATAGAGCTACTTGCCAATGACCAAACATTAGAAGCAAACAGAAGCCAAAGGCAACAAAAGTGAATCAGTAATTTGCAGCAACTATAACGCATCACACAGACTGACTAAAATGACCCAGATTCATTCCTTCCCTGATGGTAGGAGATCACCTAGCTCAAAAAAAAACCCCTCTTGTCTAAGCAGCTTACATAGTGGATAAGAAAAACAAAACGTGAGAGAAAAGAGAGGCAAAACAAAGGTATTTGTAAGGTAAACAGAAAGCACAGGAAATCTTAACACTTGGCTGTGTCAGAAATAATTGGTAATTATGCATGTAAAAGGCCCAGTACAATAGTGTTGCAGTGACTGGCAAAAACCAGGCTGAACCAAGTGGATTTTAAGAAGTGGAGTCAAAAACCTTCTGAGCCTTGTCATGAAGGGGAAAGTATCTGGAAGCACCCAGCAGTGCTCAATCACAGCAGCCTGGCCTTTACCATTTTCTGTTCAAAAATGTTTAATACAGACAAAAAAAAAGAGACCGGGAAAACTACAGATACAGGTATTTACCTGGTGCCGTGTATAGAAAACTGAATCCCATTAAAGGAGATTAACTGGTGCATGTACAGGAACAGGGTTTACAGGTTCATGGGGAACTAACACTTCACTAAGTCTTCTTGAACCGTCCTGTCCCAGAAAGAGAACAGCGGCCCCGCACTGAAACAAAATCTTCCCTCCAAGCCTAATGTCAGCCTGATGGGTGACTGCTCTCAGTCAAATTTCAGCAGAAACTGACTTTTACCTCGCCTGTTCTAAAGAAATCCATGAGATATCCAAGGATGTCTCCACTGGATAGCCCTTGGCTCCGCAATTTGCTGCACTGTCTTAACACTTAAAGCATTTGCAAGAAATTTGCACATGAAAGATCCATATCACAAATTAGAGGAAGACAGGTGATTAAGCTCCAATACCTGTGTTGGTTGGTAGGATGGGAGCACTTTTTTTTGTTCCTTGGGTTTTTGGTCAGTTTTGTTTGGGCTTTTTGGGTGGGTTTTTTTGTTTGGGGTTTTTTTTTGTTGCTTTTTTAATTTATTTGGGATGTGTGTGTTTTTGTTTTATTTTATTATTAAGTAGAACCAGACCAGCTCCATTCACATGCAGAAAACATTCTAGCCCAGGGAGCAACAGCTGGTGCTGTAAGAAGCACAAGAAACCCCAGAGCTCTACTCAGTACAGAAGGTGGCTGAGAAGGGACTGTACCATCAAACATCCCAAAGCACTAAGAAATATTTTAATCAAGATGAGTGATTAAGACAACAACGATTTGGGAGCAGAAGGGGATTTCCTAATAAAGGACATACCAAATTCTCTTGACTTGTTGCCAATAATGCGTGCTGTCAGTGATCTACCACCTCACTAACTTTTGCCACTTGATTCAACCTTTTTCCCACACGGCAACAGGTTTATGAACCCATAGGTGGAAAAGATACATATTCACAAACCCAACCCAGCAAAATGGGTTAAGTTTTAACAAAAATCTGCTTCATGTTGTGATCTAGTTGAAGATGTTGCTGCACATTGCTTGAGGGTTGGACTAGGTGACCTCTAAAGGTCCCTTTCAACCCAAACTGTTCTATGATTCCATATGGCTCCATAAATTCTTGTACTGGCAACAAGGAAGAGGAGCAGGAACTCTTTTGAATCTGGTGCTGATTGTCTTGTTAATGGTGTGGTTTAGACTACAGAACAGCCCTGAAAGTAACAGGTAAATCTTTCAATTAGCAAACAAATCTGTCCTACACCTTCTAATCTGCAGTACCTGAACACAAATCCTGTGATGTGGAGTCAACCTGGGTGGTTTTTTGGTTTACTGAAGACCATTGACAGTTGGAATTTGTGTTGAAACAAGAGAAATAATCAACTGGACCTGTTGGAATGAAGCAAATCCCAAGGGGGATGATACCCAGAGACTGAGAAAGGTACTTGCCCGTCGGCCGTGGACCAAGGCTCCCTGCTCATCTACAGGCTCCTCTTTCTCCCCTTCTTGTTTCTCCTCCTTCTCTGCCACCTGAAAAAGAAGCTCAGACTTAGTACGTCAAACAATATCTGGTACTGTTTTAAAGTTATCAAGATTCCTATGTTACTCTAAGGTGCTAAAGGTTTAAAAAAGGCCTCCCGCAGTTACTGTTCTGAAGATCCCAGTGCTGTACTGGATCAGATTCCACACCACTGAACGATAAAAATATTGACAACCAAGTGTCAAGGGTTTTACCTCATTGTCACTGACCGCTGGAGGTCCCTCAGGAACTTCCTCCGTTTGTTGACTGCTGTTCTCATCCGATGCAATGCCCTGCTGTTCCATTTCTAGCTCCTTTCGACGGGCTTTTCGCCGGCGTGTTTCTGCCCCAATCAGTGTGCCTAAAACAGGTGGAGGTAGGTGTTCTGCAGCATTTGGGCTACGTTTCTGCACAGGGCAATTCCGGTTCCCCTTGTGACATGCACAGTCCACTTTATAGTTGCTGCTCCAAAACACAAACATAATTCGTGTCACTCTTCATTTCTCAACCCTCGTACAGAGACATTCAATGCATCTCCTACTAAACATCTCACCACGTGCCAAAGCAAGGACAGCAGGCTACCTTATGGCCTCTATTGGAGAATATGCCAGCAGAACTGGACAGAATAGCCGGAAAATGCATTTCAGTAGAAAACGGAGCAAAATGTAGAATGCGAGGAAAGGGCTGGAGGAAGATGTCCAGTCCAGGAGGGCAGTGGAGAGCTCCTGGGTGAGGTGAAGGACTCACCAGATGTTGTACTCATAGTCAAAGGCGATGGTAACCTCTGTGTCCTTGGCAATGGTGGCAACAGCATAGATACACAGGTGGATCATCCCATCAGCAATCACATGACGAACCTTGTTAAACAAAGTAGAGAGAAACTAACATCTCCACAAGTTGCACTCCTTACTTCCAAGAGGGAAGCCTTCTTCTGCAAAGTAGCTCTTATCTATTCCATGAATAATTATCCCAAATTCGCCACAGGAAAAAGTTTGCTTCATTGCTCTTGTCTCATCTTGTGCTTTTCCACGTACTACCACCTGCTTGCCCTATCATTCTGCAGCCAAAGAAAAGCCATAAAATAAACCTTCCCTTCCAAAGAAAAACCTCACGTTCCCAAACATTCTCATCTTCCAAGCACAAACCATTAAGCAAGCAAGAGATGCAGAGAATTTACTCCCTCTGCTGCATTTACGTTTGAATACTCATAAAAAGGGAATGCACTAAGCCTGTGTAAAACATGTAAAACATCGCAACTACAGTGATGGTGAAGAGAGAATTTACCTCTGCGTTTGGAGTGCAGGAACGCCTGATGAACCTGGCATCGTTACCAAAGGTGCGGGCATCAACGCACATTTCAACGCCATTGAACTTGGAGTAGAACAGCACAAAGGGATATGGCCTGGAGAAGTAACAGAATGTCTCAATCCCAAAATATCCAATTCCCACGGCACTTACAACAGGTATCCCTGACTCCACGGGAAGCAGCGCTTCCACCAGTGCTATCACTCTGGACACTTATGCATTTCTGTCATCACAGTTTAAAAGATCTAACTCAGAGGGTTTTAGCCCATAAGCAGAGCATCGAGCTGAGGTTGGATATTTGATTTCATGTTTCTACGGACGGCACAGCTGACAGGGGCCCTGTCAGTGTGCGTTACCACAAAGAGACACGAGTCCCTCAGCGCTGTGATGCTCTCATACTAATCACTTCATAGTACTCTTACTTTTTGAAGAAATGCCCATTGACCTCGAATTGCTGTCGTAACATAACCTTCCCTCGATACTCAATTATAAGGGTATCAAGTGCCAAGTCTCTTGCCGCCCTCAAGATCTTCCGGTGCTTCTGAACCCGAGTCACCCTTCCCAGCTGCAGCTGTAACAAAAACCAGAGCAAAATACGAGAATTTAAACCAAAGGCCTCTAACTCATGAAGAACATTCTACCTACATGAAAAGAAAAAGTACTCTAATAGCAACACACAAACTCTGCCAGGTGAATATACTGTTTATTCTGTAACAGTTTAATAATGATCAATGACCTTGACAGTATTTATCAAAAGCAAAAAGTATTTCTTTCCTTTCCTTCAAGAGAGAGTCTCACAAATCTATCAGACCAAGTATTTTAGTTTTGCAGCTAGGAGGCACAACCAGACCTGTCAGTTGCTGCTAGCAGGGAACCGCTCTGCAATTATGGCCACTTACACAGACAGAATAACTCAAATCCTCCCTAAATTGTGGGTTATCATACATTCAGAGGAAAAAGCACAAGCTCTTCCCTCTGCAGAGGATGATATGTTCTAGCTAACAGGCCAAAGATTTAAGCCGGCCATTTCCAACTCCATCCAGAAACTTCTCTTCATCTGCCCGCTCAACTAGCGCTGTGGATTGTTTCCTTTTAACATGAAGAAATACATTTTTAACTAAGTAGTGACAGTTGGCTGTATCTTCTTTATGTTGAAGTCTACAGCTGTATTACAATGGATTTTCACAATGTGTCTCGACAGTACGAAACCACAACATTCTTTAAGCACAGACTTCCAAACAAAACACATTCTGTGGAATAAGAGAAGCGATGTTATAAGGACTAGGGCATAGGAAAGACTTCTTCCATAAAAACAAAGAACTTTTCTTGCTTAAGAGATTGAACCTCTCTGCAAGTAAAAATGCTGTGAAGATAGTTGTGTGCCTCACAGGAGAGCTGTGCCTGCTCTTCCCTGCTCATAAGGAGCCGGTTTTGATACTTTTCCGGAGTGAACTGAGGCATAAGTGTTCTTACTTCAGTAATAATCACAGTCATCTATCTAAGTTAGAAGTAAAACACAAGATTTCGTTAAAAGCAAGATCCCAACTTGTCCTGATAAAACCCTCTTCTTAGAAACAGTTACCGAGCAGTCTGCTCAAATGGGTAAAAATCACATTGCTTTATAAGAAGGGGCTTGGTCTGGACAATGACAGAATGTGAAACATTCTGAGCTTGTGAAAATGAAGTTAATGCAGCACTCAGCACTGGGAACCAAAGGAAACTCTCTGTGCTGATCACAGGTAAATATTAAACCACAAACCTTTTTTTTTTTTTTTTGTAGCAATCTTCACATGCTCTGAATTAAACCTCTTTGGAAGGAGATGACACTCGTTGTTTTCGTATCTTGGATCAGCCAGTGAAGTCAGATCTACTTGCTGACTTCTCTCACTCAGGTCCAGAATAAAGAGAGCTTTATAAAAACACTAATTTGAAACCTATGCAAGACGGGAGTAATGCAGGAACCTACACAGATGGGAGTCTCGCTATTCCAGATCTCCTCTTAGAGGCACACGCAATGCTACTTTTATCATGTCTACTGGGTATATATCTCTTTTTCATACCGCTGTATCTGCTGGCAATTGGAAAAACTTGCATGTGTGTATTGGAGACTCTAAAAACCTTGCAGGGCATAGTTTTTCTCTTCGTATCTCAGGTCCTGATGGGAGCTCACAGAGGATTCCCCAACTCAACTGAACTGGCACAGAAGAAGCACGTTATTCCCAGACTAAGAATCCACACTGCTGGCCTTGATTTCTGATCAACAAATCCATGACGCAAGTGAACTGCAGGATAAGACTGTGTACATTGCCGAGAGCAGCAGGAGCTTTCTGTTGCTAATATATTTTAAAATCATTGGATACACTTTGTACTATCCAGCTGTGGTAACAGAGACGGAATAAATGGGATTAGATTTGTCAGTGTGTGACGGGAGATAAGGAGAAAGTATCTGAAATTAGTAGATAAATTAGGACTGAGACATAAGTGTGTCTCTAGTTGAATAATTTCATTTCTATGCTCCCACTTGTTTGCTATTATAATCAATTTCTCATCAAAGCCGGCCCTACACAGGAAGGCTGGACCAGACAACCTTCAGAGGTTCCTCTCAACCTACATTATTCTACTACTCTATGAAATTATCTTGGTATCTTTCAGAGGTGTTAGTGTCTGGTGGCCTTTGCTCTCACCTTTGGCCCATGACTTGTATTACTGTTCACCTGATACGGGTGAAGAGCTTGGGGAACACAGGTGGGCTGAGACGGGCAATGGGAGAAGACAATCACAAAGGAATCAGAAGTTCTGCATCTGTAACACCGAGCAAACGAGTTGGGTAGAACAGGAATGATCTCACAGCTTTTCTGGCAAGACCTTAGTTCAGCTTGTTTTCGTTTTCTGATTTTAGAACTATGAAGAGGATTAGCTGCTACGCTTTCATGCGTGGAAAGAAAAAATGACTTATTCTTGTCCTAGGCCAGGGATTGCTGACTGCTAATCAGACAGAACCGTTCTGATATGTTTGCAGAGCAACATCTGCATAATACTCAGTGGCTTTATTTTATAAAGGTCTTTTCACTCTGCACTTCAGAATGTGAAATCAATCAGGGGGTTGAGCTCAAGTCAGCAATTATCAGAGGCGACAAAGGGCAAATACTGACGCTGCGCTTGGTTTGGTAGCAGCAGGCAGAGAAGTGATTCCCAGCTTTCACTTTGTCAAGCATCTGGCAGTAGCCTGCACTAAGATGACTTCCAATGCTACTTTATTCAGTTAATTTTATTATTTACTAGCTTCCACCTTTCCCTACTCCTCCTGGCTTGGGGAAGCTGTTAGGTCACACTTTTGTCTTCTCTCTCTTCTTTTTTCTTTCCTTTTCAATTTCATTTTTTAAAAAGCACACAGAGATGACACCTGCACCATTATTTATCCAAGTCAAACAACTCTCTCCATTGTGACAGCACGCAAGGCGTATAAAACATTTTCACTCTTTTCTACTCTCTGCAGTGTTTTCATGGCCAAATAGAGCACTTCTGACACCCACCTTCTACACACAGCTCTCATCTGCATGTTGACACAACCTTCCTAATTTTCCTTCTACCTCAAAGTACCGATTTCCTTATCTCCGAGAAAAGCTAATTTTACATCCAGTCATGATACCTAGTTAGGAGACAAGTGATGCAAACCAAGAAGCCTTCTCCGTTTGTCTAATGAAGAGGAGACAAATGAGTAGAACGACAATATAAAGCACAGGATGAGAGAGCACACACTCCACACCTGGGCAGAAGAACCTCCTCGCAACACTCCACAGCCACCTGCTGAGCAAAAACAAGGACAGGAGGGGTGACCAGCACAGCCCGGGATGGCCACCTGGTCCTGCCTCAGTATTCAAAAGGAACTAGAATGCTAAAAATCCCTTTATACTTTCCCAGCATGTGGAATGATGGGTACCTACCTACAGCTTGTTTAGAACAACTGCAGCTCACTATGAGGCTTTGCAACTTTCTATATTTTTGTTTCTTTAGGGTATATCGCATTTGGAGTCTTCCGAGTTGGAATGCTGGTCACTTTTCCCTGTGGGAAAACTTATGTCTGTACAGGGAAGGGAGAGGGCAAGAAAGCATGACAAGAACAAGCACATTTATGCACGGTATCTTTTATAATCATCTGTTTTGCTGCACTCTATGAAGTTCATAAAAAGAAACATGTTCTATTACTTATTTCAGAACTCTTCCTTATTTGAAGGAGACAGAAAAGTTCACCTTTGGACCCAGAAAATATTAAGATTACTAGAGAAGCAGAACTTTTTCTTCCCTGTATTTCCTCAGCTGCTCTCTTTAGGAAAGCCACTCACCTAGCCAACCCCCACAGAAGTCTTATTATTGCAGAACTAGAGGCAAGAGTGGAAGGAAGTTGGGTTCAAAGTCCTCTTTCTGCACTCTCCCTTACTGGCAATATCTGTGCTCTGCCTGATGTGCTTCACCTACATGAAAGCAGAAGGAAAAGGCGGGAGGGATCAGGTGAACTTCACAGAGCGGTGAGTCAACTGATATAAACAAGAATGATTCAAGCACAAACACAGACCTGATATTCAGGTTTCTGACTCTGCTCCCCTTCTACAGAAGAGGTGCCCCACATCTGGTTTTGAGTCCATCCTCCTCAGTTGCACCTACCTCTGTTCTCCTGGACAAGGAAGCCCTACAAAGCCTGAACTAAGTGGGAATGCTGCTCTCTGTTCAATAAAGCATGGACCAGATGAAACACCATCTGAGAAGAGTACCACAGAAGACATACACCACACAAACACAGCCTTTTTCTGTTTCTCCTTGTCTACGTGCACTCCATAAAGCTGGTAAGACACCAATTATTGCACATCTTGGAACAGAGACGTTAGGGAGAAACAATTCCCTAAGATCAGCTGTAGTTGTGAAGTATTTGAAAGTCACGGGAGTCCAAACAGTTGTACAAAATATTGAAATAAAGTTGAAAGATTTTTAAAGATTTTTTTCCATTCCTGGAAAGCTGGAAATGTCCTATCTCCAGCAAGTGATAGATCTGGTTTTGCCTCAAGCTGTTCAATTTAAGGTAAAACACCTGTGAACCATATCACAGAACCGCACAAAATATCCCCAGCTTAGCAACACTGATTTGGCTGAATGTGGTTTTGAATCTATCCTGGTACTGGCATCTCTTCTGTTCCCTTTTATATCAAATCTATGCCCACTGGCCTGATATTACATGACCAGCTATGATATTGCTCCCTCGTGGCCACACCTGATGTCTAGAAACCAAAGGACCAGCCGCCGTACCCCACTTCTGTCCCAACGGTTCTTACCTGCATCTGGGACCCGATGACGGTATTATTGCAGGCCAGCTCTGTTTTGTTGATCGTGTCTAGCATCACAGTTTTGCCCACACAGTCTTTGTTAGAGTTTAGATGACGCTCCAACAAGTTCTGGACGTCAGCACTGTACTGGTTCGTAAAGGCTTCTTCGTACTGATCCGTCCAGAGTCTTATTCGGTTCTCCCACCCTTCGGCTGTGTTTTCATCCAAGGCGTGTGCTTCAGAAGGGGAATTCTGCACCAAACAGCAAAGGGTGAACAGTTAGCACACAACGAGGAAAACTGTCCACAGCTCTCTGAGCGTATGAATATGCTGCAAAAAAGGCAAATCTGTTCCAAGCTAAGAAAGCGTCATTTATGAGGACACTGTTTTCAGAACCTGCATCCTCCGTAACGTTGCACAACAGCGACACTTAGGAATTTATGAAGAACTCTGTGCAGCACTAAGACCTCTTGAGAGCTGGCACTTGGCACTGTTACACACAAGAAAAGTAAGCTACCACAAGGCCAAAAAAAGCTTTTTTAAGTCCCTCTGGAAAAATAATTACGTAGATCAAAAACCCAAAGGCACACAACACACAAAGGCAAATAAATCTCATGTAGGCTTGTCCCACAGTCAACCTACTCATGCCCAACATAATGCTAGAAGGTGCTGATTGCATCTCAATCTTTGCAGTGATTGATCCCAAAATAATGCTGAACTCCCTAGCTAAATGGTCACCAAGGTTTCACAAAACTGAACGTAAGGCATAAGCTAATACCCAGAAGGCTAAAACTGCAAGTCCTAAGCAGTGTAAAGAAATGAGGACAAAAGCAGATTGCCCATTTATACCATCTTGTAAGGCAGGGAAAAGAAGAAACTGGTAGGAAAACCAAAACATTAAACTTAATTCTTTACTTGGCAACAGTTGAAGTAATTCAACAAACGATACTCCAGAGATCAGTAACTTAACTGGCTTCATAAGGGACTGACACATATGTGACACTGAGGTATTAGTGACAAGGACCTCTGAAGAACCATCTTTCTTTTCATCATATATATCAAAAGCTTTAAGAATTTCCACATATTTTTGCCCTTTCAGGGCACTTTCACACGAAGGAGACAGGTGCGTGCAGACAGACACACCACACAGTTTCCTCTGAGCCACCTGTGAGAAGCCACTGTCAGCTACAGCACCAGGGGCAGATGGAACTGAGTGAACTTTAAGGCACCTCTTGTGTTTCTAGGAGCACATTTAGCTCTAAGTGCAAATCTGTGTTTTCTTTTTTTGTCAAATAAGCTTTCTATCAGATAGCCACACCTACCAGTATTGCAGAAGGTCACAGATAAACTTATCTCATCCATCCCTAGTAAGAGGATGTGGAAAGAAACAAGGTGACACTGCAAGGGACTCCCAACATTAAAGCTGTGCAGTACTTCAATGGCCAAGCTTCAAATAACTTTGATGCAATCAAATGATAACTGGCCTCACAGAAGAGTGGCCACAACCAGTTCTACATCCCTTACATCAAACACCCCACTCCCAGGTGTCATGAATCAGTCAGATCTCCTGGAACTGGATGACATTACCTTACAGAAAGTTATTGGAAGCAAAAGCAAGGTTCAAGGGGCAATTCCCTTTTGAATAGGTCTGCTTGTGGTGCACAGCAAGGCTTGAGATTACTCTGAGGTTGGTGCCACAATCAGAAATTCCCCAGGCAAACCAAGACAGGCACAAAATATAGGGAGAAAAACCCACCACCACCACCGAATGTTCCCGGTTCTACTCACCTTCATCCTCAGAGACTTCCGGGAGCCCTCTCGAAAAGCCTATCCCCCAAACAAGGAGAAAAAACAAAACAAAACACAAAGTATTATATATCTTTTCAGAATTGGTGTCCCAGAACCACACTAGATCTTACTCCAACAAACCAACCCTTAATGAAAGATGGCAAGAATTACAGGAAGACCTACACAAGCAGCGATGAACTTGTACAAAAAGACTCTGCAATTCAAATCCAGTGGAAACTGCTGAAAAGCTTGATAGTCAGGATTTCTGAACTAAAAAGCCTCGCCTCGTACTTAGTAAAAATCTCAAGATCAAAACTATCCTGACTAACCCCACTTGCTTTGACAGAAGAAAGGGCCAGCAACAGAATCAAGCTGGTTCACAACAACAACAAAAAAACCCACAAAAACCTGAAGACCTCACCTGGCTCCTGCTCCCAGTCTTTTATTTAATCAGTTGGTGCCTACTAGAACTTCAAGGGAAATCTAACCTGGGGAAAACCACGGTAAAGCCAGCAGATAATGAGGAAGAACCAGCTGCTCACAGGCTTGCATTCCAATATAAGCAATCCAAAATTACTTCAGTCCCCGAACACAAACAAGACGGTAAAGTCATCCCTCAACAAACGCTTATCACTACCTACATAGTTTTCCACACTGACACTATCTCTGTCCCCGAAGGACAGTATCAAGAAGCTCTGCAGCTCAGATTCCTTAACACAGCTTGGTAATAAATGCCATGCTCCCTTCATCTTTCATTCCATTCACAAACAGCCCCTTTGCCACAAAACAGACAGACTCCAAAAGCTATTTCCCCACATCCTAACAGAGTAGAAGGGAAAATATGTAATTGAATCCAAGCTCTGAGCATGAATGAACAGTGTTGAGAAATAAGGGTGGAGTTCCAGCAAGGTAATTTTTAAACCAACAGCCACGTACTCTAGCAGGTCACAAATACAAGGCGTCACATTATTACACCAGAAAGAGCAATTCCTGACAGGACAAAAGTTTCTTGTCTGCTGCCAGCTTGTCAGCCTGCTCTCAACAATACTCCACACAGCATTTGGTAGGAACCGCAGCAACCTTGTCTCACTCCACATACCTTGATCTTTTTGGCCTTTGGAGCAGTGCGAGCTTTTTCTGTACTTCTCTTCCTCTTCTTAGGTTTGCTTCTACGGACACGGTTGACGGTCAGCGTGATGCTTGTAGGGGTGTGCTGCGTAGCTGTGTACAGCACCGTAGAGGGAGAAAGTTCTTCATCCCAGCTCTCGGTTGCACTGCTCTCCCCACCTGTAGAGAGGTGTGTTTTGTTAGCAACATCTTTGTTCATCCCAGAGAGAACAGCTTACCCTTATGTCTATTTTCATCAAGACAACTTGATGACCCTGCATAGCTCTTTCCTGAGAAAATGATACCTTCCCAGTTTTCCCACCCAGCTGGGAACAGGTCTCCCAAACTTCTGATATCTCACAGAATGGTACTGACAAGCATTCCCCTTTTCTGTTCAAAAGATAATCTGATTTTCCCAAGAGCTAAGGTGAGGCAGGAGGAGAGGACAAAATTCCAGTTGTTGGGAGTAAAAAACATTAGCGGGAACTGACCACAGTGAGATGATTACAGCAGCCAAAAGACAAAGGTCTTGTAGAAAGAAAGCAAAAGTCACCGTTATCAGAATTACACCCTCAAGCTCACCTGACACGTTGTCCTGCTTCCGACGGCGGAGCCTTATCACCTTCCCCCTGCTCATTCCTCTGCCAAAGGAGAATGCACAATTGAAGCTGGTTTGTAGGAGTAAAGTCACTTGAAATTCAACAGGATGTCACAAGATGCGTGCCCTCAGTGGGGCCCAGGATGATAAGAACATCAATTTAACAGCCTCATCTCCACTCCTGGTGCCACCAACACTTGTCAGGCTGACAACGCAAAGGAGGAGGGTCAATACTAGGTAAAGTACCGCAAAGAACACTCCAGTTAGCAAAACGAAGTCCATCCCGCAGCCCAAACGTGACACGGTTTGGTATGAGAAGTCAACACAAGGAGCAGTCCAGATCTGCACTGCACCAAAGCTTACCTGCACTTTTCACACTTGAGGAGGAAACCATCTTGGGAGACACTGCAGTGGCACCAGGCGGGAATGGATTCTCCTTCTGAGGAGCTCTCACTGTCCCCGGAGTTCTCCTCATCAGGCGAATGCAGGCCATTCAGTTCTGCACGAGGTATAATGGTCTGGACAGGAGGCGGTGTTAGAGGAGGAGGGGCTCCATAATTATGATCCTGAAAACGAGTATTTGCAGTACTACTTTTAAGGTGAAATCATGATGCCTAGAAACTGAAGTCCCAAATCCACAATTCCCAGGTTACTGCTTAACAACTGGTATAAAACAGCACTCTGAATCCCTCAATCTACCAAGAAAGTAAAGCGATAGCTCTGAAAGATGTGAACAGTTTTCTTCTGCACCAATGGATTAAATTCAAAACCTATGAAAACAACTAGGAGATTTCAACATTAACTGCTGTACTGCTAATAATGCGAGATGACATCAGGGGCCAAATGCTGGAACCAGTTGCCCAGCGACGTCGTGGGGTTTCTGTCTGCTGAGATATTCAAAACCCAGCCTGATGTGGTCTTGGGCAACCTGCTCAAGCAGAGTCAGCTTGAGCAAGGGGGTTGGATTACATGATCTCCAAAGGTCCCCTCCAATCTCAATAATTCTTAAATGTTTTGTTCATCCCCTAGTTTCAAGCCATGCTCCCACTCTTCCTGACTGCTCCTTGTTTCTCATCGTCATAAGTTACCAATATGAAATTCTGCACAGTTGAAACAATATAAATAGTGGACAATAAACCAAATGGGGCATAAAGTTACCACCAGGAAAATATTATATATTCATATATATTCAACACTTCATTCCGTTAAAAATCTATCACCTAGAACACTAATAAAGCTTGCTATAGAGTATGCAAGACTTCACAAACAATAAACACACACATGCAAAGTGTATGGCAGAACTCAGCTGTAACTCAGTGTTCCCTAATAAATAAGTCAAAACTCCTACAGCTTAACAGGCAAAGAACTACGGAACAAGGAGAAAATAATAAAGTAGACAGTAAAGAGCTGATTCACTGCAGAGAGAGTACTCACTGCGTAAGGCAGCCCGCGATAGCTGTGTTTCTGGGTGGCCCCATAGCCGTGGCTGGAGTACACATTCTTCTCACTGACAGCTGGACTAGCTTCCACAGACTCTGGGCTGCAGAAAGGGCCAGAAGTAAAACCCATCAATATAACATCATTTTTAAATGTATTATTTATTTTTTTTTAGTGCCAGCATTTCACTGCTCTTTTCTATTCGACACATGAGCTCAAAATGAAGAAACTTCATGAAATTGAGGTGTTATTATGCGCTTCACCAGGCATCATGTGTGCAGAAGTTGTGCAGGATGAACCTGCTTTCAACAGCGGGAAGCAACTGAGCAAGGGCCACCCTGGATAACTCATTAAACTGGGTTTCAAACTGGGAAGTTACAAAGGTAATTAGCACGTAAGAAGCTCAGTTTCCTTATAGTTGAGGAAGTCGGGTCTAGTTCAGCGTTCACGTCTGAACTCAGCCAGCCTGATCTCAAAGCCACTGAACAGAACTATCTCTGCAACGATTTATTTCCAACAGCAGTGAAGCAGCCTTCCTGCATCTGTGCTTGTTTCTCTCTCCCTCACACAACCGAGTCCAATGTCCTGTGATAAAGCCTGCCTGAAACCTGTAGCTATCCTGACAACAACGACCAGGAGCTGGAGATTCCCTCTTACGAAGAGGCAACAAAAATCTGTGACCTGGACAGAAAGCGGTCACAGACAAATGAGATTCACCCTGCGCTTTCTATGCAGCAACATGGTGTGTGCAGTGTGCTGAACAGGGAATTCGCTGCTGAGGTACAATGCGCTTTTCCACCACACGGTGGTGAAAAAAAGCAGCTAAAAATGGAAGGTATATCCCTTAACAGAAAGCTGCAGAAACTCTACTCAGAGAAGGGAGAGCTGCAGTTCAATGCAGGGAATATTAGATAATGAGGCCACAGGCAGAACACCAGCCAAGAAACACACTGTTAGAAACAGAAGATACGAGTCGGCTAACGTCTGCACAGATCTGAGGTAGGGCCCCTACCAGAATACAGCAGAATGTTACTGAATCGTGTCTGCAGATGAAATTTTCTTCAAAATTATAGCAAGCAGGAAAGAAAAACACAGGAAAGGAGAACTTTACCTTGGACCTCTGCTGCTGTGGTGAGATCTCGCAGATTCTCAGTGGATCCTACACTGTCAGCACGAATCGGGCAGTAATCGAATGCCGATGGGCACGGTCACGCGTGGGGCTGTGTTAAGGCACCACCCAAGAGCACTAACCCCTCTGCCCTTTGCACTTGCCATCGGCTCTCAAATCTCTACTGCACTGAAGTTTGCCCCACCCTGGCACTAAACCTGATATATTCTCCAATGCACTGAAACCTTCTGAGCTTCTGGCTGATTCTGAAGTAAGGTGGATCTACCTTTGCAACGTAAAGGAGGAATCATTTATTGTACAAAGAACTGCAGAACATAGAAAACCTTAAACTACGCAAACCACGCTTCTGTAGCTCAGGATTTAGGCGCACCACATGATTAATGCAGTTCATTTTCAATGTAACTACAACCAGTTAAACAGTCAAAAGCAGGAGATACAAATGGCGATATGTCTCGGAGGATACACTACTTATAAAAGGACACCATGTAGAGCTTGCCACATAACCCAGCCTTTCTAGGTCTTTGCAACAGTCCTTTAGGCCTTCCAGATTGGTACAGAGTCAAATCCATTCAGGTTTAATCGTATTTGCAGAAACACTATTAGAAGGAAAAGAGCCTAAACAGTCTAAGCAGCAGATCCATCCTCTGTCCAAGTTATCCACGTTCCTAGCTCCAGTCAGCATGGAATACCAGCGATGCTGCCGCAAACATAAGCAATAAAACTTCAAGATTGTTGGTGCAACGGTGTCCAGGGGCAACAGCGCTGGGGCCCGTGTTTCCTCAGCAGCACCCGCCACGGAGCTTCAACAACTTCCAACACGCAGCCGGACCCACACAGCAGAACTGCCCTGCAGCCTCCACGTCACCCTCAGACCAGCACAAACACGCCTCAGCGCTTTCATCCCCCCTCAGCATCAGAGACCCGGGGAAGATGCCGAAGTTCAGTCTGAAAAGAGGGCCAGCTTGTTTTCCTTCTACCTTCCCACTGCCTCCATGATGCACACCTTCGGAATTGACCCCTTGTGAGAGACAAGAAGCTCAGGTACCCCAGACTTTGTGCATCAAACTAGCAGAATTCCAAAGGAGAAGCAAAGGACGGCCTTAACTTTGAACAGACTCGCGAAGGACACTTCAGCGCTAAGTGACAGTGCATCAGTGCAAAGCCTGGAGAACAAAGTCCTGGCATTCCCAATTTTCAGAAAACAGAGAAACCAATTCAGAAATCTTCAAAAGCCTTTTTTCAAAGCACTCCGGCCTAGCCTTGAGTTGGACCTACAAATTTCTTACAACCAGGGAAAAAGAAAATGATTTGTAGAAGGCTTACAGACAGTCTTTTTGATGTTTGAGTGTTAACAAGGGATATGTGTAGATATATCTGGCTCTCTACCGTGCTCAGCTCTGAAAGCAAAGTGCCTAATACATGAGTAACCTCTTCAGCACTCTTCCTCCTGTCATAAACAGCTTTAAATTCCTGCATGCTGAGTTTCTAAAGTGCTGGTGTGGGAGAAGCACGGTGACAAGCAATACTGAATGTTCAGTCTTGAAAAGTGAAGAATCATATACCTACTGCAGATGAGTGACTTACTCGATTCTGATTCCCTGATCAAAAACAACATGTAAAAATATGGGCTTTAGGATGGAATGAAGCATCACAAAGAAGAATGCCTACAATGGGGCCAGTGCCAAGACAGACAAATAGAGCATTAGCAGTCTCGCAGAGAGTGCGACTGTGTGGTCAAACTCCGTGCACAGTCAAATCAGAGCAAGATGGAAGGGAGAAACAACAGCCCACTGCTCTTACAGCTCAAAATTAATAGAGTCTGCAGCAATATCTGCTCGACACTGATCAATCTGACAGGCAGGTATTTGCACAGTAGGTACCTTTAAATAATACATGGGGGAATCTATCTCCAAAATGCCCTTTGTAAATTTTTGTAAAGAGATGCTACAGTCTGTTTCAAAGAAGGATGCAGGAAAGCAGGAGGTAGAAGCACACAGAAATAACTTGAGCCCTCCCTCTCGCCCCCGAGAAAAACATAGTACTCATCTGAGCTGACATCATTCTAACAAGGGTTTTAAGAAAACATCACAATGCAATATTTTCTGGATTTGAAATGTTCCTGACTCCTGCAGAAGCAGAATTTTTAAAAATAAATGGTAAGTCCCTTCCAGCAGGCCTCAGAGATATGGCTGTGGTGAGAACCCTGCAGAGGGTCCTGTGGTGGGACCCTGAAGGACTGAAGGATTGCCCACTGAGATGTGCTTCTCTGAACCCGCTCAGGGGCACAAACAACATCAGTGTCTGCACAGGCTGATGCTGTCTCACAGCCCTGGCCAAGCTCCAAAGAGGCCCAGAAATCAGCCATGTAAGATTGGTACCAAGTCTGAGCTAGCAGGCTCTGCTGAGAGGGAGGCTCAGACCAGCAATCCCTCACATAACACAGTTTTTGGCAAAGGAGCTGGCTTGCACCTTGTCAAGCATGGGCACAGCAAGTGCACACTGCCCGCACTTGAGTATAGACTTACTAGTCAAGCTGATATAAAACCCATGGCTGAGCGCCTCACATGGCTGGAATTCTCCTCCTCCCTGTTTCCTGTGTCAAACTTACCCATTTCCACAAAACTGCATTTGTTAACCACTCAGACTGTCTCCGCGTTCACCTCTCACACAGCCAGCGGACCAGCACCCTCTTTCTCCCAAGTGGCAAAAGATCCTGCAGCCCCAATTCCAGGGCCAGCCCTCCAACACCCTCCCCTCCTCCTCCGTGGGGTAACACTCACTCCGATCCTGCAGCCATGTCGGAGTAGGACGTATCTGGTGTGGTGACTCCCAGAGGGATTGCAATGCTCATGACGCCCGTCGGGGATCACGGAGTCCAGAGGGCAGCGACTGGCCGCTCCGAGGGCGGAGAGGAGCCGCAGAGCCTCGGCCAACACGTCACGGACATGGGGAAACCTACCGGGGTAGAAACAAAGCATTGCATCTCCGTTACAGGATGAGGTCTCCCTCTAGATCCCCTGAGAAGGCTTGCACAGCAAAAGAAAAGCAGAAATAGATTTCCATCAGTGACACGCCACATCATTTTTACTTCAGTTTCATATGTGGGGCCAGGGAGGAGGTAAATGGTGGTAGTTTGGGGGTGGTTTGGTTTATTTTTTTAGAGTCTTAGATTGACATGCAATGAGCTGCTCTGCCATAAAGCTGATAATAGTTCCCCCCCTCCCCCAACTAAACTTAGGACTAATTATCAGATAAGCAATCTATTAGCTCCTTCTGCATACAGGCAGCAGCTGTCATGTATCACCCGCAGCCCTTCATCAGCATTTCCTGACTCCTGCCCCAAACAAGCTGCAGGCAAAGCCCCATCTGAGAGGACAATGAGAACGAGCTGAGGTGGACTGAGTTGAGACATGAGACCCGCTTGTATCTGCGTTCACTGGGCCCAGGTCATGGGCCAGTGAGACCCATAGAGTGGCCACCAACAGCCGCCCCCCTCAGCAAGTAAGGCCCGTCCTGGATTCTGCAGCGATTACTCAGTCGGGTGAGCTGCGACTTTCCAGAAATGCCACAGCTGACACCTCCCCGCGGCAGAGCCACATCAGACGTTTTGGCGGCGGGGCCATTGGCTCGGGGAGCCGGGCGAGTCACGGCGGCATCACGGGGCGCAGCCGCCGGCCACAGCAGGGCCGCCGCACAGCCCGGGCTCCTCCCTCCCCGCCGACTAAAGCGCGCGGTGAAATCGCCCATGAACACAAACTTCCATGGGTTGGGTAGCAGATGGAGGTAAAAGGGGATCAGCTCCTCGTTATGTAAATAACCTCGATAACACAGACGTTCATAAAGGCGCTATTATTCTACGTGGCTCTGAGGAAAGCCCCTGCGACGTGGAGAAAGGCTGCATTTCAGCACGGAGCAAAGGCAGCTCCCAAACCAAAGAAAAACAGCAATAATTTAGCCATCCTCTTCACGGATAAAACTGTAAGGGCAGCCCGGAATAACTCTGTGCAGCAGCGTGGATGAGCCGTCTTGCGCTCCCCGGCACCGCGGGCTCTGCCAGAAAAACCAGAGGGGCCAGGAGCCAAGTTTTCCTACGGGTAGTGAATGTCTCACATTTGGGCACCATAGTCCAGCCATTGTTCAACAAATAAAAACCCCCAAAACACACACTCACTACCAGCGCGAATGAAGGAAGAAAGAGAGAGTGAAAAAGTTTAAATGCCACACACTATATTGCCTTTTCCTGTCTTAAAAGGCCACTTCTCTTAGTACAAGGAAATATTTTCGTTCTTCAATATACATCCCTAAGAGAAATCTTTCTGATAGTGACAGCCATACAGCCAATTACAGAAGTAGCACGTAAAGGTTTTTAAGTGGTCTGTGGCAATTCCCTGTTATGCCCCAAAGCAATGGTCTCGCAGGGAGGTGGGAGATGAAAAAGCAAACAGGCAGGACTCTGCTCACAAGCAGCTCAAACCCACGACAGCCCAGGTGTCCTTGAGGGTGTTGGGTTTTGAAAAACAAAAAGAAAAATAAAAAGACCTTTAGGAAGTGTCTCATTTATCCTTTCTCATGCTCGTGACATTGACAGCAGATGAGACAAACCGCTGCTAAAATACAGCTACAAGCTACAGACAGCAATCCCTGCTTCAACCCGGAGTCATAGAAAACTGGCAAGAGGTTAAAAGAAACAGGATGGCTTTCTCGCTATCTGAAGCACCCTTCACCCTTTTAAGGGACACAGAAACCCTTATTTTCCTCCATAATATTTTTAAATACTTACTTAGATCCCCCCGCCCCCCATTGCTCTCCTGCCGTTGCTGTGCCCATAGGCAGCTGGCAGCAGCCTGAGATTTCATCAGGACAAATTCCAGCCTCCCGCCTGCTCGTGACTCAGCAGAACCAGAGGATTTCGGGTGGAACTTCTGGACTCAGCAGTCACAGGGTATCTGGTCAGTCCTGGGGTAAATCGACGAGTTTTCAGCCACTTCTCATAGGAAACCCTCTTTCCACCAATGCTGTACAAACACCAGACTGTTCCAGTGCAACACTAACTCCCGGTTTTGGGAAAGAGATTACAAGAGAAACGCGAAATACCAAACAGAAAGGTTAGACAAGGCAAATTCCAGTTCAGTCGCTTTCGTGTTGACCAACAGTACTTGCCCAACCACCACCTGTGCTCAGATTTTGCTCTGTGTTGCTGCTGTTTCACGTGTACTTTCAACTCTGACAATTTAACGTTCAAAATGAACTGCTGAGACTGATCTCGAGTGCTGTCCAAGACCACGTCACCTTCGGGCTAGGTTACGGTTTGGTCTTCCCAAAACGTGGCCTGGTAACACCCTGAACATCAGCCTGCTCAGAAAACACTGGGGTTGAGATCAGAATGCTCACCCATTGAACTGGCTGGTTTCTGTACATAAAATCCCCAAGCTCCTTCCTACCTCTTCCTGCCAAACACACAGCTGTATGGGAGGAAAAAGCAGCACCAAGTTCTCACCAGTGCCACTGGAAGAAATTTTCTTAAAATCCGAAGTCTTACTTAATGAAAGTTTGATGAGCTCTGGACCACAGCACAAACCTATCTTCCTCGTGATACAATTCTTGAAATCAAAGAGAAACAGGAATTTTGATGGTCTAGCAGGCAAAAAACAGCTGGTTGTCAAAATGCAGGATTTCAAGATTTTTTTTCCCCACATTTGGCATTTTCACTCCTTCCTCCTGACCAGTCGCACCAGTATAAAGACACTAAGTCTTGCCCAACATCATGAAACCAGCCCAGATGAGCACCCATCTGCACAGCCACCCAGCACTGGTACCCCCATTCAGGTCACACCAAAGGACTCACCCAACTCCAGACCAAAACCTTACATGGTTGTCTTAGCTAAAATGTAAATATATGCTATTCAATTATTTCAGGTAACATCCTGTATTGACGGGAAGGACTGTAATAAATCCCAGCTGGCCAAGCAAAGGTGAGGCAACACCTGCTAGAACAGTGAATTTAATTTTTGAAGTTCTGTTTCTGATGCAAGAGCCGCAGCGCTGTGCTGGCTCCCGTCCACAACCACTGCCTGCCATGTCACTAAGAAAGCAGACGCAGAAAATTTACTGCTGGAAACTCTTTTCACTATTTGTGGCGTTAAAAGTCAATATTAACAGGGACAACCAAGCACAGTCAAAGAGCTTGCTAGAGCCTCCTCCTTCCAGATGTGGTTGTTGCCATTTTCACCAGTGCCCTGGTCTCACAGACACCTCTGGGCACCCGTGGCCTGCAACACCTGGTGATGGACTGTACAAAGTATTTGTGAGAGCTGCAAAAAATTCACCCCTGGGCAAAAACCACGGGCACAGCCTCACAGACTGCATGTGTTACTTAAATTCGGATGCCCAGACTCCATCACCATTTGGTGCTGTTATATTGTCTTGCAGGGGAGGAAGTTCTCCCCTTGTGCCCTCCCACCATCACAGGCTCAAGGGAAAAGCATTTACCAAGCTGGGGCGGGGGGACCAGAGAAATTCAGCCCATTTCTCTGCAGTGTCAATGCAGGTCTGTAGGTCTGTGCCTACAGAGGACTTGAAATATTTTAGCGTTGTGCATCCAGTGCCTCATGCACTGCTGAGAAGGTAATGCTGGTACAAAACACATCCTGGACAAACTGAGAGAAGCTTTTTCTGATCATATACAACTTCAACACGTGTGCCAGGGCAGGAAGGATGAGGAAATCCCCTCTGCCTGCACTGACGATGGCCACTTCTCACATATATTCTGTTTGCAGAGGGCAAAACAAGTGCTTCCTGTACCACTCCCTACACCTCCCAACAACTCTGGTTATTCAATTCCCAAAACTGGATGAAGACACGAGACTTTGACAACCCAGGATTGCCAGCATCCATATGATAACCGCCACCCTCTCCTGTGTGCTCAGTGACAGGCCTGCAGGTCTCCTATATAGGATGAGCTCCACATATAACAAGCTGCACATCTTTACATTCCCAAACCGTTACCAGTCACAAAATTCAAAGCATGTTTTTGTCCTGCATCTCACACAGCCATACACCAGAGCTGGTGGGAAACTGGAAACACCATCTGGGCCGTGCAGCCTTCCCTGGCATCTTCTCCATCAGCCTCATCTGGGACAGAGCCAGCGAATTCTGACCAGGTCACACTTAATGCTGTTACGTGCATCAGTAGCAAACCTCTCTGTAAGTGGAGCATTATAAAAAAAATGCTAACAGCCTTATGGATCCTATTCATTCATCTTTTCCCCTGCAAACTTCAGAATAGTCAAAATCTATGGAGCATCTAAAGAACACATGAAGTGCTTCAACAATCACACTGAAAATGTCCCGTCTCATCAGCTGGTGCCACCCGAGTCCAACCAAGAGCTGCTTGTTCTTCCCAGCACACCCACAAAACTCATGTTGAGGGCAGAGCCCCACAGAAGGGCAAGTACCTTTAGTGCAAACAGAATCAGGTCCAGGGGTTTTGTGTTTCAAAAGGCTAGCTCAAAAACGCACCCAGTTCCCAGCACTGCAGATGCACTGTTCTGTAAGGACACCCATACAGAGGGCTGTAAGGACAAATCCTTAAGTTATTTAGCCCCAACTTGTTCTGAAACATTCCTAAAAGTACTTGAATTGTGCCTCAGTCTACCAACACAAATGCTTACCTCTGCCCTGAAAACAAGCTGGGTTCACTAAGCAAAGAAACAACTGTGCCAGTTTAAAAAAAATGAAATATTGATGTATTTGCTATTATCATTAGTGCCATATATCATCTGCTAGCAGACTGACAAAGCAAGAGAGTGATCCATCCATCCCATGGGGCCTGGGAGATTTCAGTTCTTGTCTACAACCGAAAGAATGAAATAACTGGCAACACAAGTATCCATCACTAGCTACGTATGCATACTATGATAACCAAATTATTGACAAATATAGTGCAATGGTTAAAGATTTATCTTAGAGCTTTCTTAAGACTCTCTTCTGTTTTATACATAAGTGATTATAAGCAAAAAGAAGTGCTTGTATGTATACCTTTGGTTCAGAGTTCACCTTGCTCTCTGGGATCTGGAGAACCATGATAAAGCACTGATAAGCTCTTAGCATAACAACATTTAAAAATTGTTAATTGTGTTAAAAAGCAACAAACCAGCAAGACCTGATGCTCACCACACTGCACGAGACCTGGCGTCAAGGATCAGGGAAAGATCAGACACTTTCAAGACACCGGTGATTTCCAACAGCTTCTGGTATCCACGGGCCTATGCATCAGCCAAGTTGTTCCATACCAGATATGAAATCATATTATAAATTCCCAGCTTGAAGTACTTGATGGAAACATCAGAAACTACCTCAAGACATGCAATGTCTACAAATACAGCTGCTTAGCTCAAGTCAGCGTGACAAAGCCGTTCAGTGAGGGCTACATAAGCCACGTTTAAAACAGAGGTACGAACAAATTCAATTGATTTTGATAAAATTCAAACAGCTGAAAACTTAAAATATTTCTATTAAATTTACTAAACCAGTTTTAAGCTATTTTAAGGCAATTTTTATCATGTCCATCCATGGGATTAGATTCCATCATTATATCTGACGAAGAAAACATCAATTTTAGTTTAACTCCTCTGCAAAGTACACCCTAAGGGGCTACAAATCATGACAGTGAGCAACTGAAAGAAATCAAACCAGCAGGCAGAGAAATTGCAAAATGCATAGTCAAGTGTTCTCAGCAACTGACCCAAGACTGCGGAGACAAACCTCAAAACTTGGCTGCTGCTTCATCCGCCAAGAAGTTATGCAAAACATTTTTGTTTTGCAGATGAAAAAAAAATCCTGTGTTTTTCTTTTGGAATCACTAAGGATTTCAGGTATTATGATAAGAAATAGAAGAAACATTTAATAAGAGGTGAAGGGAGGGCAGGTAAGACTTTGCTTCCAGGAATACCTTCTACAGGACAGTGCAACCACGTTCTTTACAGTCCAACACACTCCAGAGACATCAGACAAGGGCTTGTTTGGACTTTCTTATAACATCTAATTCGCATCATGGAACTTTACTGGAAAGTTTAATTCCTATTGATCTGAAATTGGTTGAAGAGTTGTACATAAGGATAATACTATAAACATGTCAAATTAGAAATGAGAAGCAGACTACAGAGCAGCACTGATCTGTGCAGACCAAATTATTCTGAGGTCTTAAATGTCTATGGAGAAGCATCCGGCAGACACCAAGAAACTGCCTGCACCCCATGGCAATGACAAGGGACCCAGCTGCATTTACGTGGTCTGCTGAGCAGGAAAGAGAGAGAGGTGATGTTTTAAAGGAATAACAATCTCAACATAAAGAGAAACGGACTATCCCAACCAAGGACTTCATATCAAAAGTCCTTTAAGGGCTGCAAACAGAGGGAATCTTCAAGAAAACTTCACAAGACAATACTTGGAAAATCTAGCAACCTATATGAAATGCTAATGCCTTAAAAATGTTAGTCATCAAAATAAAACTTAAAGAATAATGGTCATAGTGGAGAAATTCAGGAAAATCCTACAGACTTGGAAGAATAATTCTTGGCCCCTTTCTATGCTAAGAACACTGGTTTACATTGCCTCTTCATAACAAGTTGTTGGTGAAGATTAAAAACTTCTTCAAATATTTAATAATTTAAAATGATAGTTTTGAAAAATGAAAAGGTAACACCCTGAAAACAACTTTATTTTTGCAAATACTCTTTTCCACTCTTCCTTGAAAGATAAAAAAAAATACAAGAGAAAAATAAGAATGACACATAAAGCCCCACAGAAATGGTGACACAAAAATTACTGAAGTAAATGAAACAGGAAAGAAGAAAAACACCTCTCTTTTCCTTCAGTTCTACGAACTTTTCATTTGGGAGAGTCGTAGGGTAAAGCTGTTCTGGAGCGAGGGGAACACATCCTAATTGCTATGCCAGTTCTATACTGAGAGTTTCTTGCTCTCTTTTCCCACGGGGTGAAGAACAGTCAAGCGTCTGTCTGTCGCAAAAATAAGAAAACGCAAACAAAAAGGTTCAGAACCGATATTTTGAGATAAAGGGCTGGACAACTACCCTCCAGTGCATCCAGCTGTGGCAGCTGATGTTACTGCTGCGATTGTCCCCTCTAAGCCTTTGCCCAAACAGCTGGCAGGAAGGAAACGTTGCCACGTCTCATCAAGTGCAGCTGATGCCAAGAAGACGGGACTAAAAGCAGAAGCAGGTAAAATACATGCTTCCTTTCAAATACAATTACAGGGGCAATAGATTTCTGCAGTGGGGCAGAGCAGACAACTGGGAACAGAAATACTGGAAACGCTGCTGCTCAGTGCACCACACCTTGTCCGTAGAAATCCTGTTTTCAGATTCAATTTAATAGGCCTGCCGACACCAGAAAATGCCTATGGTTAAAATAAGACTCGAGATTCATTTTAATAATATAAACAATGTTGGTTTAATCCTAGCAGAACAGGGTGTTTCCTTGTTCTAAATTTTGTTGCTTGTGAATGCAATAGCATTCACATGAATGGTTGTGCCTGTGTAACTATTAAACCTTGCTAAGCAGACAAATCCTAAATTAAAAAGGTTGTCAGACAACCCCTCCCCAGAGAGGAAAAAAAAAAACACCTCTAGACCTTGAAATATTGTTCTAAAGGTGTTTCAGAGAAAAGCCGATACCACATGCAAGGTCAGAGGCAAACAGAGCAATAAAGGGCAACAACTAGGATCAAATCCAAACCCAGAGAATTACAGTTCCCATGAGAATCCGGGCAGTCCATAGTCATGGGAAGTCGCTGAATATAGAAGGGGAATCAGCGCAATTTACTGGCACGAAGCAGCATCCCGTAGTCGCAACCAGTGGCAGGCTAACCACAAACAAGTCGCCAGGAGTAGGATTGCAACCTCCAGCCCTAGAATTCGGGGGGTTTGGAAAAAAATTTCTCCGCAATCCCACTAAACACTCTCTGCCTGGCAGGTCTGGCTGTACGTCCTTTATACATCTATTTAAGGCCCCCACGTGACGATGGCTGCTTGCCCAGCCACTCCCAGCCGGGGCAAATAACCCGACTCCATCCAGAAGAGACTCGGCAGCGGCTTCCGAGGCAGACGTTGCATCAGCCAGGTGTGCAGGAAGCGGCGGAGATAAAGCAGCTGTTGACAAAGGGGCTCTCGGACGGAGGCCGCTGCAGGAATCCCGTGGAAAGGACGACAGGAAGGAGAGAGACGCTCCGCACACAGAACAAGCTTCATCGGCTTCAGAAAAGCCTTTGTGCTGGGGCTCCGGACCTGGCTTTTCTCCCAGAGATGATGCAACACTGAGGAACAAGGTCTGTGCCAGAGAAAACTATTCACAGACTATGCAGATGGCAACGCGGCCAAAGGAGCTCGGATCAAAACACAACGGAGACCCCCTCCCAGGCCTGGCGAGCCCATTCTCCCCCTTGTGCCCCCCAGAACTCCCTGTTTCACATTGCTGCCCCTTTCCTAGTGCAACCGCGGCTTCAGGCAGAACGCAAGACCTTATGATAAGGAGAAAAAGTAAAAAGGGGTTTTAACATCCTGCAAAAAAGAAACCCAACACAGCTCGTCCTCTGCTCTGTTGGAGGGAAGAGACAGGGGAGAGACTGAGCTCAAAGTCTCAAATCTCCGGGCCGGGGATCCTCCCGGCACCTCAGCTTGCCAGTGCACGCCCAAGCTCCCCAAACACGTACGGCAGCTCCCGGCTCGCCGGCAGCCTCGGCCCTGCTCTCACACACCAGGAAACCATGCAGGGACAGCCTGGGCAGCCATGGCAACACCACAGTGTGGCAATTACAGAGCCGTGGCTCCCAAGCTAAGGTTCAGCCTTGCTTTCCATTATAGGACTTGTTTTGATCCTTCCCCCTGGCTCAAACCATCACTGAGTGCCCTCCCGGCTCCAGTCTGGCCTCTGTGGTTTGTGACCAACCCTTTTTTTGCAGCCTTGCACCTGGGCTCAAGATCACGCAAATACATTTCTGTCCACGTTGTAGGGGATTTACTCCAGGCTTATGTAACACTCATGTGCCCTGTCCCAACAAACACCGGTTTGTCCAACGCGCATCCAGTGGGAAACCGGGCTACGAAACACCTGCAACCTGCACCGCGCACAGCGAGACAGTCAGATCCACTTACTAATTAAGCTATGTGATCACCGAGAAGCATTAAAATCCAATGAATTTTACATGGTTAACGAGGATTTCTCCAATCTTCCAGCACTGCGGCAGGTTTCAAAGCTCAGTTTGCTGCGCTGCCCCTTCCCAGGGGTGTCTTTGAAATGGAAATGCCACCAACTAGAGCACTGGTGCCCAGTGGTGCTCCTGGTCATTTAAGATGGTTCTGGGACCACTAGAAAATTGACACATTTCCTGCAGACCTACTTTTCCCAGCACAAAACCTGTTAGATTGCAGACAGAGTGAGCAGGACAGTGGTGGAGAGCAATCATGAAAGCTGAAAGCCAGCATATCCGCCAAAAAGCCTTATTTCCCCTTCTGGGGCTTCTACCCACTTGCCAATGCTGAATTAGAGTTCAAGGGATGTTCTTTATTGCGGTTGACTTTTCTGGCTTACCTGCATCTCAAGTCATATTGTATTTTAGCACTGGCAACATACGTGCTGGTTCCAAAATGCAGGTACTACCGGCACGGCAGCACAGCATGCCCAGGGCACGGTGAGTGTTCACACAAATGCAATGTTACAGTGGTCAGACTTACAGAATAAACCATCAGTCAACAACATACTGGACCAACAAGCTTTGAGGAATATAAATTTTAGTAAGTTATTTTGATAGGTTTTTGATAAAACAAGATAATCAAAGGCTTGTTCTTGCAACCACAGAGATGAATGTGTAATATTTATTCGGGAAGCTCCCAATACCTGCTTCCTGATCAGCAAGAAAAGCTCGGCAGTACAGACAGACAGCACTGAGAGCCACGGTCACTTTTTTGATTTGCCCATTTTTTGTTAATGATATGAAAAGCAGATAATCCTGTTGAACACATTTTCAAAGTAAATACAGATGACCAGAAATCAGCAGTCAAAATCCTGCAACCAGTGATGACTGAACAAAGACAGAAGTTTGCTGACTTGCAGATAAATTGGTAATTTCCTCCTTTGAGAAGTGACCCTCCGTGAGCACACGCCACCGCAACCAACCACCTCAATACAGAGGGGTGGTAACACAGGAGCACTGACATCAAACAGTCGGCCACGAGTGCTCCTTGTAGAGCTCACATGAAAGCGATGCTGAGCAAGTAGTTCTCTAACACATCAATAATGAAATGCTATCTGCTACTGCAACTGCTGGGGTTTTTGAATGTTGAATTACGAGCAGAGTAACGTATTGAGGAAGTTTTTTGATTATCACAAATGCAACTAAGCACAGGTACGTACAACCAGATGATGAAAATAAGAGGCTGAAATGAGAGCTGCTCATGCTGAGGAAGAGGGAAGTCGTCTCCATCCGCCTCTCAACGCTAGGGAGAGGGGAACGATGACACAGCAGAGAGGGAAGGGGGTGGATTTCTTTACTGCTAAGCCTTCACAACCTCCTTTGTGTGTAGTGCTGTGAGTAGCTCTGCAGGTTAAGACAGACAGGGCTGTCTGGACAAGGTGAGCAGCAGGGGCTGCTGCACAAGATCTCAAAGCTGGAGGCCTTTGCCTTGCACCGTGTAGTGCCCCAACACGTTTCTGCAGTTTGCTATCCCTTTAGCCCCAAGCAAGGAAACTCACAGTCGCCAGACAACCTTTCCCATCCCCAAACCAGCTCAATTTATGTGACAAATCAATAGGCTCAGCCTTCAAAAAGCTACGGAGTTTTCGAGCTGCCTCTTTTTCCTTAGGAGACAGAATGGTCCCCTCGCAGCACAGCTGCAAAGATGGGAGCGATGGGGCTCCCCCCAGCTGGTCCCGTGGTCCCGGAGGAGGACAAGCAGGAACGCAGCCACGCAAGAGAAGAGGCAGAGCAGCCCAGGCAGCTCCAGGTCCTCCTCTGCAGGACCTGCCAGAGCTCCACCTGCACAAAGCACCAGATTTTGAGAGGTACCAAAGGCAACTGAAGAGCTCTGCATGTCTGCAAAGGCATCTGGAACAAGGTAATCCGTGGAAATACAGGAACCCAGCAGCAGGCATCGAGGGAGTGGTACAACCGACAAACACAAATACAAAGTAGAAGCACAATCCGGAGCCATTACCAAACTGAGTCACTCAGTTCCCCAGGTGAATTTACAAAGCGAGGGAGGAGCAGAATCACTGAAGTGCTCTCATTTTGATGGCATGAAAACCAGCTAACAAGTGCCATTAGAATACTGCTTCTGACAATTATTTTGTATTGTTTCAAACATGGATAAACTTTCCAACTCAGTACAGTTACCTTGAGAGATAGAGAATATCCAACACTAATTTAAGAATGAAACCCACCAGGAGAGCTTGCGCTCACTTCACATCTCAGAGGAATTATCATCATATTGCCATTGTGCAATTTTCTTAATACTGTTTCTAAAAAAGGATGAGAAAGATTTACAGACTTCTGCTGCGGTCAACTGGAATTCAGAAATGCTCATCAGAATACAGTGAGTGTACACAGTTACATCAGGGCTCCTCTGCAGAGGCTTTCAGAAAGCCTTAACCATATCTGAAACATCTGAAGCAGCGCAGTATGGGAAAGAACCGAGTTCCAACAATGCAGCCACAAAGCATTAAATTTCAGAGTTCCCTTCACATCTTATGTGTCTCATGCAAGGCACAATTCTAGCACCAGGTTAACTATTTCTCCTCTAAATTCATCTTAATTCCATGATCTTGGCTTTGACTGTGGGTGCCTGTATCTGAACTCGTGCCAACTGATCACAGCACAAAACCTTCAAAGATTCTGAAACTCTGGTGTCAGGAAAGGAGCACTGACATCGTTCTTTCAAAAATCACAATATATTTTCTCTGGAAAGAAATGAGTCAGGCCTGTCTTAAAAGACTAAGATGAACATTTGCTGCTTTCCCCTTCTCTGTAAACCGTTCCAACGTTCAATTATTATCACTGCTAAGAAACTGGACTTCACGATTGAATTTGTCTAACCTCAGTTGATATTGTTATGCCTTTGTCAGCAAATCTCACAAGTCCTCTTAGGAAAAGACCGAGTCCTCACTCAATTGTCTTTTCAATAAGCTGAGTAAGTTGAGCTCCTTTAAGCCTCACATCATGAGGCTTATTTTCCAGTCCCTGGATCATTTCTGCAGCTGTCCTTTGAATCCTCTCCAAACACACTGGCATTCTTCTTGAAGCATGGAAACCAAAATTCAATTCCAGTATCAGTCTCAATGTTGTTGTGTTTGTAAGATTACTTATTTTTGCTCCACATTCCTTTCCCCCACTTTTTTATTCTCCTCAATATGCCCAAGAATCGCATTAACCCTTTTTAAAAAAAATACAGGCCCAAGTACCACATACAGGAAACTACCTGCAAAGACCTTAAAGCCCTTTGAGCTACCGCTTTGCAAAATGCGGTTTTGCAATTTATAGGTGGGTCTGAAGTTTTTCTAACAAATGCATCACCTTGCAGCTGGATGTTTTCATATATTTTGTTGAAACACGGCAAAACAATTCCAGACTCCCTAAACATACTTTATTACCCCACTACTGTCTCTCTGACAGAAGCTTTATCAAATATTTAATGCTATCCAGATGAAAAGATTCTGAGGAACAGTATAGAAAGGTGACTCCATCTCACAACTTTCTTTAGCGCTGTGTCGCTTCCAAGTTGCAAACCCAGATATTTTAGATCTCCACTGTTAATGCAATTTATCCAGAATGACCATTTCTAGTGTAAGAGTAACCTGCCCTTCGTCCTCCCAATTCTTGCCCTCCCCACCCAAAACAGACATGCACCCCCCACCCCCCACCCCCAGTTCCACTTCCAGACAAGCACAGAACAACTCAGGTTGGAAGGGACCCCTGAATTTTAACCAACTGAAACCCCCTCCTGCCCCCAAATCAGGGCCAACTTGGATCAGGTTGCTCAGGGCTTTGCTCGTTTCTTCTCCAGGGCCACTAAGTGTTTGCATAACTATGTGTTTTAAGGCCAAAAATAACCTTCTGATGATCTGACTTTCCACCTAACAAAGACTGGAAAATCTCACCTAGTCGTTTTTACACTTGGCATTGCAGCTTACAAACGAGCTAGACCATGTTTGTCAAGTACAGCCTAAAATCCAGCACGTGGATTTACCACAATTCTGAGGGGAGTTCAAAATCAAGCACCAGACTGCAGACGAGAGGTCCCCAGGCAGCATCAGCCCAAGACATTAAGTCTTCACAGTCAGCACATTTGTAGTTTTTATGAAAAAGCATTTTTTTTTTTAAAACTAAAACTACATCAAACACTTTCTGCAAAGCCTTTGAAGAATGCTTCGAACTACCCAAGTGAAGCTGGAGCTCTAACTCCACCTCCAAAGGAGACTGTTCTTCCATTGCATGCACTGGGGACTTAAGTCATTAACTTCCCCACGGTTCCATCATACACGTGCTAGTGGCAAATTACATAAATATATAATTTTAAATGTTATCTTTCATGTTCACAGTGGTAAGATTTATCAGTACCTATCTTTATCAATAATTTTATTTAACACTGCACTCGCAGCACTGGTTTCCTTGACTACCCAAGTGAGGATGTCCATCATCCCTTAACAAACACAGAACATCTTTCAACACACACAGCCCAGTCCTACAATGCTTACCAGTTCTTACTTCAGTTCCTAACAAGAATCTCCCCATCCCTCCAAAACCCTCATAATTACATAAACAAAGGATTAATGTGGACATATATTTATCCATACAAAAGCGTGTCACGATAGTCAAGTTATCCCGCTTTCCTTAAAGAATAGTTAAGTGAAATCAAAGCGACTGAGAGCAGGGCTGGATTTAATGTAACAGCGTGAACTATTCCACTGAAATTAGAGATCTTAGCCAAGATCCTGTGATACTCTCACCTTACATTCCTCCCTAAGCATCAATTTTTGGCCCTGCCAGAGATGAGCAAAACCTTGAGTCTGCCTCAGGAGGGTCACTGTTGTTCTCACATTACATATTCTACTCTCCCATCTGGGATTATCAGTGCTGGGTTCTCTGCCAACAGCAAGGAACCTCTTTAAACTTGGAAAAATATAGAATAGAATAAGAAAAAAAAGAAAAAAATCCCATCACATGAGTAAATGAGGCTTGACAGCATGATGGATGCTGCAGGTTCACAAGTATGAAGGCACTCCTAGGATGGGCTGCGCTTGTTACAGCTTCACATAAGCATAAAAGATGCTGGTTTGCCGCATTCAGGAGGGAGATGCTCAACTATTTAGACTGGATGCATTTTATATAAGACTGAAGATGACTAAGTCACAGCTGGACAGATTATGTTCTAGAAGCAAGCTACACGCTTCTCCCTGTACCTTAAACACCAGTGTTTCCTAATCAGCGTCTTTTCTCCTTTATCTTTCAAACACAAGATGCTGAATTCTCCCAAGAAAAAAACATTCAGGACTATGTGCTTTAACCAAGAGGAATTTCACATGCACGAGTTATCATAGGGCTAATATGATTTTGTCATTACGAAAAAACTGAGAACTATCAAGACCTCAGCTGGGTAACAGTTGGGGAGAATGATCTCAACACAGGAGCAAAAGAGCACAGCCAGGAATTATCTCTCTGAATAACACACATAGACTTTGTGCACACTAAACATCCAAACACAGTTTGCCAAGATACTCTGAAAGCCCCTTCACATAGTTTATCAGTCCTGATGGTTCAAATCAGTAGCAACATTGTTCTTAACCCGAATTATCTTGTAGCATTACAATGCTAGTGAAAACAAGCAGGAAAAATACCCTGGTTCATGGTACCGCACTTCCCGGTGAACAACTAGACAGGAGGTTTTGTTTCACCTGTATCCACTACACAATGTCCTCCCCACCACACCTATTAACATCGGTATTAAAAACACTGGTTGCTTTACTGAAAGAAATCAAAGGAGTGGAAGCAACACATTGCTAGAGAACACAGATATGTGGGAAGAGGTGAGGATTGGCATGGGCGAGATGGCTACCTAAAAAAGTCTGAAAGGCACCGCTAGATCAGGAGTCAAAAAAAAATGCTCCATGCTGTCTATAAGATGTGCGACACAAGCTCTTTATTGCGCCTTAATTTTCCTACCAGTAAAAACAGGATACGACTTCGGAAACGTTACACATGGTGTTTCGAGTCATACGCATGATAGCTAGAGCTAACTGAATAGATTTGACCAACACGGGAGTGGGGACAAACTGCCCTGGCAGAATTGCATCTTGAACATTTGGGTGGAAAAAACACCCAGAAAACATTTAAATCCATGTGGCCATGTCAGCTGTTTCATTCACGATCAGTACGGGCTTAGGACCCACACACACACCCCGGGTGAGAAGCAGCAGCCTCCCAAAAAGCAGGAATTATCAGTTTAACTGCAGAGATTTTAAGCTAAATTAAACCTCCATACCAACAGCAAGTCTCATTGTTCAAGATGAATTTGTACATTTTAAACCCACATACCATTTCAGTAACAACCATCTTTCTTAGCAACTTAGGTAATTTTGTTTTACAAAATGCTGAAAAGTTTCCATCATTTTTCAAATACATGTCAAGGCCGTTTATTTCCTCCCTCACAACCTTCTCTTCATGTAAAAACTGAAAACATCAGAATTCCTTGCCAATGTTGCCCCAACACTGTGACTCTCACGGGAACAGCCCACTTGACTATCGCTCAGAAAAAGAAGCGACGCCTTCAACTCTGACACCGCAAGAGCAACAGAAAGCTACAAACTTGGCTCCAAGAACAGCCAGCTCCCCTAAATCACTCCATCCAGCTCTGCTCCGTGACATGGTTACAAAAAATAGAAGGCATTTTCAGCCAAAGGAGTTCACTTGAAGGATTCTGGTTACATTTTCATACAGTTCTGCAAGAACCACAAGTTTCATTAACGTGTGGACGTGCCATTTCATTCTCGCTGCTCCTTCAAGGGCGTCTGCTCCATGTGTGATTCAACAGAATTCTGCTGACCACTGTGAAGCTGACAGTCCCAAGCTATGCCCAGGAAAAGACCTCACTTGTTTTAGGTTTCAACGTATAGGTTCGCTTTTAGAATATGGTAGTGCTTTATTGACTAAATCATTGCTTCTGTCTGTGTAGGTAAGACTTAGAAATACAGGAGCAGGAAACAGGAACTGCGAGACTTTAATTTCACTCTTACATTCTCCGGCAGCTTGTGGGGAAAGTCTTCTCCAAGTCTGCGTATTTTTCATCGTCTTATAAATTCTGTATCCGGGCTTTTTCTAAAGGATACTCTGAATGCACGGCATCTGAACAGAATCCAGCAAACAGCGGACTTGTGCTGCCAGATGCAAGCGCTTCTGTGCCCGGCTTCTTGAACTTCTCCGACCGACGCATCCCATGCTCCAAGCTGGAAAGGGAATGAGTACTGTTCTTGTAGCAGCACTAACGGCGATTTCCATGGGTGTGTAAAGGAATAGCCTCTCCAAACAGGACCAACACGATTGATTTGGGCCTACTTGTGAAGATTTTCATTAAATAAAAGGTTACCCTCATGGCAGATGAGGTTTCTTGCTCGTAAGACATACCACTCACGCCCAACGTGAATTTTTTTGCGCAGCAATATGCATTTGGAGGTGTCATGACTTGCTAACATTTAAATAACTTTATTCAACCTCAAACAGCCAAAATGCTGCCTCTAGTTGTATCAGACCAAATAGTCTCACTGGGTACGCAACTAAAAGCCTCGACGCACAGCGAGCAGATGGAGCAGCACACGCTGGGATTTGCAGTATGCAGACAATCGCTCTGCTTCAAATATATGCTGCTGTAACCAAGTTTTCCATTTTAAATAAATAGCATTCAAGTTTCTGCTGCAACTGAGCTTGGCTGAATTATGTGTTTGTGTTGTTCCAGTTGTGCTCATGACTCTACATTTTCACCAAAGCTATATGGAATTCATGTTATGGTTTTTTTTACTGCTATAGTTTTAATAATTTGACTGACAACGTATGTTCTAATTCACCATTTTATAAATGTCTGGATATCTTACAAGTCATAACAACTGGCAAGTAAATGCAAAATAAAGACTTTCTAATTACCAGGTAAAAAAAAGATAAGGAATATTGTGTGGTACATTTATTTACACAGATTTGTAATAACTGTATACTAATTAACATTTTACCATCTTCTGAAATGAGACATCACTTTGTCTCCCTGCTGTATGTACTTTCTGCAAAAATATACCTACAAGAATTTGTTATTTTGAAAAGTTAAGGCCCCTGTGTAGGTTATAACACCATTCCACCACCGCAGATCAAGCCTACGTTAAACCTCACATCTGACCAACTTCCCAAGCAAACAAGAGCAGAGGAAGGAAAGACTACACAGCCAGTTTTCAAGCAGAAAACTAAACGTTCGTCTAAAGAAACTACTCCATGCACAGCAATCAAGGGGTACAAACCCAGAGTGTTTTACCACAGGGTTCCTCTTGGAGGGGGGTGAAGGTACAGGGACAGCCCCCAATTGGCCGCCCCATGTCCCAAGCCCCCTCTCCCCTCTCCACCACATCCTCTGCGCTTCCACCCACATGCTCTCCCCTGTTTATTTTGTGAGGGCTCTGGATGCTCGTCAAATCTCTCGGTGAGCTGATTCAGATCACTATCTTGGTAAAAAAAAATAATCCAGCAAAAAACCAAAACACAAAATAAGCCCAGCGTAGCTTTCTGCTGGGTTCGCAAGCTGAAGGAGTTCAGAAGAGGGATCCAGCAAGAACCAGAGCTGGCAAACAAAAAAATGCAGAACTCCTCGTTGGGTGGGAGAGGAAGGGGGAGCAAAACTTCCCCCATTGAGCAGCAGAGCTGTTGGATGTACTCAGCTGTCTCGTGTAACTTCACCCGGAGTAACCTCAGTCGCAGGGTGCAGTTCTGCAATAGTTTCAAGCTGACTTCAGCTGGCACCGCTTCAGCGCAGCCTCCCCGGCCCTCTCTGCACTGGTGCAAACCCGACCCCACAGTCCAGCAGTTCAGGGGGAAAACAGCAGAAAATTCTCACTTCCAAAAATGAAATGCATTTGTTTTGGTCACGGTAAGCTTCCTGAATAGTTTATTACTGGGGCAGGCGTGGGCCAGAAGAGAGGCAAAAGCGACTGATGGTGGGATGGGGAGCAAGACTGTGGCAGCAGCACGTTAGGTCAGCTTCAATTGCCATGGAACCGTATCACCAGAGTGCAGCAAAAACCTGCACAAAGTTGCACACAGTGCATCACAAACACCCGTTCCAGTTTAATACACCGATTTCCATACACAAGCAAACCCTGAGGTGGATATTAGAAGACCTGCACAGCAAAGAATTTGTGGTAAGCTCAGAACCTGACTTTCACTCTACAAGTATTCTTGTTCCCTATTAACCTCCAGGCCATATTGAACCCCAACATCCTTGTAATTCATAAAACTGCACGAGAACTTTGAATCAGAAAGCCAGGCTCCTCTGCAGTCAAGCAGAGCCTACGGAACTTGATCAAGCAGTTGTCTTTCCTTTAAAGGTTTGTTTTAGCTGTATTTATACAGGAAGCTTCCGGATCTTTGCTGTGGTAAAAGTTAATCTACAGCCACATTACTGAAAGCATTCTTGCTGCATGATTATAAGCTATTCCAACCTAATGCCACCAAAACACAGGAAACAATTTGGTTCAGTGTCTTTAGTTAAAGGCTACATGAATGCAAACGGCTCACTCACATATTCTTCCAAGTATCTATAAATTGATACTGCGACTCAGGTTGAGACACGCTGACTATTTTAAGGGCTCCATGCTGAACCCCCAGGGCACTTCAGTCTCCTAAATCACTGGTTCTCAAACTTTTCCCAGTGTATTCCTTCCTGCCTACAAGCAAGGATGCATTCTCACCTCCTCACTCTCTCCAATAAAAACATCTGAGAATTGTTCCTCGGGAGGAGCTTCCACCCCAGCGCCCTGAAGGGGCACCGGTCCTACAGAGCACTGCCAGCAAGATGTAATTTGGGCAGAGGCAGGAAACAGGGCCACACTGAAAAACCCTCCTCCGCTCCTGCTCTCTGCACTACCTGGAGCTGGGATGAGAAGCCTGGAGTCCCATCCTCCCACAGCTCCTACATTCTGCTCCCAGAAGCCGCGTCTTTCCCTCCTCCCGCCTGAGCTTCCTTATCCAAATATTTCCATGCAGTGCAATCCCCAAAAATCCTCCAGCCACTTATTTTCATGACTGAAAGTCTATGTAAAACAAAGAGACTGCATTATCTGACACCGACAAACGAAAACTCCAAGCTGCATCCTGACGGTTTGGCTTTTTTCTTATACCAAATCACCATCAGCAGGCACGTTCTGTTAAAAAGCTCGGTGGAGGGATCTCGCACTCCTTCCCTATCAACAAGTTGCATTTCAAACTGCTCACTTCTAAGTCAAGAGGATTCTTCTTGGTATCAGAACTTCAAACCGTCTTCTGGGTTGCTGGAACGGTCACTGAGAAAGTTTTGTCCTGTAAACCAGCAAAGCTGCAGAAGAAAACCCTGGTAGGAGCTCCATAAGGACAACAGCAATAAGCCTGAGTCACTAAATGAGCAGCTACCAAATCCAGACAATATCTTCTTGTCAATGTGGATGATTGCAATTGTAACCATGCTCTAAATATGAACACATCAAAAGCACCGTGACCTTTCTACTCTGAAATTACTTTGAAATATTTTGGGGCTTAAGCATTTTGTTTTTGAAACTCACATTCTGTCTCAAAAGGCTGCTTGTAAGTAAAAAAAAAAAAAAAAACAACACACAAAAAACCCCAAAAACACACAAAACCAAACCCAACAAAAACTAAGCTCATTTAGAACAGGGATGAATAAGCAAAAAAGTTTGCTGCCTTGAAAACTGCAGAGATCTGAGTGCCTGGGCTGCCTCCCCTTTGCTAAACTTAGCCCTTCCGTGACCCTCGGGGAGGAATGCGAGACCTGTCTACGTTATCGAGTTTATAAGGATTAAACTTTAGCATAAACAACAGATCACTTCTAAACTTCACTCTAAGAGCCAAATTCCTGACTATTTCTCAATGCCGCTCTATGTTCTCTCTTCGTTCCCCCTTTTTTTGGTGAACGTGGGACTATTAGACTCCTGACCACAAAAGAAATTACTTCTGCTCACTAAAAGCTTGTCACTCAAACTGCTGACAGGTCCTCCCACATTCTTCCACCTTGAAGTGTGAGCACACCAGTACACTCTCCTGAATATTTCCCATATTGCTCATTACAATAAGTGAGTTTTGTGCGTGTTTGGTGGGAGGAAAATAAAACTCGCCAAGAAAGCTTTTCTTTCTCAAATTTATTCTTTCAAAAGGTAATTTGTTTGTTCTACTTTTTAAGCATTTAAATTAGACTTAAGGATCAGAAAGTTGCAGATTTACAATTTAAACAATATGGACGCTCCTATAGGGCTTGTGGCAACAAAAACTAGCATGAAGGCTATTATTCGCTGCAGATTTCTTCTTTTGGGCTACAGCTTTTGAAGTTCAGACTCATCGAGTTGAAGTGAGGGGAAAAATCCCTTTAGCTGTTTTTGTTACAGGAAAATAATACTTCACCACCAGCTCGAGCAGGGGGGAAGGGGGGCGATGAACAAGAATCTCCTGATTTGTGGCGCAGCTCATCCTCCAAGACAAAGAGCATCTTTACTAATTATAGAAGAAGAAAAAAATTTAAACTAGGAGCGGTTGAAAAACTGTTTCTCAGCATGCTCAGTGGGCATTAGCTGCGATTTCAGCAGCTTAGCAAGTCCCACCCCTGCGTGAGCTCAGCGGGGAGCGCAGGAGCGCTGCACATTCTCCCTGCTCAGCAGGGACCGGGGCCGCTGTTCGGCTGATTTGCTACAGGAATACTGGAAAATTGCCACCAAAATAGCAAATCTCGTGTTAAAAAAAAAAAAAAACCACAACCACCACCACAAAACCCAACAAACAACAATACACCAAGAAACCCCCAGCAACTCCAATGAGGAATTAAAAGTGGAAAAGGAATCTCAGCTCCCACAGTTCACAATGTTGAAGTCTTGCTACATTATGGTCTGGGGCTTTTTTCCATTATCAAAATGAGCAAAAGGTTCAGGCTAAATCAGATTTATAGAAAACTGTCTCTAAGAATATAGTGCAAACTTACTGTGCACTAACTCTTGCCACCAGTTGGCCATGGAAGCCAAAGACTGGTTATAGAATCTGTAACAGCTTTAACATCCATAGCTATTTTTCTTTTCATTTGAAAGAGGAAAAAACACTAAGTAGACAAGTATAATGCAACAAAGTCTTTATTTTAAAATCAAATAGCAGCTGAAGTTTCATGGGGCAACTGGGACTTAACATCTCATGTTCTATACATTTGAGTACACATTAACACTTTCAGCTCAAGCACTGCTACGACATCGTGTATATGTAAAACAAGCTTTAACTATTGCAACCTTTCTTATATACTGCACATAACACAAGATTTCACTGGCAAGATTACAGAGTTACACACACAAGCGGCACCAAGGTAAGAACACAAATGTGCATCTGTAATACAGTAAGATTGCCATGAGAACAGCGATTTTTGAATTTTCAAACCTCTGAACACTCACTACATTTGTTTAACTACTGCCAGAATAGAAAGAAACATTTTTATCTCATCACAACACTCAAAACAAGTTTGTAAAGTCTGATCATCCAAAATAGGAGAAAGAATAGACTGGTCACACTAATAAATGACACGGCTGGGACATCACACATTTAGTTCTCCCTTGCATACTTTGCACCTGGAAGTCTGAATTAAAAATGCTTCTTTTACTTCAGGGAACATTTGGAAAAGTTAAACCAGTGGTTGATGGTTGTTCTCCCCCCGCCAAAAAGCACGAGCTTTTGCACATTCTGAGACGCCAGCTCAATGCCATCTCTTTCCTATGTGTTTTTTCAACTCTGGCCTATTACTTCTCAAAACAAGATCTGGCTCTGAGTCCTCTTTCTAAAAAGGGATTTAAATGTACATGGGATTTCACCACCCTACCTTGGGGTGGGGAAATCTCAGGCACCATTAGCTAAGGAATCTCACTTTCAGGTCACTTGGGATATGACAGTAAAACAAAGAGCCAGGGCCTTGTCAGAGCGGTGCTGGTTATTCAACAGGATGCGAGGCCCTGGACCATTTCCCCATTACAACATACAGAGAGGCTGTAAGCAACGTACACAGGGACTGTAAACAAAGACTAAGGGGCCACAAAGATCACCTGCTGTATTTTCTTAAACCGAGGAGCTGGTCTTCATACTCACAAAATCCTAAGTTCCCTCTGTTGTCGCGTCACTCCACGCCAGGCAGCAGAACCACATTCAGCCCCAATGACAGACGTGTTACAGGGGTTAGAAGTTGCTCATCCCACCTTGTGAAACAATTTGGGTGCTATGGATCCTCAAATGTAAATGCTGCTTGGAGTTTGGCATCTACCACATGATTGCTGCCAATCAAGTGGATTTAAGGGCATATTTTAATCTCTCTCACATTATTCTGATACTGGAATTCTTACTTCAAGCTCACAGTAATTCTGAGTTTGGTAACTCAGGCCAGGGCAAGAGGCCCCCCCTTGGAGATGTTACTTTGCAAAGATGGCAGTTGTTCTCTAATACTAATCTGTTCCCATTTCCCACACTGCATATCTCAACTAACAGTTTCATCTCTAAGAAATGCACTGGAATATGCTGATATCTCCACCTCGACAACACAATATCATAGCGACAGAGGCCAGTGCCAAATGGTTAGTTAAGCAGATAAGAAAGGCACTCATTCTTCCTTAAAAAAAAAAGGAAGCTATTGCAGTCAAGCAGACAGAGTGTGGATAGAAGCTGGCAGATTCCACAACGCACAGTCATGTCAAAAATGGCCTCCTGGAAACTGTTCCTTCATCAAGCATTTGAGTCAACCGAAAGAGAGGAATTGTCCCCACTACTCACAGGAGTTTCACCTCTCTATTCCACAGTAGAGCAGCATTTTCTACACATTTTGACATACAACCGCACCAGAAGTGCAGGGGATAGATTTCACTCTGCAGCGGAGGGAAACTCTTCTCCCTGCTTTCTGTTTCCAGTCCCAAAGTTGAGCTGGGCCTTTATGTTGACTGTTCCCTGGTCTGTGAATGGAAAATCCCTCCTCAGCACTAGCAGGCTGGTGTCTGCTGCACACACCCACTGCACACAGCAGAAATTCCAGTCAATAAGGCAAGTGGGGCCCAGGCGATGGAAGGGGAGGAAGGAGACATACAAACAATAAGAAAAGCATCTGGCTCTGTTACTGGCTGGAAAGGAGATTGGAGTTCAAAAGAGGCACGACTGCAGCCTTCACTTCACAGGAAGATCATATCAATTCTCGCTGTCCTACTTTTCACACAGACCAAAATATCTGGAAAGGGCAACTTGAGGTTTCCAGCCCACGCTTTAACGCAATTCTATTAACTCAAGAACAGCAGCAAAACCCACCTTGTAGGTTTTGTCCCACCGGACCAAAACATACCCCTGGGTTCTGTATTGGACCTGTGGAAACGGCCCAAAGAGTAAAGCCCTTTGCTGAATGTGAGCCAGCCATCTCTCCACCACCACACTAATGGAGGCTGCTCTGCTGTCCTTCCCTGGAGATAGCAGCCAAGTCTACTGAAGCTTCTCTCATAGCAACCAGAACTCCAGAGCCAACAGCAGCTGCTGTCACTGCCTTCAACGCTTACCCACAGGATCCAGAGCAAAGCAACACCCTCCTCCCTGCACCTCCAGAGCAAAAAAAAAACCCAGAAGGCTGGTAACAAGATGACTTCCTGGGTCAACCACAAGAAGGAAAAAAAAAAAAAAAAATCCTAGTATTTCCTATACAAGTGAAAAGGAGAATCTTGTTTCTACTGAAGAGATAAATAGAAAATTCTGTTTCTGGCTTTAGGTTCTGGCAGTAACACCCAGTCAGGATGTGGGACAACTGTCCAAAATCCACGACCACCGGGTGTCAACATCAAGTTCTTCGAGACCCCTCACACAAGGAGAAGCCTTGGCCCCCTTGCCCTGGCCATGCCCTCATTGCTCCCATGACATCATGGCCAGAGCCCGCAGCAGCCACCGCAGCCCTGCAGCACCCGTGCCCTCCACACACATGCAGAGCACACTCCCCCCTCCCAAAAATAAGCCCACACGGGGGGATCCTAGTTCCTGGCAGAGGAACACAAGGACAGGGCCGGGAAGCGGCTGTGAACCACCCCCCGGCTGCTGCACCCACTTCCACGGGGCCACACGCGGCCTCGCACCTCGGCTCCTTCCCTTCCCCCGGGACGGGCAGACGCCGCCCGCCGCCGCTTCCCCGCCCGACCCGGCGGTGAACTCCGGTCACCGGCACCCAAGGACGAGCCGCCGGGCGACAGTGACCTTGCCGGTGCTGTGGGAGGGAAGGCTGTGGGGCTCGGAGCGGGACCGGGGCGCGGGCAGGGCGGCCGAGAACCCACCCCCGCGGCGGCCACGCGTGACGGACGGGGGAATGCGGGAGAATCTGCGCTGCAGCCCCCGGCGCCGGGCGGGCGGGGGGTTACGGGGGAAGACGCCGGGCGGGCACCATGAGAAAGCAGAAAATGCAGGTCAAACACCGCCTCCCCCGAGGCACGGAGGGGCCAGCGATGAGGAGCGGGCGGCGGGGGCACAGGCGGCCCGGAGGGAGCTGCCCCGAGACAGACAACGACCCCCAAGGCCCACCGGGACAATAAGGAGGGGAAAAGGAGAGCGGACCGACCACCCTGTGGCGGGGCTTCCCCGGCGCTCGCCGCCACCGACAAAGCCCCGCGGCCAGGCCCAGCCCCAGCCCCGCACCGGCCCGCCACCCCGGGCCCCAGTCCGGCCGCCGCGGACGGGCGCGCACCACCGAGACCGCCATGATGGCCCGCGCCGCCGGGCCGGGCCTCCCCGACCGGGTCAGGTCAGGCCGGGCTTCCCGGGACGCTGCCCCATCAGCACAGTGGAGCCTTAAACCCGGACCACCGAGCCAGGGCAGAGCGGAGCGCCGGGACGCGACCCGCGCCGGGAGTCTCCCGCCTTCCCGCCCCGGCGTTCCCTCCCGCCAGCCCCGCCGCCGCCGGGCACGACCCGTCCCCACTCGCCAGCCCGCGCCTACCTGGCCGGCCCGTTCCCCGGGCCCCCGCACGGCACTAGGCCCGGCTCAGCGCCACGGCGTCTCCTGGGCAGCCGGCGGGAGCGCAAGCCCTCAGCGGCGGCCGCGGCACCAGCCCCTCCCCCTGGCAGCAGCAGCGGCGGCTTCTCTCCAGGCCGGGCGGAAACGGCACTGGGCGCACGGGGATCCCCGGCGCCGGCACCAGGGGCGCCCCAGACACGCCCACTCCCGCTCCCCGTTGGCTGCCACGGCGCTACACCCCACCTCGCCGAGACGCCCGCCGCCGCCAACGCCTGGCCCGCCTACGCTTGCCATTGGTGGCCGAGCTGCTCGGGCCCGCCCGCGCTCTCGCCTCATTGGAAGCCGCGCGTCCGACCCGCCGCTCGCCCCACGCTCCTGACGTCCCATTGGCTCGCGGAGCTGCCCGTCGGCGAGAGGCGGGGGGGGGGAGAAGAGGCGGCCGCCAGCATCGACGCGGTACAGTCGGGCGGGCTGCGACTGTGCCTGCCGGCCGGGCCGCGCTACGTGCCGAGGGGCGGGGCTGGCGGGGGCCCGTCACCGCCCCCGCGGAGGCGCCGCTCGCCGCGGGGTAACTCCCGCGTCGGGACACGTGGCAGAAAGAAGGGGCGGTGCGGGCGGCCGGGATTCCTGGGCGGCAGCCGCCGCTGCACAGCGCGTGCGCGGGCCGGAGGGAGGGGGAACGAGGCGCGGGGCGCATGCGCGGGGCCTGCCGCTCGGCACGTCCGCGCCGCGGGGGGAGGGGGCGGCTCTGGGCCGGGGTCCCGGCAGGGGCTCGTCCCGGGCCCGGCGGAGCCGCTCTGCTGCGGCGGCCGCGCTGCCATCCCCGCCCGGCGGGCCGTCCTGAGGCGGGGGGGAGCGGACGCGCCGGGAGTGCCGCCTCCTGGGCTCCGTCGCAGGCGGCGGTGCCAGCACGGCGGTGGAGAGCGGAGCGGGCTGGGTCGCCGGGGCCCCACACAAAGGGCGTGAGGCGCTGACCGCGGGGCGGAGGCTGCGGGGAGTCGGGCCCCGCTGAGCTGGGCCGGTGCCTGAGCGCAGCCGGAGCGCTGCCGCCCCCCCTCCGGTACCGCCTCTGCGGTGAGAGGAGGGGCCGCCCACCCGCGGCGGCTCCGAGGGCTTTGGGCGCGGCGCTACCGGCCGTCCTGCTGCCCGGGCGGGGAAGGCAGCTGGGGTCCATCCCGCTGCCGGAGAACGGGCGGGCGGCCCGGGAAGGCTCCCCCCGCCCCAACAGTCTTGGAGACCGTGGGGCGTTAGTTACTGATCCCGTTAACGCTGCGCGCGGATTACACCAACTAAAGGGACGTTCAAGGAAGGCGGATGGAGCCGGAACAGCGGCACAAAGCCGGACGCTGCGGACAGGCGGTGGCGGCGGCTCCCGGGTTGTCTCGGCAGAGGGTGCGGCGGGTGAGCAGCGGCGCCGGGGGAGCCCGAGGAGCGCCCCGGCCCGGCCCGGCCCCGCCGCCATCTTGTGCCCAGCGCCCCCGCCATGGCCGCCACCCGCGGGAGGGCGGGCCCGGCCGCTGCGGCGGGTCCCGGGAGCTCCGGGCCGGTCACGGGGCGCAGAGCCAGGCGTGCTGCAGGCACTGCGCGGCGGTGGCGCGGCGCTCGGGCGCGTACTGCAGCGCGGGGAGCAGGAAGGCGGCGAAGGGAGCGGCCTCGTGTGGCGGCCAGCGGTGTCTGTCGGCCAGGACGCTGTGGAGGCTGCGGGGGCACAGTCTGGAGATCCGCAGCAGAGCGCCTGGCAAAGACAGAGCACAGCGGCTTCGTTAGACGTGCGGGACGGGGACCGCCGGTCGGCACCTCATGCGGTTAATGCAGAGCACCCGGAGGTCCCTCCCTCCGCCTCCGTAGGATCCACCCGTCCCTTGCAGGTTCTGCTCTTGGGTGTTTCTCAGAAGTCAGCTTCCCAAGCTCCTGTTTGGAGTCTCCCCGTTCTTAAGTTACTTCTTACATGAGACTGTTGTCATCACTTAAAAGAATGAATCTTGTCTGCAATTGCTAACCTAAAGATACATAAATCCTTTCAGTTTAAGTCAGTCTGCTCATATAACAAAAGTCCCTTGCAAAACACTTAATCACAAACTACAGACGCTACCGACCCTGCAGCTTCAGACCTTTTGAGGCTGGCACAATTAGTTCAGTCTGGGTTTAACACGGACCTCCAGACTGTTGGACAAAGTGTCCTTTAGCTGAACATCGCTCATTATGCACTAAAAGGATTATGTAATGCAATATGCAAATGTGTAACCAATTGGCTCTTTAGGGTGTGAGCGTAGTGATAAGACTAGGTATATAATGCCTTTTACTTTTCTTCCTAACATGCTGGCTTTATTCCAGCATCCAGGCTTGTGCAACTCTGTAAATAAGTATCTCGTCTCTCTGTGTGCTGATTTGGCTCATTTACATCAGAACCCTTTTTGGGGGACAACAAGAAGATGCCAACGGTGTTCCCAGAACAGCCACATCAAAGCCATTGCTGTTTGTTCCCTCTGCCTGGCCACATGCAATCCAGAATGCACTGGGTCGTGTTGGTGCCATAGCTCACAGAACACTCATATTTGATCTATTTGGTGTCTGCTGGATCTGTGGAGCCCAAATAAGTGCTGCTGCTGCCTGAGAAGCCGTCCTTGTCCCCAGGTGTAAATGCAGTGATTCAGGTTAGGCACATGTGGTCAGGCCAGTTTGGTTCACACGGAGAATGAATATAGAACAAGAACCAGTTTTGAATCATTTCTTTAGAGCACTGTAGAAGGAATAAGGGTGAGCAAAGGCTGTGAATGTGCAGGGAGGTGCTTGCTGAACTACAGCGTGGGACCAGCATTGAGTGAGTTGTGGGGTGGCTGGCGAGCATGAATGCAGAGAGAGGATGCTGAGCTAAACTGCCAAAGGATGGAGTCGCGATGTCTTGAAGTCCAAGACAAGGATTTCAAGCCTAATGAGTCAAAGGGAAAGGAACTGGGGAGAATAAAACAGAAGAGATATAGTTGGGTCCGAAGACTAAATATAGCAGCCAGGCTGGAAGGACATGAGTGTCCCATTCCTGATCATCTTTGTTATCTGCTGGGGAACGGGTGAAATCCAGCGTTCCATGCTCTTCAGCCTTCCTGCTGTGTAGCTATTGCCTGTCCACGTTTCCACTCTCTCCCAGTCCAAAGGAGAAAGAATAGAAACCTCTTCCCTGTTGGGTGTTTGCTGTGACTGGTTTTCAGGATTTTGTGTTCATCCCTGGAACGCTCCTGGATTGCAAAGGTAGGCAGGGCAGGGAGTGTTGCTGCTCTGTATGAAACCTCCGCTTGTGTCCTGTCCCTGCTTGCAGCCTGTGTTGTGTAATGTAGATTTTGGGGTTTTCAGTGTGAGATGAGTAGGAGTATTTCAGAGACTCACAGTGAACTTCCTTACTCTGATTCTTACCTGGCCTGCTGAAAAATTTCGTCGACTTCTTCCAGGAGAAAGCAATTTGAGGAGGAATTCTTCCTAGGAGTTCAATAATACGAGCAACGTGATCTAGACAGAGGGAGGGAAAATATGTGTAGATACAAAGATTGTGACACTTGTGTCTATGAAATTAATAAAACTGATGGAGTCCTACCGTCATCTCTGGAGAAGTATTTCCCAGCTTGAGGATCAAATAAACGCTCCCCAGTTGCCATTTCAAATGCCTAGAAATGGAGGGGCATTGTTAATTCACTAACCGACCTGGGGTTTTCCTTCCCTATTAAGTGATAATACCAATTTCCCATCCTATCGCACAAAACTGACCCTAAAACACAGAGATCTTCACGCTGCTTTGATCTGTTCCGTGGTGAAACAGCACCTTTACCCCGTCAGGATGAAAACCAGTATGTGCCTGATTCACTCAAGCCCATGAGTTAACACACATGGAATGTAAATTGCCTTGTAGCATAAACTAAGAGTGAATTTGCTCACAGCATACTTTCAATTCAAAGTGAATGAGTGCACACAGCCCCTTTCTCCTTCTCAAGGAAGTCTTGCTCCCCACACAGCCAGTGCAGGTGGGTGCTGAGGACGCACTGTCCCCAACCTGTTAGTGTCAGTCTCCTCCCATGCATGTGCAGCGTTGTCCCCAGTGTTGTCCCCAGCCCTACCAGGCAGCCTGTGCTCCAGATATCTGCAGGAGTACCATAGTCTAACCCAAGCAGCACTTCCAGCGCACGGTACGGCTGGGTCTGGATCTCCTTGGAAAAAGGCTTGTACTGAAACAGAAGCAAACTCCGTCAAGGGACTAACAGCGACGCTTGTGCTCACAAGCTTCCCGCACGGCGAGGGGGACGCGGGATCAGAGCCGAATATGCGCACTGAATGCCGCGCGGGGCACGGCAGGCACGTTCCCAGCCCCGCTGACACCAGGGAGAATTTATCTCTCAGCATTTCACACTGAACACGGTTTTGAATTTCTAGTTGCAGGGACTGGCTGCAGGCTAAGAAACGTGCAAAACTGACGGTGTCTCTAGGGTTACAGTGCCCAGCTCTGAGCTGGGAGTGCTGAATATAACATCCCCCCTGAAATCGGCATCTCTTCAGCACATGGAAACAGCCATTCGGCTGTAAAAGGGCAGACGCGCAGGGTGGCATGGAAAGAAGCACACAGCGTCCTGCATCGTCATGGCATGGAGACTGGGAGCAGACTCACTGTCCAGCACGCGCTGCCCAGATCTGCGATTTTCACTTCTATGCTCATTAAATCAGATTCTTCCAATCGACTGCCGAGGTCACCTCCTAGGCGGAAAGAACAGAGAGAAATCAGGTCTTCCCAAACCAACAGGTACACAGCACTTAACTCAGGAGAGGGATGGATGCCTGCCTTTAAAGCTTTTCGGCCTGAATGGTCCTAAAAGTGCTTTTTATCATGAGTAAGACGCTACTTCTTTTTTTTTTCAAGGGAATACAAAGAAGAGCTGGCATCCAGTCAAAATCTAAGAGGACATTTGGAGGGACAGTAACTCGGGGTGGAGCGGTGTGACCATGGGTCCTGCTGCAAGGTTCCTCTAGCACTGAGGTTAAATTCCTTTGTGCCCAGAGGAGAGCACGTCCTACCAGCACTAGTCAGACACAAACCATCTGTGATGGCTCCTTAGCCCTCAGCAATCCTGGCTGTCACAGACCTTGGACACAGCCTGCTTGGCAAGCACCGCAAAGGTCACACTTTAATATGGCCCTGGAAAAACAGTGATTTTTGGTTTACTGCTTTACAGTGAGCTGTCAGTCTATGCCTAATATGCTTTTCTGCTCCAAGCAAAAGACTCAGTCACTAATTTAGCGTTTCCCAGAGTATGAGAGACAAAACAGCACCGTCATGGGAGAAATGCTCAGGGGAGAACATTGTGCAAAGATGATGCAAAGGGTCTCATTGCTGGGAGGTGCGCTGATCTCTCAAGAGGCTCTTCAGCCTTATGTCTTATTCGATATTCACACCACTGTCTACAAATAAATTATGTCTCAAAGGCCCTTGAAGATTTGCAGAACATAGGAGTCTCCCATAAACCTCAGAAATACAGGAAAGAAAGAGCAGAAGTGTTGCACAGCTTTCTGATCAAACTATATCGTATATAAACCTTTCGGTGGCTAAAAACACTGGACACAAAGGAACTATTTTGTACCTGGAGCCATGAGAATGAGCTCCAAGGTGGTGGTGGGGCTGTTCACAGATGCCCGTGATCTGTAGTTGTCCTCTGTGCAAACCTCCCTGCCAAACCACATTTCTGTAGATGCCTTGAGGAGCTTTTAATTGCTCAGCCTGACGTTTGTATTAAGCAGAGACAGCAGAGGCCTCTCAGCAGCATAAGCTGACTGTACTGTTCCGTACCGGCCATTGCAAGAGATGGGAACCTTTCCTGAGGTGTCTGTCCCTGCTGCCTCTCCGTTTTCCTCCTGGCAATAAAATCATAAGCCCCTTTTCTTGTTTAAAAAATAAAAAAATGAGCACTCACCTGGTCCCTTTAGCCTCAAATCTGTTCTCTGTCCGTAGTCAAGCATATCAAGCAGAAGCCTTTGCAGGTTTTTGTCACGTCCGTACAGCAAGACGTTCTCCGGTTTGATGTCGGCGTGGATGATGCGGCAGCGCTTGTGCAGGAATTGCAGCCCCTCCAGCACCTGGGCGAGCAGGCAGCGCGTCACATCAGCAATGTGGGGGTCCCCACCGCCCCCCTGCCCCAGGGGTCAGGGACAGTGATTGTGCAGGTTGTGGATGCTCTGGTCTTGAAGAAAGGGGCGCTGATGGAAACTGTCTGCAGTAAGTTGTGTCTGTGCGGTGGGTGCTCTGAACTAGGGGGAAGATGCAGCCAGAAAAGAGGTGTTGGGGTTTGGGGTGGCCTTGGGGGGAGCAGGATGAGGGTTTTCATCACATGGTGTTGGCAGCAGTGCTGTCATCACTTAAAAGAATGAATCCTGTCTGCAGTTGCTAACCTAAAGATACAGAAATCCTTTCAGTTTAAGTCAGTCTGCTCATATAACAGAGTCACTTGGAAAATACCTAATCTCAAACTACAGACACTACTGACCTTGCAGCTTCAGACCTTTAGAGGCCAGCACGATTAGTTGAGTCTGGCTTTAACACGGATCTCCAGACTGTTGGACAAAGTGTCCTTTAGCTGAACATTGCTCATTATGCACTAAAAGGATTATGTAATGCAATATGCAAATGTGTAACCAATTGGCTCTTTAGGGTGTGAATGTAGTGATAAGATTTTGTATATGAAGCCTTTTACTTTTCTTGTTGGCACGCTGGCTTTATTCCAGCATCCAGACTTGTGCAACTCTGCAATAAAACTATATCTCGTGTCTGTGTGCTAAATTTGGCTCATTTCTATGCACAGTGGATAAAAACCCCCATTTGGGGACAACGGGAGGAGCAGGTGCCCAGCACGCCGGGGGAGCCCGGTGGGGAAGGGGCTGTTTGGGGGAGGTGAAGGGGATATGCACCAGAAAGCCGCGTGAAAATCCACAGATATCATCACAGGTGGGCAAGCCCAGAGGGAAGGGAAGAGGACAGGGCTAGGGGGAGGCATTACAACCACAAAACTGAACTTTCTCCCAAAATAAACGCTCGCTGTTACATCCTTGGACCACAGTGCCTTCCAGCTGGTTATTCAAATGGAAGTTGGAGGGTATTTATAGGGTGACATGGCACGGGGGGGTGTCCCATCGAACTAGGGAAGTAAAGGAGGTTCAGCATAACCCAGAGAGGAGGAGGGAGAGACCACAAGTGAGTGTGTGCAGAGAGAACTTAGGGCAGCGCAGGAGAACCATGTAGGGAAAGAACAGCTCGCGATGGAGCGGGGAGAGATAAACAACAGCTACCAGAGAGAAACAGTCGCTATCAGAAATCAGTAACAGCAAGAAGGCCGCTGGGAGAGTTACATTTGCTTTTTAAACACTCTGGTCAGTCATAAAAGGCTGGCAAATATTCTCTGTATTATCCAATTCTATTCTTGGATGAACACCAGCCCCAGGGAAATACCAACTTTAAATGGTAACTGTGAAACGTGGAGGAAGATTTAAATAGCTAAACAGGAATGAATCAGAAGCAAATACTGCCCCAATGCTAATCTGAGGGGGGTAAAAAAGGTTCTGGGATTTTTACAATTAAAGCAGATACGGGAGTGGACCCAGCAAAAAGCTTGGGTGTGAAATGGGACACAGCAATTAATGCTGCTACCTTTTTGTTTAACTTATCCAGGTGTTAGTGGAGCTTCTCCAGAGGAAGAAGAGGCTATTCCAGAAAATGGGATGGAGGAGGACATGGTTTTCTTTCTTAGTGTCCCTAGAAGGGCGCAGGAATCAGGGTTGTAAATCTCAATCTTGGCAAGTGTGCAGACTTCTGATAAAACTCGGCATGAGAGGCAAAATGTCATTTCAACTATTCTGAGGCCTCACTCAGGTTTCCCATTCCCAGCCAACACATAGGAACCTCAGTTTTCACCATCTGTTCGATCGGCACACCCCATCCTTCCAGGGGCTGAAGGAAGAGTTTGCTCTGAGCAGGAAAACCTCAACACGGGTGCAGGAGCAGCCAGTCAGCCCAGCAATTCAGGAAGACACGAGCGCTGAGGGGGATCTCAAGCACCTTTGGTGGTGCTGGGGAGAACACCAATGGTCTGGCATTGCTGCCCGAGGGGACTTCTCAGGGCAGAGATACATGTGGTTTCCCCACAAGATGCATCACTCTGGCAGGCTGTTTGTCCCCCTGTGAGCAGCAGAGCTGCTGGGGGAATTCGGTGATCGTGGAGATGACGGGAGCACAAGTGCCACCCCTGCGTCCCTGGGCTGCGACTCTCCATGCTGGGGGCCCTGACTTCTTCCTGAATCCAATAAGGCTACAAGCTTGGGCAGTATGTGCTGCTGTATTAATGGGAATGTGATGACTTCCCACTCTGCGTTTTAATTAACATTTTCTCTCCTTACACCCAAAAGAAATAGTTACTGTTTTGCTTAAAAAAACCCCAAACACATGCCTTGGGCACTCCCTCTGCATTGCCCCTTTCTTTGCAGATGCAGTCACAGGGTTTGTGGCAAATGACCCCAGGATTAAGACTACGGCATGTCCCCCAGCCGACAGTCCTGTGGTGCCCTCACCCTGTCCCGGCTGAGTTCTCACCTGCTGTAAAGACTTTTTCACAAAAGGCAAAGGCAGTCCCTGGGCTGCGTAGTTCCCCATCAGACATCGCAGGGAAGGACCCAGCGCCTCAAATACCAAGCACACATGTGGCAAAGAGTCAGGGATTCACTAACGGAGAGAAGATGCTACCACCAAACTTTTGGCCTCCACCAGAGCAGCCAAATATCTCCTTATCCAGCCTCACCCCTCCAGCCACCTCTGTGTGCCCTGGTCCAGCTGCTGCCCTGCTCATCCTCCTGACAGGAGCCCAGCCCTGGGTTTTACACCGTCCTGTGGCGCTCCAAGGCCAGCCCAAGGCTTTTCTGACAGCACTTGCAGCAGAAGGATATGGAAGCCGTTCTCTCCGATCATCCTGAAGTCATCTAACAAACAGACAATGTTTTCTCCTGCCCGGTCCTTCTTCTTCATACTGCTCACCTGAGGGGGGAGGATTCCAAGAAAGCTGCAATTAGAGACATATATACACACAAGGACATCTTGCATCCATTTTATCCTGTTCTACAGACCTTCTCTTCCAGGAGTTGGCACTTCCATGACAAATCTCATGAAAACAGCATCGGGAAAATCAGGCTCCAAACACACAAGCAAAGTCTGTTACCAAGGAATGAGTTTCTGTGTGTTGTCTAGCTCTCGACTAGGTGGGACCATCACCCTCGCAGTGTAAGATGAACCCAAACCAAACCTGCTAATGGTGTCTAGCACACTTTCCGCTACTTATTGTATCCCATGCAGGCCCAGAGAGTGCTCGTGCTTGTGCTGGGAAGGGATTCCCCCAAGCCCACAGCTCCCTGCTCCCAGCAACAATGGCTGGAGAGCAGCTTCCGCGCCTGGAGGGACCCAGTGAGGTGGGTTTCTTTGGGTTGAAAAAGGGTTGGCTATGGGCAAGTACTGCAGAGATCTAGAAGATATGGAGTGGTAGTGGAGGGAGTGAACACAGATTTTTTCATCCAAGGACCAAGGGCACTTGGGAGGTTCAAAAACAAGGCAGAGGAGACGGTTCTTCACACAGCATGTGGGTACACAGGGGCACTTCTTGTGGCAGGGGGCTGTGGGTGCTGAAGCCTGTGTGCTCTCACAGCAAAGCAGAGCAGGTCTCTGAAAGTAGACTTACGGAGAATTACTGCCCACGCAGACATAACCCTTGGGCCAAGAAATCTCCAGCTGGAAACTGCTGTAGGCCAGGGGAGTGTTCAGTGGGAGCAGCAACCTGTGCTTAGCTTGTCCTTACAGCCCTCTGGACATCTGCTGCTGGCCCAGGGTGCTGGGCTGGGGGAACCCCGTGTCTGTCTGCACACGGGTGCTACATCACCCCAAGGTCCTGCACCTGCATGGCCAGGTGTCTCAGGAGTCTGCTCTCACACAGCACTGATCCTGCTACAGCAATTCATACTTTTTTTGACTCTTCACAGCCATAACTGTCAGGATTTTGGTTTGGCACATTGTGCAGCTGCCGGATCCACCTGCAGCAGCACCAGGAGGTTTGTGCTGGCACGACAAGGCGAGCAGCCGTGGAAGCGCAAGAGACCAGGTCGCCTCTGCGGGCAGCTCTGCAGGCGCCGGGCACCCCGTGCTGGTGGGAACAGCCCTGGGAACCAGCTGTATTCTGCTGAATGGGAAGGCGTGTCTTACAGAGAATTAGTAATAAATCAAGGGTAAGGCTCTGGCTGTGTGCAGGATTGTGCTGATGCGCAGAAAAGCAGCCCTCTGATTACATTAAATTAGTGCCACTTGGTGCTTCCTCTTGCATCACGGAGTCTGGCTCGTGTCCCTTTGGATGTGGGCCTAGAGATTTACAGGTGTGAACCAAACCTTTCTCAAACGTGTTGGAGAAAGACCTCAGCGTAATTTGAAATGCAAAATGTAGTGGCTTTTACTCATCTAGAGCTGATGTAACTTTGTATTTAGGCAAACTCGAAGAATTGTAACCACGAGCTTTCTAGAACTAGCAGGTCAAGCCATCTTCAAAGGCTGAGACCCAGATACAGGCACCTAATTACCACATCCATTAGCAAAGGCAGGAGGAAGCTTTCTGACTTCAGACATTTATTAAATTTTTGCTTCATCCTGCATTCTTCTTTGCAGATGTATCCTTTTACTTCAGTATCAGTGTTGTGAGCAATGCTCTCTGAGCTGGACATGACACAAATACAGTGGACATGCTCCCATCTCTTCCCTAACATCATTACCACGTTTTGCTGTTAATCATCTGCTCTTTCTTTCTACAGGTTCCTCCTATTTACTGGATTTTGGTCTCAGCTGGAAGAAATGGGCTGAGAGGGCAAGTGGGACACAGCCAGCAGGCTCTAGTGTGACAGGAGGAAGGAGAAGGTGCCTCTTCCAGAGGCCACTGCTAAGCTGGGGTGATTTCTATGAATTCCCTAACTTCCCCACCCCCACCCCAACCTGGATCCTCAGACTGAGACCTGAAGGGCGCAGGGACGATGAGGATGATGAGGCTGATACTCAGACCTGAACTCGGTGGCCATCCCCACGGAACAAAGCACAGGATATACATACGCAGCGCAGGAGAGTGACCTCGTCCTGGGCAGCCTCAGCAAAGCCTTCCCTGCTTTTCAAGACCTTCACCGCTACGTGTTTCTTCCTCCTGGGAAACAAATCACAGCTGCCAGCTGAGGTGTGCCAGGGTGTCCCTGACCAGCAGCACCTCCCAGTGCTGGCAGCAGAGCTGACCCAGAGACCAGCAGGGGACCAGAGGGAAAAAGGCAGAGCAGGGACACTGCGGGGTCTAAATGAGAAGAGCAAATGCAGAACAAGGGCTGATCCCACCTCAGGTGTGTTCTTTGGTTTCTGGGCACCAGCTCTGCTCATTGCACCCCACCAGGCTCGCTGCCAGGTTTGCCCTGTGCTCAGGGATGCCAATGTGCCCCTGTGCCCTGCTGCTTCTGCCCAGGGGATCAGCCACCCCTTCCCGCCTCCCCAAAAAGCAGTCAGCCCCTCACCTCATGTCTTGGCACAGCCAGACGGTGGCAAAGGCTCCGCAGCCCAGCTTGCACAGAGCCTGGTATCGCATGTTGAACACCTCTCCTTCCCGTGCGGGGTGGTGGCCTCCTGCAGGGACCATCGCCGAGGGACATCAGTGACATCTCTACATGCTCTTAGACCGAGAGAGCAGCTGAGAACAGCCGTTCTCCTGGAGGAATGGCCAGACACGTCCCAGTGACCTCCTTCAGCCTGGGAAGAGCCTGGCATGATTCTGAGGACTGACCTGTGCACTGGGCTGCTGGCACCTCCTGCACCTCCAAATCCATGAGCCAGCAGATCCCGGTATAAGGGGACGGAGGCAGCGGGGAACTGGGTTGTGGGGCACGAGTGGTGAGATCTCCAACACTTCACTCCTTGAAAGAGAGGTGTGGAGCTGCAGGGCGGCCATGCATCTGCTGCGGGCTGCCCACATCGACCCCCTCTTCTATCCTTGCTGTCCCCTCGTCTCCTTCCCTCCCATCTGCTACATCAGCTCCTGGAGCCGGGCTGTTACAAAAGCCTCTGGCACTTCATGCAGGCAGGGATTATTTTAAAAGTTCAGAAGAGGAAAGCTGGCAGGCTGGGCAGGGATGCTGGGTGTGCGGCCACGCTGGAGCCGGGCAGGAGTCTCAGGTTTCCCTGTGCCCAGTGTGGATTTTCAGGGGCTTAGCAGGGACTGGGGGATCTCCTCCTGCTCCCATCCCTGTCCCGGCTGGGCAGGGGACACGTCTGGGCTTTTGCTGGCAGGAGGATCCTCGTGCTCCAGGTGGGTGCGAAGCAGAACCTGCATTTTAGACACTGCAGATGTGTCCGCAGCACAGCCCCGGGCCTGGAGCAGGGGTTTATCACTGGGTTTATCACTGACCATCCCATGACACTGTAGCAAGAGGCTGTGACGGAGGGGGAGGCTGTTCCCGGGGTTTGTTACTATGACAGCCCAAGGTACAAACACTGAGACAGTGGAGATGGACGGATGCAACTGCTGTCCACCCACCCCACAGCAATGGTGCAGAATTGGCTTCAACAGCAGCCACCTGAAATCGCAGCCCAGAGCCCACGTTGCTAATGGAAACATAGATGTAAGCGGCTGTCGCTGGGCACTCCCGACCCAGCCTTTTGTAACTTGGAAATGTCACTTGCTGTATGGCCAAAACTTCAGGTTAGCACGCATTCCCAGAGCTTGTGACAGGTGATAATAGTCCTCGTAGAACTTAAACATGGGTAGAAATATTGACCTTTAAATCCTCCAAATCGGGTTGCTAAAGCTGAGAGCGTGTCTGCTCCAGAGGATTTTCAGAAATAGTTCTATTAGATTAGTGCGAAGGTAATTGCGGTTTTGGATGTGCTTTAGTGCTAGATTTAGGTTATAGTTGGTCTCAATGATCTTAAGGGTCTCTTGCAACAAAAATGATTGTATGATTCTATGATACTCTGACTATTACTCTTATCTTCCAGACATATTTAGATTATAAGCCTTTCGTAAATACTCCAGCTTTTTTCAACGTGATTTATACCACTGAACATTGTATGGCTCTGTTCAATGAAGGGGGTTACCCTAAGCCACCCTGTGAGCAAAATAATATAAGATAGATACACATAATTCAAAAAACATCTGTAGAAAAGGATGGCAAACATAAGCGAGCATTTCTGAGATATGTCCAGTGGCTAAAAACCTTCCTAGAGACACATAGTCTTTCAACTCAGCTTTCCAACCCAAAACAATACCAAGAAAATGCAATATAATGCAATGCTTTTCTGGCAGACTCTGTAGGAGTTGGTTCTATTTAACTTTTGTTGAAAAGATCAAAACTAGACTCCAACATAGGACAAAACAGACTCCAACATGGGACACTCTGCACCATTTCACCCAGTTCCTCCATTAAGCCCCAGGTACCATCATGTTCCCATCACTACTGGACAGATGGGAAGATAGAGCCCCAAAAAATAACTTATAAGAATCTGGACCACAGGAAGGGAAGCGGGGTGGAGCAGTAGTGAGAACAACAGTCAGTACCAGCCTTTAGTCAGAGCATTGCAGGAGAAACATCATCCAAACCAGGAATGCTCATGCAACTCAAGGCCTTGGGCCAGATCACGTTCTTCCCCCTCTTCTTCCATTGCTCAGATGCACCCTCGCCCTCGCTCCTTTCACAGGTCTCCTCCCATTCTCCAGCTGATCACCGCTCCATTGCTGGCATTCTACCTTGGGAAACTCTCCTCTGGGCTTTTCTTTGTGGAGTCACTGGCCTCGGAGAGCGATTCCAGTGCCCCAACAGCCAGACCTCCTTTGAGGAGGTCTTGCCTGGCCTCCAGCTGCCATTAACAGTGGGCTGGTGGTGGCAGCAGGATCCACGTGATGGGGAGTTGTTCGGGGACAGTAACATCTTGCAGGTGCTGAGACAGAGCTGTGACTTCCTCAAAAGACAAAGGTTTCATCCCAGATGCTGCTGCTCCCCTCCCAGCACAGTTCTGATTAAGGGTCAGATTGGGCTCAAGACCCTGACTCTGTCACGGACAAACCAGGTTACCAGAGCTGACATTGCTCCGGTCACTTACACCCGCACAGCAGCCTGAAAGGGGCTCAAAATCCTGCCCCCCCCCACCTCGTATTTTTACATCTCTAACTGTGGCATTTACGCTGTTCAGAATCAGTCTCCTTTAGGCATAAACCTCCAGGATGCTGCATGTCTGCTCTTTTCAGCAAATACTCATGTCTTTAGCTACCAAACACAGGTGAAATTAAAAATGTCCTTATTTGTGCACAGACCGAACATGTCAGTAACCTCACAAGCTCCTGCTCGACCAGAACCTACCCGAGCCCTCTTCACTCACACTATCAGGATGGCAGGGACTGATCAGAGAGCCAGGTGACAGCCTTCGAGATTTTATTCTGTCGCTAACTATTCACCTGCCAAAGGACAACTCAAGAGGGCGTGGAGATGGGAGTTGACCAGCATCTTCCCTCGGTGGATTGTTATGACAATAGGAGACTTCAATGGGAAAGTAGGAGCTGAACACAGACACAGAGGCTAAAATGCATCCTAGCACTAGTGTTGATGGAGCAGAGATGGGGCAGGTCTGTCCTTCAGCAGCAAGATTTTACCTCTGTCCACCCTCATTAGATGGATGCACTGGCAAAAGATGAGGAGCATTGCTATGCAACTTGGTACAGGAGAGTCAAACGCACATTTCTAAGCTTTGTGATAAAGAACCATCAATGCTTTAAAGTCCTTCACTGCTGGATGTCTTCACATCAAAAGCAAAGTAACAGTTGTTTTTGTCATTCAAAGCTATGTCGTCCAGAATCTACTGGCTTGCTGCAGACCTGGATTAGGTCAGAGAACTTCAGCCCAAACCCAAACTGGTCCTGCCTGGTCCGCGAGAGCCACAGGCAGGGATCAACGCTTCGCCTCTGCCCAGGACAACTGCCCCTGCCCTGCACGGGGCTCTGCCCATGGCCAGTCCGCGCCTGGACCTCTTGAGCTGCAGAACTCAACAGAGCAACACATCATCTGCACAAACACAGACCTGGGAAGCCCTCGCTGAGTGCAGCATCCCTGTGAGTCACAACATGCAGCATTCAAGCAGCCCCGGGGTCCCGGTGCAGACTTACAGTGCAGCCGCTCACAGACGCTGCTCCCGTTGTCATCTGGCTCCTTCTGGAGCTTCCCAAAGCGGGGTACCAGCTGGTCTCGCTCCCCTTTTAGTCTGCACTGCCCAGGAGCGGTGTCCTTGAGCAGATTGGGCTCTTGCGTGTGGCTGGGCAGCCGTGGTGAGGAGCGGGGCTGGGTATCGGGTCACAGCACCGCTTCTGGGAACAACCTTGGCTGCGGGAGAGCAGGAGACCTGGGACAGCTGCCGGGGATTCACTTTACTGCTGGCCTCTCCCTGCCCTGCCCTCCTCCCTGTCTGTCAGCTCCGCAGTCTCCACAGCAACTATTTATAGAGGTAAATTCACAGCTCTACGGAGATGGAAATGGAGAAATCCTTCCCTTCTCCACCATCCCCAGACACGTGGGGCTGCTCGGTGCTTCCCACTGCTCCCCGTGTCACCCAGCATCTCCTCCCCATGCCTGGCCGAGGGGACAAGCTCCCCAGGGACACCCCAGTGCCACACTGCACGACTCAGGCACCTCAGGCCACCCCAGCAGTGCCCACACACAGCTGGACACAACCCCAGCCTGGAACTGGTGACCACAGAGCCCACATCTCAAGTTCCCTTTCTTGGAGAGTAACCATGACAGCAGCATCTTCCCAGCAGCCCTGTCCCACAAAGTGGGGACCCCAGCATCTCGGCACCACACAACACCAAGGAGCGAACAGCCACACACAGAAAATAAATAAATAAATGAATAAAATCACGTATTTTCTGCGCTGCCGCAGCCTTGCAGCAGAGCCGGGCATGCCCTGGCCTCCCCCACGCTGGGGCCCCGGTGTTGTACTGCTCGGGTTTCCTCACCCAGACCAAGACCCAGCCCTCTAGCAAAGGGTTAACCCTGCCTAAGAGGAGCTCTGCTGCAGACCCAGCCTGCCAAAGCCAGGTCAGCCCCTGTAGTGCTGCTCTCAGCTCTCACCTGCCCTCCCCACATTAAAAATACCGAGGAGGGGGCAGAGGCTGCACCAGGCTGGGTGCTGAGCGGGAGCCGGGGAGAAAATATTCGTAATCCTTAAAAGGCCAACGAGAATACACACATAGGGCAAAAGGGAACTAAAGCAGTGACATGAGATGGGTGAGAGCAGGGAGAAGCAGATGAACCCAAACCTCTGCTGGTGAAGGAAGAGGGGGCAGAAGGGAAGGACAGGGGAGATGGGCCAGGAGCCAGTTTAAGCCTGGAAAGAACCGCACGATTAGTTTAGGAATCAAGTTTTTTGGCTAATTTAGGAAGACTGGTTCTTGCCTCGTGCTGGTGGACAACAGTGTTCAGCAGAAACTGTACTTTAAGCAGTCCCACTATGGAAAATCACCACCAGAGCCAAAACGCGCCCCATGCCCCAGCCCAGCTCCCGCAGCAGATGGAAACTCCTGCAACCGGAGCTCTGGGAACAGCAGACGCCACGGTGTAGGAGTCGTCATCAGCGGAAGGTGGCACAAGATCATCTTGAAGAAACGCAGCCGGTATCTCACAGAGAGAGGAGGGAAAAGCCCTTGGTTCCTGCACCGCTGGTCCTGGTGCTCGGGATCAGCGTCCGCTTCGGAGAAAAAGAGGCAAATAGATTTGGGCCAATTGCATCACCGTGCAACACGAGCATGACACGCAGGTTGCATATTAAAATTTATTGAATTATCGTGTAAGAATTCTCTTTATTAAAATCATTTGGACTCTAAACTGATTATTTACAGACAAAAACTCTTATATCACCAATAGATTCCTACATCTCAGAACAGTATCTACAAACAGTTATTACACTATGTAACAAAATTCCGATTTTTTTTTTTTCAAGCTCTTTATATTAATTATTAATTCCAATTTGAGAAAGACAGTACCTCAGGTGCTCTGAGCAGAACTCAAGGTGTGGCAGGGCATGAATGCAGGTCAGGCCATACTGTAACAGACACCAAGTCACAGGGCTGGAAGAGGGCAGAGTCACCAGGACAGGGGACCAGGAGAAAGACTCTTGGAGCAAACGTGCTGGGTGTTCTGGAAACCAAAAGAATCATCCCGCCAAGAAAGGCACCAAAAAAGCAGCATCTCACTGCAACCGGGGCATCCCCTGAAAAAGAAATGGCATTGCACCAAGGCAGCAGCTTCTGAGAACCCTCTGTTTTCATTAAAAAAGAAAAAATGAGCCATCATTTCTGCCACAAAAAAAAAAAAAAAAGCTTCCAGGTACAACCCAAAATTTGCCACCAGAAAGATGAGAGCAAGTGCTGTCACATTGACGTGGCAAGGGTGCCAGCTGCTCCTGGTCGTGCCAACAGGAGAGACATTCAAATACACTAACGGATATTTATCTTAATACTGATCAGTTCTCAGCGTTTCGCCCAGACCAGGTGGAAGCAAGTTTCTTTCTCTGACTGCAGCACTAAATAAACGCTCACGCCTGCTGTTCAAGAGCATCCCCTTTCTGAGAATACGATTAAATCGGCGACATCCCCTCACTGTGCCGCTGGATGGGACCGGTCACCGTGCGGCACTCGCGGCCGGTGCCCACAGAACGTGCTCTCCGTGAGAAAAAGGGAACATCCCGAGAGGATTCTCCACCCTTCAGAAGGAGCGTCTGTCTCCAGAGTTTCTGACAAGCTGGTCATGGAATCAGGCAGAGAATGGAAGAAACTCGGAAGGATTGTGAGAAATAAATAAATAAGTTCTTCCCTACAAGAGGGAATTTTCATAACGAAACCTGTTTTGTGCAAATTTAAAAAAGCAACAGAACGCTGTTGTAGTAACGGATTTTGCCACAGGAGAGGGGCATGGACGGAGGGAAGAGGGGCCATGCCCGAACACCCCACTTAATCCCAGCGAGGGGCCGTCACTGCGTGTCCGTGGGGAGGAGGACGCCGGTCTCTACAACACCGAGGTCGGACGGATGGGAGGTGATGGGCACTGCCGGCTCTCCACCCTCACCGTGCCAGCTGTGCAAGGACAAGCTCCAGGTGTTAAATAAGTCAATCACCTACATTTAGCTCTATTTTCAAGTCTTGATTATTGCTCTAATAAAAGTGGGTTTTCACAGATACACTCGGAGAAAGATGATGATTTCTGACATCCAGGAGCACTGCTGAAAAGCAAAGAGGACATGGAGCCTCCTCACCCAACAACTTAAGCCAGACACGTTGGCAGCTCTTGTTGTGATTCCAGGAGAGCCACCAAGTCCTCCCCCTTTGCTGATGTGAGACGGATTCAGAATTAAGCCCCAAGCCACCCTGTTCTGGGAAAGAACAGAGATAATTCTGCAAAAAATAAGGGCAGACGTTAATAGTCCACAGAGCTGTAAATCCAGCAGGGAGCCTGGGGCTCCTGGCAGACGCTCAGCGAGTTGCAGAAGCCACAAACGGCACTGTGGTGCCCAGGGCAGAACGTCCATCCATCAATGCACATGGGGACAATGCGGCCCTGCCATGACACCTGAACCTGCCGCAAACCAGGGAATCACCTCCTGCAGTTCTAAGGGAACGGGCTTATCTAACATGCACCCTATCTGCTTTCTCCCACTGACAGTCCTTCCCTCCACCTAGCTTTTTTGGGGGCTGATTTAATCAGATTTGGTCGAGACAGGTTTCAGAGATGCTAAGTTCCCGTAAGTTTAGCGGAAATGGGTGGGTAGGCAGGAGCGAGACCCAAACTGGTGCCCACCTCGGGGGAGAGAGGCAAATTCTGTACCCTCCTTTCCACTCGGCAGCAGCCAGTTCGCTCACGGCTCTGTGGAGCAGGACAGGGGCAGGAGGTGGCACAGGGACATTTGCCGCACTCTGGGCACACAGAGTACCTGGGAATGCTGCTCAGAGAGGGCCGCAGGAGAGAGCTGCCTTTGCAGAAGAGAGCCCAGCGTTAGCTTGTTATACTGCCCAGAGAACAGTTTTGCAACGGTGCAGCACTCACACAAAGCCACAGGGCTGATCTGAATTACTGCTATATGCAACATAAAGAGAGAGGTAGGGACAGCATCCTGCCGTTTTAGCTCCAATCCATCCTGGCCTACGCAATCATCGCCTCGGGGAAGTGACAGGGTCATCAGAGGTGTCTACTTGCCCCAGGCAATGCAGGACATCAGCGTGGAATTAGCAGCAGGGGGGTGAGAATGAGTAGGGCACCCTTATGAATGGGAATTTGCTCCCAGAAGGGCAGAGCAGTCTGTGCACAAGGCATAGGAACAGAGGAGGGAGCAGCGAGGAGCTGCCCAGGGACAGCTGGCGACTCACTGGGCTTGTGCCTGCTCCAGCCTCTCCTCCCTGACACGAACCATCCCCGTTTGCAGGACACCTGATGCTCCTTGGGAACGACACAGTTGTGCTTCCCAGCTTCCTCGAGTTCACAGCTCAACAAATAACCCTTCTGCGTGCCGCAACGGGAGAGTCTGCGAAGCGAAACAGTGGTAAGGTGTAAGGCGAGCCTAACTGAAGAGCACACAGCTAAGCCTGGAACTGAGCTGCGGGGAAAAGTGAGCTGCTGTTACGACAACGGAGACATCTACGAGTCATCCCTGTGGACAAAGCAGTGGAGAAAACGTTGCTCCAGTGCTGACAGACGTTTGTCAGTAGAAGTGCACAGAGATACTTCTCCAAGAAAAGCTTTGTCTCAAAGCCACAAAATTAAACATTCTCCTTTAGCATTTAAATACATTAACTTTCTGAGGGTATTTACAAGTCCAGTTCAGAGCAGCAGAACAGTGAGACACCGGAGGGAGGGGAAGTGGCACAAGGCATTTGTGCTTTTCCAAAGAGCAGGGCAACCTCTGACCGTGAGGAACCGGGCAGACGGATCCCAAGCTGGGTCAGTGGAGACTGAGACGAGCCAGGCAGCGACTCTCACACACTGAATTTGTCCTGAGGGAAAGGGCGAGGGGCTGCTGTCCCTTTACAGCAGGCCCCGGGGCAAGAGCATGTGCTGGTGAGCACATCACATCCACAGAGATGCCGCGCAGACCAGAACACTGGGGAGCAAGAAACTGTCGCCATCGGATGCTCTCCTTTCTACATCCCACATACAGGACCAGCGGGGACATTGCTGCAGGGAAGTTTCTCAGGTGGGACACTGCAGGAGTGCTGGCCAGCTGGGGACAGAGGTTTAGCAGAGCTGTCAGCCTGGGGAAAGCGTCCTGGTCCCCGTTGAAGTGAGCGGCTGCAGCAGGGGAGTCTCCCAGCACTGCCAAGGGCATCCGTGCAAAGCCCAGTGCTCGGCTGTGTCACCTGGCTCTTCAACAACGGTGTTTGGAAACTTGGCACATTCATGTAACATCTGCAGGAAGGAGCTGTGTGGTCCCCCTGACTGTCTGCCAGAGGAAAACCCAAGTTTGTTTTGTTATTGTTTTTGTTTTGCTTTCAAAAAAAAAAAACACCAAAAAACAACCTGTAAAAAATATTCTCTGAGATGCAAGGATGCTTGTACTTTGTACTGCCTTGGCCATCCCTGCACATGTCACCCGCGGGTTCCTCGGACAGTCTGGTTCCAATGGCAGCAGGACGCCCTGTGTGTCGCTGGGACGAGCACTGTCCCCATTCAGCCAGGGGAGAGCAGTCTGTCTGCGCCTGTCACAAATCCGTCACTTTATTCTCCACAGCTGCTGCGATCTGTTGTAGTCTGTATCCGAGCTGCATCTTCTGTGCCGTTGGATCTTCTTCCAAGGCAGTAATGATCTGCAACGAGACAAATCGCTGGTGCCCTTTCTCCAGCACACGACACCGGCAACCAGCTCAACTCCACACACAGCGGAAAGCCCTGAGCTGGAATCCCAAGCGTGCTCAAGACTAGGGCAGGTATATAGTAATTCATCTCAAATTAACCACAAAATAAGTATTATAGATCTGTCCTAATAACTTATCAACTTCATAGTGCAAAAAGAATCCTAAACTTCTCACCTGAAGAATGATAACTTTAGTAAACAAATCTGAACTAACTGAATTTCATTTTTAAGTAGAAGAAGCTTTAAAAAGAAGTGTACAGGAAATCTCAACAGCCTCCAAGTTAGTGATGAGTCCCTTTTTGTGATTTCCTCCCTTCCTATTTGAAACTCAAGACATGGAAGTTACATATGCCAATGAAACAATACACAGCGTCATAATAATCTGGATGCTCTTGATTAATTTTGGATGATAAAAGGAGAAGGGCATGTTCATACCAGCAGGAAACCCAGACTCACCTGGTCATAGTACTTATTGATGTATTTGTACAATTCATGTAGAGCCACCAGGGAATTGAGGTCACCTGAGTAATTCTGAATAAGAGAGGAAGTTAAACAAAACCATGAGACACTGAACAACTGCCCTTATAAATTCTGCACCCTCACAACTCATTAGGAAATGTGCCTGTTGCACAAAGCAACAGGAAAGGGAATTCATCAGTAGTTCCTAGCACAGGAAAAAAGAAATAATCACATGCACGCTCAGCTGGAATGTCGCATCTTTGCTTCACTTTCTCTTAGATGCACAGGTGAGGGGCCAGGGGGACTTGTGAAATAATTTTATTTACCCGTGATAGCTCAGCCAGGGCAGAATTCATCTCCTGGTCACTGGCAGAGATGGTCTGACGGATGTCCGCGTAATACCTATAGAACAGTACAAAGGCAATTAGTGTCTTGCTCCTCCTAGTCTCCTTACTGCTTAAACTACGCCTCCTCAAGTTCATCACTTACCTTTCCACCATCTGCTTGTAGCGAGGAATGTCCCGGGCATAGAGCAGCTTATTGATCGGAGAGTCCTTGAACATCCAAAACCAGAGTTGATTAGAAAAAGCTCCATCATGCTGTGGGCTACCCTTGGCAGGTAACACCATCACTGCCATTTTCTGATATTCATTCGGGATGTGGATTTTATGGCCTCTGCATGGAGAGGTGCTTCAAATACCAGGCTCCCTGCTAGTCTGAGGAACCAGGAGGTGTGTTGGCGAAGGGACCTCTGGGATCCCTTGTCCAGCCCTTCACTTGGAGCTGGGTGATCACTCCTATGAGATCAATCGGCCGTGGCTTTGCATAGCTGATTGCCCAAATCTTGCAGAGATCCACCCACCCTGTCTCTGGTGAGCCGTGCAGGACCGTTCCACTCTCGGCACAGGGTGAGTAGTGGGGCTAAAAAGTTTTTCTAATGGCCAACCTGAATCTCCCAAGACACAGCCTGTGACTTACACTGTTCACCACAGCTGATTAGAGTTTAGCTCTGTCCCCCAAGCAGCTGTACGCTGTAAATAAAGAGCCCCACTCAACAACTTCTGTGCACTAAACAAAATCAGCTCCTCCTTCCTCTGTTCCCAGGAGTCCCCATCACTCTCCAGTGGCACATGGGAGCAAGGATGGGCCTGGCGTGCTGTCCCTGTGGTGCTGTGTAAACATTATCGCCTTCCTGGGGCCGCACTGCTCAAATATTTGTGCCAATCACACTCCCTTCTCCATCCGTACTTACCCGCCCTAACTTATGGTCAGCTATGGTACAGGAGTCCATGAAGGTCTGTGCGATGACCAGGAGCACAGCATCTACGTTATCTGACGTCTGCACATCAAAAACAAACTGGGGATTCTTGATGATGTTGATCCAGAACCGCAGGGGCAGGCTGGAGAAGAGACAGAAGCACAATGGGGTATCAACAAGAGCAGCAGTTGCAGTGCTGAAAGATATTCTGCACATGACTGCATCTCCCAGCTTTGCTCTCCCAGCAAAACCAGCTTTTCACACCATGCTCTGCTGCCTTGCAACTCCAATTTTGCTTCTCTTTAGTAGGCAAAGGTGGTTGTCACCGTACCTGTTTGTCTTCCAGATGTGGATGGTCTCAGGGTCTGCAATCCCATAGTGTAGCGCCTGCTCATCCAGCAGGTCAAAGAAGTATTTGACAGCCAGAGGAACGGGGCGGTTGGTACTGAGGATCACCTGGAACAAGTCATCCACAAACTTCTGCAGGGTGCCCTGTGGAGAATCGAGCAGGACAGAGTCAGCACAGGCAGAGGAGAGCAGAGCCCAGGCCTCCTGAGGAGCAGGGGTTGCCGCCTTCTGCTCAGCAACCTCCCCTCACCGGTCCAGAGTTACCCCCAGCTGCAGGGAGTAGCGGCAAAGGAGAAAGGAGGCCCCCAACAAAGCAAAATGTGGAGAGGAGCCATTGCAGGTAATGAGGATTGCTCCAGAGCTTGAAACGTGATGGGATGGTGCTGAACTGTAGACACTGCCCAGGGGAGGGGGACTGCTGGCTGCCAGGAGCTCTGTTCAGCCACACAGGGACAAGAAGCAGTTTGCTCAGCGCCAAAAGAAGTTCAGTAAATGTGGGAAGAACAGAGGCACTGCCTGGCAAAGTGCCCAGGCTATCACTTCAGGAACGGTGCTTCTGCAAGCAGGGCACTGGTGGGGAGCCTGGATGCCAAAAGATGTTCTTTTCTTGAGAACCGAGCAGGGGGACAAGTTCCTGGCTCAATTTTTTAACAATGATGCTGGAATGAAGCAAAAAGGAGAATTGTGAGCAGGTGCTATGCCTGATTTATGAATCTGTACTATTAGCACCATCTTGCTGCAGCAGGTCATGGGTCAGTTCTATCTTCTTGACCCTGGATGGGGTGGAAGGTGAGCAGACACGGCAGCCCCATGGGCACTGCCACCAAAGAAACTCTGCTGTGAAGCACAGGGTACCAGTTTTTCCTGTGGGACACGCAAAGATAAACATGGGGCGGACACAGGGATAAAACCACTTCTCGGTCTTCTAGAGGCTCTGCAAAACTTAACTCCTTAGTAGAAGCTTTGCACTGCAGCGCTGGGATCAGAGGGGAAACAACCAGCACATGTGTCAACCCAGGCAAAGGGGCTCTTCATCTCCATGCACATCCCTGCCATCTGCCGGGGGATAGGAAGGAAGGCAAGATCCCAAGCACAACACAATCTGTGCCCCTTCTCACCTTCATTGACAGCAGACGTGTCAGGTAGATCTCTGGGATTGCCTTGGCTCGCTCCCGATCTCTTAAGCTCCCACGTCGATGCTTTGGAAGCTCTGGCTCTTCTGTTGGTTTTACCAGGTGCCAAAGTTTGATGCCACCTTCATCTGCATCCTCCAGCATCGGTGTTTCTAAAACAAGCAAGTGTTTACAGGTGAGTGTCAGTTCTCTCACAGTAGAACTTGGCCAGATGAGCCCCAAGGAAGCAAGATTTCACAGTACGATAGAAACACAAATGGGAAGGAACCTCTGGAGGCCCCTATCCAGCCTTCTGCACAGAGTACAACTGTTGCTGGCACTACAGCAGGTTGCTTTTGTCCACCCAAAACCTTCAAAGTCTTGGAAACTTGCCCAGACAGACATCCCCTATCACACCTATGAGGGTCCAAATCACATATCAGCCTTCCATAGCAGCATAAAGCTGGGGCTACGGCGAGAGTCTTGTCTCACTAACTGGAAAGTGCTATAAAACAATTTTATGAGAACGGGACATCAGACTCACTCTCTCCTGGGATGTAATCCTGATTCTCCCGGTGGATGTGCTTGGTCAGGCGTGGGACCAGTGCTACTGTTGCTCCATCAGGCACCTGCACACAAGCAAAAATCGGTATTCTAACTGAACAGCGTGTTTCTCATCAGCACAACAGGCAAGTGCTTGCAGACCGAAACAGACTGTAACATTACTAGACATAGGGACAGAAACAGGGATTTTGGGGCACCATCACTGTCTTTTACTGATGGTAGGAGAATCTAATTTGTATAAATTAAGACAACCTGATGTGCAAAATATGATGAGATTATAATAATCAGGGACTGAGGTCATTCACACCTAAAACATGTTGCAGCAAAGCAGGACATATTGGTGTGAGGTAGTTAAAAAAAGACCCAAACTCTTTCCATTCCTAGGAGCTACTTTGCAGATCAATGCACCATCCCCTACTAACTGATTTGGACTGGAACATTAACAGATCCAGAAGCATCACCTTCATTGTGACAGCCACCAGGCATGAACTTGTGCATCTCTTCCCAAGCACCTGCCTGCATCTCAGGTACAGGTTAAGGAAGGGACTAAACTTGTTGAAGCCACAGCACTGAATTAATCTGGATATGCTGTTGCAAGAAAGCTCCAACCTTTTGACAGCGATCCACCAGGAGCCAGAGCCACAAATGGAGCATAACGGTGTGTAGAAGCTGAGAGGAGAGACACGGTAATGGTAGACTGAGTTCTGACCTTGTAATGCTGAAGAGTGTTCAGGCGTTTCCAGGTTCCTTGAACAACAGATGTCACATCCTCATCGGACAGTATCAGATGACCTGCCAGCCCTGATCTCCACTCTACAGCCATTAAAACACAGAAAATGCAAAGATGAACTGTTAATTTGGGCATCTCTGAAGTCTGCTGTGCTTCAACCTGGTTGATGTTGTTACAAGCCCACCCGTCCTCACCAACCTTCACCCATGCTGTCACACAGACATTGCCTTAGCAAGTGCCTGTACCAATGCCAAGTCCTGCAGTCACAGGACAGTCTCACCAAGCACATGGACAAGTAGCCTCACAGCCTCCCAGGTTCCACTCGCCAAGTTCCTACAAATTCTGTCAGATTGTGACTCTTCAAGCGGGTGATTCAAACCACAAATATGGACCCATAGTCCTTATTAGCTCCTACTCCCCCAGTACCTGCTCATTTATAAACGTCAATGCTACTCAGCAACAGCCAAAGAATTAACAAAATGGAAAACTGATTCACAATGCAAGTCCTACCTTCCGTTAACCACTGTGGGCAAAATCCTCCCTGACACACATTACTGAGATGCTGCTGTTGACGTCACTGGCAGAAAGAGCCAGTCTGTGACTACAGCATCTCCACACCACACTCAAACCAGCCTCCCCTCCTACACATTTCTCCCCACTTTTATTCCCATGTCCCCTTGCCCATGCCATTGCCATGGGTCTAAGTGTGGCAAAGAACACCATGAAATGGAAGGGGCTGGACCCAACTGCCTCTTTCCTGCATCATGTCTTGTTGGATCCAACCAGAGTGTGAGACCCTCCGTCTCTGCACACCCAGCAGAGAACGACACACATCACACCAGGGTGTTGTGCACAGACAGCAAACAACCGCTCTTGCACTTCCTCACTGAGTTTTGGCACCAAGGAGTTCTGCTCACCGAGGTCCAGGGTGTCTGGGTCTGGTCGGTGACAGTACGGCGTCCCTTTGTAGATCTGATCAAGGATCTTCTCCTTCACCTGTGTTATGGTGTCACAGTCTAGTACTTTGGCAGAAATCCCCTGGGAGTCCTCTGCCCCTCCTGCAGCCACTCCTGCTTGGGTCAAAGCATTTAAGGTCTGAGGAAGAAAAGAAAAGGTCACAGCTGATAAGATTACATCTGACACATTTACACCTTTGGTGGTTGGCATTAAGGCAAGTGAACAGCTACTCCTTTCACTGGAAGAGTTTCAGAAAGTTCAACGCTGTGTTCTCAGTCTTGTGTCAAGGGCTGGAAGCCAGTTCAGCAGCACTGGGGAGGAGCTTTGATGTGCCACCAGCAATTTCATCCCCTTATTTCTAGACACAGATCACAGCACATGCACCAGATTACTCTGCTCCTATTAGCCTAGGGCAAAAGCACCTGATTTAGCAGAGCTCTTGCTCATCTACAGAGTTGTGCTGCTGGGATAAACCTGGATCCCAGGATGCTGCACTTCTGCCTCAGTAATGGGAGCAGTGACATTCACACCTGTCATACCAGAGAGCCCAGAGGGAACAACAGATTTGGTTCTTACCAGAGTCCGGTACTCCAAGTCCTCTCTCAAAAGGCGGTTGTCATTCAGGGTATATTTGGCTTTCCCTGTCACCCAGTCGACTGGCCCTTTGTCCACCTGGTGCTTGATTCCTCGAAACAGCATGTAAAGGGGCTCCCCGACAGAATCCTGCACAGAAAGGAAGGAGTTTCACCTGAGAGAAATTTCAGTTTGGAAACACGGAGACCTGAGCAGAGAAGGAGAAGGACTGAGGATTCCGCAGCTAAACCACGGCAGGCACAGGCAGAGCCTCTGCATGGGGAAAGCGCACGGGCCAATGACCTGGTGGATGCACAAGACCGAGGCATCGCCAACCTGAGAGACTTGCCTTGCCACCCCCTCTCTAGGAAAGGAATTAGATCAGAATCTGTCCCCCCCACGCATAGACCAGCCTGTGTCTCAAGATAAAGGTGCTAAACCGAGCCCTCCATGATCTGGTGAGACACCCTGGAAACAATGAGTGGTATTAACGCTGATTTAAGCATCTCTGTCCCCAGTGAAGTGTCCAGCACTCTCATCTCCCACCCTGAAATACAGGATGACCCTGGCTCTATTTCAGCTCTGAGCGAGGCACAAAAGCAAAGCTGTGGCTGTCTCCCCTCTCTTTTGGCCTCTCTGCACCACAAAGGGACAAAGAGCTCACCCTCACGAACGCGTACAGGCAGATGGACATCCAGTTGGTTAACAGCTTCTCCACCACTGTTTCTGTCCTGCAAGAGAGCGTGAGGTTGGTCACAGGAATACGGTGCAGAGCAGGGAGGGATCTGGAGATACAGATCACTCCCCTTGTGAAAAGAGTACACTAAATGATGATATAGGATCAAGGGAGAGGGGAAAAAAAAGGCCTTTAGAGACCTGTAAGATCAATGCTTTTGATACCACTTATTAGAAGCACTTTTCAGCCTGAAGGAGGCACCAAATTACAGAATTGGAGAGACAAGCAAGCAGGGGACTGAGGACAGCTGCTGGTAGATCTTAAGCAAGGGAAATTTCTTCATATCAGAAGGATGGACCAGACAGAAGGCTAATGGAGATCCAAACACAGGAGATATTTCAGTTTAGCTTTCAACATGGCATGATTGTGAACCCAGGGATTTCTAAACAGCAAAGCGAGATCAGCAGACTTGGCAGAGCCCTAGTACCTGAGCATAAGGAGAGTGTTAATGCATAGCAGCTTCAAAAGAGGAGGAATTTGGTGTGGGCAACTCCATCTTCCTACTCTTTTCATGTCTTTCCTGTTATATTCCCTGCCAATACTGACTGGCCTGAGGGGTATCGTTACTGCTTCCTCCCGTTTGACGTGTGTTGTCTGGACACGCACTGGTCTTACAGCTGCAGCCCACGCCATGATGTTTTCCTACCCACAGGACTTTCAGACCTTGCCAGCTCTGTTCCCTCAGGTGGCTAGTGTAGGACCACGGCTGGCTCACTCACCTCCGCAGCATCAGCTTGGGGTTCTTGGCCACATACTGCTCCACGAGGTCATTCAGGAGTGTTTTGAGGATGTCAGTGAAGTACTCCAGCTTCCCGTGCAGCGACACCGTGAGCAATGATGCCACGTAGGCCCGGTCTCTTGGAGAGAAAGTGCGCTGGATTTCCAGAGTGTGGATGAACTGGTGGGGAGAGAGAGAAGCCAGTGGGTGAATCTGCTGAAAACCAGGCAGTCACAGCTACCGGCTCTGGGAAGAAGTGGTGCTGCATGGAGCTACTCAGGAATGACTGGAGAGAGTCCAGCAGTGGGCTACAAAGATGCTGAGGGGTCTGGAGCATCTTCTGTATGAGGAAAGGCTGAGAGAGCTGGGTCTGTTCAGCCTGGAGGAGAGAAGCTGAGAGGGGATCTTATTGATGCTGATAAATATCTCCAGGGCGGGTGTCAAGAGGATGGACCAGACTCTTTTCAGTAGTGCCCAACAACAGGATGAGAGGCAATGGGCACAGACTAAAGCGTAGGAGGTTCCATCTGAATATGAGGAGAAACTTCTTTACTTTGAGGTGCCAGAGCCCTGGAACAGGCTGCCCAGAGCGGCTGTGGAGTTTCCTTCTCCGGAGACATTAAAATCTGCCTGGATGCGATCCTGTGCAACCTACTCTAGGTAAACCTGCTTTAGCAGGTGGGTTGGACTGGGTGATCCCCAGAGGTGCCTTCCAACCCCAACCATTGTGTGATTCTGTGAGCTTTAACAGACACCAGCTGCTTCCTGCAATGAGCTGCCAGCGAGGAGGCCCTGACCCTGCAGCGGGTTGCAAGTAGAGAGAGGGATGTTACCTTGGTGAGGAAGAGCTTGCTGTTGAGCAGGTTGGAGAGCTGGACCAAGCCCTGCTCCACAGTTTGCCGCCGGCACTCAGGGATGTCCAGGTCCCTTTGCAGTGGTGACTCACGATGACCCGGGAAGAAGATGCGCTCTGCATAGGACTTGTAGTCCAAGAAGGGGATTCCTGTGCCCACAAGGTCACTTGTGAGGTCCATCATCTCAGTCATCAAGTCTGAGGGAAAGGAAATGCCCATGAGGTTGACGACACGATCACACAACCAATGGTGTAGACCATGAGGTGAGTGCAGGAACTAGGGCCAGCGGGATGGGGCTGAGGAAGAGGAAGGATGCTTCCTGCCAGGAAGAGGCACATTGACCTTTAGCTCTTCATCTGAGTCTGAAGGATGATGAACTGGAGAATCAGAGGGGCTGTACAGATAACTGTGCTCTGAATTGAAGAGAAGAATTACAAAATGGAAGAATTTGGCTGTATGTTTCAATGCACTGGCACAGGATAAAGTTACTGCCTGCTCTGAGCTACCCAAACAAGTATGCAGGAATGGAAAGAGAGGTTGAACTGAGAGTGGTTTTTCAAGCTTTCCTGTGAAGCTGCAAGAAACCAGGAGCTGAGTGACTGACCTGTGAATTCCTTTTTGCATCTGTCCCGAACACTCGTTTCCAGATTTTCCAGCTGGATTTGAACTTTCTTGTAATCCCTCAAGGCCTGTTTGCTCTTCCTCCTGCAGTAAGAAGCAGAATTGTTCCCAGTGGCTCCAGCCCAGAGACTGTCCTTGCCAACTGTTGTGTTGCTGCCAAAGACCCCAGGGCAGTTGGTTGTTGAGGTGATTTCTACTGAACATCACCTTTGCAGGATACCAGTGTTTTGTAAAGTCTCTTGGAGCACCCCTGAGGTGTGGGCTCTGAATGAACCACTGTGCAGGCAGGTACAAAATGCCTCACATACCCAACAACACCGGGGACTCAGAATTTGGCACAAAATAAAGAAAACCGGGACCTTCTTTAGGCCCAAGATATACACACTTGGCCACATCCACTGAACAATATCATAGAAGATCTTAAAGACCTCATACAACGCCAGAGTTTCTTACCTATATATGAAGACGATGACCAGAACAATCAGTGCCACAAAGGATGCGCCAACACCCAAACCAATCTGTGCCTCCAGCGGGAAGGTGAGCTGGCTTTCCGTGTCGTACTGCACCCGGCCCAGGAGGAAGTTCAGGTTGCCCATCTGCACCTGTAAGAAAGCACGTGCCACGGTGTCAGCTCAGCCAAGCAGTGAAACGCAAAGTCACAGGGCTTCTCCAGAATGGGTACAGGTGGCATCCAGCTCTCTAGCATAGAATTACAGAATCATTTTGCTTGGAAGAGACCCTCCGGATCACTGAGTCCAACCATAACCTAACACTAGCACTAAACCATGTCCTAAGTACCTCGTCTAAATGCCTTTTAAACCTCTGCAGGGATGGTGACTCCACCACTGTCCTGGGCACCCTGTTCCAATGCCTCATAACCCTTTCCAGGAAGAAATGGTTCCTAATATCCAATCTGAACCTCCTCTGGCACAACTTGAGGCCATTTCCTCTCATCCTATCACTTACTACTTGGGAGAAGGGACCAACGCCCTCCATGCTCCAACCTCCTTTCAGGCAGTAGACAGCGATAAGTTCTCCCCTCAGCTCCTGTTCTCCAGGCTGAACAGCCCCAGTTCCCTCACCCGCTCCTCATCACACTTGTGCACCAGCTTTGTCGCCTCCTCTGCACTCTCTCTAGTAACTCAATGTCCTTCTTATGATGAGGGGCCCAAAATTGAACCGAGGATTCGAGGTGCAGCTTCAGCAGGGCCGAGTACAGTGGCACAATCACTTCTCTAGTCCTGCTGGCCACACTATTCCTGACACAAGCCAGCATGCTGGTGGCCTTTTTGGCCACCTGAGCACACACTGGCTCATGTTCAGCTGGCTGTCGATCAACACCCCCAGATCCCTTTCTGCCAAGCAAAAGCTGTCCCACAGCACAACTCCTCAAGCCAGCAATATCATTTGCTTTCAGGCAATGTTTGGCGTGTAAAAGAAGAGTTGAGAACTAAGAGCAGCTGCTTGCACCCCTGGCACCTCCCCTGTTCTGTCTCCACTTCCCACCCCACTCCCTGTCTCCACCACTGCTTCTTGCTTGTGCTTCAACTCGACAAACGGCAGGATTTCTTGCGGTGCTGCCAATTCCCTACCGTGAACTCCGGGAGCAAGTCCGTGCCCTCCCGCTTGGTGCGGTGCCGCGGAGCCGGCTGCTCGGAGGGGGGCTCGCAGTACAGATGGTTCCTTGTTAGTGTCTTCACTACGCAGATTCCTTCCCCAATCATAGCCATAACCTCATCCTTGGAAATAGCCAGATCTAGGTTTTCCCCCTGGAACACATGTGGAACAGCACATCAAACTGGGGAAAAAACAACTCTGCATTTTCACAGCTCTAGGGAAGATGGAGGAGACCGAACACCATAGGATGAAAAAAGCCTTTTTTTCTTCTCTGAGAAGGCTCACATCTGGATTGGCTGCAGAAGTTCGTTCTGTAAGCTAAAAAATTCACTTGCATGTGATGCAGATTATAGCTTTAGGAACCATATCATGCTGCATAAGTACAGTTATAGATAACCTGTCTTCTTAAGGCTCTTTAGCTACAGCACAGCCAAGCTCAACTCTTCACTCTGTGTACAGACATACATACAAACGAAACATGTATTTTTTTTTAAAAGGTAGTCTCATGTCAGTTAACCTAAACACTCAGGTAAGTCAATGTTCTTATCTACTATACAGATTTGCTTTAATTTGGGGGGATTAAGACTTTTTTTCTTTTAATAAAACCATGCTGACTGATCTTAATTACATTTTTATGTTTTCATGGTTTCTAAGCTGAATCCTGCAGCAGCGTTTCATGCTTTTACCCAGAACTCTGTCAGGGTATCCTGACAGGTTGGTAGATCAACCTCCTTGCTCTTGGAAAGCTTGTACCTTGTTAGTTCTCCTTCAGCCTCCTCAAATTGCCCTGCTATGCATTCACTACCCATGGTAGCAGTCTAGGTATTTCTAGACTAGTCCATCCTCACAGTTTTCACTCATACACAAAAAAAGAGCAAGTGGAGAAAGCGCATCTCCAGCTGCAGCCATTAACTTTCTTAAAGCACCTTTCCATACCAAAGAAATATCTCAGAGACTTTTTTTCTCACATGTACAGAGAAAACATTAGACACCCTGCCCCTCTGCATCACCTTTAAAGTGATTTTCCTATCTCCACCTAGTAACAGGTCTTCCCTACTCACCACAATACTTTTACTCTTAAGTTACTTCTAGAGGAACCGTAAGAAGTTAGGAAAGAGCCAGCAGCTGAGAATAGGATGCAGGGTTCATTTAGTACTAATAACTCATATAAAATAGTTTATTAAGACTAAAAATAAAAAAGGACAGAAGTTTCCCCAAGCCTGATGAAGCCCTTCATGATTTATACGCAAGAGGCTTTTTGATGCTCCCTTTTCCTTCTACTTATGTACCATTTCTCACAGGCCAAAGCAGATGTGCTGGGACAGGTTGTTATCCTATCAAAGGCTTTTAAACCTTGGGTGCCGCATGACACCAATTTAAAACACTCAAGTCAGATATAAATTTGTATAACGAACATTATTTTCAGCTACTTTGTGGGTTACCTCCACAGAGATGACGCTTCCTGGCTTGTGACGATAGGGTTTGGCAGGGTCTTCAGCATTCAATGGTTTTAGGATGGGGTTGACTTCGTAAGAGAAGGGCATGGGATGCAAGGAGTTGAAATCAAAGCTCAGATTATCCAGAATAAATTCCAGTTTGATACGGACATTTCGCAACAGCATGTTAATGGCTGGAGTTTTGCACAGGATCAGGTAGGAGGAGTTAACAAGACATGGTTCTTCAAACTAAATGCAAAAGGCAAAAAAAGTGTCAGTAATGAAACAGTAATGCTTCTCCTACGGCTTTGCAATACTTCCCAACCCTGAGCAACGTGGGGCCAGTCTGCATTCCTCTCCTCTGGAGCAATGCCAGAAGAACCCTGCTTAATTGTAGAGGGAAAAATCCAAGATCTAAGGAATTTGCCTCGCTCCTCTAAAGACAGTTTTCATAGCATTGGCTTTGTTGCAAGTACTTAGGTCTCAGCAATGGGAATCAGCTCTGACATGCCCCTGGCAGCAAATTCTGGAGGGGCATCAGCTTTAGGTCTCCCTGCTCTGACAGAATGGGACCAAAGACCTTCAATGCAAAGCTGATTTCCTGGTCTGAATGCTTCTGTGACAGAAGTGTTCCTTCATGCGGCTGGATATGTTTTATACATTGGGTGAAAGTACTAGAGTAATTTTTTTCTCCCTTACAGTGACAAATGCCTTCCTAAGAAGATGGGTAAATCCAGCTATTATTGATACATGTGCATCAGGAGCACATTCTCCCAGTTCATGTACAGTTCACCCTCCATCATTTGCAAAAGCAAATCCTTCTTGTGCTTTGGCTGCCAAACACCCTCTACCTCTGCAGATTCTGCTGCGTGCTCTGTGGCCCTGATGGTCACACATCGGCAACCTCTGTGGCGACCCATCTCCAGACACTGGCAGCAGGAGAGCAGAAAGTGTTGGTGGAACTGGTAATTTCACTGAACTTCACCTGGTTTTGAATCTCAGAGTGGAACGGAACTGAGGGGCTACCAAAGGTGGACTGAACTGTGCAAAAGGAGAAGTCTGGAGCATGGACATGCTAAGCCACGCAAGCTGTCTGGCTCAGCTGTAGATTTCTTTATTTCCATGCTGCTGCCCCACTGTTTCTGTCCATCACAAGTCCTGCACATCGCTAAGAAGATGCAGACTCAACTCATGGAAATGTTTGTGAAAGCACTTAACCTCTCAGTCTGGCAGAGAACACTTCCACTTGGTCAAAACTGTTGGTATGATCCAAGTAGACAACAGCAAGTGGGGGTGAAAAGCCCTAGGGACAGAAAATCCACCTCTCCAGAGCAACACGTCAGCCCTTGTGCACCCTCAGCTCCACTGATCACTTGACACGCTACCTGCTGGATGCTGCACAGAGTGTCCTCGGGGCACTCAGTGTCCGGGATGATTCTGCGCCACCGTCCCAGTCCTCGGCGCCGGCGTTCAGATGGAGAAACCGTAACTCGGATCTTTGGTTTCTGTACAACGTCCAGGTTGTATCCATGAACTCTGAGCACTCTCCCTCCACTGAAAGAGAAAAGCAGCTGATCTCACCCACCTGTTATTCATTAGCTCTGTCTTGCCCATGCTCCCACCCTGCTGCTGATGCTCATTCCTACAAGCCTGGCTTTACTTCAAAGTGCAACTCGACAAAGAGATGCTGTTGGTGCCACAGTACCCGCCTCAGCACGCTGCCCTGCGAAAGGTGCACTCTGTCTTTCTACCTGAGGAAGCTTTTAGGTGGCTCTGCAAAAGTGATGTTGGGATCCAGAGTGTATCTGAAGAGGGACCCTTCCAGTCTCCGCTCTTGGTCCCCGTATTTGATGGTGACTGGGAGTTCTGCAGACACGTTGCTGGGACTGGTCTGGCATGCCAGCTGATCCTCCGTCATCTCAGAGAGGCTTGGAGAGACAGGAGAGAGAACACACGATTAACACAGCCCCTGCAGAGACACATTTTATAGCACTATGGCTTGCTCTTGGCAGACAATCTGAAAACCTCTCCTGGTATTTTCCTAAATTTAATGCTGAAAAGTCTTGTGCCTTATCTGAACAAGCAATAACTGCTGGGCAGTTGCCAGTGAGCAGCATGTGGACAAAAAAGCAGGTACGACCTCTGTCCTGACTGGAGACACTTGAAGCATGCTACCAAGGCAAGCGCACCTTCTCACCAACAGTGCTGCCAGGTGTACGTGTCCCAGAACGCAAGAGAACAAAACCAGCCGCTAGTGTTAGTCTGCGGGGGCCAACTGCAGCTCCCCACCAGCAAAAACAGAGCTGTCAGCATGCGGTATAGTCCTGTCAAAAGACACGCAGAACAGAGGCCATGCAGCACTGTTCACGTCCGAGGGAACATGGTCAGGAACATTAAGATGGCCAAGCTTGTGCCATGACCCTTGAGCAGAAGATCTCCTGGAATGCCGAGGAGAGCAGAGCTCCTGCAGCCCACACTAAGGGTTGAGCCAGGCGGTGTCACATCCCGCAGGGCTCGGGGAAGGACCCAGGGCAGTGATCTTACATGTGGCAGGGGAGGTCTCCAAGCAGGATGCTGATCTCACTAGGATGCCCAGTCAGCAGCTTTGAGCCCAGAAGGGTCAGGCAGGTTCCTCCTGCTTTGGGGCCCTGAGTTGGAACAATGGATTTCAGCTCTGGGTTCTAGAAGTGGGGAAGAAAACCAAAATAAAATGAACAGGAGGTGAGTGACGAGGACCTCAAAAGATAAGGCAAGGAAAGAAACAGCAGAACAAGTTCAGTGACCTCCAGTGCTATAGATCCCAATTGGAACAGCCTCAGCCAGGTTGCAGCAGCTCCCTGGTGGAGCAGAGGCATCAGGGGAGGCATCAATCACACCAGAAGAGCCACAAGTCGGGGACCAGCCTTTCCACAGATGGCAGAGGGGCGCTGCAAACAGCAGCGCCAGGAGCCTCACACACAAACCCCTAGGATTAACGTTTCAAAGGGATTGTTCAGATCAGTAACTGGATTAATAACTCAGGTTAGGAAAAACAAGGTAGCAAATAAATTGTCTGTTTGTGTAGTAGCTGAGGAGATTACCAGCAGGGAGCCCTAAGAATTTGTGTTGAGACTTGTGCTGTTAAACAGACCTGGAGGGTGACCCGGAAAGGGGAAATGAAATTTGATAAATTATTCAGAGTAACAAAAACTTAGTATCGCTGAGGAGCTGCAGCAGCATTCAGAGGAACCAGGCAGAGTGGGACGAGTAATCACCGCTGATAAATGAAGAGCAAGATACACGGACTGAGAAGGAGCAGGGAGAGCACAGCAAACAACCAACCCAAACATGTGAACACATTGTGAGTTTCGAAATAGCTCCTGCCCATTCAGGAGGGCTTTGGTACCTGTGACAACTCTACCAGCTGGAAGCACAGATCTCAACAAAAAACCCCACCAAGTGGTAGGAATCACTGGGAAGAGAATTAGGAAAAGAATACTTTTATGTCACAGTAAAAATTCCTTTTGCAGTCGCATCTTGAACACAGCATGTGGTTCCTGTCATCCTGCCTCAAAATGGTGATAACAGAACCAAAACCAAGACAAGGGCAACATCTGGTACACAAATGCCTAAGATTTTTCAGGTATCTCTTTCCCCTTCCCATGGGAGAGGGAGACATGCAACCAGGTACATAACAAATGTTGCAATTTGCACAGCAAGGATGAAAAGCCAGTAACTGTTTCTAAAAAACACTTACATATGAATTCATAGTTGCTGAGTTTAAGACATCGAAAGGTTATCAGAAACATGTTTAAAATAATAGGAAACATTGTCCATAAAATGCACAGTAACTCTGGACTTGCTGCCACTCACTGTGGAAGGTCAGAAGCTGAAAGGGTTTTCAAGCAGCACTTTGTGGATTAATCAAAGGAAAGTCAGAAGTCTTAGTAAGATGGTAAGCCACCAATTAAAGACAAAATCCCCAAATCAGAAAGGTACCCTGTATTTTTCCTCTTTCTTTCAGCATTTAATAGTTAGCATTGTAAAAAAAAAAAAAAAAAAATATAAAAAAATTAGGCTACAGTATCTTTAGTATTACCCAGTACAGCTGTTCTTATAATCTGAGGAGGAAAGAGAGGGGGGAAAGAGAGGGGGGAAAGAGAGGGGGGAAAGAGAGGGGGGAAAGAGAGGGGGGAAAGAGAGGGGGGAAAGAGAGGGGGGAAAGAGAGGGGGGAAAGAGAGGGGGGAAAGAGAGGGGGGAAAGAGAGGGGGGAAAGAGAGGGGGGAAAGAGAGGGGGGAAAGAGAGGGGGGAAAGAGAGGGGGGAAAGAGAGGGGGGAAAGAGAGGGGGGAAAGAGAGGGGGGAAAGAGAGGGGGGAAAGAGAGGGGGGAAAGAGAGGGGGGAAAGAGAGGGGGGAAAGAGAGGGGGGAAAGAGAGGGGGGAAAGAGAGGGGGGAAAGAGAGGGGGGAAAGAGAGGGGGGAAAGAGAGGGGGGAAAGAGAGGGGGGAAAGAGAGGGGGGAAAGAGAGGGGGGAAAGAGAGGGGGGAAAGAGAGGGGGGAAAGAGAGGGGGGAAAGAGAGGGGGGAAAGAGAGGGGGGAAAGAGAGGGGGGAAAGAGAGGGGGGAAAGAGAGGGGGGAAAGAGAGGGGGGAAAGAGAGGGGGGAAAGAGAGGGGGGAAAGAGAGGGGGGAAAGAGAGGGGGGAAAGAGAGGGGGGAAAGAGAGGGGGGAAAGAGAGGGGGGAAAGAGAGGGGGGAAAGAGAGGGGGGAAAGAGAGGGGGGAAAGAGAGGGGGGAAAGAGAGGGGGGAAAGAGAGGGGGGAAAGAGAGGGGGGAAAGAGAGGGGGGAAAACCAACCCTCCCAAATAACACCACACACAACAAGCATCAGAAAAATAAGCTAAAAACACCAGCAGCAAGTGCCTGGTAGAATCCCTAAGTTCATGCACCAGACAGCTACTTAGATACTGGAAGAACAGGGAGAGGTATTAAAGAAGCGATAGTTACGTTACCTGATAGGTGAAAATATGCCCCGAAACTCCACGTCCTCCTCCGGGTACTTCCACCACAATGTGCCCAAATCTCTCTGCCAAGCTCCCGCCAGTGACGCACACGATGCTGCGGGACAACCCCAGAACAGAGTCACGCTGCGGCCGAGCAGACGAGCCGGATCCATCGCATCGCGGCCTAAACCACCCAGCGACCACAGCTCCCTTCTTTCAGCCTTATCACATGCTCAGAATAGACAACTGGGTATTGAGAAACGCCTTTAAAAGCTGGATTAGGTGCAGCAGAAAGAAGCAGGGGGTGGTTCCAAAGAGGTCCATTCTATCCAATGTTATTCTTTCTGGGACTGGCAGGATGGAGCCCACATACAGCTACACCAAGAGCCCAAGAACTCTTCTGTTGTCCAGAGCTGGTCAAACCATAGAATCGTTTTGGTTGCAAGAGACACTCAAGATCATGGAGTCCAACCATAACCTAACTCTAGCACTAAACCATGTCCCTGAGAACCTCATCTACATGTCTTGTAAACCCTTCCAGGGATGGCGACTCCACCACTGCCCCAGGCAGCCTGTTCCAGTGCTTGACAAAAATCAGTCACATCTGGAGTGACCCCAGGCCAGCAGCGGTCAATCCACACGTTAGTGCTGCGTCTGATGCAGAAGAAAACCCAAGACTGGAGGTTTGGCTGGCAGTGGTCTTTGGCCAGTGCCCTCTGGGACCAGCCAGTTCCCCTGATCTGCACTTCCCATTCTTCCCAGCCCTTTTTCCAGCCATAATTTGGTACGGGAGCTACTGACGAGGTGAAAAGTCAGGTTTGTACTTAGAACAGGGAGGGCAGCAAGGAATCCCATGTTACAGCACTGATTTGCTAACAGAAAAATTACTCTGCAGGAGACTTCCCAGACTTCTTCCACAGTAGGAGATTAATTTTGTCTGGGCCTTGCTCAGGAGCGGGTTCCATGTTCCCAGCTATATCACCTCAACCAAAAAGGCTCAGGAATTTGAACCCGGGCAGTGGAATCTCAAGCCAGGACTGTGTGATGCTGGGTGATTTGTAGATACAGAACAAAGACGGTGCTAACCCCAGAAAGATTGTGCTCTAATTCCTAGTGTGAAAACAGAAAGCAGATGGATCCAGACAAACAAGGCGCACAGACAGGACAACACCGCTGGACACAGCAGCCATTTCCCAGCAGGATCTTACCTGGCTCCCAGAGGGAAGGGTGCTACAACTACTGCTACCATGGAATGGAAAAATGGGTTTGTGATAGCTCTGATGAGAGGTTACTCACAATTGCTCTCCTCTTCCCCTGCTGGTTGCTGGGCTCCTCTCCCTCCCTTGTCCAAGGGTCCCACCTACCTGCCCTGCCACAGGCCATCTGCACAAATATTCCCTTTCTCCTTGCTTCCCCCAGTCACACCTCTCAACACCTGGCTACGCTGCCTTGTTATATGGTCCAGCCCCGGCCAGACACACCAGCTGCCCAGCTCTCTATCGCTGACATCAGCTGGGTTCAGCAGAACAGGTCGTCCTGCTTCTCATCCTCTTCCTCACCACTACTTTTACAAGCACTGTATCACCTGCCAGGCACTCCAAGCCATCAGGACAGTGGTACAGGACCCCCAGAACAAACTGGTCTGTCCCTGCTTGAGAGGGTCCTTTCATTTGGTTTGTTCCTGGGAGGTGGAAGTCTGGCTGCCAAGTGAAGAATGACAGTCTAGGGGTGCAGAGGCAAGAATCTGTGCCGTACCTCCAACCACACCGTTCCCATCCTCACCCAGTGCTAACGTGGTCAGAATATTTTGCTAGCAGTGTCACTTGCACAAGCCACGTCCTTCACTTTATTGAAATCACTGTGTGGCTGGGAGAGACACCCACGAAACTGTCTGGTTCCAAGGCTGTGACTCCCTGACCTGGCTGGCCCGTGGGCTCTGTGCTGGCAGTGTGGCTGCTGTATGGCAGCACTGTTTGGCCATCGCCTTGTACACAACCTTATTTCTCTAAGTAACTAATTAGTTACTCACCCGAGTAACTAATCAGACAGTGACCTCACTCGGGGGCATGCCCTGGGGAACAGGCAAGGCTCAACACCTGCTACAGCAAAGGCAACGACATCTCAGGCTGGTGTCAGCAGCCAAGGGCAAAGCCAGCGCCTGCCTCTGGGAGGAGGTTTCACAGATACTCTACCTGCTAGAGATCTCATACTCTTGAGCATCTACGGCACAGGGAATTCCTGCAACAGTGACAGTTTCTGCAATGTCTTGATGTTTCTGCCCGAGGTTTGAGCCAGTGATGGTGATTCTAGTGCCACCTTCCACTGGTCCAGACAGGGGGTACACCTGCAAAGACATCCGCGCACGTGTAAATGTCACAGTATCTCAGAGCTCTGCAGTTTGGCAACTGAGCTACAGCACAGGGTCCTTCCGCTGCCCCATGACAAACTCTGCCTGCTCAGGTCACTGCTATGGATTCCTTTTGCTGGCTTGGACTAGTACCAGGTTGCACCCTCAGCAGAAGAAAGGCGACAAAGAACATTGCAGTCAGAGCCCTCGTTCCCACGCCTCACTGTTGCCAGTGGTCCCCCCCAGGAGAGATAATCCACTATAGACTTCTAAGGCCTTCTCATCAACATGCTGACCACTCCACAGGACATTTCTGCTGAAGAGTGGGGATGCACAAGCCAATACATGTTACCAGTGTTGAAGCAGCAAGCACCATTCCCCCCTCAGCATCAGTACGACAATGAATCGCATGCTGCACAAACGTCAAAGCTCTGTCCCTGAGCAGCATCCAAGATAAACTAAGACAAGATGCAGCACATGGATGTTGTGTGCCACCAGAGGGAGGACAAGCTGACAGCAAAAGGGACACATGGCTACAGACACTGGTCATGTGGCAGTTAGCAAGAAACATTCAAAATAAACAGACAAAAATAATTAATTTGAGTAACCTGTCATATCTTGCTGCGCTGTTTTCATTAGGTTTTGCCCTCCTTAGGCCTAGGTTAGGCCAACCTACTTCAGGTTCTGGCTCGGGACAGTTGGACAATCCAACCTGTGGACCCCTTCCCAGCTCCTGAATGATTCTGCTCCTTCTGACATGCCAGTTTTCAGCTCGCGTGAGATAAAAATACATCTTTCTCCACTGTTCTCTATCAGCAAACTGAAAACCCAGCACGAAAGCCTAGCATCCTCACAGCACTGAGGGATCACAGGAGAACAGGACTAACTTGCTCTTTGGCTGTCCAATGTATTATTGAGCTGCACTGTTCATGCTCTGAGTTCACAGTTCTTTGATTTCAAGCGAAGAATGGAGCCCTCCTTGCCCCTGGTGCAGTACACTAGCGAGTAAGTTACTCACAGAGTGAATGAGAGGTGCTGGACACAGGTCTTCTATCTCCTCCTTGCAGGAGCCCCTGAAGATACAGCTGGGGTTGTCACCTCCACACCACACACAGTTGTACTTTGAGTCAGCTGTTTGGCAGCGGCTACAATCAGCGTGTCCCACCGAGCAGTTGTAAAAAGTCACTGCAAAGGAGAAAAATTCAGAGGCGTCTACAAACATCCCCTAGGGCACAGAATAATCCAGCAACTTGGCATCTTGCACAGAACCCTCCCCTCCTCCCTCCCCTGTGACAAGCAGCAGGAATGAGGCTGCACGTTTTCCTCAGTTTCCCTGTGGTAGGACTCATCCGAGGATTTCTCAATTCTCTTCCACCTCATTTGCTGCCTTTCTGCTGGGGAGGTGTTGTGCTCCTACCGTGAAGATCTGCAGCACTGTCCACTCGAAGGTGTCGCCGCCTCTGCACGAACACCACAGCGTTGAATTCGAGTTGAGGCGCCGTGTAACTGTACTGCAAAGACAAAGACCATCAAGACAAAGGACTTAGAGACAAGAACAAGCCAGATGAATATGCAGAAAACATCAGCACCATCCTGCATTGGCACGTACAGCCCATACAGAGCTCCCTGGGAATGTAGAAAGGGCAGCGTTAGTGGAGGCAGTGGCAGCACAGACCTGTCTTTGCTGGTTCATGCAGTCACAATTACGCTCCAGAAAGAGCAGCAGGCTTTGGTTCATGACAATGAACATTGAGAACAAACGTGTGCTCATGATGATACTTGTCGAACTTCCTAACTGCATTTCCAAATGGCTAATTCCTATCTGCAAGCCATCTGCTCAGAAAACTGCCTTATGTTCTTCCTTTCCCTTAACTATATGAGTTTGTGAACTAAAAATATCACCTCTGCTTGCAAATCTTGCCCTAAGGAAAATCCACGCATCATCCAGAAATGTACACGGCTGTTTTAATTTTGCCTGCTAATCTCCCAATGCACAGGCTAGTTTCCACTGCTAAGAACAAAACTGTATTTATAGCATTTTTCCTTTCACGGAAGAATCACCATCACAGAAGAAGTCACGATCCGGAGAACCATGGACAACAGCGCCTCAAGCTAAAGCAGAAATGGCACTGTCCTGGCGATCAGCGGTGACTCGGGGACAGCATCATCCTGTGCTACAGCAAACGCAGCAACAGGTTGTGCGGCTCAGACTGTACAATCCTTGTGCAAGCTGAAGACACCAACACCACCAGGCAGGAGCATCACAGATGAGGCCCCCACAGTGCTAAATATTCTACAAATAGTTTTGCAAAATACGCTCTTTTCATCAAAGGATTTGCCCTCCAGTCAGCTGTGTTGCTGAGCAAAACCAGTACCAGTGTGAACTCTGAAATGGCATCGTATTCTAAGCACTCACCTGGTTCATCTGGCAGGTGATATAACAGAGGGACTGGTTTGTTTCTTCTCCTTCCACATAAGCGTCCATCACCACTGTCCTCCCCTCCAAATTCAGGACACACTCATAGTCCCAGTGCTGGTCCTGCAGAGAAGATACTTGTGGCACCACTTCTCACCTGCATAGAGCTTCTTTATGCCAACTCTACGCTATATTCAAGGGCTCTCTATGCTGTCACTGTCTCCACGCATGAAAGGTAAAGCAACACAAAACAAAACACCCAGAAGGGAGCACATGGAAGCCAGTGTGGGGACAACTCAGCTCAGGAGGAGGAATTAAAGAAAAACCAGTGGTGCTGTGAAGTTATGCCTGCACGTCTCTGTGAAACACCAGCTTGGAAGAGTGCAGCACACAGATTAGGGCAGTGCCCATCAAAAAAACACTGAGTGTATTTTTCTTCTCTCTCTCCTGTAAATCTTCTACCACTGAATTGCTTACATACTTCCTGTAACAAATATGAATATGCATCTGTAACCAGCTCTGCTCCTCTGAGCAGTGCAGTATATCAGGTTTAACATATACACTAACAATTAGTCTGTGGGCTGCATGTTCTGAGGAGATTGTTTGTGAAAGATAACTAAATCAGTTCTCTGTCTCGAGAAGCAAAGAATTTTTTATCAGAGGCACACCCAAGAAACATAGCTTTCAAGGGTGGTTTTCCCATTGCAGAAGTTTCAGGTATGACAGGAATAGCCACATTAACACGAGCACGCCAGAAAGGAAAGGGAACAGATGGCTTATCTTTCGCTTATGGAGACAAAACCAATCAGCAGAGATTCAGCAGGACGTTATTCCAAGAACTACCATCTATGGTGCAGCACAGGTGCAACTTAATCCAAAGGCATGCAGATCTTCTCCAGCAGGTTGGGGCACACCTGTACTCTCCCTTTCTCTGTGTGACCTCCTACCCACCAATAAATCCAGCTACGTAATTCCTTGTTCACAGAAGTAGGTCATTCCTCTACATGTTTCTGTAAGCAGGAGAAACCTTGGCAGAGCCACAACTAAACATATTTTAGCAGTCCAGTGCTCTGCATTAATACAGTTTCTCAATGCTGATGACGCTGAGCTGATTACCTGATAGAGGTGGAAGTTCTTTCCCAGCAGGGTTATCTTCCTTGCCACGTTGACGGGAAACAGTGAAGATCCCTGGATTCCCTGCACACAGGGACATGCATCTGGACCCCAGCTAAGCTCTTCGTTCTGAAAACAAACACAGGTCTTCAGAGAAAGAGACCTCCATGGCTCTGACACAGGGAATCAAAGCTTAACATGCCAACAGAGAAACAAGCCCGTCCAGAATGAAGACACAACGGTGCTTCTTTACCATGAAGTTACAAGAAAGCAATGAGAGAGCCCAAGTTCAGCAGCAGAAAGTTGTGAATATGTTGGACATCACAGCAGCTGCCACCTTTACACCTGGGAAACTTGCACACATTTTTATTCCGCAGGCTGCCACTTCTCACCCCACACATTACAGCGGTCAGCTTCTACACTGTCAGAGGGCACAACCTTCTCCTGCGTGCTTAAATATTAGATCAGCAATTTGTATCAAAATTTCAAAGTGTTACCACCTTAGAGTGTGGATTGCAAAGCCCAGCAACTTACCTCCTCCCAAAATTCAAGGGCATCATACTGATAGTCGAGGTCAGGGTGGAGGATCCTGGGAAAGTCAGGGACATCCCTCTCGGAAGAATCGCCATCACCCGACAGAAGAGTAGAAGCAGAGAAGAGGGATGTGTCATTCTCAGCCTGCAGCAAATCCATCCAGTCCTCCGTGTCCTGGAGCTCGGTGCCTTCCCCCAGCAGCCAGTCCGGGGGAGCTGATGGTGGGAGCTCTGAAGCAGATCGTTCAGTTCCCAGCAATCTGGGAGACTCATCAGAGGCAGCGGGACCCCCCGGCACCTGGCTGGGGGTTTGGGGAGATGGGATGGCAGATGTCAGTGCCTCTGTGGTAGGAAAAGAACTCAGAGGCCACTTGAAACCAGTGACAGGAGGGAAAGGTGTTACTGGTGCGGCAGATGTGTGCAGAGGACCACCCACCGGGGTGGTGGGCGGCTCGGTGTGCCGCGGCTCCTGGGCAGTGGCCGGCCCGTCAGTGGGTAAGGCTGCGCGATCCACGTTTTTGGATGGGCTGGTGAGGACAAATGCAGGGGGAGAAGTTGTCTCTGGCACAGTGACAGCAGGATTATCTGCTGGTGGTGGCAGGGGGGGTTCTGTGACAGCCTGGAGAGAGGCTGCTTCAGTTGAGAGAGTCAAGTACGTGTAGCTGAGGGTTTCTGTAGGCTCGGTTGTTGTATCCGAGGCTGCGGAGAAGGTGACGTGGCTGGGCTGTGTGGGGGGCACGGTGCTCGGTACCACACGCACCGGGGGGGTGATGGGTTTGGTGGCTGCGGTTGGGGCTGTGGTGGAGGACTTGGTGAGGGGAGCTGCTGAGGAAGGAAACACTCTGGAGGTTGGGATCTGGGCCTAGAGAAAAACAACACGGTGGGGTAAGAAAAAGACACAAAACAGAATAAAACCCAAGCAGAAAAATACTCTATATTACTTCTCATAGCATTGTTCACAAAAAGCTGCCTCACCCTCTGGATTTCAATAAGAGCTCCCATCTCATGTTGCCTTGTCCTGGGACAGGACTGAGGCGTGTTCATGGTGCAGAAGATCCAGCAACATCCCCTCTTCCCAAAGATGCCTGTACTCCAAAGGGAGGTCTGCCTCCCTTTGACCCCCACAAAACTGCAAGGCCATCTGTGGCAGCAAAACCAGGCATCAAACTGGGCATCTTTTTTACCTCCTCACTTGCAGCGTCCCTGCCAGCTTGCTCTTGTTCCTCACTTTGAACGCCCAGGCTGGATAACCCAGGTGGAGGGCGACCTGCTTCATCTGATGGCATCTACTTGCCCAGAAACCCAGCAAGGTCTTGTAACACCAGGCACACAGAGCCTTGTGTGGCTTTGAGGTGCGGCTTTGCTCCAGCAGTTCGCTCCGTGCCTGATGTGACTGACAGCTGCTGTTTTACCCGAGAATAGATCTGACTCACTGAGGCACATGGGACTAGGACTGAGTAGGAGACGCACCCTTTCGTTGTAGATAATGGTTCCTTCCTCACAGGCTGCCTTGTGGGTGCAGAGGTGCTGCTGGATGCACCAGTTACATCCCCAGAGACTGCTCACGCATTTCTGGCACCTGGAAACAACGATAGAAAAGCAGCTGCTGGGATGACCCAGGCAGGGACAGCCACCCTCCCTGTACCTACAGACAAGAAAAAGCAGGTGCTCACGGTGCCGATTTCCACAGCAGGGCCACTGCAGCACAGTCATAGAAAGAGAAGTCCACGGAAGCAATGAAGATGTCATGGAAACGCACTACGAGCTTTATGGTGACATGATCTGAAAATGAAAATAAAGATTTCTTAGCAATGGAGCAACTCTAAGTCTGCCGTACTGTTAAGAGACAGCATGCTTTAGGAAAGACACTGTCAAACATGGGGACGGATTTCCTACTGTGTTTCTAGTATCTCAATCACTGGATTATCCTATGGACACTAAAAACAGGTTGGACAAGTTTGTCAGGAGTAGTTGATGACAGTTCTTGCCAACCCATGGGCAGGAAGACTAGTCTGAAGATCCCTCCATCTATATCTGCTATAATTCCACTGTCATCCACTGTATTAGAGGAAGACATAACATTCCAGGCTCAAAGCTGATTGTCTTCCTTTGTCATCCAAGGGAAAACCAAACCCTCAGAACTGACGTGCCCTTCACATACTGCCTTCACCTCAGAGCTTTGTTCTATGTCCAGACTAAGTAGTGAGTCAGTGAAGAGGTTTACCAGACCTGCAATCTCACTTGCAATGACTGAAGGCTCACCTGTTTTAAATCCAGGTCTCTGCCAACTACAAGCCTCAGGACAGCCCAGTTCTCTTTGGGAAGAGACTGTCACTGTTTTCTGATAGACCAAGTAACTGCAGGGATGGTCAAAACTTACTACTGCTGAAAGCACAAGCCTGAAGGAGATATTTTGCATATGACAGTATTAAAACAGCTAATTAATTTTGTTCCAGAAAAATGCCCCTAGATTTGGGCATTAACTCTCCAAATAACAGAAACATATTACATGCTCTGCTCAACCCCAGGAGCTGCAATTTCTTCAATGCAGTTTGCTAAAAACCAAAAAATAAGTAGCAAGAAGCTCGTCTATCATTCCTCTCACAGAAATCAGACCTCCTCTTGCAAGTGAGCTGTACTCACAACAAAACAATTCACATGTCTGGAGGATCAGTCAGGCCTAAGCTGGCTTCCTGAACGGATGACAAGTAAAGCAGCATGCGAGTAAAATAGCTGCTGATGAGGTGTGTATGCAAACCCATGATTAGGAGAAAATAAGGGTATCACATGCAGCTGGAGGCAGGAGTGACCACAGTACTGCCAGCTCCCATCACTGTCACAGAGGTGATTGCATTTGGCAGTGGTGAAAGGGCTAACACCTCCCAGGATTTCAGGGTTATGACACCATATTTATAAATATTCCTGTCTCCAAAAAGGCCATTTTTTCCCATGACTGCCAATAATGCTGCTCAACAGTACAGAAGATGAGGTTGAGCACTTGCAAATTGAGAGCAAGAGTTCCTGCTATCAACTTGGAACTCATCAGCTTAAAGTGACAGACGAGCCGGTATGTAACCTTCAAAATAGAGCTAAAAAAGGCAAATATTTTAGTGAGCTTGGAAAAGTATTATAAGTAGGAATAGAAAAGTGCCAACACCTAAGGCCCTGAGGAGACCTAATTTAGAAAACAGTGTATGATTGTGGTTACCAGCTTGAAATTCATCTTAGCAGAACACAGAAGCTGTGCAAAGAAGGACCAGCAACACAGTGAAGGAGGGAGGAAGTCTGAGTAACAAAAGAACATGAATTAAAAATTGGCACAGTTAACACAGCAAAACTCTGTGCTAAGAATGCCTGGATATAGTTCACTGAGTGGGAGAAGAGCTGTGGAAGCAAAAGGACAACACAAATAGATCAAACGGACACAAACCATCCATGAGCAAGTTTAGGCTAGAAACCAGAAGCAACTCATTAAGCCTCAGAGGTGCAATATGAAAATAACGCAGGTAAAGCATCTACGGAGTCTTGAAATAAAAGCAAGATCGACTTACAAAGGAGTCAAGAAGAGTAACTGAAGCCTGGAATAAGAAGAACTAGACTGTGGCTTTATCTACGATGACTTTTTACAACTGTGCTTAAATTCAGGCCCACATTTACAGAACTAACCAGGGAAGCCGATCCTGCCCCTCGGCCTGGCGGTGCATGAAGCTCTTTCCCTCTGTGCCTGACCACCCTGGATGGAGACCTGGTCGGTTTGTTCCAGACTAAAGCGGTGTGAAACCCAACAGCTAAAATAATATTGAAAATGAATGAGTTTGAGACTGAATGAGTGTGTTCGCCAGGTTCTGCTGTCACGTTATGTCCATGGAGATTAATTCAGACCTATCAGCGAGGTGCATACTTGCATGGAAAAGCTGTTTAGCCGTTCAGGTGAATCGTGTGGAATGTTTCCCAACTGAGATCTGCTTTTTACTTCAGACAAACAAGCTCTTTGAAGAGATCAACTCATCTGAGCTCACACTGACAGGCTGGATAAGATCCAATGCAAAGACTATGAATCAAGAACTTTCCAGGTTCTTTAGAGTGGCCAGTTGGAGCAATACTCAGCCAGTTATTTATCATTCACAGTAACAGAGACCTGACTACGTATTTTCTGACATTATGTCGCATTGCAGATTCATTTCTAACTTTAAGTACCATGGGCCTCTTCTTGTCTTTCCTTACAGGAACTTCCTTCTCCCACTACTACCTTTAGAAGGTTTGCATTTTGTTTGATTTAAATAATAAAGCAGCATTTAAGAGAGTTCTCTCTCCAGATTTATGACAAAGCTGCCAAACCAGCCACCACTCTAGGCTGCATTTCAGATCATATTCAGATTTGCATACAACCCTTCAAGCAGGATCTCCTTTCCAACTGCCAGAATTTGGCATCGGAATTTGGCAACAGCCCAAAATAGCACAGGATGTATGTGACATGCAAGTAGAAAGCAAACAGATATTATGACAGAATGAAATGAACACCTGCTGACAGACCAGATACATTCATGGCTGTTAATCCTGGCAATCTGACGGACCTACAACGTGCTTTCTCCCAGCGATGGTATCAGAGCTATCGTGCTTCATTTAAAGCATTTCACTGACCTGCTCCTGCTGGCAGAGCTGGTGCTTGGCTGGGATCTGGAGAAGGACACATGATTCCTGACTCTGTCAGAACTGCTGGGCTTTCATAATCTTCAAAGTAACATGAGTAGAATTCTTCCTCACGCAGAGAAGGTAAGTCCGAGATAGCCAGAAATACCTACCAATTCAATAATATCCAGTAAATAATTTGCCCTCTAACACATTCTTTATTTCATCTAATTCTCTGGTTCTATTTTTTCAAAGAGCCCCATAAGTAGTTATCTACACATACACCTATTTTCTTATACGGCCTCCTAAAACTGACTACTCCATTCATAATTTTTTGCCATTTCCAAACTGAACTTGGCATCCACCAAGCAAGTGGCAACTTCTCCCTTTGCTCAAGTCTCTAGCAAAAGACAGGTTTCTTGCCACCTCCTGACATAATGACAGACTTCAAAACACTGCAGCACCTTCTTCGCTTTTCTGCCAGCTCCCACATGCCAGACTGAAGCCATAATTTTGGGTACCTCCTTCCAGATCTTCCTGACAGCAAGAGTCAGAAACATTGTGAAAACACATATGTGGGGACCTTATAGATACTAAAGCAAGGAGGGACTCCACTGGAGCAGCCGTAAGTAAGTCTTAGCAGGCAAGGACATTTAGTTTTATGGGGAAAAAACCAACTAAATTATCTTCTGGTACAGCCAAAGTCTCTTATGTGAGGCAGACAACATGGGCTTGAAGGCTGAAGCAACCACAAGACTTGTGACTCCTCTGAGTTCGCAGAGGACTTTCTACACTTCTTGAGCATCATCAGAGGATCATCACCACTCACATTTCTCTTTTCCTCTCTGCTGATATTGGCTGGAGTCAGTGACTGGACGGACAGACACTGCTGGGTAGAGTTAAAGCTCCAGAGCCACTGCTCGCTCAACCTGGACCGCAAGCACTCGGAGCGGCGGCTGCACCTGCAGGGAAACAGCAAGAAGCCCCGTGAGAGATCTGTGCAGCCACAGCAGGACACGTTCGGCTTCCAAGCCAACACCGGCTGGCCGAAGCCTTGCTAGGGCCATGGGGAAGCTGCTACACCAGCCATGAAAGTCTCAGCCTCCCATCACCTCCAATAAGAGGATGAATTGTTGCCAATATATAGTTGAGTAGGCGCTTTTTGATTCAAGACTCATAAACTATTTTCTATGGCATTCTGCAAAGAGACAGAGCCAGCAAGCAGACAGACACGCTGGAATAAACCACATCGCATTACACATCAGTATGGGAGCAAGAAGTAGAAAACAGTGCTAGCAGAGAGCGACCCCAGAAGAAGAGAGAATTTCTCTACGTTTGTCAAAAGGCAGTTTGAGCTGCAGTCAGCCTAAAACCAGGCTGAAATCCACAGGCTGGGAGCATCGCGAGTGGTGACCAAAGACCCAAAAAGCAATGGGAAAATACCCCCGTGTGCAACTGCTGCTGGTGCTTCAGGGAGGCAGAGCGTGGAATGGTACATTAGAGAGAATATCCTATAAAGGAACTAAAAATAAACTAAATCCAGACATACACAGACATAAGGAAGAGAGTAAGTGGGATAATCCCTAAGCACTATCCCTCCAAAATCCTTGCAGGTGAGCAGGGACCTGCCTTACCGTCCCCGAAGGACACACCAGCCACAGTAGGGATCCTTCAGCGCCAGACAGGATTCACAGTCCGAGTACAGGGAACATTCCAGTATGGGAACCTTTGCCACCTGCCAGAGGAAGAAACCAGTGAAAACACAGCACGCGACACAGGCTCCAGGTCTAAGGCTTCTCCTGCAAGTTTCCAGAGGCCATCAGAATGGCCATTTCACATATTGGCAAAGGACATCTAACCGTCCAGCTGTACAGAGGCACCGAGGCGAGCAAAGTGTGTTGCTATTAATGGGTTATCTGTGATGCTTTTTGCAAGGAGGAGACCTTATGTAGTGACAAAACCGTATTTTAACAAAATGGATCAAGGAATAGCAGACCGAATACCATTCACTTTTTTGCTTGTCTGGACTCTGTCATGGGAGATCATCTCTCCTGACATGCAGGGGACTGATGCTGGACACAGTAGCTCCAGCTGAGGTCTCTGAACATCTGCCCTACTGCCCAGCTCTGTCTGGCAGAGCCACCATTTTGACTGTGAGTAGAACAAGAAGCTTTGATCAATGTGGAACAAAAGGCTTCTGCCGTTTGGGGTTAAGTTTTACTTGCAAAACTCTTCTGCTTTAACTTACTATCCTTGCTGACTTCAGCCTCTTGCCCTCTCTTTAATCTGCTAATACACTGTCAGTTACTTTAAAACACCAACTTCTAATCCCCGACCTATTACTTTTGCTAAGTACGTGAAGTAATTTGGATTTTTTTAATTGACAGAACAATTAATGTTAAGGATATATTTCAGATTTCCCTAATCTTCTTCCACTCACAGATTTCAACTCCTCCTTTGAAGTGTGACAAAATTTCTGAGGATCTCAGAGTGCATGGGGGGGGGTGAAGGGAAGCAGAGGTTTTCCAGCATGCTCATTTTGTTGTTTGTTCTTTCCTTCAGAGTAACTCAATGGCTGCTTTTCCTTTGCGAGGAGGATCCTTTTCTTTCCAGCTCAAGGAGCTGATTTGAGTGGTGTTGCACAAATCCTCTCAAATCAAGTATCCATAGCTGGATTTCCTACTCAGCAGACACCGATATCCCAAGAGCCTGAGGCACCACCATGCCTCTTCTCCTCCAGCTGTAACTGGACACAAACGCAATTACAGAAAGCAGGAGAAGAGAGAAAGTTGTCTCACATGGTTCCTTATACAGCTTGATTTCATCTGCAAGACTGTTATTATATACCCGGTCAGAGTGCACTTCTGCTATCTGAAGATGCTTCCCTCACATATTTGCTTTTTTAGATTACATGCCTACAGGAGAACAGCTTAATCTTTTAACTGATTAAAACCAGGAGACGTGCCACAGTTTCGGTTACACAAAACCTCATGTTTTCTCTTTAGCCTTTTGCAAAACCAAGACAGGTCACATCACTTGCAAACCCAGAAGGCTCCTTCTGCTCAGATGGAGACACAAACTGTTGTCCAAACAGTTTCTGCTCAATACAGCGGAACTCAGGAATTTGCAGCCCCTTGACTCCATGCCAGCAGAGCAGCATTTTACAGCCTGCAGTTCACATTCCTCCACCACTGCTGATACAGACTGACTTATGGAAGCGCACACAGCACGAAGGCCATGGTTTAGGGCAACAAGGCTTTGCCCAGCTTGTGCCGAAGGCCAGTCCCCATCCCTGTAAACCAGGCCGGCAGCAGCTGCTGCCCAGCACAGGCTCAGACGCACACACAGTTTCTCTGCCTCCCCCCATTCCCATCAGTAGTTTGGACCTCAAATGCTTTCAGCTCTTGTGTGGAAGGGATTTTATTGCTCTTACCATTGAGTGGGTCATGACGAAGAGGTGCTCCTGCGTCTGGTCAAACAGCAGGTCTCCACTCACCATGCTGTTTAACTGGATAGGTAAAGAAGCGTATACGTGTGCATCTCCCATTGCTCCCAGGTACACCTGCAAGAGAGTCACAGTTGTACACGGGGAAAATATCACAGCAAGAGTTGGGGTCACCCATCCTACATCAGGAACGAGTTGGAACCAGGGCTGTGTGCCAGGATTTCAACCTCTCACCAAAATCTCAACGCGGTGACTTCATCCACATGAAGCGTGTGCCCGGCTACACCTGCAGAAGCCACGCAGGACGCACCAGCCCTGACACTGGCTTAGTGCAGGTGACCACTGTTTGGGGCATTCACATTCTCAATGCTGTTGAGAATACAGCGTGAGAAGAGACCAGTGGACAGCAATGATCTTTAGAAGGAACTTAACTTCCCCAGGGACAAGAGAAATCGCCTTTTTTTCCCCTTCCACCTGAGCAGCCCCGATTAGTTTTATCCTCTTTGCCTCCTATCACATCCAGGTCATACCTTGTGCAGTCTCCCTCTGCTGTCTCCCAGAAAAGCAATGGTGTGCCCATCTTCCACGTGCACGGCCACAGCTGTCAGCCGGGCCTCTGTTTTCTCCAGGAGGGGGGCGGCTTCCAAGGGCACCCGGCTGGCCATGGGGCTGGGAGTGTGGTCAGAGCCACAGGGGTATGCGTACAGGGTGTCCTTTTTTGGGGAGCGGAAAGAACAAGGAAATCAGAACAACAACAACAAAAAGGATACAAGGAACATTAGTGCCTTTAACACTTCCAGCCATTGCTCCCGCCCAAATTTCATAAATGGGTGCCCCAGTTCAAATTCAGCTTTGAATCCCCCAAAGCTTTTTGACAGAGTAACAAAACCAGCTTCTAATAATCAGTTTAGGTATGTTGGCGCTTTGTGCCCTCACAAGATCCTGCAGACATTTCAGCAAGTCCATTCAGAATCACTAATGAAATACATCGAAACTCTACTAAACTCTTAAGTTCTCCAAAACACACTACTGGCTACACACTGCCATGATACAGCTTTGCGGATGATTAGTTGTATTTTTCAGAATAAAATGAAGAGATGAGTATTCCTGCTTCCACTGCCAACCGACTTTGTCACAAGCATCAACTCCAACAATTAGCATGGTTTTGTTTTATCACCTACAAATTGTAAGCCTGAAGTAGAACCCCAAAGCATCAGGACACAGATAAAGCCAGGGTGAAGCACAGCCTGCTCCAAAGAGCTGAATAACTACACACAGAAATCATGGAGCACAAACAACCAGAGACCCACAAACGGTCAAAACAAGAGTCAGCGCTGCACATGGCTTCAATTCTTCTGAATGTTGGGAAATTTCTGAAAATTAACTCCACGGAGCTGTGCAAAATCACTCAGCCTTCTGTTCCACTCAGATCCCTTCCAGTTCCACCAAACCTCCACTTAGTGAATTCTAAATGAAAGAGAATGAAAGCTGCCAACTCATTTACTATTTGTATGTGTAGAGAAGATATTCCATTATGATTCATCTTTTTCCTAAGTAACAAACCCAGTTGTGTCCCGAATAGTTCCTCTGTCGCTTTATCTTTCTCGACACCTTGTTCTGTGCCCACTTTAATTTTACAGTATCCTTTTGGAGACCAAATGCAGGACTGTTTATCAACCATTACTATTAAAAACATCATTTTTAATCGATGAGTGGCTTGTCCTCAAACAATAGCTTGTGCAAATTTATGATTATCATCACGAAATCCCTTATGGATAACACTTGCTCCCTCCTTTCCAATGCTCTTAGGAGGCTGCGTGTGGAGCAGCGGCAGGAACTGAGCAGCCTGTGCTGACTCCAGCTCCCTCTCTTGCCTCGGGCGATGCGGTTGAATTTACACTCCATGTGAGCAGGGTTACGTATTCCTTCTGTCTGATGTCCATATTCCTTCTGTCTGATGTCCGTATTCCTTCTGTCTGATGTTCGCGGCTTTGCGCTTGGCAGCGCTGAGCTGTGCGGTACCATCCAGCACCAGGCGACGGAGCCGCCCGCGCCGGGGTCGGCGATAACGGCACAGCGTGGCATTCTTGAGGCATCTGCTCAGCATCCCTCCCCAAACACATGGAAAACCTGACCTTTTACCCCCCTTCTTCTCCCATTTGTCAGTTATTTTAAAATTTATTTTTATACTTAAAAAAAAAAGTGTGTATATGTGTATATATATATATACACATATATATAAATCTAATACTTTGCTGGTTCTTGGAGAAACTTAAAGTGAAGAAACTAAAAGTGGAGAAATTAGAGCGATCAGGAGCTTTTGACAAAGTCTATGGAAATCCCACAGTAAAACATCTCGAACCTGCTGACCTCTATTGAGGTCTCCAATGTATTGCTATCTTCACGGGGAGCAAGGCTTGACACGGTGGTTCCACATGGGAAAACCTGCCAGTTAGACTGGCGCTACTTTCATTCTGATGCTTTATTTTTCCCTTCAAGTACTATTAATAATTCAACTGATTTTCTGCATGCTGGACGTAACGCTCTGACTTAAAGCCTCAAAAGAGGTTACAACTTTTAACGATTGTTGGTTTTCACCGTACTCTAAGCTGTCGTTTATTTTTAGTGACAAATACCTTTTTCTTACTAGCTCTGTCGCTCAATTCTTAAACTTCTTTCAACCACCTCCTCGTAACTTAAAGGTTTCTATTTCTCTGGTTGTCTAGTTCCTATAAGACTTATTAGGAAGAGGGCCACAGCTAAATTCCCATATCCAAAAGCATCAAATATTCATTTTGAACGGGATTCTACTTAACTTTTGCAACCCTTGTATCAATTCAGACAAATTCTAGAGCCTCACGACCTCACTACCGAGGCTGATTTTTCAAAGTTTGCTTAAAAAGAAATGCATGCAAGTCAGAAATAGCTGTGCCCCAGTTGTGCTCAGCGCCGCTGCTGCCTACGTGTGATGCCAAGGGCGAGTCATTTCACACACGACATTTATCCACTGTCAACCAACGTGAGCTGTGCGAGCTCTCCCAGCACCGGCACAGCCGCCCCACAGCCTCAGGAGCTGAAACTGGGTCCCTTCTACAGGATTAAGACCATGATAATTGTATAAAGCGCTTATATAAATTTACATAGAAGCTGTCTGAATCGTTTTCGGCGAATAACATCTTGGCGACGCAGCAGAAAATACACTTCAAGGATCATCCAGTGTCCCACTGCGATGCAAGTTAGGATGAAGCTTCTGCTGCGAATTTTGCAACAACAGGACAAATCTGTGTCTATGTAAGAAGATGACCGAAAGCTCGGTGCAAAAGGACAAGTTACACACCTTGAAAACTACACCCACAGAAGATATGCAGCCTTGCCAAGCCTTGCAGAAACACATTTCACACTTCCAATTATCAACTCTCTAACAGTATCTACGCAGCCTCCTGTGTCTCAAGGCTAATGGATCTCTGGCTAACTGAACAAACAGATTCTGAAATTCTTATAAAAACAAGCTTTTTGTTTTCTTTCCAGTTGAAGAGCTTGTACTGAACTGTAAAACGCAGTCTGAGCCTCTCCTGATGGACTGAAAATTGGAGGCAGCGCTAACTAGGGAAAAGGGCAGACCTTCTGGTTTGGAAGTAGAAAAACGTGAAATTAATTAGTGTTATCCTTCCATACAGCACAAGCTGCTACCATTGAAACCGAGTTAAAACTGCTTCTGCATAAAACGTCCATTGACAGCTGCTTCCACACGGCGCTGAATGGAGCGGGCTGGAGCTGGCACAGACCCCTACGTGCTGTTAGATACAATCTTAATGACAACCGCTACCACGTACCGAATGGTGACGGATAAACTTTGTTAGGACATTTACATATCATTGGACACACTTGTTAATAAGATGCAGTACTTAGTCGGCTCACTAGTGCCAAACGGTGCAGCTGGGACCCCGGGATCACGTACCATGGATCACATTGCAGAGACTGGGCTCTTCTCCCACCCTGCACACCCACTTCTCCACCAGATCAAACGGTACAGGGGGACTCGACATCATTTTAAATGAAGGATTCTGAGATTTAATTCCCTCAAGCCCAAAAATCACCTGTGACAATCCCTTCCATGCGGCCCACAAGGGGCACAGCTAAGAAATAGAAGCAGAACATCAAGCTGGGCAGCCTCTTGCTTCCCAACCCCTACATACCCTTCCTGACCTCACATTGGTCCTGTTCCAAGTCTGCTCTTCACCCTTCCCTCATCCCACAAGTATTCTACAGTCAACTTTAGCTTCTGAAAGGAAAACCATAATTTTAAAACTGGTTTTGGACCACATGCCCAAACCCAGAGACTTCCAAAGCTCTGTGGTAGCTCTTTGTAGCACAAGGCTGGGAAGATGCAATTATCTGGACAGCCTGTTCTGTATGAAGAAGGAGGACACAAGATAACATGCTGTTCTGCTAAGGACTAGCAACGCCCTCGGTGAAAACCACAGAGCCCCCTGCCAGGACACTGCATCCAGCACCGCCCCGGGAGAACAGTGTCTGTGTCACCGTCCCCCGTATCGCAGCACCAGCCAGCGTGGCTGACAGACTGCAAGGATTCAGGGTCACAGCCACTTCAGTCCACACCTTTGTCCTGCAACATCCCATTGTGCCTTTGTCATAGAATTTAAAGGACTGTGAACTCTTACAGCTCTGGAGACAGAAGAGCCAGGTCAGGAAGTGTTCTTCCTTGGGCACAGAATTCTGCAGCACTAATGCTGTCTATAGGAAATTAAGATCTTGCTGACGCTTGCTTTTGCTTCTGCTCTTTTTCGTTCCTGTTGTGAGGTGCACCTCACTATAAGTGACAGGGACACAGCACAGCCCTCAAATCCCCTTCCCATGCACATACTCCTTTCCCGCAGTGCAGCCCAGTGGATGAAGATACTGATAAAGAACAACCTGAACTGCAGCTCCAGTGCCTGGTATGGCTATGAGACAGACCTCAGGGCCAGGTCACACCAGGTGCCCTCCCCACAGACACATGGTCCCTGTCCCTCTGCACGGACACCTGCAGCAGCAATGACACAGACTGTGCTTAACCAGGACGCATCACATCGCTGCGGTAGCAAAGAAACAGCCTGAGCCCAAAGGCTTCTAACCCAAACAGATTTCAACTTCCATCTGTGGGGAACAAGCTGAGTTCAGGAACACAAAGCAACACAAGGGCACGCTGGAGACTTTACCCTGGCAAAGGTGCAAAAGCCACTTACCGCTGGCAGCTGGACACAGTTGGAACTGACATCATATTCGATATACGCCACTTCTGTCCCTTCTTCTGACTTCCCATCTCTCATGTAGCAAACGTCCCTAGTCCAGTTGGTCAGGCGATCCACCTCCTCCATTGCGTAGACGCAGAGGGCAGACTCCTCGCTCAGTTTGCTAGAGGAAGCCTGCCAGGCAGAGAAGGATGCAAACAGCACTTCTCCCTCGGTGTCCAGTTGCCCCCGGGCCAGGTCTTGTCCCGGGCGGGTGACATAGGCCGCTTGGAGGAGGCTGTACGTGTTGGTTTTGCTCTGGCAGAGCAGCGGTAACTCCACATACGAGTAATAGTGAGAGTCATCTAGGCAGATTCGTGAGATGTAGGTCTTGTACTCACGTGACTGAGATTTGAGGTCCCGACGGTAGAATAGGAAATAAACACTCGAGCGGTAAGTGAAGGATTTAATGAAATGGTGGTTGTACTCCGAGAGCCGGCCCACGGCCAGTTTTGCTGTTTCTTCATAGGAGAAAATGGAGTGCGAGTCTGTTGCTTGAACATCCCCTCCGTGGGCCCTGAGATTTCGGGTAGTGATGGGAGGAATCCCTCCCCCAACTCCTCGGCTAGTGTAGCCTCGTCCCACAAACAGCAAGGGGACCTCATCCTTCGAGTAGGCGATGAGTCCCACAGTGGTGATGTTGGGATCGTTGGCGGCAACGTACTGAGTGTCACCAGGGCTCTCCGGTCGGAAGAGGACGTGGTCAATGGATGTGAGGCTTCTCTTCTCGCAGATTCCCTGGTGCACACTCCCACAGACAATGAGCTCTTTCTGCACGGCGTTCACCAGCAGCAGCTTGTTGTGATTGTCGGTGTGGTGTGCCTGAGGGCACTCCAGCTTGGAGACCGGGGGGAGGCAATCCTTACTGTCCAGAACTGGCCCAGTCTGAACCACGTTCTCCATCAGCAGGTCAGATGTCAGCTGGAAGAGAAAGTTGGTGGCCCCCAAGTAAATGGTCCCGGATTCCAAGTCCATAGAGAGGTGGAGGAACCTCGTGGCGTTGCGCGAGAACGTGACGTACTGCAGTCCCCGTGGAATTGCTGCTCCCAAGAAACAGAGAACAGGAAGGAGGAACGTTCCCAGAGGCATGGTAAATGCTCTGCAATAGAGGAAAGGCTGTTATAACTTCTTGGAAACCAGGAGTGAAGATTAACACCCCAAATCCTTCCGTAGCACTCTTATTATGAGAAGTGGGCAAAGAGAGCTAAATACAAAGACCCAACACAGGACATTTGCAAAATCACCAACAGAAAGAAGCCTGCAGGAGTATCAGAGACTCTACTCAACCACCTCCACACCAAGACAACAGGCACAGCATTTTCAGGAGAAGCTGCAATACTGCAAGTCGTGTTCTTGGGGGCTTTCCCAGAGGCTTCTGGGTGGTACTGGGGAAAGCTGCTCTTCGCAAGCCTGGGACTTGTACTAAACTTGCTGAATAAACAATCCAAAGCACAGATTCATCAATCCAGGGACATAACCCAAGGAGAAACGTCCTATTTATATTGTGACAGAAGGTGCTTCAAGCATTGAAGCTGATCGTTATTCTTGTAACATCAGAAAAAGCCGTGTCTAACCCAGCTCCTGCACAACTCTTCCCTATGATGCTCCACTGGAAGTTCTCCAGGGCAGGACCACATTCCTATAGCAGCCAGCACACCGCAGACATTGTTAATGAGCTACACCACAGTGAAATAAACCACTGTCCAAGACAAATACACCTGCACAACCATTGTTTAAATAAACTGTAGCTGGGATCCAACTCAGAACAAACTAATAACCCCTTTGCTCTGTATTTGATCTAGATATAATTAATCCTTCTCTTTCACTTATAGCTATCAACAGCCTCTTTTGGGTCTAAGGTTCTTCTATCAGTGCTTCAGAAGAAACCTTTCCATGCCATCTCTGCCACTGAGCATCACCCACCCAAGCACAACCTGGGTACCAGGATGAGGCCTCCAGGAGTCAGTCACAGCAGCTCCCGGCCACCCAACTGGGGACAGCAGTCACCCCAGCCCTGGTGGGCCCCCATCTCCTTGGGCAGATGCAGCATGTCCAGGGTAGCTGGAGCAACCACCTTGCCCTGCTCGCTTGTCACCGCACTCTTTGGAGGAGCAGTCTCTTGCTGGCACTCATCTCTCCACAGCACCTCCGCCAGCGCTGTAAAAGGTGATGGAAACAAGCCTGCTCTGTGGACGATTCTCCACTCCTTCCCTGTCCCATGGCCCAACATGCAGCGAAGACCAGATGGGGTGAGTGCTGGTCAGACCCAGGGAGCCACCAGGCCGGTTCTGCTCCTCTCCAGAGGATCTTTAGACTAACCCCACTTGAAATCCACCGCGACCCACCCAAACCATGCCACAGACAGGAACAACTGTGCTGAGCAGCACAGGGAATCCCACAGCATGGTGGAAATGTGGTAATAAGCACCTGCAACACTTAGATTAATGCTTTCCCCACAGAGAAAGGGCAGCAGCTGCAAGTACTCATGATTTACTATGAGTACCACCATATTTGAATTGAGAAGTGGTGATACAGCTGTAAATCTCTTCCCTCCCTCTTGCAGACAAGGTACCAAAGCTACACGCAGCCCCACATATGCCAAGCTGGGCCAGCGGCTCAGAGCTGACGGGTACAGCATCTCCTCCAAAACCAGCCTGTCATCTGCTGCGCCCACTTTGGCAACTCAGCTCCTCAGGGCTGATGTTAATTTTGTAGGTAAAGCTAAGAAAACTATCATCATATCCATCCTACAGCGTCACCCCTCCTGGGTCTTCTTGGTAAGCTCAAAGTGCTATTAGGTCAGAAGTGAGAAGACTAACCCAGCATTTACTGCAGGAATTAACCTATTTAGGTCAAACTTCTCACCACACAAACTGTGTCTTACAAGTGCTCTGTACAACGTGCAGCACACGGTGTGCAGAAAACACAGCAGCAATGGTGAGAATGATAACTGTAAGACTCTACATCCATGTTTTATTTCACTGCTATTGCAAAACAAACCAAACCAAAAAGTCTGCTTTCCAGCTCCTTTGTCAGTAAAACTGGCATCTTTGCCCTACCAAAAGACCAGTTGAGAGGATTAGTCTACTTGTGAAATCCAGCGGATGGAAGGTATTATAAATACAACACATTAATAAATATAGGCTTTGTGAAGCTCTGGAAAAGCTCCATTTCACATGGTTATTGTAGGTAAGCAGACAGTACTGTCAGGATACACCCGGGGGCAGGAACACCGGCTCAGAGCACACAGCCGCCGGTTCACGCCAAACCAGCACCCTGTTCCGGTTCTGTGCACACTGGGGCTTTTGTTTGCCCCAAGAATGGACACTGGGTGTTTTCTGCTCTCAGTGCTACTCGCACACTCTGCCTCACCCGATTCGCAAACAGCACTGCACTGGCCTCGGAGTCTCCTTCCAGGGCGGTGAAGCACTTGGACGAGCTCCTCATCATGTGGGAGATGTTATCTGTGTGCCATGATGAAGGGTATTTGTAAAGCCAGCACGTTGATACATGTAAGACTGAAGGATGGAGCTCCAACTTGACTCTATCATCTCAGGTTTACATCAGCAGAGCAGATCTTGCCCCAGCTCCAATGCATCCTCACCATTTTTATTAAACTTTACTCAAGGAACTCTGTGACCACACAGCTGTCTGGGTACCTCTGCACTGCCATCATGCAGACATCACGATGGCTTCTTGTGCAACTCTGTCTGGAGTCTCCTCAGTTGCAAAGCTCAAAACGCCTGCAAACCAAACAAGAGGCTGATGACCACTCAACAGCAGGAGCTTGACTGCATCGTGACAGAGCCACACGGACATGGGGGAGACAGGCTTTGATCTGGGAGCAGCTGAGGATCACAAGACATCATTACACTACACCACTTACAGGAATCTCTCATCTTCTTTCTAGCTAATGCAACCTTCCTATGCCAGCACTTGCATGGTAAAATCAGTGTGTGTCTTCAGAATCTATGAACTCTGAAATACTGGCTTTCTGGCTTGAGCTCATGCCTACAAGCTGTTAGACTCTGTTCTGCCCACCCCACACCATCACTGACGATTCCCAGCGCAGAACTAACACTTATACACGACACCAGACCTTGAACTTAAAACCCAGTGCACAACACCACTCTAGCATCACCGATCTTTTTACAAGCTCTTTGACCTGTAGTTGAATCTACCCCTAACATTCCACCAAACACATTTTACCTACTGGAGCACCTGTACTGGAAAGAGATGGAAAATCAACTGGCCTTTCATTCCAGCATACCACGATCAAAACCAGATCCTGCTGTGGTCAAAGCTCTGACCTGAGCTATTCTTCACTCACCTATATCCCCCTGGACGTTATTTTGCTAAGAGCTGGTCCTCACAGGTGTCCCAGGTAAGAAGTTACTATCTAGTCCTCATGACACTGGGAAAACAGAGGGCAGCTGTGAAGACAAAAGCAAAAAGAAAGAAAGAGGTAGCACAGCATGTTCTGCGAGCCGGTTCTGATCGCTCCGAGCAACGGGTAAACACTGAATATAGCGCTCTTTGTTGCTCTTTGCTGAAGAGCCATTAGCAAATGAACTTGTGTTTATTGCTAGGTGAGCAAACACACATTAGAAATGAGTATGAGCCTACGTGCCTACCAGTAGTTAGAAGCATTTGCATTCTACGTGAAATCTGAGAAAAAAAAAGCCAGCAGCGTCTTTTGATTCAGTTTTCCAAGTTGTTTCTCAAACACGGGCATTGCTGCCTGTTTTATTTCTTGCTCTTCCGTTAAGCCCATCACAACCTCTCTGGGAGGACAGGAGGAGGATAACCTACATTTAAATCTGATGGTTTCATGACAAGCTCCACTTCTGAGCTCTTTATGGATTTACTGAACCATTCTGCTTCCTGCGCTCACTGCGAGGGTAAAACACAGCTGTTACAGACAGATTGCACTAAAAGTGTGTAGCCTTTAATTAATTCTGAAAGCAATTGCCAAGGCTTAAAGATTCCTTTCAAATATTCCATTTTTTTGATGAATTCCCGTTAAATAGGAAAACGCTTCAGACAATACGCTGAACATTGCCTGTAACGCACTGTAAAATATTAATATCCAAATGATACTTCTGCGTCTCATTTATTTAATCTGGATCACAACAGAAGGGCTAGAGGATTAGTCAGTTCTGCCACAGAATATTTATATCACATCCACAAAACAACAACCGAGAACGTAGAAGCAATGGCACTATTTTGTTATTTGGAATTTGAAATAAGACAATGTTTTCTGTAGCGCTAATTTTACCTCTCTGACCTCACGTATCCCTCTCAGAGACTTTACTCATTTATTAAAGAAACAAACGCAACCCATTTGGACCCATTTTAACAGCGTATCAACACGTAAAGGTTATTTCCATCCACGCAGATTATTTCCCTAATACCACATCCTATCCCCAAACACGGAGAGGTCAGATAACGTTCTGAGTTCTAAGCTAGATTTCATACTGAACACCAATCTCAGCAGAATTATCCTTGGAAAAAATAAATGAAATAAAATAAAGTAGGTCCCTGCACCTGCACTTCCCACTGTATCATTTGCAGAGCACAGCAAGAGCACTGAAAGATGTACAAATGAAAAGCAGTGGGTTTTCTGCACAAAAGTCCCAAATTACCACCCCCCTTCTCATATGCTCAACAGAGAGTTGCTGTTTTCTGCTGTGAAAGATGACATTCCCATTAAATAAATAAATCTCTTTTTTTGAGTCTTATTTATGACTACCAGGCCAGTTCCTGCTCTGCTGTCTCAGAACACTTGCAGCTCTGGCAGAGATGAACACCAACCTCTGTTTTTCCAAATAAAATTGACCCCAAGAAGTCCAAGGCATCCTGTGGGAGCAGGACCAGCACGGACAAGGGGGCTCTGTTATACCAGACCTGAGTAACCCCAAAGCCGAGGTCAAAATAACTTCAAAAAACCCCTCTAAAGACAAAATATCCAACCTGAAACAGGGAGGGAAGGTGGCAGGAAACCTGTACTTTCAGGCTACAGAATTAACAGCGCTATTAGTTAAACACTTGGGAAAATGATGTTTTCTAAACACTTGGTAGCTCCTGCTGACCATTACAATGGACCCTTCTGGCCGGGGTTGAAGAAGCCGTACTGAAACAACACTGCACGAAGTATTCTGTCGACTTTGTGATACTATTGCCATTTCAATGATATTTGTGCATTGTTTTTACAGTTTTTCCAAAGAAAAACTGTAAAAAGCACTTCTGCACCCCTGGGCCTACCTAAATATTCATTTTAGCCATACTGGAATTAATGGATGGTAGTGGACAGGTATTTTCCCTAAACAGTTCTTGCACAACCGACCTTTTCTCTTGCACTGGTGAAAATGTGTTATAAACACCAGTTTAAGCTTCCAGTACAAATGCTTAGCAGTTAATGATTAATACAATGTTAAATAGTGAGCTTTTTATAAATGAAGACAAACTACACAAGAAATTTACAAGAAATACAAGGCAACCACAACCCGCTTGCTGTTAAAAGCAGGTTTCTTCGTAGATATTTTGTCATTGTAAATTGAGGGTTGACTTTTCAACTCTCAAACACTAACAAAATGTGGACCCATGCACCATGTTGTAGATACGTTTTTAAAAGGGGAAATCAAGTCATTTCTTAGTTTCTTAGGATCTTAACACAACTTTCTGCTGGTGTTAGGGATCTGCTCCAACTTTCTGTTTAATTAAACGAAGGTGTAGCACAAAACTCTTCTTGTAGCTCATAAGCTCCTGCCTAAAGTCTCCCATCAAAGCAGAGTTTTTTTCTTAGGGCTCCTAAATTATAGAAACTACCACCTTAACCCAGCAAGCTGATCCCCAGGGGGGTTATTTACCACAACTAAAATGCTTGGTCATTTTGTCACATTTTGCTTGTCAAAGAATCTCCCGAGTCAAAGAAGCTTCTGGTCGCTTCTTGTGAAGAGTTTGAAACTAATCCTTGTTCTTCATCCTCCTTCGGCAAGAAGATAACGACAGCTCTTCTAACTCAGACAGAGGTTCACCTACACAGAACCCTGGCTCCAGCAACAGGCAGTAATAGGTGCCTCAGTAGCAGTGTAAGGGCAGACAAACACCAGGCAATCCTTGCCCTGTGCGTCCCGGCAGCTTCGGGCATTCCCGAATCACAGATTGCAGCCACGTGTAATTATTCGGATGGGTACATCAGGCAGTTTGAGCTTCTTCAGTCAGAAAGACTTTCTTGTAGCTCCTTGAGTCCTTTCCAGTTTGTCAGCATCTTTATATGTATATTCATATATATATATATATATATTCATTTTTTTAAAGGTACCTGACCTGGATGAGCATCCCCTTTTCCCAGACAGGTTTTCTATCCTTTTGGATTTCTAGTGCTGCACCCAGAGCAAACATTACTGTCTCCAACCCACCACTCCTCCACCTACCTGCTTAAGAACCTCTTGCCCTTTTTGGTACCACGCCACATTCCGAGCCTGTATCCACTCGGATACCATCCATGACGCAAATATTCTTCCAGTCAACTAGCTAGGAAAAAATATATCCAGTTCTGTAGCCTTTAATGTGTAAAGTACATCCAGAGAGCCTGGACAGGTTTAACCCAGCTGTAACAGAACCCTGCTCGCTAAGGTTACCCACCCAAATCACCCTGCTGAGCAAATCCACCATTTCTGCACAAGTCCACATAAATCTAAGACCATTGGCCCTGTAGAAACAAATTTGCTTGCAGAAGTTCAGGTACCCAACTGTTGGTCAAAATACAAACTAGTATTGGAGCAGAGAGCAATTCCCGCAGTACCTGCAAAATTCCATGAGCAGATTTCCAGTTTCCAGTTAATTGAGAACCAAGAGCCAGTTTTTAATCTGTTTAATATGAGCTAAACTAATTTTAAAAGAACTGTCAGCTAAGGTTCTTGGGGAGGAAAAAAAGCTCTCATGCAATTAAAGTTACAGTACCTATCGTGATTTAATAAGTAGTTAAAAGGCAGGAAATGAAACCAGCTTCCCGTCAGAGGAAGGTTATCAGTGAGATCTGCCAAGAATTTATTCTGCCACCTGTGCAGTTCAATGCTTACACGAGGCCTATGTGGAGGAATATGTCCCAAAGTGGTGAATTTTACTGTTAACAAATTAATCACAATCAAATTCAGAAAAGACTACAAAAGGTAACAGAACTCAGGCACTCTTAAGTAACTACACAGTATCTTAGGTGTCGATAAATACCAAAATCAATACAAAATATTCTAATTACAGAAACACAATAGGATCCAAGCTAGCAGCTACCACTTAGAAAAACTCTGGAAACTTGGTAGGTCAGTTCAGCATTTAGTATCGAGCAAAAAGGCAAATGCAATGTTCAGAGTGATTGGGAAGGAAACAGGGATCACCACGATGTTGTTGAATGCTGCAGGCAGCTCCGATTCCCACATCTGAAAAAGGAGACAGAATGACAAAAAGGACAACAAAGATGATCAAAAACATGGAGCAGATTCCATATAAGGAGACACTGGGCAGAGCAGGACTTCGGATGGACAAAGAAACAACCGGGGGAAGACAGGGAAAATTTAAGAGATCTGAAACATGACGGTGTCAAGATGAAAAACATGGAATAATCAACTATCATGGCTAATAATACAGAAACAAGAGAGCACCTACAAGTTACAGACAACTTTTCTAAGCCCGTTTGAGGATACTATGACTAGATGTAAAATATTTGGAGAGTAGTTAAAATGCATAATTAAATTGTAGCGCTCACTGCTGTAGTATGTCATGGAGACTGGAAACATAAACAAGTTAGAAGAGGGATTATGTAAATTAATGGAGAGTAGATGTAGTCAAGATCAGATTATTAGATACAACTCCTGATCAAAGAGGGCCCCTAACTGATGATGGTCATAAGCTGGGAGTCAAATTAGGATGGGGGGAAGAAGAAAAAAACAACTAATACAAAACCAACAAACAAACCCACCGCATTATACATGCCCTGTTTCTTACAGTCCTCATTAAGCATCTGCTTCTGGCTCTTGTCAAAGCCAGGATACTGAGCTACACAGAGCTTTGCAATTTGCCCTGGGATGACAGCTCTACTTAAACTTATTTTATGGCACCATTATAGATTTTATTTATTTTTAAATATTAAGAACGTAACTTTAGCCCTGCCTAATTGCATATTTAGGAAGCCGGAACCTTAACCTCGTTGACTAAAGGCATTATTATCTATCATATTAACATTTAGATACCATCTAACTGAATCCTGACAGCGCAGCACAAAGTTAATGCCCAGCACAGCAAGCGAGCATCACCCTCAGCACACCGAGAACCCAAAGCAAAGGCCAGAGCCGGCTGGGTGTGGGTTTAACCCACCCAAATCCTCCTTTCCAGGAACAGCTCTTCCCTCCCTGCTAAATATTTGATGGAAATTTCTCTCTCGCAAGCCTGAACAAAACAGATAACGTGTTTGCCGTATATACAGCTAAGCACTGGGTAGCGTTCAACAGAGCTGCTGTTGCTAAAAGTAGGTCAGGACTGTCCGTTCTGAGCGGGGTGAGAGGGAAGCTAAAGCACAGCAGACTGTTTGGCCGGGTATTACAGAAAACCTTCAAGCTGGGATTTTATCACTACTTCAAACAGACATGATTCACATTTTAGCAGCCTCCACCTCAAACACGGCACACCTTCCCAACCGCGCTGCCCTCCCTGTCATTAGGGGCACCTCTCCCCAGATCCTCCCATCCTCAGCTTCGGCTCCAAAGCCCATGAAAGCCGGAGCCCTGCTCCTCGAGCTGCCTCAGCCCGTCTGTGTTGATTTCTGTCAAGCAGAAATGCCCAACCATTTCCTCCAGAAACAGCCAGGACAACACACGATCTTCTCAATGTCATGGCTTCTGCCCGAGAGCCTGTTTTCCTTGGCAGGGCGCCCTGCAGAAGGGAGGGAGGAGACCTCCTGCCACCAGCTTCCCAGAGGACGGCACCGTGACCCCTAACCAAGCTCTCACGTCCCCCAGGCAAAGGCCACACTCCCAGGGAAAGTCCTTTGCATATAGCCTGGCCTTGGAGTAACCCAGCAAGAGAGGAAAGGAGCTTTCAACCTCCTGTGAAACCCTTGTGAAAGGAAGCCAGTCCTACGGTTGTCCCCAGGAGGGACCTGTGGTCTCCATGCCAGCACCAGCCCTGCAGCACAGCAGACGGGAGAACAGGGAGACCTTCCTGTACTTAAAAGGGGCTGGTAAGAAAGAGGGGACAGACTTTTCAGCAGGGACTGTCGCAGTAGGACAAACTGAGATGGTTTTAAACTAAAGGAGGGAGATTCAGGCCAGACATGAGGAAGAAATTTTTGCCCCTGAGGGTGGTGAGAGCCTGGCCCAGGTTGGCCAGAGAGGTGGTGGATGAACCATCCCTGGAGACATCCCAGGCCAGGCTGGATGGGGCTCTGAGCAACCTGAGCTGGTGAAGATGTCCCTGCTCATGGCAGGGGTGGCACTGGGGGAGCTGGGAAGGTCCTTCCAACCCAAACTGTTCTACAATTCTACAAAACCTACCACAAAAGAGATTCTTGTTAGCCGTGTTACAGACCATAAGCAGACAGAGACACACAAGGACACCACATCCCGAACTCCACCATCCAGTTGTCAAGATGCAAATCAGAACCATTAAACTCTGGTGTCTGCCTTGAATAAATCCTTTCACCCTGCAGACTCTCAGTAGCACAGGGTGCTCTGGCCTGTTAAAGAACAGCATCTCCTTGACACCCTAGAAGTCTTCAATTTCAGTACCACAACAGCCCTATAAAGAATTAGTACACCCTGGATGGACAGGAAGGAACTCTTCTCCTTGAAGTTTTCCTTCATTTCAAAGAAAAATTCCCTTTTCTGTCCTCCCCAGTTACCTTCTGGAAAACCAAACAGCCTGACAGCAATTTGACAGTCCTCCCCACCACTCCAATAGTGTCAGCAGTTCTGGCTACAGCCATGAACACAGGTAGCAACATGCAAATAAACTTAATGCAATGCGACCACACGAGTGGCATCTATCTCCTCCCATCCAGAAGAGACAGCAAAATCAAGAGAATTCCACATCACTACCACGATCTGCTTGCGGTTTGCCTTCAAATCAGGTTGAGATATATTCTATCTAGTATTACTCAACTCATTTTAAAGCATTATTAGAAATGAAGCTTTAATCAATTTATCTTCCATAAATTAGTACCTAAGCCTAGAAGGCTATCAGTAGTCAGCTCCTAACTATTCAGTTTAATATTCTGGTAATTAGGTTACACAGGTTTGCCAGATAATGATCCAAGTTGAGGTGGCCAGACATTTTCTCCCACCTCTGCAAGGCAGTACCAAGGCTTTCGTAAGGCCAAGAACAGATGGTAACACACCAGGTCATTCAGAAAGCCAGGGGACCTTCCCAAGTCACTCATAACTGGTATAAAACATGAGAGCTCCCACTGCATTGCTGAACAATCAGGGAATAGTTTGGGTTGAAGGGACCTTCCCAGATCCCCCAGTGCCACCCCTGCCATGACAGGGACATCTTCACCAGCTCAGGTTGCTCAGAGCCCCGTCCAGCCTGGCCTGGGATGTCTCCAGGGATGGTTCATCCACCACCTCTCTGGCCAACCTGGGCCAGGCTCTCACCACCCGCAGGGGCAACAATTCCTTCCTCATGTCTGGCCTGAATCTCCCCTTCTTTAGTTTAAAACCATCTCTGCTTGTCCTATCGCAAAAGGCCCTGCCGAAAAGTCTGTCCCCATCTTTATCAGCCCCTTTTAAGCACTGAAAGGCACAATAAGGCCTCCCCGGAGCTTCTCTTCTCCAGTTGAACACCCCAGCTCTCTCAGCCTGTCCTCCCAGCAGAGCTGTTCCAGCCTCGGATCATTTCTGTGGCTCCTCTGGACCCTCTCCACGACTGAGCAATGTTCTTCCCACCCAGGCTGGGATCTTTGATACCCAGTGCTTCCAAACTTAGTTCCACACGTAAGGCTGGCACAGGAATCATCCATGAGGGGCTCTCAAGGTGTCAGTGGTTGAGGACACACAGGCTGGCAGCAGCAATGCAGAGTCCTCTTCCACCCTACAGTCACAGCCCTCCACCCCAGACATCGTTCACACTTGGAAGTTATTGTTTCAAAGATAAAATTCAAAGCAAAGACTGCAGACAGACAGGGGCGGGAGGACTCCTGCCATGCATGGGCCGTGAGGCAATGCTCTTCGCTCATACCGCTGTGGGTCCACGAGCTAGAGGAGTGAAAACAAGCCACGTGAAATTTAAGCAGAAAGGGAGCAGCAGCTGGGACACCGCAAGATTTGGTACTCAGAGAAATAAAACCATCTGGAGCAAGAGTTCTCCAGTCACCTTGTTAACAGGGAGATGTCTAGTCACACTTTATTCAGAACAAGGGATTTTATTACAAGACAAAATTCACCATAAGAAATTCCAGCACCATCAAGTGGCTTTGCAAAGTGAGTTTCTGATCTTATTTGTGCACTCAGACTGAGGAGATCCTAAGTTTTTCTGGCAAAATATTTGAGCTCCTCGTTGTGATCAGTGCTGAGAAAGGTTCTTCAGTGCTGTCCTAAAGGCACCATGGTTCAGAACTGGCTACTTGTTCATGGCAGCCAAGAATGATAAAGGTTTTTCGGTTGAGACTGTTCTCCATCTGATTTGCTACCCTCCCACCTCAGTCTGACAGCCACTGGCTGGGCAGGACCGACTGGGTCTCCCCTTCCTGCCCTTCAGGGAAGCCCAGACCTTCACCCCAGGGCCACAGAGATGCTCTGACAGGTCTGCTGCATAAACTGCACCGCTCGTCTGAAATGCAAACTGCTACGAGCAGGAATTGCAGCCAGTATAACTGGCTGACAGTTGGCATTTCAAGAGAACGCTACCTTGCCAAAAAAAACCCGAACAGAAGACAGGAAAACCAGATTTATGGCAGTTTGTTAGGGAGAGCGCTGAGTTTTGATCGAGTGGCTGTTCTTTTTATTGGAAGGAACAGCTAGAGCAGAGAACAAGGGGAACAAGGAAAAAGCACACACACCTGTGCTGAAAGGATAAACCACAGCCTGCGGTCAGCACCGTTCTGTTTGCAGACTGTCCCACTCCCAGGCACCTTCCTCTGGCATTTTAGGCTCTGTATTCCACATGGCAGTGACTGTGCATTTCTCTGGGAAAGGAAACTGTTCAACTTTGCCACAACATCAGCAAACTAATCAAAACCCCGCAAAAACGTGGCTCAGACAGTGCTCATCAGACATATACATGGACCAAACCGAACAATCGGCCACCTGATGTCAACCCAGGAGGCCACAGTGGGCCTGACACAAGTTTAGCATCATAAAAATGCTTTAAATCAAACCCTCTCAGGGTTTAGTGGGAAATACGCTAACTAAAATAATGGACCAGCTAGGAATAGCGAAGATCATATAGGCTAAAGATGGGTTCCAACTAAATCTAATCTGGACAGACCATCTGGATACATAACAGCATACATGTATATGTATAAAGTGGCAGAGAGGCTTAACACTCGCAGGAACAGGCCGAGAGAGAATCATTGCTGGAACAAAGTAACTGATGAAAAGAATAATTGAGGAATTGCGAGTGAAACGGGAAGGATGCTCTCTAAATGGTGTAACAACTGAGCCCATTGCCGCTCTGCAGCGGTGACACTTCTGCTCTGGGACAGGGACATCTTCCTGCAGACAGCCGACTACATGGTGCAACACGTCAAAACAAGCAACAGGAGAGATCTTAAACCCACTCTACCTGGTCCCAATCTGCTCCAACATCATCTAATCCTGGGTGTTCTCCATCTGGCTTCTTGTCCCAGCCCCATGTCTGTCTGTCTGTCTCCTCGTATCTGTCACCTGAGCACTCGACTTCTGAGTCAGCCCATGGAGTGACTGTCGCTATAGAACACGAGATGCAGACATGTCAGTGCTTGTATCCTTGCAAAGGGGCTGTAATTTCCCACAACACACCAATGCAGCTGTTTTCAGCCATAAGAACATACCTCCAAGAATATATTAATACGTCATCTTAGTTCTGCTTTCTATAGCTGTTCCCCAAGGACCACAGCAGGAAAGCCAGTCTACAAAAGGTTAAAGAAAAAAAAAGGGACACTACCTAACAGCAGAAACCGTGTCCCTAGGGAGAAACAGACAGAGCAAAACACTGTTCTCTTCCTTCTGAAAGAGAAAGGAAAAGTTCAAAGAAACAACCAGGGCTGTTCTGTACTGTGCCCTCCGCAGATCTGCGTAAGCATCTAAAACCAAGTTCAAGACCAGGCTATCAAGGGTGAAGCATCTAGAAGTGAGCCCTATTTTCGAGTTATTTTTAAATGTTTAGACAGGGCTTAAAATAAGACCAGTGCTTTGAGTACTTCTGAAGAGTAGGAACCTCATGTAGGCCATAACATTTTTAGTTTGTAAATGCTTTGGAACAGGGCTTGTATTGTTTATACATCTGCTTATCACCCATTTTAGCTCAAATTGAGTTACGGTTCATTACCAGGCAAGAAACGCTCTTTTAAAGTGGAGGAGAGAGGGGAGAAAGAAAAACAACAACAACAACAATTGCAGAAATAAGTTTTATGCTACCTGCAATAAGAGTCTCTGTACCTTGATAAACCATGCACCATCTCAGAGCAGCAGGAACAGCATAAGCCACAGAGAAAGGGAAAAAGTCAGCTTCTCTGCTTAGAATATTTGTCTTCACACCACCCTTCCCAGCTGTGTAGTGTCCAGAAACACACTCGCCACCTCTCTTCAAACTCAAGTCAACAGTTTGCAGGCTTGAACATCCACAGGCGATGCCTTTGGCAATAAGAGGCGCACGCAGCACATCACAAGCGGCACAGAACCAACCCAGATCACAAGCTCTGCCAGTCTCTGTATTTACAAGTTTTGTCTCCCCCTCCTCCCCCCATGCTGTCAAACCAGGGTGCAGTTGTCTGGCGACGGCCTGAAACCGAAGTACGAAGCAAGCACATAGTAGCACTTTACCTCCTTGAATGCTCTCCCAGGTTTCAATGATGTAAAGCTCAGGGACTTCTTGGGATAGAGGTGGCTTCCATGCATTTAGTAACCCTCAGTAGCTTCTTCTTCTATGGAGCTGCCCTGTGTCCTCAAATACACACAGATGCTTGGCATTCACAGCATCCTGTGGCAAGAAGCTTCCCAGGTTAACTGCACACATCAAAGACTAAGCTGTTATTTGTTTTTAAGCTTGCTACATGCTGGCTCCATTCAACACCTATTCATACTCGTAACGGAAGAGGTAAGAAAAGAGGTTTACTCCCCCTCTAACCTTTCCATGCCATTCAGGATTTGAAGATAACTATCACTCATTGCTTTTCAGGTGGAAGAATCCCACTTTAGTTGCTCTTTGCAGGGAAGGTTAATCCTCACCTTTGGTCACTGTTGCTGCTGTTCTGTTTCTAATACTGAAGATACCTTTCTCTAGATGCAATGGTTTTCCTGAACCTGCAGAAAACTCGAGTTCCATATGAGCTGGAGAAACCAGTGTGATAATTTTGAACACAGGAGGGATTCCCAAGTGCTACAGGGAATTGCCAGTCAGGTAGTTCTACGTTAAAATATGCAGCCTAACTTCTTAAACTGAGTTTGCTCAACAGCAAGTTTACTTTCAAGCCAGCTACACCTTCTTCCTCCAGAATAGGGTGTAGTTTTCGAAAGCATTCTCTCCCCATTAGTGCTTTGAAAATACAAATAATATCCTTATATTTGATTTTGCCTGCTCTTATGAAGGATGTATCCTTTTTGGCAAGAGTTGCATGCCAGAGCTTTATTGTGTTCTATGTTCTTTATGAACATTTCAATCCATGGGGTTTTTTTCTCCTCAAGCGTGGGCACAATATTCAGTGATTTCCTGATGCTACATATAACAACAATATCCTCAAGGAACCTTGTTCTTCTACAGAGTCATATAAGAATACTTGGGTTTAGACAGTGGTTTTACCCTGACTCCCCCCAAATCCTGAGTGATTTCGTCCACAGGTGCAGTGATCCTAATTGCTTCCTACATTCTTGATTATCAGATATAGGACTTTGCTACTTATACACACTAAGCTTACTAAGCAACCTAACTTTCCTGTTAGGCTGAAATATCTGGCTTTTCTCTGTCCTTTGCCAGTTTCACTGCTGGAAGTTAAACAAGCATTTTTGAGATGCAGAGATGTACAAGTGTAACTGGAATGAAAAGAAAAAAGGCCATTAAAACCCAACAGAATTCAAGAGAGGGCAGACGACAGATACATTACCTAGAGTTACAATACTCAGTGCTAACAGCATTTTCAAAAAATACGAACCTACTTCACAATTTAGGGCTTGGAACCATTCATTCTTCAAGGGTTAGAAGGTGGTGGGTATCACACAGGATGCAAAAATTCATCTAATTGACCCTCTAAGTTGAGCCCAGCTCTTCCTCTATATGAGATGGGCAAAGCTCTTGGCTATTCCTGGAAACTGCACTCCTAGAACACAGTTCTGGAGGCCTGACCACATCTTTGGTGACATCAAACTATACCAGCCCTGAGAGTTACATAAAACCTGCGCCTAGAACACGACACAAGGGCTTATTTTCACATAAGGCATTCGCCTGGCTCCAAGTATTACACCCACGGTGCTTCTAGAGGCAAAAACAAGTTCTGGAAATGTATTCTTTACCCTGTTGTGGATATGCATAGGTCTGCGTTATTTTTCTACTGAAAGAAGCTCAGATACTACCAAACCAAGAATATAGTTGTTACAAGGTTAAATACTTAAACAAACAGAGCATACGTACATAACCAGTGAAGAAAAGCTCAGCGTGCACTGGGAGACATCTCGGAAACAGAACTGCAGGACAAGATGAAAGACCAGAGAGCAATTTGGATCAATCTTTGACCGAGATACCACATTTGGAATCGGAGCCGGAGTTCGAGGCTTTATGTCACACATGAAGGAAACACATGGCCCCAGGTCTAGAAATATCCAAATCCCCCACTACTGTGACCGCTTTGCAGAGAGCACACTGTATAGAACCACTTGCTGGGCATAGGAAGCAACGAGAAAGAAACATCTACAGCCAAAACACATCACCGCAGTTTGGAAAAATGTGCCCTCCACCCCCCGAAGGTGAGGGCTTCTCCTGAAGAACTCTTGCCTTGCACACAGCATGTTTATCTTCATTCTAAACAACAACAAAAAAGCGGTGGTTCACAGAAAATAGGGCAGAAAATCAGCCCCTACGCTGTTTAAAAAGGGAGAGAAGAGGAGGGAGCAAGTAACATTCTCCTAGGTAACACCAAACTGCTACTGCGGCTGCACAAGAATGAAGCAGAGCGCGACTCGGCTAATAACCGTAACTCACATTTCAGAAGTTAGTTTGTTCAGCCACGATCTTTCTCACCAAAGGTACTAAAAAGCATGTAATCTAGTGCTCTTCTGCTGGAGCACTTCTTCAGCAGGATCTGGACAGAATTAGTTCGGTATCTCAAAGAATACGACATCCAGACCTCTGTCCTCCCCTTTATTTTTATGTACCCTGAAAGCATGGATCCAGAAGAGCCTGGCCTGAATTCAAGTCATCTCAAGTACTTACTCATTCCCTATTTCAAACAGCTTTGGATTTACTGGTTTTATTTGAACCACCCAGAGCAATGCAAAGCTGAGGAAACCAGACTCGCCGGTCGTTGTACCTGTGTTATATGTACTCAGGATTTATTCTTGAAGGCTCCAGGTTGAAATAGGTTTTTCCAAAAATTTGCTCTTTACCATCCAAGAGTTCAATCCAGGTCTACTACCAAACTGAAACCACACAGGGTGCACACGCAGAGAAGTCTGGACTAGAGGTTGCTGCCTGGCTTTGTTAATGGTTTTTATTTCTGCTGAGTCCTCCTACTGCTATAGCTGCGAGTCCAACAAGCAGAGATCCTTCTGACGAAGGGCTCCTGGTGCTCTACCACGATACTCATCTCCCCAGCACAGCAGCAGGTGACTCATCTAAATCAGCACCTTGTGTCCGGGTGTCAGGGTTTCACTCCCCAACCAGAAGTTCATGCAGATCTGCAGATCTCCAGCAGCTCACTCAGCCTGGGATCTCTGCTCTACCACCCTGTATTTCATATTCAAATTCCCGTATTCAAATTCCACGCAACACTTACTGAGTGCTTTGCCAGGCAAACTGAAATAGGAGTTGTAACTATCCTGTTTTGCAGGAACTTGAAAGGAGAAATCAGTTTCTGGGAGACATTTCTTCAAGGGTCTAGAGCTGTCAACACCACAGAGCTCAGCCAGCACAAAGCAGCTCATCACGCACCTGGTGACTGACAGCCCAATACGAACATCACCCCTGCTCCAGGAGACTGTCTTCAGATTTGGCAACACTCACCGGCCCATTTCTAGCCATAGATCACCATCAGAAAGGAGCTTTTTTGGTTTGTTAGTTTCTGTCTGTAGGTTAAACTCATTTTCTCGTACAGAAAATTCAAAGTTTAAAAGTTAATTTTTACATTGCACCAGAGACGGAAGTGCAGCACCAGAGGTGCCAAGAAGATTCTTGCAGAAGGCATCCAGTGGCCTGACTCGGGCACCACTGCAGCCCACAGAACCCAACCAGTCCCTTAGGAAACAGGGATGTAGCTGGGGAGGAGGACCAAGACAAAGACAAAAGTGTCAAGCAAATGTAAGGGCAACCTTTGGAATAAATACATCTGCTTACAGCAGAACTCTACAAAGCTTCTATTGTAGATATGCCTCCCTCCTTCATAGGATTTCCCTGCGTATAAGGGAACATCCCCTTTGCAAAGGGAACAGGCGCACGTTCTCACGTATGGCCACTCACTCTTTCCAGTAGACCACGTGCCTGGTGAACCCACTCGTCCAACTAAAGCGAGGTGGCGCGGCTCGTCAGGTGGGTTCGTTCCGCAGCAGCATCCAGAGGCCGCCCAGCATCACACCGGCCGCACGAGCCGAGCCGATCAGGAGCGCGGCGGAGCCCGGCGGGCTGCAGCAGTCCATGGGCGGCCCCGTGCCCAACCCCGGCGCATCGTGCTCACCATCCGGACTCTTGGCAACGTTGAGACACCTTCATTTCTCTTACTGAAGAGTGTGCCTCAAGCTGGAAGAAACAACATAACATGAAATGCAAAGGCTGTTTTTCCAATAAATTAAACCTCTGTTGCACTTGACTCCCGCTGTGGTTCCCTTCCCCCGGAGAAGGCAAAGGGCTTGGCCAGCTGCACAAAGTCCAGGCAGCCCTGGGAAAACAATGGGATCTTTTTCTTGCCAGAATGAGCCTTCCCGTTCACCCTTCCAACCATGGCACGGAGGACACCCCCAGTGTGTCTGCAGGGGAGAGGAGTCTGTTGGCATGGCAACCGTACACCCTAACTCTCCGCTAATGAAGAGGGATAAAATGTTTTGTTCTCATTAGGAAAAATACAGACACATTCCTGATTGGTGAGTAATGTCTCTGCCTCTGGGAGATTAGCTCAGAGCTGTGCAGCCTGAAACAGCCTCAATGCAGCCCAGGCAGCGCTTCCCTTGAACAGCCACTCTCCGAGGACCGCACATCTCTCAAGGGCAAGTCTACAGAGCCTTCAGTAGCGCTTTGCCTTCGGGCCTGAGACAGCTCGAGGCAAGAATAATGAGCAGAGGCTTGACAGGAGGAAACCAGAGCAGGCACAATGGGAACACACCCCGGTCCCTGCAGGAGCGCGGCAGAAAAGCAGCTCTGGCTGGTGCATCTGCACCTGGGTCCCAAGCGACTGCCACAGCAGGCGAGAGTTTCCCTTTGTGCATCCAGCCACCGCAGGATCAGACCAGGGCTCTGGCTCCCACTCCAGCCACGTTTGCCCATTGCTGGGCAAGTAAATGGACAGAGCTGGAGTACACTCAAAAGCAGAGCTCAGCAACCACTAAGTCTTTATTAGGATTTTGGCATCTAACAATCAGCAAGATCCACCAGGAGGAATCTCTATATACTTTGGTGTTTGCAGAATATTTGCACAGAGACTGTTGTTTCATCGCCCATGTCTGTATCTATGTGCTGACCCAGGCTACCCCCTTGGTCTTGTAAGAAGCAAAAGGTTCTGCCCCATGCAGACAAACCTGCTCTCCCGCTCCGGATCCTCCTGCCACAGGGGCCAGCACAGCAAATGGGAGAATCACAGTATTTTGGGCTTCGCAAAGAGTATCTGGGACAGGAGCAAAGCCAAATATCTTAAGCACAAACAAAAATCCAGTCTACAGCCACACATTTGCCATCTTTTTTCAGCATAATCTGGTCTGCGTAGCACAAGCGCAGCCCAGCAGAATGAAACTGCGGAATCGCACTTGGCCCGTGGTGTTCTACATCTCTCCTTTACTCTGCTGCTGAGTCCCATTCACTCACATCAATTCACCCTGCCTTGAATTCAGAAGCTGTTGAGAATACGGACCCCACACCTTAGTCCTCAGAAAGGACTTCAGAGAGTATTTCTGGGGGCTGAACAGGTAGCCTGACCCCTTGTTCTGCTGGGAAACTGCTGCTGGCCGGGGTTAGTACCCCTCGCAGAGACACACCAAAGCAAACTGGGATTTGGCAGAGAACTCTTGCTCTCCCAGAAGGTGGATTCAGGCTCCGAGCACCCCCTGCCCTCAGACTTTCACCTGCTCTTCCTGCTCCTTGGGGCTTCAAACAGCTCAACTCAGCAGCTCCAGATGGTGCAGGAGGTGGAGTCAGCATCAGGAAAGGGCTATAATATCTTATGCTTTTGACAAAACTCGCATGTCCTGTAGGGAATGACGCCCCTTCAGACACTGCTGCTCTCAAACCTGTGCTGTGATCTGCTCAAGGGACCTGACTTCTGTTATACATCCTTCCAGCTGGGAAATCATTTATTTCAGGAACCTGACTGCCTGCAAAGCCACCTCGGGCTGCCTAAAGGAGGGAAATAAAGCCACAGTCTTACCCAGCGACCAGCTGAGTGGCGACAGACCCCAGCATTGGCCAGCAGCCCTGCCCAGCCTGCCATGAAGCTCAAATCCCTCCCAGCCCAACACAAGGCCAGAGGGGCCGGGGTGCTGTTTTCCAGCCTCGGGGCATTTTACTTGTTCCAGGAGCGATCCCTCCCCCAGCCCTGGTCAGAAAGGAAAAGCCGTGGGAATGGAGCTCGACACCCCGAGGTAGGCTCACCCCCGGCCGCCGAGGAACGCTTAACTCCCTCGGCGCCGGCCGGCAGCCCGCAGCAGAGACGCCTCACTGGCAGCCCCCCGGCCAAGGGTTACAGCCCCATCCTGCTCCCCAGGCTTCCCCGCACCGCCCAGCACCACAGAGGACTCGGCTGGCTGGCCCGAGCTGTGGGGTGAGACATCTGAGGGTGGACCTGCCACTCACCCACCTTAACGCTTCCCCAGTCCACCCATCTGCCCCACCTTTCCACGCTTCCAGCCTCCACCAGCACACACGGAGCAAGCTGCAAGAGGAGAGCGCTCTCTCCATCGTTCCCCACTCCCAGAGGCTCCCCACTTAACAGAAAGATACCTTCATCATTGCGTCAAAGCACGTTTTCTCCCTTTTGCTGCCGCAGGAAAGCCGCGCTGCCATACAAAGCCTGCGGTCAGCAATCAGCCGGCATGTCAGGAGTTAAGTTAGCATTTCCATTCTCTTGACCTGCACCAACGCTGGCTGAATATCGAGCTATTCTTTGCAGCTTGATAAAGCATGAGAAAGCTGAAGGCCTCACACACTCCTCTTTTCACAGCTTGGCCCGCTGCCCACAAGCTGTCACTCCCTGGCACCCAGGGCAAAGAGAGAGACGGAGGCCAAACTGCAGGCAGCTGCAATGAATCACTCGCTCCCCCCGGTCCCCTCCTCCCCAGGGAGCTGGATCCCTCCTTCCGGCAAGGGGATAATGTCTGCCTGGCTGTGCCGGCTTCTTTCACAGAAAAAAACCACCATCCTTTCCGAGGGGGGTGGGGAGGGGGCTCCCATCGCAAGAGCTGCCGCCACAGAAAAGCGCAAAGCGGCTCCCAGCAAGGCGGAAGAATGAGGGTTTCTGCTCAGCAGCTGGATGGGAACGCACTCCTGCAAGTGTTCAGCACAGACACCACTTAAAAATCCGATGCTGGCCATTTGTCTAAATAGCAGGAAATTCTGGAGGAAGGCTCGGGCACAGAGTGTGATTTGAAGGATTCTGCTTATCCCTTCATGCCCCACTCGTGCAATATTTATTTCAAGGACTGATTCCCATTGCAGTCCCTTCTTCCACGCCCCCCCCCCCAACCTCTAGCCCAACCACCACGTCTATCCAAGCCCTTCCAACCACCACCACCTCATGTTTATTTTGGTGCGTTCCACCACACAAACTGCTTCCCCACGTTAGAGTTCATTCTTCATTTTTAACACTAAGCAGCAGAGAGAAATGCATCCAAATCTCAGGGTCAGTGGAGCCCAAGATGAAAAAGGCAGCTGAGAAGACAGAGGAACACCAAGGTCATCTCATGCGGTCCCTGTGCTACAGGCCTGAGACTGGAGAGCAAAGCCTTCACAAGGTAAATACATCAGCTGTTTGCTTTCTAAGGAAGGAGAGATGAGAGGTTGCCGTCCCAACATCACCCCTCTTCTCCACCAGCACATCCGTAACCTTCCTGTCCCCGTGCCTCATATCCCAAACAGCCACACAACACCGTCTGCCCCGCTTTCCCCCAGTAAAGTGGCCATTTAGGCTCTGAGTTCAGCGTACCCGTCTGCTGGTACTGTGCTTCAAATCCAGCCAGTGCCAGGAGGGTTTATATACATTTATCTTTTCCTGCACATGTGGGTGATGAAGGAAGAGTCGCACAGTCCCCACCCGGCAGCTGATGTGTGTTCAGACAGCCAGAAACTCATCGACTTTGTTTGGGTCACCCAAGCATTCAGAGAGAGTTTTATTATTGTTGTTTGGGTTTTCAGGGGTTTGTTTTTACAAAATCTGGAAGAGCACAAAACAAAATATAAGTCATGAAAAGAAACTGTCTTTAAAAAACAAAACCAAACCAAAAACAGAAGCAGGAAGGACCTTCACTATTCCTAAAGCTACTTTCATCACAAACTAAAGCCTTAAAAATGCTCTTTCAGGCACACAGGCTGCCAAGAATCACACGTAATCACATTCAATGCCATTTTATCACGTGCTCTGTCAAATACCGCACTACGTATGGATTTATGCCTTATGATATGCTTGTAGCACTTTGTAGGGTTTCTCTTGCACTCCTATACATCTACATCAATAAATGACTCCTCCACAACACCTGCAGCTACAACACCAGTACATTGAAAAGATTACCACACTGAGCATCTCTAAGTGTCGCAAGCACTGAAATTCAGGTTACCCCTTGTGCAAATCAAGTACAAACCACTCCCTAGCTGCACAGACACACAGTTTTGTGGTGGCAATGCCAGCTCATTCGGCATCACGCTCCTCTACCAGAAGGATCTCCAAATGCAAAGCTTAATAGAAACAGTTAATATCCCAAGCGTGGCTCTGAGCCATCTGAGCTCTGTATGTAACATAATCAGGTTCATAATGCTCAGAATAGCACTCAGGAGCCCTACTACAAACTAAGACCTCACTGTATTAAGTGCTGTGTAAGATACTTGTAGCGGTGCCGTTTTCTCTTCTGTAAAATTACTGAGCGCCATACACAGGAACCAACCCTAACCCATATTTTATAGAAGTTAAGACACAGGAGAGCAATGTAGACTTCTTCAAATGTCTTTTTTTGGCAGCTAAATCAACTCAGTATTTTCACAGACACACTGCGGGGAGGGAGGGAAGGGAACACTGAGGTTTCTCTCCGGAGCAGACGGGCAAAAGCCCAGTTCAACCCAAGCTCACTGAGGCTCTTTATGTTCCCGTTCAGTGACAGAGGTCACTTGTCGAGGGCTGAACCAGGTCTGGTTCTGGGCTGCCTGCTAAGCACGCTGGCAAGAGGATCTGAGCTCTGCCCCTCTCTGCAGTGTTTGCGTTTCTTCGGGAACACCAAAGGCCTGGAGCCCGTCCCAATGCTGCTCGCACCGCCTGTGCTAAAAACATGCCTTTTAGCTCCAAAGTAAAATTTGCTTTAAATCCCTCATGCTCTGAAGAAAGGAAGCCCGTACACAGCGTCTACGAAGAAGGTAACCACTTGCGTTTGCCAAAACACTTCATTTACGCACATTCTAATCCTTTCGGCACAGATTTCAGGATATTTTTGTACCATAAATAGAGGTTAGATCCACGTTTGAGCTGATCATCCTGTGATCCTCTTCAGGTTCACCCTGCAGCCTCTTCATCCTTCCCGAGCACCCAGGAGTCACAGCTCTTCAATTCATTGATTTTTCAGGAGGCACCAGGTCACACTGTCTGGCCTTGGGTTGATCACGGCTCATGAGCTTTCTGCACATTTCTGGCTTAGGAACCGTATGTGTTTGAAGTGAATGGAGACTAGATGCCTTTTGGCAAGACGCCCGAGGCAAAGGCCTCAGGAGAGAAATCCACCGTTTCCCAGGCTGATACAAATGGACAGGCATCCCCTCACATCAACTTTTATTCCCGATTTGTGAAAAGACCGAGGGAGCTGGCTGCTACAAGAGGGAATGCAAGAGTTGTAGGGTCCAACAGAGTTGCAAGCAGTGTACTCGATGAAACACCTTACAAGAGGAAGGAGACGGAGGCAGCTGAAGACTTAAAGAGGGGAGAGCTCTGCAGAAACAAGGCAAATAACATTGCAGAATAATCTCTTAATATAAGTTGCTCCTTCAGATCTGCACCAGCCTGGGTGCCTTGATGCTCTGAGCAAAAACGCTATATGATGGGGAGCAAGCCAGGTATGAAGGACATTCTCCTCTCAGCTAAAAAAAGCCATGGTTTCCAGCACTGTTTTGCTTTTTCTCTGCTATGTTGTTTCCCAGCTGAGAGGAATCCTGTCAGCCCATTGCACAGCACCTGACCAGGTCAGTCCTGCCTGCTGCCCCAGGGATGGCTCCAAGGGTAAGGGACAGAAGCAAAAGAGGGCACTAAAACCGTGCCTGCCAAGGCTGGGGTGCCAGCACGCTCTCCTGAGCCCAACAGAACCTGGGGGGAGGCAGGAAGAGAAGCTTTCACAAAGCTGTTTCTTAAAACAGATTTAGAAGTACACAATGAAACTGAGCAGGGTGATGGGTGAGATGGAATGAGTCCGCAGCTAACCAGTGAGACCACCATGAGGAACCGCAACCTGCAAGAGATTTTTACAGGGAAACACCGAAACAGTCACCAGCAGCCCAGCTGGGAGCTGCCGTCGCTCCATCTGTACCACTGAATGCAGTCACAACTACAGTACTGTCCTCCTCCTCTCAAGCCCCTCTTCCTTTATGAGAAGGTCATAAAGGGAACTATCTTTTCTCTGGTTTTGTGTGTGTGCCATGACTGATGAGGATCCGAAAGTCGGGGTTTTGGCAACTGAAGTAACTGCTATGAAAACATTACTGGAGATTTTGGCCAGAACAGGTGAGAAGAGCGTTCTGTCTTCTGGAAAAGGCGGTGTGTACCAAGGCAATTTGGTGCAGCAAAAATGGAAGTGCTGCTGGTGTGGTGCACGTTCCCAAGGCTGTCAGTGTGGGAAAGGGGGTGAAACCGGCTGCTGTCCTACCTGCAGTCACTCCAGAGACAAGCTGGTGAGATCTACAAAAATTCTGGTTCCCCCACAAAGGGCGGTTTCTAGGACGAGAATTTTTCATGAGAATATTCTTGTCTATTGGTTGAGTAACTTCTTTGTTCCAGACTACAGCTGAAAAAAAAAAAAGCACCTTCCTGCAATTGCTTTGCCATTCAAGACATTGTCATTGTCACCTTTCAGATGTGTAAGGGTAAGAGACAGCAGCAGCTGAGCTGCGGTAATTAGAAGGAAAGGGATGTGCAAGCCTTGTCTCACATCTCTCTGTTAAGATGCAGTTTACACTATGGCAGGTTTTACAGTCCCCAGTGAAAAGAAGCCATCTGCATCTACTCCAGCAAACCATCCTCATTCTGAACCCTTCAAATGGTTCTAGAAAAATCAGCACTGCCTCCCTTACCCTGCTTTCTATCAGGCCCAAATGCAGTCACAAACCTATTCATTCGTTTATTTACAGCAACACAGGAATGCTGGCTCTAGTCTTGTTTGCAAGACATGTACGTTTCCCATTTTATTCAAGCATCTACTGAGTTCAAAGCCTCACTGTTCTCTGTACTTGCTAAGGAGGACAGGACCAGCCCCATTCAATTCTATTCACAAGCACCCTTGCTGAGGAAAGCCAATAACTTTGGGAGAGTCTCTGCAGACTTTGCTCCACCGCTTTGCACGCTGAAGAATGGCCGGCTGGTAATCCTCTTTTCACCCCGTGAGCACAGACCCAAAGGTTTTCAGCGCTGTGAGCTCAGAAATTTCCATTTCCATTTGAGAGAGACATTTTCCTGGCAGTTCTCAAAAGATGCATTTGTAAAATAGGAAACAACCCCAAGGAATGCTAAAGCAAAGGAAGAAAGCTGTACGTGGATGGTCTTTCTACCTCAGCCAGGAAAGGAAATTCCTTCTCGGCACTGATGCCCCATGAACACAACCTACTCTGCAACTACCAAATAGCTGAGCAACACACAGTGACCGGCTGTCCACCCCACCCTGTACAAACACCCAACGTTTTACAAGGGTTTGGGTTCAGATCAGCTGAGGCAACAGCCACCAAAATCTCCAAAGAAAGAAACACGTATTTGTGTGTGCATGCCAGACAAGAAAGGAAAATAAGGGGTGCGTGTCAGATGGCTGGGACAAATTACAGAGAGGTGAAGGTGTCGGAGTGAACTCACTACAGGGAAGACACTGTGTGGGTGATTTTAACTTGTAGTCCATTGAATTTTGTTGTCTGCAAAGATAATTAGAAAAGCAAATCCACTGCCCTATCTCTATACGAAAATGTTTAGAAGTCTGCAAATCTGAAGAGGCTGAAACTTGCTTCTTTCAAGTGCAAAACATTTAGATGGCCCAAAGCCAAGTCCCAGAAAAAAGCCCTAGTCAGGAGCTCGGGAATGCCAGCTCTATTAACACAAACCAAAGCACACAAACCCTCTGGTCGGGCAGTTCACAGGATTGTCTCCCACCAAAAAACTCACTTAAAATTGCACTCTTAGAGCTGGAGCTATCATCCACCTCCTTGATTCCACGCCAGGGAAACCTCACCGAAGTCTCACTTTGGTGCTCTCCAAAGCAGCGATCTGAGCGAGCTATTTTTCTTACCTTGCTTTGGGGAATTCCTGCTTTGCATTGCTGTGAAAAGAAACAAGGTGGCTTCACGGTGCATCAGGCAGGATCCCTTCCATCACTCCCAGCTCCTTAGTAAATTCCTGAGCCCTAATAAATCAACACGGCCGCTCCAGGTTTCCTCGGCAGCTGGAACTCTGCAGCGAAGGCAAACACCTCCCCAGCTAAAGCAAACCCGGCAGCAAAGCTCCTGCTGAGCCCCCACCGCTACTGTCAAAAGGGGAACGGAGAGAGGAGGTGCAGACCATCAGGCTTCTGGCTGGCAAGAGGCGATCCAACTTAAAAACCCAGGATGGCCATGACCTACACATTCCTCCGTGCAGGCACGTGCTTGCCAAAACATTTTATCCAGCAAACACACAAAACATTTTTGCAGCAATGACCATCTTGCTCCTGATACGGTAGTTTTGCCTTTAAAAGCATTTTTTTTTAAGCATTTAGGAGACTCGTGTAAAAAAATCCTGCAAAAGTCCAGAACAAAAATAGCCCAGTTTTAAACAGCTTATAGCTTAACTCTAAAATAAACGAAGACAAAGGAAACAGCGCTGATCAGTGTGAGCAGCAGTCAGCTCAGCAGAACAAGACGACTGCTGTTTCCAGGGTTAAAGGGAGGTGTTTGGGCTGTTTCTTTTTTCCCTTCTTTTTAAACTACATAACAGAAAAGACCTGATGAAGGATTTTCAAAAAGAATTATTAGGTGGGTTGGCATACATTTATGGGCCAACCACATCTCAGAGAGAAACCAAAACAGTGTTTTTTCAAAAGCAGCACAAGGAAACAACAGAGGCTAACGTTACCCGACAAACAGCAGCCAGAGCCCAACTTCCAGCACTAACATTTGCTAGATTGCATACAAAAAAAACCCTAGAAGGGCTGCTTTAATACCCCATTTTCAGTTGCGCTTCACGAGTAGCCAAGGCAGGCCTGAACCAGCAACAGTAAAAAAGCAAAAGAGCTGACGGTCTCAAATGCTCTTACAATGGGCACAAACCCATTAAAACCTTCAAAATAAAGCTCATTTACTAAAACAAAGGCATATTCCTCTGATGCACACTGAGAGCCGGAGATTTCAGCATCTCCCACTCCCGACGGTTCTGCTGTCCCACAGGGGTGCGCAGGGTGAGCCCTCAGTGCGTGGATGGGATCAGCGTGAACGAATCCCGCGTACGTCAGACCTCATCTGTACCACAACCCCAAGGCTTCAGCTCCCAGGGCATCACCTGCAGTCCTCACTTGGGGACCACCATAAAGCGTCTTTTCCTCCCCGCTCCCTTGAAGAACCACCATAAGCAACTATTTCCTCCAAGGGAAATCTTGGTTTCCCCACACATGGGTAACAGAGACAGCAAAGCGGTGGTGGAAAACCAGCAGACCTGTCAGCAGGTGAGTGCCGGGATCATCCCCAACAAATAAACTCAGATTGGTGCGGAGATGCAGCCTGCAGAGCCTTGTGCTTGGGGGAAGACCCCCAAGTGGCAGCAGGGCATTTAAAAAACCTCGGTCTCAAGAAAGGAATCGCTGATGAATGTGTTGGGTGAAGGACTCTGACATATGTATATGTGGAGAGAGACAGACACAAAGGATGGGGGGGTTGGGGAAGTGAGACAGTGAGACTTGTCTCCAAGCCTTGTGCGTATTTTGACCTTTCAGTTAAAGATTCTTCGAAAAGGCACGGTTCAGCCCCGAGCCTGATTAGATGTCTTGGGAAAAACAGAGCACAAAGCATCACACATGAATGAGCACAGAGCCACAATATCATCTTGATATTCCCACCCATCCATATGGCCAAAAAAAAGCAAAGTTCTTCAGTGCAAACATTGGCAGCAGCAACGTGAAGCTAATGTGTTAATTAGCAGACTTCACAATCCAGCACAGGACAAAGATTGCTGATGTTGGCTGTTAGAGTCAATCAGAAGCCAAACAGAACAAGCACCACATTAGTTAACCCATTGCGAACAAAGTTAATAATTCGCTAGTTGCAAGTTTCTGGAGTGAGCAGACCAAGGTCTGTTTTCCAAACCTCTTTTCTCAGAGATATCTTAAAATGTATTTGGTATGGCAAGCTCTCCATCACTCGCAACTCTTCTCTTTATTAACGTGCAGTCTCAGCTTGGGTGTCCAGTTTAAATTCAGGGAAGCCCGCTGCCTTGCTTTACACAACATCGCAGTGAATGAGCTCAATGATGTGTCTGGTCTTTAAAACTATCAGTTAGTTTCCATCCTGTAAACAATTGCAAGTTATTCCAAAACAATCATAGGCTAAACTACAAGATTAATCAGATTTACTTCTTGTACGGGATTTTCATACTGAGTACAAGAGAAGACTAATGAAAGTAACTGAAATTACTTAAATGCAACTGGAATTTACCACTGTTCCTTGATGTGCATGGGTTTACACACCAAGTGCTTAATGAAACGCTACTTTCCTAGAAAGTTTAATCAGTAAAATAAGTACCACAAGACAGGTCAGATAGAAAGATCAGCATAACAACGAAAAAAATGTGAGAAATATAAAGATTTAATTCTGATGAGACACCTGAAGTACAAATCTCAAGCTAACACTCCTGTCGTGAACAAGATTCCTCATATCCAGGATGTGGCACTTAGACCGCATAAAACATTTAGACATGAACAAAATTTGAGAGGAAAAAAACCACAGTGATGAGAAACAATTGCATTAGTCTTGGGGTTATTTCTAGAGCACAGAAAACCAAAAATCAATCGCAGCAGGACCAGAGTCACATAATGGAAGGTGAGACCACTCCACCTTCCTGCCCACCACCGGGCGCTGGTCCAGGTCACCCACTCCCGCCGCCCCAAAACGCATTAAGTGGTGCTGGGAGATGTGCTGGTTTACGGCATCCAGCCGAGAGGCCTCTGGAGGTCGGAACGTGAGTTCCCCGCTCTCCTAGTGGTTTGCTCCAGCGGCTCCATCACTCTTTCTGGCAGCAAGGCCAGTCTAATTTCTTATTTGTTTGCCTTCTGCCTTGAGCCATTAATTCCTTCTCTGCTGGATTAAAGAGTAGCTCCTCAGAGTCAATTATGCATGTGCTTTAACCAAGTCACCTCTCAATAGCTTTTTTGGCCATCAGCAGATCAGCCCTGTCAGTCTCTCGTTACAAGGTGCTTTCTTGAGTGCTTGAGCAACCTTTCTTTTTCTAAATATCAATTTGACTGTCGTGCCCCCCACCTCCTCCCCCTTCTTCAGGGTCGCTGCTTTGGTGGAACACACAATCGGTGAACGATCAGCATCTCTGGCACACAGAAGTCCATACTTGCCCGTATCAAATGGATGTTATTTCACTAGACCCGTTTTACAGCATAACGGAGGAGCTGCCGAACTCACAGCCTGCAAAGATCGTATCAGTCAGCTAACACTCAATTATCTGACTTTGCTGCACGGAAGGAGCTTGTATCTTTCTTAGTCACCACTTAATCATTTCTCCAAAAGCTTTATGGAAAACTTCACTACCTGATCCCCATTCCGCCAAAGATTTACATGCTATTCAGCATCTCCAAGAAAGAAAATCCCAACAGATCTGTCACTTCCAGCCACGGTTTTGAGTTTGGCCTCAGCATTGCCTGCTTCTCTGCTGAATCAACATTAGCAGCGGCTTTGGTTTTACTTCCAGAACACTGAGGACCTGCTGAAAAGTGCAGAGTATAGCACTGATGCTCGCTGAAAACACCTACTAGGAATACTGCTTTCCGACGTGGCCCTAGTAATCCATGATTTCAGATGCCTCGGCCTTTTTTTTTTAATTAAATAATTATGAGGTACGCTGTTGATGTTGGCACAGATCAATTATTCATACCATTGTACAGCTCCAATTCAAACATCCCAAGAAACACATTACATGAACATAATCACCTGCTGCCGTGTTCTTACCTGGTTCTTTCCAGCTGCTCTTTCTTACTATTAACACAATCGAACCCTTCAGAGGTGTATATCCTCTCAAATATACATCAAAACCAATAACCACCCACCTCAAATCTCCCCGAAGACCCAAGTTATTCAAGATCACTGCATAAAAAGCATTAATCCCTTGTAGATATTAACCAGGCACTTCATATCATGAGGACTAGTACCTCCTACTACTAACGTTCTAGCAGGAGGCCCATTGAGTTTCCACCCCCAGCCAGCATTTCCATTTAGTGACAGTTCTCATTTTGTGTTATATGTCAAACACACACGTAAGATCCCAAAGAGCACGAGACAGAGAGGTTACGCTGTGTGCGCAGGCAGGAGGACAGGCCGAGGTTTGGGGCAGGTCGACAGCAGGAAGGGCTCTGCCCATCATACCACTCAAAAGAAAATGCCAAGGGAACAGTGTAGAATGAGACATGTGGCTTTTATCCATCCTTAACTTGGTATTTTCAAAGCAAGACACTTACTTGCCAGCAACACTAACACCTGCCTGTCAGGGACACTGTCCTCTTGGGTGAGGTCCTCAACAAAGCTCCAAGAAGCAGAACACGAGCCTGTGGAAAAGCGGCGGCGGGGAAGGCTGCCCATGGCTTTTAGCAGCAGAAAAGCCGCTCATATTTATGCATGACTGCTCAAGTGAACTGCGTGACTGCTTTTGTTGATCTGCTCTCAGCAATCTATTCTTTCAGTAGGAGGAAAACACGCTGGGACTCGGCAAGGGGAAAAAAAACACCCTGTGGACATAGTGAATGGGATAGGAAATTCCCCAACAAATTCTCTAAGTTTATTTGCAGTGATGTTCTGCATTGACTTTTCTAGCAGCTTTTTGGGACACCTTCACACATCACAGCCCAAGCCACACCACAGTAGTCATTTTGACTAAATCTACTTTAGAAATTGATTAGACCATTGATTTTTTTCATAGTTTAGACAGAGACAGAGTGACCTCTCCATCCCACAAAAAACAAAGGGAATTAACACATGCAAACAGAGTCTTCATTTGAAAGGAAGTGGTTTGCTCCCTTAGAATGGAAGTTCTGTAATACTCCTCGTTTTTTTTTCCTTGCAGTTCCCAAGAGATCAATTCTCCTTTCCACACTGGGGCTCTTCACCTTTCTATCCAGAACAGGCCAAAGGGACATGACTTCTCAGAGCATATGCAGAAGAGCAGCCTGAAGACAAACACAAGATACAGACCTTCCTATAGGTCAGTGAGTGGTAAAGAAATCAGTACCAATTTGTACAGTTACAGTTCTATTTCAGTCTTACCACAAGAGAAGCAGCATCACAGAGGACAGTTCCATAACCACAAAAAGTTTAAGGCTTTCTCTACGCAGAAAAGAGTTTTGAGATGTGTTCTTTATTAGTGGAATAACAAGGATCCCCCATGAGTTTATATTTGTTGAAACTATTTCCCTCGTGAATCACTGCATGCTTGTGATTTCTACCTGTTTAAAATAAACTCATTGCATTTTGGGCAAAGTTCCACCATTAGGACCTTGTGCCTTCTGGTGCTTCCTACCTGGTGCACTTGGGGATGCAGATTACAGTCCTGGAGCTGAACGGCCAGGTGCCATTTGTGTTTTGATGATCCAACAGGCTCTGGCAGGCTGCAGAGAACACGCAGCCTGTAATTGTCGCTGCGGCACCCGTTCGGATGACACTGTGCTGGCAGCGCTGGGAGGAAGGTGAACAGATGCACAGCCTTTCAAACATTCAGGAGGCAACTGAGACAAAGGAAAAGGATGAAACCGCACAGGTCACTCTCCCACAAGAGCTTTGCTCAGTGCAGCACCATCCTGGGACTCACAAGCTGCTAAACACCTGTGCCAGGCACAGACACAAACCCCCCATCAGCAAGAGAACATCAAACTACAAAACCACTTAACCAGAAATGTTCCAATTTATTGGGGCCATGTGAGCAGAACGCCAGCGTGCAGGTTCCTCCCAGCAGGATGCCCATCCCTGTCGTCATCTGGAAGGTAAACACTATTTACTTGTTATTTGTCTGTAGCTAATGAGTTTGACATCCATAGATACCCCGCAAGAGCTGTTGCTGTAGCAGGTCCGTGATGGTGGGGTGCTGTAGATGTATTTGAACGGTTAGCTCCAAAATAACAGGAGTCCGCGATGCAGCCATCGGCTCACCTACTCCTTCTGCTCTTTACAACCTTTGCTCACAGACTCGAACAGAGACAACTCTCCACAGTGTTGTGAAGCCCAGTTACACATTATGGAACAGCGGGAGGTCTCAATATGGGTTGTTAAGGAAACCTTCATGATGCCACCACCCTGTGTATACCAGACCACCGAGGGCAAGTAGGCGTTCTGTGTTTTATGGACAGAAAACGCATTTACAAGGTTCAAGTATCCAGAACACAGTATTGTTACCATAACACACAGGAATAGTTTTAAAATACAATGAGCAAGAAAGCATGATTGTCAGAACTACCCCAGAAGCTTTCGGATTTGTGGTGCTCGGCTGAGCCACTGACACCCCTTTTTCCTTCTCCTGCAGATCAGGTCAGCGTTGAGAAGGGCCATGGGGATTCGGACACTATGAGGACAGAGACTTGACTGTCCCAAACCCAGAAAAAGAAGAACAGGCTAAATGGCTCTTTCATCTGTTCCTATGCAGCTGCTCATACGGTCACAGTGCCGGCACACACAGGCCCTGCTGCCCATCTCTGCGGATGTGGAGAGTGACCTTGCAGGTCACTGCTCCCTCGGTACCGCAGAGAACAGGGACAGCGTCTGCAGGACAGCTGCTCTTCCTCGCTGCTCCTTTTTCTTTAGCTCTACATCACCTCAGCAGCTCTGGGCACAGAGCACAACTCCAGCACAGGGACTCCAACCGCCTGTTACAGTGGCCAAGGAGCGCGGTGTCACCAGGGGATGGCAGTGCCACTGGGACTGCTCTGCCTTCTCAACAACTCACCCAGGGCCATCTTGTCACTGCACATGCACCTCTGTTGGCTGTTAACACATCTGGAGAATATTTGCTGGTTGTACACCCCCCGAAAGACAGGAAACATCTAGGCTGAGGAAACAAAGAATCAGTAAGAATCATTGCCACTCATCACAGTGACAGCAGTGCCCCCGAAGTCACAGTCGTGCAAGGGAACATCTCCTCATTGTAGCCACGAGAAAGCTCCACTGACACGCAGGTTAATCAGCAAAAAGCCTTCGTGATATTTGCCTTAAATCCCTCTCAACAGTTGCAGGTTGGCAGGAACTGGGGCTGTTCAGCCTGGAGAACAGGAGCTGAGGGGAGACCTGATCGCTGTCTACAACTGCCTGAAGGGAGGTTGGAGCATGGAGGGTGTTGGTCTCTTCTCCCAAGTAGCAAGTGATAGGACAAGAAGAAATGGCCTCAAGTTGTGCCAGGGGAGGTTTAGATTGGATATTAGGAAAAAATTCTTCACGGAAAGGGCTGTCAGACATTGGAACAGGCTGCCCAGGACAGTGGTGGAGTCACCATCCCTGGAGGGGTTTAAAAGGCATTTAGACAAGGTTCTTAGGGACGTGGTTTAGTGCTAGAGTTAGGTTAGGTTATGGTTGGGCTCGCTGATCCTGAGGGTCTCTTCCAATGGAAATGATTCTGTGAAATACAATCCCAAATACATTTCAGCTAAGCAAGGATCAGAACGTCAATTCACCAATGCCTTACTCTCCCTAGGTCCTTCAACATTTCTGCAGTCTCATTTCAGTAATTTCCCTCAAAAATGCTAAACTAGCTAAAAAGAGTTTGCAGATCAACAGAGCCCCCTGTTACTACTTCTCTGTTTCCCATGGTGGCACACACAGCTCCCACGCAATTAATTAATCTGCACTCCTGTTTTACCATGCTCTTGGGCAGAATCATCCAGCAATGGACTGCAAGCTGTATCCAAGAAGTTGAGCAGTATCTCAATAAGGATCAAAACATTGATGGCAGCGGGATTCACAAGTCCAGGAACTGCATCTGCACTAGAGGTCTCACTTGTGACCACACTGAAGGTAGGAGACAGTGTAGGACAGGTGAGAATTGCTCATGACTCTGGTATGTAGAACACAGCAGACAGATGAGGCCAGAAGAGTTATGGAAAAGCTCTCACATAAGATAATTTACTATTAGGTAATTAACTAACAGGTGTTTTAAGAAGGCTACATTGACGCAAAAAGTCTTGGGATCAAAGCTGAAGGTGCTAAAGAGAGAGTTTCTTCAAAGCCATTATCTCCAAGGCGTCCAAAACCCTACACCAGATTCAGCAATACCATTATTTCTGACAAAGTCTGGTCTGGCAGGCACAGGAGCATCTCAGGAGCCCTGGTTCCTGTGCTGCAAATTCTTGTCATCTGAAGGGCTTCCAGCTGAGCACGGAGCACTTGCAGGGCACTGTCAGGAGCACATTCTCAAGCGTTTGCTTGGCCAGCTGTTCCCAGAGGTTGGCAGGTCTTTATGGAGGTCAGAGAGCCCAGAGGCTCCGCAGTGTATCAGACCTCTGGGGCACAGAGGGATTTCTGTAAGCAACAGAGGGACTCGAGAGTGCACATCACTCAGGAGTGGGGGTCAGAGAGGGGAGAGAGGCTGCGCTCCAACTCTTAGGGCTCCCCACAAGGAACAGGGAGGTCCCCTAACCGAACCGTGAATCGCCGCGGTACAGCGGAGCTAAAGGAACAGAGACTGAAACAAAAAGAATTTTGAAAGAGGCATACACGGGCAGAAGCCTTAAGCTGAAAACGCTACTTGTACGTAGTAATTTTCAGAGTTGTTATAATAGAGTAAGATGTCAAATATACCCATTCTGTTTATAGAACGACATGCAATTTAGTCAGAAAACTAGTTTCATCAGCATAGACCAATGCTTGAATGCAATCAAATTGTCCACCTGCGCAATTCCAGGCACAACTACCCTCCTGCCATGGTAGAGCTGCAGGAAAGGGCAGGACCCAAAAAAAGATCACAAGAAACACCGTATTCGCCTCCTGGTAACTTCAGCAGCAGCGTGAATCCATCGCTGCAACCCAGCTGACAGGCAATACTACATGATGCTGAAATGAACCAACACGCATACTTTTTCACTGGAACCCAGAGGCTCTAAAGGCAGCACTGCCTTTAAATTCAGAATTAAGGAATAGTGCAAAAGAGAATGAAAATGGTGATGACTTGAAATTCTCTGCACCTGCAGATATAATGCTCGCTAGCAACGGTAATCATGTAGTTAATCCTTACAGCTGTGTAACCCGATGGCTCACCACATATTGTAGGTAGGTATTTAGAGCAAACATTCACACAATTCTGCTACTCCAGCCCCCGATATAGAAGCAGCAGCCCAGCTAAACTAACACCAGAAACAAAGATCCACCTACAGCCCCTCTGACATAGGGACAAAAGACTTCCCATGTGAGATGGGACAGGAACAGATACAAGTAGCAAGATAAAATTACAACATTCAGATACTTCAAGAAGGGAGAGGAGTTATCATTTCCTAAAAGGGAGCAGCTATGAAGCTGCAGGAATTTAGAGAGCAGAGGCTGGGGAAACTCAACCCACCAGCCCCACACTGTTCTGTAGTCAAACTTCAAAGCCAAAAGCAATGAGAAATCTCACACGTTTGCCAGGCGCAGGATAAGTGTTCCTCACAGTACTCGCAGTGTTTATACTGCAAGTAAATAACTAAAGTTCACATGCTATTAAAGTCTGGCATCTGGGAATTTCCTTGGGACCTCTATCATTTGAAGACTCACATTTTGATCAACATCTAAAGTTTTCCTACCAGACCACGCTCACACAAAGTTCTTTTCTACATCATTTCCCCCCCGCTTTTCTTTCTTGGGGGTGGCAGGCAGGATTTGAAAGCAAAGTTCTGACATTAAATGTAGGATGTTAGAAATCATTCTAAAAAAAACAATTAAAAAAAAATCAAATCCACCTAAACCGAGACCATTTGTTTCTTCTTCTCCCCCCACCCCACACACTGGAAGGCAGTGCTTACTTCTAGTTAAAGAAAAGGAGACCTAAATTGCTTCCTGCAACCTCAAAATAGCTCCGGTGTCTTAGTTACTACTTGGCTAAAAAGAATTATTAGCAGGGAAAACAAGTCCTCCACATTTATTACTCAAGCAGCTGGGGAGAAAAAGCAGAGCCGTGAAGAGATCAGAGCAAAGCCCTGTGGTTCCTCCACGAGTCGAGGCTGCGTGTCCGTACAGGTCGAAACATCCTGCTTCGTGTTTTTGCACCTTTGCAGCTTAGCAAGTCTGAGCTCCAGCGACTACAACCCAGGCCAGGGGCACATTTTGATTATCACCATAGCAAACTGTAGCAGGAGGGCAGATCCTATGTGCTTCTAGTTCACAAAAATCCCTCTAAATGGTTTTTAGAGACTTCCTAGACTCAGTGTGCTGGGGTAAGGTCTTTGGGCTCTCACGTCAGTGCTGGATCGAAGACTGTGCAACACGAGATTACTGTTTCCCGATTTAATTAAGCACCTACTCTGCCTCCTGGAACAACACAATAAGGTCTCCAGAGCGTGCTCATTCTCCTGACATCTCCAACACTTGTCCCTGGAAAACACATGCAAGGATTTTCTAAGAATTTTCTTCCAGCGCCAAGACCAAATCAGACAATGCTTAAGTAATGATCAATATGAATCTTCCCTAAATACATCATCAAAACCATCAGGCCATTAAAGATACTGCTGATAACAGCACGAGGAAAATGATACCAGCACAATGAAAGACCAGCTGGCACATTCCCACAAAGGCAGAAGCAGCCCTCCTGTGGCTTTGATGAACAGCAGAAGATGAATCCTTATAGATACAGTAATCCTGCAACCAGATACTCACGAGAGCCGCAAATAAATGCGAATCAAATCCAGGGCTTTTACAGACTGTGGGGAATGCAAAGGGGAGTCAGCAGAACGCACCAGCTTTCCAGCACTCGGAGCACAAAGACATTTCACTGATGATCCAGGTGAGCGAGAAGGGCACCGGTCCAACCTCTGCTTCCTGAAACCGGCTCGTATCTGGAGGGCTAATTCTTCCACTCAAGCAGGCAGGCTCATGCCTCCTCTGACTGCTACCACCCTGCTCAGCTTGCGAGCTGGGATGAATCAAAGTCCTATAATCTTCCTCCAGGATGCCCTTATGCAAGATTGGGAGGGTTCGGCTCAGAACTTGGCTACAACAGCCAATTTGAAGTTTCAGGGGAAAAAAACCCAACAGCTACAAATAAACAAACACATGAATGGAGAGGCCACCAGGGAGGAGGAAAAACTGAAATCCTTGTGAGTTTGCTGTGAGAGGCAGCAGGAAGGACTGAGACAGAGAGGAAGGTGACAGAAGAGAAATAACATGTATCTGACTGATTCAGAGGTAAAGCTTTTACCAGAAAAAATACCACGCATTTGTGGGAAGTGGCTGGTCCACCTTCTTCCAAAGTCCCCTTCATCCACTTTTTTCCCTCCTCAGGTGACAGTAACGCATAACGCACTTCCTCTACTGAAAAAGCTACCATGTCCCCCTGTACACTGCTGGCTACATGAACCTCCCCAGAAAGCAAACAGCAACAGTGGAAGACAGCAAGGGCAGTTGCTTTTGTTGCAGTTGAACCTGGGTGGGTTGTTCTTCCCCCGGAGCACACCCGAGGTAGAGCTGGCACCGCTTGCTTGTCAGGCAGGCTGTCCAGGCACACGGGGCCACCCTCGGCAGCAACACTCGCTTTCCAGCCTCGTCCAGCCCTCGCTGCCAGGAAAGCTCAAGCGTGCCAGCAGCAGCGCTCGCAGGAACAGCCCAGCTTTGCACGAAGCCTGGCACCGCCGCGAAGGGAACGGCTCCGCGCTCCTCGCAACCCGCTGTCAGCTATTCCCTCTGCCCTTATATGGGAACATCCCGTGGCCCCGCCGGGAATACGATGCTGTCGGCGGACGGGAAAGGTAAAGCAACACCTGAGCTGTCAGCGCACGAGGACAGAATGTTTCTTTTCTGAAAAGCAAGCGGAGTCTGGGAGCTGTCAGCTGCTGACAGTCTGCGCCCACCTTCCTCTAAGGGAGTTATGCCAGTAATTTTAATCTTATTAAATATCACTAATCGTATTACTAACCTAACTCTTTTCACATGTTGGAAGAAATTTAAAGAGAAAATTCCATATATGACCGCGCTGTGTTCAATGCTTTCTGGCCAAATCTCCACTCGGGGCAAGTTCCTGGCTTGCAGATTGCAGTTCTGCTACACACAGGTGTGGACGAGCATGGAAACAATCTGCTCAGCACCACATTACCAGCGAGTCCCCTTCCCTGCCAGATTCTTCTCTGTCCATAACCTGCTTGCTTTCTTCTCCTGGAATTCTGCGCACCATTCCCGGCCTCTCTAAGTGACCCTATTAAAAACCCTGCAATTCCATGCATGGTTTGTAACAATCACAGGGAAACACCAGTTTCCCCATTAGAATGCAAAACCACATAGCACAACAGCTCAGCGCATCGGCTTTCTCGAGTGCCTCCATCACTGGCTCAGCTCCCAGCGTCACACACAGACACATCGTTAATGTAACGCTCATCAATTTCTGCATTTTATGTGCAAGGCGTCACACAGGACTCCTGTGACCCCCCCTTCAAGAAGTGAGACCAGAAAGGAGCAGACCTCAGTCAGCACTCCACTGTACACAGAATAAAACCCTTGTTTAGTAAAATACTGACCCCGCTGTTTTACAACACTCAGAATTGCAGCCCCTTTCTTTGCAAGTCCCGCAGCAGTGCGGATATTCTCTCAGGACTACTCCTGTTCCAGGCTGCTGCCTTGAGATAAAGCAGCAGTCACAGAAAGTTTAGGTTTGAGAAAAGAAAGATCTCAAATTGCACCGATGTAACAGAAAACACACCTGCTCAGGGGGCCCAAACACTTGCTGCAAACTGTTGAAAAGGAATGTGTTCAAGGTGGAAAATGAGCTCTCCAGAACAACAGGACTTAACCACCCGCTCTCAGTACAGACAGTAAAATCCGTGCTGAGGGGGAAAAGGTGAACACATGGCCTTCCTGAAGTTAAAGGTATTGTGTTTCTCAGAAAGCCACCTTCTAACATTTTTTGCTGTTGCTGGAAAAATCATTGAACAGACTGAAAAAGGCAGACAAGTCAGCCTCATCCAAGTTAATAATTTAAATGTATTTGTAAGTTAGCAAAACAGATTTAATTATTAAGCAGCTTTGCTTTCTGTAAAGGCAGTTATTGCTACCTCTGAGGATGAAGTTTCAGGAATATGATGACACTGACTTGTAATGCTATTTTTTTAAACATTGCCTGACTCCAGCCGTTATTTACTGCTGCACCATTCACTACTCGCTCTCAAACCCTGGTATGGAGCTGCTCCCTGAAGACACTCGAGTCATTTATCTGATTTTTGCTGATTAAAAAGTTATCCTGAGCTCCTCAATTAACGAAGTCCCCGAATAACTTCTGGCTGCATTAAAGACTTCTCAGCAGTCTTTGAAAACCGCATCCACATCACACCCGAACACAACACTCCAGCACCGGCCCCACAACCGCACGGCACAGGTGAAAAACTCTTTCACAATTTGAACATCAATTAAAGACCCACGCGTAATATTTTCCACGTTTCACACTGGGTGTTGCACTCCCAAGAGCGGGGCGAGGACCGGGCGGTCTCCGGCCGTGTCGGAAGGGCTGCCCGGTCCTGGCCCCGCCACCCGCCCGGTGCCGTCCCCGCCGCTCCGCTCCGAACGCTGCCAAGGTCGCGGTGGCCGCAGCCGGTCCCGCTAACCCGGCACTCCCCGCCCAGCAACCCCGTTTCACCGCCGCTCGCTGCCCAGCGGGGGCGGCTCCGGGCTCGGGGGTTACCCTGCCCACCGGAGCCCCCCTGGCTCGCCCCGCCCGGGAAGCCTCGCTGAGCCGCGGCCCCGCCGCTCCAGAGGGGCCGCGCCCATCCCCCCATACACAGACAAAGCGCGGCCCCCGGGCGGCACCTGCCGCCGGCCGCTGACCCCCGGTAACGCGCCGCCAGCGCCCCCCGGACACGGCAGGAGGCGGAAAGCGGCGGCCCTTGCCCCCCCGCGCCGCGGGACCCCCATCCGCGCCTCCCCTCACCTGCCGCGGCGGCCGCCCCACTCCGCTCCCGCCGCCACCGAGCAGCGATCCCGCACCGAACCGCGGGCCCACCCCCCGCCGCGCGCCCGCCACACCCCGCCCCGCGGGGGCACGCGCCCCCTCGCCGCCACGCCCCTCTAGGCCCGGCTCCTCCAATAGCAGCCGGTCGCCCCGCAGAGGCCACGCCTTCCCGGCCGCCCCACCCGATAGGGGTCGGCTGGCCCGCCCCCACGCTCTCGGCCAGTGGCGAGATCCCATTGGCTGCCGCCGGCGGGGCGTGGCCGCAGCGCGCTCAGGGCCGCGGGAGACGGAGAGGGAGCCGCAGCCGCCTCCGGGCCGCGCTCCCCGCTCCAAGGGGCGTCAGCCCGAGCTCCTGGCGGACCAGGGGCCGCGGCCGCCTCAGGACAATGAGCCGCTGCGCTGGACGAGTCAGCACGAAGCCGTTGCCGTACGAGGCCTGGTGAGGCACCTGGCTGCGGCGGGTGTTCTGGGTGCTGCCGACAAAAGAAGTGGCAGATGCCAGCCGGGCAAACTGCTGCTGCAGAGGTGTTTGCAGCCAGTGTTGAGAGCTAGACTAAAAACTATATATTCCATATATGTACACTATATATATATATTTGGGGACACACTTTTTATCAGAGCCTGTTGCAACAGGACAAGGGGCAATGGTTTTAAACTAAAGGAGGGGAGATTCAGGCCAGACATGAGGAAGGAATTGTTGCCCCTGAGTGCGGTGAGAGCCTGGCCCAGGTTGGCCAGAGAGGTGGTGGATGAACCATCCCCGGAGACATCCCAGGCCAGGCTGGACGGGGCTCTGAGCAACCTGAGCTGGTGAAGATGTCCCTGCTCATGGCAGGGGTGGCACTGGGGGAGCTGGGAAGGTCCTTTCAACCTAAACTGTTCTGTAATTCTGGAAGAAATCGCAGCGTTTCTCTTCTCTGAATTTCATAGCAATATAACTTTGGTTTGACAAGCCTTTGTCTTCAGCCAAGAGGTGTGGGTGATTGGGAATCAACGGCGGTGCAGCACACACAGGGAGCAAAATCTGATAGCAAAACCAGTTTCCACTTAGGAATCATCCTGTACAAACACAGCGCTGTTCCCACTTGCAGAGTATGTGGGAACCAGGACATTAGCAGGATTCAAGAATGTGACAAAAGCGTAGTTATCTCTAGTTAGAGAACAGTGAAGAACATACCATTCCGGCTGAAAGTCAGTGCAGACAAAAGCATCATAAAGCAGAAGCACCTGGAGTAATATGTGTAATATAAACCAATTGCTGGTTTTGTGATTTTTATTCCTCCGAAGCTGGAAGGTCCAGTCATGAGAAAAGCAGAGGCTGGTGCTGTGTATAACAGACAGAGGCATTACTTGCCCCCAAGAACTGATTGCATAAAAACCTCTCTCTGAATTAGTTCTGTCAGTAAAAGCTCTACAGACAAACAGAATTAATGCTCCCATTTTTCTTGCTGACACTGTAACTTCTGTGTTCTCCAGATGTGCTGCTCTCTGTTCTGTTGTTGATCAGCAAATGTACAGTTATTCTAACAACTGACTTGCTATCTACGCACAGTGACCAACTCTATTTACTGAATACAATTACACAGCCCAGTGCCCATTTCCCTGCTGAGCTGAGTGCCAGATGCTCGAAAACCCCAGACAAAAGATGAAGTTGTGCCTTTATCACTTGGCCACAAATTCTGTGTGGAGAAAGAGGAGACACCTGAGGACATGCAGAAGTGATACAGTAGCTGTAGGTCAAAGCAGACTCCGAGGAAAAGGGAACAGGCACTGGCCAGGCTTGTGCAAAGGACAGAATTAGCTGTGTGCCGGGGTGCCCATCACTTGTTTTTTGGGTAGATGAAGCTGCAGAGCTCCACTCAAGACACAAAGCTGCTCTGAAAGTCTGAATCAGGCTTCCCTCCCACGTGCATTTCTGGCATTTCAGAGGAACATAGTTGGTACAAGTCCCATGTTCAGAAGTATCATTAAACATCTACTCTTTTTGTTACAATCAATCAGCCTGTCACACTCCCACCCTGGCCCAAAAAGCAACTATTTTATGAGGAAAAAAAATGTCTGAAAGTTTAGAGATGCTGAACAGTCCCCAGGATCTGGCAGCACAATCACAGTCCCCCAGAGGAAGGATTATTTCAGAGACAGATGCCAGATGCCTCTCTGGACCTTGGCTCCTTGGCACTCTTATTCTGGGGCGTCCTTGGGACCCACTGTATGCCTGTAAGGACCCCCATCAGATGACCCCTTACTTCTCTCATCACACAGAGCAAAACCCCATCCCATTACCACACCCAACCCACTGAATTGCTCTTCAGGTTAGAGCTCACTGAACAGAATATTATCACCTCACCATATGATCAGAGACATTTTAACTGCACTCAAACTGCTTCCACCAAAATCCAGTTCTGGTGACTAAGTGTTAAAAAACCCCAAATTCTTCTTTGCTCCAACACATCCCTGACTCAAAACACTAATCCCCTTTGTGCCTTTTCTCCAGAGCCAGTCCCAACCTGCAGCCCCTTCCATCTGGTAAAAAACATCTGCAAGCTCCACTTTAAAAGGAGCAAAAAGCAAATTCTCCTCCTGTCCATGGCAGGGTCTGCCTTGGGAGCAGTGTGAGAAGAGCTTCTGGGCACTTGAAGGACGTTCTAGTGCCTCCCTCCTACCCCTCTCACTGCACTTAAAGCCCTCTGGAGTGACCAGGGTATCATAAAATCACCACAGGATCACACGTTCCCTCTGCAGGGAGGAGATTTGATCAGTCTGCACAAAAATCTTCTGCAGTTCTTAAAAATGAACTAGAGAAAAAACTAGTTATCAAACATCACACAGCTGGAAACTGTGTTACACACAGAACAAGCATTGAGGAGCAAATTTAAACAGTTTCTGATTTCCATTTGTTCAGAAGCCTTTTTTTAATGCATATGTAAATCCATAAAGGATCCTCCTCTACAAAAGCCCTTGTTCGTGGCTGGTTCTAAGCAGGTTAGCTAAGTTTCTTACGTAACTATTACGATAATCACAAGGCTAGCAGCTGCTTATGCTCCTTTTGATTTTCTTCTCACTCTTCGTCCTCTCCAAGCAGGAGATGAGATGGGTTAAGAAAGTCACGAGGGATATCTGAATACTGTCTGTAGCTTCTGGGAATAAACTGCATTTAGAGCAGTAATTCAGGGACCAACAGGAGGCTGACTACATCCACCCTGCTTGAAACCTGACTCTCTTGCTTTCAAGTTTTCAGTTTGTCAGAACATTTAGAAATGGCATGAAGGTTTTCATTACCCTCAACTGGGCACCTCCAGGTTTGCTAGCAGCAGGCTGTTGGCGTTTAGGGATCTGCTTTTGAACGCGCCTCAAAAATAGTGTGGTCTGAACCCAGCGTCCCAGAACCTGCAGGAACAGAGTAAGAGCCTCTCTTGTCACGCACCGATTTGCACAGGGTTACTTTTCTTTCAGTGAGACACAGCAAAACAAGCTCAGGATGCTTGTGACAATCCCTTTATCTTGGAGCTCTGTGGCCCAAGCATTTGCACGACATGTCCAGTGTCATAATGAACAAGTTTTCCAACATTGCATGTGGGGCTCCAGCCACAGATTATCACGATCACCCTCACAAAGACCAAGAACTGGATGTATTTGATGGAGCAGATTATATACACAAAATAATACGGAGGGTTGGGTGATCAGCTCACTGAATCAACATAGATGATGTGTTTTCTTTTTTTAAAAAAAAAACAAGTATTGAAGCACAGGAAAGTTCCTGAGAGCTTGTGATATGCCAGTATTTCAATAAAATAATCTTTAATGGGCCAGCTTGCTTCAGGCAAACTCACAGGAAGGCCAGTGGAGGCTGCAGCCATTTAAAGGCTCACAACAGAAGCCTGCAAGGTTCTGTGAAAAACAGCCTTCAAAAAAACCTCCTTACAGTATTTCAAAATTGGTCAAAAAGTCACTTTACAAATTTGATTCTGAAAAATAATTACTAAGGCGATAGCTTTAGGATCACGCTTTATTGCAGCTGTGCACACACGTGCTCTCCCTCTGTCCTGGTGCCCAGCGCCACATGGCCTGTAGTAAACTGAGCAATTATTTTCCCAGAACAACAGTTTCTCATCCTGCTATAACTTGCACTATAGTATAACCTGCACTAGGATGACTAGGGCATCAAATTATCCATAGACTCTCCCCCTTTATTAAAAAAAAAGCACTGAAAACAGTATAGTTTGAAACTCTTCATTGAATCCATCCTGCCCCAGGACAGAATCTGTCTGTATCTGTACCAAACCTAGTGATATTTGTCTAAACCATTCTTAAAAACTTCCCACGATGGAAACTCTAAAACCTTCCCACAACCATAATTGCCTGAAGTCTTAATTCTCCTTAAAAAGAAAAACTGTGGCCCAGCTGTTTTTTGCTTTATTAAAGCTCACACCTTCTTAGATTATCCACCAAGTGCCAAACACCAGAAATTGCACTCCTCTCTGTTTTATGAGGAAGGTCACAAATATAACTTGCTAGCAAAAATCTGGCAATAAAATACAGTTCTAAATATATTCTAGACAAACCCAGCATTGTCTCCCTTTTCTGAGCTTGTGAACCTCACACCTACTGTAAATCACAGTCCTGCTTCTGAAGTAAATGGGATATCTCTACCACTCCTCAGCTCCTTAAAGATGGAAATATTTGTTTTTAGAAGATACTCTGTGAAATAAACATCTTTTGCAAACAGACAATGATATCAACGGGAGCACCTGCAATTTCTCACCAGGATGTTGGAACATGCAAAACTCTAGTGTTAATGAATAAATATATATATCCTGATTGTGACACCACATATAATTGGTTTTGTCCTGTATTCATAAGTAATATTTGCTACTTCTTTCATGAGTGGAAGGAATGGCAACTTTGCTCTTGAATACCCCTACTGTTAGAAGTCTGCGGTGACCGCATTAGGAGTTATTTCCACGGCCGCCAGGCTGTTTGCTTTTGAGTTACTCGTGGTTTCTCATGGAGCAGTAAGAACTCAAAATAACTCAACACGGGCCAAGCTCAGGCCACTGCCACCCCTTTTTCTATAGTTAATGCCTGTCAAAAGGCTTCCTGTTGCTATTACTATGTTCCCTCTTTAACTTATATTCCATGTCTTGATTGATAGTGGAATTAGCTTCAATCGATCCCAGCACTGATACACAATGCCTAGGTCAGTCCCTGGCCTCACTAGACCTGTACAAACTATCGCAGCCACCGTCCCTCCTGCCTGACGAGTGTTTGGGACACAGGCCTGGCTGAGCCATCCTGCCCAGAGTGGGCTTTGCTCACAGAAAGAGCAAGAACTGAAGTCTCGAAAGGCTTTAGCAGGCAGAATTTTCTTGTTGAGGAAAGCTTCAGCTGGGAGACCTCATTTCAAAAGCAAAATTCAACTAATTATTATAAACTTCATTAATAATTCATAGGTACGCAACATATAACCTTTTAAAAAAACATAACAACAACAACAACCACCCCCCCAAAAAAACCTAGAATAGCCCAGAAGACCACAGGCAGTTACCTATTCATTTAACCATGGCTGAATCATCAGGAAACATGTGCTTGGTGTAAATCACTGTCAGTACTGCAAAGCTACCTGAACTACTGTGAGCAAACACATCTGTACAGTTGTGCTGGTTTTGTTCAAATATGTGTATTTGCCACCTGTGTTACCATAACAAAGATTTAACATGAAGTACTGAACAGATTATGTGTATAGTCGGTGTTTTAGTGTCTTCCTGGATATCACCTTCAGCTCGCGGAAGGTACAGCTGCTCCTGCTGCAGCCGCGCCTTCTGGCTTTGGGGTACACGTGCGGCACCGCGCCAAACTACACACTTAGATCGTTCCCACAATGGAGTGATGATTAACCCAGAATTGAGGGAATACACAAATCTCCCCTCCTAATTATTATATAGATAATTAATTATGTCTTTTTTTTTTTTTCCTAATTGAAATTATTGTGCTGTCACTTCACACACGAGGATTTCACGGAAGAGCAGAAATAAGAGTACCTCAGTAATCACTTGTGAGTTCTGCCAGCTCTACACACAGAAGCTATTCCTGAATCTTCCAAACTCCCTCCACAGGCTGAGATCCAGTTATTCTCATCTTCAAACACATCACACCATCCATCCAGCTCTTCTCAAATTTCAGGTCACGTATTTCAAACTCATTTATCACAGATCTGTTTGCTACTGTTCCCATCGACTGATTTCTTCCTATAGCTCTAGGTAATGTTACAGCTACCTGCCATCAAACATTCTTTAAACGGGTAAAAAGCAGATCTCTTCAGGACAATAAACAACTCCTGGGCTTTTTATTCTCTTCTTTATTGTATACAAGCTTAGCCTTGGACCTCTACTCATTTTTGATGCCACCAAGTACAATTCAGTGAGAGTTGCCCCAACTTTGAAGTTTAGCTGCCTAACATGCAGCATTTTAAAACCATGCTCATGTATATACAATCCACAATTTTCAGCAATGCTGAGTATCTAAAATTCAGCTAATTATGTAATAAGGCAGCCTAACTTTGTGTAGTTAAATTGAAGGGGAAAGGAAAAGAAAAAAACAACAAAAAAACCCAACCAAACAAAAACAATCCAAACAAACCCACAAAAAACTAAACAGTACAAAATTCTTAGTGACTAGTGTTGCCAAATTACAAATAGAACCCTTGTATTATCCCTTCCCCTTTAATTACACACTTGTCTCTGATTTTCATCAAGCTCCTTCAAGAAGTATAACCTGTAAAAATATTTGGGAAATGAGAAAGTGAAATATTACGGATTTGTTTTGTATTGTTTTATGTGTACACTTCTTGATACAGCCAGGCTATGGGAATTGTTGTCACAGTTCTCAAGGCATCACATCAAACAGCTTCCCTGACAGATGCTTGTTATTCGCTTCATACTACAAACTCTATTTTTATCAATGTATAAATCAGCAGTGGTCCTTCCCCAAACCATTTTGCATACTTCCTCTCTTTTACAAGCAGTGAATCATCACAGATCTTTCCTAAGATTGTTTGTTTATTCAGCTGTGTTATTATAGCACCTAACGATACCAAATGAAGTCAGTGCAAACGTCCCTGTCCCAAAGATGTTCCGGTCTTAGGAGCTTACAATCAGAACCTCAAGCTCTTTTAACATGGCTACTGGGCAGAAGAAACTAGAAAGAGCCGATGGGGGAAAAATCCAAAACACACCAAAAACCCCCACTTATCAGACTGTACGCTAAACACAACTTAGTCATTCTGAAGAGAAAACTACTTCATATTACAGAGATACCAACAACTTTGTGTTGGGCAGCACACAGATACTGACATATGGCGTTTTTCCACAACCAGATACTCTCCATCCCTTCTACGAAAAACAGGCAGCTGGACCTCTCACTTTTTTCCAAATATTATTTTGGAGTAGTTTGAATAACCCTATTACCATTAACATACTGGCTTAAAAGCACCTGTTGTAGACCAGCATTTCCATTTCCAGACAGGACAAAATTGGAAAAAGAATAAAACCAGAGAAAGTTCTAATGAGATGCTAGCAAGGATAAGAAAGTGATTGCTCCATAAATTATTACTAAACCCACAAAATACCTAGGGAAGTCTGTAGAGAAAGGACAATTGTCTTGCATCTGCATAATAAACATCATCATACTTAACACATTTCTGTATCTGAACCCTTTTTCCCCGCCTGCAAGCCTTTCAGGTCATGGAACTATCAAATAGCTCAAGCTCCAGAAATGCTTTTGGATACCTCATGATAAACCATCCTAGGAAAATGTTACCGCATGTAACTTAAATGTATTTTAAATGCATCATCTGGATGTACAGTCACATTGTATCATGGTAACTTCAAGCCTTCCTATTTGCATGGCCCCTGTTATTTGTCATACTGCAAGTCATTGCATGGGAGCTAGAATTTTAAAAAAGGAAAAAAAAAAGAAACAAAACAAAAAATTCAGGGCAAATATTTCTGCCTTGGTAAAATGAAGCATTTAGATCAATGACAGATTAACAGAATCACTTGAACAGAAAATCACAAATACAGCTCCAGAGTGAGAGTCACTGATTGGCATGATATAGAAGACTGGATAGTAAAAGAGTGAAGCAGTGAATGAAATCATCAGATGAAACTGTGGAATTTCCTTTGCTTGAGAAGTTCAAACCACAAGGCATGACAAAGACTGTTCGCGTGGAGCCTGCAGCAGTGGCTGGATTAAGTCTTTACAAGTTCTCTGAATATACAGAAGAAAGCAAAACAAGAAATGCTAAAGCAACTTTAGTCAGACTTGTACTCTAAGTACTTAGAGTGCAAGTTTACTTTTATTGATCGAGTAAACTGTGGCAATTAATTAGAGATCAGTTCCCTCTAAGTATAATATAGAGCACTGGCAGAGTAACAGCAAACATAGCACAAGTCACTGCCGTGCTGTAAATAGAATTTCTCTTGATTTGTGTTTCCAGTCTCCGCTCGGTATCACACAACTCTAAAATCACATCTCTGATGGCAGAAACCTGGCCCTTACCCTCCACTGCAGACCTCGGCATCGCTCTTTCTGTAGGTCTGGAATGAACCGCAAGTTTAACATTCTGCATCTCCAAAGTCATTTGCGCCAGACTCTCCTGCAGACTGTTAAACTGCTGCTGCAAACTCCCTAGACATGAACTGACTTGTTTAGTGTAGTTTAGCTGTTCGTTTAAAGGAATTAGAAGAGCATCTATATTTACGGAGTCATTCCTGTCTTTTCTAGTTACCAAAGCACCTTCTTTTATTTCCTGTGATGTCCTTGTTTGCAGCACAGTTTTCAGGTCTGCTATGATGTCACTGAGATCCTTCTGCTGTAAGGAATGACTGAAGGCCTGTTCTTTGATGGCTTCTTGCAGATTTATTGGGCCCTTCTGCGCTTCAAGCACCAAGACTTTCAATTCTTGCAGCCTTACTCGGTTAATGTAGGTGGAACCAAGAACACCTATAATGGCTCCCAGTACAGAACCAATAATAGACCAGTTCTTCGTTTTTTCAGCTCTTGTTCGCTCTTTCTCATGGCTTTCCCTTACAGCTGCAGAGAACAGAGAGAATTTTTCTCTCTCAGATTCTTCTGCATTTAAATAGGCAGCTCGGTACCTCTTCTCTTCCTGCAAGAAACACAGCGATTTGAAGCAGAAGGTACAATACGAGGTATAATACAAAGCTATACATTCTACACTAAAAAAATAAATAAAAGAATCCCCCAAAACCCCAGTGCAGATAAAGGAAAGGAAATGAAGAGCATCCATTAGTGCTGTTTCCGAAATTTTCCTACTTAAGTCAATGAGACATCATTTTAAGTGAAAACTGAGAAAAGGAAAAGGTCACTGAGAATTACAGATGATCCTCTACACAAGAATCTGTCACATGCTGATGACAGAAAAAGAGTATGAGTGGGGAAACTCTTTCTCTCCCCATTACATTCATTTTTCAGGCACTGCTTCCTTCTCCAAATGCTGCATTTACCACAATTCTTCCTTTCAGTCCTAAACCCCTTAAATGGGAACTGAAAATAGGACTGGAAAGGATGTCTCTGACATGTTCATTGCATGAACGTAGACACTTCTTATTCCTCTGCCTTCTCTTCCTTAGCCTGCTCACAGATAAACGTCTTCCCTTTCTCCCTTCTCACTGGTTTCAGCAGGGCAGCTCCTGTTGTAAACCATTTTATCGCAGAAAAATAGCGGAAAGTTATCCAGTTGTTTTCCCGCAGTACAATTCCACTGGTTTAGCAAAGGAATCACTGCTTTTGGTGGTGGTGGTGAACCTGTCCAGCAGCTCGCTGCATCTCCCAGAAATATTCTCATTTTTCTGAGCCTATATTTCTTTTGTGAGATGGCACCACCACCTTATGGACAGCAGGGACTTGAGTTCTATCTTTCTTCATAGTTGTACAGAGCTCTTTTCTTCTTCAAGTCTCATCCACACAGACCTGATCCCTTATTTAGACAACTACAGCTCCCTAGTTCTTTCCTGATGTTCCACCCACTGATCCAGGAGTTCAGTTTAAGCTCAGGCACAGGTACCCACTCCTCGCATGGGCTTTACCACAGGTGTATCTGCTTCCAGGCCTCTTCCCTGCTGTTCCTGCTGTTTCATCTGGATTTCCTACCTTGGGTTTATCTCCAATTGATGGGCTGTTAATAAACATGTTTGTGCCACCAGCCCAGCTTGGCTCATCCAGCTGAGGTGTCCTGTTGCTGAGGGTACTGTCCCAGCCTCATCTTCTTGCTTTTTCTCCACCCCCCACAGCAGCCTCACTCTTGCTGCTTTCTGACAAAAGCTTTAATAAATTGCCTGGGTGCTGCAGCCACATAGGAGGCAGCTGAGAGAGTCTTCACAGATTGACAACCAGAGAGGAGGTTCTGCCATCACAGAGGAGGTTAATTCATTGAATCCCAGCTTTTTGTTGACAAGCCACCACTCTACTTTCCAGGCTCACTATCTTCAGCTTTCTTCCCCAAATTCACCGTCCTATTTTAGCATTAACATATTTGATTTGCATAGTAGATCAAACAATCTATGACAAGCATCATCAGAAAAACTTCAGAACTGAACTGCACCCGCAAAAACAGTCACTAGTGATGGAAGCAAAGCACAGAGATTTTCATCGTATTTGTTCAAGTACCAACAAAGTACCTGCAGCAGCCTGTGTTCCAGAGTAGCCAGTTCTAAATACTGGCTGTCGTCCCGAGAGACCCTGTCCAGCCGGTCCCGAATTTCCTTCAGTTTCATTTGCTGGGCTTCTACGTTTTCACGAGCCTCTCGCACTATTCCCCGAGCTATCATAAAGACATTTTCAGCCTGAGACAAAAAGAGTATTTATTTTAGAGACGTTTTCCCAGACAGTTCTAAATCACTAATTATAAGAATTTTTAGGGAAAAAAACCCAAAACCAAACAAAACCAACAACAGAAGAAAGGACACTCCATTTCAATCTAAAGTATAAGCTATATTTACTAACATGCATAGACTAGAACACTCATAGCATCTGCACGGTAAAAAGACACAACTCCTTAGAGTTCTTGGGCTTTTTTTGCCTCACAGTGTTTATACTTCATATAGCTCAAAACAGAATTTCTAAATTTCCACATTATCTCCATGTTTACCTCTGTCACTTTTCCCTGGGCCTCCCGAACTTCGTTAATTCCAACAAACTCTTCATATCTGTCCCACCAACTCTTGCACGTTGCAGACACCTTTTGAAGGGAGTTTTTTCCCAAAACGGTCCCAGCTTCTGTCAGCCGATTCAGAAGACCCATGGTCACTTCTATTGCAGACCTGGCTTCAGGCCTCTTAGGTGCTGATGAGCAGTAAGTCCGTACTATGTGTAAATTAATTTTTGGACTCCACTTTATCAGCGAATGGTGATATTGCAGACCACACGACACCGAGGACACACTTGACTTGTATTTCATTGGCCCCATGTCTTGAATTTAATCACTGAATAAAAGCGCTACAAGGATGAAGAAGAACAATTATTGAAGTACGGCTCATTAATACCTCTTCAAACTACACATGTACCGAAACAAATAAAAACCATCGCTAGTTTTACACCACTGCTTACCTAGAGAACTTGCACAATTTTCAACAAGGGGCAGTTCTGCCACAGATTCCTGCATTTCTGCTGTTAGTAAGTACTTCCACCATGCTTCTTGATTACTAATTCTCTCACTGCATCAATAGTGATCATGTGTGGATCCAATACCAGAAGGAGCAGCTTCAGAGTAATTTAATGCTTCGGCACAGAAGCGATTGCCGTGTGAGATTTTGCACCATGTCACAGGCACCAATAATTCTGCAAAAGAACAGAAAAGGGAAAAAGACAGAGAGGGGAAAAAAGTCTCAATAAGAAATGGGGTTTGATCATTCCCTTTATCTTACACTCCACAGATACACAAAGTCTAAGTGTTGAAGAATGCAGAGACATAAAGGACAGAGAGAAAGCACCGAAATGTTGAACTGAAGACAATGTAAAACATAAGGAAGAGCAACAAGATCAGAAAAATATCAGGTAGTGAATGCACAGTTAGGGCTGCATTTTAAAATTAGCCTAAAATTCTTGCTTACACTGCAAAAGCAGACTGCTGGTTATGTTTTTTGTCTGTTGATTTGTAAATAAGATCTTAGTTCCAAAGTGAGTGCATTCTTCTGAAAACTGTAAACAGGAAAACTTTCAAATAAGGTTTTATATGAAGTTTCAGTATCACTATATTAGGTTTTCACTAAAGTAATATAGAAACATGGGTTATTGAAAAGGTTTGATAGTTGCTGCACAGTTTTAAAAAATTATTTGAAAACAGTCTTCCATTATAATTTTAGGTGGCTAATGACATCACTTATGTGAAAATCTGGGTATTTCCACAGGAGAGGATTCTTCCTACTGGAACACGTTTTTATCAGCTTTTAGCTGGTTACTGATTCTGAATGCCACAGCTTCATTCCCTGTTATGTATATTCTAACGAACTGTAATAACACCAAAGAGCACTGTGCAAATCTTACCAGTCAGTTCATATGCATAATAATACGGTAGATCAAAATGTAACTGGAAAGGAAGCAAATTGTCTCCTTCCAACATCACTCATACGTTTTGCTGTTACAAAACATATTCTGTGTCACAGGCCATGTACTAAAACCTCAGCTCACTTCTGTCCATTCTACACTGCAAGATTTCCCTGTTTTAATTTTAATTTCACTACTACATGAAGAGCTTTATCAAATACTCAGGCTATGGAGACAACACAGTAAAAGGAAAAATATGAGATTTTTAGAATAATTTCTATATAGACAGTTGCAAACAGACTGCAAAGAAAGTAATCTCAGTCTGAGCCAACAGGACCTAAGACAGTCACAAAAACTTCATCAAGATAAAATGCTTTGGCTCTCTCCTGCTTCCCTTGTAAGAAAATTAGATTCCTCTGCCTGTAGACATTGACATGTTCTGTCAAAACGTTGAGACCGCAGTTGCTACACACATTCGACACTAGACACACAAATAAGATTAATAACAATCTTATTTCATAGCAATTTCTTTTGTCACGGCCAAAACATAAAAACAGAATTTCCAATAAACCATCACACGCTTACAATTCAACTTCTCACACTTGAGGGGAAAAAACCTCTGATTTTTACAGACGACTGAGCCCTTCCCAGCCGGGGAGGCCCTTCCACCGCACGCAGAGCTACGAGCCTGCACTCCCGGTCCCTACAGACAGCGCAGCCGGACGGTCACCGCCCCTCAGAGACAGCACCGGCCCGGCCGCAAGCACCGGCCTCACCTCAGACACAGAGGGCGACCCGCGGGACGGAGCGGCCGCCGCAGGGGCTCCACCGCCAGCTCTCGCCTACGCCGCGCCCGCCCGGAGCGCTGAGCCGAGCCAAGCGAAGCCGCTCCTCGCCCCGGGCAGCCCGCCCCGAGCCGCCGGCCCCGCCGCACCCGCCACCCAGCGCCGCCGGCACTGCCGACCTGCCCGGGGCCCAGCCCGGTGCCTCAGGCGGAAGCGGCGGCGGAAGCGCTACGGCGGCCGCGCGGGGCCAGGGCGGAAGCGGCGTCCCCTGCGCGCGCGGGCGTGGGGCGACGCGGCGGAGCGGGCACCATGTCGGGCCGAGAGGGTAAGGCCGGGCCCGGGGCCTCCGGTCCCGCACTCCTTCTCGGGCCTCACTGTCTCCTCTGTCTTTGCAGGCGGCAAGAAGAAGCCGCTGAAACAGCCGAAGAAGCAGACGAAGGACCTGGACGAGGTAAGGCGGCGGGCGGGCACCGCTGGGCTCTGGCCTGGGCCGCTTTCTGTAGCGATACACTGTCTGTTAAACAGCACGTTGTACCGGGCGTCGTTCTGACGGTAACACTCACTGTAAGGGACCAAGGGCTGATGCGCTGCCGTCGCCGCCCCGGTTTCCCGCCCCGGGTGATCCCGGTGATCGCGGCGGTGCCGGCGGGCGGAGGAGGCCGGAGTGTCCTCCCTAAGCAGCGGCTGGGATCTGGAGTCCTGGCAAGTTAACACCGTCACAAGAGCCTGGAACAGGATACAAAACCCGGGGATTATCGAGTAGTTAAATCAGATAACAGTGAATGTCACGTTAGAGACAGTTAAATGTAAGGGTTGGAGTATGGGTGTAAGTTATTATTTCTGAGGATTGTGGAGGATGGATGAGGCATCAGTGGCTGGAAAAAGATGAATATGATGACTCTTTGAAAAAGGAAAAAAAAAATCATAGCTGTCTAAATAAGAAATGGTAGAACCAGTTGAGTGCTTGCAAGGATCGAAGTTATAATAGTGTAAGAATGAATAGCCAGCATGGATTTGAGTAAAGGTGTGCGCAACAAAGGCAGTTGTGTTCTGTAGCAGGGCAGAGCTCAGTGTGTGGAGAAGAGCAGCTGGTGCAGGTTCTTGCTGCTGGCGCAGGTCACGTTCCCAAATGGAAGGCAGGAATGGGACCACAAGTCAAGAATGGGACAGCAAAAGGAGCTGAAGGGGAACGTGCGACTTTCTGGGATCCCACGCTCTGGCAGCAGTTACTGACAATTTGGTGTCTTGACGGCACAGACACACCGAGTGGCGTTTTGCAAAGTGTTGTATTTGATTGGAGTTTAAGTATTATTTTGGTTAGTGCCTCGGCTGGCTAACTGACTGACAGTGTGGCTTATGCTCTTGGTAAAAACCAGAAAATTTGGAGGGGCCACAGACTGTCAGAGGCCAAACTAATCTTACTAAATCAGAAGTTTAAAAAATGCGCTAATTTAATTAAGCATGTATACTAAGTCCCTTTCTTTAGTAAGAATAATTAACTTATACAAGGAGAATGGCTGGCTAAACTCTAGGTCCACCTGATAGAATTTGAGATGTAGATCATACACTGAACATCAACCTGGAAAATCAGGTATTGCAAAAGAAAATGATAAAAGATGTATAAATGAAATCGTGGATGTCAAACATGGTGTCATCATATATATTTTCCTTCCAGTATTGCAATAGTGCAAGCACTTTGGGGCAACACATTGCAAGAAAAAAAAAAACACTGAAGTGGATCAATGGGAGGGATTGATTTACTAGAAAGACACATTAGTCTACAGAAAAAAACCCAAAATGTAACAAAACAAATCAAACAAATAAAAAAGTGGAAAACCTGGAGAGATAAACATAATATTCTATTCTGTGAGGGGTAGGCAGGAGAAATAAGAAGCTTACATTGCCACAAGGAGAGCTGTAACTTAACGAAGAAGAAAACTTTCCAATTATAAAGGTAGTTGAGCCATGGACTGGACTGGTGAATAATCTATAGAATCTCAGTTGTCAGGGTCCTCAGATTAGTTATCCCAAAATCCTGAGTACTGGGGAAAAACTACTTCTCATTGGATTTCTTGGAACTGATACAAATGTATTAAACCTGGCAAAAATATTGACATATATGTGTAAGGATTTTTTTTTTTTTAATTAATGCTTTTTTTTAGGTAAAAGCCACCTTTATGATTAGACAGCACTTGTGTGCTTGGCTCCCAGTGACAGTGGTGGCATTTTAGTTAGTAGTTTTAGTGCAAACATCAGGCATTCAGAGAGCAGAATGAGATTATGCCATAGGAAATGATACTTGTTTAATTTCAGAAAGATGAAATATGCAAAGTTAAAAGTTTAGTTGTGTTCTGGTACAGCAAAAAATCTTTCATGGTTCTGCAAGGTTTTGCCCATTTCATAGTATTCAGCCATCTTGCATCAGTTCAGTCAGGTTGTTATTGCTCTTAGAACGTTACATTTGTTTCTCATTGCTTGTCAGTTGTTTTTGAATTTTTGGGGGAGGAGACGTTAACAAACACTGTTGTTCTTTTCTTTAGACAGATCTGGCATTTAAACAAAAGCAGAAGGAGGAGCAAAAGAAACTTGAGGAGATGAAAGCAAAGGCTGCTGGAAAAGGGCCCCTCAGTAAGTGAGGTGCCATCCTGATAGGAAAAATGGAGGGCTTGCTGGCTTCAAAATTTTAATGTTTTTGCTTGAGAAACATAAAAAGGCATGTACTTCTGTGTTAGTTAACGTACACCAGAAAGTCGATGGCAGGTGCACGTGATAAGTAACAGATGCTGTTTTTTTCTTTTCTTTCACTATGCCTTTTTATCCACAAATTCCCGATGCAGGTTCTGCATCGTGGGAATCACGTGTATGTCTGGCATGGTAACCTGTTCCAGTGGGATGGTGCAGAGACATTTCTACTCTTATTTTAGCACACCGTCCTTTTCTTTCAAGATATTTTACATGTAGGCTTTGCCACAGTCTTGAAAGTTTAACAGATCCAGTCCTTGTTCTCTTAGAGGATGAATTTCTTCAAGAGCAGTAGATTCCTGGCAGAAAAAGAAAATCGTGAATGGAAATTAGTCTGCCTTCACCCCTTTTGCCTAAGTAAAGTCAGCTGTGTCACTGAAGAACACTTGCAGGATGCATCTTGATGGTGCATTGAGCCAAGTCTTTGTCTCAGTGATAGTAGATGCGTTAATATGAGCATATGCACTCAAGTTTGCAGTGATCGGATTAGAGATGTTAAAAGGTGCACCCTGCCTGTTCCCTCTAGGTATTTTTGACCTGCAGTCGTTTAATGTGACTGATCACTTTTCTATTGTCTGAAGACTGTTAGACTTTACACTTCGCTTCCTATTCTTTAGCAAGCTTCAGTTTTGAAAGGTCTCAGAAAGACCTTTCCAGCAATCCTGTAGCAATTTAGTTTCACTAACAAGCTCCACTATGGCATCTTGTCAGATGCTGTTTGAAAATATGAAATCCCCTGGCTTCACTTTATCCGTGCACTTAATGATAACCTCAGAGTTACAGCAGGGCAGTGAGGGAGGATTTACTATTTACAGGGGTTGTTTTATCCATTTGCTTTATTACAGACTCTGTTATCCTCTCAGAGATCAAGGTCAGACTCGCTGGTCTGTATTTCCCCAGCTCTTCACAGAACCATTTCTGTATCTGGGAGCTGTGCTGACAGTCCATGAGTCCTCTGATATGGTGGCTGTAATGATAAGTTTCAAATCTTAGCCAGCAGTTCTGCATTTTCACATTAGAGCTTGTCAGTGCTCTTGGAGGGAGTACCATCCAGTCCCACTGACTTGGGATATTTATTTTTTATTTGTCTCAAATTGATCTAGTTCCTCTGGTTTAGTGGTGTACAAAAAATGTACTGGGTGTGGGACTCAGAATGTCTTTGGTATTACAGAGCAATGCAAAACAATTCACTGAGCCTCTCTTCTATGTCCTTACCATCCTAAACTTGTTCTGCGTAGGGCACTTCAGCTTACAGATTTCTTCATAGTTCTTTCCTGATATTACTCTGCCTTCTTCTAGGCTGGATTTCAGTCATCTGGTCCTTGTCCCATGCTTGCCAAAGCAGACAGTGATTATTATGTTGTGGGAAGGCTAGACTGTTCCCTAGAGCCTCAGCAATGCAGTCAGTTGTACTGCAGTGCAAGGTCTGCTGTCGACCATCAGCCCTTACAGCCTGTCGTGCTGTAGCCTTGCTATTCTTTTTTCCTTTCCACTCATCATACACGACACATGCTGTAAAAAATAGCATTTACAAAAAATGCCGCACTTGTTGCTGTGCTAGTATGTTGTGTTTTTCCACCCTGCTTTAGTCTCTTTAGTAATAGGGACTGCAGAGAACAGCTAATTCCAGAGAACTGGAATTCTCATAATTCCAGTACCTGCTTCTATGGAGCTTTGATTCTAACCGGGGGCTCTGGTTACTGTAGGGATACCGGGGCTTTTCTTCCCTTAGCCTTGAATTTGACTTGACCAGACTACGCTCCTACTGTATAAGAAATAAACAATGGACAGTGTCCATAAAGGAACAAAGGAATTGCTGAAATATTTAGTTCTGTTGTAGATTTGTAGGGGATATTTGGTTCCAGGAGAAACTTTTTCTGAAGTTATTCATTTGGAGTAAAGTATGTGAGACCACAAACACAGAAGAGTAACACATGCAAAAACAATTAACCAGTGGGGATCTGAGTTGTATGGGCACTCTAGTGGGGATTTGATTTTATGAGGAACTGAATTTTAACAGTTTTCTAACCAGTTGTGTTGTTTCTTTTGGCAGCCAGTGGTGGAATAAAGAAGTCTGGCAAGAAGTAGTTTGATCAAATCGCAGGGTAAGAAGTGATCGAGTTACTCAATGGACCTGCAGACTTCAGAGAGTCGTGAAAACTCACTGTCATTTGGGAAACATTGTACATTTTGTTTAGTCATAATAAATCTTTTTTGTTAAGATGTAGTATTTTATCTCTTCAGGTTTTGTTTTAAAAATTGCATTACTGTTTTATACTGGAAACTAAACTTTTACTGAAGACCAGTTGCGACCTTACGAAGCCTGAATGCATCTGCTGGTTTGGTAGTCATTTGTGAGACCAAATTTCAACTTCTGCTCTTTTTTTGATAACAGGAGTCAGGCCTTATTGTTAAAATCCACAGTTTTAGTCTGGAGGCAGAGGTTTAGCTGCAGCTGTCCAAGATGTGATGATATCAGTGCATGCTCTCATAAGAGCTGGAAGTTTTGTCTGCACACAAGGGTGAGTTACACTTCCATTGCCAGCAGAGATTGCCTTAGCATCAGCCACTATCCAAATCAATATTCCTTTTCATATTACTACTTAAGTACACTGTTGTACTATGCCCTGTAGTCCCAGTGGCTGCTGAACTTGCCTTTGTCCTACAAATAGTCACCTACACCTTGTTTTCCTTGAACTTCTGTGTACCAACATCATTACACTCTCGGCGATACCTTTGTGGGGGAGAGGAAAACTGCTTATGGAACTAGAAATTTTTGAAATGAACAGCAGTGACAGTACACTGGGTGTAGAAACTTCAAGGTAGGAATGTGACATTCCCAAGGTAGGAATTGAGGGGGAAAGAATTAATGCAGAGTGTGTCTGCGTTAGAGGAAACTGAGGAGTGGCGGAAGTCACTTGGTTTGTTCAGCCTGGAGGAGACTGAGACCTCAGCAGTTACAGCTTCCTCACAAGGGGTGGAGGAAGGGTGGGCACTGAACTCTTCTCTTTAGTGACTGATGTCAGAACCCGAGGGAATGGCAGGAGGATGTGTCAGGGGAGGCTCAGCTGGACATGAGGGAAAGGTTCTTCACCCAGAGGTGCTGGACACTGGAACAGGGTCCCCAGGGAGGTGCCACAGCCCCAAGCCTGACAGTGTTCAAGGAGAGACTGGACAACACCCTCAGACACACGGTGTGAACTGTGGGGTGTCCTGTGCAGGGACAGGAGTTGGACTCCATGATCCTTGTGGGTCCCTTTCAACTCAGGACATTCTGTGATTCTTACCTGAGTGAACGGTAATGGTGAGATCTGGGCTGCTTCCACAGGAAAGACAGCTTCAGTAAACAGTGATGCGCTTTTTGTCTGTGCGGAGTTACACGGTAAATCTGAAGACATTGTTGGCCCCTCAGGAAGAGACCGCAGATGTCAGTGCACAAGGTGCCGCTCAGAAGGTTTCCTTGTTTCTAGAGGGCTGGGGTGACTGTTGAGGGGGCGCAGCGTTCCTCGTCCTCTCGAAGCACGTTTCAGCAGGGCAGGAGCGGCCCTGGGCACCTGGCGGAGGACCGGAGGGGACAGGCCCTGCCCGGCCCCTCGGCGGCGGTTCCGGGGCGGGAGCGGCGCGCGGGCTCTGGCGCCCCCCCGCGGTCACGCTGCGGCGCTGCAGGCGGTCTTGCTGGCCGGTACCGCAGTCGTGCGCATGCGCCCCTCGGAGGCTGCGAAGAATGACGCTGGCGCATGCGCACCAACAGCCGCGCACACCGCGGGCCTCGCCCTGTCCATTATCGCCGTTGTGCGTTTGCGCATGCGCACCGCGTCCCGCCGGCCCCTCCCCGCCTCGGGAGCGGATGTCTCCTCCGGAGCTCGCGGAACCGCCGCACTGCGCGTGCGGTCTGCTGTTGTGGGAGGATGCGCCGGGTGCCGCGCGAGCCCCCCGCCTGAGGGCGAAGCGCGAGCCCCCCGCCTGAGGGCGAAGCGCGAGCCCCCCGCCTGAGGGCGAAGCGCGAGCCCCCCGCCTGAGGGCGAAGCGCGAGCCCCCCGCCTGAGGGCGAAGCGCGAGCCCCCCGCCTGAGGGCGAAGCGCGAGCCCCCCGCCTGAGGGCGAAGCGCGAGCCCGGGCGGTCCCCTCAGAGCGCGGCCACCCTTCGGTTCACAGAATCCCGGAATGTCAGGGGTTGGAAGGGACCTGGAAAGCTCATCCAGTGCAATCCCCCCATGGAGCAGGAACACCCAGATGAGGTTCTACAGGAAGGTGTCCAGGCGGGTTTGAATGTCTGCAGAGAAGGAGACTCCACAACCTCCCCGGGCAGCCTGGGCCAGGCTCTGCCACCCTCACCCTGAAGAAGTTTCTTCTCAAATTTAAGTGGAACCCCCTGTGTTCCAGTTTGCACCCATTGCCCCTTGTCCTATCACTGGTTGTCACCGAGAAGAGCCTGGCTCCATGCTCGTGACACTCACCCTTTATATATTGATAAACATTAATGAGGTCTCCTCAGTCTCTTCCAAGCTCAAGAGCCCCAGCTCCCTCAGCCTTTCCTCACACAGGAGATGCTCCACTCCATCATCCTCATTGCCCTGCACTGGACTCTCCAGCAGTTCCCCAGGCAGCCCTGAGGCCCCGGGGCCACCCAGGACCGGCTGCCTGCTCAGCGATGCTCAGAACATCTCCAGTGTGGTGAGAGGTGCTTGTCTGCAGAGCCTCAGCATGTGATCCCAGGCAGCCTGTTCCTTAACACCCCAAAGCCAGGCCTCCCCAAAAAGAAAAGCCTCCCAGAACTTTACCATGTGTGGGTTGTGTTCGCCCTTGGCACCATGAGAGGCGTTCTCCAGCATCTGCAGACAACGGCTTGGAGACTAGTACCAGGGCAGACATTGGACATGTTTTATCATGGAATCCTTTAAGGACCACAGTCCTCTGAATTTTTGTGGCACAGCATCCCATCAGCCCTAATGGTGCAAAGGCTTCTGTTAATACTTTTCTCAATGCCCTTTGTGCAGCAGTCAGGCACCCTTTTTGGCAGGAGCTGGATCTTCTACAAGACAGCACAGTGTGCTAATATCATTCTGGTCTAAACATGCCTGTAAGTTCTTTAAAGCTTTAGGTGAATCAGCTTTGGTGTTAATTCGGTGGGTTTGGAGAGAGGGGTAGCCCTGGATGCTATGGTGGTTTAAAATGAGGATGAAGAGGGAATGTGAGACAACACCTTCTAGATCTGGCCAGAACGTGACAGAAATACAACCTTGGCAGTGTGTCAATAAGCAGTTGTTTGCCTCGGGAGTTGCTAAATTAAATGAATGAGGTTGCCAGTCACAGTGAAGCTTTCCCGAGGTGGTCTGAGTGAAACAGATTGAATAGAAATGTGTGCTCTGCAGCATGAGAGAATATGCAAAGGCATTTCAGCCAAAAATCAAGACAAGAGAGAAAGAGACCAAATGGCAAAGTGACAGATCACTGCTGTGGGAGAGCTGTTCTCAATAGGCTTTAGTTTAATGTAGACATTGAACTGCCTTCCTGGCCAAGAATCCTCCTGTGTTTAATACAGGCTACGGAAATGGAGCTGAACAAAGGAACACTTTGATTGTATGTTTTTACATAATACTATGTTATAAATGGCATTTCATTCCTTAGTGCAGCTCCAGCTCAGTGTTAAACTAATGCAAAGACATTATAGCTCCTAAATCACATATATACATAAAATTACCCAGTCTGAAGGGCACAGAAAAAAACAAAGCCCAGGAGGCAGTATGAAATGAATGCCCATGATTAAAATAGTAGTGGAATAAATGCAAATATTGTTTATAGGGAAAACTGTTGAAGGATATGATTGCTATAATGAATTCAAGTCAAGCTCTAATGTTTTAAAGTACTTTGTCTACTCTTTTGAGTTATTTCAGGTCCAAGGAAATCATACCCTACTCTGAACAACTTCCACATACTGATTCATGTGAGGTCTTGAATATGAAACTTCTCTGGCTTCAGGCAGCCAGGCTGGAGGACTGCCTTTGAACCGCTGCTCTGCCACAGACTTGCTTTATGACCTCGCACAAGACATTTTGCATTTTAGTTTTCTTCTTTCCACAGAATGTGGACAACGCTATTAAATATTCTGAGGCTTAATTAATAAATAATTGTAACGTACAATGATTCTAGACTGAGAATGCCTAAAAAAGCATGAGCACACAACCCAGAACATCCTAAAATGCTTCGCTGCACTGCCCAGCAAGCTTTAAAACACTGAGAGTTGCTGGGGGAGTTTCTCATGCTTTTATGTTCCAGCTGATCCTTTCTCCCCCAGCTGCCTTAAACAATTAGAAAGAGAGGCACAATATAACACAGATACAACAGCAGTTTGAGCACAGAGCTCCTGGGTCGGCATGAACTAGTGATTTCTTTGCAGCCTTTAGCAGCTCTGCCAATCTCCACCTTCCAATTTCCTTTTATCCAAACTGTAATGGCAGCATTTGGACCCCCATCTTCCAACGGCATTATAGTGGTTTCTAAGTTATGACCTTCCAAAGATATAAAACACATGCCAGGGTTTTTTGTTGTTGGTTTGGTTGTTTTTTTCGATTTCCTTCAAACAGCAGAACCACTCATTCAGTCTGACCTTTGTCAGAATTAAGAAACTACAGTACTAAATTCTTTCTTGCTATGAAATTTAAACATGGATTAGTTAAAGAATTTCTGGTCAAAAGGGATTGTTTTTCCAACAGATTTCATAAAATACTTCTAAGTGCATTACCTGCTTTAAAAAGCAGTTTTTCTACGCTGGAAACCAATTCTATCATGCCTCACAAAATGAAATTGCTCATTACAACTGAAATCTTAGATGTTTATTCCAACATAAAGCTAAGCTGTTTTCAGTCCAAACTTACCATTTGCTCAAGTGCACAAAAGTTACATCATTTGAACAAAGCTTTCCCAGACTGATGGTAGGAATTTGAATGAGGTCCTTTATTTCCTGTGCTGTAACAACCAGGCTGCCCTAATTAAACAGCTTACACATGACAGCTAAGTCACTTCCATCAGCACAGTATTAGGCATATTCCAGCCAGTAATTTCAGGTGTCAAGACTTCTACTTCAGTGAAGTGTTTATTCTTAGTCTAACTATCGTTATTGATTTCTGCAATGCCTCTCTCCGCTCTCATTTGCTTCACAGAATTACGAGCCATATACTGACGTCAGGAATGCAGAAGCCGTTATGACCATGTGAGCTACTCTCCACCACTGTTCACTAGATAATATTCTGCACCTCCCAAAGGCAGGAGATTAGGTAGGTAACAAATTTCCTAAAATCTTTCTGTATTTAGGAGCAGAGGGTCTGCCATTTCAATACTGTTTGTACAGATATCACTGAACTTGTAGTAACTCCAAACCAGAAGTTAGCTGGAGAGCAACAGGCTAGAGTTCCTCCTTTGAAAGAAAGCCATTAACATACTCCAGAGTTCAGGTGTAACTGGCAAAGTGTTAAAATGAAATACATACTCAAGTAAGTAATGGGAAAAAAAAAGTCACATAATTTTACTAAAGAGGGGGAAAAAAAAGAACAGGGCAAAAGTACAGCCATGATGTCAAATAGCTTAGCTCTCCAGGAGATTTATCTACTTACAGGAATTTATTTTTCCCAGATGTGGGAAAAAAATATTCTGGCCGAGAAGATAATTCCATTTAACTATTTAAATCACAATTCTTGCTTTGTCGTTTTGCTCAGTTCAAGTCACTTGTCTGTAGTAAGACAGCATATCATCTAAACTTTGGTAAAGTGGTTCCTGATTTTGAGTGTCGCTGCTATCGGTCTGCGCTGAAGGCGCCGCATCTTGAGCGCTGCAGCCGCGGGCCTGCATCCCTGGTGGCACATCTTGAGTGCTGCAACCGCAGGACTGCGCTGACGGTGGCGCATCTTGGGTGCTGCAGCTGCAGGCCTGCATCCCTGGCGGCATGTCTTGGGCGCCACAGTTGCAGCCCTCTGTCCCTGGTGGGACATCCTGGGTGCTGCAGCTGCAGCTCTCCATCCCTGGTGGGACATCTTGGGTGCTGCAGCCACATGCCTGCATAGCTGGAGGCACATCTTGGGTGCCGTAGCCATAGCCCTGCATTGGATATGCCATATCATGAGTGCTGTAGCCATAAGCATGCATTGGTGGCATCACGCCTTGAGCACCGTAGCCGTAAGCCTGCATTGGAAATGGCATTTCATGAGTGCCATAGCCATAAGGCTGCACAGATGACAGTGCACCTCGAGCGCCATAGCCATACGCCTGCATCGACAGCGGCACACCTTGAACACCATAGCCGTAAGCCTGTGCTGATGGCATCGTATCATCATCCTCGCTGCTGTCATCCTCCTCTGATGATGGGACTTGAGTGTCACTGCCACGGGCCCCGGTTGACACCGGCTCATTTTGAACATTGCTGTTGTAAGCCTGCGCTGATGGCGGCACATTTTCAGTGCTGCTGCCGTTGACCTGCGCTGATGGTGTCTGTTGGTTTTGTGTTGGCTCTGTTTCCAGTTTTTCAGAGGAATTTTCAGGACTGCTTGAATTCCGACTTCTGTAATTATCATCTTTCTTTTGTCCCAGAAAGTAATCAGAAGGTGGCGCAAATTCTGGATCTCGTTCATCTCTGAGTTCTTCCTGTTTCTTTGACCATTGTCCAAACATCAGTTCTGTTAGAAACAGGGAAAAAGGTAGATTGAATATAGAATTCAAGGTCTAAAGATCAGTCAGAAAGGAGGGAAAACAAATTAGCAAGCAGAGAAGATGCAGCTGTAAGAAGCCACTTGAAGTTCCTTTTCCATCTAGGACGAGATTGCTAGCTAAGCTGACAGTCCACTTTCCTTACAGAGCAGAAATGAAAGCAGTGAGCACTAACGATAACCACTATCCTCTATATGACTCATCCTAGTCACTTTAAGATCCTTTAACAATGTGGTCATTGGTTATGAAAAACAATTAGTTAGGGGTGAATCAAAATACAAACCAAGCAAAGCATTAAGAGCTTAGTTATTAAAAGATGAAGATGATGAGATGATCTCTTGTGGCAAAAACCAGTAACTTCTTCCTGCCATCATGTAGCACAAACTACAGAAACACGTCAAGAAAGACAGTAAGTCTTATGAACTATGAAATTTGTCATTCTGTCAACCTCTCCAGATCATCCAGAAATGGAATAACTCATATAGAAGAAAAAATTATGGGGACATTATAGCAGCTACTGGCACTAAAGCAAACCTTGCCAATCACTGCACTGCACACTAGATAGTCATTAGTACAAAGGGAGAGAGTATTTCATTGCTTCTCAGTTGTACTGTACTTTGTCACAAAATAGAAATGAAAGTAGCATTGTGCACACACTTCCAATAAATGTTTCTGAATCTACATTTGCTTACCTTTGCCTTTATCCCACTCTCGGACATAAGGCACGCCAGGCTTTGTATCTCTTCTCTCCTGGATAACAACCTCAACCTTTCTACTTGCTGCAGTAACTTTCGGAGCTTCTGGTTCCTCAGTAACACCTTTCAGCTCTATGTTACAGAAAGAGAGAGTAGTTTTTGTTAGTAATGGGATAAAATCTATATGAACTTCATAGGAGGAATAGGAACCAAGAATTATTTGCATTTATAGAGCTCATACTAGTTATCTAATTTCATTCTAATAATGAGATACATCTGAGTTGGTAGGTGATTTTTTTTTAATTATTGCATATTAGTTCAGAAAAGATAATGGGTAACCCAGATAATAATCAGGAAACTTATCTGCCAAGAGACACTTCATTATCTTTGTAGTTGTATCAGAAAGGCTGCTGAAAATCTATTGCCTAATAAACCAAAAAGGAATGTGTTGACTGTTATACTGAAATTAGAAAATCAAGTAAAAATAAGAACATTAGCGTGTTATCTCCATTTCATTAACTGGAGAAAACAATTTGCATTCTGAACAACAGTAACAGCAGTGGCACATTACTGTTGTTTCCAAAACTCTTCACAGTTAATCGCTTGCATAGAATTCTGCCATAATGAAATAATAGCCACATTTTATAGGGGGACACAATACCAGTGACAGGCCGTGTCATACGGGAGACAGTGTAGAGATGGGATAAGAACTCAAATTCATCATCCTAAATCCTAAAGTCAGCTGGATGTCCAATTTTCAGACTGCACTGAAACTGTATGTGTCTATGTTATATGATATCAAAATTAACTTGTTATTACCTCTTATTCTACCTCATCTTAAAAACCAAAAAACCAGTAAAATTTCAGCTGCTCTAACCTCAACCTGCATAATTAATGCACATAATTCCTTCTCTCAGGTGTGAATCAAAAAAAGCCTATGATCTACATACCACATTTCTACCTGCATTATTAAGCTACTTCTGCCATGATTTTACATCTATACACAATTATATGAACTCTCACTATCTTAACAGTCATACTAATTGTATATATAGGATACACAATACCAATATATTGAATGTCCAACCCTAAATCAATTAGAGTATATGTGTCCATCAATCAAGTACAAGATGAAATAGCAAGCACTTAACTTAAAAAGGAAGCAGATCATACCTGCATTCTCCAGTTTTTCTGCCTCTTCTTCTAATCCAGCTTCCCTTAACTTCTTAATCTTCCGTGCTCGAAGTTTAGACAGCCTTGCATCTAGAGCTGCCTTCCTTTTTTCTTTCAACTGTTCACGTTTAGTTCTCTGATCAAGTGTCTTAACAGCAAAGGAAAACATGAATTAATCTTCCTTCATTATTATAATAATGTTCCTTCACTAAACAACTAAAAGCAATCCATATAAAGTACTATGTTTCAATACAGAGAAAGAGGCCGAATTATTTTCAGAGTCAGCCACAGGCATCCCCTAGTATAAGACTGATACAACCAACTGAAGATAGTGACCACTGAAACTAGGATGTTTACTCTTTAAACCCTTACCTGCTCTCTTAGCATATCCAGTGTTGCCCGTTGTTTATTCCTAAGTTCTTTGTCACGAGAAAAGGCAAAGTAACCAACACCAAGCTGTCTGGCCTCTGAAAAGAAAAAGTTACACTCAGTTTAAAATTGCAGTAACTACAAGGACCATACACCCTGCTTTCACACACTGAATTACTCCCAACAACGCACGACGCATTAGTTTCAGATGGCTAAAAAGGGCTTGTTTTAGATGATGTATGTAGATTCCTGAAGAACACAGGAGGGGGATAATGAAATTAGAAAGATACATTTGAATACAATACAATTTGAGAAAAAATAAATCTAATTTATATACTGGTAATTTGAATGGTTACTACACATGTGACTTAACATGCAGCTACACTTTGCCATGTAGGTACAAGAAGTAATTTTCCTTTGCTTCCTCTAAAACTAATCTCCTTGGTGATATCAAGAGAAGTGATATAAAGGATGGAAGCATACCATTTTCTCGAATGTCCTCATAATGTATGGGCCCTATGGGTTTTCTGAGGGCTTCTTCTTCTTCTTTTTCCCACTGCTGTCTCTGAAGTTCTCTTCTCATGTCTTCAGATAACAGAGTAGTCCCATCAGGGCCTTGCCTAATTAAAAAAAAAAAAAAAAGGAAAAACAAAGTTAGGGATTACAGAGCAGAACTTACTAGTTTTATGGTACTGAACAGCGAAAGTATGACTGGGCCTAACCCGCTATTGCAGTTTTTACATAACATAGATCATTGCAGGCACCATTTAGTGATGCAGCATTGACAACTATTGTACACGGTGAAGACAGAAATACAGAATTACCTCTGAAACAATGTACTAATAGAACACGCTGTTAAAAGACTTAAACAATGTCATATTCTTTCTCACAGGCTTTATGAAATCATTATCAAATCACAGAATGGGAGATAATCACTTTCGTTGGCATCTGTTGGGATTCTAGCAATCACATATAGAAACATTTCAGATCTAACATAAGAAAATGAAAAGTATTTGAAATAGCAAAAAACTAGCCATTAATTTACCCTAGAAGTCCATGCCAAGTATTAATACCCAATATGGGAAATATTTTTGTTTTCCCAAGAGAAGCAGCAGGATATTTTTCTTTTATCGTCTAGCGATAGCTGGTTTTGCTGACCAACTATCATCTGAATCAATGCAGAGACTGCAATTTCAAAGCACTTGTGTCCACTTTATGTTTAAAATATAGAGAATACGGTAATGAGTTGTTAATGTGAATGAATTTTCAATTCAGTAACAGTAAGGGCTCAGCTGAGGTGCCTTTTTATTATTTTCTGGAAACAATTCTGAGTGCTGCCATAATAATTTTAACAGAAGAGCTCTTAAACAGCTGTTTATCAGAAAAGCAAAACCAAACAAATGGAGATCTAACAAATTCACTTTGAGTATCATGATGAATTTGGAATGGCTAAAGGACTATTATTACTTCCCAGGTTAAGCAGAACCAGGAATCACTTCTCTGGGATTTTCTGGAAGGTTCAATAGAATACAATTTTCATACAAGGACCACAGTTTTAAAAGATGCATCAAGTATGTGAGAGACTGCTATGCCAATTTATTAGAACTTCTCTGTGCAAACTATGCTCCTTAAGTGATGTTTTAGATTTAGTCAACATCTACATCAAAAAGCATCCCATAGTAGTTTATTAGAAATTTCATTGGGGCTTTTATTTGATATCCATGGTCTCCATTTTGTTGCAATTTAAAACTAATACAACAGTCTCTCATTTCAAATTGCCAGCTGCCAAGGTGAAACAAAATAGAAGCCTCAGAATACCACAGGAATTTATAATAGAAAGATTTGATAAAATCACAGTAATGCACAATTTCTCTGTAGCTACTCTATTTTTTAAGACAAAACATTGTAACCAGCAGAAGTCTGTCTAAAGTAAATCTATAGAAAGAAGTAGCATCAAAAATTCCGGATTGAGAATGGGGTAACAAAGCAAAACCTCTCTTCCTTCTCATTAAAAATATATATTGTACATACTGCACGGAGCATACACTTCCATTAGAGAAACTACACCTTTTCCCTTGAAGTTCCTGATCCATTTTAAGCAGACTTGGCAAATCCTTCTTCATACAGCGTCTAGATCGGCCCAAGAAATCAACATAATCAACCCTGTAATGAAAGCAAAGGGAATTTGATGCAGAACTTATAATTGCAGATTCAGAGAACTCTTAACCAGAAGACAGAAGCAGTGACACTTTCCATTCATCCCCTCTCAGTCTCTCCGTGTGTGACAGTTTATTCTACCTTTCAATTAACAGAGGTTACATTCTGAACAGGGCACACAGAGTTTTATCACAGACATTTACTCAATCTCACTTCGTGCCGGCTGTTTGCCTTGGCAATCCAATGCAGTAAAAACATGCTCAAAAGTTACAATGTCATACAGTTTTCACACTAAAATGAAACTGAGCCTAGTGCTTGCTTCCCATGGTGAAAATAATGATGCAGCATTGACTTCTTGTGGATATGAACTGGTACAATATATTTCAATTATCAGTCTAAAGCTCATTTAGAATAGGCTGATAGCATTCATTCAACTGGCATAACACAGGCTGACTAAAATGCAAGCAAAATGTTCCTTTGAAGCACATATTGTGCTTCTTATTCAACTCTTTGTAGTACTGAATACTTAATTTACAGTTGTCAAAAAGCCGGTAAGAGCTATAATATTGTCCTGTAATGCTATAAAGTTCCTCAGCATTCAGCTGCCTCAATTATTCCATTCTAAAGAATGAATATTACATCTGAAAAAGCATGACTGGCAAGCTAGTTGCCAAACCTCAAACTTTTAAAGACCTGTGCTTTTAATAAGTTAGGTCTTTTACATAATTTCTAGAGATATCTACAGCTCAGTACATGCTCAATATCTTTTTTTTTTAAATAATAAAGTAAGATCAGTAGGAAAAAAGTCTACATTCTCTATAGTCAAGATCTAACTATGGCTGCTGAATAATTAGTATTAATTATGCTAGCACCCAAATATCCTCATTAGGATATGGCCTCACTGAGATGGACAATATATTAATAATAATACATATCATGGAAGTGAGACGTAAGCAATGACAGAAAAACACCATGTGAATGGTAAAATATGTCAGTGTAAATTTCTGACACTTTACACTGATGAAAGCACCACGCAGTTGAAGCCCATCGCCCAGCAGTACCAACCATTCTTCGTCTGGGTCCTCGGGCGGTGGTATTTCTATTTCAGGTTGAGTTTCCTCATCATCTGTCTCTTTTTCTAAAGTCTTTCTAGCAGCTTCGCTCTGATACAGCTCCTGTACTTCGTGCTGTTTGTCTATGATCTTCTGAGTGAAATCCACTAGATACAAATCCTCAGTTTCTTCATCTAAGGCAGAAAATCGATTCTTAGAGAACAGCCATGAAAAGAACAGAACTGAGCACAAAATCCATACAAAATAGCCACAATTGGCTTTTCAGCTGCCAGCGATGCCCTTGGCCACACTATTGGGGAATACTTAAATCTCATCCAGTACCCAACAAACTCCACAGTGATAAGCTCTATTTCTGCATAGAAGTTTGAGGGTATTTTAAAGCAATCGTCTGTGTACAATACAGAAAAGGTGGTAATCTTTGCACTAAAATATTCTCTGCTCATTAACTATTTCAGAAGTATAGGGTTTGCTATGGAACAGTTCAAATACTTTTCTGATGCTTGACATTCGGTGTGTTGGCAGTAGTTAAGCAATCACTAGTGTACTTTCTAAACCAGTAAAGTGGTGAAGTCATATGGACAAAGAAAACATATGGTAAAGAAAATAGAGATGAATTGCAAGAAGATTTAATAATTACTTCTTGCAAGAGACTGAATGCGAGAAGAAAGGGACAGATTAGAATTCTCTGACCCTATCAGCTGCATGACTGGCATTCACATATGGACCAGCCAGACTCCCCTCGTTCTCCTCTTCATAAAGGTCCAAGAATTAGAATGCAGGACAGAATATCAGCAACGCAATCCAAAGACTGCATAATGGAGAATAAATTGATTTTGTTTCTCTAAGATTCTTTATTGAAAGACCAGAATATATTCCACCCACTTAATGAATGAGTGGAACAAGCCCATAGTGCTTTACTAGAACAGGCTGTCCTTCAGAAAGTAATTTTATTTTCTCTAGTACCTATATGTTGCCTCCCTTTCAAAGAGGAATAACCTATGTAAATCACTTTGCATAATAACTCCCGCCCAAAATTTCTAATGTAAGAAAAGCAGTGAATTCATACTGTAGCTGCTGTAAATCACCTGATAGTCAAAAATACCAAATTGTAGCGTGAACTTTACAAACAAATTACATATATGTATTTATATGCATACATATATATATCAAAAAGTCATTTTAGACCAGTTTTGTTCACCTGGGAAGTCGCCTTTTGTCATTTTCTCATACAGCTTTGCTTTCTCTTCCAGCTTCTTCCTGAAAAATAAAAAACCCCAACATTGCAATCCCACCAACTCCAAACACAGTTCAAAATGACCAATTTAGCCTTAAATAAATGGAACAGGAAAGTACCAAAGGTGCTTGAAATGTTTACTAGAAGCTGACTTATGCCTGTTTTTTGTTTTGAACCTTAACTGACTTTTCTGAAGATACAGAGAATACCCAGTTTCAGAGTTGATCCTGAAAATAATTTTAGTGTAGTCACAGAATTAATCTTAAGTGTAATTTGTGAAGTAGGCAGGAAGATGATGTTACAAGTATTCCAGCTCAATCTAACTACTACAGTCTGTCAGATAAATACTGGGAACTAGGCCGTTATTTGCAAGTATGAGATACTGAAATACTGTTTCACAGGGAAAAAAAAAAAAGAAAGATATAACATGGAGTTACACTTCTTCTTAGAAAATGAAGAGAAAATCTGAAAACCTTAACTGATTTCTGGAATGGTAGAAGACAATTTTGAAGAACTAGAAACTGCTTATAGAAAAATAGAAAAAGACTTATAAATTGCATTTTCAACATGTCTTATTGTACAACTAACCCACTTAGAAGATGAGTCAAATCTTGCAGAAAAATGAGCCGTTTTCTGTCAAGTCCAAGAAACACTTTGCCATAGAATTCTAATGTATCGCTGGCTTTTAATTCTAGAGATGACTTTCAGAAAGCAGCAACCTGACATACTTCAACAACTATGATAAGGTGAGGACGGGCATTCCTCGAGTGCGAGGCTGCGGGGATGCAGTTTGTATGTCACTGGTAAAGACCACGGAATTGTTGCTGGTCTTACAGTTTGGTCTAATGAGAACTGCTGGTCCAAAACATCCATACCTTGCTTTACCTGCTTTTCTAAACATGGAAATACAAGGTCTACAAAGCAGTCCTTGCTTACAGACCCGAAGAGTTACCTTGATTTATCTAATACATCATCCTCTTCTGTCTTCTGCTCAACATCTTTCTCAGCTCGATTAGCAACTCCTGTGTTTTGTTTGTTCCAGATGCTTGGTTTCTGTGGAGCATAATTTTATAACAACAAATAAAGAAATCAATAGAAATATTGAAATGGTAATGATTAAACAATATTTCACCTGCATAATGCAAACTTTGCAAATCAATAATGAAAACCTTCGCAAATAACACCTTAAACATGTTTGACTTGAGACTATACCTATTGTGCTGTAGGATGCAGCAGGTGTGCCCTAAAATTACACAGATTGCAGAATGATATAATAATTAAGGACAGGCTGAGAAGCAAAAAAATCACTCAGAAATCAGATAACGTATGTTCTGGCAAAGATGTCAAGATCAAAAAGAAGATGAAAGAACAATCTTGCCGATTACTGAAGTAATAACAAAGCCATGAACTGTTTCTCTTAGAGTCAGTTTGCCTGTTCACAGCATAACACTGTAAATGCTGCCTGTTCTTCAAATATGGCAGCAATACTGTATTCTACTATGAGAAAGCTACAGAATGACTAAAAACTAATGCACAGTAAAGAGTAAAACATGAGAAATAATTATATATTCATTATTATACACCACAATACAGAGGAACAGATAGCAGAGCATTTATCAAGAAGAGCATCTCATCCTCCATCCTTCAGAGAAGCACACGAAATCTCAGAGAAAAACAAGAAACATCTTTTCCTATCATTACAAAAGCTGTTGCTTCCTGGGAAACAGAGATTAAGCAGCAATTTAGATGGGCAGAAAGATAAGTTTTATGCTGTGCACAAGAATCCCACCTGGAAATTAAATTTAAAGAACATTCTCATAATGAAGATTTCACATTTGAATAGCAACACAGCTCTGAATATTTATTTACTTAGGTCTGAATAGGAACTTTCTTACTTTAAGGATAAAGAATGACAAAAACATTAATGGAAAAATAGTTCTACCTTATTAGAAGTTTTGGGCTTTGCAAAGATGCCAGCATCTTTCAACAGCTTTTCTTTCTTGAATTCTTCTTGCTTTCGGAAGAGTTCTGCTTTGAGATCTACCAACTACATCAGAAGCAAAATAAGCAAATAAATAACCAAGACATGTCACACAGATATTCATCGGTTACTGTAATAAAGTAATAACTCTATTTCTAGTAGAACAGTCTGGATTTTCAGTTATATGAGCATTTCATTGCATTTTTATGTGGAACTTGGAAGCACTGATCCAACCACAAAGTTCACTCTTAAGTTTACAGCAAACAATATACAAAAAACACAGAATACAAATAATTATTAAGGATTTAAATCTATCTATTTATCTATCTTTGATCCTTTGAATCATAATGGGAATAAGAGAGACATAATTCCATATGGATTTTACCAGCCCCCTGATGGCAAGCAAATATAGAGGGACTAATGAAATAACACTACTGAATTTGAAAAGGAAACTTCTAACCATTAGATAATGATTAAAATCCTGTCTCAGAACATAACTGATAAAAGTTTGCTTTCATAAAATACATATACTTTACCATGGTTTTGCATACTGTTTATCTAGTTTCAGATTGTTTTTTAATAACTATATAAGCAGCATTGCCATCTCTGACCAACACCCATCTCATCTTTTATTAGGAAACAACAGCAGCAGCTGGGATGTTGTCTTGAAATTACGTTTAAAAAACAAGTCTGTTTGCGGATATCATGCCACTGCAAGTCCTATGGAAGACAAACTTCACCCAGGTACATTAAATCAGGAAAGTGGATGACTTTGGTATTAACATTTGTCTCAAACACTAAAGCATTTGCTTTTCAAGCCCCTGTAGCAATGATATGTAGTGTTGTAAATTAACACCTTTTAAAATTTTTTTTCTGAATGCTTTGAAGTGATCACCTAAAACTTCAAGGTTAAACGTTTCATATACAACAACCCTCAGTTTATATTAACTGTTTATTTGGAAAAATGAAGTGTTTGGCAGCAACCTCTTTCTAAGGAGCTACTGGAGTGTGCAGACGGGCAGCGCCTCACTGGCCCTTTGCCAAGACACGGGCCTCCTGTTCCTTAAAAAACTCGGGAAGTAAACTGGGATTTCACTCTCACACCCCAGTTTTACCATCACAGCAGAAATGGAGATGGACTCTGCCCTGGCACACTCAGACTGAGAGCACAGCGTCACCCTTCACATCCGTATTGGCTTGAGCGGGCACTGCAGCGGGGGAGTCACAGAACAGCCCCCGATGTGCTGATATCCCTGGAGACACCCCAGGCTGGACGGGGCTCTGTGCAACCTGGTCTGGGTGCGGATGTCCCTTCTCGTGGCAAGGGCTGGACTGGGTGAGCTGGGAAGGTCCTTCCAACCCAGACTGCCCTGTGGTTCCATGGGAGCGGCCCAGCCGCAGGCCCCGGTAACAGGGCACGGCTGGCCCACTCACACCCGAATGACAGACCCTCCCGGGGAGGGGCTTCTTTTCCTTCGTCGCGGCCGTGGCCACGTTCGCTCACTCACCGAGGAGGCGGCCACATCCAACGGCTTCTTTCTCCGGTCCATGGCGGCCTCCGCTCCCCCGGCTAACCCGCCTCCTCCCCCGCTTTGCGGCTTTACCGTAAAGCGCAGCGCTATTGCGACAGCGCGGCTGAGGGCAGACGGCCCTTCCCCGCCGCCATGTTTGGGAGGTCAGGGGCGGGCGGAGAAGGGAGCGGGTGCTGGGCGTGCGGAGCGAAGGTGCGCGGGTCCCCGGCTCCCACAGTTGTCTCGGCCTCGGTCAGCCTGGAGCTGCGAGCGAGCCTGGCGGCTCAGTGCTGGGAAGATGAGACCCGAAATGCCCCCAGGAGCTGGAGACAGCCACGTCCTCCAGCGCTAGGCTGGATTTAGCCCGGTGACTGCTGCCTGATTTAAGCCGAGCACTTGGGCTGAAGTGCGGTGGCCGTCCTGCTGTCCTTGGCCCTCTGCCCGCACGGATCGGTGCTGAGAGAGGTTGGAGTTCATGAGCCTCAGCTTGGCAGGATTGACAAGCACGGTCCGTAATACCCAAATACAAACCCACCTATGTGTGGCAGAGCCAGCCCTTCAACCTCAGAGATGAGCACAAGTCACTCTCCAGGAGCAAGATTCAGTGTTTTACTGGGTGGCTCATTGCATTGTTATCATCCCCACAAAGAAAAAGGACTGTCTGATAGGTTTTAATTCAAAGTGATTCTGAAGATCATAATTATCTGGAGCTGCAAGAGGAATCTGCCTTTCACTTGTCTTTAATAAAGTGGAAAAATATAAGGTGCTCTGATGTTGTTGCTTGGCAATATGACAGCTGATAGGAGCGTCAGATACAGTTCTTTTGATTTTTTAAATGTATTGCTTTTGCGTTCGGGAAGCTGGATCAGGCCCATATTTAAAAAGTTTATGGACACAGAATTGCAAATCTGACAGAGATCCTCAGTTAAGTAAACTACACCTGTATTCCAGGGAGTGTGAAGTGTGCAATTCCAAAAGAAGCACTTTGTGGCCCTAGTGAAGCTGTCTTGCTTTTGGCTTTTTAAAAGGAGAAGGGAAAATGGTGGGAGACAACAGATACAGAAAAGTGCAGCTCATATTAGAGCCATAAGGTTTACTATTATAATCTTCAATGGAAGAAGATAAATGAGCATTACTCAAAAATAGGACAAAGGGAGGAAAACATCTGTGTTGTTCTAATTAAACCTCACTTCAACAAATCATGCATTGTTGCCTGTTCAGATCTCATCTAGCGACAGCACTGAAAAATCAGCCCAGTGTGTGTGAGACCACAAACGACTGTGCCACAAGCAAAACTGTTTGCAAACTAATTCTTGTAACATGCAAGATCCAGAAGTGTTTCTTTCATTCACAGCAAAGGTTACATCTCTTCCTGAGATAAAGTCTCAGCACGTGGTTTTTTTACTTACTTCTCTACATTTTCCTAAAGGCACCTGAAGCACATCCGTGTGTTTCTGTATTTTAGCACTGCATTTACAGAAGCATTGAATTGCTGCAACAAAACAATAACAAAAATACGAGAACCATTTGGTCAAAAGTCTAGCTGGACACCATGGATTTTTTTTTTTTTTTTTCAGGAAGACTAAAAATTAAATACGTTTGGGTACATAATTAGCAGATGTGCAGGTTAGGAATAAAATTGTAATTCTTTGATAAATGTTTGATTTTTTTTTCCCTTGATCCTAGGCAGAAAGATCAAAACTAGAAGTGGTGCATGAGAACAGTGTTTGTAACCTCTTTCTGGCACACATGTGGCTCTCTGTTTTATTGGCTCTTGGGTTACAAGCTGCAATGCCAGATTGCTTTTGTGCTAGTTTATTTTTGCTTGCAAACTCCAAAGTGGGGACAAATCTGATTGTGACTTAATGTGAAATCGAAATGAGATCTAAAATAGCCTTGTCCTGTTCTACGGGAACCTGTATTTTCTGTGCAGTTTTATAATGAACGTGAAATCATGTTTTGTGTCAACAATATTGCTCTCCTCTTTTTGCAAGTGTTCTGAGAGAGGGAGTGCTGTTATGTGCTACTTGTGTAGAAATTGTAGTTCCTCTCAAATACAGCTAGAAAGTAGGAATTCCCTAAAAGCATCCAACAACTTAGATCAGAAATAGGCTCAATGCCATCTTACAACAGAATCCATAGGAAGGACATAGTTATTGCAACTGAAATTAGCTTAGAAAACTGATACTAATAGCCATGATATTTTTTAGAATTCATTTTAGCAAGCTTTGATGAAAATGGTCATAATGACCATCCCTCCTTTGGGGAGCTTGTGTGCATGTTCTTAAGCCTGACAGTCATAAGAAAAAACTGCGTACCAGTTCCAAAGATGAGTAGGTTTCTCACTATTTTCCCGTGCCAAGGGATATAAATACATTTTCTAAACTGGAGATGTAAGAAGCAAGCAAGTTCCAAAGAAAACTGCCTTATTGATTACATCAGAGGGCAGCTGTGGATATTTTCATCCCCTGAACAAGAACTCGAAGCTGTTGGACTACGTTGTGTTGTGAATATATTGTTGTCTGTGGTTTCTGTGCAGCTGGCATAAAAGACAAACATGCCCTTTAAGAAACTGCTCAACTCCTTGAGATTTTCCCATTCATCTGTCCACCCTTCTCTCACCATCTGTTTCTTTTGCTGTGGACATGTGAAGTTGCTCCATCCCTGCAGCGAAACGCAGCCTGGATGGTTCTCAGTCAGGCTTTTGCATGAAGCAGAGTTTCCCTGTCTTGGCAAGCACAGATGGACTTGTCTCTCCGTCAAGGTGCAGCCCAATAAAGAAGACGTGTTTTGTATTACAGCGGCACATCTGCAAGCTCCTTCAAGAGACTACAGACTTGTATTTCTTTGTCTCTAGGTCTGGGATGCCGTGCTGGAAGAAGAGACTTGTCTTTTGTCTGCAGAGAATGCACGACAGAGGTAAGGCAAGAGGGCAATATGACAGGCTTTAATCTAGGGGATGCTTATGAGTAGGGGTTGGGTTCAGTGCTCCTTTTTCTACTCATTGATATTGCTGAAGCTGCAGGATCCATCCCAAAACTTGTGACTTTTTATTTTAAAAAACCCCAAACCCCAATACAGCTTTCCCATTAGAAAGCACATTTTTAACTTGAAATCTGTTCCTCTTCCAAAGCGCTGGTCCAGATCTGTGTGAGGGTGTTGTCAGTGAATTCATGCCTGCGCTGCTTACAGCCCTGTCTTTAACCTGAACCTGGCCTAGCAGATACAGCTTTTGCAGCGGTAAAGTTGTGTCTATTAAAAGGCAGCTACCAGAGCATAACAGTTGGGAACTTTAAAGCTCACGTACCTACTTCTTGCTTTGTTTTTCTTTTTTTAAAGAAAACACTGGGCTATTGATCGTGTGAGGTAGATAGACACATGCTCATTGCAGCTGTGACTTTCCAAAGAGGCTACTTTCTAGCTCTTGAGTATAAACCCTGTTATTTATGTTCATTTAGTGTCAGGGTGATGATGTGAGCCGTATTTATATCACCTTCACTGCTTGTGAAATGCTTCTGTTTATATCCTGCTGTTTGAGCTGAATTATTTTAAACCAGCAGGCTCACAGCAGCAAATTCAGGTTTTCTGACACGGTGGCAGGAATCTGGGTCCTGTAGCACATTGTTACACTCCTTTGGAGGAGGGGAATAATTTATATTTACTAGCCCTAGCACAATATCGTTGAATTGCTGTTGGTGCTTTTAAAACGTATGTTGAATGGTGTCATTAAAGTGTGAACTGAATGGGGTTTCAATCCAGTACAAAACAGCACATTTTTTTCCTTACAACCACAGAAAACTAGCCAGAAGTTTCTCATTTGTCTTCTGAGGCTATAAATGCCAAAGCGTGTGTCTGTTTAAAGAATATGTATGCATACATGTAAAATCTTTGTTCTGTTGGTTATCAGTGATCCTTGGATGGCATTTTGAGATGCAGACATGAAGCCATCTCTTGTGCAACCTTTCCGTTTGTTCTTGACACTGAGCAGAAGATGGGCTGGCGTAATTGAGCAAAATATGGCTCCACATGTGATTTCCTGATGCATACAAATGATTAAATCCACGCACTTGGGCAGGACATATCTCTGACATATGATAATTTTTACCTTGATGCACTGGAGAGATTGAAATCAGCATAATTGGGTATGGAGTTTCTCTACCATATGGGCATTTGTTACTTAGCAGTCATCTTCCATATGCCCATGTAGATGTCTAAGTGGCAGCTATGATTAATTTATTAAGAGAACAAAACTATCTTGTATATGTATTCCTTCTCTGATATTGTGGTCGTGAAAAGCTGCTGTTAGATATTTTAAAACAATGGGACTTCCCCCCCGCCAAGCTCTAAACCTTGATCTGTTCTAGTTTGGATTCCTCTTTATTTTCAACAGTTAGATTTATCTACAATAAAGTGTTTTCTCACTATCCATCATCCCACCCATTGCCCCCAAAACATGAAGGGGGCGCGGGGTAAGTTGTCTTTCTGGACAAAGTGGTTGAGCATCGTGTGTGTTTGAGGAGCTGTTTAAAAGACTGTATAGCAAAATTTTCCCCAGGAAAAGAGATAGTAGTGCCAAGGGAGAGCCAATGATGGCTCAGTCCCAGTTTCCCTCTGCAGCAATGTCACAGAGGTGTCACTCGTGCTAGTGACGGGATCCCAACGCGGTAGATGGCAGTGCGAGACTGTTAGTGCAGCCGTGTAGTTCATATGTCAGCGGTGCTGTGAGCACTTAGCAGAGGTTACGGCACACAGATGAGCCTCTGCGCCTGCAGTTCCCTGTCAGTTCTCCAGCATTTGAGGAGTAAATTGGTTTCTTTTCCCCTTTCCCTCAGTCTCGTATCTGGAAAATTAGGTGAGAAATAAGACAAGTGAAGAAGCCAGAACGGCAAGAAGAGCTGAGCCTGGATTTCAGGCTGCCAGTTCAAATTCTGTGTGGGTTAGTGGGATTCAAGTTTTGGCTTCTGCTTTGACCAGATCTCTGCAATAAGAGTTGGACTAGTGCTTGTATGTTAAGTAGCACAAGCATAGCAGCTGCCACCCTTTCAAACTCACAGCTGACAATGGCTTTGCTAGGGATAAGGCTAATGATTAAATAGGTAAGGAATTCTCCAAAAGGGCTGTTAGGTTTTCAGGGCCACCAAGACACACAACCTAAGGAAATCCACATTTATTTTGCTTGAGTGATTCCGGTCCTGTTGCTGAACAGGACTTCAGCCCTCAGGTCAGGCCTCCTGGTACAAAGACTACTTAAAATAGAAGCCCAGAAGGCATTGAAGTGTTGCTATATGTATCACAAAAGAAAGCTTAGAGTGATTATAGATGTTATTTTAGAAATAATTGAGAAAAGAAATATAGAGTCGCTGTACATAGAGAGAGCTTGGAAGTGTGTGTGGCACTGCTGCCGTTAATCAAATATAGACAAGTGGAATGAGAAATAGAGTAATATTTCAAAATGAATAACTACATCAGGCAAAAGTCCAATGATTGCTTTATTAAAGCCTTGATGAGTGCCAAGCAACTCCTCAGCTATACCAAGGAGCTGTACAAAACATAAATTCCAGTATTTTATGAAGCAGTGGAGAGGGCAGCCTACACTACATGGAAGTGAAGGAGGCTTTGCATTTTTAAACTCTTGCCTGCTGTACTTCTTTCACTACCAGCTCGTTTGGGAGAGATCAGAACACCAAAATGGCAATGATTGTCTTTTTCCATCCCCTTTGAATGTACGTGGAAAAGTACAGAGCGTTTCCATTAAGACTAAGAGTCAATCTCAATCATGTGCAACTGTCTTGCCTCCTTCCCTGATCTGAAATAGGCTGTGGTCATTAATGTGTTACTGACAGCTGGAGCTGGGTCACAATAAGAAGGACGAGGAAGCAAGACAGTCATAGTAATGACTTTTAACATATGTTGACAGAGCGATAGCATTGCTTTCTGCATCCTGCTCATTTTTCAAACTGCTTCTGTTCACCGACCAGAAAAAAAGGAAAACATTGAATTTGATCTGGTGGCAATATTGAAAATAGTCTTCATGAGGTGCAAAAGCTGATGTTTCTTACTGAAAGATGGATGGATGGTGTTTCCCTGCTGTCAAGTACAGTAGTTCAGAGTGGATTTTGGTGGAACAAATGAGTGCTTAATGCCAGCTTTAGTCTAAGGGAGGCTCAGGAGGGATCCTGAGACTGTAGCAGGAATGAAGCGTGGGGTCCAAGCCCATCTTCATGTCCTGAGCCATCTGCCACTGATGCATAAGTGAAAGTCACTTCACAAACTCATTTACCACAGTTCAGGGGGTCTGGATCAGCAGGACCAAACAGATCGGAGTCCAACCTGCTGCCCTGAGCACTTGGGATGGTTGGTCTTGCCCTCCCTTCCCTTCCAGTGTAGTTGTAAATGGAGTTCTGGGCATGGCAGGTCCTGCTGCTGTGAAATACTTCAGCTACATATTTCTTCCATGGTTGTTAAGAGCTGTTCCTGGGAGAAATGACAAATCCCAGGCGAGCAACTTTTTTTTCCTTGCACAGGTGCTAACCAAGAAAGATGCAGTTTGGAAGTGTAGGGACAGCTTAGAGATCCTTCCCCATGGAGAAAAGTTTATCAACAGAGAAATCAAAACAAAATGTAGAGCATGCCCTAAATGGAAACTTTGCCAGGCTGGTATCTCTCTGATTCCTGGGGTTCTTGGTGCAGAGCTGACTATCCCCTACCTGATAACTCTTTCACTTAAGTGATTTGTAAAACTCCCCTGAGGCACCTCTGCAATGAGGAGCAGAGATGAAACCTTGTGTAGCCAGAGGCAAATCTTGCTGCTGAGTGAGTGCCTGGATTTAAAACCTTTCTATAGCAGTGGGGTGGTGTGGGGATCTGTACCTTGGGGAAATAGTGATAAGCACTGTTCTTGCTTGAGAAGATTATGTGACTCCATGAAGTTGAGCACTTGGACACAGTGCAAATGGGTGACGTTTATTCGTGCTGCTGCGTCTGTGTGTCTAAGGGAAAAGCTGGTGTGTGCAAGGGAGAAGCTAACAGAAGGAAAAAAGGGGAGGAGGGAGTCCCGAAGGCAGTTTTGAAAGTGAAAGAACATGTTTCCAGCAACAGCATGTTCAATCACAAGTTAAAAGTAGCTCTTATGTTGCTGTGACTGAGTAGGTTCAGGCTTGTTTTCAAATTCTTCTGTCTTCCTAAATAACAGTTCAGATCACATAGCATCTTCACAGTAACCCAGACCAAGCTGTCCGCTGGCCGTCCTGAGGAGGCTTTCACACAGGACAGGACCAAATGGCATTGTCTCTTATGTTGTACAGTTGTAAGCAAATATTAAGAGCATTAAGCAACTGTATGAGCTGGTAGTGCTTCAGGCTCTGTGCCGACTGCTTGGATGTGGAGAGTACACAGAAGAACACATAACATACACGGTCACCCCAGTGTATTGAATTTCTGACACGTGCCTCAGTAGGCTGGAAATCAATAGGCAGCAGCTGCAATTGAGATCTGGGCACCGCACAGCCCTAAATCCCCCTGTTAGCAGGGGAAGAGGCACAGACCTCTGAGTCTTGCGTAACCACTGATTCTTTTGGACAAGCAGTGAGAAAGATGCAAAGCTTCTCTGGCATTGTCTTGCTACGATGTGTAGTCCTCCCAGCAGCATCTTGCATGTTGCTGGGTCACTTGTAGGTGAATGTGGAGAACCTCTGTGGTGGGGCATTGGCAATGAGTGGCAAGATTGTGTTTGTTCGGGAACACAAGGTAGACATCCAGTCTGGTGTTGGTGGCAGAAAAGGTGTCTGGTATTTGGAGCTTGCTCTACACAGCATCTACAAGTTGAGAACCCTCAAAGGAAGCAAAGCCAAAGCTTTGGCAGTAGCATCGGCCCAGCAGTCAGGTCAGTGAAGACAGGAGGCCTGATGGCAATGGTGTTGCAGGAGGAGGAGGGCCAAGTGGAGATGCCTCATACCACTGGGTTTGCTGGCTGGCAGGCAGTCTCACTGCTTTAGCACTCAGAGCTCGTTGCACACTTCATTTGTAGGGCTCTTGCAGAATGAAGATGCCTTTGGAAGGAGGTGAGGAACTTGTCTGAGCCCCTTCATGCTTATGCTGTAATTTCCAAAGAAGGAGCTGAGGAACCAGCTTTGGAGCTGACCCCAAGTGTGCCTTTGGGCCAGAAACAAGGAGCACTTGTGACCATATCCCTGTGGTGCCCATAAATGGGGTGTGTGGTTGTGTCAATGAAATCCAAAGACACTCACCCTGTCTGTCTAAAAGCTATTCAGCCTTTCAGAGAGATAAGTATTACCCAGAAAAGGCAGAATGACAGACTGCTTCCAGCCTGCAAAACCTAGTTGGACATGAGTAATTCTGCAAAGTCCATAGGAGGAATGTATGCCCTGAAGTTCCTAACAAGAAGCACACAACAAAGTGAGTAAGCTGTTTGCACTGCTTGTGTTTGAGGCAAAACAGAAAGAAGTTGGATTAGTAAGGAAACTTACTATTAATCAACTTCTGGTGGTGGTAGCAGAATGGAGATAATCCATTTTAAAACTGCCTTTAACCTTCTACGTGATAGGATTATTTTTAAATTCCTGTGTCTTGATGCTGTTCACTGCTGTCTGTGGGCTATGGGACACACAGCTGCACATAGGTAAGAGTGCAGCAGTGTGCGACAAACCCACCCTGACACTGTGTTGTGACAGAGATTTATGCCTTGTATCCCCAGGCCCATTCCATGTGCCTAGAAGGTGAAAGTAGAGACTAGTTCTTCATTAAAGCAGCCAGAAAGCGTGCTATTTACATGTCACAGTGGGATGGAAATAGGTCGCCCGTAGTCCCCTGCCTGCCCCAGGTACAGCTGTAAGGATACAGGGTGCACTGCTTCAACACTCAGCAAAGTAGCCAAGCCTTGGTACAGAAAAAAGATCTCTTTTAATTCATTAAGTCCAGGAAGGGGAAAGAGAAAGGATTATTCTAGATACCTAAACAGATTTCCTTTGTGCAAGATTACATAGGTCAAAGTAATTTCTAGCTTGATTTTAGCTGTTGAATGCTGCCAGGCAGCAGCAGTAGGTCAATATGGGAGGGGAAAGCCCACAGTCCTCTCTGTTTCACCAAAGGGTTTTGTGATGCCTCCAGATCACTGTTGAAATGGTGTGGCCTTGAGGCTGCCACCTCACCAGTGGTACATTGTCACTCAGGCTGCTGGGAGTGGTGTGAGGCCACAACACCACTCCTAAGGGTCTTCCTAGTGCCACATCCACACGGACTCAGAAATGGCAAGAGGGTAACTCTTCAATCACTTTGGGCCTGAAAGTGAAGATTGTCTCCTTTCACTAATGCTCCTGGTTGCAGGGAGTCACCTCATTCTCACTGTGGGATGATGGAGTGACCTTCAAGGTGAGGGAGCACATGACAGGAGAATTTGCTGGAGATGTCTGGAGGCAAACAGATCAAGGACTAAGGGGAAGCTAAAAAGTGTGAGATTCATCTGATATGAAAAGCCTGATTTGCATCCTTGCTGACAGACCTGAGTGTTTGCTCAGTAGCCAGTTCCTGAGACTGGAAAACTTGGTGCTTTCATTTTTTCTTCCTACAGCTGTGGGGGTATTTAAAGCACAGTGGATCCAACTCTCTCCTGTGCCAAGGAGCTGCTGGGAGGAAGCTCCACAGCTTGAAGCTACCCAGGACTACAGAGACTATGTTTTCTACAAACCCATTTAGAGCAAACTTGCAACTCAAGACTTACCATCATCCCTTCAGCCCTAGAGAGACACCCCAATACATATGCACAGAAAATTTGCTTTTTGTTCTGAGCTGTGATGCCCGTTTAGGCTGCAGGCACTGCAGTGCAGACACCTCACCTTTTACCCAACTTACAAGCAGCTGGGACCTCAGTCATGCTGTACTTTGTGTGTGTTCCTCAGCAGGGCAAGGACCACCAGCTGGAGAAACAGTCAATGGACAGGGCACGGTTAAGTCACTAGTTGATCAAAACCAGTCGCCCAGTCCCAGGGCAAGTGGCCTAAGAGGAACCTCTGCCTCACAAATTTGGTTTGACAACCATTTCTGCAGGCTGGGAGGACAGCAGCACTTTCTGAAGTTGTGGCAGTATCCATGTCACCGTGGTGCCTAAAATCCTACGGCTGGATATTTTAGGCATACAGAAAGATTAGACATTGCTCAGGGACATGGATATTCACTTGTGAGGTTTCCTATGGATTTTCTGCTTCTTGAAATATCCCTCCATCACTCCCTCCAAAAGTGTCCCATAGCATGTCTTATACTGATCCTGCTTATGAATTCACTCCCAGTATTTTTAGCTATGTTTTGTTTTCTCTAACACAGTTTCCTATCTGAGTACTGAAGTTAGGCTAACATGCAGTGCTTGAGAAAATCTCACCATATTAGCCTTAGCTAATATGTTTTAGCTACTATGTTTAGCTAATACGTTTTCTACAAAAACGTATGTATCAAATTCAACTGTTCGAAGCCCTGAGCTATGTTTTCAACTAGTAATGTGTTTGTTGTTTTCATGTTTAATTATTTCTGGGGCACCAGTGTCCTTTAAAAGTAGTGCTGCTGAAGCCACTATGGTCTGAAGAGATTTAAGGGAGAGAGTCTTTTATGAGATCAGCCAGTGTAAATGGCAAAAATAGATGAGCTTTTAGGTACAAAAAGTGTAGATTTGACCTTACTTTTAAAAGCCCCTTCCTATGTCATGTTTTCCTCAGACTCTCATTACTTTTCCTGAGAGCAGTGTTAGATCAATAACAATCACTTTTCTGGGAATCCTTTTCTAATATCCAGAATGTGAATATCATCAAGCGATTACAAATTACAGCTGAGGAAACTAAGGCACAGAAAGGCCAGGTGATTTGCCTGTGTGGGTGGTTGAGTCAGTCATATAATTCAACAGCGCTTGTCTCCGTGTGCTGGGTTTTAACTACTGAACCAGCATCATCTCCTTCTACTGGGATGTACACTGGCTTCAGATTAGTCCTTCTCTTAAAAGCTCCTGAATTTTGCTGTCAGCTAACATATTTGGTGCATATCACCAGCTTCCTAGAAGTTGCTCTGATCAAATCCAGCTATGGAGTTGTGATTTCTCGTGAGTCCCAAAGAGAACGGGTGCATTTGCAATGAAATTGCAGAGGGCTGTGTTTCCCCATGAGGAGCAAGCTACAGGAAAGTGTAAAGAAAGGAGCTCTTCAATAAGCTGTGGCTGGGTGTGTAGTCAATCCATGCACGTTTCTACTCTGAATTTTCCTGTGCTGCTGCTGGGGGCCAGGCAGGGCCAGAGCTGTAGCTGTGCTCTGTGATGGGAAACTCTCATGCAGTTCTCAGGAGCTGCATGCTGCTGTCTGCCCTCTGCAGTGTTGCAGATTCTTACACTTCAATGAAGAAGACTGTTCTCATCACCTCAGTTTAACTCAGTGGGAAAACACGCTACTGATACCAGTAAGTTCAAACCAACCTCTCCACGTTGCTCTTCAAGAACCTGTGAGTGGGAAAAAAAGAAAAAAATCAGCTAATTTAACCATAGGTCTTTAACTCAAGTACCTCAGGATCCTCATCCCCTCATACTCCTCCAAAGCCTTGGATTTTGGTAGGTTTCAACTTTCAGCCCCTTTCTGCAGAAACTTGCTTTCTCCCTTGATGTGCACAGAGCTGCAAGAGCAGACCCTCTCTCAAGTGCCTTTGAGTTGAGCCACTTCAGTTTTCCCCAGGCACTACAGAGGTTTCCAGGTTCCTGCCACCCATCTTGGCACGTGCCGTGTCACCCTGGGCTGCCCTGCAGACCTGGCTGCCAGCACCTGAAACGGCAAACGCTTCTCAGACACAAGCTGTGGGCAAAGCACAGAGGGCGAGGCTGCTGCCCCTGTGCAGGCTGCTCTGCTGTCCTGTGGCAACTGCTTTTCATTCAGGTTGGGACAGAAAAATTGGTTTGAAAATTAAGCTGAAGTCCATATGGATGGATCTGGATGGATTTCTTCCTTTGGCATTGCAGCTGCCCTGTCCAACCCTGGCAGCGTCAGTGCCTTCTGAAACTGGCTCATGCTATCCCAAAGTGAGCTTTGTCCCTAATATTTTAGATTATAGCAGTTGTTACACATAATATTATCACTCTCACAAAGGGAGGTAGAGACCCAGAGTGAGACCTACCAGTCAGCTAATAAGACACCTAATGAAGAACAAACAAAGCTGCTCGTCACTACAGAGCTATATTTCCCCCAGGAAATTAAAAACATGAATACCCTGGCATATGCAATAAACATCTCCTTTGTGTCCATGCAAAAGCCTCAAAAACCTCTGGAATATTAAGAGATAACAAAGATGCTTTTCAGTCTCTCCTGTGCTTCAACTGCTTGCAAGTGGTCGTGAAAAAGATGCAATAGATCAGCCAAACTGTTGTGCAACTTTTATTTACCAGTGAATGCAACTTCTGAATAAATACACGCCTCAATGAACACACCTGTGTTAGGACTGTGAGGCAGCTGCTGCTCATTAAAGAGAAAAAGCACCAGGTTAAAGCTGTAAAGGGAATGTAGAATACAAATAGTGCGTTTTCTATACTCTTCCCTTGCATGCGTTTGTTCACCATCAGCTGGTGATTTGGGAACCGCAGAAACGCCGGTGCGGGTCAGTCCCCGCTGTTTGGCAGCAGGCGGGGCCCGCACTACCTAAGCAGACCCCACCGGGGGAAAAATATGTAAAATATATATGCGTACCATTTCTTCTCAGCACCCCCCGCCCCGCTCTGGGAGCGCCCCGGGGCCGTGTGTGCGCAGGCGGGGGCGGGCAGCGCCGCTCCCCCCGCCCCGCCCGGCCCCGCCGCCGCCGCCGCACGCACCGCCCGGCAATAAAGCTCCGGGGAGCGCGGCCGCGATCGGCAGCGCCGCTCCCGCCGGCCCCCCCGGGCCCCTCCAGCTGTGCCGCCGCCCCGGGGGGCGGCAGCGCTGCCCCTACCGCCATGCCGGGCTGGAGGAAGAGCCTCGCCCTGTGCCTGCAGAGGATGCAGGAGGACGGTGAGTGCGGCCGGGGGGAGGAGGGCGGGAGGTGCTCGGGGATGCTCGGATCTACTCGGATCTACCCTCCACCTCGCCGATTTTTTTTTTTTTTTTTTTTTTTTGTGGTAGGGGAAAGGGTCTTCCTGGGAGGGAGATACCAGGGAGCTCTGCGAATGAAGGGGCTGGAGGGGGGGATGCTCTTGGTACCGGTAAACTTCTCTGCAGCAAACCTGCCCTTCCATCCTCCGGCTCCCTTGGGCTCTGCTTTTTTATTTTTCTTTCTCTGAGTGGTGGGGGCAAGTCTGGGCGAGAGGTGGCTGCGCGGTCCTCGCTGGATGTGTAGAGGGGCTTGCAGCGTCTGAGCTCCAACTTTCTAAAGCTGCTGGTGCTGCTGTTTTCACCCGGTTATTTTTCCCAGTGCCCAACTGCAACTGGGGATCAAGAGGTTTGTGAATTGCACGTCGTGGTAATCTGATTCCTATTGTGCTGCTTTCTGTTGCTTACAGCGGCTGTCAATTATTTTGTTTACATGCTCAAGAGTGTGATGTTAAATAAACGCTGGATCTGCAGCTCATAAAAGTCAGGAGAAACATCCACGAGGTGGCACAGCAAAAGCGAGGCTTAAGCCTTCTGCTCCGGCTCCTGGGTTTAGAGTGGTGGGGAAAGTTTATGTCTCTGAAGTGCGGTTCTTCTGTGCTCCTTTAAGACTCAGGTGGAGCAGCTGATCTGGGATGGGCAGAAGTGAGCAGGAATGTGTGTCTCGTTAACTTCAACTCTGTGTGTGTATGTAATTAGCAGTTTTTTCTTTTGCATCCCTTCCCCTGACTGCCTCTCTAGATCACACACTGGTAAGCAGACTTACCAAATATCAGAAGCGGCACTGTTGCATTGTTTGGTGTGAGTAAAGTGAAAATCGGGGAATTTTCTGATCCTGCCGGTTAATAAACATGGAGATAAATTCACAGTATCATTGTGGTGTTAAATGCCCTGTAAGGTGTCAGAACAGAGTTGTTAAGCTGCTGAGTCTTTCTTATCCTGTTTCAATGGGAGAACACCACCTGCTTCTGATGTTTGACTCCTTTGGGACCACAGCTTCCACACAGAGACTCCATCTACCTGAGACAGAGCTGTTAAAAATCTTATCCTGTTGAAGAGTAAATCGATCCTGTGTTTGACAAACAGAGACCTGCTCGTGTGAATTCAGCCTTGTTATGGTGCAGGGTTTGTACTGCTGCAGCTCATAGGGATGCTCTGGCACCGCTGAACCGGGGTGGCTTTAGGGGCCTTATAAGTAATTTACAGCAGTGAGCTCCTGCTGTCCTGGGTTACTGTGTTTGCCAGGTTATTTTCCTTGTGACTCCATTTGTCTGTACTGGCTCTTGTCTCTGGGGCTATGTAATGCCTCAGTTTCCCTCTCTCTGACTCCAGTCCCAGTGCTGCAGTGAGTCTGACAGGTGTGCAGCCCTTCAGGAACATTGGGCATTTCCCTTAGTGACATTGTATTTATTTCTGTGGCTGGCTCAGTGGTAGTTGGTCTTTGGAAGTTACGATTTAGTTAATCACAAAAAGTTTATCTAGAGGAATAATTCTTGCAGGCTTGAGCTGATGTGCTGTGTGGAGGAGAAGGTACATACCTGCTAAAGGATGTGCTGAGTTTGTATGGAACTTCTTTCCCCTTTCCCTGAGGTGACCAGTTTGATGGTTGTATTACAGCATATAACTCTGCAGGGGTAGCAGAGAAGGTATTTGGTGATGTTCTTGTGGTGCTGCAGTGTTATCAAATATGGTCTGAGGTTTAACTGGATGCTACAGAAGGTTTCACATCATGTACAACATTGCCAAGAAATCTCTGCAGGGTTCAGTTCAGATTTCAGTTTTGCAAACCAGCTTCCAACCAGTCTATGAAGAAATACTGACTTCTGTTTTTTCTTATTCAGAACAAGTTATGTCTGTCTTGTTGGCATCTCCACGGCTATGCAGATATGGTAGGTTTTGTTTTGGCTATCAAAGCTGGGGAGCTTATACCCCAGGTGTATGTGCTGTGTGCCATCAGTGTGTTACCTCCGAGGACTGGTCCTGTTGTTCATCAGCAGGGTATTTGTGATTAGAAGGGTGGTATGTTTTGGTTACTGAATATTAATGTGATGAGCATCTCCTGTAATTTGCAGCCATTCAGTGCTGGGTTAGAAGCTTTGTTAATCATGGTATTCAAAAGGTCAGCCATGGTAAGTCACATAGGGAAACGCAAGACATATGTGAACTGTACTGAAGTACGGTTGCCGTTTCAAAACACACCCACAGTGAGTTTACTTATGCGTATTTTTGCTTAAAACTTCTGTCCCTTGAGGGATGGGCTAGGACTCCTGACCACTGTGCAGAAATGCTTCATTCTGTAAGGCATTTTTGTTCCCAGCCACAAAGGGGTTGTACATGGGCTGTGCTACTCCTTATTCTGTTTCATGCAGAAAAACATATATTAATGGCTTGGAAATTTATTGGTGGAAAATGTGTTCTCTCCAGCCTGTATTGATAACAGCCCAGTTATTCCAGAGTCAGGGGGTTGATTTACTTTGCGCTGTGTGGCTGTGGGGTTGCAGTGGACCTGGGAGCAGAGGCTGGAGCATCCAGCCAGGCAGTTCTGTTTATAGCTGTGTAGACAGAGCTGTGTGGCCACATCTCCTGCTGATTTACCTCCCTGACTGCTGATCCTCTCTCAGGGCACTGGAGAGAACTAGTTGGCTATGCCAGACTCTTTCCTGTCCCAATTTCCCCCCGGTGCCACTGTCCTTTCTGTGAGGACTGCAGGATTTGGGCTGTATCCTTGGTGCTCCCAGGCTTTCAGTAGTAAAAGCAGCAGAGTCTAATTTCTGCTTTGGGAACATGAATGTATGTGGGTAGGTGGGAAAGTCTCTGGGGATTTTTGGCATATCAGAATGGATATGAAAACCAGATGCCTGGAAAGGATAAACTCTATCTGTAGACAGAGCAGTGGAGATGCTGTTATCCTTCTAATGAAATAACTTACCTAACTGCATATGACTTGTGTAACATGGGTTGCAGTAGTGGGCAGGCAGCCTTTGCTAAACCTGATATGTTTTTCTGCTTCTACTGTGAGGGAATACAAGGTTTGAGTGTAAATTTAGGTTGTTGATACAATTCTACTTCCTCCCCCAGATGCTTTTACTTCAGTAAAATGAGGAAAATTTGGCTCACCTTAAAACTCCAGTATGATGCCTTTAAAAAAAAAAAACAAACCACAGACCTTAAGGAAGACTGTCTGATGTGATTATAAAATATGAAGCGAGTTACCCACCCTTTGCATGAACCATGGGGCAGCTGGCAAGGCTGGAGGGGAAGGGGCAACTCAGACCTGCTCCAGAAGTGCCGATATTGCAGGATTGCATTGCTGCTGTTTGCTTCCTTCCCTTGTATATGGTTCTTTGCTGGTTACCTTGGAAACAGCTGTAGGAGCGTATAGGGGCATTTTGCTGCTGTGCAGTCATGGGCAGAGGTGTCCCGTGGTGTGTGGGGAAAGGAAAATCCTTTGTGGTGCAGGCTGATTTACAGGATGAGGGCAAGAAAGTAAAAAAAAAAAAAAAAAACCAACACCAAAACAAACCCAAAACCATTGCAAGATCTCCCTTTCTCGCCTGCCTTGTCTTTCTACAGGTACAATTTGGCAGGAGTGGGACCCTGGGGAAATTTTAGCAGAGGTGGGTTTTTTCATGGTTTTGGCAGAGCTATTTAAATTTTTTATAATGGGAAGGTAAAAATATCACAGCAGTCTGTCTTGAGGGGGTTCATAACAGCTGGGCTGTAAACATCAGCTTTTTATTCTGTCCTCAGAACAGTGTACTGGGATGTTTTTGCTCCAGAGCTGTGAAATTATGGTTATGACTGGAAATGGGATTCTTTACTTAATCACGCATCTCAATAAGAAACATCTCAGTAAGATGAAAATTTGCAGGTTTTGTGTGATTAGCAGAAAATGAGAAGATCTTTCATTGTGTTCCATGTTATTTGTGATATGCATGTGTTATACGTAGAATAACTAGAATAGAGTAACTGTAAAAAAATTCTTTTGTTCACTTACCCATAAACATTTTGATTTTGCAAAGTGTGGTGTGCATTACTTGAACTATTCTAGTGCCTAAAATTGTTTGCTCTTGTTCTTGCCACATCAGAAATAACTCAGTCATTCAGAAAGGAGGTTTTTGTATTTAGCAAGTCATCTTAGAACCATCCTTCAGTGCCAGGCTGAGTCTGTTCAGTTTTAATATATTGCCTTACAGAGTCCTTTTGTCCAAACCTATAATAACATGATCTATTGTACTGGCACTTAGTTTCAGTAAAGAAATTCAGCTGGATAGCTGTCACTTAACTAGTGTGCAATTGAACTGCTCTGCTGTTGAAGGACTGTTATGTCTGTCTGCTGAATGTGATTTATTAACATATTCCTGCATGTGATTCTTTGCAGCGCATTCAGGCTTTGTTGGACATGAGCACTTGCACATGCAGTGCTCAGGAACTTACAGGCTGCTGTTTGTTGGTAATACTCATTATACAGGCCACCACTTTTAAACAAAATGTAAAGATAGAGGTTCTGACCCTCCAGTGAAGTGTGGTGGGGAATTAGGATTGCTTGAAGGCTGTGGTGGTGAAGCTTAAGGGATAATGTTCATTCATCAAACTGATGGGACAGCCAGAGCAAATCCTGCAAGACTTTGATGGTTTTTTTTGGTTCATTAATATGTTGATGTGGATTTGGCCCCCGTCAAGTGAGGTGGCAATAGCTGCAGCCAGCGCTGTACCCACTCCCTCCTCGCTGGCTGTCATGCTGCGCCGGCTTTGGGCTGCTGCTTTTGATCTTGTGCTTCTCAATCAGAGCTGAACTTCACGATTGCTGAAGCCCTGCACAACTTGGGGATGAAGCCACAAGGGTTTTACAGAATGACTCTAAAGCCTTGCTGGAGTTTGATTGAAGACAGAGACTGATCAGTGTTTTGCTTTTTGAAGTGGCCTGCCGGATTACATAACCCAAACGTGATCCTCTGTGCACAGAAGTTGGCTGTGTGAAACTGTGCTGACACTGTGCGGTTCTACTCTCTCTCTCTCAAGCTGTTGCACTCTGTGGGGCTTCTTGCAAAATAGTTTTTATCAGCAACATGGAGTAATGATGTTTAGTGCTGAGCGAATGCATCAGCTGCAGTGGTTTGGCACCCTTAGAGGTGCCAAGGTTGAAAAGTGTGAGGGGAACTTTTCAGGAAGCTCAAGACCTTGATGGAAGCCATGAATTGTGGGAGCCAGGGGAATTTCAGAGTGAAAAGAACTGCCAGATCTGTTTGGATTCAGGCCATGCCTGTTCTCCCAACCTGTTGGTGCTACTGTGGGCTTATGCCAAGCATAGTGGAAACACACGTGGGCAATTCCCAGGGAGTGGACGTGGGATTTGAAACTGCTCCAGTCCTGAGCTGTGACTGCAGCTGCTGACCCAAGGTCTTTGGATGCTCCGGGTTGCATTGATATGAGCATCGCTTGCGTTGAATGGAGGTTGTGGCAAGCCTAAGAGGCAGATGATTTGCTCTGCATCTTTACCATTTGCCTCTTCTAAGCAGACACAAGTGTAGGGGAGCTAGTTGGTTATTATACCCACAACCAGACCCTTGCTGGGTGCAGAGCCAAAGTACGGCTCTATGCCAGGTCATCTCCTTCTGCGTTTTAAACTGTGTAGGCCTTCCTATGGGTGCCCAATTTCAGAATAAAAGTGACTATTTTGTTAATTACTTGACTTTGTTATAGTGGAATAAAGAACTTATTTTAAAACAGATGTGAATTTACAGAGGTATAACTGAAGTAGAATAATTATCAGGCTATAGCTCTAGTAAAATTTATCCCTTCATAGATGAGCCCTTAGACAGTGAACTGGGCATTTTTGGAGCTCTGCATTACGTGAATGGAGACATCTCTCTTAAAAGCCAGTCTTAACCCTTGAAGCTCAGAGCAGTGATCTATGCCTGAAAGGCTTGAATAACGTCTAGATCAAGTCAAACTTGCTGTATTTTTCATGCAATGGTCTCTTTTCCCAGAGAAGCCACATATCTCCTGCTCCACTGAGTGCCGGTGGTGACCCTGCATGTACAGGTGCTGCTCTTGTACATACATCATGGGCCAAATGCAGTCACACTATGTAAATGTCACTTTCTGTCTCTGAAACCAGTATAGCTACTGTAGATTGATACTGGTGTAACTGGGATCAGAGCATGGGCAGCATTTAATGTGGAAAATAAAACCTGTGCTGATGGTGCCTGTCAGAAACAGCAGTTCCTCTTCTGCAGTCCTTGGTGAACCACACATGGGGATATAAAACCTCTCCTCTTGGAAGGGTCTGCACTTGGTTCAGTTATACTTGGACCTTCCCATGGACTTCCTTCTTTGAGAGGAAAGTAATGAATCCTTCAATTTTAAATTAAAGTAGGATAATTTTTTCCGCATTCTTGTTTTGTCAAGAGAATTAATTATCTATTTTTATTTTCTCCTTCTTTCTGCCTTTGTCTTTGGAAGATGGAGTTCAGATAAAATAACTAAAACAGATAAATTCTACAATTATGGCAATTTTCCCTGTTACTGACTTTCCCCCTCATTAATGTTAGATGAACTTGGCATCTAGTAATTACTGGCTTTTGTTTTTGAGCCGGAACTGTTTTCTGGCTCCAGCAAAATTTGCTGATTCCACTGATAACATTGGGACTGCTGTTTTCCACTAGGAAATTAGCTCAATCAAATGTATTTTCCTCTGACAGCTCCAGGTATTTTGCATGAAGACCACTCTGCATTTAAGGAGAAGGGAGCTACCATGTGCTGTTGGAGATCAAGGGAACACTGTGTTCAGGTGTGGTTAGATCTGTGTCTTACCTCTATTTAAGAGAGGTGTCAGTGACCCTACCCACTGAACTGCTGCATCTTGATGAGTAGAAACCTCTTGCTGAGGCTGCAAAATAAATCCAATTCTAAACTCTTCAAGGTGTTGAATGTCAGTCTATAAAGTAACACACTTTTTTGCTTAACAACTTTATTTCCACTGTGAACAAGGCATTACAGACCTTTTGTTTTAGCAGTTATATTAACCTTCAATGCCGCTCTGTTACCAGAGTCGGAGGCTATTCTGAGTATTTATTTGGATTGTTGGTGTTGTCAACTTTTTCTTGTACATGTGATGCTGTTCGTCATCTCGGTGACACCTCATTCATCTGTGCAGAGAAACAAAGGTCCTGGCTCATATCTGAGTATTGCCTCACACAATCTGAGAGGGGAGCTGTGACTAGAGGCAAGGATTAGGTCAAACTTGAGAGATCTTTCTTGGGTCCTGTGGGATGGAGCTGAGATTGGCCTCTGAATATTTATTTCCCTCCTGTCTCACATTGAATAGAATAAATTCCGCTCTGTTCTTAGGGCAGGGGCCCCTGAACCAGTGCATAGACTTGTGGTGGTGGGAGGGCTTGTTTTCATTTGCACCCCCTTGCAAGCAGAGATCTTGAAGCTTTAGCAGCAAATGAAATGGAAAAAAAAAAATGAAGAAAAGTAAGAGAATAAGGCAAACTGTCAGGCAGTGTGATGGTATTACAGAAATTATTGATGCTAAGTGGCTTTTTTCCTCACTTGGTGCCAGTGTGCTCTCCTGATACAGATCCAGTACTTACTATGTGTTTTCCAGAAAATGATGATGTTTCTGGGAGTGGAGACTCCCTCATTAAACAGTTTGCTCAGATACATTGCTTTTGGGAATCTGGAGAAATTCCCTGGGGTTGTCACAGTGGGATGAATTTAGTGAAGAGCTGGGAGGATGAGTTATAAATATTTGTGGCAGCTTGTCTCAGGGCTATGTGTTAGTCCTGAACAGAGGGCTCTGTTGGGAATGAATACTTTTGTTTCTAGATTAAGTGTTCTTTTGCTTACTTTCATTTTGGAATAGGAGCAGTCAATCTCCTTGCTGTACAAGCAGCTATGTCTTAAAAAACCCTCATGGACATCTCTTCTGTGATGGGAGGGCAGGGAGCAGTGCTGCCTCAGTCTCCATCTTCCTTGGGAGCATGATCTCTTCACTCTTCTTCCATCTCTGTTTTTCCTCTTCAAGCTGGTGATTTGAGGTATCTTTGGTCTTCAGTGGTTTAGGAATAAACTTTGGTGGCCAGCACGCTCTGACATCGTGTTCCTGCATGATGCGTCCCCAGGCGATGAGCAACTCTGGTCTGTGCTTGAAGGACACTGCTCCTCAGCAATGGTATATGGTGACCCTACACACTGTGTAGGATTTGGACATAATTGACAACTCCTTGCCTTTTCTGTACCTCAGGATCCAGAGATGATGTGGTCTTGTGGATGTTGTCAAAGCTTTCACTTGCCTACTTAACCCTATTGATGGATGAAGTACTTTAAACTGCATATTTTTTTGCTTAAATAAGGAAAATTTTCTAGAACAATGAGAGGGAATGGGGAGCAGAGGAACAAATTGGTGAATGGCTGGCAGCAGAGCTGTTAGCACTGGAGGACGTGGAATGCGAGTTGCTTTAACTCTGCAGTGCAGAAATCAATAGAAGTTGCTGGAAAGTGAGTGAGAATGAAAGAACTTGTATTCTTGCCTTTTTGTTTTAATAACATTTGCAAACAGCTCTTGGTTAACTGGCTTAAATCAGTCTTTAACACAAAAGCCACAAGTTGTGGAGGTCCCTTCTCAGGGGGTTGGAAGGTGGCTGCAGATACTGTGTTTGGGCTCTGTCCCCATGTGGGGCTGGAGGTTGGTGTGTGTGCTACCTCTAGGTTCTTTCAAACAAAAGTAGAGTTCAGGTGTGCTGCAAAACCCCTGGCATGTCTTGACATATTGATGCTGTGAACATGCTCCAACTTGTCATATTTTGCTACTCCAGCCTGTTTTCTGGGCTTCATGTCCTTCTTATAATCCCATCCAAACACCTTGTGCAGTAACACCTGGTTGCATTAAATAGCTGTCGTGTTCCCCAACAGATCAGGTTATAGTCTAGTGATAACTAAAGCCATTCCAGTGCAGCTGGCACTTATTAATTAGTGGGTTAGTGTTGGGGATTGAGGTGCAGGCCAAATGAATGTAGGACTTTGAACAAAGTCAAATCACCATTTAGGTTCTCAGTGGTGGGAGTTTTTTCTGTCCATTGATATTAACAGGACTGAGGAGTTGCGTGCCACCTGGAAAACCAGTCTGCAAACCTCCACATGAGATTCTTCACATCTGCAGAATGTGGGTAAGGACTATACTTCAGAAGATTTTGATGCTCAGATCAGAACAGATAGGAAAGCGCAGTTACTGAGTACATTTTTATGGCTGCCCTTCTCTGCTTAATGTCTTCATACTTGATATTAAGCTAGTTGTGCCAAATATTTGGAAAAAGTGACCAGAAAGTGGTAGAAAATGGCTTATCTGGCACAGTATTGCTCAGCACATGGCTGAGCAGAAGAGTTCTGTTCAAGTGGGTAAAAATTTCCCTCTACAGTAATGATCTGTTCTGCGAGTTTACCAGCTATCTAATCTAGTTTCCATCTGTTACATCAAGTGATAATCCTCTAGCAAATTAGGTGCTGTTAGCAGCGTTTCTGTCAGCCCAGGTCTGGCTGCACATCCAGGCAACCTGCCTTTGAGGAATTTCAAAACTTGCCCTAGTCAGTCATGCTGCTTCCTCAGCCTCTGGAGACTGCATTTCAAATGTAACACAGAGCATAGCTGTCTGTTTTGGCTGTTTAATTGTATTTATTCTGATTTTTCTTCCCCACCACCTGCCAAGAGTGGCTGGTCATGTATAGGGATGGTTCCTGCGTTGGTGGTGTGTTGTTTGTGGGTTTTTTTGAAATAACCATTGTAATTGACTTTTTGGCATATCCTGTCCTACTTTAATATAAATTTTTTTTGTCAGTGCACATATATGGGGCTTGATAAGTGGGCTGGGGAGTGGAAAGCAAAAGAATGAGCAAGTTGGGCTGTGATGCTTGGTTTCTCTAGGGCTTGCTGTGAAGTGGGGGCAGGCTGTGATGTCCCCTTGGCTGGGGGCAGGCTGTGCAGCAGTCATGTTCCAGCTCACAGTGCCAGGCTTCCAGGGCTGCCCCTCGCCAAGGGTCACATCCTGCTTGGGAGTGATTCAGTGACAGGCAATGCTGTGACAAATGCCATCCAGTTTCTGCCTCTGAATAATTAAGAGGGACTGTGGCTTTTGGCCAGGGAGTGCTGTCCTCTGCCACCCATCTGCTTTTCTGAGTGTTGCTCAAAGCAGCTGCTCCTCTCTGGGGGCTTCCAGCAGGGCTGGGGGACAGAGATTCCTGATTACCACTCATTGCCTTGCCAATGACTTATCTGTGAGCTTGAAGTCCTCAGGGTGCTATTTTTTTTGTGCTGCTTTTCTCTCCCACGAAATCATGCCGTGATGTTTAATTGTGAGCTGTGGTGTTGGTGTTTTGCTTCAATGTGGTGGTGGGAGCGAGGGACAGGAGCTGGAGGAGTGTGGAGCGAGGGGCTTCTTTCACTGTTATCTCCCTCTGCAGCTGCGAGTTTCTTATAGAAATCCAGCTCTTGCACAGCTGGCTATAGGCTGGAGAGGCTCTTCAGCAGTGTGCAGGGAAAGCAAAATTTAAATTATACTGCAGGGAGATGTCTTGCACTTGGCATGGTGGGCATGCTGGCCAAGTCCCTGTGTCAAAGTGGGAGATCTTTTCAGTGGGGTGTGAAGAAAAACCACTGACAAAGCAGCCTTTGCATTACAGGGCAGGTGGTGATGGCTGCTTCTGCTGTGATGCAAAACAGCTGAGGAATTCCCTATATATATGAACATGTGCATTTTTTGAGTGAATTGGCTCTAGGAGCTTGTCAAAGTTTAACAGTATAATGTGATATCATCATTAGCTGTGCCCCAGCACAGTGGGGTAGTCTGGCATTTGACCCGTTGAACCTCAACACCAAGTAAGTGAAAGCCAGGAAAACACCATGGAGTTGTGACAGCCCCAGCTTTGCAAACTCCTCTCTGCACATTCTGCCGTACTGCAAACCCCACTTCTTCCCCATCTACAGTTTTCCTTATTCAGCAGTTCCTGCTGGAGCCTGGCAGGTTTCCTGTGATGTCCCACTTCTCTGAGCTGATGTGACAGCCTGTGTGTGAGTCCTGTTCCCTGTCTACCTGTTCCCTCCAACCCAGCTGGTTAGCAGCAGGCTGAGGTTAGCCCTGGCAAGCTATTCGACCCTTGATAGTTCTGACACAGTGGGTTAGTCAGGCTTGCAAGTCAGAGGTGAGAGAGTTTTTATCATACAACGCTCACGTTTTTATTTGTGCTGTGAGAGTGTTGCTGATGGTGTTTTGAGGAACATTTTGTGGGTAAAGGGACAGAGCTCATTGAAGATTTTCAGATATTCCCTTCTTTTTCATGTGTAGGGACTTGGAGTGGAAAAGAACAATTTGGGTATGGACAGGGGGAGCAGGAAAACTCATTTATGCAGCCAAGTAAGCAAGAGAACAGAGGTGGTTGGACTGTGCCATTGTTGTAGTTTATTAGACAGTGCAGCTCTCTTCTAGTGTCTGATATTCCCATTTCACTGCAAGAGAAGACAAATAGAGATCTGCCCAACACACACACAAACTCCTTTGTGGAAAGGTGTCCTCTTCCGAGGAGGTGATTGCTTCCCACCAAGAGCGTAAGTCCATCTCCATGGCTGACTGTGGTGACCCAATGTTGGAAGGCACTTCTGGGCTCTGCTTTCCTTGCAACTGAGATGTTAAAACGCTGATCATCCAGGATGATACTGCTTCAGGAGCTCATTGATTTTTATTTTTTTTTTAGCAGAGGGAAGCGAGTTAAAATGAGTCACTGACCTGTTTGAAAATGAACAACTTCCTTGGTGTCATTGGCAGCTGGTAATAGATCATCCTGGACAAGGGCTGGTGAAAGGGGATTAAGGGGTCCCCTCATGCCTGCTGTTGTTCTATGTTGTGTGTGAAAGCTGTTGCACTTGCAATTCTGTTGGCAGGTGAAGAAGCAGCACAAAAAAGCCAGTGATTTCTTCATTCCTCCCTGCCTGGGCTGAGCAGCTGCTGGTGTGTACTGGGTTTCAGATCACCAGAGGAGGTGTGGAGAAATGTGTGACTGCAGGTCTGCCCTCCTCATTTGTAAAATACTCTGGGATCCTTCTTTATGAGAGGTGATGAACAAATGTAAAACTTTGATTTTTGAAATTGAATAATACTGTAATGATTCTTTTGCCTTTTTAATATAATATAACAATGAGCTTATTGGCTCTTTTGCTATTAAAATTTCAATCTCTGCCTCCTGATTGCTGCTTTCCTATCTCAGGTACCTGCACAGGACTTTGGGATAATAAAGTGAAAGTCTGCTACCCAAGTATATTTTATAGGTTTTATGCCAAGCCGTGACTTCAGGAGTTCAGTGAATGTTGTGTGCAGATATGATCAATAAAGCTTCTAGGTATGTACTTCGCTATTAAGTCTTAGTTCATTGATTTAAGGAGTTACCAGGAACTAGGGAAATAACATGGTTAATTAAGTTAATCAAATTGTAAGGTCCATGGGGATTGTGCCTTTGTCTGTTCTCTGAAGCACCTCAGACACCTCTGATCACTATAAAATAATGACTTTCTCTTTCCACACGCTGGCAGTTTTAGTTGCTCTAGAACTATTTGCATTTCAAGGCAACTAATTTCTACATGAGCCATGGAGTTGTGGCTTTGTAGCCCTTGGCTTTAGAGGTATGGGTGGAGATGGAGAAGGGAATTCTTAATAGGGCTCAGCTAAATGATTGTATGAAATCTGGATCCTTGTATTTGTTTGCCAAGGTGTCTTGCTAAGCAGTTACCTGTGCTCTTAGCAAAAACCCTGTGGGGCAACTTGTAGTGTGATGTTTTATAGCTTGGCCTTTGAGTTATTTTTAATTACATTCTTCCTATCCACCAAGACACATAAAGAAATGATATACCAGGCTCTAGATAGATCTATTCTGTGGCCTGAATTTTTCAGGGAAATAAGTAAACAGATGTCCCCCTGTCTAAAATGGAAATTTATTCTGGGTATATAAAGGGAAATCTAGCACAGAGGTATTCTTCTGGAGCTTGTATTTCTCATAATTTATAGCTGCTCCTTTTCCAAGTGAATTGGAGACTTAAACCTCCTGTTATGGGCCTGTAATTTATGTTTTCAAAATTTTACTATTATCTTCAGTGTTTTTATGAAGCTCTGCTGTGGAGGTGCTCAGATAAGGTTGTATATTAAATATTGGCTAACTCACTAGGAGCAAAACTGGGATTATAAATTGCCAGAAACGTTTTCCCTCAGCATGAGCTCGTTCTGTTAATTCTTCAACCTCTTTTGAAGAATTAGGGAAGATGAGCTATGGAAGGGTGGACTAGATGATGCTGCTATGGAGCAGCTGGAAGGTTGCACTTGGGTTTATCTGTGTGATGATTTGTTGTTACTGAGGACAAACAGATTGAGTGAGATTCCCTTGGCATCTGTTGGGGACCTGGTAAAAGTCAACCCTTTCATTAATCACCGATTGAAGGAAGAGAGAATATGTTCATTATGTTTTTGAAATGGCACCAAGTTGTAAGCTGTCACAAAAATATTGGTGGCAAAAGCATGGGCTTGGTGATCTCTTAAGAGACCTTCAGGAATATTTTCTCGTTCCAGTGACTTTATGGGAAAAGCAAGGAGTAAATGATACTGAGGATGCTTGAGGACTGCATGTGATCAGTGTGTGAATTAGGGCTTCTTGTTTTCTCCCTAGTATTCACTTAGGAGAAAAGGGGGGTGAAGGGAGAAAGCACCAATCAAGTGAAAAAAATTTTAGGAACTGTACTTACCTAGTAATCTATCTTGAAACTTAAAATCCCTTAAAGTTTTACATTTAGACCTGAGCTATCTGTGCCTCCTGTCACCCTTTCTGGGTGTTCTGGGACTCTTTCCCCATGTTTCCAGTGCCACAGGAGCCAAGGAGTTGTGGAAACCTGGAAGTTAAATAGTGTTGTTTGTGTGATGTGTCTCTTTATTCTTCTTGCAGCCAAAAGTTCAACACAATTTAGCAACATATCTGGTGCCCCAAATCCACATGTGAGAGCAAGTTGGAAATGTTCTTTTTGGCTTGGCTGTTGTGTTTTTCCTCCTGCTGTTTTTCAAAGTGGAAGAAATTATAATAGAAGACTTTACGATTTCCGTAGTACTATCTGTGATGGTATAAATGAACCATTGCCATTATTGTCCCACCAGTTGTCTTGTCAGGAAAACACTTAATCCCAAATCTTGCTACCTGAACTTGTGTGTGCTATTCTGTTGCATGTTAATATGAATCAGTGCTTTTAGAATTAATTTCTATGTGAATAATTTAGTTTCCAGTATTTTTTAATTACCAAATAGAAAGCAAAGATTGTTTTGTGTGTGGTGCTCTTTTCTTTGTAAGAGAGAAATATTTAGAAAAATGTGTTCCTTGAGAAAAGCCAGCTTGTTTCTTCCCAGGAAGATGCAGTAACTACTACATGTGGTTGGTACAAAATCAGAGTTATTGAAGAAATGCCTACCTCAATAGCACCTGAATTCTGTGAGGACACCTTTGAAGCATCTAAATATTGCATGGTTGGAAGTAAGAATTGATGTTGTGTTTGTGTGTGGTTTTTTCTGTAGTGCATGTGGATGTATGTTTTAAAATCGTTGCCTGTGGACACCAGCATTTGCATGAGCTGCCTGTCACCTGAATGAAAGACTCTCCTTGTCTGCCCTGCCTGATGAATGTGGAATCTTACTGTCATCAGTGGTAAATTTATTGGCTGCACCGTGACTAGATGGAAGGCAATGGATCTGAGCAGTGCTGTGTACCTTGCTCTCCATTGTGTGGCCGTCCCCAGGGACAGGAGGAGCAGGAGAGGGTGCTGGGGCAATCTGCCATCGGTTCATCACTTTTTTTTTTTTTGGCGGTGAGCATCTATTGCTCTTCACCAGTTTCCTGCAAAGCTGCTGTGAGAGATGCATGGCCAGATACATAAGTCTTACCCTCCTCCTTAGTGTTTCTGCAAATGTCTCTATCATGTCTCCCCCAACTCATTCCTAAGTCACATTATGCAAGATTATTCCAGCTGCTGCAAGAAGCTCCTTTAAATAGTTAGGACAGCCTGTCTGCTTTATCAGCTCTTCCCAATGTTAGCAAATCTCTTTTCTTTCCAATTCTACTGCCTTAGTGCTACAGGCTCTCAAATTAGTTTTGAGAGCTTGTGGTGATGTTTGGAGCTGAAGCAGGGCAGGGGAAGTGATGCTTCTGGACAGCAGGGTGAGGGCTTGCCTGAGGCTCCTCTGTTTTTCCTCAGCTAGAAACATGTGGGCGCCATGAGTTTCCACTGCTGTAAGCCCAGTGGAATAGTCTATGGAATGTAACAAGGAGCTTTTAGTTTAGTCTTCCAGCATAAGTATTTTAGATGTGAAGAACTGTGTTATTCAGGCTGTGATCTTGCAAACTACAAGGTCTGTCCCTTCTTCCCAGGCTACTTGAGTCATCTGGGAGGTGGCTGCTTTTTTTTTTGTTAGTAACTGATAGTTGGATATAAACTGTTTGGTCACATTAAAGCACTCCTGTGAGCAGCATGCGTGTTCTGCCAGCTTTATTCCAATGATGCTATGCTGTTGTGGGCAAACTGTACCTGCGTGGGTACAGACAGGTTTCAGAAGGCAATCCTGAAATCCTCTTTTCTGGCAGCAGTGAAGGCTGTCATCACAGTTGTTATCCCAAGGGACACAGCAAGCCTAAACCCATCAGTTTTAACCCCCTCTGCATACAGAAATGCTGTTGCTCTTAGATATCTCTGTGCATGCAATCACTGCTCAAACTACAGCTGCATCTTGGATGTGAGTTGTCCTGGATTTCCCCAGCCTGGAGTGAATCACTGGGAACCTCACCATGGAGTTCCTGTAGGAATGACAGTGCTTGCCTGGGTGTTGCAAATGTTTGTGAGAGGGACGTACACCAGTGCAGGAGAAGGGGAAGAGGCCACAGGAAAGGGGATGAGCAGAAGAGCTGTCACTGATCCTCTTGCCCAGAACCAGGAGCTGTACTAGGCAAAATGTTTGTCGATGAGCTGTGATAGAAATCCTGTGACATTTCCAGGGGGAATACAAAGTCATTCTGGAGGGGAAAGATTGCTGGTGAGAACAGAGAGCTCTTGCAAATGCATAGCTCTTGAGCAAAAAGGAACTCAGAAGCTGAACCCAGTAAGGAATGTGAGGTCAGGTAGGTGTGTTTGTTGTGTGAGCCCTCAACTCCACTTACCTCCATCCTGAACACCTACAGCAGGAAGTCTTTTGAAGTAGTTGTTCTACTTTATCTATATGTGTAGGCTGTCTCAGGCAAAACACCAGAAATCTGTGCAAAAAAAAAAAAAAAAAAAAAAAAAAAACAAGAAGAAAGGGAATAGTAAAGCACCTCCAAACTACTCCCAAGTGCTGCCTCTGCAGTGGATACAGCTTCTAGCAGCACAAATCACTGCATTGCAAACAAGCAAAACTAACAAAGGAGCTTGCTCCTGAGAGCCAAAATAAGCTGTGAAACTCAATAAATCCTTGCAAGTAGCTCAGCAACAGCTTGTTTAGTTCTCAGGATTGTTTGGGGGGGTGGAAAATGAAACAAGATTTAAGCACTAAAATAACTTGAAGTACTTTCCTCACTGTGAGTTAGTCTTGCAGCAAACTGCTTATGTCTGGTAGTAAGATTTGGGTGTGGAGAGAGGAAATAGCATTTTGAGGCTGTCTTGAATTGGCTGGGGAGACTGAGCAGTGCAATGCGTCTCTTTTCACTTGGAGTTTCAAGTAAATGTCAGGACAGTTGTCCCTTTTGTGCCCTGGCATCGCCCTGGTCAAGCCTTCCAGTGGTGTTTCAATCCTCCCTGTCCACAGTCTCTTTAACTAGTGCACCTTGGTAGCATTTATCATTGCTGTGGTGAGCACCAGAGATGCCATCAGTGCACAGAAGCATCCACTGCATGGATCAAGCCTTTGCCTTCTAGGGTTACTGTGATTTAAGCAACTGGTCAGCCAGGTTGTCCCATGGCTCTGTGTGGGCACTTATGCAAGATACTTGGCTGTCCACAATAGACCAGAGAGCAGAAGATGGGTAAGCTTTTGACACTGATGCTGAAGTGTCTAATGTGACTCAGCCCACATTATTCTCCAGCTTGTTATTGAACTCTTGTGGGGAGTTCTCTCATCTTTATGGCTTCTTATCTGCTAAGCTCTTATGTCATCTTTATCAGCATCCCAAGCCTTGAAGGACACTCTTACCAGAAAGAAGAGGCCGTCTAGCTTTCTCAAGAGCTTTGATGCTGGGACTTGAAGAAATGAGGCAACAGAAGAGACAAACGCTGTGAGGAATGGAAGAAGGCACACAAGAATTTAAATCCAAGCTGCTGGCTTTATCCTAAGATGGAAAGATGGTGGAGTACCTTTTAGGAATCTGTTTTACAGATTCCTAGAGTTCAACTCTGTAAATATGATAACTTAGTTATTCTGTCCTCTGGAAGTGGACCACCTTTTCCTGCTTCCTTGCCCAAACAAGAGTTGTAAAATTCTGAACCCAGTGTTGTGAAATACAGTTATAGCTCAGTTCAGATGTAAGGAGATGGGAATGTGTGAAGATTGCTCACCCCCCACACCCAGTGATGTTTCTTCACTCTTCAGGCCTGCCTTGGCCTTTCTCTCCTATGCCCATACTATTGTCCTTGGATCTGACTGTTGAGCATCCTTCAGCCAGTTTGAGCTTGTCTGCCCTCCCATAACACTTTCCATCTCTGTGGGGTTTGTGTGTGGTGTTGTCTTTTTTGTGTAAGGTTTTGAGGCATCACACAGACCAGCATCCTTTCAGCTCATTGGAGGCATGTTATCTTACAGCACTGGTGGTTTTCATTCACTGTCAGCAACACTTCTCAGGTTCTTTTTTTATTTTTCCCTAATGTTTCACTTTTAGCAGATGGTTGGAGGCACTCCCTGTTGGCAAACTCCAAATGAAGATGCTGTAGGATGGGATTTGTTTGCCCAACTTAGCCAGTCTGCCTCCCTGTTTTCCTTCCTTTATTGCAGGAGAGAAATCAGTGGTTTGTCTCCTTTAGCCCCAGTTTGGATACTCAGTGTAAGCCATGTGAAGTGATGGGTGTAATAAACAGGGCCTAAACCCTTTGTTATGACTAGGAGTGTTTTAATGAGGCAGGTGAAGACATCTGGAGATGCTGGGTGAACATGGCCAGGAAGCCCCTTTGACTTAAGACAGGAGGAATTGGTACCAGAGTTTCAATAAAAGTGAAGTTTGCCTTGTTCTTCAGTGGAGGCTGCGATTAGTGACACAGACATGCTGGTCAGTCCATGAGATCCTAACCTCACCAAGTCCTTGGAGACCTCCTGTTCAAGGCAGAATACCTCTGGAGGTGAATAAGAGCAGGAAGAAAAGAATGAAGGAAAGATTTGGTGTCCCAAGTTGGAGCGGTGTCTTGGCTGCCTGGCAGAGTGCCTCTTGTCTTTGGCCTACCCAAAAAAACAACCACTTGGTGTAAATCCTCTCCTGCTTCCTCAAGATGTTCATTTAGGGTAGTCCATTTCTGCTTGTGTTTCTTCCAGCATACTGCAGGCAACAGTTTAATTAGAAATAAAAATTGATTAGTGTGGTCTCTAGTGGATCTTTCAGAGATTTGGCAGTAACTGCAAATAATGTGTGTGCAGCTGTTTAGTGAGGGGTGAGATGGCTGTTACTCCTCTTAAAAATTGATCAGCACTGTTGCCGGGTATTGATCTGAGCCTCCTGGGCAGAAGATGAGCCAGCCCTGTCCAAGAGCAGGTGGCTGGCAGCTTCTTGAAGAGACTGGTAGAAGAGCCCACTACCTGGGAGAAGTAAGTTTACTCTTTTTGGTCCTGTCTTGTATTTTTAACCCTTTTTCTCTCTCTGAGAGCTTCCCTTACAGTCACACTTACAAACTTTCTGTATGGAAATCCCCAGTGTTTAGCTCCTAGTTGAAACTGTAAATGGCACTCTGGCTACACAGATCTAGTATGTGTCAGTGTTATATATTTGCTTGGGGAAAATATACTTTGCATCTCCTGGGCATAATTCACTGTAGTGGATACGGGCAGGATGCTGCTGCACTGAGGAGCTTTGCTCTAGCTCATTCCAGTATTATATTTAGTTTGTTTGTGATGGTAAATGAATTGATCTAGGTCTGCCAACGTAGTGGGAAAAGCAGTCTGTCTGCTGGTGGATCTAGTGCTTGTCATCCTTTCCTCCTGCTTTCCATTTACAGAAGTCCGTGTGCTTTGCTGGGCTTCCCTCAGAGCTACGTGTGTATCTTTGCTCTGTTAAATGAGAAGGGTGTGTGAGGTGAGAACCTCGCCTAAAGAAGAAACATGCCCACACAGCACAACTGGGAGTCCCTTGGCATTGCTACATGGGATTAAATGCTGCTGTACAGTTCATCTTGTCAGCAGGAGTTCAGAAGTGACATCTGGTAAACAACCACCTCTGTGTCATGTATTCCCCATCCTTGTCACCTCTGTCCCCTCCTGAAAGCTGAGTTTGGCTTTTCCTTTGTAATAAAGGCTGATGAGGGGAACAAGATATCAGGAAGAGTTTGAGTCCAGGTTGCTTGATGTCTAGCCAGGTACCCACAGACAAGTGTTTTTGATGTTGCACATCCCTTTTGCTGAGCCTGCCGTGGCTGTGGAGCCTCTTAGCTCAGGTGATGCTGGTTTTCCAGGAGCCATTAGCTGGATGCTTGACCCTGGCAGTGCTTGGCAGAGTCGGGGCTGTGCCAGGGCCTGAACCTAAACCACTGCATGCATGAACCATGTGATCCTTTTATCTTGTGTTGGAAATCCATGTCCAAGCTCTGGAAGCTACCAGGGTGTGTGTGTATATATACATACATATAATGGGGTTTTTTTAGCTTGTAACCCATAGCTTTAATCCACCTTGAAATGAAGACTGAATACACTTCTCTTGTCTCTATGCCCCAGGGAAGTCTGTGTGTATGAAAAGAGAAGGTTAGAGAGGGTTCAGGAGTATATTGCATGCGATTAGCTGGGAGGCAGATGAGGACCTTTTTTATTCTATTGGTAGCATATTGAGTCTCTGTAATAGTAGTAGATTTGTTCATGTTATATCTTTTCATGAAAATTTATCTGAAAATAGACCCATCCATCAGGAGAAACAGGAGCTGTTTTGGACCCGGCTGCTCCTGTGTGGTCAGTAGGAATGGAGCAGGTCAGGTGTGCTGGCAGCGGAAGGGCTGTTGCGTTTGCTTCTGTGCCAGCTCTAATGGAGCTTCTGGGGTCCCTCCTGTAAGTGGAAGCCACTGTCAGAGTCCTGGGTGCTGTGGGGCTGGACATGTTGCTGAATTTAGCACTGCTCCTGAATCCCATAAAGTGGAGTTGCAAATGGACAGGGTTATGGTGTTTCTGAGCATCTGGCTTGTGGGCTGAGATGTCCGGCTCAGCATGAGCAGTGGTGATGCTGTGGGGATTTCAGTGTGCAGAAGGGCTGGCTTGCCCTGCTATGTGTTGATGCCTGGCTTGTGCTACGTGTTTTTCCTCCAACCCTGTGCTCCTCAAGGCATTCATGGACAGTGAGGGGTTTGGGGGCAAGCGGTGACTTTGGGCTCACTGAGATTTACTGTTGCTCTGAGCCAAAAGCAAAAACCTCATTGGATTTGCAGGAAGCAGGACTGGAAGAGAATTTGTGTCCACAGAGCATTTACTTTGCAGCTGAGATGAGCTGCTGAGGAAAGTGCAAGCCAAGTGTCCTGGGATAAATTTCCCAGTGACAGAGCTTGCTGCAGGGGCAGCTGGTGCTTCCCATCCTCAGCACTGCGTGTGAGCAGCACAGGGAGCAGCTTGCAGCTTGGCACCTTCTGCAGGAGACAGCAGCAGGCTTCCTTGCTTCCCTCTTGTGTATTTCACAACTGTTAATCATTCATTTCCTTCTCAGGATTTTTGGGTGTATGATTTTTTTTTTTTGTGCAAATCTCAGTCCCTCACCACCTTCACATCCTGTCTCAGGTTATTTAATAACCTCTAAATATCTGCGTGGAGCAGGGCTGCTGGCTTTTGGATGATGACTGCATTAGCTGTGCTGCTGACAGCTCCTTACATTTTGTGCTAGAGGGTTGCTGAAACAGTGAAATAAGCCCCTTGGGAAAGAGGTAGGAAGGCCACTGGTTGATATTTAACACTTGACTGCACAAGGAGGGCAGGGAGAAATCAAGCCCCTTGGGAAGGTGCCAGGCACGAGGCCCACGCAGAAAAGGATGTTGGAGCTGCCTGGGTCACGGGGTGGCCGCCCCCATTGCTCCATCAGGCAGCTTTGCTGTGGGGGTGAGCATGACCCCTGGGCAATGCTGTGGGAGTGAAATTGCTATTAATTGCAGCAGTCTGGTTCTCTGGTGCTGGCTTGCCAGGATTTCCTGAAATATTTGCTTTACTGGATTAGGTTTCTGGGGTGTGAAACACAACATTCTGCGGTGGGTGGTATCTGAAACGGCTGATCTTGTTATGTCATTGTGTAATATGTTGGGCATCTTATTTGGACCCCAGTGAGTGATGGTCACTCTATAGGAGAAAACCTATTTAGAATTAGGGAGTATTCAGAGGATGGAAGGAGGATTAATGATACTGAAAAAATTTCTTGGCAAGAAAGTAAGGATGGGGAGCCTCCTCCAGAAAGGACATCAGCAAAATATGTACCAGAATGGAGAGTCTGGCAAAGGCCAAATGGGAGCATTCAGTCTTTCTGTTTTGGCAATAGAGGAACAAAAGTGATGTAAAATGCTTGAAGCTGGTAAAGGGAAATTTGTTAGCCACACAGTGGGGCTATGGAGTTAGCAATCCTTTGAAATGCTGCCAAGGACAAGAAAGTGAGGAGGATTCTGTGAACCAAGCAAAGCTGCTGGAACTATGGTCATCAGAGGCAGGTTTGTCATTACTGAGGCTGTGGACTGATGAAGCACCAACCGCAGAGCTGAGTTCTGTGTGGTTAGAAAGTGCAGTGCTGCTGCTGCCTTTCTGCACACCTGATATTACAGATTTTTGCAATAAACTAGTTACAAAATTTCGTGGTATTTGTTTTACTTTAATTATAAACTTAAACTCACAGGAAAGTAAATATGGAAGCATTTGGAAGTGTAACTTTTAATGTGATGTTTGTGTATATGTTAGAATTTAGGCATTTACAATGTTTAAACTGAATATAACCAGCTTGCTGAGTCTAATTTCTAACACTGCTTGCTTCCCAGCACTTCTGCTGTGCCCTGTTATGAACAAGCAGTAGGATGCATCCCACAGGTAGGTTGAGAGCTGGAGGGATGTGCCCAGGTTGCCAAACTGTAATGGGACCTGGCCTCTGATGGTTAAATTGACTGCAGATCCAACCTCATAGGGACAACAGAGATCCCAGTTGCAGCCTCTGGGGTTTTAGTGCAAGGAGGTTTTGCCGCTTTGATCCTCATGGCAGGTTTGGGCTGGAGCAGTTTGAGGTGGTATAGAAACCTCTTCTTTCCCAGACTGCTGTTCTTGGGCTGTAGGTTTTCTCTCCGTTCTTCCCTTCTACAGAGCTTGGTTGTGGAAATGGTTCTTCACTGAAATAAAGAGCAATCTTGAAACTTTATGGCAGCTGTATAATTGCTTAGAATACTATGATAATGGTCATCATAGCACCAAGGAAACCATGGCAGCTTTACTCTTTGCTAGTCACTGAACTGTAAGCCTAGTTTATAGCAGTATATAAAGTGGCATTAAACTGGTCGTGAATCACTTGTTTTGTTGGGAAAGCTGTTAGGACCATTTCTGTCCCATGGAAGAGCTGCTTGGATTGTGAGGGTAAGTTTAAATGCAGCTATGGGAAAAAAATGGCTACTTGTGTAGTGCAAGCAAGAGGTTGGTATCAGCTGAAAGGGTTTGGCACCAGCAAATCTGGAGCTGAAATGAGTAGTTTGGTCCAAGTGGATGAGTTTGTAAATCCTCACCAGTCTTCGCTATTTCCAAGCATCTCTGGGTTGGTGGCTGGGGTGGATCCTGCTGGGAGTGCTGTAATCCCCTTGGTGTTGGCTGCACAGAGCCAAGTGCTCCCACAGCTGATTGTTGTACTTTTCTACCCTTCTATCCCTCCATTCTTGATACAGAACAGGATGTTTCAGGTGTGTGCTGAAGACTTGTACTGTGTTTGTTGCATTCGCTGGAGCTGCTGCTGCTGGATGAACAGCGCAGTGCAACTTGCAACAATTGCCTGCAAAAGGCCTGTTTTGTTACCCACTGCCTGTGTGTGCCCTCTCTTATACTGAAAATTTCGGTGCTAAAAGCTTGCAATTATACTAATGTGTGCCTTCAGAGCTGGGAGTTAATTTGAGGTGGATTAAATAATGCTCAGAAATACACTGCCTTTTAAAAATTGTCCTAACAGACACCAGCACTCTCTCTGTTCAGGCTGCAGCTATATGGTGTATGGCTTGTGACCACCGGTTTGTGTGCCGGGCCAGGAAATGGTAATTGCTTGCTTGAGTTCTATTGGGCAAAATCATGAATAGAATAAGTCTTATGTGGATAAAAATGAAATGCCAACTCTAGGACATGGAAAAAAGGGCTGGGGGGCTTTTCTCACAGCTCAAGTCTATTAGACAGGGCTGTTGAAAGGCTGGACACTTTGCTTTCATCCCCAAAGTTCATCTTTCTCTGTGACTTAGTTGCCCTGTTTCATTTAAAATGAGTCTTCAAATTGATTTTTGTTAAATTTCTGCAAAATCCTGTGTGGATGCTCCTCAGTTGATTTAATCTTGGTTTACGTTGATTTAGTTTCTTGCCAACTTTTGCTAAATCCATTTGAGACAGAGTTAAATCAACTTACCAGTGTCCTTGCAATTTAATTAAATCGACTGATGTAACTAATGTAACTGATTGTAATTAAATGCAAGCAGCTTTTATATAAAGACAAACCCTGAGGGTGGTGAGGAAATCCCATCTCATGTTCCCAGTAGCCCTGAAGAGGAGTTTGCTCACAATTTACCGCCCCTGCTTGTCCCAGAGCAGAGCTTGGGCCATGCTTTGCATTTGGGATAAACCCCGTACTTATGGGTCTGCCCCATTGCCTGCTGTGTGTATGGTGGGCATATTTTGTTTGTGGTTTGTGTGTTTTTGTGTTTTTTCCTGTCTATAACATCTGGGGTCATCTTGTGACAAGCCTAAGCACTGATCTGCAGGGGTTTGGGATGTGTGTACAGGCTGGAGCAAGGTACCTTATGCAGGATGCTCATATTCAGAGTGAGCTTGTGCACGTTCATTGATGGAGGATTTTGCTGTCCTATTTGTTTCCAGGTGTTTAAAACCTCTTACAAGGTCTGTCATTCTGAATATTGGCTTTTGCTTGGGAGTTTGTTCTCAGTGTTCTCAGTCTCAAACTGGAGGCAGAGGTCTGTAATGGTGTAATTTTTCCTACAACAGGCAGATCCCACACCACAAAGACTGCTTTTTGATCTCCTGCAGGGAGCCTTGGTATTCAATGGAGCAAAGATCCTGCGTTAATGTGAATTTCTGTGGCTCTATGAGAAGAGAGAACCAAATAAGAGAGCAGCCAGAGCAGGCCGTAGCATATTCTTTTCTAGTGTTGCATGGACAGTGCTGCAGTGACAGCAGCAAAGAGAAAGCCAAGGAGGATCTGTCTTCTCCCACCCCCACTACTAATGTCTCCAAAAGTCTGGGTGGCAGGGGAGGCACCATCCGTGTCCACGCAAGGTTTTAATTTTCTTTTTCCTGCTCCATTTCCAGCTCAGTTCACACATTAAGAAAACATTAATAGCCTCTGATGATAGTTTCATGCTCTGTTTGCATCCTGCCTCACTGGACCCAGTCTCATTTCTGGGAACGCTCCGTCCGTGAGCGGAGGTGCCACGCGTGGACGTGCCACTGACAGCCCCGTGAGCAAAGGGATAAACCCGCAGGTGTTTGGTGGGGCTGTTCACACCGTGGTTCTTAAGGTTACTCCTTCCCATGGTGTTCCAAGATCAGCATTGGCCCCTGAGGCTCAAATCAGGCTCTTGCCCTGCATCTGCTGCTGGATGTTCAGATGGAGGTGGCTCTTTTCCAGGGGCACCAGCCCTTCATGGCGGTTCACCTTGGCCAAGGGCTTCTAGACTCCCTTTTCCCTTTCATCCACCTCTCGTAGCCTGGGATAACCCTGAATTTCTCTTGTGCCCTGTTATCTCTCCTCCCAGCCGTGCTGTGCCTGCGGGAGCAGTGGGAGAGCGGCACTGAGGGCTTGGGCAGCTGAGCGGAGTTGTTGGCTCAAGAGGAAACAAAGGGGAAAGTGTCCAAGGAGAAGGCACATGCAGGGGGTGTGAAGGTGCATCTGTGACTTAGGGATATGAGCTCCTCTAATCAGGAGGTGAGGGGGAAGCCAGCAGAGTTTGAAGAGCATTAGCTGGAGGGAATTTGTGGACAGAAAGGGGAGAGACTGGCTTAAAAAAAAAATGTATTTGCATGATCATAGAGGGTGAGGGACATCCCAGGAACAGCTTTTCTTGGGTGGAGTTACTAGTGGAAATAAGGGTCATTTTAGAGCTGCTGACTGTGAAATTCAGCTGTTTTGAAGGCTGGTGAGTCCCAGATCTCAGAGCAGTGTGTCAAAAGAGACAGGGCAGCCTTTAGCAGTTGTATTTAAAGAAACCTTTTGGAGATGAGCCAGGCTGGGTGGCTGAAGTGAAGCTGACGTCTTGCAGAATAGCCAAGAAAGGCTGAGCAAGAAAGAGGTGAAGCTCTGAACCAGCTGCCATGAGGATGTTGAAAGCCTTTGAGTGATAGAGGATGGATGCTCTGGAAGGCACTGAACACAGAAATGGACATCTGTGAAATTTGAAGGAAAATAACCTTAGAGACAGCACTGATGTTCAACTGGGTGTTAGGCAGAGCAGATCAAACTGTTTGCACCTAAAAATAACATTTTGAAGACGACTATCTCAAAGCATGAGTTCAAAACACTTTGTTTTGTTCATTTTTTCAAATCTTTTTTGGTGTGCTCTGCTTGCCCATAAAAAATGCCTTTAGATTTTTAATGAGTGAAAAAAACTTGGGAAGTGATTTTGATTTATTTTTTCATCATCTTGAAAGAGAAGTACTTGCAGGGAAGTTAATGAAGGAGAGAAAAAAGGAGGTTTATAACGTTTCTCAGTGCTCTCTAGTACCAGGGAGTGTTTTTGTACAGCAGGATCACAACTGTCTTGCTAAACAACATCAAGGTGGAGAAAGAAGCTGTTGGCAGGGATGGTGGGGCTGGAGATGAGGATGCACCATGTGTGGTATGTACTTGTGTGATGTGGATGTAGCACCTGTATGACAAGCCAAGGATGCAGTGAAATGATGAAAGCAGCACAAAAATACTGTAAACATGGAAAAAGCAGTGGGGTTGCTGGTGCAGGGATGTGTTCTGAGAGATTTGCAGCATTTAGGGCAAAACCCCCTTTAATTATGGTCAGCCCAGATAAAGACTGAAGGGGGAAGGGGATTAGAAACCTCTGCACTAAGTGCAGTGTGTGAAACACTTGGGAGTTATTGTAGTAAGTATTTTTATTGAAATGTATTTTTCCTTTTTTCTGTACATCTTTCTACCTGATTTTTTAAAAAGAATAAAACTCCTAGAAAACCAATAACATCACTTTGCCATGAAAAACCCTAAACCAAGAGTGGGTTGTCCAAGATGTTCCAATTGGAGGAGAAAATAAAAACATGCAAAAAACTGTAATCTTGCATGAAAAGGTTATGGTTTGGGAATTTTATATTTAAAACAGCTTAAAAACCAACCACCACCAACAAAAAAACCCACAAACTCCAGAAACCAAAGTAAGAAAAACCCAAATGAAACAAAAGCACCCTCTTGTCACTGTGAGTGTATCTTTAATTATCTGGAAAACATGGCCCCATCCTGTGGAGGAAAAGATCAGGGAAATCAGTGATTGCATGTTAGAGTGCGCTCAGTAAGATATTTCCTATTTTAGCTGTGGAAACTTGGAGCTGAAGGGAGAAAAGGATGGAGATGCACTACAGAAATACAGGGGAAAATAATGCATAAAGGAACCAGTGCTGGTGTGCCAGTAGATGTTGTTTCACTTATTTATTTTTCTTCTTCTATTGTGTTCCCTGGCAGGAGTTCTCTGATGCTAGGGTGTTTTTGAGGAGAGGGATAGGACGCGAGCTCTGAATACTGATATTAATGTAGTGAGCAACTCTGGATTTCATAAAGAACCAATGGGATGGAAGAAGTGGATAAAAATCACTAACATTGACCTGGCTGCCCATGAACCCTCATCTGCTGCCTGGTAACAAGTATTCAGTGCAAACCTGAGCTTATTTGTAAAAATTGTCCCTTGGGATATTTTTTCAGAGTTCAATGCAGTATTTGAGAACAGTTTCAGCAAATATCCTTGGTGATGCTGGGGGGTCTCTAGTCTGTTTTGTTGGTTTGGGGAGGACAAAGGCACGTATTAGTCTGGAAATGGGATCCTGAGAGTGATGAGGCCCATTCTCCCTCTGTGGGTTGCTAATGGCAGGAAGGAAAGGGAACATATTAATAAATATCTTATCCGGGGATCTGCGAAACACAATATTAAGGAGTTCTAAAAAGGGCAGGAGATGGAACACAAATCATATACATGCACAAAGCGAGGGTAGCCTGTGCAAAAAGGGAGCATGTGGTCATACCAGAGCAAGGGGGTGGATTTTGAAATGTAGTTTAATTCTGTTAAACTTAAGTGTTTTCCAGGATACCTTCCTCAGCCTCATGGAGCCTGTGTGGCAAACATCTTCATGTTTTACTGCTTGGTAGACTGTGAAATGTACTTAATCACAGTGCTCTGATCACAGAATCACTCTGATCTCATACTGATTTTTTTTTTTTTTTTTTTTTAGCTTGACATCTTCATTCCCCGTGGAATGGGAGCAAACACATATTCCCAGCACGATTCTGATATTTCTGGGCAGTAATTTCTTTCTTCTCTCTGTGCTCCCAGGATTCATAAGACTGGTTTTAAAGCTAAAACAGAAGGCACCCAGACTTGTGCAGTGTCTTTCCAGGGAAGGTCCTGCTCCTCCCTGGAGTGCTGGCTGCAGGATGCTGTCACCTTTGGGGACTGGGCTCTGCAGAAACTGAGGCACAGGTGCTGTGTGACTGCTGCTGGGTGGTTGTATTTTGTGTTCTCCACTGCCAGGGCTGAATTGGTGGGATTTCATGCTTAGAATAAGGCTATAAGTACAAGATTTGTTAGAGTCTTTACCTTGGCTCCTTCTTGAGTTGTGGAAGTCCTGTCTGCTCCATGCACAGAGCTTGTTCTTTAAAGCTGTCTTTTTGCCTTCAGGGTAGACCATGTTTGTTATAATATTCAGCTAGTTTTTCTTCTAGATTTGCAAGCAAGGAGGTTTTTTTCCCAACCCATGGAATCAACATTACCCTGATGTTACACAAGGTGTTGTGCAGAGCAGGTCTAATTAATTCAGCTGACTGGTAGAACCTCGTTAAAGATAAGCTGTCCAGAATACCACTTTCCAGGCTGCAGTTCAAGAGGGAAACTGTCCTTACTTGGCCATCACAGTGTGTCTGCAGCATCTCTCTGGAGAGCTTTAGGTTTCTTGCAGCAGTGCTGCTAGAGCAATATGATTTGACCAAATCCAGAGCCTCATGCATTGTGCTCACCCCAAGACCTAAGCCTGCATTGGGGAAATAATGGCATAGCATGAAAAGCCTACTGGAGGCAGGGGGAAGGTGTTCCCATGGTCTTGCAGTCATTTGACTTTACGTTTGCAAACCCCAGAGGATTCAGAGCTCTGAACATCTTGCAGACTGTTGGCACTGGAGGTGTGGGGTCCTTCAGCAGAGTACATGGCTTGCTTGTCTGCAGCAGCTTGCCCTGCAGCAGGATGCTGTGAGGACCTTGCTGTCTGCATTAACCAGGCTCTCCTGCCTCCTTGGCCTGGTGTGGCTGCCTCAACATTCCCCACCTTGCTCTTGAAATGAGAATTGCCAGGAGCAGCATCAGTTGTTCAGCCTGAAGTTCAACTGTGAAGGATGGCTTCCCCTGCTCGGGGATGCTGCCAGGGGCTTTTCATTTTATATCCTGCAGGGGCCATGGAACTGGTGAAGATTGTATCGCTAGGGATATAATTGCTCTGGGGAGAGGTGATCTGGCAGGAGAGGAGATGCAGGAAAGCAGCAGGCAGAGGTGAGAGCTGCCATGGCTGTATCCTTCCCCAGTGTATCAACAGGCAGCCTTGCTCAGCCCTATGCCTAGGGATCAAGTAACATCAGACAGAGGAGTTTAACAACATCCAGTCAGTAGGTGCTTAGTCTTGTGTCCTATTTTGCAAAACTAATAGGTGTTTTCCATGTCAGTCCCCAGCTGCTGGTGTAAACACAAAAGTATCGTGCCTCACTCTTACTTTATAGTGTTACTTCTTAGAAGAGAAAGTGTTTCAGTAGTACTAGTTTTATATTTACATGCTGATAATAGGAGGAAAGTGAACCCAGGGTGCTGCTTCCTCCCTGCAATGGCCAGTGACTGCCCCACAGAGAGAACAAAACCACAGCTGTCTCATGGGCTGTTTGGTTTGGCTTGTGGTTTGTGGGGTGGTTTTGAGGCAGCTGATAGTACAAAGTTTTAGCGACTGTTTTGGGAATGTGCATCTGCCTTCTACTTCTACACCCTTCCAAACACTGCTGTTGCTCAGGATTTTATATCAATCCACCAAGAGGTTGAAACAAAGCAGAGCTAAGTTGGAATAAGCATGGGAATTAGCTCTGAGGTAACATAATAGCTGTTTGGTAAAACAGGAGCTCACTTGAGCCTACATTTTGAAATGAAATTAAAACAACTTTTCAGATATGCTTTCTTTTCACTTTCTTCTGCTCCTCTGGGAGTTGAAATAAGAGAGGACGTGACAAAATATTGAGCTTGAGTCTGCTTTCCTCTGAGTCTGGCCTTGCTGTAATCCTGACTGCTTGTGACTGAGCCATGTTTGAAGGATCACAGACAAGGGGGTTTTGATTTGCTCTCCAAAGAGATCTGTGTGTGAATGAAGCCTCCCTGGCTGTGTGACTCTGAGCCGCTCTTTTGTGAAACTCTGGTTTGGCTGTGTGGTATCTCCTGCTTTCAAATACAGCAAACTTAATGATGCTGCCTGGCTTTTCTGCAACCTCTGTGCAAATATCTACTTGAGGCTGTTGTACGCTGGTGTGTTACACCTTGCTGTGGCCAAGAATATTTAAGCCTCTAACTAGCACAGCTGTGTTTCCCTGTACAGCTGCATTTGTCCCACCTCCACAAATGAGAAGGGAGCTGAGGTGAGGCCATAACTTAACTAGGGGAGGCTCTGAGTAAACCTGTTTAATGTAAGGAGACCTGAGGAATTAGTGATGCAAAGAGCTCACAGGTGCATGTTCAGAGGTCAAATGCTCACTCCTGTGTCTTCACATCCTTAGGGTGTTGATCTGTTGTGTGTGCTGATGCACTCACTCTGTCTGTGCTCTGGTCCCTGCTCTCCCCATCGCTTAGCACCAGCTGTACTGCAGTTGATGTGCAATCACCCAGCTCTGTTAGCCCCTCTGCTGCTAAAAGCCTCTGCTACCAGCTCTGATAGTACAACTGCAACCTATGGCTGTATAGGCTCTTAGTACTTTGTCATATAAAGTATTATGTTTTGTCCAAGCTGTCTACTTTAGGTACTTGTGTTTCTTATCTACTCTGAGGATGACTTGGGTGGTGAGGAGTTCTGTGCCTTCACAAATATTCAGTGCATCTTTTCCTTCTAACTTGAGACAATATTTGTCTTGGGTCTGTACATGGCAGGGGGGTGGGCAAAGGGCAAACAAAAAAAAAAAAAACTCTTAAAAGCAAACCCAAATATTCAGTGCAGTAAGCTTTGAACTTTATTAATAGACTTTTAGCAGGATTCTCAGATTCCCAGTTCATTCTTGGATCCAAAAATCTTTTTTTTTTCTCCTGAATTGACAGACAGACCTTTTCTGCATGACTGGGTTTTGCTGCATGAGCAGTATTTGAAGCCCTTGCCTGCAGAAGATGTTTCTCCAGCACGGCTCTGACGTTGGCTGGGGTCTGGGCTGTGTGTGGCCAGCAGAGGTGGTGACAAACCCTCCAAATACAAAACTTGTCTGCTTATAGTTAGGCTTTTTCAAACCACTCTTTTTTGAGACTAATAAGTTTCAGCTGTTGTTGACTAAAAATTTGTTTCTAAGCTTGCTTGGGATGTAAAAGAGCATCCCTCTGGAGATGTCCAGTGAGATGGGAGATGTTCCCAGGGAACACCATCCTCAGGAGAAGGCTCACAAGGGCCAGCCTTGCTAGTTCATTGGACATGGCTTTTCTCCTAAGCTGGGCCTTGCAGCACATGTCACACAGACAGAGTTCTGAATTTAATTTTATTACTATTTTATTGCCCCCAGAGATAAGCAAATGGAAATTCTGCAGGTCATTAGGAAGAGTGTGGGTGGTTTGGCCACAAAAAGTTCTCAGTGTGGTGTGGAGAAGTTACTGCACAGAAACACCTGTTCTTAATTAATCTTTTGAACCAATTTGGTTCTAGCAAACCAATTCCATTAACAGGCTAAGCAGAATAATGACAGGCACAGCTGCTATAATTCTTTGTTATGCTTCTAGTTGAAACAAAATCCTCTTTGCATTGGGAAACACTAATCTAATGTCACAAGTGTGTTCATTATGAAGTCTTTGGTAGCTGAGCACATCCAAATGTTTCACAACTGTTTTCATAATTTTTCCCCTCCCTGCTATCTGACTAAAATATGTGAATTATGAGATGATGTTTCCCCAGAGAAAAAGAGCTAACTGGTTCATTAAAGTTCCAGAGGTAAATCAAATTTAAGTCCTGTTGCTAAACTTAGCTATAGGGTAGACTTGCATCCTAGATCTAATGTTCTTTGGGATGATTTAAGTTTGATTTTGGTCAATCTTGTAGCTCACCAGCCAGCCATGGGTTCCAACGTTCAGTCGCTGTCTTCTGAGAACTGGGGTGTGCTGGGTTAAGCTTGAGTTAGCACATGATGACAGCTGGTAAGAAAAAGGTGTCTGCAAGACTGTCTCAGTCTATCTCTCCCAGTTATCCTGTTAAAGGGAGTCTAGGGCAGAGGGATGGGCTCAGTGTGTGCATTGGCTGCTCATTCCCTGTGTTCAACCTTCTCCTGCTCCTGCCTCCCAGTCCCGGCTGGGTTTCTCACTCCTTAAGCACTGGCTGGGAGTTGAGTGATGTCCTTTTGAAACCCACCCATGCTGTTTGGCCTCCCACCCATCCTGCAGCTGTGAGGTTCTCAGTGCAGCTGTAAACTGTGTGAGAACAACAGCCCCACTTCCTTTGGGTTAAATGACATGTCCTTGCATGTGCCCTACATCACCGAGGTACCTGTGTCTCCAGCTAAAAGCTCAGACTGCTCAGGGAGGAGGGAAGTATTGCAATGCTGAGGCATGAATGATTGGGTTGTGGAATAGGCGAAGTGTGAAAGCCAAGGAGGCAAGAGGTGTGTAGCTTCAGGTCTGACTCGTGATCCAACACCCAGCTCTTGAATGAACGCTTGCTGCTTGTTACACTTGCTGTGTGTGTATATGCAATGTGTGCTGCTGCTCTTTGGAGATTTACAGCTTCCCCTCAAGATCTGACACTGCTAATTTCTAAAGCGCTAGTTTTCCGGACTGGATTTATCACTAAGAAACAGCTGAGGCTTTGTGGATTAGAGTCAAACCATCCACTGTGAGAGAGTGCGGAGAGGGGAGTCCTGGCATGGGCTGCGTCTCTTCCCTCCTGAGCAAGTGGGAAGTGGGAGGCCAGGGCCCCTCCTGTACCTGATGCTGGGCACTGCCTTTTAGCCATGCTGCAGAGTTATCACCCAGCTCCTTGCTGGTATGTGGCCTTCTGCAACGTGGTCTCTCACTGCATTGCTGTGAAGAAGTTGTGAAGCTTTCTGGTGTCATTAGCAGCTGCAGCATCTCTTGGGGTACTGACTTCAGGTCTAGCTGGTGAAACATCCTCACTAGAAGTGAGGGTTTGCTGGCTGGAGTTATGCGACAGGGCACTTTGTGTTTAAAAGCTGTAATTTAACTTCAGATGGGATATTCTTTTAAACTGCTCCAGTTCTTCTGTGTGTTTTTACAATGCATAGCCCATTAGACCCCTCACGTGCATATGGGGCCTCTTACCCTACAAATGTAGTATGGAGGGTGGTGTTGAACTCTTTGAAGAAGCACTGGTTTGCTGTGCTGGGGCTGCAGATCAGTGTGTGCCCTTGGGGACATGATACAGATCAGTGTGTGCCCTTGGGGACATGATACAGATCAATGTGTGCCCTTGGGGACATGATACAAATCTGCACCTGTGGCTTCTATTTGCTGCTGCCATGTATGTGGAGTGGCTTTTGCAGTCAGTGACCAGGCTGGTGTTCATGTTAAACTTGTGCTGTGTGAAAATGAGAACTGGGCTCTTGATTTTTTTGTGCAAGTGTTTTCAATGAAACAGCACAAGGGAAAGGAAGAGGAGAAAATTTTAAGTCACTGAGAATTTTGAAACTGCTTGTTCCTCTGAGATTCTGCCGAGTGATTTGACAAGTGATGCTCAGCACAGCTTATCAGCTTAACTTAGGAGAAATAATGAATTATTGGAGTGATGGAGGCCAACCTTCAGAGACCAGCTTTGCCAGAGAAGGCAGCTGCCAAGCAGAGCTTTACAAGACTTGTGTGCAGTGGAGCAAGACTGTGGAAATCCTTATGGCTCCAACTTTAAGTAGCTTTTTGCAGATAAACTCTCAACCCTCTGACCATATCCATCTTCTGGCATGGATGTGTGCATCTGTCTGCAGGCACATCTGCAAACCCTCTTGGTAAGCACATCCCCATATCTCAGCTTTCCTGCTCCAGAAAGATAAATGGGAAGGGCAGATAAACCATTGCTCCTCATCTGGGCTTCATCTCTGCTGTGTTAATTAGGGAGGTGGAGGTGCCCGAGCTGAAAGCTGCTGGCCATTTGTGGTGATGAGTGCAAGCAGCTGTGGACCCCTGCAAAGGGAATATTGTACCCAGCTTGATTTGATCAGCCCTGGAGTTACAGGGCTGTCTTGTTTCGTTGGGATATACCTGTCACCCTTTCCTGTTGCTCTGTCTGTGGCTTGTGAAATGGTAAATGGGGATGATAATGAATCTGGTTTTTTATGGTTAAAAATCCAGAGCTACTGTCATCTAGGAAAAAAAACCATGGTAGCCAATGGAGTTTCTCCAGTGATATATTTGGCATAGCAGGCTGACTGTAAAATCTGTTTGCTTCTGTATGAATAAACCCTTGACACCTCATTTCACTGAAGCCTCTGGAGGGTGATGTGCAGCTTCTTCAGATAAATACCAGCTGATCAACAAGGATACTTACCACATGAAGGCCATCCATTGCTAATTAGAAAGCTGTTTCAACCAGGCCAGTAACACATGATGGTTTATCCACTGTTTGCTATAAAAACTCGCTGTATTTGCCTGATTTATAAACAGTTTCTATCTTTAATGCACTCACATGGAAAGTGGTAGCATTTGAACTGCAGCTTGCAGAGTATCCAGCATAAGCATTGTTCCCAAAGTTTAAAAAAAAAAAAAAGCAAAAAGGAAAAAAGAAAACACCAAGAAAAAACCATCTACCCCCACAGTAGCAAAGTAGTCATAGAATCCTTTAAGATTGAGTCCAACCGCTAACCTAACACTGCCAGGTCCTCCACTAAACCATGTCCCTAAGTGCTACATCTAGGTGTCCTTTAAACCCTCCAGGGATAGTGACTCCATCACTTCCTTGGGCAGCCTGTTCCACAACCCTTTCCAGGAAGAATTTTTTCCTAATATCCAATCTGAACCTCCCCTGGTGTGATTTGAGGCCGTTTCCTCTTGCCCTGTCTCTTCTTACTTGGGAGCAGAGACCACCCCCCTCCATGCTCCAAGCTCCTTTCAGGCAGTTCAGAGATCAGGTCTCCCCGCAGCTCCTGTTCTCCAGCTGAACCTCCCAGGTCCCTCAGCCACTCCCATCACACTTGTGCTCCACCCCCTTCCCCATCTCTGTTCCCTTCTCTCAACTCACTCCAGCACCTCAGTGTCTTGTAGTGAGGGGCCCAAGACTGACCCCAGGATTTGAGGTGCAGCCTCACCAGTGCCCAGCACAGGAGGATGGTCACTGCCCTGGTCCTTCTGGCCACACTGTTCTTTATATAATACAAGCCAGAATGCTGTTGGCCTTTTTGGCCACCTGGGCACACTCTGGCTGTCAACCCCCAGGTCCTTTTCCACCAGGCAGCTTTCCAGCCACTCTTCTCTGAGCCTGGAGTGCTGCCTGGGGTTGTTGTGACCCAAGTGCAGGACCTTGATGAACCTCATACAAATGGTCTCAGCCCATCAATCCAGATGGTCCAGATCCCTTTATAGAGCCTTCCTACCCTCCAGCAGATCACCACTCCTGCCCAGCTTGGTGTTTTCTACAGACTTACTGAGGTTATAATCACTGTTAACGTTTCAAGGCTTAATGCTTCTGCCATGGTACTTAATCGATAATTGAAATCGCAAGAGAAGTGTAATGCTTTAAATTCATGCGGTTAATTTTATTGCTAGCACTTGTAATTTGAAAGTAATTCTGAAATCAATATCAATGTGACTTTGCATGGAATGGGGAAGCCTGGAATAGGTTCAACCACAAACAGTTCAGTATTTAAGTGGGAGCCACTGTTCCGTGAGAGATCAGGTTTAATTCCCAGGTTTTTCCCAGCTATAAAGAAGATATTCCCCACACTGTTTAGTGTTTCCAAATGGAGTGAGGTTGTATTTCTTAGATTTTTGGATGGTTCTCTCAAGTCCTCTATGTCCTGTAGACTGCTCTGAGTGCCAGTGGGGCTGTGGGAGAGGCCAGGAGATGGTTGCAGAATTCCTACCTGCCTAAATACTGCTTTTTTCACAGTGAAACCTACTCCTCCACAGCTTTCTGAGCTCTGGCTCCCCACAGCTGCAGGCTCCAAAGGAGGTGTTAATCAAGGCAGGAGCGTGCTGGGGTGATTTGTACCTCCGTGTCTTCCTGATGAGCTCATTGCAATGATCTCCTCCTGTGCTTGCTGGGGGCTGCAGTGAAGGTAAAGTACAAGAGCTTATGCTGGAAAAGTGTCTCAGGTTGTTAAAGCTTCTGTAATTACTCTGCAGCGAAGCAAAGAGGCTGGCTGGGATGGTTGAATCTTTGACATGTGTGGTTGTGCTGCAGGTGTCAGAAAACTTTGCTTAAGTTAAAGGCTTTGGCCTCTGTGTGGTTGGGGATGCTCTGGAGATGGTCCTGGTGGGCTTCCCAAGGAGGCACAGGAGACCTGGAAAGGCAGCCAGAGGGCAAAGGGGCTTTTGCACATGTCTTGCAAATACACATATCAGAGTGGCCTGACTCTGCCCTTAGAATTTCTCCTTTGGTAGAGTCCAGCAGGTATGGTAACATCTCATTCTCTTCCTCTTCCCAAACATCTGTAGCTTGGGCAAAAAAAAAAAAAAAAAAACCACCAAACCCACCTGCAAAAACCTCAGCAGCATCCAGTGTCTTAGTATTGATGCTCTAAATCTTGGTTTCTGTCTTGTTGGCTGGAGGACCGTCGTCCCTTCCTGAAGCAGGTCAGATGGACCATAGATTTTGAGCCTGCCCTCCTTAGATGTGATGGTGTGAGAGCTGGGAGCTTGAACACCCTCTGTGGTTTGCCTGTGCTTCTCCTGTTCCAATCCAACTTCATTTATGGGTACAGCTTCGTGGTGCTGAAGTTCAAAGGTTCTTTTTGACACAAAAATCTAAAATGATATGTGCCCTGATCAAGAGCTTGGACCCAGTTTGTTCACCTGCAGTGTGAGCAGCACGGGCTCTTCATCTCCCCTGAGCAGGGCTTGGGACCCAGCACTGCCATCTGGGCTGTCTCACTGCTCGTTCAAACCGCATCCTCTTCATCTCCATGGGAGTGCTGACAAATTTAAAAGCAGCCTACTTGGTTGTTTTACATACAGAGAAATTGTTAACTTTAGAAATAATAATGTTCGGATTGTTTTCCAAAATAGCTTTGGTGTTTAACTTCTAATAGCTGGCAGAACTTGTAGAGGGTTTATTTAAATAAGAAAACTTTTTTCCTTCAGTCTCATCCATTAATTTATCAAGCTAATTAACTGATCTTGCCCAGGGATGCTTTGTTCCCATGCAGTGCCTTCCCCTGTCCAAGTCAAGGCATCTGCACACACAGGGTGTGTTATTCCTGTCCTGTAAATTGTATGCAAGTACACTGGTGCTTTCTCATTCATTGGCCTTTGTTTTAATCTTTCTCTCTTCACCCTGAGCTCAGCTGAAGTACATCACAGGTTCTGCAGCTAATTAGCACAATTACAGCTGTCCGTATCAGGGTGGGAGATTGAGTTAGAAGCAGTCAGGATCCCAATGTACTGGAGTCTCATTACTGAGTCTCCAGGGCAGCCACATCTAATGAAATTCAAACAGATCAGATTAAATTAGATTAGCTAATGGAATTCTCATCTTCTCAGTTTAATGTAATTCTGAACAGTTAATCTTTAGTTTACCTAGAAAATAAATGTTCCTTTGAGTTGGACTTGACCTAACCCTGCAGGCCTGAGTTCCTCAGACCTCAGAGATGTTAATGTCCAGGATCTGAACTCTAAGCTCAGCTTATTGGTGAGTTTTGGGGATCTAGGAATAACTTGGTGCTGGGAGAGGAGGCTCTGCAGTGCTTGCTCTTGGTGGCCATTGAGTGGCCTCAAGGGACTTGCATGGTGTGTCCCTCCTGCCCTGGGTGACCCCAGCTGGGACAGAGCCCATGCCACAGCTACTGTACCCCAGTGCAGAAGCAAAGCAGGCAGAAGAAATACCTTCTGTTGCAGTGCGCTTTGAAACGTTTGCCTCATTCTACTATTAGAACTCAATCCTTTGTCCTGATCCTGCAGAAAGGGGAAGGACGTAGCAGGGACCTGACAGGTAACTTCAGTGATTGCCCTGCTGGGTTGATGCTCTTGTTCCAAAGTAGACAGATTTCTGGAAATACAGTAGGACCTGTTTCTTTGTCAAGATTAGGGGGAAGAGGATATTGTAAAATATTCCTTTTTTTTAATAGAGGCAGTGTCTTGCATGGTCGCTTAGCAATTCTCAGCACAGGCAGCAAAAATAGGAGCATGAAAGTGACTTAGAGCAGTCTTCAAACTTGATGGAGAGCTGTAAAACTACACAGGACTTGGCAAAGCCACCAAAGTCTTTTTTTGCTGTGACCCTCTTTGTAATCAGCAAGTAAATGGGCAAGATGTAATGGAAGGTCTGCCTGCCTGTCACTGGCCTGGGCTGGTGGGAGATGCAGGGACTTGTGGTTCCCTGGGGGTGGCAGGGTGCTGGGGGCTGGCTGTACTGCAGGAATATCTTCTGCCTGGTGGAAGCGGTGAAAGCTACCTCTCTATTTACGTAAAGAGCAAATGATGTGAGAAAGGATTTGCGTCCTAGTACCCTCTTGCCAGCGAGGCATACAACTAGTGGAAAGGGGTTGCACAGAAAAAAGAAAAAGTATTTGCTATATTTCTCTGTCCTTAAGCAGGCTGCTTCATTTTTCGAACTCTGCCAGTGTAGCGCTTTTCGCAAGTGCTAAATTCACTTAATTTGCGATGGAATTGTGGGTGTGGCTATTTGGTGCTGCTGGCTGACAGTGTGAGGGCTTTCGAAAGGCCATGAGGGCTGTGTTCGGCTCGGATCCCCTTCGTTTGCCTTCTGGAACGCCAAATGCTTTTCTTGCCCGTGTGGTGCCTGGAGCTAGCAGAGCATGTGGGCATCTGAACTGCAGTGAGCCAGGTCCTCCCGGGATCCAATGGAGCATTTGATTCTCTTCCCCCATTTTCCAGCAAACCAAACAAGTTTTGGTTAGAAGAAAAGTAACTTTAGGACACACAGGGCTGCTCCAAGGGCTTTGAGCTGCTCCTCTAGGTGGTTTTGTAAAAATGAAGGTTTCTGAGCAAAGGCTGGTGTCCTTGTACCAATTTTATTTTGTAAGGCTCTCCTTGCTGCACCAGCTATGATGCTCTGTCCTCTGGGGGGTTTGTGGTTTGCAGATGTTGTCCCTGTGTGTCCCTGCCTGCCTGCCCAGGCTGCAGTGCCACGTTGTGGGTACGATATATTATTGCTGGGTTTAGGGTACTGCTGGGACTGGCAGTGGTTATTCATAGCACCACTCCTCACTTCTTCCTTTAATACACATTTCTTCTCAGCTGCAAATCCCATTGCCAGCACGATAATTGTTTTCATTGCTTCATTGGGAGTAGTGAGGTTAACATCTTGAGCGGCAGCTAAAATAGACAAGAGCAAATAGCACAATAGCTTAATCCCCTGGAAGTTACTCTTTTCAGTATGGAGTTATGTTTCCTTTTTATCTCCCCCTGCTTTTCTTTTAACGGGCAGAATTACATTTTATTTACAGCTGAGCCCAGAACCTGTAGTCTGCTCCTTCTGTGTGCAGAGACACTGAATATTGCTCTGGATCTCTTTTTCCCAAAGGGAATTTCCCAGGTAGAGCGCTGTGAGAGCTTGGCCAGGAGCAGTTCAACCATGTGGTCTCACCTTCCCTGGACATGGCCCCTTGCAAAGGGCACCCGAGGTCCCTCTGTGGAGCAGCAGCTCTGGGGTCCTGCCTGCGGCAGGACTGGGAGCCGGTTCAAGTTGTCGTCGCAGAGATGAGCGGCTTCCAGCGTACATAAATATCCAGCCCTTCTCTGTTGACTCTGTCGCTTTCCTTATAAACAGACGTGCAGTCATTTTCCAAGTGAGCCATCTGGGTTTGACAGATGTCCCTGGCTTTTTCTGGGCCCATTGTTAGAGGGGAAAAAGGGAGGGGATATTCTGAATTGAAGGAAATAGCTTCTGATGGCAGTCTGCAATTTCACGGGCTGGCAGATGAACTGCCCCTCTTCTCCTCAATTTGCCATCAGCTCCATTGATTGTAATCTGCATTTGCAGCCTGGGAACTGTCACTTCTTCTGGGAAGTGCTGAAACTGTCACTTCTTGGGGAGGAGGTTCAGGTGTACTTTCACCCTTGATACAGAGCTAGTGGGCTTTTTGTACTGCTAACGGAGATGCAACATTGGTTTCTGAAGCCATATGAGTGAGGTCTTCACAGCCCTTGCCTGGGACTTAATTACCACACTTAGATAATTATCTATTTTCTTCCCAAAGCTTTGCAGACACTGGTATGAGGTAAAGTTCCTTCTTCTTGCAGTCTGAGAGCCACATGTATTCATACACTCTTCGAGTCTCTTTGAATCACATTATTTGCTTCTTCTTAATGTAGAAAGATCCCTGTTGATGATCCCTACTGACAAACTGTGAAGTTAGCAAAGTTGATGTTATGGCTAAATACCAACATCAAATGTCAACATTATGCTAGCTATAATTTTTTTCTTTTGGATTTTTTGTTGTTCTTGATGGAAGCACATGAAATATGTCAACTTCCTGAAAGTGATGATATTAAAAATAGAAGGGAGGGTGTGGATGAGGTGCTTTCTACACTAAAGATCATGCATCAGAAGTGAATTTCAAAGACTATATTCAGATGAGATTGCGATGAGACTCTTCTCCTTTCTAATGTGTGTGTGGGTGAAGTCTCAAGCTCTCACTTCACTGACACACGGAGGTTTTGCTCTGCTTGAAGTTTTCTGCTGTTGGTGGTTGCGAGGCATCTAGCACAGAAGTCTGTATGTTCGGAGTTGCAGGTGTGCTGTCATGTACTGAAATTGAACATGCAAATTATCATAATATTTAAACAAGGGCAAAGTCTGAAGGGTACACTTAGAATAACTTTGTGAAAAACACAGATTTTTGTTTGCTTTTAGAGTTTCTGTGAATAGCTGAAAAAGGGAGGAGAGAAGCAAGAGGAGCAACATAATTATTCAATACTGCATTTGTGGTAGTGTAGCCTGTGGGAAATTGTCAAAGACAGAAGTTCAGTAAAGAAATCTGTCAATACTTGAAGCCTCATTTCCTCTTCTGCATTATCTTCCCTGAGGAAGGCAACAAAGGGTGACATAACCCTTGTGTTTATTTGCTGTAGCAATGTCCCACAGACCAGCGATTACCAAATTATGATCTGCAGACCACTGGTATTAGTATTAGACCATTAGTATTGATAGTTCTGTTTGGGCAAGGATTTTTTTTGGTCATAAAGGGAAGATGGGTTTGAGATGACAGAAGAGGCACTTTGGGACATAATTTTACCTTTTGCATGAATTTTTAAATGCCCAAAGTTAGAAAAGCTTCTCATGAAACTCAGAATTTGCTTTCAAGTGCAAAGACATCTGTAAGCACCCACATGGGAAAGCACAGGGCAAAATGCATCTTTGGAGGAGTTAAGAAGTGTGGTGATAAAGCCTGCTTGGATTTTTTTTCAAAGACATTCATCAAGGTTCCTCACAGAAGATGCTTAACGAAATAAAACTACTGTGGAAAAAGAGGGAAGGTCTTAATGGAAAAAATAGTTGGTTAAAAGGAGAGGGACAGAAAGTGGAAGTAAATGAGTTTTCCTGGTGGAGGGAGGTCACCAGCAGAGTACTGTAAGGTCTCAATTGGAGACCTTGGATACTTCAAATATGCATCAGGGACTTGAAAAAGGAACAAGAAGGAAGGAAATTAGTTTTGTCATAACAGGAAATTATTTGGGGTAGTACAGACAGTGTGAAGGTGTGGAGAAGGATGTTCTGAGGCAGAGTGGCAGGAGGCTAAAACCAACAAATGAATTTCAGGGTAGGAAGATGTGAAGTGAGGCACAAAAATAATTCTATGTGTACATGAGATGATGAGCTGTGAGGTGCCAACAGGCTCTGGGGCCTTGAGGGTCCTGGGTTATAATGTAGAGCTCTGGTAGTATTAACTCTGTGCTCAGCAGTGATCAAAACCAAACTGAACATTAGGAGTTACTAGCAAAGGTGTTGGGAAGAAAACATGATGCAGCTGTGTAGGCTGTGGTTATGCTGTTTGCTACTCTTGATCTCCTGGCTCTGGAACAACCAGGAGAACTGGGAAGAGGCTCAGAGCAGGGTTAAAATCAAAGATAAGGGGTAGTTTTTTGTACCAAGAGTTTTTAAGATGACCAGGATTCCTTAGACTGAGAAAGAGATGACTAAGAGGAAATCTTGCAGAGGTCTGTGAAAACAATGAGAGATGGTGAAGGTAAATAGCGATTTCTGTGGTCCACCTCCATCCTGCTGCTAAGGGGCATTGGATGGAGGGTGAGACTGCAAGTTGTGCTTCCAAAGGGGAGCGTAGACCAGCATGTGTAGTTGGAGCAATGCATGTGGAATAAAGTGCTAATCATGGATGCCGTGGCCTTTTTGTAAATGCCTAGGAATCCTTTAATTAAAGGTTGAGTGGTGGATCAGCAGAGAGGTGCCCAGGGTGGGTGTTGTCAAAAGCTAAGGGCGAGTGCATGAGTTGAGACAAATTGATTTTTTTTTTTTTTTTTTCTGTGTACTGTAGTAGGATGGTAATCTGTGCTGTTCCCTACCTGATGTTTGAGGTTGCAAGGCCACTGTTCAACCCATGGATGTCCTGCTGTCATGGCACAGGTGCAGATGGGTCCTTTGCCAACATGTGCCATTCCTTTTGGGCTTAGTTGGAGTCTGATGGGACTTCAGCCCAGTGGAGCATGTAGGTCTTGGGAGGACTGTGCCTTGGAAGACCTGGGTGTCTCATAGACCTGTCTTATTGTGCAGCATGTGTGATGCTGAGTTTTGTCCCCATTAACCTTGTTGAGACCTGTTCAGAGCAGGGCTGGGAAGCAGTGGATTCTACTGGCCTTGCTTCTCATCACCACCTACGTCATGGCATGTTGGCACTGAAGAAGCAAAGCTGATGAGATCCTGTTCTTGGAAGTGTATCTGGGTTTTCTGTCTGTTAATAAAAAGATAAAGGTTAAAGGAAGCTCTTGGAAGGGGAAACAATCTTCAAATTAATTTCATTTTCTAACTGGACAGATATCTTGATGGTCTTAGTGGTCAAATTGAGCTGGTATCTTTCCTCTTGTTCAAGGCAAGTGTTACCTTGTCAGAATGAAATGTTTCTGGGATCTGTGTGCCTGCCAGCAATAGGGCTGCAGACCCTGTCAGGCTTTTTTAAAAGTCTCTTTTATTTTTAATATAATTGGTTGCATTTCATGAGTCATCCCTGAGGTTGCTGCCGTAGTTTTGTGTTACCAGGCTACACCCCATGCACGCTGCTCTTTTGCCTGCTGCTCAGCCTCTGATCTTTTAACTCCGTGTGACTACTATGGAAATCTTCCTTTAGCATGGCTGTGTCATTATTAATGTGACCATATGCTGTCCTGTCTTTTGGTGCCACCTGACATCTGTGAGGGCCCCTGTTCTGGAATGTTGGCTTTGCCATGAGGGGCACATGCTGTGGGGCCATGACCAACATGATGCCCTTCATTAGGGGCCCCAGGAGTAGTTCTGTTGTCTCCACCACAGATTGGGGGCTTGACAGTGAGGATCAGGTAGGGTTGGGTCAAAACTGGCCAGGTAGATGCCACGTCTTATTTAGAAACTCCTGCCTGACATTTTGTTGGCATTCAAGCACAGTAGAGGCATCTGTGTTGATTCTTCTATATGATAGACATATGACTGTCCTGAAAAGAAATTAGTATCTCAGTGAGCAGAGGTTTTTTTGAGAACATCAGCCCTTTGTTTAGATTCTAAATCACTTTTAAACATATGACTCTTATTCAGATTTGGATCTATTACTTTTGTTTGGTTGATTGCTGCTGTTTTTTCTGGCCTTGAAACCTCAAATATTAGTGTCCATTAGAAATGTACTCTCCCTGTTCTTGTTTGCAGCCGTTAGCAGCAACTCACAGAGCTAGCAAGCCTAAAAATGCCCTTTTTAGGCTTGGCCAGACAGAAGAGCTCTTCTGAAGAGGAGCTGGGGTAGCCGATGCGAGCATTGTGGCTGCAGTACTCCCAAGAAAGGCTGAGTTCTGCTGTCTGAGAAAACCACTATATAAGCTTCAAACCACAGTATAAGCAACCTTGCCAGGCCAAATTTGTAAAATAAAATAATTTTGTGTCCAAAGGCTTGTCTGCTATTGGCTTATTCTGAATTACTCCAACAGAGAAAACAACCACCTTAAGCGGGGGGTGGGGGGGGACCTGATGGGCAGAATTTGATCAATCAGTAACTAAATCTGAAAATGAATAAATCCAGAATAAGAGTTCAAGAACATAAGGTTTGGCCTAGTGATGTGTATGGGATACTACAGAAGATGACACTTAACAATATGGTCTTGGCGATTGATAACGCATCTGCATGACCGAAGTCATGTCATCTCCCCTGTGCTGCTTCTGGACCAGCAATATTTCCTAAATCCAAACCCTCACGCCTTAGAAAAGGCCAGAGAAATAGCCTAGATTTTCTGAAGTTTCCTGCTTTGGAGGAAAAGCCTTAGAAAATAGTAAAACTACCAATATTGTCCCTTTTCATCAGGATGCTCTGCCTTTCTCAAAGCATGTTTTTCTCGCTGTCGACACCATGGTCTCATGAGCTGGCACTATTAGCGTGTGTGTTTTCCCCCTCACACTGTGCAAGAGTAATTACCCTCTCTCAGCAGTGCGAGTGTTTCTGTTTCCTCTGATTTATGGAGGCAAAGAACTCGTTTGGGAGGATGAGTCAGAAGTAATTGAGCTCTGGGGGGAGCAGTATTTCATGGCTTTTCGTCTCTTTATTTTTGCCCTGTACTGTACCTCATGGTTACTGGTGCTTTGGCCTTCCAAGGAACATGCATCAAAGCTTAAAAGTGAGCTTGGGCTATACACTGCCTTGATTCACATTTAAAAAACAACCTGATTCTGTAACTCAAGAATGTGACATGGAGATAATATTGCAAAGCTTAAAGAGATTATAATAAATATAATATGACTCACCGAAGGCTATTCCCAAACACTTGGCACCTCATACAAAATGCAGGATGGGTGTGAGAGCTTCTCTGCAGGAGCATCCACGTGCAGCTGTGGAGTTGCAGGGAGCAGCGCTGGGTTTAGGTGCAGAGCATGAAACAGAGAGGATTTCTTGGTATAACTGAAGTTCCCGGAGAGACAGAGTCATTTAGAAGCTGGGGAAAGATTTAAGGAAGGCCTTGTGCTTCTGCAGAGAGGAAGCCAAAGGCGTGCGTGTGTGAGGGAAGGAGATTTGCAGTGATTTGTGTGTGAGTACGATGCTGTTTCTGATGTAAAGACAGACCCCAAGCGAGTGGGGAATCGATGGTGTGGGCCATGGTGAAGGTGGGATATAGAGCCATCATCTGCCGAACTGACAGAAGCAGCAGATGGGCAGCAGATAGATTCTGCACCTTGCTGGCTCTATGGTCTGTGGGGTTGATCTGCCCATGTTGTTTGGAGAAGACATTTGAGTCCCACAGTGGTTGGGTGAGCATGAGGGTGATGTCTAAGACCTGTGGTGGGGTGAGGCAGCAAAGCAAGGAGGTTTTTATTACCCTCTTCAAATAATTCGCATCCTGGTGTGGCGGTGAGCCAGGCACTGGTGCTCAGAAGGACCTCAGTCTTGCCGGCAGGATTTGAGCTGAGGAGCTGAATAATTTCCTACATTTTTTCTAGAAGGGCATGGCAGAAAGTTGGTGGCAACCTCGGGAAGTACAGTTCAGGTTGGGATCTCTGCCTTTCAACTGGTTTGGTTTCTCTTTCTTGTGCAAGTATCCCTTGTTTTAGTTCAGACTTTTTCCTGCTGAAGCTCTCTGATTAGGAAACTACGCAGCAACTCATGTGTTGCCCTGTTTCCCCTGCACCTTTGCCATGAGCTGGCAAAGAGCTGTAAGAGCCGCAGCGACTGACGACTCTGCTCTTACATTTCCATTTCTATTTACAGTTTAATTTCTCCCTCTTGCCGAGTGCTTTTTGAGAACACTTCAGTGGCTTTTTCCTTCAAGTGAGCAAAACTAAACAAAAGAGTTTGATGTTTCTTTGCTGGGCTGAATAACTTACTGTTGTGATTGATAATAGTGAAACTGGTTTATAATCTGTCTGAACAGGTACACACATCATTAAAAATCAAGCAGACAAGCTCCAAGTCCTCTACAAATGTGATTGCTTTGAACAGCAGATGATCTCTGGGGAGCTTGGAGCTGTAGCTCTGAGGGTGTGTTGAAGCAAGAAGCTGAAAGCATTGTAAGAAGTAATTGTGAAAACAAGGGTGATGGATCAACAGTTCATTGACTTATATTGACTTTGATGTGTAGAATTGTCTGTTGTAAATGGTCTTTTTACTAGCTTTTTGCCAGTCATCTCTTGGTTGCTCTTCCATTCCACCCCGCTTTATTTCTGCTGAAGAGACTGCACTGTCTCAGAATTAATCCCATTAGTTAATTATGGTATTATTTTCTCTGGCTGCTTTAGTTTGTGGATCCAAACTGCCAATGGTGGCATGGGTGTCACAGTTGTGTGTGGGTGTTTTTTAATTTCTCTGTGCTTTGGCCAACTCAGGTGTGGGGTGTGGATTCTTGTTGGGGTTAAACTGAAAACACCGGTGTTGTGAATCCTTTAGCTGTATTTTCCACAGGTGCATCCACTTATGCTCTTCATCTGCAAGAAGAGTTTTAAGAAACAAAAACATGATGCAGATCTGGTTAGAGCAAAAACCTAAGCAGCATGCAAACCAGCACTTGTGGGAAGTTTTCTGGTGAAGCTGCCAGCCTTCCTTGGGTAGGTTTTGTAAACTGAATTTTCCTGGAAAGGTACATGAGGTTTGCTGTGTACACAGGTTTCTGGCTCTGATCTGCCCTTTAGGTGATGTTGATGCAGCCAAGTACTTGTTGCTGAAGCCATTCTTATGAGAGAAGGTGGTGCCCTGTGCTTTTTGCCCAGAGCAATCAAATAATTATCTATCTGTTTATCTAGCTGATGGCCTTCATCACTGATCTGACCTTGAACATAGTGCAGTGTCCAGCTACGTACAGTTTTCATGGATGGAAAGAGTTGTTTCTCTGTTGCAGATAAAGGTTGGTGGTGATTTACCTCCAGTCTCGTTAAATGCTGGGGAGAGATTTAAATGCAAATTCTCTGACTGTTGGGCTATCCTTCATCTCTGAACTGAACTCCCCCATGGACAGTTTTGTAAATCCATGGGTTGCTCTCTCTGAAGCACTACATCCCTCACAGATGGAAATACTTTCCCATTTTTCTCTTTCACTTTGGGAGCAGCTGGTGTGCTCGAGACACCAGGATCATCCTACAATTACAGTATTAATCAGAGCTTATTTTGTACTTTACTGCTTTGAACACAAATATCCCAAAATGGCCTGAAGATGTATGGTTGAGTAGCCATGTGAGAGAACTCCAGCCTTCTAACAAATCCAAAGTACAGGTGGCTGCTAAAAATGTTGTTGCCTGGAAAAGTCTTGAGACCATTTGATTTACCAAGGGCAGTTACTGCTCTCTGACATCTCTGTGGCTCATGTCAGGGGACTCTGAAGGTTACTAGCAGATTGCAAGTAAGAGATTAAGTTTTTATTACAAGGCAGTGAAGTTGGTCCCAAGCTACTAGTAAATCATGTTATCTACCAGGAGGAGTAGAAGAGTTGCAGCAGAAGGTGTGGAAGAGGCGTTTGCTGAGTCTCAGCCTGGAAGGCAGTGTTAAAATTCAGATGGTGGAGTGTAAGGCACCAGATTGCTTTAAATGTGTTGCGGCCCTGTGGTGTCAGGAGTTCGATGTGTCCCCAGGGGCTCAGTGATGAGCAGCTCCATCTCTGCTAGACTTTGGAAACACAAGGTATGCAGAAGCCTCTCCTCTGAAAAGTCCTCAGAGACAGGCTGGGTCCTTCAAGAGGATGGATTGTTTGCAGCTTTCAGGGAAAGCCTTGTGCTGGTTTGGATCAGCACCGATGCATAGAAGTGTTCTTGCTGCTGCTGGCGCTGCCTTGTTAATGCTGCATCGCTCCCCTGTGACAGGGAATTGAAGGTGATTTAAATGACTCTGTTGTTTGGAGGAGGTGTGAGAATTACAGGGGAAGGCAGTGTCAGCCATACAGGACCATGGAGGGCAGGCAGGGTGGGGTGCTGGGGGGCAGGCAGAGGTGAAGATGGGGGATGAGGGACAGGCAGTGTGGCCAGGGCAGCCATCTGAAAGGGCTGCAGGCAGGATGGCTGGCATCCTTGCCTCTGAGGTGGGTTGCTGTGGGAGATGCTGCTGGACCCCAGTGCAAGACAAGAGTTTTTTGTTGGCACTGAATGGAATTTGACTTGTTTGAATTCAGACATCAGCACTGGGAGTGAAGACCTGGGGTCCTTCCACAGTCCCTGGTGGGACAAGCAGTTGTAGAGCTCAGACCTCCTTGTCCCAAGGTAGGGATGGAAGAGAAGATAAAGGGACCTCCCTTTGGCCCACAGGGGTAGTCCTTGGGAACACTCCACCTCCCATCAGTGAAGACCGCTGAGCCCTGTCACTTTGAGTGGTGGAGATGTACACGTGTGCCTTCCCAAGAGCTGCTGTTGGTCTGGACACCGTAAAAGTGTCATTCAGAAATCCCTTGTGCCTGTTGCATCACAGTGGCTGTGAAATTTTGTTAAGGAGGTGTAAGATGAGTCAGAAATCAGCTTGATTCCTCCTCCTGCTGCCAACTGACTGCATGATGCCTTTGCCTTTGGCTTTCCTATGAAATGGGGCTAATGGTTGCCACTGACACAGGAGAGGCATGAGATGCTGTCAAAGCTTATGTGCTACCAGAGCCTGTCCCCAAGTGAGGCAGGTCCTCAAGAAAACAAACCTTGCCCTTTGCAATCCCATGTGACAGTCATTTTTTCCTTGTAAAAGCTGCTTCTGAAATGAGAAGGGCCCTGTTGCTAATGAGTGCATCAAAGAACATCAGGGGGCACACGAAACAGCACAGAGTTTCTTTTAATTCCCTGCAGTGCTATGGTAGGGCAAGAGGTCTTTTTAATTTGATTTAAGGTCCTTTTGCTGATAAAGATACAGAGAATATGGATGCAAATACTCTTTCAGCTGATGACATTTGGAGACGAGTTGTAGTTCTTCTAGATTTTACCCAAAGGGTATATTGTGTGTTTTCATTTGTTATGCTAAGTAATTGCAAAAGATGTCATTACTGGGCAAAGGTTTGGTGCAGTGTCACCACATTCTTTATTATACATTTCTTTCTTCTTCCTACCCTGATATTCTACATCTCCCTTTCTCTATTCTGGGGTATATCATGAGATGGCTATTATAGACCAGCATGGTACTTGCACCACTGAGTGTTGTATCATAGATACAGTGGTGGGAAACCCATGTTTCCTCTGTTTTAATCTCTATCCCCTTTATCCTCTCTTCTCTAGCTAATATAGTAAACTAATTATTTATCAGCCTTACCACAGCAGTGTCTAGAGACCTCTGATCAGGTTTCTACTGCGCTGAGCATGGTTCAGAGCATCCCTTTGGGATCTGAAATCAGGAATATGATGAAGAGGGCAGCTGTGGATCAGGATGAGGATGAAGGGGAAGGCAGAAGTGCATGGTACCAGGGCAAGGAGCTGCTAAACACAGTGAGTTCCTGGTGACATCAGCTTCTTTTTTGTCACATTTGTGATAAAGATCTCTTACTAAAAGGATCACTGAAGAGCGTGTCACAGGGTTTAATGTGATGCTGGTGTCCTGACTCGCTAGACTTGCCCTTGCAGGGTTTTATTTGCAGACTGGGGCGTTTGCAGCTGCGCTATTTGTGTGCATGGGGGGCAGTGCCCCACACCTCCGTGGCTGTGCAGATACTTTGTCTGCAAACCTGCACTGCAGGCTGCAGCCGGTGGGTCAGGATGGCTGTTCTGTTATCTGCAGCCTTGTAAGTATTGGTGCAGGGGAGCAGTAAAGGTGCTTTGCTTGAGTTCATATCTCAGTATCTACAGTGCTTAATTTTATTTTGGTATTGTTAATTATTTTTTTTTGTTGTATTGCCATAACTCCCTCTGGTGGCTAATTTGACAGTTTAACCATCTGTTTTGATTGATTTTTGTGCATAGATGTAGTATAGCTATGTCTTGGAGACTGCCTCGGATAGAAGAGGTGAGGAGCTTGCGCTCTGTCGGGGTGATGCGTTTGCTGCCTGTTCTTGCTGTGCAGGTTTACCCCTTTGTGGCTGAGTCAACCCATTCCCCTGATAAATTGTTCTCTGCTTTACAGCTGCAGTGTGTCTGTAGCTATTGGAATCCCCATCAGAAGGGTTTGAGTCTGTGCTGCAGCCAGAGATGCCAGCTGAGGCTGTACCTGGAATGAGTTGTTCTCTCCTCTGCAAGCAAAAGGAAATCCCAGGTAGGATGGGAGCACTGTGCTGTGGAGATTCCCAGGAGTTATCTGACATAGCTGGCAGTTAACACTATGCTGAAGCTGAGACAGGCATGTGCTGTACAGAAATCTCCCTCCCAGCTGGAAAATCCAGAGTTTTGGGCTCTGCACTGCTGGGTCTCAGCTGTGCATCCTGCACTGGGAGCATCACCTGCCTTCCTGGGCATCTCTGCTCTCTGCCCAAACAGACACCTCTGCCTGCTGGCTCCAAGTCCCCTCCCCAAGGGGAGAAGTGTATCTTTTCCACAAGCTGCTCATGTCCCCAGCCACAGGGCATTTTAACATGCTGGCTCTTCTGTACCTCTGACATACAAGTTGCCTTTGCCTGTGTCATACAGAAACCACAGAAGAGTTATTTAATAATATCAGAATAAGTGCTATATTCATGCAAAACCATCAGTTGTTTTTATGTTTTCATATACCTGTACACCTTTGCAGGAATTTTGGTGCAAATGTAATAAAGAATAGGTTCTCCTTTCCCTGGCATAAGAGAAGTAGAAGACAGTATCTTTTTGTTTTCTGGGTATTATTCCTTGCTGCTTGGTATTGAGTTTAGTTACATTCTGGACTTTTAACCCTTAAAGTCGATGGATTATATTTAAAGCTACATGCTAGCCACAAGTATTTTGGGGACAGTGCTGAAATGCTCAGGAGCTGTTGAGAACAGTTTTCTCCCTCTGACTTCTATGGGCTCACCTTGATTTAGTGCAGAAGCACTCAAGTGTCAGGTCCCTAATCCAAGGCTGGGAAGCCGAGAGATATGGGTGGTTTGGATCAGATGTCAAGTCTGACCCATATCCTTGTGGTTTTTGCCTGTTTAAAAATAGAATCTGGGGTTTGCTCTCATTTGCTTTGTGTTGACATAGCTGTTGAACTTGGTGTACTTGCTTGTATGCCAAGCCCATATAAGAAACTGGAAAAAAAATCTGCCTTTTCGATACTGGCTGAGTTACCCCAGATTTGTTTTGGCGCAAGAGGAGGATGGAGTTGGCTGGTTTTGTGGGTAACTGGTGGGTGTACCTGGCTGAAGTCTGCATTCTTTGTGTGCATTCAACAGAGCAGTGCAAGAAGTCAGACCTGGCATGTGTCTGACCTTGGGGGTGTGGGGGTCCCCTGCCACCCCCAGACTGGGAAGCTGTGTGTTTGTGTCCAGGGGTGCTGAGGGCATTCTCTCTGCAGACATTTGGGCCTTCTTACCTTTTTATTTCTGTCTAACTTTGGGCTGTTGAGGCCACTGTAAGGCATCTTGGGGAGAGGGAGATGGTGCCTGGTGCAGGAAGGACTTTGCATAAGAAGGGGAGCCAAGGAATAGACATGGGGAACAAAGTCCAAGCTTAGAAAAGGTAGGTAATAACTGTCTTGTCTGGTCAGGCTGAGCTTAAATCCTCTTTGAAAGACCACCTTTCCCTGCTGGATCACCTAAGGGGTAAGTTACAAGCAAGAGATGAGGCAATGCAATTACCTTTTCACATTTGCAATAACATTAAATCAGCTGGATCTGTAACACTACAAGAAGCACCTGAATGGATCAGTGTGATCCTCTACTTCTTGTAGGTCTGAGATGGCATAAGGGCAAGCAGGGCTTAATCCTGCTGGGTGGGTTAATCCTCTCTGGAGCTGCCACAGGCAGGCACAAGTTGTCATTTCTCAGAGACCTGGGAAACCGTCATGAAGTTGGGCTGGAGGAGGTAAAATGCCACAATAGCAGCACAGCCTGTAGTCACTCTTCCTCGGGTGGTCACAACCAGAGACATGGTGTTGATCATGGGGGCTCGGTCAGCAGAGCTGGGTCCTGGAGGTGCTGCAGACCCAGCCGGAGTGGTCACATCCTTCTCTGTTCCAGTGATTGTCAATGTGAGTGCAAGAGGAAAATTCATCATGACTCGAGTGTGCTTCTGCCAGTGGTAGGGAATCGGTGAGCTCCTCACAGAGCCCTTGCCAGATGTGCATCCCATGTTCTAGCTGTGCCTCCATCCTGCCTGTGCAGTATCTGCCAGGGAATTTGTGGCTGTGGAGAAACTTGTGATGGAGAGGCTGTGGCTCTTTGGAGAGAGAACAGGAGGGTTTTTTGGATAAGTGCCCCAGCATGGTGCTTGGAGACTTTCTCAGATGGTTTTTACACATCTCAATCTCTTGGTTGAGAACTGGGCTGGGAGGAGCTGCCTGCATTGCACTTGCTGGGACTTGTTGTGTCTGGAGGGGGGGAAAAAATCAAACCTGTATCTCTGGGGAATGTATTACAGTAATTAACTGCAGGGTGAAGAACACAAGGGACATCCTGGGCATGGAGGAAATTAAATGGGAAGTGGTATTGAACTTATGCGGGATGGAATTGCAAAGAGCTCTGTTTGCAGGGTGGAAATTAATTATTGAATTTTGTTGAAAACTGAGCCTATATAAGAGGCATGGCTCAGTCTTCCAAACTGCCACCTCAATTCTTCTCTTCTCTGTTTGTTGAAGAGGCACATGTGATGATCTAACCACTGACATCTCGGGTCAGCTGGGTGAGGCTGGCTTGCCCAATCTGCTGATGTTTTCATTAGGGCTGTCTTACTTTCTGATTAAAATTTTAATTGACTGAGGGGAAATAAAATCTGACTGGTGCCCAAAATGCGGACCCCTGCGAGCTCTCCACGTGCTGCTTGGTAGCACATTACCTTGACAGGGACGAGGGGCATCTGCAGAAGCAGGGTGGAGAAGAAAAGGGTCTGTGGAGACCTTATTGCAGCATTTCAGTGCTTTAAAGGGGTTGATGAGAGAGATGAGATGGACTATTTAAGCAGGGTCTGTTATGATAGGACAAGGGCTGATGGTTTTGAACTAAAGAAGGGGAGATTCAGGCTGGACATGAGGAAGAAATTTGCTACTATGAGGGAGGTGAGAGCCTGGCCCAGGCTGGCCAGAGAGGTGGTGGATGAACCATCCCTGGAGACATCCCAGGCCAGGCTGGGTGGGGCTCTGAGCAACCTGAGCTGGTGAAGATGTCCCTGCTCATGGCAGGGGTGGCACTGGGGGAGCTGGGAAGGTCCTTCCAACCCAAACCATTCTGTGATTCTATGACACTGAGCTGACTCTGAGACCTCCCAGTTCCCACACAGATGTGGGGCTGCCTGTGCCCATCTCTGGCAACCAAAACAAACCGTTGCTTTGGCCAACGTTGCCTACACTTTGGATTCTCCGATTCTGCTGAACTTGGGCACATTTAGGATCCTGGTGACAAGCACAGGGTGTTTGTTGGCAGCTGACACTTTATACCTGCAAGAGAGATTCAGAAGTGAAGGATTTGGACTGTCAGGGTATGGATGTTATTACTTGCTGTATATTTTTGTGGGTATCCCACAGGAGCCCGGATCATAGGCCAGGACTGGCGGGCCCTTGTCAGACACAGAGCAGTGTTTATTTCATTGATTGTTCTGCCAGAACCTTGACAGCTGTTGTGCTTTTTTCCTTTTTCATTCTCCCACATGCAGAGAGCGGCTGCAGTGTTTTTCACTATATGTTGACCTTTGTGTGAAATGAAAGCAAAAGAAAACTATAGAAAGCCCCGGTGAGAAAGCTGTGAGTTGGTCTCGTTTAATGTACCGCATGGCTTGTATCTCACAGAAAGGCCATTTGTCTGGTTAAAATGTTCTCAAAAATACTTTTTCTAGGAGAAATGTTTTTTTCAGAGGAAGCAAACATTACTGAGAATTCTTGCCATTTCAGTTTTTCGTATTTTACTGAAAGACACGTTTGTTGCTCATTCCTTTTTTCAGGAAATCTGTGGAAAATGTGAAACACTTGAGACTGATTTAGTTGTAGAATATGTCCTTCCTGGTTTTCTAATTGCTCCTTATTGGTGCACAGAGAAACGCTCTGTACACAGTCTACCAGAAGTAATTTTTTTTCATAAAAAGCAAAACAAAACAAGTGGAAGGAATTGATGCTCTGCCTCAGTCCAGTGTACAACTGCACAGGTCCGACCTGCGGCGTTACTCTGGCCTCAGAAGATGAGACAAGAAAATAGGGCTGCCCTGGAGCTGTGAGAGAACATATTTAAGTGGAAATAATAATGGTGCAATTATTTTTTCTGTAAAAATAGCATTTAATTGAAAAAATCATTCAAAAAAGAAAACAATAACAACTAAAAAAGCAAACCTGTAAAAAAAAATCTTTATTCCAAAATTACCTTGGGACTAATGCAGTTAGTGGTGGGAGAGTCCTTTAGTGCTGCTGTTCTTATGGAAGCTGGTTGTGTGTGGATTTTTTTTATGATGAGAATATTCAAAATATATCAGCAACAAGGACCATGTTCTCCCCGAATTGTGCATTCAGTTGGCCGTGCCCAGGTTTTCTGCTGGGGTGACTGCACCCTGCAGGGTGCTGCTGAGTCAGGTAGATCCTTTAACAGCATTATGATGTTGGTTTTGTCGCTATAATACTTATGGAAATATATTTTTCTATCTACAGTTGAGGAGAGCATTGAGGTGTCCTGCCAGTGTGTTCCAATATAGGGGTTTGATATATTTTTATATATATTTTCCTTCCCTCTCTCTTCTCTCCCCTTTTTTCTCCTTTACTGGAGCAACCCTGCTGCAATTGTCCTTCTCCGTGACTGGCGGAGTAGAACAGGGCTATGTTATACCTGTTTGGGAATGTTACACTCGGAGTCCATCAGATATATTTCCATGTATAATTCAACTGAGCTGAAACGTGACCTGTTGTGATGTGCTTGCTCTGTGTGTCTGGCCCCTTGTGCTGGTTATCCCTGTGCAGCCCTTTTCCTGGGAAAAATGAAGCAACTGGACTAGAATGTCTGTACCTAGAAAAGGAGATTATCTTCTGTAAGGTTCCCAAATGGTCAGATGATGGAGACAGGTCTCTTATTTAACCTTGCACTGGGTACAGCAAAGATTTGACAGATCCCCTATAAACTGGAAGCAGCAGCCAATTGTGGGCTGAAATCCAACCCTGTCACTTAACGAATAAAGGAGCTCTGAACGCTGCCTGCTTTTAAGATGTAGGTGATGGGCATGAAGAGGAGCTCCCAGGGAAAGGCAGCGGCAGTTCCCAGCTCAGCTGCCGCTCTCTGATCAAAGGGCTTGGTGCTCAGACCACACGAGGGAGGCAAAGCCTTGCAGGCATCACTTCAGGCTCAGAGTAATTAATGGTAAAGCACAACCCTTTTTAAAATAGTTAGAGGGAGTGGAGAAACGGCTTGTGACAGAATTTGACGGTATCTTAATGAAACATGCAGCCTTTAGCATGCTTGCTGAGCTGTTGAGTCGTGCTCCAGTCTTCTCTGGATCATTGCCGCTTGGCCATGCAGCGGGGTGAGAGACACCCCAGACAGGCGTCGGGGTCTGGCATCACCGATGGTGCTGACCCCACACTGCTGGGCTTTGGGGTTTAGGAGAGAGCTGACAGGACTCCCCTGTGCAGCTTTGTCTCAGACTGTTTTGTTTTGGTCGTATAAAGTGCGTGATGGATGAACTTCTCGTGTGGATTTTGAAGGGCCTGAAAAATGTGACAGGATTGGCTCCATTTTTTTTACTCTATATTTCTGACGTGGGAAGGGAAAAGATGAAGAATGTGAGGCGCCTTCCTTTAAATTTGCAAGACTTCTGCCTGATGTGGTTATTACAGTAATTAGTATTTCTGATGGAATTGGAAAGGGGGAGGAGCGCTGGGCAGAGCACACATGGGAGGGGAATGTGCAACTGGGCAGTTTATCCTGTGATAGGAAGGTAGGAAGATTTACATGCAATGGCAGGTTGGGGTGACCCCTTGGACCAGAGACCCTGGTGCAGCTGAGACAAGTCATGAGCTTCCCTAAAGACATAACATGTGCAGATGCTCTTCTTTTTGCCCTTTCTTAAATCAAGAGGGACACCCACTAATTATTTTAAGTATTTCCTTTCATTTTACTGTGTATGTTGGTTGACTTGAGAACTGTCAAGTGGTGCATCTGACCTTCTTTGACTTTACCTGAACACTTATTAGCTATCTCAGTCCCATCTGATCCCATCCCTTGCAACGCTTGACTGAAGGCCTGGGGAGGTAAAGAATATTTAAGCAAAATGATTTGTTTTTTCTGTCTGTGTGCGGTGCAACTGAGGTAGAGGCTGAGAAAGTCAAGTACAAAGAGAAGAACAGAAACGCTATTCTGGTCTCTGCTGTGTAGAAATCCTTTCGTTCTCTCAAACTTTTTTTCTACCAGCATATTAGAGACTGAAGTTTGAATGTGTATTTTCCACTTCTTTTCTACTAACTAGGATGATATAATAAGATGGGCAAGTCTTAAAAGTTTCTAGTAAGTCCACAGGTTTTTGAAAAGGTGAAGCTTTCTGTAAGCTGTGATATGGAAATACAAAAAAAGATTTCTAGTCAAATCACGTCAAAAGCTATTGCCTGCTTTTCTTTCCTCATTCTTTATGCAATTTATCTTATCTCCTTTCAATATCCGTGTCTGAAGCCTGCTCTGCTCTGCCTGTGTGTATAAGGGGACAGGGTGGGTCTGATGGCAGCAGAGAAGCAAGGTTGGAACAAATGCTTTTTTGTTAGGGCTACAGCTTAATGTAATGAAAGCAACAGACAGAGTCGGAGGTGCTGCCATGTGTCCCAGAGACTGCATGGAAGGAAAATGAGAAGGGGGGGTTGCTGTGCTCTGGAGAAGGTTTTTAAATCCTTGTTTAAACTTTAAAAAGTTGATTGTATTAGTATCAGCAGCACTTGGAGTCTTATCTTCTTGATGTGTGTCCCTCAGTGAAAGATGCAGTTTCTGGCACAAGGACATCATTAGAACACCTCCACCATTTCAGGCATAGCTGCCTGTCAAATTGGACCCTTTCCCAAAGAATTCTGAACAAGATCAGACTCCCAGTGGGGATCCTCCATGATGCGTATCGAATGGCTATGGAAGTAATTGCTTTCCTCTTCCCAGCCTGCTAGAAGACCAAATTGTTAGATGAACATGCACCTTGGGTCAATGATTGATACTGTGGAAGAGAGAGTTGCTTTGATTCCATCAGTTATAATGATGATTTCATTTTTAAAGCAATTATATATAATGTTTTCCAAGATTCCTCACTATTGAGAAGTTTTCACATTTTTTTCATTATATCTGCCTCTCTACACATCTCCTCACCCCCACCAGCCATTTCTTGTTAAATGACAGTAATTTCCTGTTATTGAGCAGCAATTGAATAGTGTTCCTGTAGCAGTGGAGAGGTGCTGGTGGTGCTGTCGGTAGGGACGTGTGGCTGGTCTTGCTGGGAGGAAGCAGAATGTGGCTCTGTTATTAGCTCTGTTATAGGAGATGATGCCACCATAGGTTGTTTCATCTCCTTGCTTGTCCCAGACTGCCCTAACCCTTGGAGACCCAAATGATGTTTTAGCAGAGGGTTTTACACCTTTGTGCTGTTTTTCCTTCCCACCTCTTACAAGGATCTTTGGTCTGTCACCGTTGTTATCCTCCGACCAACTCACTGTCACACTTCAGCTGGGTCACAGGGAAAAACGTGCAAATCTGGAATTTTGTTTCTGCTGTCAGCTACTGATCAGAATGAAGATTTCAGTTGTACCCAAAAACTATGGCTAGTCAACAAGTTATGGGCATACAGAGAGTGCATAGGCAGTGTCCAAAATACTGTGATATGTGACAGTTGGAGAGCAAAGTGACTCAAAAGAAGTTGGTGCAAAATTGAACTTGGGGGTGTGTCAGGAGAACAGGAGATGGGAGCTGTTTGGGGTGGGGAGGATGTGTGTGAGATGTGGTTGGACTTGGCCCTCCCATCACTGGCCTCAGAAACAGCAGAACTGCTTCATCTGAAATCTCACCCTTCCTCCCAAATTTTATATATATATATAGATATATATAGATATGTGTGAGTTATGTATAGCCTGAGGCAAACACCTGACATGAAAAATGTCATCCCAATCCATTCCAATTTTGGTGGAGTTTAAAACAACAAAAGACAGTCTTACAATGGAAAACAGTGTGTTCCCAACACAGCTTAGAGTCCAGTGAATTGAACAAAATGACTCTTGAACTGTATGGAGTCAATCATGTATTGAACAGATCACGAACAGAGCTAAATGCATCACCAAGGGCATTGTTTCCAGGGGATGAGCATGACCTGTTGGTTGTGACCAGTTGGGCCCTTCAGAGAGGCTGGGCAAAAGGATCTGGAAATTCATGAACAGGTACACGAGCACCCATGGCTGGATTTTGCCTGGTGTAAATCAGCTTAGTTCTGGGGGCTTCAGAGCGGCTTTGATTTTCTTGGCTTAGGCTGAAGCCTGTACTAATGGGGTTAATGGGGAGCACCAGCTCCTGCCTTCCTCAGTCTCTGTCCATCATCATCCCCTGGGTTGCCAGCTCAGAACTCACAGCTGGAGTGTTAAAGACTCAAGAGACAGGATTAAAAATGAAGGTATTTAAAGAAAAAAGTTTGTCTCTGTTTGCCAGTGGTTTCAAAACTTTTCTATGCACTTAGGTCACATTTTCAAGGTTTTTGCTTTCTGTCACTTCCTTTGCAAAAGTAGAGGCTCTCTTGTATTTGCACAAATTGAAGACTACAGAGAAAATGTAAATATAGTGAAACTTGGGATAAAACTAGACTGACAATTCCATACTGGGCTAAGTCATGATTATTTGGATTTGCTGGAGTCCACAAAAGGCTTAGGTCATGTTTTGAGCAAAACCAGCAGTCACATCCTGCTTTCTTAATTGCCTTTTGATAGGAACCATGATAATTGCCATTAGGAAGCCAGTTTTAATTAAGCAAACAAAACCGCTTTGTTTTGTTGTTTATTTTTTTTTTTCCTGGCTAGCTCTTGATGGCATCTTCTGAACTGTGACAGTGGGGTTTGATGTGCTCTTCCAAGGCAGCAAGGTTCAGAAGCTGTAATAAAGCAGAGCACCATGTGCACAGCCTGAAGCAGCAGCTCTGTGCGGCGCTGTCAGTACTTGCCCCTGGCTACTGAATAGGATTTTTGGCTATCAGTAGGCACTGAGTGCTGTGCTGCTTGGGGGTCTGTAAGGTGCTATGGGGCAGAATGCAACAATTTAAGGGATCAAGGAGGCTTAAACTGATAGGGAGATGCTTTGTCCTGGGTACCGCAGCTTCTGCCTGAGACTGCAACTCCTGTTGCATTGGAGGGAGAGCCCTAAATCCCTAATTATTGTTATATCCTCTCTGATAGTCTTATTGCAGAATAACAGTCATAATACACCAGGCTGTGGCCAGAGTCAAGGCTGACATGAACAGATGTTTGAGCTGTTTTCTGCAGGGTGTGCACGTGGGTTTCTCTGCTCAGATCAGGACTCTTCAGCCTCTTTCATGGGTTATGAACAGAAGATGTGGGAAACAAAGGACAAGGCTGTCTCAAGGTGTCCGAGTGGGCTTGTGATGCTGCTCGTGTTGAGGGTGACTTGCACCCTCCTGAGAGAGCCCCAAAAGATGACTCCAGGAAAAGCCCCATTTGGGTCTCGCTCATCAGTGAGGGGGAAGAGGCAGATGGAAGAGGAATAGGACAATTAAGGTGGAATTCAGAGTCCTGGAGTTGGTCTTTCATTTCTCAGGTGTATTGATCAATTCAGGCCCAGGTGGTACAAGTTGCTCTTGCTAATAATCCTTCTAGTCAGTGTTTAGAGAAGGGAGAAAAGGCAGTGAATGCATCCTTATCTGCAAGCTCAAGGTTGAAGACTCAGGATAATGAAAAATTCTCCGAGCTCCACCTGGGCTGTAGAAGAATCCTTTAGTTGATCTTCCCACCACCAGCAGCCAGAAAGTAGGGAGGGAGGAGTAATGGAAAGAGCCGTTATATCGAAGTAGGTTGTATTCATGATTGCCTGTTGTGTGGTATGTACCTGTGAGCGGATTGGGCTTGCATCTCTCAATTGCCTTTCATCTTAAAGGGTTTCATTAACATCTAATTGCTGCTTGTTTTCTTCATTCAGAGCAGCCAGGTGCTGTACAATGCTCTTAATCAAGTGTGAAAAGACCATTTGTCAAGAAAGCTCCTGCTTCTTCAGCAAGGTGCTTCTGAAAGAGTTTGGCCTTTGTCTTCAGTTATCTAGGAGGAAAAATAAATTGGTAAGAGTCTTGAACTTGACTGAGATCTTGGTTTGATCCTACCAACCTTGACTCTGTGCTCATGTGTCACAATAGCATAGCACTGAAGGTCTCATCTGAAGGAGTGAGAACTAATTTCATGGGATGATAGTGATGTTGGCCTCTATCAGCGGCTTGCAGAGCAGCTCTTGGGGCAAGCAAGTCGCTCAGACAGGAGGGTGGGAGTCAAGCAATGTGAGATGTTACTTAAACTTAAATCCTTTGTACTGTAAGACTGGGAGACTCGCTGGGGAAACGTATAGTTTTGAGCTCAGGCAGGGGGTGGTGATGAGAACAGAAGTTATATGGGTTCTCCTTGGCCTCATGCATCTTGTTTCAGTCAAAAAGGGTAAAGTGTGAGAGATGCTCTTGAACTGGCAGAGCAAGGGAATAGCTCTGCTTGTTGGCAGGAGTCTTAGGTTCAGACCTCATCTTTATCTTGCACCCATTGGTCCTGTTCAGCAGTATGTAAGGTGGTCAGTGATGCTGCTTGACTGCTCTCCCACCAGCCATGTGGCAGGTGTGGGGGTTTGGAGGTGTTTGTCCACACCATAACCAGTGACACTGGGGAGCTTGAAGTGTTAGTAATGTTGTGAGAATACCATCCTCAGTAAGAATGGGATACATGTTCTCCCCTTTCTGATTGAAAATGACTGTAGAAAACACTAAGAGCATTTTTTCCCCATCCAACTTACAGGATTAATCCAGTGGAAAAAATCTGGATTTAAGTTAGCATAGCTTGGATCAGAATAAATACCTTATTTTTCTGGGCTATTAGGATGTTTGCTAGCTATTGCCCAAAATCTCTGCTGATATGACTTCACTAAATTCAGTGAACTTTGGATCAAGGTCTCCATTGGCATATCTCTCATCCAGTTCATTAAACAGCAAGCAGTTGGATCAGATAGGAAACAGCACAAAACACTTGCTGAGAGTGTAATATCCTTCATGAGTCAACTGGGCTTGTGAAAGAGCAGGGGGGGAGTTGTACCCACCTCATCAAAGCCCTGTCAGCCCTCAGGGGGAGCTCTGGGTGTTCATCCAGCCCCTGCATGCAAGGTGCTGTGGGAAGAGCTGGTTGGCTGCAGCTCTGTGGGGCTGAGATGATGTGCAGCTTGCTGGACTGAAATGGCAAACCCAGGAGAAACTTATGATGGAACAAGCAGCAGGGGACAAAATGAATTTAAAAAATACAAGAAAACGTTTCCATCCCCATAAAAATCCTGTTGATGCTGTGTTGCTTCCAGGCGTTGCTGGTGAAGGGGAGCAGCTGGGGTGGCTTCTGCAGAGCAGCAGCAACAGCACCCAACAGTCCATCTGTGACCATAAGGAAATGGTTATGGTGCTTTTTAAAACAAAGACTTGGGTTTTTTTGGTTTCGTGTGTGTGTGTTTTGTGTTTGCTTGTGTGTTTGGTTTTTTTTTTTTCCCAATGCAGTTCAGAGGGAGCCTCAGCTTTATTTGGGAGAGGTTGACAACAAACTTTGCATGAGCTAAACGTGTCTGTGGACTTGCAGTGAACAAGTGTGCTGGGAAGGGTAGACATCCCCTGTATCCATCTGTGAGTGCTGTGCCAGGCTCTCCAGGCCCTTCAGGACAAGCATCTGACTGTGGGAGGACAGGGAAAGGCAAGGGTGCAGGATGGAGATTGTGGTTCCTTAGAAATGTGGAAAGGAGGATTACACCCACGGTGTTTGATTTGGGAGAGCAAGGATTACTGTCTGTGACATTGCGTAGGAGAGATTAAAGTAACACCAGGCAGGCAAGAATTGGGTGTGAAGCAGGAAAAGCAAAAGGGATTAGGTTGGGAGGGGTGTGACATGGGTAGAAGGAGTGCTCTGAGTGACAGACTGTGTAAAACAGCAAGACCTGGATGGTGTGGGTAGCAGCTGAGGTTGCAGTAGAGGGAAAAGGACTGAAGGAGCTGCAGGATAGACCTGGTGTCACTTCCAGACCGTGAGCTCTTCAAAGAGATTTGTGTCTTCCCAGGTCTCTGAAGTGGGTGGTAGGAGGCTTACCCCAGAACAAGACTCATGTTCAGCTCTTCAGATTGGGATCACTCAGGATGCTTCACAGTTAAGGTGAATTGTAGAAAATCAGAGCTCTTATTCTCCAGGAACTGGTGATTGCCCTTAGCTGAGACATTAGAGGATTTCTGTTTTTTGGGTGGGTTCCTGGATTCCCCAGGTGTCACTTCTTGTCAGCTCCGTGGAGAGCCCACTGTGAAGGAATCTCTAGTCTATTCTCTTTATAGTTGAGGTGCCCATAAATTTTAACAAATTGTCTGTTGTGTCAAGTGCTACATGAAAATGTAATATGGGATAGTTTTTGCCCTGAGAAGACTTTTTCTTCAAAAAAGTATGGGATAAACCAGCCCTCAAATAGAGGGATTGTTGTACTTGTCAGTGCAGCATCTCATGGGAAGGAACATGAGCATGCTTGATACAAGGGGAGACTGGAGGTGGGGCTGGTGGGATTTAGACCTGGCTGGAATGCTTTGCAGTGAGTGTGCAAATTACAGAGGAGACCATCTGCTGAATGTCTAAGGCTGATGCTCCAGTTATGCTGCACGTAAGGTGTCTACGTTGTTTACTTATGCTTAAAATCCAACCATAAAATTGTATTTGGAGTGACTGTTACACATTTCCTGCTCCAGGAGCAGAGTTTCAAAGCCCACAAGAAATATTAACTTACAATTATGTCTGATTTAAAGGGAAAAGATCTGTAGCTTTGTAGCCTTAATAATTTGCTCAAACAGCTGTAGATTAATGAAAGTGTTGCTCAAGGCATGTTTCCAGAAATAGCGTGTAGCTTGGTCCTCTGCAGTCACATTGGGTTAGGAAATGTTTGTGTGTTTAATGCTGGGAGTGTACGCAGGGGCGATACACCAGAGAACCATGGGCTCACGGTCTGGCTGCATGAATGTTACTATTCCTACATTTATACAGTCCTAAAATTACATTCAGCCCTTTGAAGGCAACCATGGGGCTGATGTGGCCCTGGTGAAAATGAGTTTGACAGCCCTGTTCTAGCTGATCGGGTGATGCCTGGAAGAGCTTGAAAACTGTTTCTCTATGATGTTGCAGAAGCCTTACAAAGCACCTGGTATTTGATTTTACATATTGCAGAGGGAATGTCGGCCTCACCCCAGCTAGCGACCACCAAGCACTCTGCAGCCAGGGCACGGAGAGCCTGATGTGATTTTTTTTTTTTCCTTTTTTTTTTCCATCCCAGAAGCCAGAAAACAGATGTAAATCTGCTACTTGAAACAATGAGGCTTTGAAAGAATCTGCTAAGCTTTTCACTCTGTAGTGTCAGACACTATTGAGTTCCGGAGATTGAGTTTGTATTGTGTTCATTGGAAAAGCGCTTTTTTCTATATGGATTTTATTTTCAGTCCATTGTCTTTTAATTTGATTGAGGAGAGAATGACTAGGGACAAGAGGCTGTTTGATAAGAAAACTGCAGTCATCATGCAGAACTAGTTCTCATTCCCCTCACCATCCCTCTGGCACGTGGAGCCACAGGGACCTCGCTCCACAAGGAGCAGCTTTCTGTAGAGATATGTGCAGCTCCAGCTGGGATGGGTAACCACAGGACTTGCTCGGGTGTGGTGGTGGCTGATGTCCTGCACTTGCTACCTGTGTCACGTTAATCCCTGATAGAATTGTTGAATGATTTTGGTTGGAAGTGATCCTCAAGATCATAGAGTCCACCATTAACCTAACTCTGTCACTAAACCATGTCCATGATGTTGTGTTGTAGGTGTTGGATGTGTATATAGGTCCCTGATCAGGAGGTCTTGCAGCCCTTTGGGAAATGCTGTGGGACTGCACAGCCTTCCTGTGCAACTTGTGGTGTTATCTCCACTTCAACCAAGGAGAGCTGGAACACAGAAGGGGCAAATGTCCTCCTCCTTGCTGAGATCTCTGGTCTGGAGCCTTAGAAGTGGGACTGTTCCTCTCCTGTGGGCCGTGGAGATCTCCAGGGGCTCTGATGATACCTGTTTCAGTGGTGCATATACTTTAGGACTGGCAGGTAAACCTGGATTATGTGTTGTTAGTCTGCATGGCTGCAAGTGGATGATCTCTGGTGCCTTTTGGAGGACTTCTGCTGGGACTGACCAGCTTCCTCTCATCCAGTCAAGGGTTTAGTGCAGAAGCAGCCTTAGTGTCTTCCAACAATGTGTTGTTGAAGGTCACATAGTACCCTGTTGATCGGACACTTCTACTGGGGACAGATGAAGTCAAGTACCTGTTTTGGCAAACTGCTGCTGTTATTCCTTGGGATTGCTCCTGGCTCTGGAGAGGAGGTTACGGTAACTGGTACCAATGCTGAGCTCTGCTGGGAAGCCCTTGTTCTTATCATGAGTTTTGGACTCTGAGGTGTCATGTTAGAGACAGGATTGTCCCAGGTGATAGAGAGCAGAGCTAAATAGGATTTGCTCCCTCATAAAGATCTGTTGATCTTTGTTGTGCCCAGCAGCGGGGCCGGCAAACTACTCCCATAGGTGTTGCTGCTCATCATTGCTGCTCATCATCGCAAAGATCTCTCCCCCTTGAGGCTGATAAGATGCCCCACTGCTCCCACTTCAATAAAGAAACATCCACTTTTCTGTGTAAGAAGCAAGAAACCTGCCAATCTGTTCCAATGCTCCTGCCCTGCGATAATGTACGCCTCGCTTCTGAGACACTCACTTGATTGGGACTTTGCCATTGATGTCTGGCCTGATTTATCTGTTTCAAACATGACCGCAAATAAAAGCGCCGCTCATTGAGCTGATCCAATTTGACCTGACAGGGACAAAATGACTAGAGCTGGATGGAAATTCTCTTCTCCAACACAAAGTGACAGTGGAAGATGGGGTGGTATATGGGAGATATGCCTTATTTGGTATTTTCCACAGAAGTGATCTACTTTTTTTCATTTCTGTCATGAGCCTGAATTTGAATTTTTTTTCCTTTTACCCCAATGAAAATAACTTTTTTCCTTCCTGGGGCAGGAGGTTGGGAAATCTGTTTTACTTGGGAAATGAAAGTTTGGTGCTGCTGGAAAAGTGTTTGACCAGCTTTAAAAAGAAAACCCCCTAACTTAGTGATCTGTATCTGTGCTGAGTGCACTGGCTCTTGGTCGTATGTGCCTCGGGGTAGCAGCTTCATTCATCCGAGGTGGAGGTTCAAAAATCTCAGCTCACTCTGCTGCTGTAAGCCACTGGACCCACATGCAAGAGGATATGCAGGGGGGGCAGTGGATCCTAATGCATGTTGCGTTGTTTCTGTAAAGTGAAGGTGGCATCTGACCCCAGAGCTGTTGAGTTGTCTGCAAGTTGAGAAGGCATGAGAAACCCCTTGGTGATGGGGAAAAAGGGTGGCAGGGTCACAGAAGCAAAATGTGTTCAGATTGCAGGGAGGAATCAGCTCCTGAGATGTGGAGGATTGTTTCATTTCTCTGCCTGTTCCTCCATTTTGCTAGGATTTATTGCTATGAAGACTGCAACTATTCTCATGAACACCCCTCTCTTCTGCTCTGCCGTGGGTCACTGTTAACCCCTTTGCTGGTGTGTGCATGGGGAGATGCGGCTGCTGTTCACACCATCTCAGCTAGACTCAGTCTTCGGAAGCACCACAAAATCTCCTGAACTGCAGCGAATCCATCACATTTATTGGAAAATGCCCTTGTTCCCCAAGGACACTGAAGATCATGGTGTGGGGCTGCTGGTCCAGGTGATGTGTGGCTGACCTGTGCCTAATGTGCAGCACCAGAAACTTGTTTAATGACTTGAGTAATGCCTGTGGGGTGAGCAGAAGTTGCAGTGAGGAAAAATTCCCTGTTTTCTCCCTTTATTTAGGCTGCTTTGCACATAACTGAGCTGAGATGCTCATGGCTGGATGTGGCAGTTTGCTCTCCATAAGGGGACCGTGAGAAGAACTTAAAGCTGTGTGTGGCCGTTGCTCTTTTCCAAGGAGAGACCTGCAGGGTCAGCATCTCTGCTTGTTCCCAGCCCAAGGAGAAATGCCTCTTGGTTACAAGGATGTTGACAAGCTGGGAGATGAGTCCACATTTTCAGCACCAAACGGTACTAAAAGGTTAATTTTCTTTGCAGAAGTAATACTGAAAGGACTTGCTGTCTTTCCCATGAACGGGTCACCAGGAAGAGGAGAGGGCTGGGAAAGGCAAAGAACTGAAGTGTTTCACAGTATCGAACATTTTTGGTTTTGCTTAATGAGAGATTTAATTGCAGGCTTCCTGCTTGCCACTAGATGACAGCCTAACTCTCTGCACCAGGGACTTGGTTACCATTATTAGGGGGAAGGGAAATGGTACTTAAAGGACATGTCCTACCTGTCTTGCTTCCAAACACCTTCTTGAAAGTGCAAGGAGTTGGGCACAGAGGAGCTGGTGATGCAGATGCACCCACTGAGTGGAGAACATGGTACTTGCATTTTGGCCACACTTCAAATGGGGGAAATCAAAAGGTATAGGGACCTGGCAGAGCTCCCACCTTCCACTGAGCAGAGGGAGTGAGATACAAGGACTTTTCTTCAGGCTTGTCATCAAGGAGAAGTCACAATCTCCTGTTGCACCCTTGATTGTTTCTCCTCTGCATTTTCCCTGTCTGTGGTTTAAGCCATAAAGCTTTTTAACCCATTTGCTTTTCTATCTTGTACACATACAGATGCGGGAATCCAGTTGCACGGTGTTGTTTTTGGGCAGATTGTCCCCTCCCCTTCCTTCTGCAGACTCTTGGGATCTGAATGCTGCACAAGTGCTGCAGAGGAGGGATGTGAACTACTCAGATAACATGACTTTGCCATCCTTTTGTTAATGTGGCTGTAGCATATAAAGTGATAAAGAGATCAGCAGGGCAGGTTTAATGGCAGGAGAGCTTTCACACTGCCACTGCAATAGTATCAAATCAGAATATATGTGCTTTATGTCCAGGCTGGCTTTAGGACTCTGGAGCCGTGTCTGAAAGGAATACAAAGTAAAGGAGGTAAATGTGAGAGTAATCAGGGAGATTTTGATGTTGGAGATATGAGACCCATCTCAGCCTTTCTCAAGGGGGCTTTTGGAGAGACACTCACACAGGTTTTGAGTCTTTGGTCAAAAGTTAAATCATATTTGTGCCATGCCCTGTCTCAGTTTGTTGCAACCTCAGGAGCCGTGAGCCCACCTTGCTTGGTGGCTGGTGATGCTCTCACCTGGACATGGGTCTCCAGCTTTGCTGGACCAGAGACAGCCTGTTGGGCTGCCCCTCCTGGCCCTGCTCAGGTAGAGCAGGATTGTACTTGGGGTTATACTTTGTCTGCTGTGTTGTCTGTCCCAGGGACCTTGTCTTTGCCCAGGGGAAGCTAAAGGGAGCACAGGTACATGATGGGAGGGGTGTCTCAGTGACCAGAAGCATGTTGCTGTCAGGGTGATGTTAAAGAAGCTGAGGTGTGAGATCATTATTGATCAGTATCTTTTGAAAGTGTGAACCACTGAACTTAAGCCTCATTGAATTATCTTTCTCCCCTTCTCCTTTCATTTAATCTTTGCCCATTATGCAATTTGCATATGAATTTATTGCTTGTGAAAGGTGCCAGGTTGTGGATCTTGTAATGGAAGCTGTGATGAGAAACAGCACCGACACACCTCTGTGCCTCTCTGCAGACTTGGATGCAGCCTCTTGCCTGCAGCGCTGAGCCTGCCTCAGGCACGATGTGCAGGGAAAAAAAGAGATGCAGAATAATGTATAGTTCCTCTGTACAGTACATTACACATGCACACAACAGCAGTGATCTTGCGGTTTGTACAGCTGCCAGATAACCCCTCTGAAACAGCCTTTTCCTGGATGTGAGCATCACTATCATCTCTGTTTTGATTAGGGTGCTGATACATATTTATAATTTGTGTTCCACCTATCAGCAGAAGAAGGGATGTGCTTTACAAGTGCTTAGTTAACTGGTTTTAACAGGCATAACGTATAAATAATAATAATGAGAGGGGAAGGAGGTAATACATGGAGTGGAACTCATTAATTACTATTTATTAGTCATTAAGGAGTGAACGAAGTGCTAATTGAAGTGTATGAGCTTGACTAGCCATGAGTGTTTTCATACGGCTGTAAGAGTCATTGCTTTTTCAAAACACCGTTAGAGCATTTTGAATTCTATTAGGTATTTTTTCTATCCTTGATCTCTGAAGGTTTTTGAGCTACGATGTTGCATGAAGATACCTGCCAGTAATTTTCAGCAGAACTTCTACCCCTTAGAAATTTGTTGGAGACTCATCCTTACATTTGAAGTACTACTTTGTGTTGTATTTTTTTCACTAGATAGAACATACCTGTCTCCACAAAAAATGAACAAAGCCCCCCACACAAAATCCCCACCCAAAACCAACAATGCAAACCAACCAAACAAAACCACAAATAAAAACCAACAAACCAAACAAAAACCAACATCATGTTGTGGTTTTATTACCACCTTTCTCTTTGCAAACATACACTATATTTATTGACAGAGCAGAGGTTGGGTTCTGTCCCCAGGTGTTCTGTGTGCACATGCTTGTGTGCAAATGTCCGCCTTGTCTCTTCTGAATCGTCATTGTACATGGCACATTTTACCATTTATTTAGTTTGTTACCCATCCTCATTCTGTTGGAGGGAATTGCGCAGTAACACCGATCGCTGCTCTGCTTTCTCTGCAGCTGCCTTTTCCTCTTCTGTGGCTTTTTTCCCCTCTTTCCTCCTTTCTGCTATTTGGATGCTGAATTGGGATTTCTTGACTCTTTGCTCTCATCTCTGTTTCTGTTGTGAAGACTGAAGCTTTCCAGCACATTAAATATCCTTTTGGGAAACATAAATAGGAAGCGCTGTCTTCCAGCTGCATGTCCCTTCGCCTTATGCCAAGGGCTGCCGTGGGGCAGTCACTTGTGGGTGACCTCAAAGTGTGAGTGCAGCGGGATATGGTTTTGTTAGTCTCAGCTGTGGCTTTTCAGCTCTCTACAGTCTTTCTCCAGACTGTCTCCCTGCTCCCTCTGAGCCAAAGGATGGTTCTGTTTGCCTGGTTTTGGACAAAGGTTCTGCATTGTAAAGACCTGGTCTTGTAAGTGGACGTGGAGACACCCAAAGGTGATGCTGGCTGTAGAGCAAGAGGTGAACACGAGGGACTCACTTTTGTGTTCCCAGTGGAGAAATAAGGAATTGGATGAAAAGCACAGGATGGTTGGGGTTGGAAGTGACCTCTGGAGATAGTCTAACCCCCCTGCTAAAGCAGGTTCACCAGAGCAGGTCACACAGGCAGTTTTGAATATCTCCAGAGAAGGAGACTCCACAACCTCTCTGGGCAGCCTGTCCTGACTTCACCCAGAGAGCTCCAAATCCATGAGCTCTTCTCTTCCCTATCCTGTGCTGGTCCCTTGCAGGTACTTGGGGGAGGAGGATCAGCCCGTCCATCAGTGAAGGGCAGGGGTGCCATACAGACTGTAACCTCACTTGAACAGTGATGGGACGACCACTTTTAGTCCATTTTGGACCATTTGTAGAATGCATGATCCTGTCTAGGACCAAGGCCCCTGGACGTGCTGTTGAAGTTTTACGTGATCTTGTTGCACGTATGTTCCTCCCTGTTAGCAGAGAAGCAGGAGGATGCCACTCGCAGGGCTGGCGCAGGTGTCCCCGTGTCCAGCGATGCTCCAAGCCCAGCCGGCTGCAGGTCATTCCCGCACTGCACCGTGCGGTGGATGCGGCAGCTCCCGTCTCTCCTTCCGGATGAGTGGTGTCGCCAGGATTTCTAAACACGGACAGCCCCTCTTGGAGGAATGTCTCCATCTGTATTGAAGTTTGCAGCTGGACTTCCGTTGTTCCTTTTGTTTGTTTGTTTTAATATTAGCTTGATAATTATCCTAAAAAAGAAATCCGTGTTTGTTCATCTAAAAATAACAAATCCTTAAATGCTTTTGTGCCTGAATAATCTCAGTTTGGCAACACGCAAACCATAGGCAGAAGCATAAAAGAAATAATTTTCTTTTTCTCTGAGGAACCAGATGGCTCGGTTCAATCTCTGTGACATTCTCCAAATGAATTTGTGTTGTAGACATTCAGCAAGAAACAAATTTCAGGAGTTTGGGAGAACTCTGGAAGGATGAAGGGACCAAAACAACAAATTATGTATCTCAGCAGGGGACAAGAGAGAAGATGTGGGAGGGAGAAAGGAGCAAATCAGCATAACACAGAATATACGCAAAGCTTTTCTGTCCTTCTTTTCTCTGCCAAAAAACTGTAAATTTCACATATTTATTCAGTGTTCACATTTAATAGTAAACTTTTGGTGGTTTGTAATTCTTGGCCTGAAGTTAACTTGAACAACTTCTTAAAGGTGTTTACAATTCCTCTTGTGGCAACTCGCTATGTCCATCAGCTGGCGATGCTGCGCTTTGCCTGGATGTGACCACGGCAGCGTGAATTTGGAACGGCGTGTTTGAAGGTGTTTGCAGATGGATAGCCATGTGGCTGGACTGTTTCAGCCTGCAAATATTTGAGTGGTTGAGTGTAAAATTTGCTTTTTGCCTGAGTGCTCGCACCTGTAAAGCTCAAACATTAGAGCTGGTACCATGGGAAAGACTGAAGTTTGAAGGAAGGACAGGGAGGAGGAAGAGGATGGTTCAGATCAGTTATTGGAAACATCCAGCGCTGAGAGCATTGCTGTGCTTGCAAGCGAGGGGCAGGGGGGAGTGATGAAAAGTGAGGATTTTGTAGAAGAACTGAGGGTGTGTAGAGGGAGAATGGACTTCATTACAGCTCCTCCCTGTGTCCTGGTCTGGACGTGATGGGGAGCTGTGGGGTTCCTGCAGCTCTCTGGCTGGCTGGGTTGTCACTCACTACCCACACCAGGAGGTGATTTTCTGCTTTTTTTGGGCAAGAAAGGTGTGTGAGATCAGCAGAACCATGGGAAGTTGTGGTGACTCTAAACTGTGGCAACTCTATTGCATTTAGTCATGTGCATTGGATTTTAGCAGAGAACAAAATTGCTGTCAGGGGTAGATGAGTGTCTTGGGAACAGCTTGGGATTTGCTGCTCCAGCAGTGCAGGGCTGGAAAGCAGAAAGTAGAAGGCAAAGGCTGGAGAGGCCTCAAGGACTGAGACCTTTTAAAATGTACAAACCAGTGAGTGGGATCCACTCATCGATGAGATTTCTATCCTGTTTTATGTTTTCAAGCTAACTGGGGTGTCTGTGCTACTGTGTCATGAAAGCAGGAGCTGCCTGTGCTCTCTTGGCACATCTGTTAGCAATCTCATGCCTCAGTTTCCCCACAATGGATAGGAATTTTGATTCTCCTTTCAGGATGTGTTTTGGTGTCATCTACTCTAATGCTACAAGGCACTTGTGAAGATGATGAATATTGGCCTGTTGCTGTGGGATCTCTGGAGAGAAGAGGGTATATGGAGTAGGACATATCAATGCAGGAGAATATTTAGTCAGAGAGTGAAACACAAGCAGTAGAACAGAAAGATGAAAGGGGAAATAGAAGTGTGTTCTTATTTATTCTCTATACAAATAACTATTTTTTATTTTAACCTAGGGCAAAATAAGGTACAATTAATGTAACGAAGTCTGACACATTAACAGAGAGGTGCAAAGGTTTGTGAAGCTGTGGAGGTAATTGCTTTGACTCTTGTTCTGCAGCTTTAGGATAGCTGGAGAGCCGGATGATATTTTTTTCTGCCTCTGTCATTGTCGTCTTGTTCCTGTGCATCACCCAACACAAAACATCATCCCTGCGGGCTTTGGAAACTGCGGTGAACCGTCATCTTGCTATTATTGACTTTTCCTTTAAGAGCTAGTTTGTATTTCCATGGCCTGCAGCTGCCATCACAGACTTCCTAAAGAAAGGAAGGAGTGTTTTGTCTATTTGTTTCTCAATTTCTAGATGATTTTATACCCTTTTCTCCAAGTGTGTGTGTGTTGGGGGGGCTGGATTTGCTTCCAAGAGCTTGCTAAGAGCTCTGTTGCTGTCATTACTTTGCTGCAGGCTGGAATCAGTGCTGTGCTTTATGAATTCCCCCTTTTCCCTTCTCCACTAAGGGCTGTCCCCAGCCTGCTTAGTTGGGCAGCCTCTGACCCCCAGTCCTTGGCAGAAGAGTTGAGCTCCTCTGGTCTGTCTTCCTAACTCCATCTTCCTCAAAGTAGCAAAACCAAAATAGTATTATCCCTTTTTGCAGGGAAGGGTTTTGAGAAAAGAAGGGGTTCAGTGGTGTAGCAGAGGTTGAGATGAAGACCATATTTCTAGGCTAAGGAAGGAAAATTCCGATATTGGCTGTCCTCTGTCATCTAGCCCTTCCTCCCTTCTGTAATGAAAGATCATAAAATTTGACCTTCAATTAGAGTTTGCTATCTTGTGAATTTTTGGATGGTAGAACAATCACAGTCCTGGAATCCCCTGACTTTCTGTGGGGAAAAAGGCACTGATGAAGGTGATCTATGGTGAGGTGTGGAAACATAGCTCTGTGGTTAGGTCTGTTAAATCTCAGCTGAAATGTGCCCAAGAAGAGCTGGGCGGGGGTTGTGGCATTCCAGCTTGGGTATTTTTGTTAGCTGTTGTGGTCAGCGACACCAAAATATTGCATATCGCTTCTGTAAGCGCTCTGCCTAAAGCAGGAGCTCCCTGGGTTTTGCTTTCTGTGTGCAAGATCCAACACAATGAGTTGAAAAGCCCTATGAATTTCAACCTCAAGAGAAAGGTCTCTTTGGATGCTAAATAAAGCATGGAACCAGGGCACTAGACCTGACCTGGAGCTTTAAATCCAGCCTTCATTCCTTGGGTCTTGAAGTAGTTCAGATCCAAAGTTAATTTTTTATTTTGTGTGGCCGCTAAAGCCTTATGTGCCAGCAGCTTCCGTGATAGAGAGACGTGCCCTTGAGAAACTGAGATAATGTGTCCTGTGGGCCCATGACATGCTGTATTGCAACCTGCTGTAACTTATGAAGAGTCATTGCTGTTTGTTCCTAGATAGTGTTGTATCTTAACAGTGGAGTAACCTGCTCCAGGGACAAGGACCTTGCATCTCTGTCTGTTCTGAGTGTCCCATCCTCTTCAGAGAGGAGCAGATTACTTTGCTTTCATAGCCACTGTGTTCTTTGAAGGTGGATGAAGTCTGTGAGCTCTATGCTGTTATTTTTAGCTCTGCCAGGAGGATTTGGTCATTTCAGTTCAATATTACTGATTTTTTGAGTGTGTGACATTCAACCTATAGCTGTGGAACATCTCTCGTTGCTGACCTCTCCGAACAGCCCTGCAGTGCCTCGTGGAAGAGCTGTCTTTGTATGGATGATTGGTTTTGAGTCTCAGTGGCCAGCGAGGCAAAAGTGAGTGGAAAACCGATCCTGATGAGCAGTGAAGGATTAACTAGGGAGACTGTACGCTGTAAACTTGCATTTCTTTTCCCAGATAGTATCAGGAAATGCAGGGGAAGAGGAAGCACAAACATCAACAAGAAAACAAATAGTCTTAAGCTAGTCTTAAACTTCAAAGAAACATCCAGCTAGTGTTTAAAGCAAAATTACAGGCCTTGTTTTCCAAGCTTACCAGTGCTATGGGGCCAGTGTCTTGGAGCTGTGCAAGAATAGGTCAGCTTCTCTGCTATATATAATGCTAATGTCAAAGCCAGTGTGGTTTTGATATTACTAAGCATAATGTTTGGTAACGATGCATGAAGCAGAAAGAAAATAGTTTGATTTCTCCTTTCTCCCTCCACCCTGATAACCACCCTTAGATTTTTTTGCATGCTGTCAACCCAGGAAAAATCATGTTGAGACTTTAGGCTGAGCAAATGGAATGAGAATCATTAGGAGGGAGAGAAATAAGGAATTCTGAAGCTGTTTGTGTTTGGTTTTAGAGTTGCACAGTGGTGATGTCTCATCAGCTGCGGTCAGTACTGGGTGGGAGACACTGCAGGAATGTGAGATGGCAACTGTAGTGGTGCTGGTGTGGGTACCAGTCTCTTCAAGGTGGGACTGAAGTGTTGGCTGCAGGAGCAAGGAGGCTCTTCTTGGCCTGAAAATCTGGGGGGCCCAACTGCAGGCTGAAGACCTCTTGCTGGCACTGTTCTAGAAGTAATCCTGAGGGATCGGTGGAGTGCTTGACATAGGAAACACCATGGCCAACGATGTTTTGGAGTCTTCCCTGTAGCCTTCATGCTGCTGTGAGCAGGAGTACACAGAAACCAGCTGGTCCTCAACCAAACCGATGGCTCTCAGGAGCAGAGTGTGGTCAGCAGTGCGCAAGAAACCACCAGTCCAAATAAGTTGAATTATCATCTGTTATTAGGTAGTCAGTCACTGAAATGAACATGGCTTCTGTCCCAGCCCCTCTTTGCACTCTGTGGCCATTGAAACTTGTAAGAGGTGTTCAGAGTTTCCTTACATAGTTTTCTGTGGAGGTCATACCTGTAACTGAGCTGAACCTTCATCATTTACTGCTCCATGGAAAGCTCACAGAAAAGGCTGGAGAAACTCCCACTGACTTCAATCTGTGGTTTACGCTTCAGTCTGTTTATATTGTTTTAGAGAGATTGAGAATTTTGATGTTTGGTCAATTTTCTGACTAGGAAGATTTTTTTTTTTAATTCAAAAGGATGTAGGCAGCAGGGATATAAATTCATTTTTCTACCAGTTCATTAACTTGATTTAATTCACTATCGCTTTACTCTGTGAAGCTTGTTTTGGCAGCTGGAGGGCCTAACCCATCGGAACAGCTCTTCCTCCTCCTCGCCTGCATCGATTGCCCTTTCGGCATCGTGATGGGAACGGGGAACAGGGCGGTAATGCCACGTGAAATGTCAAGCACACAAACGCTCTATTAGTTTGTACAAGCAAAGGGCAGATTGCACAGAGCACCTCTGCTTAAAGGCTACACTTGAAAGCAAAATCTACAATGAAATAACACTGGGGCTGTGGTGTAAACTGACACTGGGCAAGAAGCTCAAGCTGCAGCAGCAGCAGCAGGTGTCTCCTTTGCAGAGTGTGTTTCATTTGGTGGCTGGATGTTCAGGCCCTTGACATAATGGCTTTATCTACTCCTGGGGCAACTTACCCATGGTGCAGTGTCCAGGAGAGGTGACATTTGCTACAGTGGAGATGTAACAAAATTATTGGATTGGTTAGCTGGCTTTTTATTTTAGCTGTTTAATCTGTGAACTAAACCCATCACCACTTTACCCTTTCAGTAACTGGACACTCCAGTCACTTCTTGCAGTACAGGTGAGATTCCGTGTTCTCCAGAAAAACAAGCAGGTGCTGTTTGAATTAAAATAGCTGGAGAGGGTATATGACAAAAAAAGAGCAATCCTGAATCTCTCCACTGGAGGGAAGTGTTTGACATACAGTGTCAAAAGTATTAGCATATTTTTTCCTTAAATCTATATATATATTTTTTTTTTCCCCAAGTATGTATGATGATAAACTGTGCAGTAAAAAAGCAATCCCCTTGTCTGCAGACTATTTCAGCAAATCCTATGTCTCTGCTTTCAGCTCAAAATAGATGTTGTAGTTTTCCAAGACCACCTCTGAGATGCTTAAACTTTTGGGGGAGGAAAAAAAAGAAGGCAAACCTCCCCCCAGGCTTTAGGGATCTGCTGCTTTTCAGAGCTGATTGAATTACCGTCATTATCTCTTTTGACCAAGACCTTTGACACTGAGTGAGTCTATGAAATTTTCTTTCAAGAGATGGTGAAAAAGTTGGTTATTTATTTCTGATGACAAGCTAATCCCTTTTAGAGATGGAAGGGACACGTTTCAGCTCTTACCCTTAACTGTCTCTGCCTGCCGATGAAATCCTGTGCCTAAATGATTTCTCAAGCTGTGCCATGTGGTACTAACATTTCTGTTATTAAATCTATTGTAAAAGCTTAAATGAGGTGGGGGGAAGATAGGGGGGAAAAAAATAGCAGCCCTGGAAAATGTGCCAGTGCTGGGTGACACATGGCACAGTGTGGGTCTCAAGGGTCGTGGTGCTGCTGATTGTGATTTTGACTGAACCCTCTTGAGAACGAAACCTGTGATTTGCCAATTCCACATGGATTTCCCTGGGTTAGTGGGGCTTGAGCTGCTCTGTTCCACTTCTCCTGTGGTGTTTGATTTCTAGGTGGTAATGGAGGATCAAGCTGGGTCCAGGCTCTGTTAGTGCATCCTGTGTCGTCAGGAGACCAGTACACCAGTGGTCACTGACACATTACAGAGGCACCAGCTGTATGAATCATAGAATCATTTAAGTTGGAAGAGACCCTCAGGATCATAGAGTCCAACCGTAACCTACCCTAACTCTAGCACTAACCTGTGTCCCTAAGAACCTCATCTAAATGCCTTTTAAACCCCTCCAGTGATGGTGACTCCATCACTGCCCTGGGCAGCCTGTTCCAATGCCTGACAGCCCTTTCCGTGAAGAATTTTTTTCTTGATATTCAATCTAAACCTCCCCTGGTGCAACTTGAGGCCATGAGATAGAATAAGACCAGTCAATTAGAGAGGTTGCTTGGTTGGTATTTGAAAAATGTTGGGCTAATTATCTCATTTTTCATAAGTTCTATCTGACATTAAGTAAATTACCCAGGGAGGCTTCAGCCCCACCTGAGATTTTGCATCCAGAGGCGGTTCCTGGCTGGGTCCGTGTCTTTGGGCACACACAGCCCTCAGGAAAGCAAAACTTGTAGAGCTGAATCCAGGTCTGAGCCTCTGTGTTTGTTACCTGTTGGCAATGTAAGGATGGCAGGTAACAGTGCTCCCGTGGGAATGCTGGGAGGGTAAATTAATTTAAGATGGTGAGTGGAGAGAGAGGATGCTGCAGAGAATAGAGAGTTGATAGAGATGAACTAGAGGAATGCCAGAAAACCAATTTTAAAATTGAGATGCAAGTTAAAAATTTGGGATGCATATTAATGCAGATGTTTGCTTGTAGATTCTCTGTGAGCAGACAGGCCAGCTCTGTATTGCTCATAACTGCAGAATTATCTCCTCCGGTCACTGCGTACAGAGTGAGTCAGTGGTGATTTCTGATTCTGAGGCAGGAAAGGGACTGTAGGAAAGTGCTGGAGATACTTTTAGCTCTTGCTGAGCAATCGGCCCCGTGTGGGGCTGTGGCTGTGGGAAACACTGCTCTGAGCATCTCTTCTCAAGTTTAAGCTCCAGCAACCTTTGCTCCCTCCTGCCCTCCCTTTTGTCACTTTAAAACCCTATGTGAGAGCAGGAAGGACATAAACGCAGCTGATGTGTTCGGATAGCCCTCCGTTCCACCTAGGCCGTGTCTAGATAGATGCTTTGCTGTGATGAGTGTACTTTGCAGGGCTTTGTAGGGTGCTCTGAAATCACACAGCTGGAGGGCACTGCCATGGATGGTGGCAGTTTTCCGCTCTTGGCAGCGTTTGCTAAAAGGCTGCCAGTCTCTTCTGTGCTGGGCATGAATTTCTGCCTTAATCTCCTGTCTAAAATGAGACTGACAGTGCTTCTCTTTGGTGGGTGGCTGGTGGTCTGAGTAATTAAGGTATCATAAAGTTCCTTCATATTGTGAAAAATATCAGGTCTGGATAAATTCCTTTATAATCCATAAGTGCTTTTTTGTTTGTTTGTTTTGCTTTGTCTTTTTAAAGAAAGAGCAGTAGTTTAGATAAACCAAGACTCTTTGTAGGGGGGAGACAGTCAAACTCATCATTCCATGCATTTAGCTTGTGGATGCTCATGTGTGCGCCTTGCTCTTAGTGCTGGCTTTGCTTGGTGTGGGTTGTTCTGAGCTTTGGCTTTTGGTAACTGGGGAGCTCTGAGGAGCCTGAAGTCCCGAGAAAGTTTCTCTAAGGGAAACCCACTTGCCTTTTTGTTGGCTACCACAGAGTATTACTGCGTAGGAAGTGTGCTTGTTCAGCCTGTGGGCAAGAGGCAATGTGGCTTTTTCTCTCTGAACTGTGAAGTTTCCAGGCAGAGCTTTTTTTAAAATAAAGAAAACAGGGGAGAAAAGTCTTGCTTTGCTTTTCACCCTCTGGGTGCAGCAAGGATAAAATTCTGCTCTGCTCTGTGAGCCTGAGAGAACCTCCCATGGGAGCTGAACACCGTGATGGTCCCAGGTCTTTGGGATGCTGGCAGTAACCTCAGGAGCGGTACAAGTGTTCCTGAGCAACCCTTCACCTCCCAGCCAGTTCAGATATTGCCTGTGTCCTGGAGTCAGCAGAAACGTTTTGTTTGCTCTGCTCTTCACAAGGGGATGATTTTTCTCATTTTCATCTCACGAAGTGGGAAGACTTTCATCTTTCCATCAGTGACTCAAAGCTTGAGTCACTAGGTGGGAAGTCTTTACAATCCGATAGCTTCTCTGTAATCTCGGAAGAATAATTTGGTGAGTGTTGGTTTAGTCCCTACTGGGACAGGTGTCTGCATTACAAAAAAATCAGTTTGCCGTTTGAATAGAGGGGTTAAATGGACTGTGAAGGCTGTTCTCTTGTCAGCTCTACAGGTAATGATGTCTTGTGGTTTCATGATATCAAATGTAAGGCACCTTGATAGGACAGACAGGGGAAAGGCTGCACTGCCGGGCACAGTCTGCAGCTACTTCGTGGCCGAAATGCTCTTTTCTCTGTTTGGAATAACCAGAGTATACCAAGAATACGTGGATAAATGGCTTGTGTAAATGTCTGCTTGGGCACACTCATCTGTTGCATATACACAGAAAGTGTGTGTAGTGCATAGAAGAGGAGAAAATAGAGTGAGTCAGATCCAAATGTCAGCGGATGACAAGAAAATTCCCATTTAGTCAAAACATCTGATGAACCTCCAGGAAACCGACAGCTTGACTCTCAGCCTCGAAATGTTCATTGGTGACCTGAATAAAATCATAATGCGGACCTGTCTCCCTCTTTATTCCCCCCTTTTTTACAGGCATTTATTTGCCTCATTTTTATGCCCACATCACAGTTCAAATCATTTTAGCAAGACAGCCGTGCTTAATCTGACTCCCCGTGCTGTGTGTATGTTGTTGATTACAGACCCTCTTAAGATGTCATTATGAGTAACTCCTCGCACGCTCTCCTGTCAGCAGCTTTTCCCTTCCTTAAGCCTCTTGAATGCCTTTGCTCACGGGATTAGAAACCTTTCAATAAATACAGTGTGATTGCTGAATTAGTGTAAACTTTGCTCTGGGATTGCCAGTCACTTAGAATTTGGGAAGCAACAGCAATCAAAGGCACCTGTGGATGGTCTGTGCTGGTGGCTGATGGAGACCAGAAAAGTAGCACAAAAATATCTCTTTATTTCCATGCAAATAGTGTCAGGAGTTGATGTTAAAAGAGGTTTTGGTCTTGGTTGGTGTCTGCTTTCACACCCCAGGTGATTCGGGAATAGGTGGAACAACACAACCCCACTGTGGGCTGCAGAAGCACAACCTGGGCAATTATCAGGGGCCCCAAAGTCTCATCGTCTCTACAAACCCAAATTCCAGTGGGATCTTGAAGGATTCGCATTCCTTCTGGTCCAAGCGTTTTCTCTATAAGGTGGGCTGCAGCAGATCGGGTTAAACCCTAGAGGAGAGGCCAAAGATGAATAATCAGGAACGGTGTGGATGCAAGCGAAGTGCACAAAGCTATTGGAGGCACTGGAACTGCAGATGGAATATTTATGTCAGTGATCCTGGTATGGACAAGTCTCCAGGCACACTGACTTTTTGGCTATTACTGTGAAGTTGGTAGTACTGTGCTTGGAGCGTATATGGAGAGAAATGTTTGCTTGGGGATGGCAGTTACTTTCGTGCCTCAAGCACTGATTTGATAAAAGCAACTGGTGCAATAAGAAGTACGCTATTCTGATAGAAATTACTTTTTTTGAGAAAGATAACGTCAATATTTTTTCTTAGAGTGGGAGTCCTTGGTGTTTAAGAGGTCATTCTGTTTAATAATGTTTTTTGAAAATTAAAAGGGAAATTAAGTGTTTCAAAGAAATATTCCTCCCCCGCATTGACTTGGCAGAAAATTGTGAAACTTTTAAGGATTATTACTGCTTTTGCTCCACGCCAAAGCAAGCACCAACCTCATTGTAAGTGGGTAGTGAGGAAAAGGGGGCATGGGTGAAGCTACCTCTGTTTGAGTGCTCCCACTTTGAGCACACTTTATTCTATTATTTAATACTTTCAAGTGGTATTTTTTGCTTCCTGTTCTATATCTTTTGGCATTTCACTACTCTGCTAACCAAGTGCCTCTCCTGGTGCATGTTAAATGGCAGATGAATGAGTCTGACGAATGGGTTTCCAAAGCTGCAGAGAGCAACTGAGATGAGCAGAACCCCCTTTGCCTGCACATCTGCAGTGGCTACAGCTGCGTCATCTCATGTACTCATACAAATGTACTCTTGTTTTTAGCTTGAGGAGGTAAAAACTCCAGGCTTATGCAAACTTAGTGCAGTGTGTCCCTTGAAGTCCCTGCCTGCTGTAGAAATCAGAGGGGTTGTGTCTCCCGTATGCTGTTGCAGGAGGTGTCTGGTTCTTCTTTCTGTAGAATTCCTCAGAGGGATTTTCCCTGCTGATGCAGGTTGGGACCTGTATTTAGAGGATGCTGGTTCAAACACTGGCAGTCAGGTCTGTTCTTGGTTTTATCCTCCCCTTCCAGGCAAATGAAACTCTTTACAAGCTCTTTGTAACCTCCCTGGTCCCTCCTTCTGCATCTCCCCCAGCCCCTTTGCTCTTGGTTTTCTTAGGACATCTCAAAGCTTCCACCACACCTGGGCTGACGCTGTTGACTGATGTTTCTCCTGTAGTTGAAGGGAACAGCAGCATGCCTTGCAGAGCAAAAAGCAACCCTGCTGTGGCAGTAAGAGGAGGCTTGAGAAAGCTCCTCTCGCTAGTTCTTTTTCAAGATCACCTAATGAAACAGCGCGGCTCGAGTGTTCCTGGGAAGCAGAGCTCAGTGGCATCCAGCCTGGGCTGAGCACAGAGCAGGACTCAGACTGAATGCATGGCTTAGCCACACTGATTTATTTTTTCAATTATTGTTTGAGGTCAATACTGCAACAAAATAAGCCGCAGCATAACTAAGCTGGATGTGAGGGAAGCCGGGAAGTAGGATTTATGGTTTAGCTCTGCTCTTCTACAGTTGGAGCAGACTTTAATGGGAACCGTGTGTGCTTAGCACCTGGGAAAAATCGAAAGCCATCTGCTAAGTGTTAGTGGGAACAGATTTTTCCTTCTGTCCAGACAGCTCAGAGTTGGACTAGGAGCCTGGAAAATGGGGTCTGCTCAGAGGTTAACCACAAATCAACTCAAGAACAACTCTGTTTTGCTAAGACATATGGGTTTTTGTTGTCTTTGGTTAAAAGAGCCCTGGTTGCTAGCTGGGTTCTGGGAGTTGATGGGGTATCTGACAGTGGCTTTTCATTGTGTCATTAGTTTGTTAGTTCGGTGGTAAGAGAAATGAGATGAAAGATTTGGGCACTGTGCTCCCCGCTTGGCCCTTGACTTTCTAAAAGCTTCGATTCAACTAATGGACCGATGTTTTGGTAATTGTTGCTTGTGGGGAATGAGGCAGAAATTGTAGAACATGGACTGGGAGAATTGCAAATCATACATTTCAGTGTGGAAGGGAATAGGACAACATTGATTTTTGTTTTCTTATTGCCAACAAACTGATTACAGTATTTTTGCTTTTATCCTCCCAGAGCATCTGTCTCCTGGGTGTAACAGGGCCACACTTCCCATCCATGGATATTGGACGTGGCACTTTGCAGGGAAGAGCAACTCCTGCCTTGCAAATTGCCAAGAGAGCCCAGCACTGGGATGCTCAAGGGGCATCGTGTGGCCTTAAACTACGGCCTGCGTGTCCCGGTTTAACAGATCTGCTCATTCACATGCTCCTAAGTTGTTCCTTGAGTTCTTTGCCTACCTGTTAGTTTTCAGTGTAATTTGTTCTGAAGCGTTCCCATTTCAGCGTGTGGTTTGCAAAGCCAGCGCACGGTTGAGGTGTTTCAGTCTTTGCAGGGAATGAAAGAGGTGAAAGTAGGCTGAGTGCAGGGAAGGACGTGAGTACCAGCGGACTGCCTGACTTGAAAGGCTGCTTATTTTTTCAGTGCTGCTGATTTCTAGATAACAGCAGATGCTTTCTCCTTCAAGGTGAGACGGAACAGGAGAAAAGAGATTTAGCTGTGTGTGGGAACCTGTATGCTTCTGCAAGGAGTTTGAGGCCAAAGCATTCAGGCTCAACTGTATAAAATGAAAGATGTGGAATACAAAGAAAATCTGAGCTGAACCAGCACCACAATTTACACAGAGCCTAGTGAGTGCTTTTGCACCCTGGTAGTTGAATTCTTTCTCTCTTCTTTAAAACTTGAAGGTAATTGCGTTCCCAATTCTTTGTGCCACCCGACAAGCTGAAATGCTTTAAAGATGCTGTTGAAGAAACACTAAATGTCACCAGCCAGAAATTGGGAGAGATTTAAGAGGAAACAGTATATGAAGCTCAGCAAAGCAAGGAGCAGTTAAGGATGTCTCTTCTCCAGGGCTGCCGAGCTCTGCTTTCTGCTTGGGAAATGCCTTTGGGAATGAAGGATCTGAGTACTACAAGACCCAGATTTTACATCCATAATAAATAAGGATTAAATGAAAGGCTCCTAATGTTTTATTCTGTTCTGTGTTAACGAGCAAGGTGTTATTTATAAAGGTGCAGTTTTATGAATGTTCCCCTGGTGATGTTCATGTTTGCTGCTGTGGTCATGGCAGATGCTCTCTGGCCAGGAAAGAGTGTTCATTAGTTTGAAGGGAACAGATAGCTTATATTTGCTTTTTTCCATGTACTCTTTGATGTTTTTACTTAGTAATGGATAAGATGTCTATATTCACTAGATGAAGTCTGTCGTTGTGTGCATTTTTAGAGTGGAGCCATGCTGTTATAAGCACATATAAACTGAAATTTTCCAGTTATATTTTGAAGTTGCCTCCAGTCTGTGGCTGTGTAGTCTTTGTCAAATCAGGTCTGTTTTGCCGGTGGCAAATGAGAGGCTCTGGGTATCTTCTGTGTCCTTAGTAAACTGGTCAAGGAGGAATAGGCTTAAAATAGCAGATGGGAAGGTGAAGGTTAAGAGGGAGCTTTAAGGTTAGGAAAAGAAGCCAAAGCTTTATCAACAGAGGTAGCTGGTTTTATTCACCCCGGTGGCAGCCAGGGCAGGTTCACAAGCAGTTGGGCATCCAACCTCCAGCAAGGCAGGCAAAGGGCAGATCTTTATTTCTGGTGCTCCTGATTAAAGTGGTGTGTCTGCATCCCCAGCAGACTCAGTCCTAAAAGTGTGCCACGTGGCCTGATGCTAGAGAAGGAGAATAAACATGTGGCAGCTTCCAGCATCAGTTATGCCATGATTCAGCCTGCACAGAGCCGAGCGACTGTCCCTGCCAACTTCTGAGAGGTCCCTTTTCACCTAGAGACAGCTAAGGGCTAATTAAAATTGCATCCTCCAAGACCTGGATTTAATGAACTGTATAGTGTCAGGGAGGAATAAATAAATTAAATTAAACCAAAACCTTTCAGTAGGAGGACAAGTAAAACAATTTTCCAATGGTTTTAAGATGTATGCAAGTAAAAGTAACAAGAGTTAGGATCCCATCCTTCTGGATTTGGGTGTGAAGGTGTTTCTGAGGATTTCCTGCTGCTCTTCCCTCCTGGATGGATGAACAGAGTGAGGATGGGCTTTGTCATGGTTATTATAAGCTCTGTGACATCAGTTCTCGTAAAGATGCATTCAAAGTGCTGGCAGCCGCACCAGGACCCCAAGTGCTCTTGTTTCCATCTCTTTTTGTGGTTACCTGTACACAGATTAGACATTCCAACCCCAGGTCTCTGGGTCTGGTTTGCTGAGGCTTTGCTTTGTCTTGTCTGGGTTTCAGCAGTGAGAACAGGAGAAAATACTACGCTTAACCCAAAAGCACCTTTATTTTGCACCTGTTCCCCTTAATGTCAAAAATGAAGATGTCCTCAGGCCGTTCTAAGGACAGAAGAAATTAGAATGGCACTTGTGTGGATTGCTGGTTTTGATTGAGGTGCCCAAATGTTGCCTTGGCATGTAAAGCTCCCTGTGACTGCTCTCTCTCCTTTCCCTGTGCAATAACTAAAACCATGCAGGTGTGAATTCCCCTTTTGCCTCCATCCTCCAACAGGTTAATGTCTCACTGGCACAGACTTCCACTACTTCTGGTGTTACATATAAACTTGAACAGTTTCAGGGCTACGCTTTGCTGCAGATCAAGTGAGAGATTCAGCATATCAGTGTTGTAGTTTTGTCTGGGTCCCCCTTTTCTCCTTGCACCCTGACTGCAGCAAGACGTCCTGTGTTCTCATCAGTATCGGCTTATCCTGCAGGGCTGAGGGCTGTCTACCCAGCCAATATAAAATGACTAAAGGCAAAGTCAAAATAGTGTTTTATGGGAGACAAGGCTCTGGCCTCACAGCTTCTGGAAGGTGTGGAGGGGGCACTGTGTGTACGGAAGAGCTGCATGTGGACTGCGGGCTTGGTGCCAACCGCTTTTTGCCAAGTCCAGGCTATTTTCCCCCAAAGAGCTTCCTTTGCACTGTATGTTGCATTATATTTGTGTGTTATGATTGCTTGGAGGGATGCGAGTTAAACCTTAATGAGTTTCTGTCCAAGAGGCATTGTGAAAATAAATGCAATTCCATCTTCTTGTCTTCCTCCCCACACTCCGGCTCCCCCTGCCTCCCCTCGCATCAGAGCAATCACATAATCATGTGTTGCTGAATAAACAAAACAGCCTGATGTTCTGAATGTGGTGTAAATGGAGCAGTAATGGCAAATGACACAGATTTTAATTTCTTTGATAAACAAATGTACTCGGGGGGGTTTGAGCGAAACACAGGGACACAGTGACGTTCCTGTCCCCATCCTGCGCTGGCAGTGGTGTGGATGTTGAAGGACCAAAGCAATAGGGTCAGAGGAGCTCAGCCGGCCATACAGCTCTTGTGCCAGCCGGGATTTTACGCTGGTCTCGCTGTCTGGTCTCTTTAGGATTGTGTTTGCCATGGGCTCCTTCCCAGCTGTGCAAAGTGTCTCTCAGCTGCCTTTAATTTCCAGGATGCTCCTTTAAGGTTTGTTGCCAGAAGTACAAAGAGGAGCCTGGAAGGCAGCAGCTGTCACGTGAGCGCTGTGGTAGATCAGATAGAAAGGTATTTATTTCATCATTCTCTTTGCAATTTTTTTCACAATTTCACGGTCCTGGACAGGGCAGCAGGAAAGCTGCAGTGTACCTGTCAGTCACAGCGCTTGCGGAAGGGCAATCAGGAGTGACAGAGAAAAAGATGATAAAGCACCATAATCACCTGCGTTTCAATGAAATTTTTCATGCCTTCCATGCTCCCTTGCATTGTTCTTGCCCTTATTCCGGTCAGCACAGTCCATGGCTGCCCAAGGAGCATGTGAGGCTTGACCAAACTCCCAGCACATATCTCTGGACAAGTTTTTGCAGCGCAGGACATGGTGGCTGTGTGACAAACCACTGCTCTTACCCTGTTGTACAGAACCTTTGCCTAATTTATTAGCCGTTATTTACTTCATTCTTGACAACTGACCCTAACATTCAGATCAGTGAGTATTGTTGCAAACATCTGTCTGGGAAAGTTGACCCTGGAGGTTATGGAACTTTTTGGAGCTTTGTGTTCTAGGGAAACTGAAGTGCACTTTGTATTGTATTGTAGATGTTTCTGTTGCCACCTGCGGCTCCCTGTAACCTTGCAGTGTGAAATGGGGGTTTACAGGTAGGAATGTGCTAATTGTTATCGCTGAATCAAGTGTGGAGGGGCTTCAGATCTGAATGAGACCTGATACCTTAATTTTGCCCTTAATTCTCTGATTCTGACCTTGAAAACTAACTAATGAAGCAGCTTTCCTTCTAGCGCTCTGTTCGCTTGTGTGCATTTTAAATTCTTCAGGAGAGAAGGGAGCCCGGGAGGATAAACCTCATTTTGTTTTTGTGACAAGCAAGTGGGCCTGGGTAATGGTTAAATGTTTGTGTGTTGAATGAACAATAAAGAATTTACTTGAACTACATAAAGATATAAACCCCTTAGCACCCCACTGTAAAATGGCTCTGAATTGCACGGGTGCTGCCGTGCAGTGCATAGCTGTGGGGAACACATACGTTCTGCTGTCAGCATGAGCGATACCCTGTTTTGGTAGGAACAACAGGAGCCATTCATTACTTGGAGAGCTCTTTTCAAGCTGACAAGGTGGCAGCCTGAACTCGCAATAGCGTATTTGAAAGCTGAAGGTACCTCCCCTGTGCCATCAGAAGAGGTTGGACACTTGAAGAGCTTCATCCCACTGATTTGGCATTGGCACCATCCGTGGGGCAAGTGCCTCGCTGGAGCTCCTGCAAGTCACTGCAGGAGATGGAGAAGAAATGGATGGTTTTAAGGGTTATTGCTGCGTTTGCAACCTTGCCACAAATCCTGATTTAAAGGCAATATTTGCAGAAGTGATTTATGAACCTGATTGGCAAAGGGCTGCAGGCATCAAAGAAATTTTAGAGGTTTTGACATGTTTTACCCTCTGGCTGCAAGTGAGGATCTCGCCAATAATTATGGCAGCGATAAGGACTTCTGGATGCTTATCTTGGCGGATGCTTTATGAAAAGTGCTGTTTTGCAGGAATAAGGTCTTTGGCCCATTGAACAGGGGACCCAGGAAACAGCGGTGTCCAAAGTCAGTGGTGGCCCTTGAGGACTTTCTGGCTGTGCAGACCTGTGAGCAGGGCGGAGCCGTCTGTGCAAGAAGGTGGTGACGTGCAACAGCAACACCAGCCGAGAAACACAGCAGTGGAGCTGTTTGAGAGGCAGTGATGGAGCGGTGTGCTCAAAACTGAGAAAGCACCTCATCTTCAGTCAGTGCTAATTAATCCCTTGCTTGCAAGAACACCAAAGTTATAAATAATGAATTAGTTCCTATCAGTATTCTGGACATGTAGTTGCTGAAGCCCACAAGTAGCTTTTTCTGGCTCTTGTAGCTCTAGTGTCGCTGCACAAATGCTTTACAAACATCTTTCTGTGTTCACCTTTGTCTGGAACTGCGATCCTTATGAGTTGTATAGCTCTGAATTAGAGTAAGAGCCGTGTGGTGTGTCTGTGTCTCCCCCGCCCTCACCGCTGTTCCGCACTGCCTTGTGTCTCCCTAATATCTTTATGTGTTTATTACTACCTTTAGAGCTGGGGAAATACTTTGAATTATGTTTTTTGAAGGTGTTCACTCACAATGCAATATTGAGTTGTCTTTGATTCTTTTTCCACCTTTGATTTTCAGTACTGAAATATTCTCCTGAATTAATTCTCTTCAGCCAGATTTGCCGTCCCTAGTGCCTCGAAAAGTGAGTTTAGATGTTGAATGATTGTTTTTCTTTATAAATAATATATTTGCAGTTCTTGATGTGAATTATGATTCCTTAGCCTTTAAGTGACATAGTCAGTTTGTTTTCAGAGCTTTTTTGTTGGTAATTGTGAAGTTTAAAAGCGTGGCTTTTTCAAAAACAAAACCTGAGATCCTCACATAATTACCTGCCTTCAGGAACTGCAGATTTAAAAGAAACAGTGAATGTTGTGAGACTTCCAGTAAAATCACAAGGCTTGGCCACTCTGGGAATACCCTCCGAGTTTTAATTTGACAGGTTAAGCGCTGACAATCTTCCAAGTGGTGTGTTTCATCCAACAGGCATTCATTGTAAGAGGCTTGTATGTTTTCTTTTTCCAAAAGCAAGCACTGACGCTTGTGAAGATGAGCTCTCATGTAGGAAAAGCATGTCCAGTCAGCAGCAGCAGAGAGAAACAAAGCCAAGCTGAGAAGTAACCTGTGAATTCATGTAGCGCTGGCCTGCGCAGTCTGAATATTGACAAGCTGTTCCTTGCAATAATTTTTATTTTGGGGGCAACTGTTGTTTCATCACAGTCAATGTCAGAATCCCTGTGGGCATCACTGGAGCACAGACATCAGTCAGCCTTCTCTGCCACCTACACATTTTGTACGTAAAAGCGTTCAACAGTCAGGAGCTGTTTCCCTTGGTGTCGAACAAAAATGAAACTAGGATGCCTTCACAGTGACTTTGTGAAATTAGTTTGTGTATGTGCTTCAATAGGGAGGACCTAAATACAGAGGCTGTTTCGACAGCTTCCCATGTGCTTGTTGATTTTCACTTGCCTTGTATTAGGTCATTTGTTGGCATCTGCTGCCTTCATTACATGTGACATCGTGTTTCTCACGTTGTCATGTACTATCAGAGGTGGCAATGGCTGCATTAGGAATGGCCCCACAGCCTTGGTGTGTTTGAACTGGGCATTTAGTGTGTGACCCAGCCGCTGTGGTTTAAGTGAGGATCTCTTCACCACCTCTGGGAGCTCCGTGTGCTTTGGGATTTGTCCAGGACTTCGGTCCCATACACAAAACAACCTTTGTGCTGCAGAGCATGGTCCATGGTGGCTTTGATCTCGTGTCTGGGCTTTTGGACCTGCAAAATGGGAGCTTCATTTTGTATGAGCTGTACATTCATTCTAGGTGTAAGAAGCTTTTATGAAACTCGTGTTCTTCTCCGTGGCTGCTTAACTGGCTAAGTGCAGCGACATGTGGCTGTTACTCATGGTTGGATAGATCAGGACATGGAGACTCTGTAAGGAGGGGACAGGCCTGAAGTGCAGCTCATTTTCAGATCTTCAAATTTGCATCTGTACGTGTGGTCTGTTGGAGGGCGATCAGCCGGAGCAGCTTTCCCTGCCAGCCTGGCTCATAGCAGAACCTGAGACACGGGGTGGGCTGCTGAGCGACACAGATTACAGCTGTACTGGTGAGGAAATTGTCTTCCATTTCCTAATTACCATTGTTATCTACTCTGATTCCTGCAAATAGTTGTTCTGCAATGGCATTTTTTCCTGAAACCTGGGAAATGGGAAAGACTGGAGTGTGTTTTGTTTTTGTTTTGCTTTGTTTTAATCTTTCGGTACTTAAGCATGTCCTTGCAGTATCATTTGAAGTAATCTAGAGGTTTGGACAAAAACTGTATTAATAATTAAAAACCCCACATAACTTATCTTTTTGTTTTAAATTTTTATTTTATTTATCTGGTCCTGCAAACACAGAAAAACATGAAAACTGTTACAGATGCATAAAATGTTGCACCCGTTTACAGATGTTCTGGGAATCGAGGCTTCATCTTTGATGTACCGCCTAGAAGCCCAGTATATGACCCAAGAAAGAAAAATGTAGCACATTTTATAAGGCCATTGAAAAGTTGTCGCTGAAAAGCCCATCAACACATTCTGTGCACCAAAGGTCAGAGTAGAATTTAATACTGAAGTTCTAGTTGGTTGCCATATTCATTATGCCTCAGTATTTTCTGTCCTGAAGATCACGGGTCTAGTGATTCATTAACTTGTCAGTGGTTGCCCCCATGACTTGTTTTGCCTTGTGAGGACAGAGACCTGGAAGAACAATATTTCTTGATGGCTATTGTTGTTTTCTTAAAAAAAGAAAGAAAAAGGGGGTATTATTTCCATCATGAAGTCTTTGGTTCATATAAGATATACAGAGAGACTGATCCATCTGTTTGCCTAAGCTTCACAAGATCTATAGGCATAAAAAGTATTTATCTGAGTTGAAGGTGGATGTGATCTAACACATGGAGGCAACATCCAGTTTGCATCTGAGGGGTCTAATGGGTCCTCTTGACAGGACAAGAAAATGTCATATATGCATCTGTAAAAGAAGAGGAGGTCACTTTGTATGAAGGATTCAGGACTATCCAACTCTTCCTTTGTATAAATCTCTCATCTGGCCATTTGTCATGAACATGTGAGAGAGAGAGGGAGATATTCTCTGTTTCAGATTTCGAATGGTTGTATTAGCCAGTAGCTCAGCCTGCAGCAGATGTACGAGAATGTCCCTTTTTTCTTTCCTTTTTTCCCCCTAGTGATGGACAAGCTTCAAACTTTGTTTTATCAAGGGCAAAAAAAGCATCTAGATGCTTGGGTACCCCTTCAAGTATTTATCTGAATCCTTTTGGTTTGCTTATCAAAACGATTTTGCGGTGGCTTAGTTACAGGATATAAATAAGTACTCTTCTACAGGAAAATACTTGATATTAAAAGGCTCTTGAATGGAGCAGAGAAATGTATAATAGGACTAATGGCTGGAAGATGGAGCCAGATGAAGCTATAGTAGAAGGGAGATTGAATGGTTTGAAGAGTAATTTTAAATAATCATTGAGTCCAAGGCAGGTAAAGAATAGAGTGGAGCTACCTTCTCTCAATACCTTCAAATCATGATTGAACGCCTTCCTGAAAGATATTTTTCCGGTAATTATGCACTGCTGAGCTCAGTATAAAGATAACTGGGCAAAAAGTAATGGTCTGTGTTAGAGAGTTGTCACCAGTTATCGAGTGGTGCCTCCTGGCCTCAGCCATTATGGATTGAGGCACTTGAGTGCTTGGTACGTGGTGGCTGCGGTTCAGTTGGCTGTGAAACATCTTATAACATTTCCAGGACTTCTGTATGGGCTGAAAGTGCAGGTGGAGTTAGCTCTGAAGAGGGGGGGCATGTTTTCACATTAAAAAAAGAATTGGATGAAATTTCCATTCGGCTTTTTCTTCTTTTAACTCTGATTCCGTAGATTTTGGGGATACGGTGTGACAGGTGAAGAGGAATACTTCTGCTGTTCCTTAAGTTAGACGCGTATTTTTTGCCAATAGTACAATGAACCCCCCTGTTTAGTGCTTAAAATTAAATACTAGAACTAGAGATAATCGGAGTTGTGATTTAAACCTGATGAGCCCGGACTAATCACTTAGGCTGATGTCTTGCTTTCGAAATATTTATGACTTCTTTGTAATTTCGAGTTTTCTTTAGATACTCTGTTTTAGAAAGATTTAATTTTTCCATTTTATTTAATATTATTTGCTTTGAGATCCTCTAATAGAAAATCTCATATAGGCAGAAGGCATCACAGAGGGGAAATCCTACATGGTAAAAAAAAAAATATCTTATCTGCCACAGCATGTAGTGTCTGTCCCTGGGGATTTTTTTCAATTGAAAGATGTAGGGAAACTAGAAGAAAAAGAGTATTAAATGTTTGACTAGTGCTCGAATTTCACGCTTGCACGTAAGCGATGGTAGGGGGACGTGGGGGACTTTCTCCCACTACTATCTGAAGGACTCTTCCCTCATCCTCACATGGGAAGGTTGCAAATGCTCCTACCCAGTGCCAAGTGCCCCACTGGTGGCATTACTGGAGTGCAGGTGAGCCCTGTCATAGGCTGGTAGAGGCTCTCTTGCCTCTTCTGATCCAAGGATGTCACCTCTAAACCATTTCCACACTGTTTCACAGTAGGAACATTGAAGTCTCTCTTTCCTGAGACCCATCACATTGAACTCCTGTATTTTTTTTCCACTGAGATGGTCCCTTGAGAAGCTTCCATGTCAAACTATCAAATCTCTGCAGAGATACCGGCTTTGCTTGCTGTAGCAATCCCTTCTGCCAATTCTTGGGACACATGTGAATCTGAATGTTGTCAGAAAGGACAGTGATACATATTAGTGGAAAATGCTTCTGACAGAGCAGTAGGTGTTGCTCAATACAATCTTCCCTGTGGAAGGCAAGACAAGCTCTATGCCTGTAGAATATGATGAGATGGCACTTGCCTGTGGAGTCCACCACTGTCCTCCTATCCCAGACCAGTGTCAGTCCCTCTTAGACCCTTTCAGAACAGATGTTAACTGAGGTGGATATATGAATATATGCTGGGGAGGAGTGACTGGGACTGAATGCAGCGATGAAGAGGACTAGTTTCCATGTAGGTCTGTCCAGTTTTCATCTTTTTGTCATGCGATAATGTGTGGTTTCTGTATAAGAAGCGATGATGAGCTAGGTGGACTTTTGATCTGATCTGCTGTGTATTAACCTGCTACATTGACATAACTTTTGTTGATGAGTTAGTAATATAATAGCAGTGAAACTCATTGTCCTTCATGAGAAAACAGTCCATTTTCTGCTCATGATGTGTGGTGTTGGCCGGCTGTCACACCAGACCTCTCTGCTCCTAGTTAGACCTGTGTTTTAGTGAATTTTGTCTTATGAGACGTGGCATTGAGATATTGCAGTGATGGAAAATAGTACAAGTCCTGTAGGCAGGTACAGCAGTTCACCTGGAAAATGATGCTATTGAAACAGAGTGAGAAGTTTTGTGTCTGGAAAAATGAAATTCGGAGCCCTAAAGTCAACACATCTTATGGAGGTGCCTGCACAGGGTCTGGTTTTCTGCTGCCTCGCATCTCCACACTGTGCATTACTCCAATGTAAATGTAAAGCTTCACACTGATTATTTACAGGGAGAGCAATGTAACTCTGAGTGAGGTATTTATACCAGTGGGATCCTTGTGCTGTATAAATAATTGCAGCATTGCAAGCGTTGCCTGCTGACTGTATGGCATAACCACACTATTTATATGAACCTGGCAATGTAACTACAGCCGTGGAAAACGATTTAAATACAGCCGTCTAAGTAAGTATACCCTTAGGAAGGTATAACTAACTACACAGGTAATAGTATCAGGTAACTATACCCACAGGAAAGCATAAACATACAAATAATAGCCACAATATAAGTGTAATATGAAAGTCGGAGGGTCTCAATATTGATACAAGAGCAGTCGGGTAACTTTACTCAGAGGAGAGGAATGTAACTGAATAACAGCTGTAGCCGAACAGCAGCGATGGGAGAGGGATGCTTGGAGTTACGGCTGTGGTAAACAGCTCTCCCAGTAACAGGTTATCTGCATGTGGCCAGAGCAGTGTTTTCATTTGAGAATTTTAACGGAATTGGGACTTGGAGGATGGGCAATGAGCTGGGGAGGGGTCTGTCCTGGGAGGCAGAGCACTGGCGGGGGGGACTTGGGCCTTGGAATAGGGGGTAGTGGATGGTGGGGTGCAGCGGATTGGGCTCTTGCTCGCTTCCCCGGGAATTCAATTTAATACGTGTCAGCACGTTGTTTTAAAGTGAAACCTGTTGTCCTCAAAAAGGTTTCCAAACCTGTGAAATGGCGATGGGCCCGTTGGGTGGCAGAGCAGCGGGGTTAGTGACCTGTGCTGGAACCAGGGGATGGCAGAGCAGAGACACCTGAAACCAGCAATTCATGCAGTGACAAACAGCAAAGATACAGGGAAATTGTAAAAAATAATGTCTTAATTTGAGCTTTTTTTCCTCATTTTTTTAACCAAGTTTGTCTAACTGACCCTCTAAATATAGATAGCTTTATTTTTTTATTCCTGTACCTCCTAAAACTAAAAAGAGAAATAAAAATCATTGCCAATTACTCTTTATTTGAATACAGCTATACAGCTCTGCAGCAACAAACGTGTCTGAAGAGCCGGCAGAAGCAATCTTCCTTCCCGCTGCCTGCCATGGCAGATTGAGACCGGTGCTGTGTTCTCTGAGCTGTGTTCAGATAAAAATTGGATTGAGAAAAATAACATGAGTGCTGTCTCCCCTAGACCTTCACATGGGCTTTCGTGAGATGTGTTTGACAGTGGAAGGGAATGACTCCGTTTTAAAATAGAACAGTTTTAAGCTTCCATGCAGTGCTGGTCAGCGTGTTGCTTAAGACAAGAAACTTGGTTTTGAGTGGTAGTTTTATTTTTTTAGTTAATTTTTTCATTAATTGCTTGGAGGATGCTGATTATCAAAGCACAGAATTGGATACCTGAAGAGCTGTGTGGAGGGTGAGCACTGAGACACCACATCATCCAGGGCATGATGTTTCTGAGGTGGGCACATCACCTGCTTTATTTCTGAAAAGTTGCTCTGATCAGTTCTGAGTTTTAGAATCAGGGAGCAAAATAAACTTCTTGTCTTAATTGCTGTCCAGAACAGACCAGTGGTTGTCCAAGGGAGCATTTATCTCATTGGAAATCTAAGAAAAATCTCCTTTATGGAGGTGAGCTGAGGTGTCTGGCCACTTTACCTTAATGTGCCAAGAATATCCTTTATTCTGCAGGCAAGAGGATCAGGAAACCCTTGAGGGGTCAGTATTAAATTCCTACAGCATGCGGGGATATGGGCACAGAGTGCAAAGATCAAATGTGATAAGAGGTAGATTTTCTGCTTGAAGCTTCCACTTAGAGAAGGGAGGACGTGCGCTATTCCCTGAAGGAAATTTCTTGGGGAGGTTGTCTCACTAGGAATGCACATTCCTGCTTTTTAAAGTTCAACCTGGGAGCCTTTCCTGATTCAAAATGACTGGCAAGCGATGGGGTAGTGTGCTGGTGGGCTGGGCATGGGTAGTAAGAAGCCCTACAAGTAGAAGGAAAGGCCACCAAGGAGGAGACGGGGGGAGAGGAGCGATGCTGAGTGTGGAGAGATGTCATCTACGTTTTTCACCAGTTTCCTTTAGGCCAGCTGAAAGACCCATGTGCTGCATCCAAAAACCACTATGGCCGGTGCTCTGTGCAATCTCCCAGCCCGTTTAACAAGGTGACACAGGGGAAAGTTAAAATTTGGGCTGAATGTTCATTGGTGCAGACAGGGGACCAAGAAGATCTTGGCATCTGTGAACAGGAGTGAACAGAGTGTGGTTTCTCTGTCTAGACTGCTTGGTAGTAAATATGCGGTTAAAATTAGGGTAGAGCTGATATAAGGAAGTTCTGAGAATGCGTTCCTTTTAATTTTTTTTTAATAGTCAATTTTTATTCCAATTAAAGTGAGTGGAAATTCTTAGTGTGATCTGTGGCTTCAAGCCTTTTGCAATTCTAATATTATTTGTTTAGCTCCCTGTAGCAGTTGCCACTGCACACTTGGGTTTGGTTCATCGTATTTTGTTTGGATCCAGCTGACAAGATCTGTTGCAATTTGTTGTCTTCTTTGCACTTAGTGATTAAGGAGTTCAATATGCTTCCATTTAACTAATGACCAGAAATTGTGCATTATAAGGTTTCAGTCCCAAAATTCCATCATATGATACTTTTTTCCGCAGCAGTCAGCTGCTTTGTGTCAGTCTAACTTTCAAAGAAATGTAATAACAATTTAATGGTAATGGTAAAACAGTTGTACCTCATTAAATGCGGTTGTCTTTTCCTTTAGAATTTCAGCATTGCAAATTTTGCTTGACTCTGACTACTGTTTGATAACCAGTCTTGCTTAAAGCTGTTTCAGAATATACCAGCTCTACCCATATGTGCTTTATGATGCTAATGGGCCAAATTCTACAAACAAAAAGAGGTGGTTCACAGTAAACTTGTAGAAATCCTTTCCAAAGGATGTTGTAAATGCAGGTTTGTGTAGACCAGCACAGACCTCCTCTCCATTCCCCTAGGAGAATGCCTGATGGAGAGATGTGTTGATCAAGATCAGGCTCAGGAGAACCCAGAAGGTATTTTGGAGCCTGGGAATCTGCTTGGGGGTGTCATATAAGCCCTGCCCTGTTCTTGGTCTTCATTGGATGTTTTCTTGTGTCTTCTGCTGAAGACAGCACATCAAGCTAGATGGAGCCTTAGCCTAGGTCACCGTGGCTGATGCTATATCAACTTTGGCTACTGCGAAACATGTTTTTATTTTTTTTTTTTAACTGGTGACTGAGTTTAGGATTTCTTGAATTATTATTATTTTTTAACTTTTAATTTTTTAGTTTTGCCACCGAGCAATGTCCTTCTCCTCCTCAGCTGCCCTCCTGGCCATGCTCACAGCTGTGCTTCCACCTCACTGGTGGTGAGAGGCAATGGGAAAGGTCAGTTAATCACAGAATCGACTGGGTTGGAAAAGACCTCAGAGATCATCAAGTCCAACCCTTGGTCCAACTCCAGTCCATTGACCAGATCATGGCACTAAGTGCCATGTCCAGTCTCAGTTGAAAAACCTCCAGGGCGAGTCAAGCACCTCCCTGGGCAGCCATTCCAATGCCTGACCACTCTCTCTGCAAAGAATTGCTTTCTAGTAGCCAGCCTAAATTTCCCCTGGCGGAGTTGAACCCCTGCCCCCTTGTCCTATTGCTGAGTGCCTGGGAGAAGAGCCCAATCCCCACCTGGCTAGAACTGCCCTTCAGGGTAGTTCTAGAGAGTACTGAGTGGTGGAGATTCACTGATATACTCTGTAGAGGATTAAGGTTAGTGTACAGCCATTGTTTGGATGTCAAGTTCTTCTTGGTTGGTGGCTGTTCTTAGGAGGAACTGGGGAAAAAGGGAGAATTTGTCAGTCAACAGCACTTTTGATCAGCACCTCAGAAAAAAAAAACCCTACACTAAGCATGCCTGAAAAAAAGCAGATGAATTTTTCCCATATGAATTCTGTTAATCTAGTATTGTTTTTACTTTTTGTTCTGAAGTTTTCTTTCTGTTATGTTTTTTAGCTGGCCCAAATACAGCAGTGCTTAGCACAGCAGCCTCTTTTTAACTGAGGTCTTTCTAGCATTAATATCTCTGTATTCTTTTCATTGAAAATGCTGCTATTGCTATACAAAATTCCTCTAAAAATTACCCTCTGACCCAGAAGTTGTCCTTTGAGAAGGCAAACTGAAACGCTAAGGATATATCTACACAAGGACAGGGAATCTGCATCATAAATTGACCATGTTCTAACATATGAATATAATCAAATACCATAATCACTGTTTGAAGGGATTTGTTGCTGAATTGATGCATTTTCAGTCTAGACCATGAGTTTATATGCAGGAAAAGGTCCTCACAATAACATGGCTGTTGGGTGGTTTGTGTACAATGACATGGTGGCATCCATTTATTCCCTTGTGGACAAATCCATGTCTGATACCTGGACATACAGATGGGAGGATTTTGGCGCATAAACCAAGCGTTGGCTGTGGCGGGGGGCACCGAGGGTTCGTCTTGCTGCTGCCTCTGCCACACGTGCCATAGGATTAAGTTTATCTCTCCACGTTGCCAGCCCGGTAGAGTTCTTACATATTGAAGATTAGTTCAGTGTTAAAAGGAAGAGAAAAAGCAGACAAGGGAGGGTGGGTTTTGTGTAACTTAGCATGCTATGGATGAATGGAAAATACTACAATCTGCACTTTGGCTTTGAGAAGAGCAGGACCAGCTTAGGGAGACTTAGAGCAAAGCTCAGTGAAGGAAAGAGGTGGGATTTAAGTCACTGTGGTTGGTCTCCTTTTTTATTACTTCTGTGGCCTTTGTCTTGAAGCTCTTTGCCAGGCGAGAGACAAAGTTCTCTAGAAAGCCAAGAGAGGTGTCTCACCTGGGCCCCACTGGAGAAGGACCTCACTAGTTACAAAGATGTTCATTCCTGTTTGTCACCTCACTGGATCTCCATGAAGTCAGAGCCCTGTCCTTCCCCCCTGGGTGCTCAGTGACCTGCGTGCTGCGCTGTGTCCCTGCCTGAAGCCCAGGTGGGGTTTGGTGTGTGCAGTCTATACAGTATTTCTGAGCTGCTGGGAGACAGTTCTCCAACCCAGTTTTCCTTCTAATATTCATTTCTGCACAAAGATAAAAAGTGTTTTTGAGGATTCCCTTGAGGACCAATTTAGACTTCAGTTTTGATTGAATTAGCTGGATGTATGTAAATAGAATCACACATTTAACAGAAACCCAGATAAAAGACACTTTCAGGAGGGCTTGGGGCAGACATCAGCCTGCAGCAAGCACCTCAGAGCAAATCCTGCCCTTCTTTTTATGGTGGTTTATTCCTTTCTCCTTCACATCTCTCGTGAAGACTGTTGTGAGATGCATCTCTGTTTTGGGCACTTGTGCCTTAGATCTACCTTGGGTCTGTGTTTGACTCCTTTTGTGTAGCCATGGGCCGCAGAAAAAATGCTTTAGGGCTTCTCCCAGAGCCCTGGTGTCTGTGGACAACTAGAGTCATAAATACGGGTGGCACAATTTATTGGTATAAGCAGGAAGGGAGGAAAACTGCTTTAATGAGCTGTCTCTGTGTTGGGGAACATATACCCCATGCATCAGCAGCCTGGAAAAGGGGGATGTGGGATGTCTCATGACCTTCCTGGTGTGAGCGTGTGGCTGATAACAGCTGCCTGTGAAGCTGCTGGCACGGGCAGCAGATGCAGTGAATGGAGTGGGGCTGTGAGGAGGGCTGAGGTTGTAAAGGGTGCATGGTCCTGTTATCTCCATCACACAAATCAGGAGTGCACGGAGCAGTGTCTGATTTACACCTCAGTTCAGTAATCCCAGAGCACCGGGCTCTACTGCTGACATGTCTCCTGTGAATCACTCAGGAAGGTGACTTCCAAGGGCTCGTCTCTATTGCTCATGTCAAGAACTTTAATTGCAATTTTCTTGACTGGCAGGTAGTCTTCATCTGGATACCGCATGAGGTCAGAACATGACTCTGTCACTCCTTTTTGCACCCAAAAGCACGCATATATCTTCCTGCAGGAAGCTGTTATCTCTGCAAGATGTAGCTGGGAGAGATTTTATAGAATCATTTTTGTTAGAAGAAACCTGCAAGATAGAGTCCAACCGTTAACCCACCCCTGGCACTAACTCATGTCCCTGAGAACCTTATCTCAGTGTCTTTTAAACCCCTCCAGGGATGGTGACTCCACCACTGCCCTGGGCAGCCTGTTCCAATGCCCAACAACCCTTTCTGTGAAAAAAAAAGTTTCCTAATATCCAATCTAAACCTCCCCCAGTGCAACTTGAGGCCATTTCCTCTCATCCTATCACTTGCTACTTGGGAGAAGAGACCAAACCCCTCCATGCTCCAACCTCCTTTCAGGCAGTTCAGAGATCAGAAGGTCTCCCCTCAGCTCCTGGTCTCCACCTGAACCCCCCAGGTCCCTCAGCTGCTCCCATCACACTTCCCAGCCCCTTCTCCCGCTCCGTTCCCTTCTCTCAACTCGCCGTGTGTTTGGATCACTCCAGCAAACAGGCAGCACTTGCTGCTGATGTGGCAGGGTCGGGTCCACCTGCTGAACCGAGAATGTATAGGGATGGTCATAAGTTATGGGAAGTGGGAGGGTGACAACACTCAGGCTTTCCTAGGTGACTTGGAAATGACCAGCTTGCTTCCTTTCCACCACAGGTCTGAAAGGGTCCTTAATTTGGGTCTCCTTGTGTTTGCAAAGCTCAGTGCTAGATGCTAGAAAAGGTTGGGCTTTCCACAGCAAAGAGAACTGTTGCACTTAAATGTAGATGTATATAATCATCTGTGGGACCAATTCCTTCATTTCAACCGTGTCATAGAAGCACAAATGTGCCCAGTAACAGAAAGCTGGTTTGAGCCTTGTATGCAGGATAATCTCATCAGTGCTGTACATATTTGTGGCTGTGCTGTTTAGCCGGGTCTAACCCAGGTCAGATGTGGCTATGCTGCTTCTCTGGTATGTCTGTATACACATGTGCAACCAGATGCCCTGCATCACTTTTCAAAGCGAAGTAAATAAGATGCTGCCCATCTCCTCCCTCCTACCCCTAAACCTGCCTTCCTGCCTCCCCGAATTTGGGCTCTTGTGAGTTATTTAGCTAAAGGCTAAATTGCATTGTCATACGTATTAACTGGAAACAAAGCAAGTCTCAGCAGACACCTGAGCAGATGCCAAATATCAAGTTTGATGGAAAATGCTTAATTACTTCTCCCAAATCTACTTCCCCCCCTTCCCCCTGTTTTTTGTTGTTTGTTTTAAAAATCCTCTCTTGCAATGTGAGATGTCCTCTCTGTTTCTGCTCCGGTTCAGCTCTGCAACCCAGGGCTCCTTGGTCCCTGCTAGAAGCTGGGAAACTCGGATGAGGGAGATTGGAAAAATGAGATCATTTCAACATAATCTTTGTAGCTTATTTTTATTCTCCTGCGATAGAGGCAACAGGCTCTGGTTTCTCCCTCATGCAGATGAGTAAATGATGAGTTCAGGAGTCTCCTGGAGGAAACCATGTTTTCTCGCTTTCTAAACAGCTGCTCCATTTCAAGGTATTTTTCAGCCTTTCTTGTTTCTTGTCCCATCTGAGGACTGAGCAGTGCGGCTACAGCAGAGCGTGGACAAGGATGGTCAGCAGGCACAAGGAGCCTGTCCTTTTGATGGTACACAGGTGTGATGAATAAGTTGCCTTTTTTTAATATACATACATATTTGAATGCTTTCTGTGACAGATGAGTCTCCAGTGCTTGGATTTCGCTGCTTTCCAGATCTGCCTGTGTGTCTTCTAATATCTTCATGTGCTGAGTTTCGCCCAGCCCAGCAGCAGGAGAAATTTTCTTTGGACAGGATCTCCCAGCACACAGAGGAGCTGTGATCTGGGAGGAGAGGATGGGATAGTGGTGTGTGCATTTACTCTCGCAGTATTTCTGCAGAGGTGGGAAATCAGACAGCATGGTGGACATGAGACAGAGATGCTCTTTCACTGTATGGCGCAGCCTGCAGCATGTCATTACTTGACATTATCATAATAAAAGAGAACCATAAAAAGGAGAAGAAAATGAAATGGCCTTGTATTTACTCTCTTTTTAATGGGGAGTTTCCTTAATGTCTCCTCTGCTCAGGATCCCCAAGAGGTTGACGTGCACCTGAGCACCCTTTGCCATCTTTAAGCAGTCATTGCCCACACGGGTGTTTGGGCTCACACCGGGGCTCAGATGTCCTCTCCCACCAGGCTCTGATGTTTGGAGCATCTTCAGTCCCATCCAGAAACAAACCCAGAGTACTTCACTTTGATGTGTAAAATCTGAATTAATGAAATGACTGAATAAATGTTTTGTGCCTCTTGGGGAAGAGAGCACGGGGAATGCATTGGCCTATATTCCATCAGACTAAAAAAACTTGTTTAGTTGCATGCACAGAGCCAAGATTTCTTAGAGTGTACGGTCTCAGTGTTGCTCAAGCGCAGGGTCTGCAAACCTGCTCTGTCCCACATACAGCAGTTTTTATCTGACTTGTACGCTGCTGGCCAGAACAATGGCAAGGTTGAACTTTCTTATATATCTCTTCTCAAGTGTCAAAATGGGATTTTGAAAAAGAATCATCTCCTGGCTGTTTGTGGCTGTGTGCAGCGGGATGCTCTTGCAGGAGAGCAGAAACCCCCTCCTCGCTTCTGAGGAGGATTATGAAGGTCAATCACTCAAAAGTTGTGAAACAGTTGGATGCTGTGGTGATTAATGCTGTAGGGATGGCGTGGCTGTGGGGAACACAGGACCCAGGATTTAGAGCAGCTTTGGCTGGGGAGAGGGGAATTGGGCACTGAGAAGCTTGTGTCTCTGTGGTTTCATCAGGGTGTGGAAGGGCTGCCTGTTTGGTTAATCACCATTAAACCACTGAGGTGAAAGAAGAGCTCCTCAGTCAAAAATAGGACATATCCTATAATTAATAATGTGCCCCTTCATATTTATGCACTCAGATGCTGAATTAAGATAGTAAAACCACTCTTCAATGTGCCTTTCATAAGGCTTTCATCACTCAGTTTATAGTTGTAGTATTCTTGCACTCGGTTCTGTTTTTCTGTGTGGTGTTTATGTGCAATCTGGAGCGGTCAGGGATGGGGTATGGGCAGCGAGAGCCGCTCGGGGCCAGGCTGGCTGCCAGCGGATCGTGTCCCCGTGCCCTGGCGCCGCGATGCCTCCTCAATCCCGATCGGAGCCCGCTCCATGCAAGGCGTGTTTTTCCAGCACGTTGAGCATATCAGCTGTTCAGCTGAATCTCAGCTGGACTCTCTTCACTTCACTGGAGAAGGCAAAGCACTTTGTCCTAATTAATCGTTAATTAGGGGTGTGAAGTCTTAAGGTGTGTTGCAGGAGCTGCTCAGCGCCTTGCAGGATTAACCCCCAACTTGTTTGCTCAACTCCAGCACTGAACAAACTGCAAATAGGGAGTGGGGGGAGGTAGGAAGGATTTACTTTTTTGTGTGTGTATGATCTTATGCCTTCCCCACACAAAACAGCTTCGAGAGAGAATGTTTTTCTGTAATAATATTATTTTTCTGTGGTGATTTCTTACAGAACAAAAAAGTGTTACCATTGTTCTTGTTCATTGGTTTGGCAGGGTATCTTCTAAAACAATTCTTCTCTGTGCAAGATGCTTTTGGGAACTTATCTCGAATCAAAGATAAAGGAACAGGATAGAGCTGAGAGGGACAGGGCAGTAAGTTGTTTTGTCTATCTGCAAAATTTCCTGTATTCTGCCTGGTCCCTTGTATTAGCTTTATTTATTTGGGTGGAAACCCACTGAGATTCCAGTCTCGTTTTCTAGGATGGCTTGTCCCAGTCTCTTGCTTTTGAAAAGCAGTAACTGTGGTCTCCAAACCATCCCGGGGTGGCACGCTGCTGGGCTTTTTTGCGACTTGCAATCTGTTGTGCTGCTATAGGAAGCTGTAGGTGGTTGCTTTGTTTGCTTTTACCTACGCAGCTCCTGTAAATCTTTCCTCACCTGCTCAGGATGTGACTTACGAGTTGCCAGAAGGTTGGTGAAAATCACCTTGAAAGGGATGGGAAGTACCAGTCTGCTGGTCAAAGAGCCAGTAAGTCATTTATTTATAAGGGCAGGGAGAAACACTCCTGAAAATCACAGCTCTGTTCCTCTTAACAGCCGAACCTGCTCCTCATGGCGTAGTGCTGGTGCTGGTTGTATCGCTCTGCTCTGGCATGGGATGGCTGATTATGTCCCTGCAAAAACCTGGGTTAGAAAAGGGGGAGCAGAGGGTCCGTTGCTACCCCCTATGCAGACCCTTTCCTTCTAGATCCACCAGGAAAAACAGACTTGGCAAAGCCTGGATATCAGCACTTTTCTCTTGCATAAAATAAGCCTCCCCTAAGGCTCAGCTTGGCAGTGGTCCTAAAAAGTAAAATGTTTGCTGATAGTCCACAGCGCTGGCAAACCTTGTACATGGGTGGTGTCTCCTGATGTTCTCCTACGTGCAACCCTGGTCAGGCCTTGGACCCGCAGGGTAGGACTGTGTCACACCAGGAGTTTCAAGGGAGGTGTTTGCCCTAGCAACAAATTTTATTGGGGTTTTGCAGTGAGGAAGCCTTTAAAAGAGCAGGAAGCCGGGTCTGACTGTGCTGATGTCAGTCTGGATTTAGCTGTGGTGAAGGGAATGAGGTTAGTCTAGATTGACATCAGCATAAAAGGAGGGCAGAATTAGGCTTACGGTATCTAAAAAATGTCTTAGGTCCTGATTCATCAAAGTACTTAAGCGTGACTGAATTCTTCCTAAAGCCCATATGTTAGCATTTTGCTGACAGGGGACATCTATTTTTATTCAGAAATATCAGAAAGAGCTAAAAGGAACACTTTTGAAATGGTTTCCTTCTGACAAGAAGTATAATTGGCTCTAAATTCAGGGGCAAACATGAGAAAATATGTTGTAGGCTGAGAATTCCTTGTATGTTTAATAGCGTATTTAGTGGTAGAAAGCAGCTTCTAATGAAAATATTGTCAGTTGCGATGACAACATTGCCAGTATAGTGGTGTAATTATTATTTTTGATAAAGAACATACCGCTATTTGATTTGAAGCCAAGAAAGCTGTGCAGTGGTCATCGTGTAGAGATTCTTTTTTTACTAGCAATAACATATTTCTAGATGATGTTACAATCATGACATAATCACAATCCTGACATAGTACTGTGCTTGTCTGCCCTTTGTGCATCAATATACCCCAGAGATGTAATTATCTCATGACCACTACATTTTCTGACAAATCTTATTGCTTAAATATTGCAAGCCCTGAACACTGATATGTACAGAAAACATTAAATATTCATTTGCTGATACATGTATTTATAAAAATCCTATTTATTGAGTGAGCGGTTGTTTTCAGGTCACCCAATTCAATAGCTCTGAAGATATTTGAGGACTCAGGGATTCTTGCTCATTTGAAGTTCTGTAGTTTTCTTTTTTTGGGGCAAAATAAATGCAGTAACTACTTCGCTAGGAAACAGGAATACATTTCTTCCATGGCCTGTTTTGCTATTAGTCCCTGTGCACTGCATGTGCAACTGCTCCTGCCTAATGCATTTACATCCACAGAAATGTATCGCAGTCTGTGCGAAGCTGCAGCTCCTCCTGGTTTTTGCAAGGCACAGACTGACCTCCCAGCACCTCCTGCCTTGTAGTTCGGAGTGGGGAGACAGACAGACAGACGTGCAGCCTTAGAGGGGACTGAGGGTTCCCTTTCAGCTCTTCTGTCTCCCTGAGACAGAAAGTTTCGGTTTTGGAATCATTACAAAGCGCTCATCTTTTCTGCAGGATGAGCAAATCCCAGTTTGTTACTGGTCTGTATCAGCACGGAATTCTCTCTTCTATATTTGAGAGTGGATATTAGGTATGGCTATGACCCTGTTTATGTGACTTTGTGATGTATCATATACATATGGATGCTGTGCGTGCCCTGCGGGCTCTTTGGACTCTGTATCTGTGTTGCTTTGACAGCTGAGCGTGCCAGGTCTGCTTCTTTCAAGCTGCTCAGGATGAGGAAGGAGTCGGGGATCTCTCGGATGAGTTCTGCTCTCAGTTTTCACCAGCAGTGCATTAGTGTCACCTCTGAGATCAGTAAATGATTTAGGGAAATTAGACCGAGACCACTGGGAACTCTGACCAGTGATTCCACGGTGGCAGCAAAGCTGTGTCCTCGGGTGCTCCCTGGCTGGCGTGTCCTGCCGAAGCGATGGATGAACCTGTGGGTGCGTGTTCCTCAGTGACAAATTAAATTTTCCCCTATTAATTGCCTGTAACATGACTTCTGGTGTTTTGGACAAACCGAGCAGTTGCGCTGCTACTTGTGCTTCTCCAAATGACCCGGGCGGTGAGGGGTCCGTTGCCTGAGGGTACCAGATGATGCTAAGGTAAAGAAGCCAGATCCAACATGCTGCTTTTCAAAAAAAATAAAACAAAGTGCAACTCTCTCAAAAGAAATAAAGAAGGAAAAAGTACAAATAATCCTAGGTGGTCAGCCCAACCAGCTTGGTGCCTTATCTCTTGCACTGACTAGTAATCCGTACTTTACAGGAAAAACAGATTGCCTGCGGATGTACTGACTCCCAGGGGTGCTGTGTGAAGGGGGGAGGTTTGGTGTGTCCAAGTAGCCAAAGTGCTTCTAGCCTGAAGCTTTGTCTCCTGTGCAGGTGGAGGAGGAACCTTTTGAACCGAGGAGGGTGTCCTGCGCTATAGTTACCGAAAAATACATCTAACAACAAAAAAAGGGAAACCCCTGCATTTCTGGATGTGCTGTGGCTTCAGGTTGGGGTAGTCCTGCTGCGGTGATTCAGAACTCTGTGTGTGTGCAGTACCAGTCCATGGTGATGCTTTGGAATGTTTTATTTCAGCCCTTCTGCAAAGCCTTGCTGTCATGCTGTTCTTACATTACTCTTTTAAAAAAGGCTCAAAATGCCTTTTGTTGTGTGTTTTTTATCTGTTCAGCCCCAAGGAAACCTTTCTGCTGTCACCCTCGGATACATAGCTATTTACCTGTTGTTTGAAGGAGAGTATCACTTTTATGCTTCATGTACTTGAAAGGAAGTTAAATAAATAGCTCCTTTACTCCTTTTTAGTTTGTCTTGGACTCTTCACCCCTAAGAAAATGTGAAGCCAAGTGGAATCAGGGAAGTGCTATATAGCAAGCCGTTTGTCCATGAAATGCATTTGTTTTTAATTGCCTCATTAAGTCAGGTTATGATGGATTATATGACCTTACCCAATGCAATCTGACATAATGGGATGCTGTCAGAAGTTCTGGAATAATGGGGCGATATTCACTTGACTGGGATTTTCTTGCTTGTGTTTATAGCCGTGTCGATCACTCGCAGTGGTTATGTGCATTAAGAATGCCTTGGCATGAGGAAAGGCAAGGTCATTAATGCTTTTTGTCATGATTAGTTGATGGGCTTGTTGTTCCACCAGGAATTAATGTTGTGCTGGTAGCGCAGGGAGGGAGGGGACCCTTGTGTGGTCATGCATCGGGGTGGGTGTCAGGATCACAGACTTCTGATGGTGCCTTCCAGGCTCCATCCATCAGCTGTTCCCAGGGATTGCAGTCGGTAACATCGAAGCCAAACTCCGCAACCACAGGTTAATTTTCAGCTGAGGATAGCAGAGCTATTTTTAATTCTTCGGTTGGTCTTTAATAAACATGTCTTGAATAGGCCGCTCCACACTGCACATCTGTTTTGGAGAGGGGTACAGCCTGTGGAGATGTCACGGCCGAGGCAAAGCGAGCTCGCTTGGCACTGGGGCTGCTTTTGCTACTCCAGCCGTGAGCGACAGGAGCCTTCTCTTATTTCCTGGCTTGAGTTGGTGGTTTGTGCGATGGAGAGATACAAGACTATCCTCTTATTTCAGTGATAGAATTCTGTAGGTCTCTAATGTTAAATAAGACTTTCAGCTACCCAGGTGTTCAGAACAACTCCTCCAAAAACGGAGGAAAAAAACCAACCTAATTGAGCTGCATTTGTTTTCCAAGCCCTATAAAAAAGAAAATACCAGTTTTAAATAAATTCCTTTTACCTTTTCCATTTCTTAGAATGTCCCAGTTAAATTAATTTCTGGATTCAACCCAAGTTTAGGAATATGTCTTTGTCCCTTTTCACTTAGCCCTGTCTATCCTCTTCCAGAGTAACTTCCAGTGGATGAAATTTTTGGAAGCAGCATTTCCATGTATAGGTCTGACTCACCCAGCACATCTTTCCTTAACTGAGACAATACTGTTTGTTTTTTTACATCATGGGTGGTTCTGTTTAATTACTAAGAGCTGGACTGTTGACTTGGCTGAAACCCCACTATGTGCAAATGCTCTTATAAACATTGATTAGGATGGAAGGTTTTGACAGCTGACTCAGCCAGAAACCTTGAAATAACCATTTGGGGCTGTTTGGTGATAATGAGTCTCAACTGCCACAGGCTTTATTCCTTTTTTTTTTTTCCCAAAAGTTTAGAGCTTTTTCCTTCATCAGGACAAGGGCATTCTTCAGATTCTCTTGAAGTGGATGTGGCATCGTCTGTTTGCCTGCAGCAGTCACTGCTGTGGATACTTGTGAGATTTAGGAAGTGTTTGGAGTTAAGTTTATTTGCATTAAAGCCCACCGAGAAGTTGATTTCCATAATAATTTCTGAGGTTTGTGGGGCAAAAAATGCATTCTGAATCAGGACACACCTAAACTTCAATTTTTTCCAAGTTGAAATTTCACAGTATTCCTCATTCAAACAGTGAAATGTGTTTCCAGGAGAGTAAGTTGCTGCCTGGCATTTCCATGGGACTTTGGCTGAACTTGTCTTTATTCTTGTCAGCTTCATTTGAGCTCCTCGGTGAGAGGCAGTAGGAAACTAAAGAAAATCATGTCCACTTTGCAGTTATTGGGGCATCCAGCCTCTGTGGCTCCGTGGATCCCTGTGCTTCCATGCCAGGAACGTGCCTGTGTCAGCCAGGGCTGGGCAAGCTGCTGAACCACGCAGTTAGTTTGGCCACCATGGCGGATGCTTGTACTACACAAAGTGAAAACCCAACTGCACGTGCTTCTCGTTCAGTCTCCAGCATCCGTCTGATCCTGAGTCCTTGCACAGCCTGATCCATGTGATTTCATCCCTCCTCTTCTCTCTTTTCACTGTTGAGATTGTCCTAACAGACCCCCAACCCAGTTTGTTTGAGTGTTATCTATGTTGTGGCTACATGGACTTGGAAACCTTGAAGAAACACAGCAGAGCGAGGCAGTGACAAGGGTCCTGTAGATGCCCATGAAAATGGAGCTGCTTCTATCAAAAGATTTCTTAGAACCTGCTCCTCCTTTGGAAAAGCATATCCTTCATCAGAAACCTCTTTTATTTCTGTTCCTCCTCTCTCTACTTGCCCATCTCCTCATTCCCATTTTTCTCTTTACCTCTTCCTTTTCTTCCATCCTGAAGTTCTGGTACCAAGTGTTGATATTGGGCTGGCAGCCCCTCACCAGCAGCCAGGGTTGACATGTTTTAGGAAAATACAAGCTCATGAAACAGCATGGAAATGTGGGAATATGGAGCTAAAACCTAGTCCTCATAAAATCCAGGGAGCTGTTACTATAATGAAGTTCTTTAGCAAGAACTGTTGTTTATTTGGAGCTGCTGTGCAGTGATTATTTTTTCAATAAGAGCCTCAACTTCACCTGGGCATATCTGTAGTGATTACAGGACAGAACCTAAATGTCTGGGGAGAATATGGTAAACTTCAGTGCCGTTGGTGACAGGCATCAGTAATACCTACCTCTGCAAGCCTAGGGGTTCAGACATCTGCTTTATTTGGGCTTCCTGCAAATTACACCCCCAAGGAGCTTAAGGGAGGAGTGAAAAAAATCTGTACTGACAGTGCCTGGTGTGGAAATGTCCTTCCTTAACCATCCTGCTGATGCATGACTTCAACGTGGAAGCAAAGGCAGATTGGTGGCAGAGAGCACGTGGAAATCACACCGAGGTTTGGGTTTGACTTGAGATGGGCTGGAGAAAGAAGAGAGAGGGAAATTTGGTGCAGAAATGTCATTCCTTCTGTTTCTTAACTGTCTGAGGTGCTGGTGCGGTAACATTCTTGCACCAGAAACATTGGTGTGCTTTCCTTTGCAGTGCCATCTTTTCGGAGTAGTTTTGTTTCAATTTCCTCAGTACCCGACCAGCAAATCTGAGCCTCAGAGCAGCTGAAATAGGCCCATGACCTCATTTCCATGTGGTGTCTCTTGAGAACATTAAGAAGGTGGTGGGGTTTAGGAGCAGTGCTGGCTGCTTCTCCCTGGGGATGGCAGCTTCAGGGGTCAGGAGAGACTCTAATTAACAGTCAGTGAGGAGCCAGCTGGGATGCTCTGCACACAGAGATCCTGGGTGGAAGCTCAGGGAAGAGGGGCAAAGCGGTTAGGAATTTGGGAACAGCCTTCCTCTTGCAGCCCTCATCGGAGCTGAGTCCTGGCCACAGGAATCCTTAATCTGGAGGAGTGAATGAAATTGATTTTCCTCCTAAATAAGAAAATATGCATGTCAGATAAGTCCATATTTTACCCAGGCATGTTTAATCATTTCCCATGATAAATGACCCCCTTCTGTTCCCTGGTCTTGGCATTCTTATTGTTACAGTGAAAGTGCCGTGGCTGCTGTCAGGCACTGACATATATTTATGTGGCTGGTATGGTTTTTGTTGTCTCTACAGCGATTACAGCCTTTTATTCATCCACAGATATTTTTTGAACAGATATGTGGGGTTTTGTCCCAACAAAACAAACAAACAAAAAGCCCAATCTGCATCTGGTGCTTTCAATATTGGGAAGACGTTTAAAGCCATTTGATTCCCTTGAAATAAGCATGAGTTTAGCATGTGTAGTTGGAAGTAACTGAATCCTTAATTGTTCTGTCAGGCCTGTCCTCTTCCACTGTTTGAAGATTTTGAGGTCCCCAACTTTCATTTCAGTAGCTGCAGTCAAGCTGGTGAGGTGCTGTGCACAGGTGGCAAACCTCCAACCAGCGCTATCCTCTTTCTTTGTTGCCTTGATTTATTGTCGTGTTTGGTATTTTGTAATAAAGCCGAAAGCCCAAACTGATTTGCTTGAAATGCAGCAGTTGCAAGACACCAAGTGGTTGCCTTCACAAAAGCTTCTTGTGGCCTTTGAAACAGCCAGAAGACATCCAAGTGAAGGGAGTTACATGGCAGGGGGGCAGCAGAAACGTGTAGAGCGGGTCAGTGCTACAGATTGGCGTTAAAACAGTTGAAGACTTCATGGGGTGAAGCCTAACAGCAGTGCTGTGTGGGGTCATTGGTAACTGCAGCAAGTGAGATGGAGTTTTGTGCTGTCTCCAGCTTCACTAAGCTGAGCAGAAACCTGGATTTACGCAACAAGCAAAATATATAGTGGTAGAGAAGGATCAGGCAAGTGCTTGGAGTAGGATGTGTGCCTTTGTTTCGGAGGCACTTGCTTAGTGTTGAACAAGGACATGGTGTCTCTGTTGCATCTCTCTATGCTGCAGCAGACCTGTGATTGCCATTGGTGATGTGGGGATTGACCTGTTGGCTTTGGGAACTCACTTCCAAGTACCACCTCTGGAGAAGGATGCGTCTGGTTTTACCTGAGGGCTGCCTGCCAAAAACCAGGCCGGAGGTTTGGGTATGCGTAAATCCATCGGCTGTGACTTGGGCAGCCTAGCAGAGGTAAACAGGGCTGTGTTTCTGCATCCCTTAGAGTCTTCCTGCTGAAAACCTCCCTCCCTTTTGTATTTGTGGTGGATGCGCTGCACCAACGTTTTGTAAAAATTAAGGATAAGAGCATTGGCTGCTTTCCTGTTTGAAATCACCTGGGATGCTCCACTGCTGAGAAATACCTAATAATGCAGACTGTTCCGTGGGGTGCAGGATGGCTCTGCTGTCAGGGCTGGGGTTGAACGGGAGCACAGAGGAGAGGAGGAGGCCTGGGCTGGAGCGGAGCAGGAGGCTCTTCCAGTCTTGTTGGGCATGAGGCAGCCGCTGCGTGCTGCTGACTCACGTAATGACCCTTGTGCTAATGCTGTTCCCTGTCATTTAACACAAAAATAAAACCGCTAAATTGAGACCAATTTGAAACATGCGTGGCTTGCTTTGGAAAACACTTAATAGCTGCTATACTTTAACTCTACGACTGTGATTGGAAAAGGAGGGAGAAGTAAATAGTTTGGATTAATTTAGCAATATTAAACTGTTATTACTGAACTTTCCTAAATTCTGACCAAATCAAACAGCTTCCGGTAATTTGTGAGAAGCAGGTGGTGAAGCTAAGTGGGAACAGGACATGAAAAGAGTGTGCGATTGCCCAAATGGAAACCAAAGTGTTTCCAGTACTCGCAGTATTTAGTGAGTTGCTTTGAAGGATTTTCACCCCTTAAATTGTAAGTGCTTTGAGGCAGTGATTTCAGCCTTCACATGAGTAGAGAACAACTTGCTGCCCTGACTGCAGAATAAATTTTGAAAGCAGTGTGAGCGCAATCTACAGGATTAACAGCCAGGCTGGCCGTAAAGCAGAAATCCTTCCAAACCAGGTTATTATGAGATCTCATGATTACTTAATAATGAAAAAGTAGCCTGCTGAGCTTGGGTGGTTTGTGGTGGCTTGTTGCCTTTTGTAGTGCCCAGCTAAACCAGGTTTTAAGAATGGGGGGGCACCAACATCTCTGCTGTAGGCAGCAGCATTTCTACAGGTACTTGCACACTCAGACAGACAGTGACATTGCATCAAAGACTGTTTTTCATTCTCCATGTGTGTGATGGGCCACACAATGCTGTGGCAGGTAGGGGAATGCAGAGTGGGCTGAGTGCAAGTGGCATTTACAGTCATGGGAGATGTGCAAGCTGCATCTTTTGTCCCTGAGAGCTCATCTCGGCAAAATGCTTTGTTGCTCCCTGCTGTCTTGTTTCCCTGCAGCTCACTGTATTGCTGCAGGTCTCTGAAATATTAATTAGATGAGAAGGGGATCGCCCTGATGCATGATCCTCTATTGTGTTGCTTGGTGGATTGAGAGTCTGGGCTGCATTACAGGCCCAGATCCATGTTTTTTATAGGGAAAAGTGGTAATGGTGACTCAGTATGGACGACAACTTGAATTGGTTATGTCAGCTCTAACTAATGACACTGAAGACCAATAAAGTGACTCTTGGGTTGTTTTGGCATTATTAGTCTCATTATTAATTATGTAGACATGACAGCAGCATTAGTGCTAGTATTAACCATCAAAATAAAACAAAATTGTACTCATAAATCTCACTGAGGAATACATGAAGGATTAGAGCTGTTCTCCAGAGGAAAGGAGAGGAAATGGAGGGAGTTTGGGATGGGGGTGAGATGGAGATGGGGGATTGTTTGGGGAAGGATACCAGGATGCTGAAGATTGTGCAAAGAAGGAGCCCGAGCAAAGGGCAGCAGGACTAAGGGCGAAGTCTGTCCCTGCCCTGGGTGGGTAAGGTTGGGTTCTCCTGTGTGTTAGCAGGAATTATAGACCCCATCACCCTTGAGCCCTGCTGCCTGCATAGCGTTTTCCTCTTCGCTTTGGGACTCTGGCGCCAGCTCGATATCTAACCCGGGAACCACCACAAAGGGTTTCTCCCTTGGGCAAGGCTGGGATGAGCACCCTGCCCATTTCCTAGGGCGCTTGTGAAAACCTTAACGCTTGCAAAGAACATGAGGATCGCAAATGGAAGAGACCAGTACAAATGGGGATGAGCTCTCATGAAGAGCAGGGTTTGATTTGGCTACTTCCCATGGGCAGGAGCATGAGGAAGGAGCCACATCCGTCCTGCCCTGGGGAGGAGACAGAGAGATCCTTGCTCAGCAGAAGAGCTGCCTTTGCTCCTGGGCAGCCGAGCCAGCTCCAGTTGTGGTGAACTGCTGAGATGAGGTAGTGTGAATTACCTCCTGCCCTGGAGAAAGGTGGAAGAAGAAGAAGAATTGTGCCCCAGAGGGATGTGTGGGAACATCACGGTTTCCTGGGGTGGTGCAGTTGCACAGCACTGCTCGTCTGGGGCTGCATCTCGTTAAAATATTGGCCTTTATGAGCTGAGAAGCTTGTGTCTGCCAAAACTTGCTGTTGTGGCCATGTCTTGGCAGGGGAGTTCAGGCCTGACAGGGTTAACTAAGACTGGAATCAGTGATGGGCCAGTCTACCCTGTGCTGGCCTTGGACTGGGGGCAGTGGGGGTGGGTTGCATCTTGCTCAGCAGTGAGGGTAATGACTCTATTTATAATGCCTTAAATGAAGTGCATAATAATTTAATTTGTACATCCATTAATACTGTCTACTGCAGGGTTTGTTCTTGATTATATCGCTCTAAATGGAATTTTAGGCGCATTAATGGGCTCCCAGTCCTGCTGCTGGGCACAGCTGTGTCTATCCCTCATGTGGTTGCTTGGAGAAGGACCTTTCCATCCCACCGGATGTCCTGGATGGAGAGGGCTCTTCCTGAGCTGACAGTCAATTGCCCCAGAATCACCTTTCTTCCCTGAAATGGCCAGGAGTCAGTCAGGGTGGATAGTTTCTTGGCATCCATGTGGGAGGTAGAACAATTATGAGTTGCTCTGCAGGACCTGAGGGCAAAGGGGTCCTGTGGGACCCGTATGTAGCCCCAGTTACCTCAACTCTCAAAGTTTTCCAAGGGAAGATCATCCTGCAAACAGGACCTGAGCATCCGAATACCTCTGTAGGTTGACCCAGGATTGACATGAGTATCAGTGAACTGATAACCTGCTTCTGCTGCTGATTCCTCTGGGTACAAGCAGGTTACTAAGCACCTATTTAAGTCATGGCAGTAGTGGAAGGGACTCAGCTCCATCTTTGGAGGTTGCAATGGACAGGAGGTCTGTTTAAAAATATCAGAGGGTCATTTAAAGACATTTAGATGCTCTAAGGTATCCTGAAAGCTTAGAGAGTCTAGACTTTGGAAATAAAGATGCTATTTGTAGGGTTGTATTCAGTACTTATACTAAAAGTGTCTTGACTAGCCACTTCGCATGCTGCGTCTGCAGGAAACAGGGGCTATTACTTACCTCTTTCCAAAGGTGTCAGTGAGAAAGTGATGTCTGAAAGGTGCTGGATAAATGTGAGTAATTACATAAGTCCGGGAAAGTCTGGGTTCTTTCCTACGGAGCGCCCAGATATTTAGCGTTTCTCATAGATGCAGATATTGTTGGCTGTCTGCGTTAGCTACTTCTAATCTTTGAAATGGAGCCAGAATTCTTTCAGAGTCACTGCTTTTTCTGAGCTGGTGCTGGCTTTTTTTTGCCTGAGGAGCATTTGAAATCTGCCAGAATGCATGTATTGTTGAAAACAGAAATTGAAAACCCTGTTCAAGATCTGCTGCCCCTGTGAGTTATGAGCTTTCCCAAGTCATCAGGCAGAAGAAATGCCCGCTCTCTCATTTCCCCCTCCCACAAAACTCTCTTTGGGTGGAAAGAAGGTTTTGACACAGAGACACGCACACATACACACACGCACGAGCGCTTTCGTGCCTCCCAGTGACCTGCCTGCTTCTGCCTGTCCCTCCTTCCCGGGGAGCTGGAGCTGCCGAGACACAGGAGCTGAGGAGATCCCATCCCCTCTCTGCAGCTGTGAGACCAAATGAATAAAGTGAACAAGGTGTTGAAGATCCTGAAGAAGTCATCGAGGAGGAGGAAGAGATGGAGAGAGGAGCTGAGGGTGGAAGAGGAGGAGGAGGAGGAGGAAGGGGAGAGCCGGGAACTCTGTGACCCAGGTGGTTTGTGCCACCTACACCTCTGTACCGGTGGTAAGGAAACAGGGATGCTCCGGCTTGCCCAGAGATAATGCGCCTGTTTGATATCCATTGCTTACGTGATGGGAGAGCTTCCTACAGCCAGCAATGGCTGTCGTGCTTTCCAAGGGCTGAAAAACATTGATGGGAGAGGTGGCAAGGACAGAGAACTGGGTCTCCTTTACAAACCTTCCCTTGCTTGCAAGGGTGGCATTTTGCACATCTGTGAATGGGGACAGAAGGGAGTGTGTCTGGTGCGATGGCGTTCCTAAAAAGGCAGGGGGAATGTGTAGCTTATTGAGATTTTTGTTTGGTATGTGGTGTTGTATTTAAGCCTGGATGTTTATTATGTATACTTGTGCAACAGAAAAGCAATGAGAGATGGACAAATTTAGGTTTCCATTTTTCTGAGGGATGTTGTTGCCTGCAAAAGTGTGCTAGGGCCAAAGTTGGTCTGGACCCAGGTCTGTTGTATCTGCCTTTATCTTCCAAGCAAACTATGCTGTGGCTGCAATATCACTGAAAATTATTCTAGTTTTAGTCTATCTATAAAAAAGCCATATGAGAGAAACCTGGAACATAAAAACTGGGCATTTGCAGCATTCATCTCCCCAGCATGTTTGAACTCTCTGCCTGTGGCTGTGACCCCACAAAGGAGAATGTGAAGGGCTGTGCACTCCGCCATTCAGGCTCAGCTTCCTTCATTCTGCGTTGCCAGCGTCCAAGGGATATGAAGCACTTATGAAACTGCGCTTAAGATGAAAATACGCTCATGTCTAATGTAGGTCACTGTTCTTGTCACTGTCACATTTGGTAGTTTGTTTGCAATGGTATTGTTGCAGCTTTGGAACATGTTATGGGCTTGTTCTTTTTCTTTCTTACCCACCTAATTCTGTGGAGCTGCTTTTCTGACCCTGTCCTGGAGCATCTGGTGGCCCTGCAGGACCCTGGGTGGCTGGATGGCTTCATGTACAGCTGGAGATGGGGGGCACAGAGATGTTACTGGGCTTGCCCAGGGTTACACAGATTGGGACAGGGCTGGACATTGACCTCTGAGCTTGAGGCCCTGCACATGAGTTGGGGCAGTCCCAAGCACAAATACAGGCTGGTCAGAGAATAGATGGAAAGCAGCCATAAGAAGAAGGGCATGGGGGTGTTGGTTGATGAAAAGCTGAGCACAACCCAGCACTGTGTGCTTGCAGCCCAGAAAGCCAACTGTATCCTGGGCCGCATCAAAAGAAGTGTGACCAGCACGTTGAGGGAGGGGATTCTGCCTCTCCGTTCTCATGAGACTCCACCTGGAACATTGCTTCAGCTCTGGGACCTCCAACGTAAGGAGGACATGGACCTGTTGGAGCAAGGCCGGGGGAGGCCATGATGATCAGAGGGCTGGAACACCTCTTCTGTGAGGAAGGGCTGAGGTAGTTGGGGTGGTTCAACCTGGAGAAGGCTCTGGGGAGACCTTAGAGCAGCTTCCAGTACCTAAAGGTACAAGAAAGCTGGAGAGGGACTTTTTACAAGGGTCTGTAGTGACAGGATGAGGGGTAATACCTTTAAACTGAAAGAGGGTGGATTTAGATCAGATATGAGGAAGATCATCTTCGCCATGAGGGTGGTGAGGCCCTGGAACGGGCTACCCAGAGCAGCTGGGGAGGTCCAGTCCCTTGAATTGTTCCAGACCAGATTGGACAGGGCTTTGAGCAACCTGGTCTAGGGGAAGGTGTCCCTGCCCATGGCAGGGGGTTTGGAACGAGATGATCTTTAACGTCCCTTTTAACCCAAATAATTCTATGGTTCTATGTATTGGTGCTTCTCAATCCAAAACAGACATCTCAAACCTGCAGGATGAATTCTGCAGAGAGCCTGTTCCTCTCTGTTGACTCTAAGGGTTCAAGTGACTGGCTGAGGTGAATGTGTCCCATGGACTGACTTCCACAGGGCTTGTAGGGATGTGTCACAGGGATGTATGACTATGTGAGAAAGTTTTTGGCTTTAGTGCCTGGATGTGCTTTCAGGGAAGGGTCCCTCTTTCACAGTCTCTGTAACAGTTTGTTAGCCTGAGGCTTTGTAAAATGCTGAACCAATGGCTTTTTTTCCCCTAAATGCAAGATAGGCAATGGGTTAATGCCCCTTCTGCCATCTAGACAATGATGATAGAGATGAATCGCCAGAAAAACAATCATCTGTTAAGGCAAATGGGGAGAAAAATAGTGCATTCCTGCAGTCAGGTTCTCTGTTGGCAGTTATTCCAGCCAGTTATATCTCCACAATAAAATGTAAATGAATGCAATCATTTATTTTGCAGCCTGGAGGCCTAGCAGTATGAAACGATAAGAGAGCATTTTCCATTGTTTATATGGTAGAGGTGGCCCTTTTGCGTCTGCTACTGTCTTTCTGAGACCTTGGCAGCATTTAAATGTTGCCTTTATTATTAAAAACGCATATATGGGAGTCTAATATCTTAAACAGATTAGCGCGGTGTTTACGGAAGCGTCGGCCAGCCCCAGCTCCCCGCGGGCTCTCGGAATTCACGTGCCTTCTTCAGGAGCAGCGCACAGGGAGCGGAAATGCCATCAGCTGCTCAGGACTGGTGAAAAACAGGCAGTTTGTGCAGAGACACAGGGCGAGGAGCGGTGGGTCTGTGATGTGTGCGGGTGTCGCTGGTTGGGGAACGAGCAGGAGGGATTGAGGGATGCTGGGGAGAGGGAACAAAAGGAGGATGGAGAACAATAGGACACGGCAGTGGCATTGGCATAATCTCTGATTGTATTTCAGCGCCTTTAATTGGCCTGTCAGTTTTTCACATCTCATGCATTTTCATAAGGATTCCTCTTTGCATCTTGTTTTATCTTCTTGTAGCTCCTTGGATTTCCCTGTGGACAGTGTCTCTGGATTTCATTGTTTTGTTCCCCCCCATTTCAAAGCGGTGCTGAGTTGCCTGGCTTTGTGATGTCTCAGCAGAAAGGCAGATTCAGCAAAGGGGCTACTTGGGAAAATCTCACATTGTCCTCAACAGGGGGAGAGATTTGGTGTGAGAGGAGGGATTGTCAGTGACCTACACGTGTGCAATCTGTCACAGATCTCTTTGCACTGTACCAGGGCTCTGAATATAAACCCACATCCCAGCCATGTGTAATGCTATGGGGAATTTAAATTTACACTGGAGATCTTATTTATTTATTTATTTATGGTCTGGTTTCTCTGAAAGCTAAGATACACTTATTCTTCTGATTTTCCACTCAGGATCAGCTACCTTAGAAATATAGAGCTACTCATCTTCTAGGTTAAATAAATACATTCCAAGGCATGTTGCTCAGCCTTTCAGTTCATCTGTGTTAAACTCCTACCCTTCCATTGCTAAGTGATGCCAGACCTAGTTGCTTCATCCTCCCACAAGAAATCCCCCAGGCACATAATTAAAACCAAGCCATCCTTGTAAAGCCACTGGCTGAGGTCCCTAGAATTGTTTCTGCATTTCTTCTGGCTTTGAAGTTCACGAGCACTGGGGCTTGGAGGGATGTGGGGACCCACAGAGATGCAGCCTTGGCGGGCAAAGGAGATCAGGAGCTGCAGGGATTGACAGTGGGCTCCTCTTGGAACCAGTCTTGTCCCACCTGATCCCTGGGGTGAAGACAAACATCTTAGGTGCCTGCCCAGGGTGGGACCACACCAACAAAAGAGTCTAAAACTACGTGGCTGGGCTGTCCAAAGGGTTTGGATGCTTTAGGTGCCTTTGGGCCTGATGAAACTTTATAACCTTTCAAAAGTGTCTCATCCTCAGGATTTGGGCGCTGGTGCTCTGGACATCATGAGAAGCCAGTGGGGTGTCCCAGACCCTGGTATGGAGATGGGAGGACCTGCAGATGATGGTGGAGACCAGGGCCAGGCGTCTCCCCCTTGCCTGCCTTGCAAGAGGCACCTGTACCTTGTACCAGCAGAAGAGCAGCTGCCAAAATGCCCCCTGCTGTGTCCCATCAGCAGGGCTGCTTTCACATGGCTCGTAGGCGTTTCACGATGACAGTTTTGTTTGTGGCAATTTATTGTCCTGCAGGGTTCTCTCCTCTGTTTATATCCCATGGGTCTCGTTGTACAGCTGTAAATTATTGTGAAGCTGGTAGTTTAGTTTCCAGCCATAAATTCAGATGCTGGGGAAAAAAAGCAATTTGTGTATTCCTATGGCTCTTTTCTTCAAATGTGGCTGTTCATAGAGCTCCATGTAACCCAAGTGTGAAGATGTTGTGTGGTGAAAGCAGTGATAACTAAAATACTGTCTTGAGGAACCTCTAAATAAATGCTTGAGATTATGTATTTATTTAGTAAGGGAATACAGGAGGTGGAGTGATTTGGACAAGGCTGTACACCAGGGAAGGCAGAGAGACAGAAAAGGCGTAAAAAGATCCTTTTGGCAGAGCGTTGGCACCAGGCTGGGTGTATGTCAGCTGTGCTGTGTGATCTGGCCGTGGTCTAAGGACTGAGCTGGTGGTCTGCAAAGGGCAGTGGAGCAGCTGAGATTTAAGCTGCTGCAGGTCCTGGGACAGCTCTGAGACTGCACCAAGTGTTCTGCTAATGGGAGCAGTGTTGTTGCTGGTGGAAAGGGGAAAACCTAAGGGCAGGGATTAACGTGTGGCTCTCAAGAAGTCAGAGGTAATAGCACTGAGGCAGGGATATATAAATAGATAACGGCAAAGGATCCTGAGAAAGGCAACAAGCTGGAGACCCTAATAATCCTTTCTCCGCTTGTGCCCTACGGTAGTGAGTGTACTGTAAATGAAGCAGATATTAGCAGTTATGCTCATATCACGAGATATAAACTGGTCTATTGAGCTAGAAAGTTGCCCCTTTTCAGCCTTTCAAACTGATTTCCCTTGTGGTGCGCAGCAGAAGGAGAAAGCTGTGCTTCCTAAGTGGAGCATGGTGCCCTTTCAAAGCCTCAGCATTTATGATCTCCCTCTTTGCTGATGGGCTCATGGAGCTGTGTTATTCATAGCTCCTGGTGGACACCCCACTTGCACGTCCTGCGGCGGCTGTGCAAAGGGGGGTGCTGGCAGACAGTGGAGATTCAAAGGTGACAAAACGATCATGGATGGTTATGGGGTCTTTAACTTCCAGCAAAGGCAATTGTACAGAGGAAGCTTCTGATCAAACAGAATCAATCCATTGTAGCCAAACGTATATTTTGCCTGGAAAATATTCTGTTTCAGCGTTTCCAGCAATTAAACCTTCTTCATTTGGACTGTTTGGTGCTAGAAATTAATTAGCTGGTAATATCCTCTTTATTCTAAAGACAAATGCTTTCATGTCTTTGCTGAAGGCTAATATTTGCAAAAAGAAAAAGATGAGTTCCTTAAACCTGTGTAATCTTGCCCTCATAAATAAAATTCCTTACTGTTAAGCTTTCCATGAATTTCTGCATGCATCTTTCTCACCTTTCATATGATGCTGAGCTCTAGAGAGCAGCTAAATCCAAGCTGCATGTTTCAGCTTTCAGAGGGCTGGAGCAATCAGATTCAGTGCAGTCCTTCCATCTCGGGGTCCCTTGTAATAAGCACTGGGGAAATGAGTAAGAGTGAACACCTGTAAGGGTACAGACAGTCAGTTTTTTTCAAGGGTAAGTATGTAAATGCTCATATGATTATAGATGCCATCCGCACCTTGCTTGCTTATCAAGTAGCTGCAGAAGCTGGGTTTAGTCTGTTTTTTTTTGCAGCAGGATCTGGAATTAGTCTGTGGATGAGACAAGCACAGGTGAGCCTGGAGGCCAGAGGGAAGCAGAGGCATGTACTGAATTATCTTCTCTGCAGTATTCACTTTGGTAGATATTTGCAGACTAATAATAAAGAACAAGTAAAGTCAGGCAGCATAGGAGTTTTTGAAAACTCTGTGCGTTATACCATCTGTCCTCTGATTGATCTGAAGCCCCACTTGTAGGGTGCCTCAACATTGACTTTAGAGCAAAGAGTTTTCCAGCTCATTCACATGATGATGGGACTAATCCATTAATAAGGAAATGCGAACAGAGAGTGAGAGTTTCAGGCTCCCTGACTATAGAATGCAGCTTTGATACTGTCTTTAGATGTCAACATAAAATAAGGTATGAACTGAATTGTGAAGGGCTGGGTTTGGCATTGCTAATTAGACAAATAAATGTGGCAATTCCTGGATGAGGGAAGTGTAGGGTGTTGGGGTAGGAAAGTATGTCGAAAATAGGAATGGTAAATGAGGTTTGAACAGAGTAGACATGGGAGCTGGAGTTCTTGAAGTCTCCCTTGGATGGCAAAAGAAAAGTATCTCTCTTAGCATGAAATCAATGGTGCTTTCCAAAATACCACCTGTCAGAGAGATTCATCCATTTTTAATTATGCCATCATGATGATAATTACTATAATTCAGACATTTGCAAGGAAGTCTCTGGTTAATTTTGGGTGCAGTCAACTCTTAGAAGAGCGTTGGGTCACCTCTGTGATGGTGCAACCCTGGGTCTGATAACCATAGGGGCTGGTAAATCTGCACCTGCTGTCAAACAGGGTGAGCAAATCAGGCCTTCTGTGAATGGAAAATGCTTAAAGGAGGAAAAACTAATGATGAGTTTTCAGGTGGATGTATGCATTTAATTAGGACTGGGCACAGTTCCCTATTCTCCTCTTGACTCCCAGTCCAATACTGGGCAAGCCACTGATGGGCAAGTTTTCTACCAGAATAAACTGGTGTGGCTGTTTGGAAACAAGAAAGCAATGCCAGTTATCCATGGCAGTGGATGTGGTCATTAGATTTGATGGTGAGCAAGGATAATTTAGCTTGATGTCCTGTAAAAAAACAGGCCAAAACCTTTATCTGTGTATCCCTAGTAACTTGGACAAGACCAAAGCAAACCTTCCAGCTGGTTTTCTAGAAGGCAGATACCTGGTTTTGATTTAAGGAGACCAGAACATGGAAAATTTACTCTTTCCCCAAGTGCTTTGTTCTTGTGAGTGAAACACCTCTGCCACTATTATTTTGGAAAAGGAATCTTGTCTATAACAGTTTAAAATAGAGAGAATTGTACTTCTCTTGGCCCATTTGTTCTCAAACCGCACTCAGTGTGATACAAGAGCATTTGTACAATGCAGGCAAAACAAGACCCCAGATGAGGTCTATAAAAGCAACCATAATATTGCTGCAGTGTTTAATGATAACAATAAATTTCAGTTTCATGGGTCCTTATGATCTCTTGATCACTCCGCTACTGTTAAATAATTGTGTAACCTGGACCTTCCAATCTTTTCCTTAAAAAAAACAAAGTATTTTTTTACTGGGTGCTAAATATCAATAACAGCAAGTCTACCAGCATGAACAAGCTACTTTAAAAGGTACATGTATTTCCTAGCAGAAACAGGTACTGATTCTGCATGATTATTTAAAATTTCCCAACATAACATGCCTAAAGTGAGGTTGTTTAATTGCAAAGCGACGCTGCATGTTGTAATGACTGCAGCTTCCCTGTGCTCTTTTTTTGGGGCTGGGTGGTCACAGTGCCCTGTAACTAACAGATTTGTGAATTATCTTTTAACTGTGCTCACAGTAAAAGCCGTGGCTGGCACTTAAACTGGGTAATGAGAGCCCGCTTAAGAGGGAAATGACTTTTGGCCTTTGGCACGCTAACTCAGTCTTGGGCTGTTGCTAGCTAATTGCTTCATTAGCACGACAGCAATGTAAAATACAGTGAAAAGACTGTTGGGAGTACGTTTTGGGAGGCGCAGCATGACCCCCGTCTGGGCTGGCATCTGCAGTCAGCATTTGCAAGACACTTTCCTTCTCCCAAGTAAATTGGCAGTCGGAGCGAGTGGCAATACAGCACATGGAGATAAGACTACTTTAATTTCTTGCTTCAGGAGACTCAGCTGTCTCCTTGGAAAGACTGATGCCGTGTCCATGGATTCGCAGACTGAACAAACATGCTGTACCGTTTAATTATTAAAGAATGACTTCAGCATTTCCCAGCAAAATAAACTACGGTCTTGGGCTGAATCTCAGCAACAGTGTTCCACCTGCAAAACCACGCTTCTTATGTACCACTTCAGTCACTGCTCTTTGGGAAAAATACAGCTCTCGTAACCCAATTTCCAAATGTATGCAATATTTTCATGCAATTAAATAGTTGATGTTATTTACTACTCTTGCAGCAGCATTTCTGAGCAGGGACCTGTCTTCTCTTACACTATGTGTTGTGCAGAAGCAGGAAAAAAGAGATGGGCTGAGAACCAAGCACCTGAGCTTTTGGTTTGCTGTGGATCTGGTAAGACTGCAGCATCACCACTGAAATACTACCAGGGAAGAATATATAAGGATACTTTTACACATGAGTTGTTGAGATGTTCTTGGCAGCTGATAAAATAATGATAATAGGAGGAGATGTCCAAGTAATACTGATAGGGCTCAAGTTGAAAGCTCAAAAAAGGAACATAGATGTGAATGTTTAAATTAGCTGCCTTCTTAGCTTTGGGACATAATCTAAATGCCATTCACCCACTTGAATTGCAGAAAAGTGCCCATCAAATCCTACACGGTCAGCCTTCCTGCCAGTCTGGACTGTGAATTAAGGAGAGGACAAGTAGCAAGACATCATCACCCTGGCCTTCAATTGTCTTTAAAGCGTCTTCCTTGGTTTCCAGTCTCAGTCTAATGTAGATGTAAACCGTTAGCATCTCAGCAGTTTATGTTGAGGTACAGTCCCCACGAGTGGTACTTTTGAAGCTGTGGGACTGTGGTGCTTCCACACAGCTGCATTCATGGTCTCAGCAAATACAGCGGTGAGAACTGGGCGTTTCTCCAAAGAGCCTCTTGCTGGTTTCTGCTACAGAGTTCTGCTCGACTCTGCTACAGAGCGTCGAGAGTCTGGAGAAGTTCTAATTCAGGGAAATGATTGTGTACAGCTGAAAATTAAATGTGGCATTTCTCGTGACATGGCCTTCTGTGAAGCTGCTGGGTTTGTGAAAAGTTGCACAGGATGCTCAGAGCACGTCTCAGAGAAGTCAGTTGTGGATGCAGAATGGTAACTGGAACATAAACTGGTAAAAATACCAAGGGTGAAGGTTAATGACTGAGGCCTGTTTGTCTATGTAGCTGGACACAGTTTCATGACAGACTGTCACCTTTGTAAGTTATTGTCAGGGTAATTAAACTTAATAGTGCCACATCAAGCTTCCCCCTGATGTTATTCCGTTGGAGACTGTGGCTGTGCTAATTAGGACCAGGCAAGGTACCTGTAAAGTGTAATTTAGACCATTTCCTTTTGGGAATTGTCTACTAATTGAGCATGGCTTGAATGAAACTGTTAATCGTTCATGCTGTCACCAAATCATTTATTAAGGGTAATTGGTTAAAGCAGGACAGATGTGAGTGTGGACTGAGCATCTTGTCCCAAACCTTTTGTGACTGACAGTGTCAACACACAAAGAGAAACGGGTTCAATGTGACCCCCTGCCCTGAACTAACAGCGCTTATTAGCAGCATATTTGATTTAACAGGCACTGAGAGGCAATAAACTTGGAGCCTGGGGTCTATTCAGTCTGTGGGGTGAGCACCTGGGTGCTGGGTATGCCGGTGCTGCTCCGCTTTACACAGGGATACGGGTATTTCTGCAGGAATTCGCACAGTGGGAAGGAGAGTTCATCACTGATAGCATCCCATGGGTCTCTGGGATATCTGATTTTTACAGATCAGTTCATCCTGAGTTAGATTCAAGACAAAACTGTATTGAATTTGTTGTTTCAGCGTTGCTCCCAATTGCTTATCTAAGGCAGACTTTTTGTCTCCAAATGCTTTAATGCCACATTTGGCCAACGTTATTTTCTTCTGTTGCTCTCAAAGAGCTCCCAGACTCTTAGGGGGAAGATCTGTTGTCTGCTGATTGCAATAGCGTATCTTAACATGCACTATGGGGTGAGTATTTTTGAGAGAAACCTCCAGTCTGTTGTTGGCCCATCTGTTTTGTGTATTTTTACTGGACAGAGTTACCCAACAAAATCTGTTTACCGTGGGCAAGATTTTAACAAAGCTCTGTGGTAAAAAGGCAGGTTGTTTCATAGCTTTTGTTATCGATACCAGAAATTAGTCCAATCAGAAGTTAGTCACGCTACTTAAAGAGCAAAACCATCTATAGTAAACTTTGTTTATTGTGGTTTCTTTTTAAATGGAAGACACACACTGGTCAGCCAGTTCACTGTAGTCTGATCTAGGGTGATGATAAAATGCCTGTTAGCCCGGTATCTGGTAATACTGTTTTTATTTTTTGCAGACAATGTGCAAATACCAAATAAAAAGAAACAAGAAGTCTACCTCTCCATATAAATCTGCATTTTTCTCCCCAGAACCTGTTTTATGGGTCTACTCGCTAACCGTACCTATAGTCATACAGAATTGAATATATATAAAGTAAGGTTGGAACATCCTTTAAACGAGTGAAGAGAAGATGAGAATAATCTGAACAAATTCGCAAAGGCATTATTATCGGTATTTGTAACATTAATGCATTCAGCCATAACTGTACCTGTTGGTAAGGAAATACTGCCTTTTAAAGTACATTTTAGTACAGTGTGTAATTTTAAGGATATGTATTAGACACATGGGATTTTGCATTATTATTCCTGAGGAAGGGAACAAACTGTATGGCAACTTCAAGGGGAACATGAGCTAATTTAACGTGAGCTCTACTTTTGAATAGTTTCTGCTCCTCTAATTTTGTTCTGATACTTATTTCAAATGTTCACATGAATAGGAGACTGTTTTCTTCCATACTATTTTTCCACAGTTCGCTGTTATGTAAAAAAGTGTAGTCATTGCCAGAGAGATAAACGCAGCAGTACATACATATGTTCTGATTACTGTATATTCATTAATCACACGGTGGTTTGCTTTATTTTTCTTATACTCGGTTTATATCTGTTTTCATTATCCTCTTGCATTATTTGCAATGGATTCTATGGCTTGGCAGAGCCACTTCAAATACCAACCATGATAAATGGTAATAGATTTCCCATTATACAAATGCTTTTTTATCCTCTTAGTTTAATTGCTGCATTTCTCACTCCTCCTATTGTGTGCTCTTGATGACCAGTGTCCCCACAGTCATTTCCTCAGCTGAAATGAGGATTAGATTTATATGTGGGAGAGCTGAAAACACACTTGTTTCAGTATCAAAGAGAAACAGCTGTGTTTTGTTTGCAACTAGAATTTCCTCTGAGCTAAAACCAATTCTCTTGGGACATGGAGGCAATTCCCCTGGCTAAAGAAGTTCTCTGAGCCTCTCAGAGGAAAGCCAACTGGATCTTAATATCAGGTTTACATCTGAATGTGCTCAAATCCCAGTGATGAACCTAGAAAGAAGATGAAATGGCACTGGTTCCTCCAGTCTAATGTGTAGACTGGTACTTCAGCATTGTGAAAGCAGGCGAAATTTGGCACAAAATGGGGTTTTTGTTGGGAAAACTGTATAAATTCCTCTGCTACAGCTTCAGAGAAATTAATTGGAGATCCATTGCCTGGCCCCATCCCTCATCCCATCGTCAGCCCCACATGCCTGTTTCTCACACAATGCAAACACGCTCAGGCTTTTCATCTTCTGTCCAGGCCTTTACATACATACATTACATCTAAATTTATCTATACTTAATATACATGTATGCGCTCAACAATCCTTTTAACTCTGTTTCAAAGATGGAGTCAAGAAGGAAATCTCTAGTGCTGTTACGTGAAGATTGCTCTCTAAAGTACCGAGGGTTTATTGAGTTTGGAGGGTCTGTAATTGGAATTCTTGAATTTGAGATTTGGCCTTAGCTCCTCTGGGATTGCAGTTTGCTGTGCTGCTAACGCTGCCTCACGTTCAAAGCAGTTCTCTTTTAGCCCTTTCCTTGCTGGAAAACGTTCTGGATCAGTCTGTGTTATGTTTTTGTTCGGTTCCAAACTTACACCTTTGAGTTTGAATTTACCAAACTGCGTGTGTCCTTCCAGCCCGAATTAAGTGGAAATTAAGTGCGAAGACTGGGTGGCAAAGCACTGCTGTGATCGGGCGTCGGAGTGAATGATTCTGTGCCGTGTCTCTCGGGGGCCTCCTAAGAGATGCAGCGGAGCAGTTGGTCTGTGGGAACAAATTGTGAGCTCCTAAGTCACTTATGGACTCAGCAGAAATATTGGATGGAGAAGGTGCTCAGAGATTTTGTGTTAAACTCCTAAGTGTCCACATATTGTGGTCAGCCTTTAGCCCTCAGGGACTGAGTTGGCAATGGGGATTTGTTCTATAAACTGGGGGTTTCCCCGTGAGTTTCTGGAAGGCACCTTTGAGCTCCCTGGGACCATGGTAAGAAGCAGCTGAGAACTTGTTCTGCCATCATCTGAATCCCCATAGAGAGAGCGAGGAATGTTTTCCTTCTTTAGGTGCTAAAAGCCCAGGGTAAGGCTCAGCCCAGTGGGAAAGGCCAGCTAAGGGTTGTGTGCTGCACTCAGCATGATTTCGGTCTAAAAGTCAGATGATAGGGAGTAGTAACATTGGTCAGACAGAGTCCTCACAAGTGTCTTTCTCTCAGAAGAGTGTGTGGAACACGGAGAAAACTGTACCTATGGAAGCTCTGCAAATTACCGTTTTGAGGCACTGTCAGGCTGTGCAAGTCTGTGTTTACTTCAGCTTAAAAAAGCAATTGAATATGACCAAGCTGTGTAAAGACTTAATGGTAAACCTCTACTGTTCTCTCCCATGAATTCTAAACTCCAGAAAATTATTCCTTTAGAAATCTGCTTTTTGGTGATAGCATGTGAGAAAAAATGAGATTGCTATCAGAATAGTAAGCTGAATAAAAGAACAAGTAGCACTGTATCGTCTCAGCTAATATCTCAAATGGCTGTTCCTTGGGTTGGATTTATTTCACTGTGTCTAATATATCGGATAGGTATTTCACCCCACTGTCCTGCCTGTATTTGACAAAGAGTAACTTGGGCGCTATGAACTTTGTCTTGTCACTGGATGGGAAAAACCCACAGGTTTTTGGTTTTTCATGTCCCCTTGGTCACCAGACCTGGCTGGACTAAAGAACCTTTTTAGAGACCAAATCTACCCTGTCATGCTGGCTTTGAGTCCTTGTGCATGTCCCTCAAACTCCTTTTTATCCCACGTGGTAGGCCCTGTTGGACATCACAGGTGGGTGCATTGGGTCTCACCAACACCCCAGCCCACACAGACCCTCTGGTGGTACAGCCGGAAAGAAACCACCGTTTCCTCCCGTAGCACAAGCTCCTGGTGAGGGTTTGTATGGGGCTGACTCGTCATGGGGACCCTTACCAAGAGTGAGGCATCTGTTTTGTCTTCCCCTAAATTCCCTGGTAGCTCTGCCCAAAATAAGCCTGATGTTTTCTCTTGCTCAATAAGAGAGCCAGCTGTGTCCTGGGATGCTGCCTGGGCCTGCCCCCCCTCCTCTGCTACATGCAACAGCTTTTAAAAACAGAAGCTCTCCAGCCAGTTTGAAAGGGAAGCTCTGAACTGCCCCAAGGCTGCTCCATCCCCAGCAGAAATCTCCAGATGGTCCATCGTCCCACTCCTGTAAGTAGGAGGTGGGGTTTGGGATACATCACAAGTGTTGTGTGGGGAGCTGATGTTCAGCAGGTGACTTGTGTGTCCCTGAGGCGGTGGCTTCACTCTCAGGTCTGTGGGACATAGTCGGTAGTTTCTGAAGATACAAGTTTTACTTACAGAAAAGTTTCTTTGGCAAGACTTAATGCTACTGGGGCTGTTGCCAGGACATAATCCTGCAGTGAGTGGACTGGTGCTGGTTTCTGGTGAACTGGTCCCATAAAATCAGGCACTTTTATCTCTTTTGCTTTGGTAAGGTCTGGATTAGCTTTCTGGTGAAGTGCAAGCATGCACCCTTATGTGCTGTGGAATAATGTTACTTTGCAAATGAATATGTTAATATAGTACCAGATTCCCAGCCCTTAACAGCAGGAGACTGGCGATAGGTTTATAAACATCAGTGAGTGATTTTATTCATTTGGACAAGATAACAAGATAACAGCCCCACACTGACAGTACTGTTGGAAAGGGTCTGTGCCCCCCTCTAGCTCCATCTTTACCATCATCCTCCCCAAAACCCTTCCCTCTCGCTTCCTTTGCCACTCCATAAAGCAGAACTCCGTTTCACAGTAATCATAAATTTATTTGGAGCCGGCAGCCCCTCGCAGAGCCAGGCAGAGGTGCGGAGGGAGAAGCGCACAGAGCCATGTGAGCGAGCGCTGGAGGCTGCACTGGGAAGATGTTCGCTGTTTCGCTCAAGTGCCGGCTCGGGGTGGTGAGACGGCGGAATAAAGGTACGGGGAGAGTGGAGCGGAGCGGCTCGCTCCTGCCCATGAGGGAGTTGGAGGGGATGTGCTTAAACACTTACTTTTCCTTAGCTGGGCAGGAGGAAAGAAGCTACGTGGTCTGCGATTGATTTTTCACCCTCTATGTGTGTTGGTGGGGGCAGGAGGATAATTTTAATTTCTTGTGTGTCGTATATTTTTTGAAGGCTGAATATTTTCCTTTTTGCCCGTTGACTCTCTGGATTTTTATTCTGTCTGTCTGCCACGGTTATTGTTGTGGTAAAGCAGATTTAGGTTTGCCTCAGTGTCTCACAAGGTTTCCCTCCTCCCATATGGGAGATATTACTTTGCAGGGAGAGGCACTTGGGTCATTGCCGGACTCCATGAGACTGTTTGGGAGTCTGATGTCTGTCCCACCCCTGCGCTCCTTCCAGGAGGGGAGTGGGTTGAAAGGATGAGAAACATGGGAGGGCAGCGGGGAGAAAAACAACTTTGAGATTTGTGAAGCAGTAATATTTTAAATATATCTCAGAGTAAATTAATCTGAGACAGCACAGCGTTTCTCTTCTCACAATCCCACAGCACTGCATGTGATGAGAAGTAGAGAAGTTCTTTGTGCTGGACTGCGATCCTCGGGTCCCTTGCCCCTGGTTTAGTTGCGTGAGTGTTAAATGGGTCTCGAAAGCACAGCGGAGGTTTTGGTGGCTGCAGAGCCCCCAGCTCACAGCCCGTGCTCGGTCCCATTGCTGCCGCCTCTGATTTCTGAAAGGTTTGCATTTTAATGGGACCTGGAGCCATTGCTGACCACTGGCAGCTCTGCTTTCCTGCGCTCCTGCAGCAGATCAAAGTCCTTTGGCATAAAGGAAGACAACCTGCATTTTTGTAGGGACCTCTAAAGAACAACGGCTTTTACAGTCTCGATGTAACTTGGGTATTATTGATTTCAGGCTGCACTGAATGCATAAACTCAGCTGTTAGTCTCACTTAAGGGGAGAGAGACTTGGTGGCGCAGGGATCTGTGTGTTGATGTACAGGACGCTTGCAAGTACAAAACTTAGGCAAGGGGAAGGGCCTGAACATGATATATATATTTCTGAGGCGAGCTAGACCTTAAGTCTGGGGTGAAATTTCTATGCCTGACTTGGCTAGTAAGTAAAAAAAGTATTTACTGGGATCAAGGTTGCGATTTTATGGGACAGACCCAAGTATAGAGCAGGAGCCTGAGAGCTGCTACACTTGACATCGTGTGTCGAGATGCTGAGAGCAAGAGAGCTCATGTGTGATGGTTGCCCGGCCATGCTGCTTCCTCTGCTGGGTGCTCAGAGGCATCAGCAGGACAGTCTCTGTGCTCTTTGCCGCTCACAAGGGCATGTTCACCCTGGAGTTACCGTCCTGCTGTGGCAGCCCTGCAACTCAGCTTGCTTCTGGTGCCTGAATTTGTATTTGGCATCATTCGCCTTTGATAGTTTATGCTGGTGCTCCTTTGTTTCTTCTCCTCCCTTCGTGGGCTCCTCTCTGCACTGGACAGAGTTTCATAGTCTTAATCAAGCAGGATGGCACATCCCTTTCGACAGGGATGCCTGGAAATGCTCAGATCAAACAACCCCGGGGCCCTTTCTAGCTGGGAGGTGCCAGGAGAAGATTTGGTGCTCTGTTAGTTTTTTCCAGTTCTCTTTCCTCGATGTACTTTTTTGCTCAAGCATCCTAAAGAAATTGGCAAAAGTTTTACATCATGAGGGGCTTTTGTTATGTAGCTTTCCAGAGAAGTTGAAAAGACTGTTCTGACACAGGTAGAATAAGTGTATTTGTGCCCGCGAAACACTGAAAATGCAGCCTGAGGTTGTAAGAAAAGTTTAAAAAGTGTTATCCCTGTACTACCTGATAAAGTTGCAGTGGCTTTGCTTGAAATATTTAGAATTTACTTAGATCACCTGCATTTCTTAGTGACAGATTTAAATGAGAGAATCACTAATCCAATGCTAAATTGTACTGCTTTGATCAAGGATTAAACTGAGCCGGAATTGGCTTTTGAGACTAGAGCTTTAAAATGAACAGGCAGAGAGGGATGTTGTTACTTGTCTTCTATATTTTGGGATAGTTGATGTTTAAAGTACATCCTCAAAAGACTGAGCAAAAATAACTGATGCCCAGGCACTGTTGCTACTCGTGGGAGCCCACCATGAGCAGGCAGCAACCAAGGATGGGAGCTGGTATGAATTATGCTAGTGAGTAATGAACTCTGCTGTACGTCCCATCTGTAAATGCTCAGAAACAAAGCATCTGTTGCATCTCAGGAGATGGTCAGGCCTGAGAAAAGCATTTGCCATTTGGCACTAAAAATCCTAATCACCTTTGTTTTGAAGAGAGAAAGGAAGATGTAGCGAAGGGCTGGCAGAGGGATGTGTAAAAGATAGTGGCAGATAGCCCAGCCTAAGTATCTGTCCTTTAGTCCAGGCATTTTTGTGACCCCGTGTCCCCAAAACATGTTGTGCTCTGCCTGGCTGTGCTGGATGCTTGTGAGGGGAGATGCCCCTTCTGCTCAAAGTTGATTGTAATTTAATTGCAAGTGCAGCTGTGGTGTGGAGGTTGAGCCTAAGGCTGAGTGCAATGCTATAGCCCTCGCTTGGCCACCTTTCTTTACAATGATCGTTGCCTCCTAGGATTTATCCTCACCAGCATGTTTCATAGCAGAAGACATCTCTGAGGCTCCTGCAGTGAATATTTATGGGGTTGTTCCTTCTGCAGCAATGAAAGCCGGGTGGTGGTGAGCACAGGGAAGCTCCCGAAGCCCAAACCACTGAGCTGGCGATGGCCGCGATTCCTCTCCTGTCAGCATGACCATGCTCCAGCCCTTTCCGGATCTCATTAATAACTTATGATCAAGCATGTTTTATTTATGTCTCCTAATGAAGCCCATTTTTCAGCCTGATGCCATAGCATCCCAGGTGACTGTCACCTACTCTAAACACTGTGCGGCTTCCTCGGCCCCAGCTCATCCCTCATCTTCCTCTGGACTCCAGGGCAGAGAGGATATTGGTCCCTTAGTGGGGTAATTGAGTGAAAAAGGGGCCCTTGCAGCCCAGAGGCAGGCGATAAATCCTTGCAGGGAAGCTGGTGTGCAGGTCAGCGTATCTAAGGTGGCATTAACCCTTCCTGCTGGAAAGGTACAGCCTGTGCTGGTGTCCTGAGGGCAAATCCTGCCCAGATTCCACACCTGTGCTTTGGTGACAACCGGAATGAAAACCCTCCCTGCCTTGCTGTGAATACATTAAACAGGCACATGGTTGCTTTGCTGAGATGCACAATGTGTCCCCAGCTGTTTGTGTAGTAGTTTGGAAAATCTAGATGTTTTTGTCCCTAGCTGTAAACCACTGCAAAAATGGGTGAATTTCCTTAAGGATTTTCATTGCCTGACGCCTTTTGGTTTCACAGCCCCTTGGCAAGATAAACGGACTTGCAGCCTGAAGAGGCAGGAGGTGTCTCCAGCAAGGCTGGGTGAACCCAACCGAGGGGTTTCTGTGCTTTGGACGAGGACACCTCCTACCATGTCCTGATGACCAGCGGTTTCAAGAATTGGGAGATTTCTAACAGTAGGTAGGAATTAGCACCTCATTAATTCCAGTAGGAGCTAGGAGCCTCGGCAGCCTTGCAAAGCTGTTCTTTGGTGCCCAAGACACTTAAAAACATCCCACCTACATATGCCTGTTTGTTTAAATATCTCACTAAGTGAGGAAATCCAGTTCTTTAGCTTCCCCCCAGCCCACTTTATCCCAACCAGGAACTTTTCGGTTGAACTGCTGCTTGTGTTTTGTTTTTTTGTCAAGATGAGTATTTTCACCGTAAAGAGCTTTCAAAATCAGAAGAAAGGCAGTTTCTGCTCTCTTTAGGGAAAGGAAATGGTTGCCTGTCTTCTGTGGGCAGACTGTGATTTAATGCTAAGCTAAATATGGGAGGGAGGGCAGGCAGACCTGACTCCTGAGCACTGATTTTGACTTTATACTCGTCTTCATCTCAGCCCCTTCCACCCTCCAGGTCTGTCATAACTCACCTCCAGACACATCCTCCCTCTGTCCTTGGGTAGTGGAGTTTTTTATTGATCCTGGATTGTGCATGATGGGCAGCCTTGCAAATTAAAGGCAGAACTTGACAGGAGGACGTAGAGGCCACGCTGATGCTGTTGGGAGCATTTCCCATGGCTCCAGTCAATGGGCTCCCTGCGAAGGGATGTGGTGTTGCAGCCTGGACGATGGAATCGAGACCTTCAAAAGCAGTCTTGAGGAGTCATTTTAATAGTACTGACTGTAGCTTGCTCATAAATTCGTTCTTATGCTTCTCGTTTGCTTAGAGATATGAATGGGGCATGATGTATGCGAAGTCATTTGCTGTTGTATTGCTCGGAGGTCTCAAAATGTTGTAGATCCTCTTATCTATCAAGGCTTTTTTGAGTGGTTGGGTTTGCCCATTGGCTGCAGGGCCTTGCATGTCACCCTTGCCACGTGTGTCCCCTGGCACAAGGGCATGTCCTGGTGACACATGGGCAGCCCCTGAGGCTGGGAAGTGCTGCTGCATCTCTGGCTTGTTTCAGATGACATTTAATCTGCTTTATCATACAGAGAAAAATCAGTAGCTGTAGAAGGTCCATGAGGTCACCACTGGCCAATGTGCAGAATGTGAGGGAGAGAGAAATCCAAATTCACATGATAGTGTGGTTTGACAATTGCCATTTAACTGTGTTTAAAATGTAACAGTTCTCAAAGGTTTGTAAGATGCAGTGAACTCAGGGTCAATATAAACAATTTTGTTTAAGATTATTTCAGAATTAGTATTATGCTGCTTATCAAGTTTCTCTGTTTCCATTGTGTACATCTCACCGAAGAGGGCTTGGCTTTTAAAACCAAAAGAAAGTTGTTTTCCCTGTTTAGTAATTGAGATACTTTCCTCCTGACTCCATTCCTTACATGCAGCTATGTGAGATTTTCGCCTACTCCTTCTATAGCCAGTGAATAACAGAAAGCAGCCTGGAAGCCAGTGCTTAAAACAGGTGGGGAAAGACCTTGATCTCTTATTCCCCTGTGCCTGGAGAGCTTTTTATCTGTAGCATCTCCTCTCTCGTGTGCAGGCAGCTGACTTTGCACCCCCACGGGGATGTGCCAAATCCCTTCATGGGTGCTGGATCTGCAGGAGGTCGGGCTGGAGGCCAATCTGCTCCTGTGCCCCAGGGCTATGCCAAGGAAATCGGTGAAGTTTTTGTTAGGTTATCAGTTGCTCTGTTCTCTGTGTGGCAGGAAGTACTTTAGTTTTAATTGAGAAAAATCCACCCAAATTTGACAGAATTCAAAGTGTAAAATCACTGCGTGGGCACCCCCAGTAAATTTCTGTAATGCTGTTTTCCCTCCTTGTGAAAGTCTTAAAATTCAGGGCTCCCACCAGGCTGCTCTGTGCCTCCAGTCTGACATCTGAAGCAACTAGACAAAATTAGAACCCCACAATAGTGCAAATGATTTATTTTCCTTAACTTCTTTCTCCTATATTCACCTACAAAAATATATATTAAAAAAAAAGATCCAAAAATCAGCTGCTGGAAAGGCAGGAACTCAAGTTATCTACAGACTGATGATACCAGTACGGGGTGTTTTGTGTCCTTGCTGGCAGATGTGGGCTTTCTCTCCTGTGTCAGTGTAAGTACCTGGTAAGGAACTAGGTTTTCATTTTGTACTTTGGTGGAATTACTTTGCGTGGTAATTGAAGAATTGAAATGGCTTTTTTAACTAATAAAATATTTGAACAGTGCATTGCAGAAGAGTAGGGGAACAGAAATAGTGTGAAGTGAGGTTTCAGTGTTCTGGCTCTCGTGGAATCCTGAGATTATAAGGCTATTAGCGCAGTATAAAGGTCTGTATTTTAATTTCTATTTTTGTGATCTGGCAAAACAAGTTTTTATGAGTTAGATACAAACAGATACAACAATGTTGCCTCTTGCTGTAGGCTAAAATTAGGGTCAGTTTTCAGTTAATTCCAACAAATCTGGTGGTCACCAGCTGTTCTCTCCTAATGCAACAGTTAGCTAATAACAAGAAGTGCTTCTCTAGCTTTTTGCTCCCTACTTGCATCCCGCCATACACAGGGGAAGGAAAATAGCACCATGTGCCCCACTCTCAGGTCTTAGAAAATATTATTTTCATAATTTTCTTTTAATAAAGCTTTATAAACTCTTTTCTCTCGAAGTGCTGTGTTGTGCGTTGGGGGCTCTGCGGGTCCGATGTGCTGGAGCGGGGGCTGTATCCTTGCCCAGGCTGTCAGCCTGATGCTGAACTTTCCTCCTCTCCTTGGTTTCGCTCACATCCTGAGGGTTATTGTAACCTAGTTCCTTTGTGATTTCCCTTTCTCTCCCTCTTGCTCTTTTTGCTTTACAGAGTGTAGCCAGATTAATCACACAAAGCTGTGGAAATCAACAGCAGTGTGTAATTCAAGGCTTGATAACTCATAGTGGGAGGGCGCAGGGGAAGAGTTGTGCTCCTTACAGAATTGCCACATGATTTAGCAATCCCCAAGACATCTGTCTGCATTTCCTCCTTTGCAGTCTATTTTGGGAAGTAAAAAAACCAAAAGGAGACAAACTGCCTTTTCAAATCAATCGTCTGTCTTCACAACCAACATGCCCTTCCCATCGGAGTGCGCTGGACTGTATAGGAACGGTCATGAGATCGTATTTGCTCCTCATACACATTTGTTTTTCCACCAAGAAAACATATGAGCAAAACCCAAATGCTTTGAACCTTTGTCCAGAATCTTGCAGTGGTTTGATTTGTAATGTTGCTGTTGCTGTGATTGTGCTGCCTTGGATAGATCAGCATCCATTGCACTGGGGTGAAACACCAAATAAAAGACAAAAGTGATTAAAACACAACACTTGCTAAGATAGCTTTGTGTGAGCATACCTTGCCTCAATGTGAAGTTACCAGAGGCTCAGCTTTTTCTAGGAGAAAATGTGGCCTTTTCTCTGCTGACTGGCATGTAACCAAGAGGAAATATCATCCTTCTTCAGGCAAAGGCTTTGCACATAAGTCTTGGGTTTTTTTCCTCTCTCCACTTGCTTATATCTTGTTTTACTTAAAATATATTTGCTTATCTTTAAAAATTTTGGAGATCAGAAATGTAGCTGATACATCCAGTAGTGAGGAAGGCAGAGTCTTTCTCCCCACCTAATTTATTCCCAGGTCTGTTGCAACCTATGTGAGTGGTCCAAGAAATTGAGGTAGTTGGCAGTTTTTTAGTTAAGAGAGATTCAGAACCCATCTCCAGGATCTGTATTTTGATGTACCTGCCATTAGAAACTCCTTCCTGAGCCCAGGATGAACTTTCTGATCACAGTCAGACTAAAGAGAAAGAGACTTTTCCCGGGGAAATAGGCACTGATGGGGTGGTCAGGACATTCACTTAAGCAGAGAGATCAGATCCCTGGTGTCTCTGATTTAGATCCGGAGCTGGAATTGGTATCTCAGGTTAGTTTAGGTAATAGGTTATGATATGTACAGCCTCCGTATCATCACGGGGGAAAAAAAATAGTCCAGTTTTTGCAAGACAAAAGAAAATTTCCCCGCTCAGATCTACTGCCAGTGCAACAAGGAGTGCACACAGAGCTGTGAATGCAGTAACACAGGTTTCTTTTCATGAAGTAATTCCTCTGCCTGTAAGTGAGGGCTCCAAGGCTGAGCATTGGTTTATCTGATCTCTCTTCAGTGACTGTAGCTGGAAAATAAAATAGTGACCACTTACTTTATATATAAGCCACTGTACCCATATATTAGCAACACCTATGGTCTTCTATCCCAGAGATACTGGCAAGGTCTTTTTTTTGGCAGGCTCATCCCAGATTGGTAGAGCAAGAAGAAATAACTTTTTTGTTTCTATGATATGTAGCTGAACACTCATGAAAATGAAACGTTTTCAGAAAGCAAGGAATTTAAATAGTAACAATACACCGTGTTCCTCTGTTAAAGCAAGCATTGCTTCCCTGAGCAGTTAATTTCTTATGCATTTTCTTTCTTTGAATCCATTCTCATGTTTACTGATTAACTCCCTTCATGCCCCAGAAACAGCTATTGCTTACAGTTTTGTCTTCAAGCAATGATCATAATAATAGATACTCAAATGACTCAAGAAATTCAGGTACTAGAGCATTTATAGCTTCCTTTCTGTGAAGAAAACCCAAAGAAACATGGAGAGGGGATTAAACAGACTGATTTGAACAACAAAAAGCAAATCTAGCATCCCTCACAGAGTAAATTTAAATTATTGTAGTATTTCCGATATATTTTTCTTGGAAAACTGTCAAGAGCTGAGCTTTTGTTGAGTGAGTTCAGGCTTTGTGTGTTTGTCTAGCTAACGTGGTATCATTTTGTGCAGCAGGCTGGTTTCAGGTCACAGGCGATGCAGGAGATGTGCTGATGATAAAAAAAAAACATAGTGGCCAGGTACACCCTGATTTTGGGAACCTCAGAGGCTGAACTAAAGCCTGTGCAGCCCCTGCCTCAGCAGCATGTCCATGTTGCTGCTGGTAAATGCAGATGGATTAGCTGTAATCTTGGGCTGGTGCTCCCTGTATTGCTTTGGGATATACCCAACGAGACAAGAAGAGCTCGGTCCCTTTCCTATTTCCAGGCATCAGATGAAGTTCAACCCAAGGACTGAATATCACCAGCCACTAAAAGGTGTTGGGGGCACACGTTGAGAGACTTGGTGACGTTACTGATGGAAAACAAAGGCCATTGCTGTGTTGGTTTTGCTGTCAAGTCGTGCAGTCCTGCTTCATGCAAGTTGGGTGTGTTGAGGAGCCGCTTATTTGGGCAGAGGGTACATGGCTCACGTGTTTGCGGAGGCAGAAGCCAGGTGACGGGTGGCCTGGGGTGGAGTGCTTGGGTCCAAGAAGACTGAGAAGAACCAGACCTGGGAGGTGGATGTGGACATGAAGTCATCAGGTGACTGATATGAACTCGTGCCGTGAGCTGTGTCATGGTACCCAATTCTTGTGACTGCGTTGGTCTGGGATTTGCTCCAAGACCTGTTTTGTTTAGAGCTTCTCTGTAAACCCCATAGCAGACACCTGTAATTTGGCTTGGACCTTTAGAAGCCTTAAAGTATTGAGCTGGGTCTAAGGTTGTCCATCCTATGCTGCCCTTTTCCCAGAAGGAGCTGTTGAAGCTGAAGGTCTCCAGAGGCAGCCTTGGGTCACAGGGGAAGTTTCTTCACGCTTGTCCCATTCTTGTATGGGTCAGAACCCATGTTCTCTGTGGTCACTTCTTGGGGACCTTTCTCAGGTCCATGCTGAGTGTCTCCCCACCACTGTCACGAGCAACGTTCCCTGGAGGGAGCCCAACATGACTGGTGGTTTGGCGTGATGTGGAACAACCTCTGTTGCTGGCTTTAACCATGTTCTTGGGAGATGCTGGAGTTCCAATGTCAGGTTGCCAAAACCCTGCTGCACCCAGAATATTCACTAAAAAAACCCCTTTATCTGCCACTTCTACTGTTTCTTGGTGTAATGTGATATTTTCATTTTTCTAACAGTTTCACCACTTTTTTCCCCGCTGCATGTAAGCATCAAATACTGTTTGCTGAATATTTCACTTGTTCTTATTTGGACTGAAGGTTTCTGTTACCACTGGCCCTTAGGGGACCAATTTAGCTGCACTGAACCAGTTTTGGTGTTCAACTCCTTCTTTTCAAAGAGCCGCATTTCCACATCAGTTGAACCCTTCGAATGCTGGCATCTTCCACACTTCCAGCTCAATGAATGTTTAAAAAAGATATTTCTTCCTCCTGGCTCTCCTCACCCATACATATGCCTCTGCTGTCTAAATCATGGGGGGACATAAAAGTCATGCTGATAAGCGGGGGAGATCTTAATGTAAATGATACACCGCAAGGGACACAACCTCATTCTGGCAAAGTGAGGTTTTATGCACAGAAATGCAAAATATCCAGCCCATGTATCATTAGAGTGTTGCAGCAAAGCCTCTTCTAGCCAGCAAGTGCCTGTGTGAATTCTGAATTGTGGACCATATCTCAGCTCTCTGCCCCAACCTGCGCTATGATCCCACCTTTCACAGTTGCAAACACGTCCTGCAGCTTCCCATCATTTGCAGGGTTCCTGTCCCAAAGTAAATCTTCACCCTGTTGGTATCGTGTGGCTTTTGTATCTTGATGGGGAAAACAGCAAGATTCTCTTTGCTCTCTTCCAGTCTTCCTAAGAGTTGCAGCCAGAGGAGTTAACTTTGTAGTCTGTTGGGTTTTTTTTCTGATAAAATACATAGGATTCAAGCTAATGTAGGTGTTTTGATGCCCATAGTATTATGAAATAACACTTGGAGACTGGAGACTCGGTAAGTGTGGCTATTGTTTTAGGTTATGACTTAATTTAAACAAATTTGTGATGTTTATGTCATGGTGAAGGAGAGAGGGCTTTGTGTTTCATACAGAGAGTTTTGTCACATCTGAGCGAAGGATTGCACAACTCTGTGCCTATTGCTTGCTTATCAGTTTAAATTCTCAAAGATGTTTTGGAAGCCAAAAAAAGAAGTTTTGGTTTGTGGTTTTGTTTTGTTTTGTTGGTTGTTTTTTTTTTTCCCCTGTAGCTGTTGGTGCATTAGAGTCCAAATGCTCTTTTTTTCACCCTAGCTGGCACAACCCTTTCTCATGTAAGATGGAAAAAGACTGATGAAAATACATCAAGGGACTGATGTAAATGTGTCCTGGTTAAGTACTTAAGCACTTCATAACAAGCGGGTGTAACACAGCATTTGCCCTGGGTTGGCTTGGTCTGGTGTGTGATGTACTGTGGAGCTGGTACGGGTAAGTTATATTATACTAGTTGTGTGTTAGTATTATTAACAGTAGTATATTGTAGCCCTGTAGCCTGTGGAGGGATATCTACTGTGTGCAGGATAATACAAATTTCGAATGACTGAAATCTGTCCTCAGCATGTCTGACATGATAGAGCACCCAGGAGAGACTCTAAGGCACGTTCATGTATTTCTCTTCTCACCTCGTGCACAGGCTGTTGTCCCCGCTGGCTCCTGTTTACTGGGTGCTGCTGCTCAATTCTGAAAAGCCATGCTCTGTTGTTAAGGTGGCACTGAAACAGCATTATTTGTTTGCATTTTCCATTACATATGCATGTCCCCCTCCACCCTAAAGCCACTAAGTGGGGCAACACATGCAGAAGAACCCCCTTGCCTCCTTGCTTGAGCCTGCATTGACCACCCAAAGCCCAGAACACCTCAATCTCCCAGTTCTTCCCTTTGCAAAACACATCTCTGAATCGGTTTTGTGCCTGGTGGCAAAGGAGATCTCAAGCTGATCCCCAGGATAAGCACAAGTCATCGAGGGCTGGGATCCATTTATTTATCTGTGGTGTATCCTCTCAGCTCTGGTAGTCAAGTTATTAAAATGAGGCTTGTCAGCACACCGAAGAGGGTTGGGGGGGTTTTAGCATCTTTCATGCAGTTTGATCCCGCTCGGCTTGTTAACACTCAGTTGCTTTTGTGATTAATTATTTAATCCTCTCCCTCAGTAGTGGGGTAGAACAGCACAACCCCCATTTCTGCTGAGATTCACAGTTCTTTGCTTTTTCCCTCCAAGTGCCTTGCAGCACCTTGGATCACAGAGTGAGGAGCTTTGCGCTCTGGTGCTTCAAGATCCTGTCCTGCAGCAGCTGGGCAAGGACCAGGGCTCTGCCTGTGGGCAGCCAACAGTCCCAGCTCCTGCATGGACCAAAGTCAACGGGGAGCGATGGGGAGAACTGTCCCCGAGCACCCCGTCCCTCCAAATATAGCCTCTCACTCCAGTGGGTGCTTGCATGGAGGCGAGATATCAGATGCAGCCGGCGTTGACTCCAGATGCAGTCAGACACAAGAATCACAAATCGGAGGTGAACTTGTCAGTAGAGAGACTTTATTTGGGGAGTCAGACTTGGCAGCCCTCTTCCCTTTCTCTTTTGGATGCCTTTTGATCAGCTTTCAGTTCAGGTTTTTGTAATCACCCGGGCATAGCTTCTTCAGCTGTTTGGTTTGGGGGGTTTTTGTTGCCTTGATTTGCTTTCTAAGGCCATTCGTGTGAGGAGGTTTGCCAGCTCTCTGCACCGAGTGCTCAGGCACCCGCTTGCATGTAGCAGGGGCTTCTGCCCATGGTGGGGCAGGTGTGGGGTGCCCCTGAGCCTCACATGGTGGGTGGGTGCTGGTTTGTGTTCACACACTGCGTGTGTGTGGACAGGTGTAGGGTGCTGTGGTGGTGTTACTGAGGTTGTGTTTCAAAATGGGTCAGCTGAGTGCTTGCAACACCTGAACCACCACCTGTCCTATGGGGCATCAGGGCCCGTGATCCATGTGCAACCAGTGGCCCAGGGAGGGCTGGCAGGTCCCCCTGGCTCAGGAAAGTACCTTCCTCCCTCCTCGAGCATCCTCAGCATCCACGGCTGCGCTGCCTGCTTGAAGCCCCGACTGCTGGATAAGGCAAGGCCTGAGGTCTGAATAATTAGCAAGGAATTAGCTTGTGTTTTCTCCCTGGCTCCTCTGATGTTCGCATCCTCCTCGTTTCATCTCATGCCCCTGTGGCAGCCGTGGGAAGCGTGGGGGGCTCTGCCGCAGGAACCGCTGCTCGTGCCTCAGCCCTGCAGATGTGACACGGAGGGTGTCAGTCTGTCCTTCACCCTGCCGCAAACTTGGACGAGCCACCCGTCCTCTGGGTCTGTTAAATAGTCAAGTGCGAACTTCCTTCCCCACCAAAGGTGTTGGGAAAGCTGATTATTTATGCTTAGGAAGCTGATGAAGCATTAGCCTGGGTTTCGTTGTGTTTTATTAGGGTCCATAAATTAAATGGAAGCTCACAATGATGAGGAAAGAAGCCAGGGAAAGTAATTATTTGCCAGGAAGACATCGTGACTGATGGCTTTGCTACGTGTTAATTGAAAGCGTTGAAAGTTTTAGCAAAGTAACACCTGAAGGCAGCCAGTATTGAGTATACAGAGCAGAGGATGACAGGCTGCATCACTCACAAACTCTCTGTTTAGGAAGCCTGAAGTAACCAAAAGGTGTTAATCAAATAGCATCTTTGAGGCTTTGAGCCAGATGACTGAGCTACAAAGCCCTGATCCTCTGAATGTCCCTGTGTTTTTGTTTTTAAAGCTCAGACCTCTGCCTGCAGATCGATTTACCCTCTCCAGATGTTATCTGTGCTGCAGTTTCCCCAGAGGTTATAACTTTTGAGTGGCTCATCCCTGCCAGATCAATTGAGGATGTTTTGCTTGGCCTCCAGGGCTGTACTTTGGTGTAAATCTGTGCAAAATCGTCTATGGGGCTGCCTACGCAGATGTGGAGCACAAAGGCACGTGTGCTCATGGCTTCTGCTCACGTGCCCTCGCCAGAAAACATCCAACATGCAGATCCAAGATCTCCAACACCCCCCAGGTGGGTGGCAGCGGGTCCCTGTGAGCCCCGGCTGCCCCCAGGGCTCGATGGGGACTGTCACTGGCACAATGCTCAGTGCCACTGGGGCCAGATTCAGCTTGTGGGAATGATGTCTGGTTTCCAACTGGAGTATGATGGTGTGTGCCTCCACCTCCAGTGTCCATCAACAGCACATAAACAACCCTCTTGGGCCAGAGATGCTGAGGAGAAAATCCAGAGCAGAGGCTGGACTCGCTGCTCTGGTAGTTAAACCACAGTCAAAATAAAATTCAAGTCCCAAATGCCCTTTCCTTTTTGAAACTCAACCGACTCTTGAATTTACAGTGGGCCATACCATAAGTAGAGGTATCCCAGGTATACTTCTGTCGCAACAAAACAATGTTTTAAGGTCCCGATATCATAACCATTGAGCCATATTGGTCATATTAATAGTTACAATTTCAAAGGCTGGGTCTTGACAGATAAGCTTCACTTTATACCATTGCTTAGTCTGCCTAATGTCCATGGAACTATTTGTGCTACAGGAAACTAACATACATAATAATTTGCCAGATTCAGACTGTATATAAGACTATGTTTACCTTCTAATTTTTCAATAAATTAGCAAAAAAAGATAGTTTTGTAGGAGAAGAGTATATGGAGTAAGGAGGTTTATAATACACATTACATACAACATCCTGGTGAAGTCCCGCTTACAAAATCATTAAGTCTCTCAAATTATTATCTAAATAAATATTTTATTGCATTTTAATTTGCTTTATTATATTTTGCAGTGCCCTGAGCACCTTGACTTCATAAATAAAAGAATTACGTGCAGTCTTTGCAATATGAAAATGAATGCTTAAATGCTTGGAGAGTTATAAAACTTTCAGCAGGTTTTCCGAGGCTCGTGATAAGAGCTCATAGACACGCTAATTTTTCCACTCTGAAACATTTCAGGTCAAGAGAGTACAAGAGGAGATGTTAACAAAACTTGTACTCTTTTCATAAAAACTGGAGTGTTTGGAGGGCAGCGTACCCAACTGTTACAATGCAGTGCTGTCTAATAATATCTCCAGAGGTTGCAATAGCAATAAAGCATTCCAGGATTGTACAATAACTCGATTAACCACTTTTTCCAGTAACACAAAGAGAGCATGTTATAGCAATCATCTAACCATGCCCCCTTTCAGTGTTGCAGGACAGTTGGGGCAATTATTGCAGAGCACCACCGACCCTTGGTTTAGTCTCGGGACTTACATTCTCTTTTTTTGGGTGGTGCGTGTAGCATGTTTTGCTTTTTGGAAGGAATGTGGGAGCATGATGTTCATGTGCATCTGTCCCACCTACCTGGCTTTGGGATGGGGACAAAGCCTGTTTGATGCAAAGGCATGTTAAACACAGTCGTCCCCTCTTCCCTCCAGATCTCAGGTCTTCACTTGCGTTATTTATATGTTTTTCTTTGCAACATGGGGGATGGGGCAGGAAGAAGGCACTGGGGTGGGTTTATGGCAGGAGCCCACAGCAGGGTGGGCATCGGTGCCCTCTCCAGCCTGGGCCAGGTCTCCTGAGGTTGGTGGTAGCAACCCTTCTGCTGGTGCATCTCTGCATCACACATGGGGGTATCCACGCATCGCCACAGCATGTTCCCCGATGGGGGAACGGCCCTGAAGTCCTTGGTGGCCAAAGATTCATCATGGGTAATGCTGCCAGTGGTCTCTGGATGGATGACCCATTGCTGGTCAAGCACGCAACGGGGAAACTGTGGTTTTTTTTCCACAGTGTGTATATTTGCATGTCTAATGACTGCTTGGGTAGCAGACACACAAAATTGGGTTGGATGGAGGTGTTTCCAAAAGGATGTGACTTCACCTCTACCGCTCACCCTTTCCAAAGCTCCTCCGTAGCCAGGAGGCGTCCCAGAAGAAGATAATTAGCCTTCTGCTATTTCAACCTCCTCTGATCACTAAGAAAGAGTTAATTACAGTCTTTTCCCTCTTGCTCAAAGGTGGCTGGGTATTATCATCAGAGCTGTAATTATTCATGCTAATTGCTTATTTGGAGAGGGAGAGAGAATGAGAGAGAGAAGCCCCAGACTCCACATCAGTGATTAGCAGAGCAGACCAGGTGCACTTCGCTACGGCTGGACCGAGGTAGCACCAGAGGACGGAAGGAGGTTGGGGATGCTGGAGGGTTTGTGAGCAAGTGGTGGAGCAGACCCGGTCCTGCCAATGCTGCCACCTCCTCTGGGACTGAGAAAGAAGAGCATGCACTTCTTGCAGACCTTCCTGCGGTGGCGGGCGCTCCGAGGTAATTGTACTGCTGACTGGAGCCTCGGTTTGTTTTGTGGCTCAATTAACCTTTCATAAATTTTGGTTTGCTTTGTTTTAAATCTCGCTACAAGGGAGCAGGGTAGATTGTGAGGCAGATGTCTGAGGTTTGTTTTTAAGCTCCTCTGCAGATCTCACGGCTGATATTTCATTAACTGAACAAAAACTTCTGTGATCCCCGACTGCCTCGTTGTTGGCGTTTTTGAGTTAGGAAGAGAAAAAGGAGGTGCTGTGTCTGTATTCTTCCTTAGTTATGCGCTTTTAATAATAAGGATGATTTCATTTGAGGCTTATTCTTGTAACCAGATTTGAGGTTTGCCTGTTAAATGCAATGGATTTAAACCTTATTTGTTGGTGGCTGAGGGCATCTGAAGTGTGGTGGTCTTGGTTTGGTGCTTTGAGGACAGCAGCATGGTGAAATTTAGGATGCCGCAGAAGCTGGCACTTGGTGGGAAAATGCTGTGGGAAACCGTCTCCTTGGGCATCCCCGGAGCGGTGTGGGGATGGTGGTGCGCTGTGAGCGTGATGGAACACGCTGGCTTCTTCCAAAGTGACCAAGGAGTCGGTGAGGTGGGAGCTTGTTGTGAGGGCTTGAGTCATCTCTAAGAAGTGATTATTTTATTGTACTTTTCCTGGAACGGCAGGACTACGTGTCCTGCTTGACTAGGGCTGCAAACGGCTCCTGGTATCTGATCTCCGCATGAGTCAGTGCAGCGATGAGTGGTCCACTGCGGAGTGGGTTATTTTCTGTTGATCTTTCTGTTCTTCTCTTAAGCCTTTGATTCCCGCTGGTCTTAAGGCTGAGAAAAACAACCTTAAGAATCACACTTAGAGGTGACATGAACTATGCAGGTATTAATAAGATAACCGGAAGGAGTTGCTCCCTGCAAAATACCTTTGAATGCTTCTCTGTCCTTTTTACAAAGGTCTCTCTGCTGTCAACCTCATGAACAGCAGCCACTTGCTGTGCTGAAAGCCAAACCAGACTGCTCTCTCTTGTGGAGGTCTAAAGTTATTATCTTGTGCTTTAACTTCCTAACTGGCCATAATTATATTTTAATGTACTGAGTAATGTTTTCATTTGGATGTTTTAGTACTTACTTAAGTTACACAGGCTTTCTGTGCTTGTATCGTCTTCCTGAATTAGCTCAAGTACGTGAGGTAGAGACCAAGGGCTGCTGCTGCAGGGACCACAGTCGTCCCCATCTGCTGGGTGGGAGGCAGGGACAGGGAGGAGATGTTCCTTTATCTGGGAAGTCTGGATTTACAAAGAGGTCACGGGTTTGGGTTGCTATTCTAACAGGTATTGTGTTGCAGAACCCGAGCCGAAGGTTTATTTGTAGTTTCCTAAGCCTTTTGCATGCTGATTATTTGGAACACTCGACGTCTCCAAGAATGCAAGGAATCCAAATTTACATTGGTGGTACAACAGAAATAACCCTTAGTAACTTAGTCTATTCAAATCTGGATCCCTTAAAGATAGCACATTTTTACTTCTCTTGAAATCTGTAGAAATTAAGAGCCTTTTTGCTTCCTAAGGTATCTGACCAAAGTGCAGTGATATTTTTTATTTTATTATTTTATTTTATTTATTTTTATTTCTCCCCGTATTTTCTGACAATTACGGATTCATCCTTGCTGTTCTGTTCCCCAACTATGTGTAAGCTCACATTATCCAGCTATTTACTACTTACTGCTTTCCTATGGACCTTAGATCTCCCAAACACTTCCTAAATAATGCTGTCATAGAACACTAATACACCTTTGCATGTTCCTGTAGCGAGCTTCCCCTGCACTGCCAGCAGCGCTTGTTGCTTCTCTGCCTGCAGTTTATTCTTCATGGTGAGGTTGCAGGGTTATAAATGAGTGGCGCCCTTCTTGTACCCGTGTCACTGAGTAGTTCAGCTCCATTGCCTGGGGAGGTCAGAAATCTTTGGGCTGTAGGCCTGATCTTTGCTTTACAGGGATTAAAATATGGTGTGCTGCTGTCATCAAGGAGAGCCCTGCCCCAGAGGAGTGTGCTCTGGAGGCCACCAAAGGCCATGGGAGATTGTGATCTCTGTAATGAGGGAAGCACATCCCTTTGTGGAAGAACCACATGCAGCGTCAAGTGCATCGCTCTCACTGAGGTCCGCTGAGTATGGGGCTCTGCAGGAGCAGAATTTGCTTTGAAAATCCTTTACAGTTAATGTCCATTCCAAGGGATTACTTGATGGATTTTGTTGTCCCTTATTTCTACTTGGATATCAGGGTTCGAGTGTATAGGTAAGGGAGAGCTCTTAACTATTATTGGATTTTTCCATTAAGCCCTTGCTGGTAGGGAAACAATTTAAAAACCTATCAGATGCTGTGCTCAGCATGTCTGTAGCCTGGGTTAATGCCTGGACAGAGGGGACTGAGCTGTCACTGGTTTCATTCCTGTCCCCAGGAGGGGAAGTGACATGGCTGCCAAGAGCAACTTGTCTGCTCAGTGCTTGGTGTTGGGAGCTGATACTGCTCTGTGTGTGTGTGTGTGTGTGTGTGTGTGTGTTCAGTGCCTGGAGAGGGTGACCAACATGCATCCTAGGGGTGTTAACCACTGTTTTGGTAATAATAATAAAAAATACTATATATATGTTTCATAATATAGTCTCTTTAAGTGATCTGGAGTGCCTTGTGCAACCTTGTGCGCCATAGGGTAGGTCATCTAACACAGGGGAGTCCCAACCAGAGACGACACCATTGCCCTTGACTTGCTGATATCCTAATGATATCCCGGTTTTTGGGATGTGATTAAAGAGGCTTGGAGCAAGGCAGCTGCAAGTACAGGACTGGGTAAGAAGCTGGGCATTGATGGCTCATAGCAGTTTGGTGTGTGTGCTAAACGCCTGCCTTTCCTCTGCTGTTGACCTGCGCTGGACTCGGAGCTAATTGGGAGATACAGAGACGAGCAGGCATGCCTGAGCAGACCCGGTGTGCTCTGATCTGAAAGGCTCTCCTGTAAACATCAGCTAGCCTTTCAATTGATTGCTGTGGCAGAGAGGGGAGAGAGGTTTTGATAGGGCGAGATGGCACAGTTGGCTTTATTTAGTGTATATATATATTTAATACCAGTAGTTGAAATCAGAAAACAGGGGGAAGGCTTTGTCAGAGGCTGGCTTTGGGAGTGGGGCGACCAGCGAAGCTGACTCTCCAGTCTACATCAGCTGTTGCAGTAGTTTGGGCAGTGTTGTAATTTTCCTTCTTTTCCCTGACAAAATCCATTAAGCAAAAGGCTACATCAATCAGCACTCATTGAGTTTGACAGACCTGGGACTCAATGCTAATTCATAGAGCTCTGTGTGGTGCGTGTGTGAGTGTCTTTAGGGGCGAGGGCAGCCAGCAAGTGATCATCTGTCAGTCTGAGTTCTTGCTCCATCTCCCCCCGGTATATCTGGGTGGGGGGCAATGGGGGAGGGAGGCTGACAAAATTCAACAAGATTAATAAATATGCCAGAGGAAAAAAAAATAATCAAATCTATGCATTAAAAAAATCTATGCATTAGCTATCAGAACAGCAAAAGGTGAGAAAAGGTGTTTTGCTGATGACCAAACCACTTCCCTTCCCCATGGTGAGCCCTGGCAGGACTCAGTGCCTGGCCTGAACAACACGGGATTGTGCAGCCATCAGAGCAGTTCTTCCACAAATTAGCCCGGGGAAATATCTCAGCTAGAAATGATTGTCTGTCCTGGAGTGTAACCCCTGCAGCAGGTGATGTCCCTTGGGGTTGGGTTTTTCAGGCAGTTTCTGTAGCCACATTGTGAGGGGCAAGTTCTGACTTTTTCTGTTTCTTTGCTTTGCCCTTATAAGGTTGCTGATGTCACCCCCTCACCCCCTCATCCCCTCACCCCCTCATCCTTAGCAGAACTTTTAAACTCTTTCTCAAATCTTTCCTTGTCATTTTGTCTAAACAGTGACATGCAGTGGTGACAATGTGATGGAGACATATTTAACAAGCTTCTGTGATAAGACATACATAGGTATATACGTGTGTACATATATTTTACTAGTACTTAAATGTATTACCAGTTTCTCCCATGTTCCCTTGCTAGTGCAGCAACCTGTGGTGGGGATTTTGTGGGCTATTCCCAAGCTCACAGGTAGGCACATCGCAGCTTTCTTTTATATTCCCCTTTCCATTCTCAGCCAGAGTTACAAGGTCCTTTGCAAGGTGCTGGTCATTTTTCATTTTCCAATATATACCACCTAAATATTCTTGATAGTATTATCTCGACAACAAATAACCTGTGCTGCTCTTGCTTTGCCCTGTTTTATACTCTTACTGCCCATTGCACTACCAAGCAACTTTCTGAACCCCCTCCCCATCTCCTTCTAGTTGGCCGGTCTGTGCCTTCAGAAAGGCCTGGCTTCAGAGGCTGATGTATATTCATTTTTTACATTTCTTTGCTCTTTGTGAGACTTAATTCAAGTTAGCACATGATTTTTGTGGCTTGTTGCGTTTACATGAGGGGAGCGGTAAAGACAGATGTCAAAACAGGATCTGAGTTCCAGTCAAAAAGCTGTGAAAGGAGATAAGGGATTTCCAGTGCTTCTATTGGACTTGTTTGGAATACCGACAAATTATTATGATGGTCAAGTCAGGCCATTCTGCCTTTAATACCAGACTTGTGACTCTGAAGAGCCTGGTGCAACTGAGTAGAAATTGGCTCTGAAGCCTGATTCTCCCAAACACCTGAGTTTTGTTTGGGTTTGGGGTGGTGATTTGTGGATTGGTTGATTGGTAGTGGTGTGTTGTCGTTTTGGTTTGGATTTTTAACCATCCAGCACCTATTTGCCATGGTAGGTCAGCTTATAGGGACACGAAAGCAAGAAACAATCAACTGCACAGCACCTTCTTTCTTGTAGGGTCATGTTGTGACCCTGTATGTGTGTGTGAGAGACTGAAAATACTGAACTGCATCCCTTTCTGTCCCTGTTTTCCTCCAGCTCTGCGTTAGCCATTTTAAAAGCAGTTGTGGAGTCCAACACTCAACTGCAGGTACATGCTGCTCTCTCGTGGAGCACCACGCATTGCAGGCTTTGCCTTCCAGCCTTAGGCAGAGCGCTGCCTATAAAGGAGCTGGCCTAACAGCCTCTGAAATAAGTGATGCTCCTTTTAGGAAGGGAAGATTTTACAGGTGATGAAAAGAAGGCTTTTCCCTGGTTTTGTTTTCTATCCAGCCCTTGCCTTGGGAAGAAACAAGTGGGAATAGTTTGTGCAGCCAGCTTGGCTTTGGAGGGTGGACGAGTAAGGAAGGATGGGGGACACATTGTGGTGGGGAGAGGTTTCTCCAGCCTTTTTTTAAGAGATGACTTGACCCAAAGAGTCTGGCTTTGTGTGCACAGCCATCCCGAAGGCCTGGGACATGAGAGGCTTGCCAGCAATGCCCAGCGTGCTCCCTGCGAGCAGCCCTGTGGCTGCAGTGCCCCAGCCTAAGGCAAGGGCAAGGTGCTGGGGGCGCTGAATCCCTTTTGTAAGTGATGGAGCAAACCTGAGGTCTGGGCTGTTCCCAGAGAGGAGCAGGAATTGCCCTGAGTGGTGAGGAATCTGTTAAATCCCACCAGCAGCTTCTGACTCTTGTAGAGCTCAATAAATAAACGGTCCATCTCATGTCTGCTGGAAGTATTTATTTTTGACAAAAGCCCCGTTCCCTTTTGATGCACAGGGAGGGGGGAGAGGTTTGAAGCCCGGCTGTGATCACAAGAGGGCAGAGTTGGCTCATGGCTCCTGCAGCTCATGGCCCCACCAAGGGGCACGGGGACTTGGCCTTGCCCTGGGCTGCAGCCTGAGCTGCAGCAGTTGCTGGGCTGTCAGCACAAATGCGACTCCATCCCTCTGACTGTGCCCTTCAGCACCAATATCACCTGGGGGGAATATATAAATAAGACAAGGATATCTCCTGTGACTCTTCTCTAGTTGCTTTGAAAGGTCAGCTATACTCATTGTATACTTGTGGGTGTCTCTCTATGGCATTAATAAAAACTTCATATTAATATTGATGTTAGAATTGAAAACATAAATTGATTGTTAATTAGCAGCTGAAGCGTGGCTCAAGCAGTGCTGGTAATGATGTGTAGGGGTTGGTTTCCCAAGCAGTGTCTGCTCTAAAGCACACAGATGGCATAAATGCAGATCATAGGCCCTGTTTGCATTTGAAATAGCAGAGGTGTCATTGCTAATGAACACATCTTCCTAGCAGATACCCAGCAGGCTACTAGTACAGGCGCATTTTGAGAGGATCTTTTGTGACGTTACCTGGAAGGAGCTGGAATGATCACAGTGGGAGAGCTGCCTCCTGGTCACCTGTTGGTAGTTGCTCTTGGCACTTTCAGGTAATGCAGAAGTGTGGAGTTTGAGGCTTTTAAACAAATTTTAGATTGAGATGATAAGAGGAGACAGTCTTTCATCATTTCTTTAAATTCCAGGGGAAAACCATTACCTAGGTTAGTTCAGCCACTGCCTCTGGGTATCTGCCTGGAGACTGAAGTGTAACACAGTGTGGGTACTTTTTGGACGTCATCCTTACTGAGGAATGAGCTTCTTGTCTCCCTCTGAGGTCTTGTCTCCATGCAGAGCATCCTGGGATGGGGGAGGCTTGTGCTCTAACTCAAGCACATCAAGAGCAGATGTATCAATACACGAGTGCCCACATGTGAGACATTGACGTCCCTGACTTGTGGCCACTTGGATCCTAGACTGGAGACAAAGCCAGCACTGGGCATCTGGGCTGCAAACACAGCCTAGATGCTGAAGCCAGTTCTTCAGAGAGATTAAATAATTTGAAATTGAAAATTTGAAATACCAGAGGCTCTGCCATGTCTCAGAGCATGCACAGTGTTGTCTGGCTGAAGAAAACATGCAGGTCATTGCTCCCCATGGGCACTGCTGGCTTTCCCAGCCTGGCTGTACAGATGCTTGTCCCATGGAGCAGCACCCCAGGCTGTCGGGCTCCCAAGTGCTTCCCAGGAGGGATCTGCGGGGGTAAGAGATACCATACCAGCTGTCCGCTGGCATCAGCCTCAAGATGAGGGAGTTTGTAGACTGTCTGCAGGACAAATGAAATAGCACTGCTCACTTCTGTTAGCTTTTACTTTGCTTATGGAAACCTGTCATGGGGAAAGGTACAGCTGGGCAGTGGTCCTGAGGCTGTGCCATGTACTATGGCGATGCAGGACGGACTGGTTGTGGGGGCTGACAGCTCTGGGCTCCAAGCCAGGGCAGTGCGAGTGGGATCCCAAACCCTGGGCACTGGGGCAGCTCTTCAGGACGCTGTGCAGAAGGAAGAAGTGGTGTTAACTTCTCCTGTTAAACCAGCTTTTGTTTTAGAATCATAGAATCATTTAAGTTGGAAGAGACCCTCAGGATCATCAAGTCCAACCATAACCTGATGAGAGACTTTCCCGAGGTACCATGGGGAAGGTGACCGGGAAGTCCTTTTCCTTCTGCATCTTCCTAAGTGAAGCAGGCACAGCAGGAGATATTCAGTTAGCAAGGGAGCTGGGGGTGAACATTGCCCGCATCTTGATGGGAACGTATAGTGAACCTATGTGTTGGCACAGTTGGCTTGTCTTAACATGACTGAAGAGCCTCGTCAAAGATGTAGAGTAATGCATCTAAAGTTGCTTAGGTCTAACTTTTGTCCCTAGGCAATGATGTTTACTTCAGTGAAGACTCTTCTTGTACAGTATGTTCATTATAGCAGAATTCCGTTTAAGGATGCTTATGGTAAAGCACTCTATAAAATAAAACCAATTATGCATCAGCCATCTTGTCTCTGCTAAGTGTAAAATGGGGACTGATTGTGCCTCTGAGAAGAAAATGCCATGTAATGTATCTATGTCTAAATGTGTTCCTGGTAGACTCAAACATCTTAGAAACAGCTGTAGCAAGAGTAAGATGCTGCGGCTGGATGAGAGCTGGTGCTGGCTTGTTCTGTCCTCGACGATGATATAGGAAGAGCCCTACATTGCATTAATACAGCATCCTTTTTGGACACGCACTTGCACAACACTCTTGGGAACAGCCCCAGATGTAATAACAGATCAAATCACGCTCTTGGTCTGTCAGTTTAGCTGCAGATGCAATGCTAAAGCAGTCTCGTTTAATAGATTTTTATCTTCTGTACCAGTGGATTCAAAGGGATGAAAAAGATCTGGAGTGCTGGGCCACAGCGTGTGGGCAGAAAGCAGCCTCTGAGTCACTGGTGGTTATTAAATGACAGCAGAATTGAAATGCCTCAAAAGCCCCAACTGTGCGCTTGTGTAGGCTGCTAATTGTTGATGATCTGCAAAGGCGAAGCCCTGACCAAACTTCCAAGAGAGCCCTGTTTCCCTCAAGAAAAAGAGGGTAAAAATGGCCTTTTTTGCCGAAGAGCATGTGCAATGAAGAAGGCTCTGCCTCTCCTTGGGCTCCTGGCTGAGATGGGGCAGCGGTGTCATCCTGCGCTCCTGACCAGCACATCTCCCCATCTCCAACTTCTCCTGTGTCACTAAGCCAAGCCCAGCGTGTGGCTGCCTGGATGGTCTGCGGTTCTAGCGGTGCCTTGGTGGTGGTTCGTGGTGCTGTAGATGCAAGAACCAAGGTACAAAGGATAGTTGTCCCCCTTTTATTCTGGGGGTAAATGGGTCCTGGGGGTTGATGCTGGAGGGGCAAAGGACTGCTGGATGCAGAACTGCTCCTGCTTGTGCTGAGACCTTGTTTTCCTTCCCAAAAGAGCGAGGGTGCTCTTCTAGGATATAGAACACCAAATTCAATTGCCTGACAGTCTTTTTTATCCTGTGGTTCTCTCTTTCATCAGGTGCTTACACCTGGGTTGGCTTTGGTTCACTCCAGGCTGTGCTGGAAAGCCTTCTGGTCAAGGCTGAGGAACACCAGCTTTAACTGGAATGAGGTATTTCCACCAGATAAAAGCTCTCCATGAAGGTTTTTATTGGAGCAATTTTTCAACTTGTACAGTTCTCCTACAACCCTGATGCTGCGAGTCCAGGAGGACCTGAGCACTTGCAGCTCTGTGAGTTGCTGCTGGGTGGCCACTGGTGGCCTCAGGGACCTAATGAGAACATATGGATTAGGAGCTTGCAGCTCACTTTGAAGTCAGTTAGAAGGACCAACTTGATCCTCCCTGCTGCCAGCCCTGAGAGATCATGACTCTCACATCTGTAGTTTAACATGACTTTTTACCGCTAAAACTGGTGCTGACTGATTGCACAAAAAGACAGATCGGAGCTATAGCTCGGTGCCTGGGGAGATGTTGGAGGTATTAGTAGGTCACTGGTTAAAGAGATGTAAAACTTGCCAGGGCTTAGTTTGAGGTCAGAACCTTGTCCCCAGATTTAAGACCCACTTGCTGCACAGTGGGGCTCAGACGCAAATATATCCCTGCCCCTCCGCTCCTTTGGGCTCACAGTAATGCTGGCTCCTTCCTTGCTGTCCTCATCGACTTGTACATCTGTAAGAAAACACAATGCCTTCCTAAATTTAGCTGCATAAGTACTGTGGGTGTTGTCCCTTCTTCCCCTGTTTCGAAAGCCATCTTAAAAAATGCACAGCGATTTAAATGGCAGCTTGATGGAAATCCATAGCAAATGACGCTGCAATTAGTAAATCTCTCCTATTGTGACAGCTCTATTATTAAACTGCCATAAATGCCAGGCTATTAATCTGCTGTCTCCTCAATCCCCATGCTTCCCTTTCCTTGCCTGTCCTTTTCACCATTTTTTTTTAAAGTTTCAATTGCCTTCCAGCAGGTGTTTCCAGGGAGGGGGCATGAGGTGGCACTTGCAGGGAGAGGAAGGTGTTGTGGCGATGTCCCTTAGGAGCTTTTCATCTGTAAGGCAGGTGAAAGAAAACCCCAAACAGTTGCTTCTCACTTGCTTTGAAACTTTTCCCACTTCAAAGAATGTGAAACTCTTAAATTTGTAAGAGCCAAAGTTTAGCCTTTAAGGATGCCCCTTTTTGCAGGAAGGCAAAGGAGTCAGCTGTGACAGCAAAGAGGCAGCAATATTGTCGTAGGAAAAGTCATAGCTGACCCAATGGCAGGGTGAACTTTGCAGCTGTGATTTTCCCCTATCATGGTGATATAGGCATGCATCTAATTTCTTAACTCATAAATCTCTGTCACCCCAGGGCTTGGCGACAGGCAGTGCTGTGGCATGAGAGCGTGCAGGCTGCAAACAGCAATGAAAGCACTTCAAATATTACCCCAGACAGTGCCTCCATGGTGCAGGTGTATTGTGTGTTGGCAGCGCTCACTTGCACACAGTCATCCCTCCTGGAATAGCAGTGGCTGCCTGGCTGGGGGCAGAGGGAGGAATAGGGTGCGGGTGAGTGGCTGCTGTAGAGTAGAACTGGGGTGACAGGGAAGTTTCCCCTTTAATCTGAGCCTTGAGCTTGGCCTGTTGAGGAGGTGGTGCTGGCACCTCTGCCCTGGGGTTTGCCCTAGGGAAGAAAATTGTGTATTCCTTGCAGCAGTGCAAGGATGAGCTTATCCCATGGAGATGTCTGCTCGCTGGCAAGGAAATGCTTGGGAAGGTCCCCACCAGCCTGAAATCTGTCACCTCTTGGCTTCCAGCTGCTCTTTGGGATGGTGCTGGTCTCAAGGGTCTCCTACCCCTGCAGCTCCCGCAGCACCACGGTGCCCTGTGGAGGAAGAGCTGATGATGGTGCTGCCTGGCAGCCTTGCAGAAAATCTGCATGTATATTTAGTAAATGTGCATATATAGCTGTCCTGTTCTCCACTTCAATAAGAGGTGGTGCTGCCCTGTAACCACTATACTTTCACTTGCTGGTTAGAGAAGAGTGTATCTTGCAGTACTGTCTGGACTTGGTCTTTCTGAAAGCTTGGAAATTTGGGGTTTTATGGACTAGAGTATAAAGGAACCACACACCTGCCTTGGCAGAGGTAGTAGGGAGGTGATCTATCAACCCCAAATCTGAGACTTATAAGCTGTTGTGGGGGTGAAGAGCATCAAAAGTCCTCCAGCAGGGAATTGCACCTTATTTTTTCAGGCTTTTCCCTCAGCTTCAATGACTTGAACATAGCCATGCTGCTGTAAATCAGCTGCACCATGTAAACGCTTAAATTCTCTTTGCATCCCGCTGCTATAGAAACTTCCCCAAAGCCTGGGTACCTGCACAGCTGCTCTGGGAACATCAGATGCCTCTGAGTTGAGGCATCTGGTTGAGGACATCTGCTTTGGACTTGGCTCACTCTGGGACAGACTTTTGTCTGTCACTGCTCTTGGGCTGCTGATCTATTAAAGAAAATGAAGATCTGCATCCACTTAGTGCCAGCTTTAGTCCCTCATGATGAGAGATGGGCTTCTGCTGAGCACTCTGCCCTCTGTTAACTGTGAGTGTTTAGGAGGCTCTTAAATACAGTATTATACTCCTAATTACACAAAAATCCTTCAATCTGGCCTGTTTCATCTGGAATTATGTTCAGCTGTCAAATCCTGCCAAATACCTTCTTCTTAGAGCGAGGGAGGCTGGTGTGCTTGGATTGCCCTCTGCAGAGGCGAATCCTGGCCAGGAGGCCAAGCCAGCCAGCCCGAGGCGGGATGAGCAGTTGTGGGGGCTGCTGGTGTGGATGTGCCCACCCCCTTCTCCCAACAGGGAGCAGGTATGGCCGTGGGTATCCGCCTTCCCAGCCCTTCACCCTTAGCGGTCCCATTAAAGACGTATGTTGTTGGATGCCTCTCAAGTAAGGGGGATATTTTTGTGTCTATCCATGGGGTTCCTTCATGGCAGCACATCTACACCTCAAATCCTGTCTTCAGTTTTGGGCCCCTCATGACAAGAAAGACCTTGGGGTGCTGGAGCGAGTTGAGAGAAGGGAACGGAGCTGGGGAAGGGGCTGGAGCACAAGTGTGATGGGAGCGGCTGAGGGACCTGGGGCGTTCAGCTGGAGAACAGGAGCTGGGGGGAGACCTTCTGATCTCTGAACTGCCTGAAAGGAGCTTGGAGCATGGAGGGGGTTGGTCTCTGCTCCCAAGGAATAAGTGCCAGGACGAGAGGAAATGGCCTCAAGTTGCATCGAGGTAGGGTTAGACTGGATATTAGGAAAAAATTCTTCATGGAAAGGGTTGGAATAGGCTGCCCAGGGAAGTGGTTGAGCCACCATCCCCAAAGGTGTTTAGATTAGAAGACATGTAGATGAGTTTCTTAAGGACATGGTTTAGTGCCAGTGTTGGGTTAACGGTTGGACTCGATGATCTTGAGGGTCTTTTCCAACCAAAATGACTCTGATGCTATTCTAGAGGAGAATGGACGGAGACTTTCACCAGAGAAGATGGGAGAGGAGACAGTGGCTTTACGAGAGGACTGATGTGGCAGCTACAGGAATGACTTGTGAAGAGCATTTGCATTGCCCTCCTCCAGCACCCTTCTCCACCGGCTAAATCACTTCACTACAGGAATGAGTCATTCTGGGGATAATTAAGGCTGCGTGGTGCTTTGTATATTTAATGGCGTATTTAACACTGCTGCAATTCAGGTCACAAACTTCCTTTGCAATGGTGTGACTACTGCCTAAAAAACCACCCCAGCCGGCTTGAGGCAAATGCTGTTTCTAAAGGAATTAAGTTCTTAATTACTTTTGAAAATCACAGAAAAAATGAGGTAATTGTCAGCTAGTTATGCTCAGACCACCATCTGCCCAGCACGCAGGAGAGTGTGGTTACTGCGAGGACACACCTGAAATCTTGCAAGAAAGCTATAGTGCCCCCTTTGCAATCCATCCCTTCAGAGCACCTGTGAGCTTTATTGCTTTGTCTGATCATTTTGATCAAGACTTATTTTCTTGTTGTCTCCTCCCCAGCCAACATACATGCATCAATTCCCAGCCTTATAGAGAGAAACCCCATGATTTTAACTCAAATCTCGACGTCCTATTAAGCCTGGCACTGCTTCTTAGCAACGAATTAATAGTTGAGTGAAAGGGTTTTATAGTACAATATATTTTAGAGAATAAATATTCTTAAATTACTATTCTGTAAGTAGTTAGAGAGAATATTTCTGTTATGAAAAACTTTTTCTTGGGAGCTCTTTAAAACCTGTAATGCTAGTTCGTGTTCTACAGTAGGTCTGGTTATTACTGTGTGTCAGGAATGTCAGCTAATAGGAAGGTGGGAGACAGCAAAACTTGGTTTTCTTGGCAATAATTCATCCAGTGTTGATTCTGGTTTGGATTCTGTGCGTTCATCTTTGTGGAGTAATAGGGCTTGCAGCCGTGAGCCTTTCAATGTTGTTCATAGTGGCCCTTGTGCAGAAATATATTCTTGGAATAGGAGGCGTAGCTTTGGTGAGTGAACTTCTTCTGAGGTTCCTGTGCAGTTGAGTAGCAGAAATAACGTCCAGGGAAGCACAGGGAAATAAAATACGGAGGGAACTGCTCTGCTCTAAACTCTATGGCAAAAACATGAATAAATCTCTAACTTTTAATGCCTTATTGCACCTGACTTGCTGTGTTTCAGCAAGCAAAGGGGTGCTGAGGTAGCAGAGAGTGCGCACTTGCTGCCTCTTATGTGTAATCAAAAAGCACAAATGGGAAGACGTCTTTTTCATAAACTGGGTCACTGGGTTAATAGAGTTTTGAAAATATCCCCTTCTACCCATGCTGTTAATATCTCAGTATCCATCTAGATTTTAATACTGTCATATGCCCGTGATATCTGTGTCTGTCATTTGCTTGCTTTGAAGGTTTTCTCCCTTAGTCGAGGAAATCTTCTACGTGATAGAGATCGCTGCTGAGCGCAGTGTGGTGCTTTGACTGGCAACAATTCATCTTCATTTGAACGTGAATTATTCCATCTCTCTAGCTAGCAAGAAGCTTGATTTAGGATAGTGGCTTGGTGACTATTCTAGGCAAGGATTTGAAAAGGCAAATATTCAGCTGAACTTCACACAAACTCAGTTTTTAAAAACTAGTTGAGCTTTTGTTGTTTCTGTGTCTGGTACCTGTTCCCTGGACTCGTGTGTCTCCTGCTGCCATGGGTTTGACTGAGATGCTCTCTTGGATGGGTGGTGTTTGCACTGCTTTCTTGCTGGGCTTTAGTATGTTCCCTTTGATTCAGCAGGAAAGTTTAGGGGAAGGAGGAATTGGGGAAGCAGTTAACAAACTGTATTTGCTGTTCTCTCAGAAGAGATTAATTTTCTCTCTGGTTTACAGATTGCTAAAGTTAAGAACTTAATGCAAGGGACTTGAGATGAACTGTTTCTAGGAAAAGACGTCTTTAGTCATCCTAGAGGGAGCCTGGGTGATGCTTTCCTGTTTCTTAGCTCATGTAGGTAGGGATGGGTCCCTTCCCTGGCACCTTCCTGGAAGGTGCTACTCTTGTTCTGAGCAGTAGTGCTGAGACTTTATGGTATAACATATTAGCTTTACATTTCTTCTGGTTCAGATACCAAATGCTTCATCCTTCTCCCAACCCTCTTGGCCCCAGGTGCTTTGTTGCTTTTCTGAGCTATAGGGGTAGGGTGGGTTGGCACGCTGTTCCTTCCTATGGTGTGGCCTTCCCCAGTCTGAGAAAGAGAATATGAAAACAATGCTTTGACGGGCGCATTATCCCTTTTGGACTGCTAGTCAGGATCTCACAAGGAGGTGCTGGATGCCCAGGGAGGTGCAGATTTCATGTGAAGACTCAGTCCTCCTTGCCCTGTCACGGTAAGAGCTGAATGGCCACAACTTGATTTTGTTCATTTTCAGGTATCTTTGAACATGCTTTTTCTCCCTGTCCAGTTTCAGAGAATTAGGGTTTACTCTGCCTTTGATTGCTATTAGGGATCTTCCTCTCCCTCCTTAAGTGCATTTCTCCCAGAGAGATCACACGATCAACCCAGCTGCTTTTTCTCATGTAACACAAATCCTATCGACTCCAGGTAGTCAAGATTATCAACTAATTTAGCTCGTAGCCCATGAGAGTGATAGGTTGTAGTTGCCATTGTGGTTAGCAAAATGAAAGCAATTTCTTTCTGCTGAAATGGAAGGCAGTCGTTCTCCCACCAGCTCCTCCGAATCTTCTCCCAACCTCGAGCTCAGCAGCCAGGTCCTGGCCACCCTGAAGGCTGTGGGATCACGCTCTGGGTTCTGCAGGATAATGACTTTTCTGCCCACGTCCAAATGACACCAGCTACCAGTTACGAAAGGAGAATGGTAAATTTATCTGTTAGCTGCTCTCTCTCCTGCACGATTTACTTCCATCGGGGGTTTGTTAGAAGCTAATGCTGTGTCTTTCGTGATGGGGAAGTGTGGTGGAAGAAATTTATTGTTCCCTTCCTAATAGATGGCTGTAATTTCATTTCGGAACAACCACTTTATGTGCGAGAAAGCGATTCCATTATGCCACCGCACAGCATTGGGAGCATCTGTGGCAATGGGGGCATTTGGATTAAAGAGAGTAAAGGCTGCACATCTGCTGCCCTCCACCCCTGTTCGCAGAACACAGTGTTAATCCTAAAGAAAAGAGAGCAATTAGCTTGTAAACCCTTCCTGAACCCACTGGAAGATTAGCCATTTTCAATTAAAGCTTTTCAGCTGGAAAGATAATGGGCTGAAATTTCCAGCTCTTAAAAAAATACTATTATTGACCATGTGGTTTTATTTCTGTTAATTTACATCCTTTATAATTAGCTACCCTGGGATAATTAGAACTGCCTCATGCCATACCCTGCTCCCCAGTCTTTCCCCTTGTAATGCAAATGGCAAAATGACTTTGTGGTCTGTCTTCTGCCTGTTGCAACTTGTACAAACCCACTTGTTGTTTGGACCAGGCTGGTGAGGAGCTGTGAGCAGTACTTTTGTGGGTTTCTGTAACTCACAAGTTCAAGGATAAACCTTTCCATACCACTCTGAACATGCTGTAACTGTTCTGGGGGGTCTGGATGGGAGGAGAGAGGCTGATCCCATCTCACAAGCCTGCAACAAGAAGTGATTTGCAATCCCTTGGGGAGCTCCACATGTTCTAAATCCAAAATACTTTGTTATACATCACTGGTCCCAGCACTTGGGGGTTACCTGGAGCTGCGTGTGGCTCCACTGTGTCCCATCTTGGGAGGTAAAACATCACAAGCCGGAGCTGGAGCCAAACCAGCAGATGGAAACGCCTCGCCCCAAAACACGCAGCTGATCAACTCTGTCCGAAGGCGTCTGCGTGTTCGAGCGCTTCTCAAAGCCACATCGCTCCTCAGGGCGTGTGGGTAGAGCCGGGAGCCTCCTTGCAGCAGCCAGAGAGCGTGACCTGGTTTCACCCCGTGTGGAAAGCTGCACGCCAGCCACTGCGGCATTGCCTTTTGGGTCATCTCTGTTTGCTTATGGCGATCTGCTCCCCCATGTTTCCTGCAGCCAACGCACGAGTGTGATGCTGGTGTTGCTCAGCCGGTGCTGCAGACCCAGCGTGGGTGAGAGGCTCGGGCAGGAGCCAAGAGCCCGCTCGTGGCTTCATCCAGCACTGATGACTGGGGTGTCTCCCATCGACCGGGTCTCCCTGTCTGCACCGCCCGTGCAGCTTTGTGTCCGTGTGGTCACAAGTTAACGTGACCTACTGTGCTTCAGGGGACTCGTTGCTTTGGTCCCTGCATGCACTCTGAAATACAGCGGTGCCTATGCTGCTGTTACTAGCTGGACTCTATTTAAGAATTAAAAAAAAGAGAAAAAAGGCTGATTTTTCAGGGAACTGCTCAGCTTTGTCAGCTGAGGTACCTGACAGAAATGAGCCCTCTGACCACAGCCAAGGACTCCTGAATGAGGTAAGCTCCGTGAGCCGTCTGAATGCAAAGCCAGCCGGAGCTCGGACTTCTGGGTGCGACGTGAGCTGCGCTTTCTCTGAGTCACCAAAATTACCGGTATTGCTCCTTGTTCTTGGCTGCCTCCCATGCGGGCCCTGGCCAGGTCCCACCTCCCGCTTTCCTTTGCCTTGTCCCTTCTGGAAGGTTTGCACAGCATGGGTACAGCATGGTAGTACATAAGAGCGGATATAAAAGCTATTACAACTTTTTTTTTTAATGTAAAGAATATGGCTTGGTGCTCTTGGGACCTTGCTAGCCTTATCATGCTACTGATACTAACATTGTCTTTTTGCAGTCAGCGCTTTTCCTGCTACTACTTTGTTGAAATGCATATGAAAATACGCCTTGGAAAATATTTTACATCTGAACTAGTTAATACAGCACCTTGGAGAGAAGGTATCTGATGCAACAGAGTACAAATGAAGCCTCATTAAGCAGGAATTCAGTGATTCTGCTGAATGCCCCAGCAATTAAATTTCATCTCAATTCATATGCAGGTCAGGAGAGTTTGGAAGGAGAATAGAGGAAGCAAAGCACTGTGGCTCCGTACTATGCAAATTAGTGTTAACATGGCATTTCATTTATTGTTAATGCATTGTTACACTGCTACTCACTGAAAAGAAACTGTGTGACAACTGCTAAGACTGATGACCCACTTGCTTATTTTTCCATCTGTGTTGGCAGCGTTGCCTCTGAAAAGACCAGTGCCAAGATAAATCTTTTAAGGGGAAGATGTGGAGGTTTTCTTCCCACAGAGAGGAGTGGGAGCTGGATGCTGACTAAAAGTTAAGACCCGTCCTTCAGGATGCGGTAAGCGGTAGCGTTGGCTCTCTCCCTTGGGGTGAGATGTGGCATGGCGCACATCCCTGCTGCTGGAAGGAGCTTTGGTGTGGCTTACGCACCAGGTCCTTTTGGAGCCAAAGGAACGAGTCTTCAGTCCCTACTGTTCCAAAGACCTTGTGGCATGTAAGGTAGCAAGGGGTTCGAGATGTCGATGTGCTTTACAGCCCCCTCAATGCGTTCACACCTCTGCTCCCTCAGGCAGAGCTGGGGCTGCTGTCCTGGGTTTGGAGGCCTGAAGTGCCAGTTCCCCATTTTATCTCTGTACCCAGAGTTCCACAGCAAGAGATGTTTCCTCTCTTTTGTTTTTTATTACCATGGTCTATGGGGTAGAGTTTTTTCATCTACCCATAGTAGGGGAAGCAGGGTAGATACCGACTGACTGCTAATACAGACCCATCGCTATTTTCATTACGGATGTTATTAATAAAATATAAAGAAGAAACAGCATTTCTGCTGGAGAGATCATGGACAGGCCCTGCCAGTGCAACACTGGTGCTGATGTTGAGGTGCCAAGTGCAGCTGCCATTACTCACTGTAAACAGGATTGTTTTAAAACCAGGAACCAGTCCCATCACTGAAGAACTCGGGACACTTATTTTCCCTCCATTTTTTTAGCTGTAAACAACTTGCCATCATTCCAGTGCATTGGTCACTAAAAGCTGAGAAGGTGAGAGCTATTCGGCATTTTGGTTTCCCCAGCTGCATGGCGCTGCTCTTGGTCTCCATTCCTGCGTGGTTCCTCCATTCACTTGTTGTTCTTTGCTGAGCTGGTTCCATGTGTGCTCAAGAGGATTTTACTTGTGTCCCAAGGCTGTTTAATATCTCCTAGCTACATTGCTATGAAAGATTTGAGGGGTGGAAAAAAAGTAAAGCCTATTAGGAACATCTCCAAATGTGTGTGCTTTGCCCATAAAAAGTGCTTGTTCTGTACAATGCAGCCACAGGAGCAGAGATAAATGGTAGTAATGTGCTCTGTCTAGATGAAAGTGGTGGACTCGCTTTCAGGTGCTGTTCATACAGCTTTCAGAACTCTCTTCCTTTTGGAGCAAGTCATAAACTTCCACCTTGCCCTGGCATGGCTGGTGGTTGCCAATAGATCATTAACCTCCTGCTGCATTGCTTATTGCTGTGTCTTGTCAAGCTCATTTCCATTTGGCTTAAAAAAAACACATTGGAGAGCTGGGAATTGCTTTTGTTGGGATGATCTCTGCTAACAAGGTCCCTGAACGAGCTCTTTTGCATCATTAGAGCTGGCTGGGGAATAAAAGGTCTTGTACTTTGCTGCAGCCTATTTGTCTTCCATTGTTTCTCTTATCAGCACTGGAATCCCCAACCCTGTAGTGTCCTTTTCTGATTACTGAGATCCAGAAATCCAGAGCTTGGGGTAAATTGTAGGATTTCATGTAAAGTTCAGTGACTCAGAAAAAACGGACATAGCGTATATAGAGTATTGAGGGAAAAAGGTGTGCTCCAACTCTTTGTGGCCTCAGCAAGGGCAATAGGGCTGGGGCTGCTCTGTGCATAGCCTGACGTGTGACTGAAGGACCTGTAAATGCAATCGCACCCCGGAGTTCAGAGCACTTTCTTCCTCCCATGCAGACAGAGCATTACAAGTCCTTTTGCCAGGGCTTTGGACCTGTTTTCACAACTGCAGATCACGGACTGAGGTATTGGCTAAAAGGGTTCAGTAAGGAGGAGCTGCCTGGAGGAGGTGGGTGAACTGTGGAGGTTAAACCCGGAAATGCTGGGAAACACTTTCAAGCAGTGTGAGACCATGCCTTGGTGGGGGCATGGCTTTCAGACACGATTCTGGTGATGGTGCCTGTTTTTTATGGCTCTTGACTGCCGTTTGAAACGCCTGTGCTAGCTAGCGGTGTGACATCCCCTGCCAGATGGTTGCAGAAAGCACAGACCTGACCCCACGGTTCACTGAGAAAAGCCCCAGAAGCAAGACAATCCATGGGGGAGGCCAGGAGAAGGATGAGAGGTGTGCATGGAGTCACCATCGGGACCATGGTGACGAGTGTTTTTGTGGATCTGAAAGATGTTGTACCTAAAATGGTTAGAAGAAACCCCTGTGAGTACTGAAAATGGCAGCATGCTGTTCTCTTTTAGGTTTTGGGTTAGAATTTTTTAATTCACAAACCTCTGTAGCTCTTTCTCTTCAATGACAGTCCCTTTCATGTAGTCCAGCCCCTTAAATTTGCTGCTGTTAGTAATGAAGATCGTACATCCCATCTCGTTTGTCAGCCCAGTGACTTGACCCTTGAGTTTTACTTGTGGCCATTTATTCTTCTTGTTTTTGCCAGGAACACATGTGGAGAAACCAAAGGTAAAGCATCAGTGAATATGTATTTGGAAGGTGAACGTATAGACCCTTAAGTTCAGAGGACCAGCTAGTGAAGATAGTCATGACAGTTAAATGTAGTTCATTGTTCATTTTGGTGGAGTGTGGTGTCTTCTGTGCACATGAAGTTGAGAAAAGATGTTTTCTCTCCTCCACTTAGCTAAAAGCTTCTAGGTAACCCACTTGGCCTTTAGTTGCTTACAAAAGGAAAGGGCTGAGCCATTGCTGGTTCTAATTTCTTACCAGGTGTCTGATGAAGAAGGGTAGACTGATTTGGAGAGAAAGGACCCGTGCTGTCCCAGACACAGACTCGCTGACTTGTTTGTAAATTTAGCAAGTGAATATTCAAGTACCTGGGCTTGCACCTACCTGCAATAAGGAAGGAAAGATCCCGCGCTGTTAGGAGGGAAGGAGATCTGCTGATGTTTGGTCACTGGCAACAGCCAGAAGTTTCAGGATTTTAAAAACTGCAACTTCCATTCACTATAGTTTTGAGATTTGGTTCTTTTCCAAACTAAAAGTCTATTGCTTTAGTGTGCATTTTAGCCCAGTTAGGGATGCTGGTGTACAGGCAAAACGCATAATTGGGGAACGTTGAAGTGCTGGTGTCACATGGAGACGGGGTCACTGCAATGGTTCCTTCTTCCCATTAATCACAGCTCCGGGAGGCATCCTGCATCCCCACCGCTCCCCCGCGGTGCTGTCAGGCGATGACAGATGTGGATGTCCTGTTTTGAAATGGTTAAGCAGAAAAAATGTTCAGCAACCTTTTTATTATGCTCTGGTGGTGGAGGGGGTGGATGTGGCTCTTGGAAGCAGCTCCGGCAGCACTCGCCATCGCGGCGCTCTGCGTGTGTGCATGCAGCAAAGGCTCTAATTGCCTGCTGGATGGGTTAATTTATCTTTCAGTGTTCATTACCTGTAATAAATAATGTTTAGGACTGGCTGGTGGAATTTGCACTTAAAGAATAATCAAGGACTTCTTCCTCTGGCTCCATTATTAAACTGTTTAAGTACCCTTTTCTTTAATTTTTTTTTTTAATTTTTTTTTTTAGTCTGTTCTGCCTTTCCCATAAAAATATCCAATAAAATAGTATGTTGTGTTTTGGATCTGTGTGTAAAAAAAATAGGGCATCTGCTTCAACCAGAGCTGAGCCCCGCTGCAGGCCTCGGGCTGGCGTGCAGTTGTCTGGGGTTTCTAAATAAGCCTAACTACGTAAAATTGGAGCAGATGAAATGGAGCAAATGTGCAGTCAGTGGATAGCTGGGTAATCAGCTGTGAAGTCTCTTCCACCAAGAGAGTGATGGGTCTTCCTCGTGTCCCTCCTCCTCCTCCTCCCTGTTTGCTGCAACCAAGAATCAATGGAGGAGTGTAGGCTCTCCTAACCTCTTGATTTTGTGCAGGCTTGGTGTTCCCTGTACAAACTGTCTGTCCCAGTGGGATGCTGGAAGCGCTGGGTTTGCTGTGCCAGTAACAAGCCTTGGCAGGGTGGATGAGCAGGGAGAAGGGTCCCCAGCCCCAGGCGCACCCTTGATGTGCACGGGTTATTATAAATGGAAGAAGTAGGATGGGGAGAAGGGGGATAGCAATATAAAATCTTAATCTAAGATCTGAATTTAAAAGAAATAGGAACTATCTGCGTCAGTTGCTTCTGAACCTTTCCTAACCCAAAGCAATTTTTGTTGCTATTAATACAATTTTTATATGCGGTTAGAACTTCGGTGTTTCTCTGCGCACAGTAAGTGCGTGTGGTTGGGTGTTTTTCCTCATCATTTTCCTGTGGCTGACAGTTCATTACGTTTGTTCAGCTGTCTTCAGAGAGCCTCCTGGGGCTTCCCACTGCGGAGCGATGCGAGATCCTTTCCGTGTTCTCCCGCGCTCAGAGCATGTTCAATGCTAAATGGTCCATTTCGGGGCCTTGCTGGAGCGTTCCGCAGTCCTGTGACTTCTGACGAGGATGCGCGTTAAATAAGTAATGGTTTAAATCGCAGGAACGAATACCCGTCAAGCAGTGGACTAAATCATTGATATCCTGAATAGCCTGTGATCTTCCCTCTGCTGACCTCCCTGTCTTGTTTGCATAGAAGTGTATTCTGTAAATGTCAACCCAACCGTTTTAAGCCATGTAAGGTTTGCAGCTTTGCTCGCACCGATGTTCTGGGAGGATTTGTACGTTAGCTCTGGGGAAAGAAATATGAAGTGTTGGGTACAAGAAATGATAAACTAAGTGCTAGTACATGTGTGTACATGTAAGGGTAGCTACTCTTTCCTTATAACAAATGGATTTTGCTTTAAGGTCAGCCTGTTCCTAAGAAGAGCCGATTCCCTTTTGTCTACCCTGGTGGTTTGTTGACTGGTGTTGCCCCTGTAGCTGTGTGGATGAGATCCAACAGCCTGTGCAGATGGATGTTTCCAGTAGGGACCACCCAGCAGCTGTTCCAACCATGGGCTGTCCTCAGCCCACACTGTCTTTCAACTCAGCATTTTACATTGAAGGTGGCGACCAAGAACCCTCTTTACTCCTAGGATGGTAATAGGAGATGAATACATGCCAGGAAAGCAGAACTGAGGTGTGTGATTAACTTATTTTTCCAATGGGCACAGTGTGTGGGTAAAAACCAGACATTCTTAGGTGGGGCTTGTATGCAGTTGACATTGCCAGAACGTTTTTGGATAGCTGCTAATTCCGAGCACACAAGCATAAAGTTGATATCAAGTGGTACAGGAGGATGTACAGACTGTTCATGAAAAAATCAAAGCCCTACATACTGGTTGTCGAACTATAGCTTGGTTGATGCCTCATGTTCTTTTATGACATATATATTATGATGTTGTAACGTATCTTTTTGGGCTGCCTGATTTTGTTGGTGTATGCAGTGAACGCTTTTCCTTCTCCATTAGAAACTCAAGCTGTTCACTTCAACTGGTTTTAATGTAGTGCAACCTGAAACATGAAGAAAACGTTGTCTTTATGACTTTTGGCCAGAAACTGTAAACATCTTTATCCTCCCCAGGCTCTTGGCACACTGGGCTCTTGCCAACCAACTCAGTGAATGCCACAATAAATTCTGGGTTTGAAGTGCCAAAATAAAGGCTGCTTCTTTCTCACCAGTAGCAGAGGAATGGGGCAGCACCATACAGTTCTTGCCCACAAAAACAAGCGTCTTCAACTATGTAGCAGACCTGCCCTCTCATACCCATTCTCAACACAGTGGATATTCTGGGAAACATTTTATGGTGGCACAAATATAAATGGTTGCGTAGAGGCTTTCTTTAAAGCATCCTATTGGAGATGTCTGTTTCATGGCATCCAAAGCAATGGGTGATTCTCAAATTAGCAGCTGCTTCTTGTGTTTGCAGTGGAACTGGAGATGTTTTTTTCCTTTAAGATGAGATTCCTCTGCAGCAAAAGCATTAATAGCTGTGTGAAAAGATTTCTAATTACAAATTTCAGCTCAATTACTAATTAAGTCTATTGTCTGACCGAACAACTTCTTAAAAACAAATTATGGACCAAAATATCTCTTTTGTAAGTAGGTTTTTCTTACTTAGTAATTTTATTGCTTTTGTATAAGTTGTCTGCAGATGAAACAGCTGAGTTCAAATCAAAATAGAGATGCTGCTGCATTTCAGTCCAAGGAAGAACTCTGACGTTAGGCTGAAACCCAGTTCTCCTCCTACACATGTTCTATAGAGAATTAGGGTCTTCAGGTCTACAGAATTTCCTGCTGGCAATCCACATGTGTTCAGGCCCTTTTGATTTATCCTGATTTGTTTCCTACAGAAACAAGACTTAACTGTGCTGCCTCTCCACAGGAGTCTGGATGCCACCTTCTAAATTTTGAACCTCTTGACCACTTTCAGCCCAATCTAGTAGGAGTCTCAAGCACAACTGGGCCCTCCTACAAAAATGTAGATGGCTTTTGTGTTTTTGTGCCTCAGACCATGCTTTTCTTGCTCTCCCTTCACCATTTCTGGGTATAAACTTGCTGTTATAGATGATACCAGTTCCAAAGGGAATATAGCGAATATGGAGAAAACTGACTTTTGGATATAAGCCATGGGCTGGCTGGTTGAAACAGAGTTTGTGTCTCACAGCTTAGCTGAAATGGGGACCTAGGTGGTGTTGCAGGCGGGGTGCAAACCCTGCACGCGCCCTTGCTGCTCCCTGCACCTCCGGGCTGGGATGGTACCACCACCATCGCGCTCTGTATCTCATACACAAGTCAGCCTACTTCATTTTGCATTTTAATAGCAAAGGAAGCAAAGACTGGTTTATTGCAAGAATTTATTTCCAGACCAGTTCCTTCTCTCCACCCACGGTGCAGGACCGGTGTTTTGGGATAAGCCATGAAGCATCGTATCCCAGAGGGCAGGACTCCTTGTGAGCCAGCTGGTGACCAGCATTGCCCCCGAAGCCTCGCTGCAGTCCTTTGCTCGCCCAAATCCTAGAACAGGGCTTGCAGACGTTTTGCCATTGGCAGCTCCTCTGCCCTTCCTAAGAAAGGGTTAAACCGAGTTTTTAGAAAATGCTGTAGGCAGGACATAAGACTGCGGCTTCATCCTCCCTTACGCTCTTCATGTGTGTGTGTTTGGGAGGCAGCAAATGCTTTGACAGCAGCTTGACATTGCCTTGAAAGGTGCTGGAGGCTCTGCAAGCGCTTGCCAAGAGGGGGTGGGAGGGGAGGAAAGTGTGTCAGGCACTACTGCAGTCGCAGCCTCCTCTTGCGCTCGCTCAGCCCCGCTGCCGCTGCTGCAACTTGGAGCTTTGCTCCAGGCTCCGTTGCCGGCCAACTTCTGCGGCTCCTCTGGGCACGGCGCGGAGGCAGCGGGACCTCTGCTGCAGCACCAGCTGCCCGCGGTTCCTTTTATTTAATTTTATTTATTTATTGTTTCCCCTCTGCCTGAAATCCCCATGAAAGCCACCGAAGGGCTCAGGCAGGAAAGGGCCAGCGCATCTCCACGGGATGATGTCCGCTGCCGGGCGGCGGAGCGCGAGGTGGAATACCGCTGGGAATGAAGTGCACGCTCGACATTTGCTGCATCTGCCGGGGAGTCAGGGTTCAGTGGCTGCCTCCCCTTCCACCAGCTGTTCCCTTTAATCACTGCGCTTCTAACTTTTGCTTTGCAAAGCCTGATGGCCAGTCGAGCCGAGAGAACTAGCGCTGGGATTTTTAGGACTAGCTAAAAAACCCTGTACCCTTCATTTTCCTATTTTTACACAGGACTGGCGAGTCACACTTTAAACAGCCATGTAAAGACATTTCTTTCTGAAGGAACGCCACGTTTTTTGAGTCCTCATAAACTGGAGTGCCCAGGACTATTTCTTTTCATTTTCGTGCCGTGAAGTGCGGAGCAGCGTGTGCCCGCTGGGCTGTGGGAGGCAGCCTGAGCTGGCTGGGAACTGATTCCAGTGCAGGGAGAGAAAGGAGCGGCTGTTGCAATTAGTTGAATGATTTGATAGATAACAGCAGACATGCTTTGTGGACTGAAAAAGGATTTGCAGTCAGACTTTGGTGAGTGAGCCCGTCTGTATCTAATTTTCCCCCCCCCTCCTTCAGTAGTTTACTTTTGTTTACTCACATTTCCTTTAACCACCTTAAAAATCATTAACAATTTCATGTGCTACTTTGCAGGGGGTTTCACAATCCCAACCTTTGCATACAAACTGTGACTTAATTGCTTTGATTTGCAAAATAGCTCTCTGCTTCTCCGGAAGGAATTTCTCCCTGTGACCACTGGAGAGTACCCTTCAGGCTGCTCCCCCTTCCCCTTCTGCAGCTGGAAGATTGGCAGACACAGGGGCTGCTCTTAAGGCACCCCAGAGCCTTTACAGCTTTATTTTATTTAATGTATTTATTTTTAACAATACCTAAATGTAACTCTTATTTTTCAAGATAAGCGTGTGGGTGGGCTTGGGCATTGAGCAATGGTGAATGAGGGCCTGGGGGGGAAGGTGGGGGTAAGAGACTCTGCTAAACATGGTGGGATCGCTGCCGTCGCCCCCGTCTCCTGTGTAATCTCCTGCTGCCATGTCAATAAATATTTCAGCTCCTGCTGGAAATCTGCCATTTCAATGAGGTGCTGAGCTCTGTTTTAGAAACCTGAGGTGAGCAATCCACTATTACCATAGAGTATAAGAGATGTATTTCATCTCTGCAAAAGAGTGTAGAAGGGCACCTTTACAAAGGGCACAGACACCAAACCCTGGCCCCCATCTTGCCAGGGTGGACAGCCTCTGATATTTCTGACTTGGTACAATATTCAGGTACTTTGTTGCATGCTGTAGCTCTGTTTGTTGCAGCTAAATGTACTGCATGGAGCTCACCCTGCTGCTCTGATGCAAGCGTTTCCCTTCTGAAGGCTGAGGCATCCGAGTTGGAAGTACAGAGGTAATTTATGGTTTCTGAATCATTTTACATTGCCTGAAGTGATGTATTGGGACTGACTTTGTCCTCTCCTTGGCCTCAGGATGTCCTAAAGCATCAACCTAACTTTAGACAATTGTTTTCCGTCCTAAATCTGAGAGGTAAAATAAACCAGGTGTAAAGCAGCTTAACCTGGCTGTGTTGCCTTATTCCATGGACATTGACTAGATGCAATGTCCACTTAATGTAGCAGCAGAGCAAAGCGTGGTTTAGGGGCTTATTTTAAAGCCTCCTGAGACATGGCGATGAGTCCTGGTAGGCAGAGGGAGTCTGGGCGCGTGATTTAACAGGGCAGGAATGCAGCTGTTCCACGAAAAGATCAAAAGACAGCTTGGCAGGAGCTCCCATTGCTCTTGGGGCTGAGCCATAAGCTGGGCCCCTGGCTCAGAGGTGGCTGACACCGGCTGTGCTGCAGGAGTCTGGAGGCCACCAGCCACAGGGGATCATTCCTACAGTTCCTCAAACGTATCACCAGATGCATCTGGTGCTTCATTCATGCAAGTCCTAGTGATTGCTGTGTTGCTGCAAATGGTGATGTTGTCTGGGCGTTGAGTGACCAAAGGAGAAGTATTCCTGATCGCAGCCCTAAACCTTTCTTGGAGAACTTTGGGAAAATGTGATGTGTAGCTCTGTCTTGTACCAGGGAATGGTGCAGTCATTGAGCTGGTAAGGAAGCCTTCTTCACCCTGGTATCATACCTTGGACCTTGTGCTGGTGGTGCTCCTGAGGCCCAAGCCCATGCTTTCATCACCCAGTAGGAACTGGTTTCCTCAGCATCCCACAGACAGTCCTTTGCACCAGCCACAGAGGAAGGACAGAGGGGTGGGTGACCATCTTATTCGTGTCTGCCATCCCTTTTTTTCTTAGTTATTTTACTTCATTGAGAATACCTTTAAGGGGGGCTGATTACAATGCACCAGGTTTGCTTTTGCTGAAGCTCAGCAAAGCTGTCTTCTGGTCACTTAACCTGGGTTCTTAATGGGATTTTCTCCCGTCAACCTGCTTTGTTTTCATGGCACTCATCTCATCCTCTGGAAATCATCTGAGATGGAAGCAATAAAATGAGTTGCTATCATATCACTCATTTTAGCACTTTAAGTGTGATGGGCAAAAGTAAAAAACAGATGGATTTTTTTCAAACAGGCATCTAGATGTTTCAGAACTGCTTCTCTGGCCCACAACCATTAGAGTCTTGATTTCTTCCTCTCCGCCAGCCACTCTCGAAAGTTTACTGTGGCACATGTCAATAATACTGAGCTTTTGCCTGCCCTTCAGAACAGAAGGGTCAGAGATTGCAAACCAGCAGTGATGTTTTGTGGAAGGTGGGGAAAGCATTGATCTCCTGGTTAGAGCGCGCCTGTGTGTGGCTCTGCAGGTACCAGTGTGCTGGTGTGTTTCCACAGGAGACCTCGTAATCTCGCAGTTGGAGGACTTCCCTGAAATGCTTTGTGGCCTTTCTGAAGTCCAAGAAGACCCTCTATGTTTTGCTCTAGTAAACCTGATGTTCAGTCAGTCCTTGCTGCAGGATCACTGCAGGATGGGCAGGACGACAGAGCTCATAGGATCTTCGTGCTGCTCCAAGTGATCAGCTGAGGATCCCATCACAAACCAGCCCAAGTTATATGGTTAATTGATTATGGCATAGGCAACTTCATAAGACCCTTTGTATTTCAAATGTATGCATTTGAACGACTTTTTTTTTTTATTTTTAAAAATATGGTTTGTATAGAAGGCGAAGGAAAAATAGAGGTAGTAGATGAGAATGTTGAGTGCTTTTCTGTCGTTTGGTTTAAGGGTGGTTTTGTTGTTGCTGTTAGATGCTGTGCTTTTAGTGTAGGCAACACAGACTCTGCAGACCAAGGAGAGCAGTGTGATTTTCTTGTACCTTCTTTCAGACCAACAAGCTGCACTCTTGGTTTGCAGGGTGGGAATGGTCAGGAAGAAAGACCTGGTAATAGGTCTCTGCCCCTTCCTGCCTGGTTTTCAGGGGATCAGCTCCCTGTTCTGAGCTGTGCTCTCTCTGCCATAGCCCCAGATCATCCCAGCGTGCCAAATAGGCAGGGGGAGAAATAGAGGAAAAAAAAATCTGAAAGGGACAGAAAAGTAATGTGAGCAGGCAGAATAAGACAGGAGGAAATCTTCATAGATAAATCTCCTAGGAAGAAAGATTTTATCTTTCTTATTGAAGAATATATCACAATGGTGCTATTTAATATAACTCCTGCTCATCAAGCTGCTTACGTCACTTGTCAGCTTTACCTCAGTGGCAGCAAAATGAAAGATTAAGAGAAAAGTAATGGGGTTGTGCATACCAAGAGACATCTCTGGGTCCAGAGCTGAATCATGGCAATCTTAGTTTACCTGAGCCAGAACTGGGCAGAGAGAGTTGGTCTGGGCCATTCCTCTGCCCTGAGTATTTGCCATTCCTGTGTTATCATCCGTCCATCTTGCATTTGAACACATCCAAGCTTGAAACACCACACCAACTCAAGTTCATTCACTAGACTTAAATATTAAGGAAAAGCTTTCTGCATTTGCAGTTTGGTGCCATTGGCTCCTGTCCTAACACAGATGACAGATTGCTCCTTCCCTTTTAGCATCACTCTTCCAGATGTCTGAAGACAGCAACAACCCTTCCTCTCTCCTCCCTTTCTTCTCTTTAACACAGAGATCTCATTCCTCCCCTCACTCTCAGAAGTTATGGTCTTCTAGATGTCTGATCATCAATTGGAATGAACTGATTCAGTTGGAATGAATTCCAGTGGACCACATCTTTCTTGAGCTGTGGTACCCAGACCTGGGCACTGCATTCCAACTGAGGCTTTTATCCATGTAAAGGAATATTTCACAGATCTGCAGAATATACCCACCTTTATATGTTCCAGAGCGTCAGCTTTTCTTGCATATGACATGGCACTATGGAATTACATATGGTTTTGCAGTCCACAGCATCTGAAGAGTCTTTCTGCAACTGTCACTGAGTTTTTCTCCATCCTTGATTTATTTGATTATTCGTGCCCAGGTCTGGTAGCTTGTGTGCACTTCTACTGAGTTGTGTATTTGTATTTTGTTCAAACATGTATGAATCACTCTGGATTCAAAGCTGACTTTCCAGCCTCCTTCTAGCCCCTCATAGCTGGTGGCTGTCAGTAAACTTAATAAGAACAATCTCTCTGCAATCATCCAGGTCATTTAATGAGAACCTGGAGTCTTACCAGGCTTGGTTTAATACATCCGTCCCTTCTGATTGTGAACAACTGATGAATTTTCTTAGTGTGTGGTTTTCCAATCAGTTTTGCATACACTTCATAATCATCTGTATCCTGCTTCCCAAACATACGTACAAAAATAGCATGTGAAACAGTGTCAGAGGCATTTCTAAAATTGAGGTGTAACAACTTGCATTCTCTGTCTACCCAGCAGTGTTGCTCTGTCATAGAAAGAAATGGAGTGGGCATGACTTATTTGTGGTAGATCCAGGTTTGGGGTTAGTCCTCCTCATTTTCTTTTAGCAGCTCACACACAGATGATGAGTTCCAGGAACTGAAAGAGAAGGTGATGGATTTGTAATTCTCTCGTCCCTGCTTTGAAATCACTTTCCCCCCTCCCCGAGCTGAACATGGCATTTTGCTCTCCTGCAGTCTGTGATGTCTCACCCATCCTCTATAAGGTCTTAAGAATACCCACTGATGGCTTTCAAGCTTCAGTGGCCAGGTCTCTAAAGTTTTGTTGACCGTGTTAAGTATAAATGATCTATATAGTGGAAATGAGTTCCTACAGTTTTCTAGAAATGACCCATTCCACCAAAATTGCTTTTTATACAAGAAAAAAGACTAATTTCCTACAATTTTTTTGTGACCTATAGAAAGAATTCTCTTTTGATTCAGTTTTTGCCCTCCTGTACGGAGGTTACAGAGGTTGTTCTCTTAAAAGATTGTGCTCGTGCATGTCTCATCAGTACATATTTGTTAGTCAAAGGGTATTTTTCAGTGCAAAGGCCAGGCAGATTTAATAAAAGCGTCAGTCCGCAGTGTTGGTTGAACAATTTCTATTGGGGTTTTCTCTCCAGCACTAACTGTTGGAGTCCAGTGTCCAACCCAGAAGTTCGCCTCCCCGCCAACCTGCCTAAGCAAATCTCATTATCCCTGGAAGAGATGCACCCTGGCTTTGAGTGACCCATAGTAAGGGACTGAATTTCATGTGGTGCATCAAGTCTTGCTTTTGGCTTTATGTCCGGGTTCATTATTCTTTACGATGTTTGTTGCATTTTGTTAATCCACATAAGCCAAGGATAACCACACTGCCAAAGCGTTTGTATATGTTAGGGCACGTAGGATTTGGTTTATTTTCAAAACAGACTGTTAAAAATGATACTTGTGTGTGGATGCCAATGTTTATCGCTTGTGATATTATCTACTTAACTCAAGGGTGGAAATCGTATACAGTTTTACCCAGGAGGTCAGAAAAAGGTGTTGGGCAACTTGGAGGGAAGGATGCCTATGCTTTTGTGTTTAGGCATGTGCAGATACTGCAAACAAAAGAAACAATTAAAACTAACAAGTAATAATAACCAGAAAGAGGTGTTGGCGCAGAACTGGAGGAGAGAAAGTAGAGCAAAAATAACTATTTAGCAACATTCATCAATTCACAACTGAACGCTACCAGGCATAAGAACATTTAAGGCTCTTTTCAGCTGTCAGTTCAGCTACCGCATAGTTTTTAGCATGTGAGTAATCCCATCAGGGTGTGCATGGGCTTAAGCCTGGATGGGATAGGACCCCCAGGTCATCGCACGCCTGTCTGCTCCAGGTGGCAGCAATACCGTTTCAAGACAAGCGTGCTTAAGGGGGAGACGGGAAATCTGGTTCTGTGACAGGCTGACTGCCAGGCTGCTTCCCATTTCTTCTTAATATTATTATTATTATTCCATTGATAACAAAAGAACCCACAAACCTCACCACGCTTGATGTTCTCAGCTGCCAAATTTATTAATCTGTGGATTTACAAATCAGCCTGGTAATTTAAGAGACCTGCAAAATCACACAGGATTAAGATTTTCGCTCCTTCCATTTCCAACAATTGCCATCCTGATTTTTTTTTTTATTTCCATTAAAGCTTTTTTTTTTTGCCTTTGACCGTGTGTTTCTGTTCAAGGATCTGATAATTACACGCTTGGAGATGATGGCTTTTCAAAAGCATCTTTCCCAGCAATTTTCAACTGGAGATGCAGTTAAAAATATCTCCCAGTTTTTTATCAGAAATGTTTTCAGTGATGTGTAATTACGAGCTCTGCCTTCATTCAATTCATCCTGGAAGAATTTGCTTCACAGGGAAATTCATTTCCTAGCTGCTGTGGATGCCAGCATCGTTGGCAGCTGCAGGTTTTTGTGGGGAGGAGGGAAAAAAAAGGCCCAGAATTGAAAATTGCCGTGAAGTAAATTGGTCCCAACACCTGGAAACCATGAAAGGATGCAATATCATACTTTTTTTGTTAAATCATTGTTAAACTGCTTTGCATGTCAGTCCCAAAATGGCCTTGTAAATTATTTAGTATGGCTGAGAGATGAAGAGATGATCCCATTTATTCATGTCTCGCAACTGGTCTGTTTCTTATTGTGCAGGCTCGTGAAATCACGTTAGAAAGGTGGAAGGAGTTGTGGTTTTCTCCCCAGCAGTACTCCAGCTTCCAGTCTCAATGTATAATTAACACTTGTGTGGTATATCGTAATGAAGCTATAAGTTAAGAGCTGTCTTGGGAGAACAATGCTGGCATGAAGGCAAGAAGGGCTATGGAGCAGTTACAAAGAGGATATGCTTTTGTCCTGGGAGGCAGGAACTTCTGCTGGTAAGAGGAAGATCTGGCCCCCTGCTGCCCTGGTGTATGGATGAAAATGGGATTTGCTGCATCCTTTTGCTTCATTGCATCCTCCTCTTTCCCAAAGGAGGCCGGTGGGTCTCTGATCTGGCATCTGCTGCTGTTTTGGAGGTTGTATCCCAAATTGTTTGCAGCTATTGAGTGACCCAACCTGCTTGATTTCCCAAATCACTCTTCCTCTTAGTGTCCCTGGAGCCAGCAGGTCCAGCACACGCGTCCCCTGCCCTGCGGGAGCTCTCACCATAGCCAGGGCAGGATGGCACAGCTCCAGTCAGCGGCTTTTCCCAGCCAAACAGCTGAGCTAATTCTCGGATCCGCTCCGCTGTCTTTGAGCAGCCGTGTGCACGACCGTACGAATGATGACGGTCTGAGTCAAAGCTCTAACAGGTCCCCACTGTTGCTCCACCAGCCTCGGTGCAGCTGTCCCGGGAGTAAATCTGCTTCTCTACGAGGTCTCGGTGGAGATCCTCTCCTTTCCCACCGTCAGCACAATGGCTGATCCGTACGGGGTCATTACTGCTGTGGATGGTTCAGCCTGATGGTGAGGGATACGGCCTGCTCCTGCCCCAGTGATTTATAGAGGGTAATTTCTTTGTGGAATGCAGCACCGTTTGGGTAGGATTGAGCTCTTGGCATAAGTTGAATGCACATGTTTTGCTAAAGGTTTTTTTTTTCAATAGCGTAGTGCACTTCCTTTTTAACCTAATGTGTATGAAACACTGAGCTGTGTTGCTCATGCTGCGAATTTCCTTGAACCTGCAGCCCAGCAGCCCCCTGGGTGCTGGGGGGATCTCGGGGCAGATTCTCTGCAGGTTCGTCCTCAGCTGACTCCTCTGCAGTTTGTAATGAAGCCTCGTGTTTGTGTATGAGGTGGAAATGGCCAGACAGGATCCTGGGATGTACGGCCATAGAGATATGCTTCAAATCCACAGAAATCAGTGGGAAGATGCTTAGGTACATATAGATCTGGATCAGACAGCCTAGGTGACTTGTAAAGCTTGTACCTGTGGAGTTAAAATCAGGGTAAAGTTAGAAGAGCTCAGAGACGGAGTGCACACATCACTCATTACTTCCTATTTTGTTCCCAAACCAGCTTTTACCCTGCGGGCCACGGCTCCCTGCCTGCCCGTGCTGGTACCAGGGGGCCCTTTTCCCTGATGTTCCGCTGTCTTTGCTGCTGGAGCTGGGCTGTGCAAGGCGGCCGCTGCTGTGGAGATGGTGGCAAACGTCACCCAGCTCCGGGCTGGCTCCAGGAACAGTCCAGAGAGCTGCTGTGATTTGTGAGGCTGGGCAAGAGGAATGAAGAAACAAAGAGAAGTCGGTTATTAATAATAATAACAACAACTTTAAAAAGAATCAAAGCAACTCCCCTTCCCCTTTCTATTTCAATTTACCCCCTGCCTTCCTACTTATGTGAGCTGAGCAGAGGGACCCCATTGCTTAGAGGAGGATAAATGTTCACCTTGCAGGAACTGGAGAACAAAACGTTCTGGAGGCTGTGCTGGAGGTGAGCGAGCAGAGCTCTGCTGCTTTTCTCTCCTTTCTAAAAGTCCCTTTATCATTCAGCAGCCAACTTGAGCAGTACCGTGAGCTATAATAGGCAATTAGGTCCTAGCAGATTTATGTGACACTGCCTTTTGTAAACAGTCATGTGTGTTTAATCATTAAATGGATCTGCTGTATGTAACATTCACGGAGCCTATCTCTCCGGTCTCGTCCCCCTGTGTGCAATCTCAGCTCTCTCACACCAGTATAGACCCATAGACATTCACACTTGTGCAAAACTGGTGGGGATGTATTACTTGGCAGCTTCCTTTGGTTCTGGCAGGCAGTGCAAGAGGTAAGTACTTGGCAATATCTGCTCCTGGAGACATCCAGACTCCATCTAGACGTTAGCACGGTAGAAATGGGAGATGCTTGGTGTGGGGTTGTTCCCCGTGCTAATCCTGAGGACCCTGGGCAGGTACCCGCACAGCACCCTGCAAAGTGAACACATCGAGTGGCTGCAGCATTCCCCAGGCTTCCTGAGGTCTGAAAAGTTGTCAGGTTTAGTATTCGTAGTTAATTTTAGAAATACCTGCACGTGCTGCTCTTCCACGCATCTATTACACACTCGACAGAATCTGCTGGTTTTAATTTTTATTAGCGCAAGTGCCTTGTTGAATCAAAATGAAGTGGGTATTTGGGAAGCGTAATGTGCAGCATTACGCTTAATGGCCTGTGCTCCTGAGTGGAGAAACGCTTCGCTCCGGTCCCCTCTCTCCCCAAGACTCTGCGGTCTTTAACTACACCTGAATTTTCCCCGAGTTCATCGCTGCTTCCTATCCTTTATAAAGCTGTAAAACTCCCAGCTGCATCTTTTTAGATGTGTGTTGGGTATTTTCAGATGAATGCTCTTATTCAGATATAAACATGCTGGGCCTGGGGGTGCAGGTCTTGGGGGTTTCCTGCACTGTTTCTTCCACATTCAACTGGAACCCCTTCCTTGTTCAAAGGGAAAGCACGTATCTGCCTAAGGAAAATGCAAAAATGACTTTTTCCCAGTCTTGGGTATGAGTCTGCCGTAAGTGAGTCCCTCTGGCTTTTTGTGATGCTCAGGAGAGCTCGGGCTCTCACTAAATCATTAATACTTTTAGCCATTTTCACCATGAGTTTCTGTGCCTTTTGGGAAATATTGTGCTGGCCATAGTTGAGATTGAGTTCTTCACCCGTGTTGCATCACCCATGTAATGTGAAGCAACTGGAAACCAGCACAACCATTTGCATGAAGGCAGCTACATAAAACACGCAGAGTGCATTAATAAATCTGCTGGAGTGGGGTCTTATCCACCTTTCATACTAAACAGATGTTTGCTTTCATCAGGGTGGTGCTGTGCTGATCTTTGGACACCTGTTAGGAGGGTGGGATGTTGGCAGAGCTTGCAGCCAAGGCTTGATGGGAAGCAAGAAGTGGGGCAAAACCAGGAGCAGAGCTTGTTGGAAGCAAGATTTAATGGGCAACTCAAGGAAATTTTTAACAGCAGGTTTGATGGAGTCAGACCACACCAGTTCCAACATCAAATAACTTTGAGCTTTAAAACTTTATTTCATCTTGTTGTCCTGCTAAATCTGATATTCCCCAGCTCTTTGATATTTCTCTCCTTCTCCCTCCTTCCTTCCTTTCATTTTAAGTAAAGTTCTTGCTTAAACTTTCTTTAGTCTTTTAACTATAAGCTTATTCCATCTCTCACATAGCTCCTGTGAATCCTCCTGACACAGCTGAGGATAAAAGCAGCCCAGCCATGTACACGGGCCATTACATAATAGATGGTTTGTGTGTCAGAGTCTAAAATCTACATGTGTTTAGACAGTCATGAAGTGGGAACGTCTGTATATATTCATATATAATGGCTTTTACCACATGAATGAATAATCCAACTCCCACGACTTGGTATTTACTTTTTTTGAAACATTGCTACTTAGCTGAACACTGAGGGGAGAATCACATTTACGGGAATTAAGTCTTAGTAAGGTTTAACGGAGCTGCGTGGATAAGCTGGAAACAAGTCTAAATGGGGTGCCAGAAATCTTTCTTTTAAAATAGTTAATGCTGTCTGGAACTTCTTCCTGATTTCTTGACTCCCACTGTTTTTTAAGCACTTCGCATCAGAATGCAGTGCAAATCCGGTATAAAGCACCTGATTTGCAACCTACTGTATTGAATGTCTTCTCATGCAATGCCATCTTCCAGCAGAACTAGCTGGCTTTGCAGTCCTCCTAAAAGGGGTTCCCAAACTTTGGGGGCTGCATTTCGAGCTGGGGGTCCCGCTGGGGGATTTTCCCGTTGCAATGTCGCTGGTGACCCTGGCTGTGAGATACGTTGGTGCATTGGGCCATGGGATGATGGAAGAAGCCATGGGAGATACAGCCCCACACACACTCAGAAGAAGGCTGGGGACTTGGTACATCTGCTCTCTGCTGGGTCAGGCTGGTTTATTCTGTCCCCGCAGTCAGCAAAGCCCCTGAGCCCTGTGCCAGCTACAGGTACCCGGGGTTGTCCTCGGTCACCAAACTGCTCTGATTTTTCTAACTCCTTTCACAGCTGTAGCCTAGTTGAGACAAGATCAGTGCAGCAGCGAAACGAGGTTGTGGACAGCTTTGATATCCCCTTCTCATAGTCTGACTTTTTTATACAGGTGCTGATGGCATTCTTTAGGTTTTATATAAATCTGTTTTCTTGCTTCACCCCTTGATCCCTGGCTCATGCTTTTATTAAATGTTACTGCACTGAAGTGCATCTCTTCTGTTGCCTGATGTGCTCTTTTTTTGTTGTTGCTGTTTTGTTGAGTTTGTTTTCTTGTGGTTTGCATGGATTTTCTCACTGCAGTCGGCACTGAGATTGATTCACATCACGCGTGGACCTGTATCAATCTCGGCCACCTCTTGACCTGGCACAGTGTATCTCCCAGATTTGATTCCTCATTTCATTTTCTGGGCCTTTTCCCTGAGCAAGAGCAGGTTTGTAATTGGGGGCAGAGAGAAGGTGCCAACCTGGATGAGTGATGGGGTGACCTTCCTTGAGCAGCCCTGCTGGGCTCCCCTTGTTAAATCTTGCTGGTGCAGGGGTTGCCCTTGCCAGACCGGTGCTGCTCCTGGAGGTCAGCAGGGACGCAGGATGCGATTCAATGTACAAAGAGGTTTTCCCCAGCCCTTCATCTAGGGAGTTATCTTTTCTAGTAGGTTTCCTTAAGACTGGTTTACCATTCTTAGTTGCTTTCTGCATTGCATGCTGTAAGTTTAGCAGAAGTGCTAAAATTTGATGCATGGTCTTGGGAGAGCTTGTTTTTGGTTTTTGACTGTTTTTAAATGAGCAGGTAATAGTGGCCACTAGGTTTAGGTGGCAGCAGTGATTTGAGTGCTGAAGTCTAATAAACTGACAGTATTTAATTTAATTTGATTTAAAAGCCACAACAGAGCTGCCTTTTCTTATTCAGCAGGCTGCTTTGCTTCTCTTCTCCATCTCCATATTCAAGAGAAAGTTTGGAAGCTTGCGTGGAGTTAAAAGGGAAAATTGTATTCCCTTGCCCGCTAGGATTTACTGCTGCCTGTTGCGTAGATGAATAAACCCATTTGTATCTAGAGAGACATTCTTCCCTGGGAATGGCGTTAGACTTTATCGGCTATTTCTCACCACGTTACAATTGCTCACTTGGATAACTGTCATGAGAGATCAGTCTGAAAATGTATTTTATTCCTCTTTAGTTTTTACTCTTGAAAGGTAGTTTCTTCAGACAACACAGTCAGTATGTCAGCAATATTTCATCTTCCTAGCTTATTGTTAGGCTCTCCCAAGTACAGGCTACACTGCTTAATGAGGGAAATTGCCAGATTGACTGGAAAATGTAACTTCAATAACATCATTTCGGGCACTAGAACTATGGAGAAGTAATAATCTCATTGACTTTGTTTCTGCACTATTCGTGTCCCTCGTGTACGAAATTACTGCAAATAAAGCGTGTGGGCAAATGTGATCTGTAAGAGGGTGAGGAGCCGTGTGGTTTCCCCTATAACCGGGTCGTTCCTAAATATAAACTGAGGAAGCTGTCTGAAAATGCCTGGGAGGGTGAGAGGGATTGCGGGAAGTCTCTCTCCCTTTCTCTCTTTATTCTTTAACACTAGAAATTCAAATCTATCTGGGGAGTGCTGAAGAAAAGTGAACTGGAGAGGGCTCAGTGAGTGAAAAGAGACCTTTTTGGTATTGATATTTTTAGAGGATGCTTTGGGAGAGGTGCATAGAAGTGAAGATGTTTGGGTTTTGTTTGGGAAAGGCTTTTTGTGCTGAAGACTATGCTATGCTATGCTATCTTCAAGCAGCGATTAATAAGCCTAACTTAATGCACAAAAGCATATCCTCACCAGAATGGGAAAAGAGTTGTCCCTGATATTTTTAAACTAAAGAAAGAAAAGAAATCACAGATTACTTCAGAAGAACATACTGCACTCTTTTGTGAGCAGAAGAGCAAAAGAACCCTTATTTTTAACAGTATTGCAACCAATATCCCTTGTTCTCGCTACCATGTGAAGAAACACAAGTGGTGAAGCTGGTCGAGAGCTGGTTTGCACAGCAGCTCTTTGCTTTGCAGAGAGCAATAATTTGGGTATTTCCTACTCAAACCTCAATTTTAATGAACGTTACAGGCCTATAACCCTGTTCCAGGCAGCTCTCTCTCCCCCCAGGTTGATGGATACTGGCCACTGGTTTCCAGAGATGCAAACGGATGGTAGATGGATGGATGTATAGACAGCACAGGAAGTTCATTTTCACAGAAAAACAAGGAAAAAAGTGGAGCTGAATTTAAGAAAAAAATTTTAGTGACTTTTTCAAATATTTTTTTCCTTCTATCTCTCAGTACAGCTTGAGTGGAAATTAAGAACTGCTTCCAGGTCCTTTATCGCACGCTCCCTCAGATGCGCCGATTAGATAAGTAAGAGTTCCTCTGCACTGGCTTCCAAAGCAATAACGGTGACAGACAGTGCATTGTAGCAATGTCTCAGGTATATTAAAGACATGACTGCAGATTCTTAAATCGTCTCCGTTTCATTTCTTCCCCTTTTATGCTTTTTTATGGAACGTCATGTATTTAAAGAAAGCATGAGGGGTACCAGATTTTGGCATTGCAAGCCGGGTCCAGCTTTTATTCTTATCAGATGGGACTTAGATCAGTCCTTGGAAAGTATTTAATATCCTGTGAAAGTTGATGTGTGAATTAAATCTTTCCATAGCCTGGCTTATCTGCAGAGCCAACTCAAATGGGCTTTGTGTGTGCACACACACAAAATTAGATCTTCTGCTCATTTACTAAAAGCTGAAACTCTCTTCACTTCTCCATAAGAAGTAGGAATCTTCTATCAATGTTATGTATTTGCTGAAGGTTTGCAAAGGGGAAGAAATATGCTCTGGTATCCCTTGGAAGTCAACCTGCTCGCTAACAGAGGCATGTTCTGGCTCTTATCTTGGTCTCATAAAGGCTACTGCTACGTAAATAACTATCTACATCATTTCTGGTTGAAAATGGTTACTCGAAACAAATTGTTCCTTTAAAAGTAATTTTGGTTTCTTATTAAAAAAATAATAAACACAAGAACAAAGCATGGAGTTTTCTGTTGAACAATAGGCTGTTGTATCTTTTATAGATCTGTTTCCTGTGAAAAATGCAGCAGGTGGTTATGAAATTACACATGCCTTAGAAGGGCTGGTGGATAAATGAATACAAACTTTAGAAGAAAAGAAGGGGAGATGTGGAGGGTGTGGGGAGATCCATTTCACGTTGTGTGTGTCAGGGAGAGCAAGTTAAGAGGTACAACTTCCTCTTGGAGTAACCTCAAAGAGAAAACATTCCCACAAGCCCTCGTCTTCTGTGTAACACATGAATATGTGGTGAGGGGGTTTGTCGCCAGTGAAGGGAAAAATATGAGGCTCCTCTTCACAACAGCCTCTGCCATTTGTACCACAAACTTACTGGTGCGTGTATTTATGAAAATAGGGAGGGGCTGTTCCTAGTATAACTTGGTCCATTCCAATCTGAGCTCACTGGTAAAGGGAATTTTTTTAAAGAATCTTCCTGGTGCAAAGAAGAGTTTCAAGCCCTGCTTAGGTCTGGGAGGCTGCCATAGGAGGGTGCCCTGTGCTGATGGGGGTGGAGATGAGATCTGTGATGGGCGCTAGGTTTTTCACCCACATAACCCCAATGCCCCACTCCACCTTCTGGAGAACAGAAAGCCAGAAAACCCTGGGCCTTTTAAAGGCCGGGGATTTTTTTTGTATGCAGCGAGCAAAACAGTCAATGTCATGACAATGAAATTGTGCTGCAGAATCACAAAGCAAAAGTGACTTTTTTTTCTCCTTGTTTTTGGGCACTTTGCAGGAGCACAGGCTGCTTTGCCTGAGGATTTAGTGTATTTGTTATTGTACGCTTGGGCCAGTTTTATGTAGGGCAGGATCATGAACCGTAGCTCAACTTTTGCAGTATTCTGGGAAAAACAGTCTGGAGGTTACTGGCAGATGTTTTCATCCATTTGTTTGGCTTCAATGTCTTTATTTCTTTAACTTTTCTGATGCAGAGCTGGAACATTGCATTTCTGGAGATGGGAAAAGAACCGAACATCTGTATTGGGCTTAATGAACTCATGTACAAAAGGGCCTAAGGAGCTTTGGATTTAGTTGAGCAGAAGAAAACTTAAGCCACCTGCTGAGGAAGGCTCAAGGGAGGTGGGATCTTCATGGAGAAACAGTCTTGCCTGAAGCGAAGATATGGAAGGAGCTCTTGGGCTGTGGTGGACTCCGTGATTAAGTAGTTTCAGGAAAATCATGCAATCTGTTCGTAGCAGTATTCCAAATGGGCTTTTTTGGTTTCCTGTCCCAGCCTCTCTGGATCTTCTTGTCTCTTGTGTTAAAGGCTGAGTGCTTTGAAGATGGGAGGCTGCTGCTGATGGCTGATGCAGCCATCTCCGACCTGCTGCGAGGGTGTAAAATAACCCAAACCTCCTTTTGGGGGATGTGCCGCAGGTTTGGTTCTGTAGATCCCTGGAGGTTTGGTTGTGTAGATCCTTGTAATCAAACCCAAATCCATTACTGGTGCATAAAATGCCACCAGGTGTGATGCCACACGGAGCACCAGCCTGGAGAGAGGTGGGAAGCCTCACATTACTGTCCCCATCCAACAACGGGGGGCTGTGTAATTTGGGAGCTAAACACCAATTTGAGATTCAGAACAGCTGCACATGAATCTATCTTTTTCCCTTCCTCTCCTTCTAGTAATACAACAACTTTTTAAAGGTGATTAGGTGCCTAAAGATACAGATAGATGGTTATAGCCTGTTTTTGAAGTACACGTCTGCATCTTCAGGCACCCAGATATCTTTAAAATCCCAAGTCCTGGAGACCGTAGCCCTGAGGCAGCTGCTGTTTGAAGCATCATTGGCTGCCTGACCTACCCTCACATACCCCGACTGCTCTTTCCTTGACCTACAGAGATAACTCTCCTCAAAACAGATCAAATCACACTTAGTTTTAGTCATTTGGGTTCCTGCTTCCAACCTTGCGCTTTTATTCTAGCAAAAAATGCCAGCTTGCCTTGCCATGAGCAGCTTTTTGGTTCTTGATGCTGTTTTAGTATTTATTTCTCTAAACAAGGAGTGCAATTACCCTATGGCAAAATAACTGTCTCCAACTGCCTTTTTTTTCCATTAAACAAATAGGAGGTTTTTACCTCTTGGTCTTCTCACAAGATTAATGCACTTTCTCTGCAGGAACTGTCTTAAAGCAATCTAGGAATCCGAGCAACTTGCAGACAGCAAGTCTAATTGTCGCAGAATCTTATTTAGCCAATGCCGATTTTCATTAAGAGGTGATCTCTGTTAATAACATAGACTAATAACTCTTCTAAATGAAATAAAAAACCCTTCTTTCCCCCCCACGCCCCCCCACAGGCAAGGATAATGAACTCCTAAATCAGTGCTCTTTCTGAGTAAGCTTTTTTCTAACCAGAGGTTGGCTTGAGACCGAACTGATGTCAGGAGATCCTTGTGCCTGTGCTCACATCCCCTTGGGAATTTCACTAAGAAAAGTCATGGTGGTATTGAGATTGATTTTGCTGCTGGTTGCTACAGAGAGAGAATTTGGCCCAGGCTGTCCCCACTGGCTCTCTGAAAGCCGGGGTGTCTCAGGCAGCAAGTCAACCTTGGTGAGAGTTCAACAAATGGGTCAAACAGTTTGGGAAGCCCAGGGATCCCTGATTTAGGGAAGCTGTGGATCTCTTAGGAGTTACGGTTTATTTAAGTGTATACAGCTGATCCCTGCAGATCAACCAGCTGGGTGATTAATGGGCAAACAAGCATCTTGGTTACAGTGGGGATTCCTGTTTGTACCCTCAGTTAGAAGGAGCGAGGAGGTAAATTCAACCTTACTATTAGACCTAAGAGAATCCACATCGGACACAGCCATGGGGAACTGGGAGACCAGGTTCTGCTGCTTGTGGAACAACTTGTCTTTTCTGTTGGTTTCCTAGTTCTTAATCCAAAAAAGCAACAAAACCCAACCCAAACACATGGAAATGGCTCTCAGAAGGACAGAGCATGGGGACATTGCACAGATCCACTTCTCCCCACGCCCCCAGTTAACTGGGTTGATTCCCTTCCTGTTTGCATTTCAGTTATTGACAACTGTTACCTCTTCCCCTTTCTCGTCTTCTACCCTAAAGCAGGGGGCAGAAGTAGAGAATGTCCAGAACATTAAGTGGTGAAAAAGCAGGAAGAAGTGGTGGTGCTGGTGGCCGAGCAGGTGACAGGACCTTTTTATGGCTGTCCCTGGAGCTGAGGTGCCAAACGGAATGTATGAGGGAAGCAGCAGAGCGCTGGCTATACAACCCCATGCTGATTAACCACCGAGAGACTCATCTCTGGCCAGTTTTTGTTCTCCTTGCTGCTGTCACTGCCTGTCTGGTACCTCCCAGTCTGATCTGGACGGGGAGGGGAGGATGGCTGCACCTGGCAGCTGGGGACACTGGTTTCCCAGGCAATACACTTAGTGGTGAGGTGCTGAGACAGGGAATGGAAAACAAAATGGAACAAAAACCAAACCAACAAACAAAAAACCCAAACTGACAAAAAAAACCCACAAACACCCCCTATATACAAACCAAACAAAAAAACCCAAAGCAAAAAAACCAAAACAAAACCAGAACAAACAAATACTAAACAACAGAAACCCCCACAACACCACCACCAATAAAAAACAACGGCAACAAAAAATGAAACACCTGAGTAAAGCAAGAGCAGGCAATGAAATAGTTCAAATGTCCCCTCACCTTCCTCTCTCTCTTTTAAAACTGAATTTTATTTTTATTTTGCGCCATCTCTTTCACAGTTGTGGCCGTAGCTCCTCGCTGTGCTGCCCTGAATCCCATCTGGGGTTTCCCTTGAGGAGGAGGCAGAGAAAGACTCAATCTGCCAATTTTCTTCTATTTAGGCGCAAGTTCCTGGGAAATACCTGTATTTTGCTGACCTCTTCCCCCATTTCATCCTTCCTGGGAAAACCTGAGCCACTTTCCATGCTGTCTGTCAAGGGGACGGTGCCTCCAATGCCTCTTTAGCTCCTGGGTTGTCTTGCCTGGAAACCTGGATGCTACTGGCACAATCCTGATTAACCAGGGACAGCGTAAAACGCACAGTGCCCTGGCTGGAGGTGACAGGTTGCACCATTGCAGCACCATGAGGTGTTGGGAGTTTGCCCAGACCTTCCCTTCTTCCTGCCCCTGGTACTTCAGCTAAAGCAAGGAGATGTTTTTCTTCCTCCTTCATCTGTCTGATTTGTTTTTGAGGGAATGAGATGGGACCTCAGTGCCGTGTGTGTAGGGGCAGGGACTCGGGAGCTCTTCTCTCCACGGTGTTAGCAACAGATTGAAACGGGAAAAACTGTTCTCAGAGAACTTACGGGACCTTTTCTATATTGTCACAGATTCCCATGGCATCAATATATGCAAAGTGTTGCACTCGTGGTTTTATTGAGCGTTTTGTGTTCTTGGCGAGCTTTTCTGAGAGATCTAGAGCCAGCATTAACAGCACTATTTGAAAATCATCAATTACACCATGTTTTTTCTTTGGAAAATTTTCGGACCACTTGGCGTGAGAGAAGAAGCTTGAAAAATATACCTCTAATGGCTCCAGCACTGATTGCTCGCAAAAAAGAACCCACACTGGCTTTAAAAAAACCCACCGAGGTTATTTTCCCAATTTTAGGGAGTAGAGGGGCTCATGAATTTTCAGTGCTTGGGTTGGGGCTGTGATTTGGGCCAACTAAGCAATCAGGCTGGTTACCAGTCTCACGTCTGAACCGATGCTGCGCTAGGCAGGAGAAATGACTAAGAGAACAAAGAGAGGGAATTCATTTTTTAAAAAAACAAAGCACCACCCCCAGAAAAAAACAACAAAACCAATCAACAACTCCGAAAAATGTGACTCCATTAATACCGGCTTGAGTGGCAGAGCAGGAAATCGGCTGAAAATGAACAAAGAGCGGCGCAGCAGGGATGCGAATGCAAGCAAATGCCAATTCACACCTCGGCAGGCGGCATGTGGCAGCTTCCTTTCCTGTTCAAACGTTTTAGCCAGATAATGAGCGAAAATAACCAAACATTTTTTGCATAATCAACTGAGTTGGGTAGGGAAAAGCAATGAGAGGAGGGGGCATGCCGTACTAATTATTTGCTGGCTGATAGGGCTGTCACTGAAGCAGCGCAGGACGGTGCTGGGGGACACGTTGCTAACTGCCAAAAGCAGCTCGAGTCGCTGCTTTTGGCCTTTGGCTGGTGGAAGAAGCTGTTGTTAATGCACAGGTAACCTGCTTCCCGACATGGTAGCCAGGACACGTTTGCCAACAGCTAGTGGGGTGGGGAGGGTAAGCGTTAGCAAACTGCGGTTTCATATCAGTCGTGATTGGGGCTGCGCTGGGGAAATGAAGCACAGAAGGGTGCTGGTGGCCGTCTGGTCCAGGGCGGTGTGTTTATGTGAAGCAGATGGTTGACTGCTTTACTTTGCCAGCAGATTATGGAGCTGGCTTCAAACCGTCTTGCGTGGTTTCCCGGGAATGCAGGGATCCCGTCTGCGGCAGAGCGTTGCTGCCCTGGGCGCGTGAACCTGGGGTCAGAGCCGGCAGCGGTGTTGTCGTGTGGAAGGCGGCTGCACGCTGGGGTGGTCCTCACTATCCAGTGTGACACTGATGCTCTGGTGACATTGAGAGGATCCAGCCCTGGATGTCTCAGGGTGTTTTGCAGGTGCCTTTTGCAGATTCATCTCACGCAGGGTATCCTGAGTTTGGGTTTGGGATTCCTCCTTCAACGTGCTGCTGCATTTAGGAGGTTGTAGCTGCTGGGCTGAGTAATGTGGGCAAGGAGTAGTGGGATCAGTATTGTCCTGCAGCTCCCCTGGGAAACACCACCTTGCTTTGTACTCCCAAACCATCCCTGTTTTCAGACTTTGCAGTTCTGTATGGCCTGGGGTGACAGAGAGAGGGTAAGGCAGGATATTAGGGAAAACCTTTCCAAGAGAGAAATGAAGATGAATGTGGTCAACAGTGGCAGAGATTGAAAGCTCTGAATCTTCATAATTATCAAACAGCTACTGAAGAACTGAAGAAGAGATGGCATGCTGGAGCTAAACTGTCCCAAGTAAATTAAACTTATTTCCATAGTCATTAAGCCCAGATTAACCTTGACCCTGGCTTCCCCATCACCCTAAGAACCTTTGTTGTGAAAAAGGCAAATTTTATTTTCAAGTCTCTTACTCTTAGAGCTGATGCCAGGCTGTTCCAGCACCTATCTGAAATCAATGGCTCACTGTGGTGCTTGCTGTAATTCTGTAGCCAAGTGCTGCTGTTTTCACTGTCAGCATTGAGTAACGCTGTGAGATCTCTGCGGTCAGGGCAGTGCTGTTTGATCCAGCATGTTCTTCCCTTTATTTTTTGAAAGTCAAAGCTTTTTTCCCCCTGTTTCGCAGAGGTCCTGGCTGCTTGGTTATTAAGGTTCAATGTGTTTTGGCAGCAACGGCTTGGCATAGCTTGGTGATGGTGTAGTGCCAAGTGCCAGTTCTTGCTTCATGAGCAATCTTCAGTTTAGTGGCAATGGAGAAGCATTCAAAGTGATGCAGGAGAAGAGTCCAGGGTCTGGACATCTGCATTGTCCTTCTGTGGGCTGCAAAATTTGGCCTGAAAAGCTAAATGGTGCTTATTTTTCAGCTGAAACTCTTTTGTGCATTGAAAGTGCAGGAATTAAAACTAGATTTTTTGGGGGGGGGCGAACCTTATTTCATTTTACTTTAAAAAATGTTCAGACCCTTGAGCAAAATTCATCTCGTAGTGGTTAAGTGTAACCCATGTGATTAAATTTATACCATCAGACCAGTGTCTTGAATTGGGCTGAACTAAGGTCGTTGTTCCCTTTGCATGCAGAGAGACAAAAACTTTTCTCTGTAACTTAAATGTAAATAAGCGCTGTGAACAGGAATAAATTGATAAGATTTTCAGTGAACCATATTTATACCATCATGCGCAACTTCTAAACCTTCACAGTTACTGAAAACTTGGGAAGGGCAATCCAGGAACGTGGTCACTGAGAATGGGAGTTATTTATACTACATGGTTACTGGAAAATATTGATTGGAAAAGCGTCAGCTTTTTAGGAAATGCCATAAAAATAGACATGTTAGATGGATGGCAATGAAATCTGTAGAAGCATGCTCCCTTCTCTGCAGATAACCTCTATGCCGTGTAGGAGTCTTCCAACACGCAAATACAAAGATGTTGTAATACTTTTAATTTAAAATTTTAACCTATGCTGGATGGTGCATTTATAGTGCTTAATACTATTTTCTCTTTCCTTTGACTTTCTTTTTTTAAATCACTTAAGAGAAGGTGCTCTCTATATTGTGCAGAGGCTGGAAGAGCAGCAGGAAAATGTGACTTTGAAATAATGGGATCTATAAGAATAAGCAATTTTGTTCAAGTATAGTGATTTAGTGCCCTGTTAGTGTCCTGATGTATAACTCCATTTCCAAAGACCGTAAGTTTCTTCACAAGCATAATGACAGACTTAAAAATTGTGAGACTAATGCCACAGCTTTCTCTGTCCTCAGCTGTTCCACATAATTACAGGAGTAAGGGAATTTTTTTTCCTCTCCTAATGGATTAGCTCCAAGAGGAATAAATCAGATAATGTTATTGCCTTCTTGTTTCTTTCCCTCCCTCTCTAAAAAGTGAGATAGCCCACATGGTGCAGTGCAAAGCCAGAGCTGCTATTGCTTTTTCTCGCCTATAGTCTGTGATATAGATGTGATCCCAATTCTGGAGTCACCAGGACAAACTCTTTGTAGCGCTCTGGTTGTGTTGTTCATTGCTTTTTGGTACTAATTTCAGCTTCTGTGTTGGTTTTGCTTGCAGATGATGGCCCTTACTCGAAGGGGAGCAAGGACTCCGGCGGGATGGACTCAGCCTTGGTCTCCAGGAGGCAAAGCATCCCAGGTAAAGGTGGGGATCAGCTCCTGCTCCAAAACATCCATTATACTTTACCTGGCTACTCCTGAAGTGGGCAAAACCCCCCCAAGCCACCCATTTGGTGCATCTATCAGCAAGGCAGTGGTAGTGACCAATCTCGGTGAGTGGTACATTACTGCTGCAAATAGTCTGGTGTGGAGCTGTTGCTGGTGGTTACAGGGAGCTGGGAAAGGACTGATTCCTGGGCAGTGATGACACCCACAAAGAGGAAAACAGCAGCAAAGGAGAAAGGGAAGAAGCGTTGCCACATCCGAGCTCACCGGGTTGGGAGGGAGAGTGGCAGTATCTGGCAAGCTTCGTATTTCCCACATATGACTAAGTTTGTTTTGCTATTTAGTCAGTCACAGCACATTTGTGTGTGAGATAAACCTTCCCGTGCAGAAACAGCCCCAGGAGCTGAAGAGGAAGTGGAGAACTGGGGTACGTTTGCTGCTGGTGGTGCTGGGCTTTGTCTGCCAGCAGCTTTGGATGGGCTGCTCTGGACAGCTCGTCTCCTTCCTAATAAAGCCTGGGGCTTGATTTTGGCTTCTGATCATTAATTGGCCCAGTCACAGGTTTGGTTTGGTGTGTCATAGGGGATGTGGAGGAAACAGGACCCTTTTGCCATTGCTTCATCATTCAGCAATTTTTTAGGGTATATACTGCACGTTGCCACTGTACTGCAGCCCTGATGGAGAGAGGCTGAGTCCTCACTCCTAAGAGCCAATATGTCCAATGACCCCAGCTCAGGGCATCTCAATGGCAAGCGCAAAATTCAGGTGTGATCTTCCTGCCCTGGGATGCTTTGAGCAGCGAAATTCAAGCTTATATGCCAATAGAAGGAATACAAGGCTGTTATCATTCTTAAAGACTGTGTCTTGAAGGACCAGTTCCTGCTTAACCAGTTCGCTTTTACATCTCTCTGTGTGCGTCTATAATAGCAGCAGTAGATTTATAGAGGTGTTGGTCAAAGCCCCTTATTGCTTACCTTGATAGATAGTTCTTGGGGACTTGCCTTTTTTCGGAGCAGCAATTTCTCCTTGAACCCATAACAATGGGTAATTGCACTCTGGGAGTTCTCATTTTAAACACTTATCAAGGATCAAAATTAAATCCCGTTGAGGAGCTAATAATCTCCCCTTGTGGCACCATCTGCGCTGATCAGTCCTGTCTGTAGTTGAGAGGAAATTTGCAGGATAGTGCCGGATGGTGTTCCTTCCAGCACGGCGGGGAGCCCCCACAAAGTTTCTGGCAGCCCCTGGGATCCTGGGCTGGTGAATTGAAAACTAAGTTACTGTAGTTGGCAAGGGATCAAAACTGAGTTTAAAAAGCAGAAGCATTACGGACCTGACGTCTCACAACGAGCTGCCAGTGCCACGTTAAATGGGTTTCCAGCAGTGCCTGAATGCCTTCCAGACTGGCACTAGATTGCAAAGAGGTTCCCCACTTGCGTTAATCAAGTATATGGATTATTCTTGGAAGTGTTTTACAAAACAGGTATTGCATGGCAGGACTCAAAGTGAGGGGCAATTTCTGGTGCCTTGGTGGCATCACGCAAGGAGGAAAGTGCTAGTGCCAAATGACACTGTGTTTTCTCCCAGTGAAAGAGGATGGAAGGGGGAAGCACTGCATGAGCATGGATCTTCTGTGTCAATATGTTATTTCAGAGACCCTGCCATGCTCTGGAAATCATAGCGTGGAAGAGATTTCAAATGTTCCCTCTCCAAGTAGAACATCTCATTTAAGCCTGATGTGGTTTGCTGTGCAAACAACCTCCTGGGCCATTTGCAGCGTGGGTTTTATTCCACAGCTGCAGGACTGCTGATTGCCATGTGCTCATCACCACCTTCCCCTGCCACAGCCTTGGAGAAGGGCACCCTGTGCGAGGGGAACTGCGCTCCTCGTGTAAAATTGTGGGAGATTTAAACGCACCAAAGGTATCAGAGGTGGATGGATCATGTCGTTGTAGACAAATGCTGCAAAAGGTTCTTAGAGGAGGCTCTGGCAAGGTATGAAAGTCATCTGATTTGTCCTATGCTGGTCCTTTTTTGAGCAAAGAGTGTGAGCGCTGTCATGTGGATTAATATGGAGATGCCTTATGCCAAGTCTGCAGAGCTCTTGGACTTTCCTGGAGTTGGTGCTGGCTCTCCTGCTAACATTCTCCCCTCCTCTGTGTCAAATCCAGAAACTGGAATAGTTTAGGGATCATCCCCTAAGCCTGACCCTGCCATACACATTATGGCTTGCAGTGCACGTGGAACCAGGTTTTAAAAGTGACTCGTGTCTTCAATTCCAGCTGCAGATGAGGTGGGCGATATGGAGGAAGTTTAACTTAGACCAGGTGCAGATGGGTGGGAAACTGCTGTGAATGTGTGTTCGTGCCTCCCCGCTCCTTCCCCTGCTGGTGGCAGGATCCCACCCCCTCTCCACATTATGTTCTTTATGTCCCGACTGTATTGATGTCTTGTGGCATTTTTCTAAATCACAATTTTTTAAGAGCCACCCTGTTCTGTCCATCCAGGCAGCTACTGCAGGTCCACAGCATCCTCCTACATGGTAATTGTGACTGCCTGTCATGCAGCCCTCCTACCACCCACCCCACTCCATATCAAACATTTCTCAGGTATTGTCCCTACACCACTGCCCAGATGCCATCGCTCTTGGTTTTGAGTTCTTCCACTGCTACCAGCACCTTGAAACACCAAGATTTTGTCCTTTTGGAAGCCCTCACTCCTCTGCCTTGTCCTGCTTGGTCGTGCCTGCAAGACGTGCATGCAACACTTTCCCTCCACTGCTGCAGGTCCAACAGGTCAACAGGTCACAATTTCATTTTCAATGAAATGAAACTAACCATATAAATCATCCCAGGTCTGTTCTTCCACCACCTGTAGGAAAACGGTGTCGTCGGGATTGGGAGGAATGTGCTTTCCACTGAGATGTTTGTCTTCATTCCTGATCTTTCAGAGGAGTTCAGAGGGGTCACCATCGTGGAGCTGATTAAGAAGGAAGGAAGCACCCTCGGGTTAACCATTTCAGGTGGCACAGACAAAGATGGAAAGCCAAGAGTCTCCAATCTGAGGCCAGGAGGACTGGCTGCAAGGTGAGAAACCAAAATGGGATGCAGAGAGCACAGTAAAATTGGAGAGGAATAATTGCACGTTCTTACTGAATATCATAATAGATAAAATAGTTGGTACCCGACTGCCTGTTTTTGAGTGCCCCAGAATGCAAAGTTGTTGCTTCAGTAAGTAGAACATCTATTTTGAGTTACTTCTCATGCTCTGTGTAATTATGCTCTGAAGTTTTGTGTAGGGATATTTGGGATTCTGTGAAATTAGGCAGCCTTGTCAGGAGAGCTGCATGGTACAATACATCTTGATCAAGCTAAGTGGTTTAATATTGTATCTGTTCTGAATACTGAGTGTGTAAGTAACGTTATTGGCTCAGAAAAGGAATGAGAAAGAAAGACTCCAAGAAGCAGAGAAAAGGAAGGGGTAATTGAACAATTTTACAGAAACCAGGCAAGAGGAAAGATGTTTTCTTATTCCATGCTGGATTTTTTTTTTCAGACATCTCTTGGTGTGCTTCTCTTTGACTGATTGCTCTACATGAATGGGAATTGAGCAACAAAAAGAGAGGCTGTGAACACGTATACCGCGATTGTTTCTGTGTGTACAGATCTGAACGCTTGCCACCGGGAAGGATAGATAGCGTCGATTTTAGCACTTCTCTCTGATAGCAGGCACATGCGATCAGACAGCTGAGATCAGCCCAGTGCTGGTGGCTTGTTCAGGATGTCCCCCACTTACTAAAGCTTCACCAGGCACATCCATCCTGAGTGTAGTAGAGAATTTGTGCTACCACTGCTCTTATTTTTTTCCTTACTCACAGAAGCGACCAGCTGAACGTCGGGGATTACATCAAGTCGGTGAATGGCATTAACCTGACCAAGCTGCGGCACGACGAGATCATCAGCCTGCTGAAAAACGTGGGCGAAAGGGTAGTGCTGGAAGTCGAATATGAGCTCCCGCCAGCTGGTGGGTGCCTCTCGGATAACAGTACTCCCTTCTCTTGGCTGCTTTTTGTCCTGGGGTGCACATGGGCTTGCTCGTGCGTTAGCCGTCATGGCCATGGCAGAGTCCGGGGGCATTTTGACGTTCTGCCTTCATCTGCTCGCAGCGCTGGGATGCTGCGGAGCTGTGTGCAGCGGGAGCTGAGCGCTTTTTCCAGCACAGTGGGTGCCTGTTCATGCACACCGGCGGGAGATGGCTGATTAGCTCTGTCTTGCCTCGGAGTGACTCGGTGTAGCACAGGCCAATCTGCCTCCTGATGCTGCTTCAGCTTGTTTTTTTCCCTTTTAGAGCGTGACTATGGGAGGTTTTATTCAGTCCTAAGCACGTATTGCCAGAGAGAGCTGGGTCTGTTCAGCCTGGAGGAGAGAAGGTTGAGAGGAGATCTTATTGATGCTGATAAATATTTCAAGGGTGGGTGTCAAGAGGATGGACCAGACTCTTGTCAGTGGTGCCCAACGACAGGATGAGGGGCATCCAGCACAGACTGGAACACAGGAGGTTCTGTCTGAATATGAGGAGAAACTTCTTTACTTTGAGGTGCCAGAGCCTGGACCAGGCTGCCCAGAGCGGGTGCGGAGTCTCCTCTGGAGACATTCAAACCTGCCTGGATGTGACCCTGTGTGATCTGCTCTGGTGACCCTGCATCAGCGGGTGGGTTGGACTGGATGATCTCCAGAGGTCCCTTCAACCCCAACCAGTCTGTGATTCTGTGATCCTGTTTTTTTGAATGGTGACAAGTGCTGTTATTCCTCAAGATGTTTGAAATGTGATGTGGTTTCAGAAGGGGAGCTGAGGCAATCTGCTCGCCAGCTAAGGGTCTGTGGCAGAAGCTGGCAAGCCCAATGCACACGGCCAGGGCTTGTGTCCCGGCCTGGGGGACTGTGTGCTCTTGCCCCGGTTTGTTTGTACTGATTAAAACAAATTCCTTGATACAGTCTCTCATCACAGTCTTTCCATTGTGAAAATGATCTCCCCAGTTATTACTCATTCTGTTACCCAGATCAGTCAGAGGATGATTGGGCAGAAGAAATAGAACAACTAAAAATAAGATGACAGGAAAAACAAAACTAATGAAATCTAAATATTTTGCCCCAGATAGGAAGCTATCTTACGCTTCATAGCTTTGCTATAGCTTCTGCCTTTACCCAAAAAGTACTGAGTGTATAAATGACTATATAAAGCCCTAAGAAGAAAGAGCATAAATCTGAATTAGCTGAACCTCTGTCTGTCATCCCTCTGTGTTCTAGCTAACTAAACTTTAGTTCGCTTTTGCATACAACCCTGGTAAAACAAACAAAACCTCTGTGGTTCAAGTTTTCCGTGCTCTCATGCTCACTGGAGATGGCAGCTCTTAACTTTGCTCCTCAGCTGTGAGCCCGGCCATCGGGAACTGATGAGCTGTGCTTACCAACGAGAGAGAGCGGTGCCAATACCGCATGGCTCGATCAATAGCAGCGGCGCAAAATGTCCCCACCTCGCAGTGAGCGGGGAAGAGCACATTGAAACAGTGACTCCAATGAGATTATTGATGCTCTTTGTGACTAATCCAAACAAAGAGGTACCGCAAATTACAGAGAATTGTCAATTATTGCCGTGCTCCTGTTCATTGTGGGCTTTTATCTGCAGTGAGGGGTTGTTATTGCTGTGTGCAACCGCCTCTCTCTCTCATTCTCTTTCCCTGGGCAAAGAGAAGAAATTGAGTGCAATTCAGTCACTTGTGCTTGTGGGTTTGAATTTTTCTCCCCACTCTATAATTTCCTGCTTTGGAAGAGATCTTGCAAGTCCAAGTCTGGTTTTCAGGCCAGTATGTCGTATCACCTCTTTCATAAACAAGCCAAGTCCTGCATTAAACTTTAGCTTAGGTTTCCCCACTGCCCACTGATCTTACAAAAAGGCTGTTCCAGAACTTCACGCTTGGATGCTTAGGACAGAGACGGAATAGTTTCCGACCTCATTTCCGGATGCTTTATACTCTTTACTTGATATGTGAGTAACACCCATTAGCTGGGAGCCTTCTTGTGCCCTGAGCGTCTCCCTTCTGGAGGAATTCTGGGCTGTGTCCCTGTCAGCAGCCTGTGCACAGCAGCAGGAGCAGAGCACCTTTTGGGGGGCACACTGTGTTTTGCGGGTTTATTTGGCCTCACTGTAGCCTGGTCCCAGGGCTGCCTGCATGCAAGGCACTATCAGACCTCCACTGTACACCTTTTGGGTTAGTTTAACCTTAATTTGGGTGCTTGGCTGTGAGGACTGAGGTGGGCAGTGAGGACAGTGGGGAGATTGGCTTCAAAAACCCCCTCCGGAGCCAATGGGGAAATGTTGGTGCAGACTTCAGCTCCGATTTGCCAGGTTGAAGTCAAGCTCTCCATCTTTATTTTATTTATTTTTATTTTCTGATTATCCTTGTGGCCATTCATTGCACTTGGTTTGAAGATTAGGAATTGATCTTCTCGGAGTGGACCAGGCGTAAATGCCAAGTGCTGCTCAGGATGGAGAAGACTGGGAAATTGTCACATACTCACTGCAGTAGTTCAATAAATCATTAAATAGCAGGGGATGGCGAGGGACAGAAGCAGTTTTCTTTCTTTTTCTCTTTACTTTTGTACATTAAACAGTACTGTGTATTTAACATAAAATTACTGAATCGCCCCTAGGATCAGTTTAAAGGATTCACTTAATCTCTTTTAAAGTCAAAATATGAGAGGCAGGGTAAAAATACTCCAACCTTTTGCACTGAGGATTTGGGATTTTCATTTTCTTTAAGGTCAGCCAGTGACTTCACTCCTTTTCTGCTGCTGGTTTTTTTTATAAGTTTCCATCTGTGGCAGAAGCTTCTGGCTTTTGAGCAATGCTGAACACATTAAAGACAGTTGATAAACGAGGTGGTTTTACTTGAATGTCAGAGTATTAACCAAGACAAATTTGAGGGCAGATGCACAACACCGAGCTGGTGAAATCATCCCAAAACAGGATGGTTGGTTCAAATATTTGTGTCAGGCTTTTTTAACCTCCAGACAGGGAAAACACAATATAGATGTAGGGCTGGACTTTCATTTCATGCATTTTGGATAGATTTTTGGTATAATTTTGCAGAGTGGTGTGAAAAAGGCTTGGCTGGGGGTAACTGAATCTTTCTCTCTTCCTTTAGTGCCAGAGAGCAGCGCTGGCATTATTCCCAAGACCATCGAGGTGTCCCTCTACAAGGAAGGCAACAGCTTTGGCTTTGTGCTGAGAGGTTAGTGGCTTCTCCAGTGAAAAACGAGAAGGGGACAATCACTGGCAGGAGTGATTTGGGAAGTGGGAGGAGAAAAGTAAGAAGTCATAATTGCCCAGAGAGGTGGTGGATGAACCATCCCTGGAGACATCCCAGGCCAGGCTGGACAGGACTCTGAGCAACCTGAGCTGGTGAAGATGTCCCTGCTCATGGCAGGGGTGGCACTGGATGAGCTTTGAACCTCCCTTCCCACCCAAACTATTCTGTGATTCTATAAACCTCTGCTGAGAAGTGGAAGTGTGTCCTGGAGAGCATCCCATGCAGCCTCCAAGGACTGCTGGCTGCATAATCCAGGGCAGTCTTTTTGCTTTCAGGCTGTGTCAGCTGTTGTATGATTAATGTCTCTCCATTCTCAGCACTCCCATTCAGACTTTAAAACCTCCAGTGACTTACGGCTTTCCCGGTTTGATTACAGGGGGAGCCCACGAAGACTGGCATAAGTCCAGACCTCTGGTGCTCACCTACGTGAGGCCGGGTGGCCCAGCAGACAGGTAATGCTCATCTTGCATCTCCAGCATTTGCTTTCACAAGACAGACCAGCAGCTCTCGCCGTGCTCTTGGACATGTGTTCTTCTTGTTTTCCGTGCTGGTGCCCCCAAGGCTTCTCATGCTGGTGGTGTGGAGTGTCACAGGTTGTATAGGACCTGTGGTGTGTGGCGAGGATGAGTCTGGTGCTCATAGGCTTGACCCATGTGTAGGTGTTACAGTTATAAGAAAAAACTCCTCTTCTGGAGGCAGCCACTTAATTAACCTTGTGCAGATGAAGAGCTGATGTTGTGGTGGAAAGCAGGAGGCAGTCTATCTATTCCCATACTGCTAATTTAATATGATGGGCCTGGTACTATAAATAACCCAAACTACTGTCCCAAGGAGTGTTCAGTTCCTACAGGATCAAAGTAATTGACTTTTTTTTTAATATCTATATCTACAGACACACATCTATCACACTAAATATACAAGTATATGAAATATATATAGAAAATATAGATAGCTATATAAATATATATAGAGAAAATATATCTTAATAGAAATACATACATACACATATGCACAAAAGCTCCTTTTGCCTGTGGTTTCCTACAGGGAGGGGTCCTTGAAAATCGGGGACAGGCTGCTGAGTGTGGATGGGATCCCCCTGCACAGCATGACCCACGCCGATGCCCTCAACATCCTGCGGCAGTGCAGCCAGGAGGCGCTCTTCCAGATCGAGTACGACGTGACCATCATGGGTAAGGCCAAGAGCATTGCGGTGACATTTCCTCTGATTGCCTGGAAAGTATGTGAGACTAGACACAGTAACCAGGAGACTTGTGGAAAAATTGCTGAACTATGGGCTCCCAACGTGGGTGCAGGGCGTTGAGTTCAAAGCCGGCTTAGTTGAATGTATTTGAAGTGTCCTTATCCGATGATGTGTCTCGATGGGAGTGATGACTGGTTTTAGAGGAGGAGGAGAAAAGGGATTTTTCTAATGTAGGCAAAGAGGGCACAGGAGAAGTCAGAGTTAAAGGGGACCAGAGTGCTCTGCCAGTGCTGCAAATACCGCTGTTAAACATGTGCAGGGGACTGGGCTGCAAGCAGGCAGAGACTTGATGTGGCTGTGGCTTCGGTTCTGAATTTTGACTCTGCTTAATTCCAGAGCTATTCCCTTTCTTAGAACCTTTGGTTCAGACCTGCTTCTGAAATAAATGAGAGGCGATCAACTGATTAACCCCAAATAAGACAGAATTTACTGAGGATGGATATTTCTAAAAAGTGTTCTGCACTGTAGATGTTAAATTTCAGGGTTTGAAGGGCTGGTGTTATGTTTTTTTTCATTTGATTTTCAGTTTCAAGCCCTGGGAAAGGTTTTATTATTAGCTACTGTAAAGTCATTTTGAGCTGGCTTTGTGACACACAGCTGTTACTGCAGGGAGTGTCGTTAATGAGTTTAAGGTTACCACAGAGTCCGAAGCTGTATTGGTTCTGCAAACTCGTTGAGCGGTGCATTAGATTTTGATGTTGCATATACATCTCCAGAGGGGTTTTTGCCTCTGCTGGAGCCATAAGCTGGACTAGGTTGGAGTCTTTTCTGCAAATCTCGCAAACCAGTCCAGCATATCTGAGCCTAGGATCAGGTGAGGAATAGGAGTCTGTGATAGCAGGTGGCTTTCTGATTTGTCAGTGAGGAGGGAAATAAGAAGGATCTGCAGCTGAGAGAGTTTAATACTGTGCAACCCCTGAGGAAAGAGAGCTGTGAACGCCAGAACTCGCTCCATGCAATGTGCAAGAGGGTTGCACCAGTATAAGGCAGCTCCTTGTGCCTGCCCTGAGGGCTTTCTGCTTCCTTTTGAGTCTCCTACCCCCAAGCTTCCCCCTTCCTTCCAGCAGAAACTCCACAAGCGTGGACATACTGGGTCTCCCCAGGGGAGGAGGCTGCTGGGACCTGGGTACCACGGGGGCACATTCTCCACTGGGAGAGCTGGAAGGAAAACCCGATGCCTCAGCCACTGCCTGCGTGCTGCCCAGCTTCTGCCGCGCTACAGGAGCAGCTTTAGAAATGGGCTGGTGTTCATGAAAAAGAGGAAACACTGAAATGGTGGAAACCAGGAACTATCCAAACTCCATTTTCCACTTTTCTATATGATTGTGAGCGTGGTAACGCTGCAGTGGTCAGTAGGAGCTGGCCGTTCCTCTCCTGGCAGGCCGGCTGGGCTGCGGAGTTGCGGAGGGATTTTGCACAGAGCTGTCAAGTCTGAACAGTAGCAAGTAATTAATGGTGCATGGGAAATAGGCTGTCTTTTTGGGATTTTGTTGTTTGTACAATCCCCTGGCGCCTATGTTGCAGAAAGCTGATTGTTTTCAAACCTGACTTGGAGCAAAAATAGCCACGAAGGTGTCTTGGTATTTCTTCTTGAGTAACTCTCCCATGTAAAATGGTTAGGGCTGAGTGAACACAGAGTGATGGGAGGGTTTTATGCAGTGCTTCTCCATCTTGTGTTGCTGTACAGGGGACCACAGCCAGATACTTCCCAAGATGTAAAAACAGCCCCTTTCTTAGATAATTTCTGCATTGAGAGTGCTTCTCCCCAAGCCCGTGAAGGGATATATTTGCTGTGCTTTCTTTTAAGGCAAGATGATGCAGAATGTTTAGCTTAAAACAATCTCTGCAGACAGTTTTGCCAGGCAACAGCTAATAACTGCATCAGGAGATGAGTGCATCATCCCCAGATCACAACTGTTACAGACATTCTCTTTACCAGCCACAGGAAGATGATGAGGGAAGGGAAGAGCAGGTGCTGGAAGTAGTGTAGGGATGTTATTAGCCTGAAGGGAACACTCTTAATTCCCATTTTGAAAACTTGCTGGAGGGGCTGAGGGGGACATGTGGTCACACAGTTCACTTGATTTGTTATAAGAGCTGGCGACACCATGAAGCGGCGCTTGGCCTGTTCATCCCTAGGGAAAACGGGGCTTTTTAGGTTGTGCTCGCACTCTGCTGCAGCCACACACGCAGGGGTGGTGCGGGCTGACCCTCAAGGGGGGAAAGTTGTTTTTCTGCATCTGTCCTTGGTGAGAGACCAAGGCTGCTGTGGGGGAGTGTTGAATCACAGCGTTCCCCAGCTGTCTGCGTGGTTTCCCAGCCAAAATTGTGTGCTGAGGATGAGCTGCATGGGGCCACCCCGCTCTCAGTGTGAGGGACACGGCCGCTGCTTTGCCATCGCCACCGAGCATCCCCGGCTGTCGCGCTGTCACCGGGGAGGCCAGCGTGGGATGGGGCTGCGGCAGGCTTTTAATCAGAGTTGCTGCCATTTCTCAAGGCCACCAAAGGAATTAAATTAATCTGCCATTTGCATTTAAAAGGAATGCGAACTGGGCATGCACTTCCCCTTGGGCATCGGGAAAATCTCTGCCCTCTGCCAGATAAACGTTGCAATAAACAGATGCTTTCCTGTGGTGACACTATCTCACGGGCCTTTTAAAAAGAGGGGGGAGGTAAAAACAAACAAACAAAAAACCACCAACCAACCAAAACCCAAAGAGAAAACAAACTAACAAAACCAAACCGACAATAACAATGACAAAAAAACCCAAAACAAAACACGAAACCAAAACCAATGAGTTGATCAGCCAGAAACTGGTGGAGTTTGAATAGTTAGGCTGTAGATAAACTCTGTGTGCCATCACACCAGGCACTGGGCTCCAAGCCCTTAGGACTGACTCATGGAGGGGAAGCTCTCTGCCAGAGATGATGAATGAGCAAAGTGATTTGCTGTGTCCTTCTCCTCCTCTCCCTTCCTCTGACTGCTCCTTTGCCCATTTGCTTTTAGGCTGGAGTTTTGTAGGGCTGAGGGGCTCTCCTGCTGATGGAGCGGAGGGCTGGTAGTGTCCCGCAAATGGGTGACTGCTTGGCATCTGCTGAAGTTGGAGGGATCACAAGTTGCTGGGCTGTGTCAGGAAGGGGGCAGCTCCTTGGTTTGGTTCTTCTAGGAGTTTATGGTTTATTTTGTTTGTATTTGCAAGGAGGTTGGCTTCTCTTCTCTCTCCTTCTCCCTCCTTCTCTCCCTCCTTCTCCCTCCTTCTCCCTCCTTCTCCCTCCTTCTCCCTCCTTCTCTCCCTCCTTCTCCCTCCTTCTCCCTCCTTCTCCCTCCTTCTCCCTCCTTCTCCCTCCTTCTCCCTCCTTCTCCCTCCTTCTCCCTCCTTCTCCCTCCTTCTCCCTCCTTCTCCCTCCTTCTCCCTCCTTCTCCCTCCTTCTCCCTCCTTCTCCCTCCTTCTCCCTCCTTCTCCATCCTTCTCCATCCTTTTCCTTCCTTCTCTCCCTCCTTCTCTCTCCTTCTTCCTCCTTCTCTCTTCTTCTCTCTGCCTCCGTTTCCCAATCTGTAAAATGGTACCATCCTCCTCTGGGAAGCACGATTCATTGCTTGCAAAACATTTTCAAACCCTTACGTGAAAATCTGCACAGCCACGTGAGGCAGTGTACGTGGTTTTCCTGTTCCTTGGTAACAAAACCCTAGAGAAACGATGCAAGTTGCTGTATCCATATTGCACTCCATATCACTGGCCTCAGTGGTGCTTGCTCTGCAACAAGGTGATTTTTGGCCCTCAGCACATGTTGAGCAGCATTTGGGTTGAATATCTCATGAATACTGAACCTTCAGAACAAATACTTAGAGTCTCGGCTTGAGAGAAAGGATCTTGCTTTAAGTAAGCTGAGGTTTGCTGTGAAATGCAGGAGAGCTGCGGATACCTTTTCCATGCCAGGTGAGGTTGCAGCCATGCGTGATGGTGCAAAAACACCTCGTGATACCAAAGCGGCAACACGAATTGACTCCCTGCAGTAAGCTTATCGCATGGCCTGCCCTGGCCTCTTTGTGTTTCTTTTTAGATTAGCTTCAGTGTAATAGCCCCATGTTAATCACGCCTCACAAGTATTGCTAAATTGCAGACTTCTGACCTTTGATTTGAGCCAAATCTTTCCCTACAATAATAAAGAGAGGCTTGTCTAGTATTTCCCCAACAAGTGCCTCTATAAAATGGATTTGGAGCGATTGCCATTTATGCCACTGGAGGTAAGAATGAAAAGGGATGGTGGGATGGCACATGCTGTGTGAAGAGGGACTGCGGGCTGGAGGCAGGACTGTGATATCCTACAGTCTTATTGATACTTACGTCCTGCCATGGGAGAAGGTACCCAAAGCCCTTTCCTCTCATCACCACACTGAGACCCACGCTGGGAAACACTTGGTAAAGCTGAGAAACTTGAATGCCAGGTAAAACCTGGGTATTTTCCATGCAAAGAAAGCTCTACTACTCCAGTAATCTTTTTTTTCCATCATTTTTTTTCATATCTCCTTCACTTCAGCTGATGTAATATAAGTTTCTGTCCCTCTTCAGAGGGTATGTGTTGCAAAACCAACATATAGCTGGTGTTTGCTGTTGGAATTGATCCTCAGTCTCTTGGTGCTTCCTTTGCTACCGAAGGCTTAAGTGCACCTTCTTCAGGCTTTAGCTGGGTGCTTTCTGTGTGTTTGGATTGAATTGGGGCTGTGCTTTTTGCCAGCACCTGCAGGTCTCCCCAGCGGTTCTTCTCAACAGAGAATAAGCAGTGTTTTATTTGAAGCCTTGCGCAAACTTTAGTGTGGCTCATTCCTCCTCCTTCCTCCCCTGGGAGAAAGGGCACTGAGTAGACCAGAGCCTGAACATCCCCTGGCTGATCCCCAGGGAAATTCTGTCTCCAGAGACTCAGCATCTTCAGCAAATCTCAGGAAAGACCTCTCAGTAGCTTAGCTTCCGAGATCTGCATCAGTGCTCCTGTTTATCAGAGAGCAAGAATGAGCCATGCATCAAGTTTTGGAGCCAAGTAGCATCAGCATTTTTAGTGGAGCGTAGCTTTGGAGGAGAAAAGCCTTACTATGAATAATTAAGCACTAAGGAGGCATCAGGCTCTCAGAGGGCTCTGCTGGCCTTTCCTTTGAAGCGGATGGCTGGGTTTCTGTGAAGTGCTTTTGTGGGTGGTCAAACTACACATGGGAAGCTGGTTGTGGGTTGAGTGGTGGTGATAACACGTTTGGGAATCCAGCCCTTTCACAATAGCTTTAGGTAATCTGGAAGCAAATGTATAATAGAGGTGGAGGGAATTTCTGTCTAATCAGCCAGAGACACAGGCTTTCTCTTTCCTCCTGTTTCTCAGAAGAGATGAATAGCTGTGGTGCAGGCTTATGCTAACAGGTGCAAGTCTATAGGAGTTTCGTGGTCTCGCTTTCAGCATCTATTAAGCTTATTGCAGAAATGCGTCTTTTAGACATGAGTTACCCCTGTGTTGTCTGATGAGAGAGAGAAGGCTTTTGTGGGCATGCAGGTAGGTAGCTCTGTGTCTGCATTCCCGCTGTCACACGGGAGGAGCTGCAATGAGCAGCTGAGCCGATATTTCGAAGCTGTTGCCGAAGCACTCAGGAGCTGACTGACACACAAGACTTCTGGTTACTTCAGAAAGTGGGATATTGTTTCTCTGTGCCTTTGCCTTTTTGTTTGTTCAGGACGAAGCCCATAACAGTGACGTCCTTCTGATCTTCCTTTTTTTGTGCTTTTAATACTGTTGATATGACCGCTACACAGCCTTTGAGCAATTTCTTGGTCTTGCTATTTAACCCCAAGAAAAGAGGCAGGGGGTTGTGTCCATGAGTGAATTGTTGTATTATCTCTTCATTATTACATATAGTTAGTGCAAAAGCAATTTTGCTTCTTGAATTTACTTCTTTGTTGAGTTACCTCGTGACACAGCCTGCAGGATGTCCAGACTACAGGTTTGATGATACACATGGCAAGTCAGCGCTGTTTGCCTCCGCCCGGTGTTTAGAAAGGCTGTATGAGATGTGTCTTCACATGCTTCTCTTGTTTTGCAGATACTGTAGCAAATGCTTCAGGTCCTTTACTAGTTGAAATAGCAAAGACTCCGGGATCTACGCTGGGAATCACGCTGACAACAACCACACACCGGAACAAGCAAGTCATTGTCATTGACAAGATCAAGCCGGCCAGCGTGGTGGACAGGTACAGATCTGAACAGGCTGCTCCTAAGCTTGGCTTTTTCCTTTTCCGCTGCCTTTTTCCCCTCATTTTAGTTATATACTTTTCTTCTCTGCCTTGCCTTGAAATCGCCATGCTCACGTGGTTTTAGCACTAAGGGTACTAAAAATATCTAACCCAACGCCAGGGGACTCTCCTCATGGGGAATGAATGTAACTCAGTGCATGTGAAAGCTGAGCTCTGTTTTAAAAACCTCAGCTCTGACTGCCCTGCAGCTTTGGAATAGCAAACACCTATTCTGGAGACTTCTGGCTAGAGCCTTTTCCTGATGGGCAAGTCAGCTACTCACCCTTTACACAGGGATGCAGAAAGACAGGCCGTAATGCAGCCCTAGCTGTGGTTAGTTGTATTTTTGAGCTTAACTGCTGGGTAGTAGGACTTACTACATGGCTGCGTGAGCCTCAGCAATCCAGACTATCTGTGAGTGGGCACTACTGAAAACTTAAAAGATCTTTCTCAAGCCACCAGCAGCACTGGCTCAAGCATGAACCGTCTTAATTGGTATTTTGACAATGCTTAAACCTAAGGTTCAAATTGGAAGTCAAAAAAAAAGATGTGGAAACAAAAAAACCACGTGAATTCACAATTCACACAATAATTCACAGTTGGATTTTGTATATTTCTGCTCCCAACTCTAAGGACGTGGATTTTGGCCATGTGTATCATTACCTCGCTTGCTGTTTCCTTTGCAGATGTGGTGCGTTGCACATTGGCGACCATATTCTCTCCATCGATGGCACGAGCACAGAGCACTGCTCCTTATTAGAGGCAACTCAGCTTTTAGCTGCCACTTCAGAAATCGTCAAGCTGGAGATATTACCTGTTCACCAAAGCAGGATGCCTTTGAAGCCTCCAGAAACAGGTGTGTTTTCTGTGCAGACACTGTTGGTTCCCCTTAAAATTCACTTGAGGTCTCTGCTGGGGCTCTTGCTACTTTTGAATGCTGGCAAGAGACTCCAAAGAGGGACATCTGTGAAGAGGAAAATAAAGAAATAAAAAAGATGTTTTGATGAAATGTATGTGATTAGATGATGTTCTTCAAGGGTGTGAATAGGAAAATAAAAGGTAACATCTGTGCTTGAATGGAGAAACTGGAGTTGGGAATCCCAGGGCTTTGCAGTGCTGAGTGCTGTGCAAGCGCTTCCTTAGTACCTCAGATAAGAGATTTTAATGGAGAAGGAGGAAAACAACCTTGGTGCTGGCAAATATATTTCTAAGCTCAATTTTTGTTTGCTGGTGCCTGGGAAGGCTTTGTAAAGGACACATCGGTATCTAGGTAGGGTCCTGCTGGACTTCCCTGGGGGGCAAAGCTGTAACACAAGCATTCATCTGCTGGACCAGCCTGTTTGCACGGCCACTGTGTCTGAGCAGCCAGGAGTAGAGTGAATGCATCTGTAACTGCTGCTTTCCACCACCCCCATAAAGAAATACTGGGAAAAAAAAATCTGGCTTCAGTGAAATCAAGCCCCAAATGCCTGTAAATGTCATCAGGAATCCACCCTGGTGAGCATCCTTTTGTTTCTCTTTCCACCTGAGAGGCTGACTCAGGCTCTCATGTAAACCTCACTGTGAAGAGAGCCTCAGTACCAGCAGATTTGTTGCAAATCCTGCCTGCAGTTTTCTTACAGTCCATACTGGTGGTCTTGTAATTCAGGTATTTCAGGCATAACTGTTCAGTACCAGCCCCTTTTGCAACCATTTTCAGTCACTTGTCTCTTGGGGATATGCATTTTAATAATATTGGTGCACAGTAGCCCTGGGCACAGCTCATCATTCTCTTCTAGGGCAGTTTGGGGAAAGGAGGAAAATATCTGTGTTGTCTTATTTAACTTAATGCAGTGAAACATAAAATCTAATAACATCTCCATGTCTAGAAAGAAATCTCTCACATGTCCAGTCCAATTTGTGCAGAATTAAAGCAGTTTAGCAAAGGGAATGGATGACTTGACCTTTGTGCCCAAGAAAAAATGGAAAGCTATAATCCTTTTTCAATGGCTGTTAAAATGAACTATTCTCCTCCTTCCATTAGTGCCATGGTCCTAATCTTCTTTCACAATATTTGCATTCAGAAGCAACTCAGGAGGAGGAGGAGCTGTGGAAGGACAACTCGATGTGTTCAGAGCCTTTTTACCCAAACCTCCTTACACTTATCAGTTTGCTGTGGCAGAAATACAGAACAGCAACCTGGCAGAGCAATTGCAATGCTTTATTATGAAAAAATAAGGGATATAAGAATTGTTCCCACTTTGATCAAGCTCTAACACGTGAGAGATCGTAGGGAAGGATGCTGTTCATTCACAAGGCTGTTAGGAAGCAGAGGTGTGTGGTTGGAGATCAGTGCTTGGGCTTGGACCTTCACCAGTGCTGATGGAGATGGGTAAGGGAGGTGGTGGTGGGGATGGGAAGGAGAGATTGGATATTAGGAGAGAATTCTTCACTGCAAGGGTTGTCAGGCATTGGAACAGGCTGCCCAGGGAAGTGGTTGAATCACGACCCCTGGAGGTGTTTAATAGGTGTATAGATGAGGTTCTTAGGGATGTGGTTTAGTGCTAGAGTTAGGTTATGGTTGGACTCGATGATCTTGACGGTCTGTTCCAACTGGAATGATTCTATGAGAGCACATTGGACGAGAGAAGCAGCTCACAAAGCCGTGCTCCTCTGGTGTAACCAGCCACATCCCTGTGCAGCCTGTGGTGAGCAGTTGAAGAACTGCACCAAAGTTGACAAACCGTGTTAGAACTTAGGAGAGATGCTGCCTTCTGCGCCCAGTGCTGAGCGCCAGCTCCACAGGCTGCTTCTTCTGAGTTTAGGGAAACAAACTAGGGGCAGTAAGGAAAGAATGGGCCATGCAAAAGCAAACTGTGGTGGTTGGCAAGGGAGTGAAGCCTGGGAAAAGCAGCCAAAGAGAGGAGACGGTGCAAACGCATCCCTGCTCAGCGCCTGCGTTACTGAGTCCTTCCAGCACGTGCCTGTGTGGGGCTTCTCAGGATGTTTAAGTGTGGCTTCTCGTGTAACCAAAATCCGGTTATTGAGGAGGCAGAGAGGGATCTGAAGCTGCAGCTGCCATGCAAAAATACAGTCTAATGCTGAAGCATGGGATTTGTCAAACTGAGTTTGCTTTCTCTGTGGCTCCGGGGGCGTTTGGAGAGTTTGTGGGAGGATTACGCCCTGCTCACAAGATCAGCGGGAGCGGATGGTGCCCAGGAGCGATACTGGGATGGATGGGTTTCCTCAGGCAGGGATGATGTATGAAAGCAAGGGGAAGGCTGCTGCAGGTTCTTAATCACAGAATTTTCCAAAATCTCGTCTCCTTCCTGATGCGCTGACAGCTGAGTTTCAAAGGCACTTTTTTTCTGTTGTGTCAGATATGAACTAAGTATTTATAGACAAATGGGAGAGTTTTAATTAGTATAAATGGATTAAATGATTTTGTATATATGCCCATAAGCTCTATCCCTCATGTTCAAAGTATTTAATTTTATTAAGAACTTTCCTTTTTGTCAAGACATAGCTACTTTTTTAAATTTAGAGCTGCCTGGCTCTGAATTTACTTTTGAATCCACAAAATAGAAACCCCAGAGCTGGAAATGGAGTTTTTGAGACATTGATACAATAAGTGCTAAACTCACTAAATGTTTAGCAAAGACTAAATATGATCACTATATTGGTTGGAAATCCTGACCTAAATGATTTGATGCCTGTGATGCACACACACAAAATGGGTTTCCACTGTTAAAGGCACTAACAGATGACCTTTAGATGAGATCTCTGGGCGGACTCTGAATAAACCGAGTCCCTGTGCCAGGTGTGCACCCTCAGAAAACTCTGGTAGTGCCAGTCCTGGTGGAGTTTATGCCTATTTGGAGGATACAGAGCCTGGAGGAGATCTCGTCCTGGAAAGGTGGTTGCTGGTCACTGGAAGTGGTTGCGAGATGCAGAGGTCTGGGATAACTCGTGGCTGCAGTGATGCTCTGCTGTGCGATGCTGTTCATGCTTATGAATAAAAACAATCTTGCTCATTAACCAGCAATTCCTCATGGAAGAAAATAGACCCAAACAGTGTGGTGCAGAGATTTGGGAGAGAAAACCCAGTGCTGCTAGGTGAGGAAAACTGATTGACCTTGTGCTGGCCAAGGGCAAAAGAGGAATCGGTGAGAACACACAAGAGACCTGTGCCTGGGGAGGTGTCTGAGGCATTTCAGAGGAGACTTGTGACATTGTGACCTGATGTCGCAAAGCCACAGTTCCTGGGACAAGGGATTTTGGGGTGATGGATGTCACACTGCAACAGATCTCTGCCAACGCGCGCTGGGCTGGGGTGAGGGTTGAAGCTGAAGCAGTTGCATGGCCTTGAATAGAGTCTTCCGTGTTGGTTCCATGTTTTTATTTGCTGTTTGCCACAGCATTGGCATCTCTTTGTGTGTCGGTGGCCCTCCGTAATTGCCTTTAAGCAGCAGTGTATAAAATCCCTTTTGTTCTGATGAGCTGGAGGTGGCCCTTTGCTCTCCCTGTCTTTCATCCACGTGTGCACCCTGCCATGGGTTCCTGGCCAAGAGCAGCTGCTAAACAACCCACTGCTGAAGCCAAGTGAAGTGCTCAGAGCAGTCCTTGGCATGTGCAGAAGCCTTGTCCCTGGGAGGGCAGCTCTGGCAGCAAGGTGTGAAACAGCACAAGGAGGTTTCCCCAGTGCTGTCGGAGAACGCTGATGGCCTTGATGGGAAACTTGTGGCTGGAGGGATCTTTTGCACATCGCACAACAGACTGCAAATGGTAACGACACCTGTGCGCTGCCAGCATGGCTTATCAGGCCGCTGGCTCAGGATGCGGAGATTTTTATGGGGAAAGGGTGGATTTCTGCCACTTTGCATCAAGTGTCATGAGGTTACACAGGGATGTATTTTCGCTCCTGGTGCCTGAAACACTGTGGCTGGGTCTTGACTTGTTCAGAGCCAGTGTGAGGCTCTTTTCTACAGTCTCCTGGCTTATGCTTCTCACCTTTTCTTTCTCTAACTTCTCTCTGCCTGTGGTGATTTCTGCTCCCCTGGGTGCCATCAGTCAAGGTGCAGAAGAGTGACCACCACCACTGCTGGGACCCCTGTGTCAACTACTGTCACACCCACCACCCCGGGCACTGCAAGACACCCACTTGGAACCAGACGTCTGGACAGGATTACTGCAAATGTAACCTCAGCACATGATGTTGCCCCCACCCCTCCATGTGTTCATTCATTTTGTGCCCTCCGTTTCTTTAATACCCAACTCCGTAACCTGGTTTGTCACTCATTTCATCCTTGGTCACCTGGGGCTGTTACCACAGGTCCAGTGCTGAAGTACAGAACCAGTGTGTGCAGCCCAGCACACACAGATCCGGTAATAGCACTGAGAGCCGTGTGCTGGGCATCCTCTGTCTCCCATCCTCAAACCCCCCACCCCAGTGCCCAGTTTCATGTGGCAAAAACGAGTTGCTGTGGGACAAGGAGGGCATCTCTGGTGATGTGTAGTAATACAATGCATCCAGCTCAACCCTGGTGCCACACAACATGTTAGGAGCCAGATTATGGCTGCTTCAAAATCTGTAAACACACCTCTTGAAATAAGTAGGCTCTGTTCAGCCCCAAATTTCTTGTCTTATGGCAGTAAGACAGGGAGGAGGAATCATCACACTGTGTCCAAACTGTGGGAAGCAGACAAGGCAGCCCAGTTGCCCAGCAGCTCAAGTTCAAGCTGGGGTTTCTCTTTGTGTGTATTTAAGATTCATTAGTGCCATGGTGCCAACCTGCTGTTGGCTGCCCTGCATCTGTGATGTGCATCTCACCTGGTGGCCTGGATGTTGCAGTGACAGGCAGCCCAGCCATGGGAGTCAGTGCACACCAGAGAGCAATGTCCATCCGAGTCCAAGCCCACTCTCAGCTCTCCTGGAGCTACAAGTCCAGGACAACGTTCTCACCTTGTCTTGAGCCTGGGAAGAAGGAGATAGTCCAAACACATCAAGTGTTTGATGAACACCCATTAGATGAACCTGCTGCCGTGCTTCTCTGCGCACATCCTTAACGTGGTCTGTATCTCCCCAGCTCTGGTGGCTGCCAACTTCTCATCTCCCACCATGAACGCGCAGGGCTTCCCATGCCAGAACTCCAACACGCTACCTCGCAGCTCCCACCCCATGAGCCCCCGCACCACCATGCTGAGGAGGAGGCAGAAGAAGAAGGAGCACAAGAGCTCACGTAAGAGAGGCAGTGGGCTGGGGTGTGCATGCTTGCTTTGCTGTCCTTATTGTTGACGTAGCTGGGGTAGGACTGCTCATCTCAGCACGGTCAGTGCCTCCCTCATCCTTGGTCACTGTCCCCACCGGTGTCAGACCAAGGTCCACGACCAGACCTACGTTGACCGTGACCTCCCTGACCTTCTGCCTCTCTCTTCCTCAGTGTCGCTGGCCTCCAGCACGGTGGGTCCTGGCGGGCAGATAGTCCACACGGAGACAACAGAGGTGGTGCTCAGGGGAGACCCTTTGAATGGCTTCGGACTTCAGCTCCAGGGAGGCATCTTTGCTACCGAAACCCTGTCTTCCCCACCTCTCGTCCGTTTTATTGAGCCCGACAGCCCGGCAGAGAGGTTAGAGACCTTGCCCTTGGATGCTGATGGTGCTGCTGCTGAACATTTCATGGTTTGGTTTGTTTTCTCTCCTCAGAGGCTCATGTAGATATTTACTATCATCTTTGTAATATCTCCCATTCTTCACTGGGCATGGTTTACTGTCACTGCCATTTCTGCACTCGTCGGCTGACCGCGGCCTCCCTCGCATCCCAGGTGAACGTCTTGGCACCAGGCTGCGGCTGTTCTGGGAGGAGGAGGAAGGGAGCGTGTATCTGTGGGAGACAGCCATTCCCATTCCTTTTTATTTTTTGTTTTCTTTCTTTTTGAAAGATAAAGCTTTTGTCTGGGTGCAGAAAGGGGGAATATCTAAATAAGTGGGCCTAGCAAAGTGTTTTCTGCCGGTTTCATTGTAGCAGAGCCTAGCTGTATAAATTGGCTTTAAAGCCAAGGTTTTGAACTGCAGAGGAGGGTTCTGATCGAGGAGCAGGTGGGTGCTGCATTTAAGGACTCTTGCTTTTGCTCAATAATGCTGGGAAAAGAGCAGAAGGGAGGAGTGTCATTAACTGCTGCGTGTCACCCCTTGGGGACACTGGCAGCAGTGGCTGCTTCAGTGGCTGAGTCTCAGAAGCTCTGGCTGCTCTGGCTAAACTTCTCCCCATACCCATGCTGGCTGGATGTAAAGTCTGCCCAAATGTCTATGCGGGACAATGTAGATGCCATGTAGTGACGTTTTTCTCACTAAAGGGACCAGGTCCCAGCTTGGCTTGAGCTCCTGCAGAGTGGAAAGGAGAGCTGGTTTTGTGAGATGCAACAGTGAGGGGTGAGCTGGCACTTTAAAGCGTCATACTGGTTCCTCTTCCCACCTGTGATTTCCACTGGTGGCCCATCCTGCCGAGGGTGCCTGAGGTTCGGTGATGTGCCAGTGCTCAGCGCCTGCTGCAGACCCTTCGGGGGAGGAGACTCCAAGGGTCTCATCAGCATGTGCTGATGGTTGGTATCCTCAAGCCAGCTCGGCACAAACCCATGGGGAGTCACACATCTGGGAAAGCACCTGCAAAAGGAAATGAGAGTCCCTGATGTGCAGAGTGGTCTTGGTGTGGGATCTCCTCCAGGCAGCCGATGCAGGGGCAGGGGAAAGCACCAGTGCCCGGTGCTTGTGTCTGTGGGAGGACGGGGACAAGGGGCTGGCACAGGAGAAAGAGTTGTGCTGCGTGATGCAAGCTAAGAGAGCTTTCAAAAGCCTTTTATGCCTTTTGTTTGTTTGTTTTCAAACAGGGTTTAAAAAGGAAAGTGATGGTATTTTGGCTTGGTTGGTTGGGCTCTATTACCAGGGTGAATTTGGCTCACGTTGCAAAGCACCAAACTCCTTTTATAAATCAGGCAGCAACAAAGCCTGCTGTCCCAGGGCAGGAGGGAGATGTGCGACATCCTTTGTTTTATGCTCTTACCGAGCCTGTAGGAAAGCAAAGCCCCGTGGTGCGATCTTGCCTGGCTCTAATGTGCCACACGCACCGCTCTGCCTCTCGGCTGCCCACCCAGCAGGATTCGCACTCTCCTGGCTGCTGCTTTCTGGCAACAGGGAGCAATCCTCTCTGCTTTTGCAGCCTGGATTTGATTTGGGGATTAAATCTCCTAGACCGTGCATCTCTCCTCCCCAGCTTGAAGTGATAAGTGCACTGGCTTTGCAGCAAGGTGGAAAAGGCAGCTTTATGTTTTCATTTCACTTGTTGTTCCTTGCTGTCCCACAGAGCTTGTTTGTTCCATCCTTCCTAGATGCCGTGCCCTTGAGAGGTTCTGTGTAAGTGCAACCCAAGACATTAGAACCATTTTTCTCCCCTTTACCAAGCTGGGCTCTTGGCTGAGCTACGCTTTTTCTTGTGCTGCAGTTGTTGCCCTTTGCAAAACAGGGTTTTGGTGGAGATAAAGGGATCAGGCTCAGCAGCCTGGGTCTGTTCTGCATTGTTTGCGCACTCCCATGCAAGACCTGCAAATCTAAATGTGCTGTTGCACAAGGGTATGATCCATAATTGCTTTGTCCGTCTTACTTGCCCTGGCGGAGCTGTCTCTTGGGTGTCCAGCAAATTTGAGTGCTACCAGGGAGCAGGATGGCATCGCCCTCTTTTCAGGGAGGTTGGGCTGCCTCGTATTTATTATCTGCTTCGTGCTAGCTTGTGGCAGGCGGTTGGAAGCAAAAGCTCTAAGCTCCCTGACTTGTGATTTGTTTTACAGCCAATAACCTCTAATAGATCTCCCTCCCCACCTGTTGTTTTCTGGGTGCAAGATGAAGCCTTTGGGCTCCAAATGAGACAGTGATTCAGCCCCTGTTATCAGCAGGGAGGGTGGAATAGGAAGATGCCTGACATCCCTTCTTGGCTGCCTTGAAACACACAGCTTTTGTGTCCTTCCTCCCCCAGCTGTCACCGACAGCAGTGGGAGACTATCTGGATTCTCCATCCTGGTATCCAAAATCAATGCTTCCTGCTGAGTTACATGTTTTCTAGCTCTGCTCAGACACAGTTGTTTGATCGTTGTGTTTCTGGCTTTTGAGTATGAATAGTTTGTCAGAGGGAAGTTTAGCAGCTGGGTGAAGCTGTCAGCAAAGCTTTGATCTCCTGGGGGCTGGGACCTGCCCGCTGACATGTGGATACAGATGTGCAGGCATACACAGATGCAAAAGAAATAAAATACTTCTGACCTAACAGAGCTATTGGCTATAAAACACCCAGGCAAATCCACCATGAGTGAAGAAACGAAAGAAATAGTTGTTTGTGAGACAGTAGCTCTGGTGAGAAGGGTGGAAGGTGTTTGTTTTCATGCTGAGTAAAAGTGTCCTGTGATTTCTCAGCCCTTGTGGCTGAAATGGTGATGCCAAAATGAACTGTGTCCTTGTGAGACCTTGAAATGACAAAGTGATGTCTGTGTGATGCTGGTGTTGACCCTTCCTTTCCAAAAGGTGCACTCTGACCATAGCAAGAGGTCTTGGTGCTGGAGGAGGCATCTCTGTCATACTCCTTGCCATCTTCATATTTATAAGCTGATATTTCCAAGCACAACTATGTGGCTGCAGAGCCACAAGTCCAGTAAAGGACCGTAATTAAACTTGATGCAATTTATTCGCAAGGTTGGATTCATTTGTACACCATAGAGTTGTCTGTCCTAATCCAAGTCTCCTTGAACAAACACTTCTGAATTTACATACCATAAAATAACCAGCATTTTTCCATGGGTGGCATGAACTCAGGCAGCAGCATAAATAAACTGCAAGTTTAATACCTTCCTACCAGTAAAATAACCTCCCTGGGCTCTCTCCAAATTTGCTCCTATCTCTGCTTTTGATGGGCCACTGGCAAAAACTGTTGTGCTTGTGCATTTCTTTTGAATGTGTGTATTTTTTCTTGATAACCTGGCCTTTCATATATGTCCTGTTGTTTGGAGGTGAATAATACAGCCAGTGTCCCTTGCTTTTGATGTTATCTTCATGTGGCCAGAAGCTGCAGTACCATGTTTTCTTAAAACTGGATTGGGTGTGAGTGATGAAGAGTGGGTAGAAGGATTAGTAAAAAACCAAGCTGTCTTCCATGAAATATCGGTGGAGGGTGACATCTAGAAAGGAGAGGGCAAAGGATGTGCTTGATCCTTAAAGAGCAAGGGAATAAAGATTCTTTGGAGAAGGCTCAAAACAGGATAGTTGATGTCTTCTGGGAAATCTTTGTGGTAAAATAACTACAAATGTAGAGGTGAACCTTAGACTTGTTCCCATAACCCTTGACCCATTCTGGAGACCCCTCTGTAGCTTATGTTAATGATGGACAAGGAATGGTTTCTCAAGCTCTGCTCAAGTGGACAGCCTTACAGATGTGAGCAGAAAATCTGGAAAGACGTGGTTATAGCGAACAACTGATGAAGGATGAGGAGGATGAGCAACCCACTGCCCGTGGCCAGTTGTGGGGAATGCTGCACTCTTGATTTTTGTAGAGACATGGGCTAGTTCAGTAACACAGAAGGTTGTCTTGCTGGTGTTAGATGGAGGGGGGGCTGCATTTTGGATGTGGTGGTTCGTGTGTGAAAAAAAACTTGCTCAGAAATAGAGAGAGGGCCCAAGAGAAAAGCCATACTTCAGCAGTTTATCTCCAACATAGCCTTGCCATCGTTGTTTTTCTTCCAAAGTAAAAAAACCTGCTGATCTGTGCTCTTGAAGAACGCACGTCTAAACCAAAAACCCCGAAGTGCCAGTTGTACTGGCAGGATATCGTGTGGGAATAATATTGACCTTTCAAGGCAGTTAAGCAGTATCCATGTACGTTCGGCTTCCAGAAATGCAATTACAAGGGATAAATGATTATCTAATTTGCTGAGATGTTTCAGGGAGTTCATTGGATTGTAGCTTCAGTCAGTATTAGCCATGTATTAAACAGAGGCAATTTTCAGTGCCATTAGCTTGGGTTTCAGAGGGTGCAAGCACGTGGAAAGAGCCATATACCGTTATATAGGGTAGGAGACCACGTGCCCTTGCACTTATGCACCAGTTGGCCATGGTGTTGGCTTTCAGGAAGGTGAGCGCTACCTTTTTTTTCTTCCTGGAAGTTGCAGGAAGTACAACCAAAATGCAAAGTATGTCTGAATTTAAGCAAACCACCAGGGTTTTCTGCCTTGTGACCTTCTAGGGGCGCTCAGCACTGGGATGGGCAGTGCAGAATGACTTATCTTGTCTTTGGGGCCACTTCTGCAGATTTGTCTCTACTCTGTGTGTAGTAATAGATTTCCCTGGCAAAAGTAACTCACGGCTGGTTGTGGGGTTGTTTTTCTCCTTTCTTCTGTCTCCTTGTCCCCTTCCCCTCTTTTCCCAACATGAACTGCAGGTGTGGGCTGCTGCAAGTAGGAGACAGAGTCCTTTCTATCAACGGCATTGCGACTGAGGACGGGACCATGGAGGAAGCTAATCAGCTTTTGCGTGATGCTGCGCTCACGAACAAAGTGGTGCTCGAGATCGAATTTGACGTCGCAGGTACGTTGCCAAAGGAATTTCTGCTCCTCGCTGCCAGCAGGACTCTGCCAGGGCCTTTACTAACCCATAGGAGGGGGTGTATTCACACAAATACATGAGTTATTTGCTAGAGCTCAGAGGGAAGAGCAAGAGGACCGTGTAAGGACCTTTTCCATTTCTTGTTCTCTAATATGCACTAAGATGGAGGGTCCTTCTTCTGATCCCTTCATAAGTGCCTTGTTCTTGCCACTTGGCTGTAAGGAGTATTATTTGCCCCCATTACTATGAATAATATTGATGTTAATTTATGGCCTTGAAAGCAAGGAGGAAGCCAAAGCTATTGGCTGGGGCTAATGTGCAGCTCGGTATTACAAAAAAACCCCAGAAACCAAAAAGCTTTTCCTTTTACATTGACAGCTGCCTCAGTCTTGAAATAAAGCATGGTATGAGCACTTTGCTTGACATTCAGAGCATGTATTTTTAATCAGAATCCAAATTTTAACCTGAAGTCTGCAGGACCTCAAATAGCAACCTTATTTGAATCAATAAAACTGGATTTTATGGGCTTGTTTTTCTTGGTTCCAAAGAAACCATCCATTCAACTGAAAACTCACTCTTTTCTCCTGTTTCCTTTTTTGTCTCTTTTTGGTTTTATAGAGTCTGTCATACCCAGCAGCGGTACTTTCCATGTTAAATTGCCCAAGAAAAGGGGTGTAGAGCTTGGAATTACAATTAGCTGTAAGTATTGCTCAGACTTGTGCTTGCAGTTGCAAGAGCCGCTGCTTTTCCACCCTGGCACATCAGAGAGGCCCAGCGGAGAGAGAGAAGATTCTGTGGGGATTCCTGACAGTGCTCGCAGTGCTTGTGATTGATCCCAAATTGAATTAGATGTGTGGTCCCTACCTGCCACAGAGAAAAGCAGCTGCAGGAAGGGTTGGAGCAAAGGATCATAGAATCATTTTGGTTGTAAGAGACCATCAAGATCATTGAGTCCAACCATAACCTAACTCTGGCACTAAACCATGTCCCTAAGAACTTCATCTACATGTCTTTTAAATCCCTCCAGGGATGGTGACTCAACTGTTTCCCTGGGCAGCCTGTTCCAATGCCTGACAACTCTTTCTATGAATAAGTTTTTCCTAATATCCAATCTGAACTTTCCCTGGTGCAACTTGAGGCCATTTCCTCTCATTCTACATCTGAAATGATGAGCTGGTCTGTGCCACGGACTTACAGTATAGTATATTATTAGTAATATTATTTTTATTTCCTTGCTCACATTCGTATTATGTTCCTGTCTGGGTCTTGTGGGACTTTTGCAGGGGAGGGTGGAGGGAATAAAGCAAGAGTGAGGTGAACCCACAGCTTGAAGGGTAGAGAGGAGGAGGAGGATGAAAAGGATGGGTGGTCCTAGAGGTGGGGGGAAGGCGCTTTAGTGACAGGAGAAGGTGCTGGGCAGGGTTTGCCAGCAGCTCTTGCATTGACTAACCCCAACCATGGAAGAGGAGATCCTGTGCCACGATTTGATGGGCGCCGAGAGGACATAAACCTTTTTCTTTCTCCTCTCTCTTTTCTGTTTCTCTCTAATTATCTTTGTTTCTCTTCTGAAGCATGTTTTTCATTTAAAGACCTTTTGGCTTCTTTGGAGGGGATGCTGTAAGGGGATGATACAGGCAGATCCATGCCAAATTTCTGGCTGGCCAGGGGTCTTGTTACGCCTTGCATCAGTTAACATTTCATTTATGAAATACGAGCAGGTCTTGCGTCACTCATCCCACTTTCCCTGCTGGGTAAATGGAGTTGAATCATCTCAGATTTACTGTGCCCAGAGGCTGCCGCCACCTCTCAGCTGAAACAGAGAAACTTGTGAGACTGCAGTAATGGGATCTTGAGTCTGAGCTCCCGGGAGCGTGGACCCAGCTGTGTCTGGGGAATGCAGTTGCTAGGGACACTGTAAAAAGAGGTTTCATTAAAATAGATAAGCAATTTATAATTACCTCTTGGCATTTACAGCATTAGTCAGTGAGTTAATTGGAGGTGTTCTGGTCTAAGTGGGTTGATTCTCAGGAGTGACTCGAACATCGACAGGGTGACGACTTTGCGCCCTGTGTTATTTCTTCTCATTCTTGCCAGCTTCCCCTATTTGTGCCAAAAGGATAATCCTGAGAAATAGCAGCACAGTATTTAACATTTAGCTTGGTAGCAATTACTATCTGAACACATCAAAGTGCTTTCAGAAAGCAGCGGGGTGCCCGTAAGGACATTTCAGTGGGGGGAGTGGGGCACGGTGCAGCAGCCCAGCCCGCTGCGTTGGCATCGCCATCGCAGGTAGCAACCCAGGATGATGGATCAGGGAGCAAAAACTGCTGGCTTGAACAGGGGTTTCGCCTCATTTCAGCTTCTAAGCTTAGTTTTTGCCAGCAACTCCCAGGTTCTGTTTTGCTCTCCAGTTGTTATTGTGGAGTCTCACTTAAATGGGACCTTCTTCAGGTGTGCATTTACACTTCAAATGTACTTTTATGTTGAAAATATTTTCATTTGAAATTTGTTTAGAGAATTGATTTCACACACTTTTTGGAAATCACTTCCAAATAAAAAGAAACTAACCCCTGGGTTTTAAATAGTTAGATACCCATTATTTAACTACAAAGCAATTTTTTAACATTATAATAGATTTTTGATTGTTGAACACGTTTGCAGCACATTGTTGAAGTAATCCATATGCATAAACTTAAGATGTATTTCAGTCCTTTGCTGAATCAAAGCCAAAATTATATTTACAACTGGAGCAAAAAGCCAGCCAGAAAATGCGGTGGCAAGGATGAAATGCTAGTTGAATTCTAATTCTGTTTTCATATATTAGTCTGGATAAGCCTATGTCCACATGATCCTTAGCAAATTAGATCATCACTTTGTCACTCTGCCTCTGACTGGGCAGATAAATATACCAAACATTGAAACCAAAGCAAGCAGCCTTATGGTACCTCCTGCAGGGACATGATGTGCATGCAGGAGTGTGATGCAAGAGAAAAGAGGTAAAAATAACTCTGTTTTGTTCAGTTTCTCCTGGTTCTGCTAATTTGGATGCTTGTCTAGATCTAGAAGCAGCTTTTACAGCTCTCCTTCTGACAAGGAAAAAGTGTGTAACTACTGTTTTATAGCAGAGGACTTGGCTTACTGGCCTCCCACGTTCGATTCCTGTTCCCTATTCCGTAGAACTTGGGCAGGTTAAATAGATGACAAGCCAGAGGGGTCAGCAGAAGATCCCCCTGCACTGTTGTGACCACAGAATTGGGTTTGTCCATAAACTTGGTGGTCCAGCTACAGTGTTGATGAAAGATCGTTGCTTTCGTTGAGTTTTACCTGAGCTTCAGCAGATTCATCTGTAGTTAATTCCTCTGCTGCCTTCTTACACAGGCAGAAAGTGTTCTGACCTCATTGGAGGAAATAAAACTGATCAAGTCCTTGCAGTGCTGTGGCTCTCAGAGCTAATTGGGAGATGGGCTAAGTGGGGAGAGCAGGATTCTTGATGGATGCGTTGGACGAATTCATGTAATGGAGCTGACTGTGGGAGGAACCATCAATCTGCTGGAAAGGTTCATAAAAGGGCTGAAGAGCAGGAGGTTTTTGTGTGAGGAGGGCAGGCACTGACAGGTCTGGGATGAACATGGGGCGTCTGCAATTGCTGCTGGCGAGGGGCAGATGTTTGCTGAGGACATTTCGTTGCCGAGGTCTCAAGGTTTTCTAGAAGGAGAATGCTTGGGCCAGGTGAGCCCCTGGTTGCGATCTGTGCGTGCAGGTGGGTTTATTCCCCCTGCTCCAACACAGCATAGCAGGGGGATGCAGGAAATTAAGATGCGTGATGGAAATATATGCATATAGTGTTATGTCCCCTTCCATTCCCTGAAGGATGAGCAGGAAATCCGAGGGGTGAGACTCTCACTGATTCCGCTTTGTATTTCTGTGGCACGATGCCCTGAAGTTTCATTTCAGTCTCCTACATTTGCTAAATGAAAATTAGCAAAGCAAAACACCAAAGCTGCCTTGTGTGTGCTGCTTCCTTGCGCTTTGTCCAGGGGGTGACAGGACAAGGAGCCAGCAAAATCACCCTGGTTTTCTCCATCCTCCAGTGCCTCGGGTTCTGTCCCAGGAAGAAGCTGCATTTGTATGTAGAAAAACTGCTCTGCCTGAAGAGCAAAGCATTCTGTCCTTTAAGAGCAAAGCGTGCTCTCCTTGCTGCTCTATGAGGTTCAGAGAGCTGGGTGGGCTGTGGAGCTCAACTGTTTGCAGAGACCTCTGAGGTGCTCGGAATGGTGAGGATGCAAAGACTCAGTGCAAACTGAGGTTTTTGACACAGGGATGTGAAGATTCGGCTCTTGTTAGCCTGAACTACTCATCTCCATTAGCAGAGCACGCGCCTTAAGTGCTCTGATGTTGCTGCCTGCATTCAGTTCTAATGATACAGTTACGCCTTTGTAGGTTTTCTGTAAATCTCTTACAAATTAAAATCTCCAGCAGCGAGAAGCTAATAGTTGTGTATTCTTGTATGTTCAATACCTGACCTCTTAAAATAAGATATGGATTTGTTATTAGCCTCTGGAAAATGATAGTTGATTACACAAAAGATTGCTTTTTGTGGTTGGTGTGTGGCCATTTTGTGCGTGTGGTCTGGTGGTGTTTGTTGGGTTTTTTTTTCGTCTGTCTCAAATATCCTCTCCAAGGTCTAGTTGTGAAATTTGCTGCAGGGTATAGGTCTTTTCTTATAGCTTTTTAAACAGATATTGAAATTACCATTCATTTTAGATATGCATTAATGCTTTATATAGCACGTTTATCAAATTACCTTTATATATCTTAACAAATCAATTCCTGTGCCCTTGGCGTGAAGTACTGCAGATAAGGAGTAGGTAGTATATCTGCTTGCAGGCGATAAAAACGGGATTTGGATAGATAGATAACTTCGATTTAGTTGCTTAAGCAGTGTAATCACTGTCCTAGCGAGAAGATGGATCTGTGGGCTGAGCAGCTCCAGCTTTGCTGGTGCTGGCTTAACCTGGGCCCTGCCATCAGTCTCCTGCTGTATCCCCTCACCAGCATCGCAGCTTCCACTGAGATTTGCAGCTGATTCACTCTGCTGCTTTCACCGAAGTGGGATATTCTATCCTGGTTTGCTACCTGGAGATTGTGAAAGGAAAGATCTACAGTGTGATAAATATCCTGCTGGAGGGACTGATAATATATGCGCCTGCTGCTAAAACTAATGAATGATAGAGGAAAAGGCTGGGTGCTGGGGATTTGGTTTTCACTGCTGCTTCTTGTAATAGATTCTGTTTGCTTTTATTCCTCTTCTCGTTCCTTAGTTATCCCAAGATTATTGCGTTTCTGATTTTGTTTGTTTTTTTTCCCCTTTATAAATGCCTGCTTTCTAAAATATATTCTTATGGCATTATTACAGTTTTTTTAATTACACGTTGGCAGGTGCTGCTTTGGCTTGGTCAATAACGAAGGGCATTTATGACGGGTTGAAGCGTTGATGCGTGTGAGATATGTGCTCGTGCTCCTTGGAGGGGAATAATTTACCGATTCAAGTCATTATGCATTCTATTAAAAACACAAACCGGACATGTGTTTCTGGCCTCATCATCCATCACAGAGTAAACACCAAGTGAGCCAGAATCGCAGCAGAGGTGGCAAGAGACTGAAAGCAATTTATAAAAAGTAAATAACAGTATTGATCAATTCACTTTTTTTATCACTGCCCTGTCACCACGGCCAAGCAGTGTTTTCGTTGAGAGTTTCTCCCCCACCCCACGCTTTTACCTTCACCAGCTGTTGATTTATGGAGCTTTCTCTGGGCCACTGGAGCAGATTTAAACTCTCTTTGGTACTGGTAAAGCTACCAAAAATACAAATGTGTCTGAAAAAGAGCCTACTTCCCTCCTGAAGAGGTTTGCCCCGGCAGATGAGGTCACAGCCAGAGCGGTGGCCGAGAGCGAGCCTGGGCTCCTGCACAGCAGCTTCTGCCTCCGTCTCTCCATCCATCTCCTCTCTCGACTCCCTTTGCTGCTGTCTTCCTTTTATAGATGGGAAAGCAAGACCCAGAGGCAAGGCTGGACACCAGAACTGTGTCTTCCTGGAGCAAACAAGTTACCAAGACAGTGTCCTCTGGAGAGAAATAACTATACTGAATACTATAACCCACCACCAGGACTATGGAGATCTGCCCTAACCTCTTTCTGTCACGCCACCTTTGCTTTGAAACTAGTAAACAAACCTTGCATTGAAAAGTATTTTTGCTAACCTGGATCGCTTTGACAGAACCAGGCTAGGGAGTGATTAAACATGCAGCGATGTCAGCCCGACCCAGGGCCCCGGCTGTGCTAACAGGGTCTCCCATCACCACTGCTCGGACCAGCACATTGTGCACCTGTCTCAGCCACAAATATATCTGACTATTATAAAATCAGTCCTGGTCTGACCTAACTTCTATACTCAGCCCTGCTATGACTGAAATTGGCTGTGTTTTTGCTCTGTTCAGTACAGGAGGTTTAGTTACATCTGAGAGATAGTATCCTTAAAGGTGACAGGTCAGTACATATGTTGTAAAATCTCATAAATGAAAATAAAAACCAGGAAAAACTAGAGTGGAGAGGTTGCTAAGAGGAAGCACTTACTCCTTGATGTCTGAGTCTCTGCAGTGCTCTCTAACTGCTGTTCAGGCAGGTGGATCTCTGCGTCCTCGGTGCCACATGCATCACAGATATTTTAACCTCTGACCTGCATCTGATGTGTTCAGACGCTGCAAGTTTCTTCCTTCCCACGCAGCTTTTGCTGAGAAGCTCTGTCAGCTTTAAATGAGACGATGCAATTCCCACAGCAAGGCAGGAGGGAGTGACCCGGGGTGAAAGGGACACTCTTGGTGTGTGTTTGGTGTGCGGGTGGCAGGGAGGTCAGGAGGGGTTTGAGTCATAGATCTCACTTGGGTTTCTCAAGAGAGCAGCAGGTCTTACAGGCAAATTTGAAAATGCAAATGCTCCCAGAGATGTGTACTCGCATCTCTCATGAGCTGAAAAAGTTATCGGGGCCAGGCAGGAGAGAAAAGTTGAAAGTGATCCCTTCCAGCTTCAGCACTGGGACCAGCCCTGATTTATCCTGTTGTGTGATGAAGTGGCTGGGGCAGCTGAACCAGCTGGAAAACTGTTTTATCTAATTCTTCTTGGGTTATTTTCCATCTGGAAAACTTCCCAGCCCACTATACTTCAAGATCACAGAAATGCCTGTATTAACCCCGGCGCTGAGCTGGGTGCTCCCTTGGCAGCAGGGCTGATGTCCGGCTGCCACCATAGCCATTGCCACTTGCTGTCTCGCATCAGAGACGTGGGTGAGTGGGTGTTTAACAGTGCTGGGATGGGGCAATCACACCCTTTGCTGCTGGACGCCCTTCAGGAGGAGACAAAAGGCAGCAGGTAGGTAACTTGGGCAAAAGGCCACCAAAACAGGGTTTCAATTTTTTTTTTTCCCAATATGGCTTCCAGAGTTTGAGTGTGAAGCATCATTTTGTCAAAGGGATATAAACTCCCTTTCTTTACAACTCCTTCTCCCCATTAACCACCCCTGTCCTAGAGAGCAGACTCAATACCAAGCTTTTTACCCGTGTGTCTCTTTTGCAGCTGCAAGCAGAAAGCCTGGGGAGCCTTTGATCATCTCCGATATCAAGAAGGGGAGCGTAGCACACAGGTGAGTGCAGGATTCCCCATCTGCCAAACCCATCGCAAAATGTCCAGCCCTGTAATGAGTGGTAGAATGAAGCCCAAGCAGCAGTATTATGTTTGGGTCTGAATTTTGGCAGCATCCAAGGAGATTTCAAACTAGAGGTTTGTCTTAGACCACGATAGGGTTTGCGATAGAAATTATCTGTATTGAAGCAAGTAGAGTTGAGCTAATGGAGAAGGTGGCTGGGGCACCGATTCACAGGTCTGCTAACTCCATAGGAGATGGATGTTTAGCATTAAAGGGCATGTGGTAAAGGGCTTCTTATATCCCATAAGGTGCTGTGGCTCATCAGGTAGTTTACTCTGTCTCAGCTCCTGCTCAGGTGAGTGAATTGTGGGCACCGGTGGAGAGCTGTGCAAATAACTCAGCATTTATTGACTTCACCTCTGATCTCAACACCTCATAGCAAGGCTTTCAGAGGAATTTAGTGCTGCCAGAGGGCTCATTTCTATAAGTGCTCATACAGGAGTTTCCATAAAAGGTAGAATATCCGTCAGTTAAACATCAGGCATTTTTCAGTGCTGTAGGTTACGCAGCCTGTATATCTAATTTTCCCCCTTGTTCTGTGTTGATGCACCCTCTGCACAAGTTTCCTCTCTTTAAGTTGTAATTATTCCCAACTCCATTCATGGTTGTTTCCCAGGAAAGATGAAGGGCAATAAAAAGTGAATATTGTCATCGCCATGGCAGGGCTGAACACGTCACAGGATCTCAAAGGCAAATACAAATGTACTTTTAGTTTTCTTTTCCTTTCCACACAGAACTGGAACTTTGGAGCCGGGAGACAAGCTGTTAGCCATTGATAACATCCGACTCGACAACTGCTCAATGGAGGATGCTGTGCAGATTTTAAGGCAATGTGAAGACCTGGTCAAATTGAAGATTAGGAAGGATGAAGATAACTCTGGTACAGAAATCCTGATGCAAACTTGTGCCTATCCACTGTAATGACATTTCCCAATAGGTAGTGCAAACCAACAACGATAAGGGCTGCTGCCTGTCTGGTCATCACTTTCCAATTGATTATATTCTATTTTTGTTATTCTGCCCTTAAATAGGGAATGGTTAAAATCCTATTTTGTATGAGCGTGGCTGGAGACCTCAGGCTTTTGCTTCTAAATGTTGCAAGTCTTTCCTATGACCTCCTTTATACGGCTAATTAAAAAATTCAGCATTCCTCTTTTCTCTTTCAGATGAGCAGGAGACAACCGGTGCTATTATCTACACAGTGGAACTGAAGCGATACGGTGGCCCCTTGGGAATAACCATCTCCGGGACAGAGGAACCTTTCGATCCCATTGTCATCTCAGGCTTGACTAAACGAGGGCTGGCAGAAAGGTGAGGTTTGGGGGCAGAGGGGTTGAACTGATATAGGAAGGGACCTTGAACTTTGAAAAATTTCCTCTGCTGTCATTAACTGTTCTTTGGTGTTTTAGTCTGCTAAAAAGGAACGGTGCTATGAAGGTACCAAGCCCTGCGGAGCAGGGACAGCCCTGTTGTTCTGGTTCTGCAGACCCACGTGCAGGAGCTGTGGGGTGGCTGGGACTGAGCTGACACCGCAATGAGAGAGGCTCAAAGCAGGACCCTTCTGGAAACATCACATCCAGTGTGTCAGTTGAATCAGCAGTCAGGAAAATGTGTTTATCTGCCCCTTTTCCACAGAGGCGCTTCCTGGTCTGTGATTTACTGAGCACATGCTATGTGGGGAGATTGCCCAGCCTGCCCACAAAACCACCATAGACTTCGATCCAGGACTTGCCTATTGCTGAACTGTGTCTTACAACCACGACAGCGGTGTGTGCTGCTGAAACCACAGAAATTCGGGAGTTTTCTGACCTGTTCTAGCTGGTTGCTTAGTGTGTTGCGGGTGGATGTATCTCAGTGCAGGGCTGGTGTGCCTCAAGCAGCAGACGTGTAGGTGCAGATTTACCTTCAGCAACTGGAGAGGGTGACTGTGTTTGTTCCTGTGTCTGAATGTATGTGCACATGTAGGATTTAAAGGATCAGGACTTTGCTGAGAATATAAGGTGGAACTGAGTCATACACTGTATTTTAATTAATCTGTCTATACGGTAGCTGTGACGTGTAAATAGATCATTTCAGCAGCCCTGACTCATGCTTCTCGTAGGGTTGCTTTACCCTGTGCTTCCTGACAGGGAGAACAGCAGCAAAAAAACCCTGAAGAAATAGGTGGAAAGTGCTAGACCTTGGGGACATTTTGACTGCAGATCTGGCCATTTGTTTTTTTCTGTTACAAAGCTACACTCAGCGGGGCTGTAAAACAGCTCAGTGCCTCTTTCTGCATTGGGCTCCTCGAGCTCTCACGACACTCTGCTGCTGCACGTTTCCATTGCTTTCCTTTGGTACAGAAAGTACAACATCAGTGTCACCCTAGTAGTATGGAAGAGGGATGGACTTAGTGATTCTTGTCTCTGGGGATTTTATATCACTGCTTGCCACTGTAGCATTCAGCCTTTTTCCCTAGAAAATAATAGCCACAGAGGATCTGAGATTTTTCTGCATAGCAGTTCTGCACTGTACCTGCAGCCCAACGTGAGAGAGGGTGAGGACAGAAAGCCCGGACGCTGTCAGGTGTCAGAAGACAGTCTCGTGCCCTTGTTGCTCTCAGTTCCCTTTGTAATGCTGCTGCCGTTCCTCCTGCGAACTCAGATACACATCAGCGACTGCTCCACAGAAGCGTTGCGCAGGCAAGTGCTGCGGTACTACTGAATTTTGATCAGGAGCTGGCAGGCAGTAAAGAACGAAAAGCCTTTTGAGAAGGGCAATGGAGCCGTTCGGCATGTTCACTGTGGCCGAGTGACAAATGACGGTGGCTGCGCGGAGGAGCAGCGTGGGAACAGAGCAGCATGGGGACTTCTTTGGGTAACCTTGTCTCGCTGCGGGGAGGGTGAGGATGAAGGCTGCCTGCAGGAAAGATGCTGTTATTTTTTTTCTCCTGGGAGCAACAGAAGGGAGTGGATTGACCTTGTCAAAGGAAGAGAGGTGGTCCCAGTGTTATTTTAACTTGTCCTTTTCCTGCCATCGCTACCCTTCCCTGCGTCACAGGTGGCATTAGCCAGGCTCTGAAGAGTGGGACAGGTTTCCGAAGGACAGGAATTTAACCCAAATCTGTGCCTGACTTTTTGCTGGAGCACAGGACATGTCTCAGCAGTGGTGGCACGGGGTGGACCAGATCCTGGTGTCTGGTAACGGGAACACGCTGGCTGCTCTCACAGAGGCAGGATGGAAGGTCTGCGCTGCGGCAATGGGAAAGGCAAGGTGTCCTCTAGGATCTGTCACACGTCTGTCACAGCAGGTGACAGGCCATCTAAGCTGAAAAGGCTCCAGATTCATCCAACTTGGGTTTTTATCTTGACCTTGAATGTTTTTCTCCTTGTACATGTCTGATCTTATAGAAACCTACAGAGGCTCAGGCTGTCGGGCTGGTGTCAAGCGGTGGCTCTCTCCCATATTAGTTTGTGTTTCTGCTCCTTCAGTGCCTGCTGGTGGCTTTAACCTGGACCATGGGACTTGGTTAACTTTTTCTTGGTGATGTGCCTGAACCATACTGTTCAATTCTGGTTGAGGAGTGATGGTTCTCTGAGAGCAATTTTGGGTTATTGCTGGCATTTTAAAGTGCCTGACCAGACTCCTCTAGTGCCACATGGTCAAGTAGAATGGGGGTGGCTGCAGGAGAGTTTTATCCAGGAGTGCTCAGCACCAACTTGTCTTGACAGAGGGAGGAGTGATGGTGACCCTGCCTATGTGCCAAGAAAATCCCTACTACATGTGTGCAGCCACCTCTTCTCCAGTGCTTCCTGGGAAGTGCCTGCAGACCTTTTTCCACCTTGTGACTTACCTGTTGCTCAGTTCTGCTCTTGCACATGTCCTCTGAGCAAGAAGTGACATGGAGCACTCCACTCCTTGGGCTGATTTGTGTTTGAGGGGAATTAAGTACTTGTCGGTGATGATGGAGAGGCACAAGGGTCATTAGCTAGAAGCAGCTTTCTCTGCCTCTCCCACTTGGCTTCTGTCTGCTGGTCCTCACAGGGGTGCCTGGAGATGGCCAGATGAGAGGACTGGACTTTGATTTACTTCCCTCTCTTAAAGAAAAGTACCTGGCTGAACGAGACCTTTCTCTTTAATGGTTCCTGTGTTTTTCCCTGCGCTTCCACCGTTTCTGCAGAGCAGTCGTGTTCAGAGGCAGGTGGTTGGGCCGGTGTCTTGCGTAGGAGATGTGTCCCTGTGCTGGGCTCAGGGCTACAGCGGGAGGCCCATGAATGCTGAACCACCGCAGCGAGCAAAGGATCATGTTTAAACGGCCAGCAGTTAAGCTCTATTTTTTTATTTTATTTTTTTACTACGTAAACGAAACTTTTAAGACTAATACTCCTATTCCAGTTTGATCTGTAATTTATTTGAATGCTCAGATTTTCCCTGGGGGCTTGTTCAGACTGGTTTGGTTGGGACAAGACAGACATCTAGTGGCTGCCTGGCTCGGCTGTGCCACTGTCCAGGCATCTCAGCAGCAGCAGGAGCCGCAGACTGAACAGTCCTGCCTGCTGTTGGGCTGCATTTCCTGACTTGCTGCCCTTGTAGTACGTGTTTTACAGCAGCGTGCCTACAAAAGTTTCACGTTTCAGGGAAAGACAAGTAGATCTTTTGCCTGAGGCAGTATGTAAAATCCGAATCCTGCAGGAGCAGTGGTCCAATTTGGAGATGTAACCTGAGAGAGGCGCTTTGCCATCGACAAAAAGATATTAGGGTCCAGATTTGCATCTCCACCTGGCTCGATCACACAGATTCCTGATCGCTAAACCTCACGGTGCTGAGGTAGACACGGATGGATGGAGCAGAGCAGGAGAATTGCAGTAGCTTGTTAGGTTTTTCCCTGGCTGTTGCTGAAGCCCAAGGATTTATTTAGCTGAGAGCAGAAGCCGGTGCTGTAACGTGCCTGTGCTGAAAACATGGGAAACTCTTCCAGAATGCTGGTCCTGATGGAGAAAGTCACAGTGGTGCAGCTGTGTAGGGGTGAGCTTTAAACACATCGTGAGCTGATCTGCAACTGGTTCAGCTCATGCTTGAACACATGATCTGTGGGTGTTGGGCTATTTTATTTTTATTTTTAATTAATGGGTTTCTAGGTTTGTCTCATCGTTTCTTCCAATCAATATGAACATCACATGCTGGAAATACTGGTGCTTTAGCACACAGACCCCCTTGCTTTGAAGAGTTTTGACTGTAAGCTGGTCTGCAGCATCAGTCCCCGAGGGGCCTGGGACCTGAGGACTGCATACGTTCCTGTGCATATGTTTATGTATATACACAGGGGGAAGATGGGACGGGAACCCGGATTCCTGGTAATGGTGACAAAGAGGAAATCATGAGTATACAGCATACCAAGGGGAAACCAAGACATATTTGAAAGCGCTGAGAGTTAATATGCTATTGCTTCAAGCGACAACTTAATGACATGACTTGCAGAGGCAAATTGCTTCTCCAAGGTTTCTAATGGCGCCTTTTCTCCCCAGAACCGGAGCCATCCACGTCGGTGACCGGATATTGGCCATTAATAACGTGAGCCTCAAGGGCAAACCGCTGAGCGAAGCCATTCACCTGCTGCAGATGGCGGGAGAGACGGTCACGCTGAAGATCAAGAAGCAAACAGAGAGTGAGTTGAGGGCTCTGGTTTGGGGTGGGGGGGCGAAGGTGCACCCCATGTAGGACCCTGCGTGATGGAGCAGGTACTGCTGTACCTTTTTGTGTTGGGGAAGGTGAGACAAGGCAGCGTGGTCAGCTGCAAGGCTGGGGATAGAGGAAAAACATGGACTTTTTTTGCTTGCGGATTTTTGAAAAGGCAAACTCTCTGTGGTGCTGGGGAGAGATTAGACAGCAGGTTTATTGGAAATGATAATTTATTTTCAGATTGACACCTTGTGCCATTGGCACCATTCTCTGTGTGAGCGTTTCACACAGAAGTGAAGCAGAAGATGTTTTTAAAAGTAGAAGAGTGCAGGTTTGTTTTGTTTTGTTTTTTAAATATAACCCCCCAAAATGAGCAAGGGGACTCTGAGCTTATAGAATCCATGGAAAAAAAAATCTTTAATTCAACTTTTTGAAAGTGATTGGCAACAAATCTTTTATGCCCCTTTTCCTGGTTCTGGGCCCTAAGATCATCTTTCAAAGCATCTACTGTCCCTCTAGAAATCCACTTCTCATTTCCTTGCCAAGCTCCCTGTGGCTGTGAAGCTGTTCCTCTGGACGCAGTATCAAAGAGCAGTAGCGTATTTAGTACGGACAAGCCGCTTTTTTGGGGGATGGAGAGGGGAGCATCAGCAAAACCAGGGAACATGCAAAGTTTTCTCCCCAACTTCTTCAAAGTTGCAACCAGAGATTGTTTCATGAAGTTCAGCAAGTAACAGGTGAATTCTGACTGCATTTCTGTCTCTTCCCACACCCAGTGTTTTCTGTCTGGTTTTTTTGTGGTAGTACAGGGAAATTGATTCCTCTTCAAGAAACCCCAGTCTTGTTCCCTGCAGCCAAGTGTCTTGATCCATGTTCTGAAATGCTCTTTTTTTCCCCCTGCTGACATTAGCATTGTCACAGCCACTCGCTGAAATAATTGACATGCAAGTGCCAGTTGGAGACTCGTTAATCATTCTGAGAATGAAGCAGGTGTAATTGAAATTTCAAGGTAATCTCGAGTTAATCATGGTGAGCAATCTTCTGAATACTCAGAAAACAGGGACTTTCAGGACACTGGGCTTTGTTTGGTAAAATAATCTGTCCTCATTGACAAATGCAGACTTTCAGAGGGCTTTTTAACCCAGCCGCTGCGAATCGGAGATCCAGGGGCTGGATGGCTAACAGCATCTCTAATCAACAAGGACTTTAAAATATTCAGTACAAAGAAATGCTTGTGCTGAAAAACTATTTCTTGCATAGCTTCTTCCTGAAATGGAATTTGATATAATGATAATAAGGGCCTGTTATTACTAAAATAATGAAAGGGAATGTCTGAGCTTCATCATCCACATTCAGCTTTCCATTTTCCACTAATCAGGGGAAATTCAGCCTCAAAATACCAGGCCCAGGGATTCCACTGTTGTTATGAGTCTGCATGGGAGCTTCTGGAGAGGCGGTGATTAACCTTGAATTGATACAAGGTTGGACAACCTTGGAAGGGGGCTGTAACTTCAGCTGTAGTAGTTTGCGACCAGCTTGCATTGTTGGAATCACATCAAAATAACTGCTTGTAACGGAAAGTTTGCAGCCAGCACCCCTACTGGATGCTGCTCTAGGCCCTCTGAGAGCAGAGAAGCTTTGGGCTGTTGTGTGAAAGGGCCAACACTTCTCTGGGCCAGGCTGTTTGGAGGAAGCTTCCAAAAGCACAGGAAGATGTTCTTGTGAACTGAGATTTGGTCCCTACTCTCTCATATTTGAGAATCCTCAAGCCCCCATCATTGCTCCCTACATTCCATGGGCTTGCTCCCATGGCAGTGTAAGGCTTTCCGCCAGGCTTGCTCTTTGTGCCTGCTAAAGCAACATGTTCTGGTTTCAGAACCCTATCCCAAGAAGACGGGGAGTATAAATGAAGTGAGCGACCCAGAAGATGAACTGACGGACTCCCAGAAAACTAGCAAGCTGTCTGAGATATACTCCACCACGATTCCTAGCGTGGACAGTGCTATGGAGTCCTGGGATGGCTCTGGCATTGATGCTGGGTATGGAAGCCAAGGTAAGCCAGGGTTGTCTTTTCTCAGGGTCCTCTGGGCCAAGACGAAGATAAGCAGAGCCTCCAAGCCTGTCTGGAGACTGAACATGAGCCAAAGCCTGTGGTCTAACCACATTTGCATGGCTTCTCGCTTACAGCAAGGAACAAAATGTATTTTAAGATGCACTCATGTGGTGCTCGGGGTTGGTGTCTGTGTTTTAGGTTTTTATTGGCACATTACTTCTGGCTTATACAGCATCATACTGTTCACAGCGTTTTCAAAACCATTACAGTACTTTATAATTCACATAATCAGAGGAAATATTCACTCTCCATATGTCTTACAGAGTCCATAGCTCACTTTTAATTCTCCAGAGAGGCCATGTAGGACATATTAATCCTCTTCAGGATGTTTTAAAATCCGCAAGAATGTCTTGTGACTAGAAGCGCTTACTTAACAAAATAATTAAGGTAATACTACAAGAAGTATCTCTAACTCTCTAGTGAGTGATCAGATGAACACATGTCTTCGAGGCCAGGTTTATTCAGCTGTGGCTTCTGGCAGACATACGGAATTGGGATGGAGGATTTTCTAGTCATGGGAATAGATTTTTACTTGGAGAAAAGCACTGGAAAATAGTTATTCCAGTTCAGATTTAGTGACGTAAGCTAGTATTAGCCCATGTTGAAACCCTGAATCACCGCTGTAAAAGGAAACCAGTGAAAAGACTGCTGTTCGGAACAGAATGTGAAAACAGGGAGGGATGATGCAGGAGCAGTGTTGCAAAGCACCTTAAGTGTGCGGAGCGAGGTGTGTACCTGTGCCCACTGCGCTCTGACTTGGAGAAGTTCAGAGGACAGCACTGCGGTTGTGTCTCTTCCACCATGTCTGTGTCTTCAGCCTCTGTTGGTCTGAGGTCTTAATCTGGGAGTGCAGTTGGGACTGGAGGCTTCATTATGGAGGCATCCCCTGGCCTTCCTAATGCTGCAATCCTTCTCCATCTAATTGAATGTTAACACAAGTTGGACACTGGATTTAGCAAAGTGATTGCTTTTACCGGTAAATTGAGAACGAGTAATTGAGCACAGAACCCTAGGGAGCGGGGCTGATGCCAAGTTGCCCAACATCCACAGACTGCAACTTGGCTTCAGGGGCTCTCTTGTCTTCCCTGGTAATTGCATTTGGCTGTATGGTGACATGCCGGTGCTGGCTGGGAAGACGGAAGCTGGCAGGTAGGGACAGGAACATGCAGGGTCTCCTGTGGGGCAGCCATGGAAGGCAGGATGCAGGGAGACCTGAGGGATACACAGAGTCTGGAGACTGAACTTGACACCCCAAATGGAGAACTATAGATTGGGCTGTGCAGCCTTATAGCTTTTAGGTTCATCCACGACTTTAGGAAACAGGGCAAGGAAGGATTTGTGTTGGAGAGTGTTGGTCTCTTCTCCCAGGTAGAAAGTGATAGGATGAGAGGAAATGGCTCAAGTCGTGCCAGGGGAGGTTTAGATTGGATATTAGGAAAAAATTTTTCCTGAGAAGGGTTGTCAGGCATTGGAACAGGCTGCCCAGGGCAGGGGTGGAGTCACCATCCCTGGAGGGGTTTAAAAGGTGCATAGATGAGGTACTTAGGGACACGGTTTAGTGCTAGAGTTAGGTTAGGTTATGGCTGGACTGGATGATCCTGAGCGTCTCTTCCAACTGAAATGATTCTATGTGATTTGGGCAAGGGAGCTGTGCTGGGCCTGGTGGGAACATGCCACCAGGTGGCTCTGGATCCCAGGGATCCAGCCTGTCTGCCTGGAAGGAGGAGGCGAAATTGGTGGCACCCAGGTGACAGCCCTGCACACACAGGTACCCCTGCGGTCCCTGCCCCCCTGTGCCCAGCCCAAATCTGCTGCAGGGACCTGTGCCCAGGGACCTCGTTCTGCGACGAGCGCTCCTGACTGCTGTAAGGTATTGACAAGCACTTTTCTGGGGTTTTCTCCAGAGCAGTCTAACCTTTAAAAACACACAGAGGAAACACTCAGCTAAGTGAAATAACAGGCCTTGGCATTTTCGAAGAAAGTTCTGGCATTGTCTTTGGGTATTTCCAGCGCTCTTAGCTGTTTGGGAGGTCAAGTCTCCCTTAATTATGTGTCTCTGCGTTACCTCTTCCTGTTCGCTTGGCACAGCGTGTGATGGAAGCGTACAATGTTTCTTGGAAAGGCTGTGAGGATTTCTCTGAAACGTTGAATGGGCAGCAGGAGGTGGACAGGGGACTCAAGAAATGAATTTCCACTGCAGATGGCACTGACACTGCTGAGGAATGCTCTGTTTTGGAAGCTTTCTGTCCAGGCAGCTCCTCCTGAGACCCGGGGATCTTATGACATGGTAACGTTGGATTTGCATCTCTAGAGTAAGATGCCACAGTACAGAGGAGTCCTTGGGGGCAGACATAGCAAAACTTGCCTGATTTCATCCTAACAGTCCATATTGATCTCCTATCAAACGTGATATAGATGAGCCTCCCTTTCTCTGAGGCCAGTAGAGTTTTTCCGCCTGTTCCTTGCTTTTCACACACATGTCCATGGAGCAGTTTTCTGTCTCTGCACCAGCTGATCCCAAAGGCTGATCCCAGGAGGGCTCTGCTGGCTGTGGGGATGGGCTGGCAGCTCTCGGGATCGGGGCTCCTCCTCACTTAGCGCTGCAGGGCATGTGGAGCTGATGGCCACCACCAGGTACCCTTAGCACCAACACACTTCTTGAAGGGTGGCTGTTGCTTCTGGCTGCTGTGGATGTCATTTCTTTGCTTCCATCCTTCTATATCCTATTACTTTTGTTGTGCTTTCCATTAAGTCCCAAAGACAGTTGAGAATTTGAATCAAGATTTATTTTTTTTTCCTAATAGAAATCAAGCCTCCAAATCCTTCAGAATGAAAGGGGCTGGGCATGCTGAGGGAGGTTTGGCAGCATCTTCTCTTTACCATTTGAAGGACTCGCTGTATTTAAAAGTGGTTGCTTCAACAGCACGATTTCTGTTGGGTTCAGTGTGGAAAACGGAGCAGTTAACTATGGCTGGAGCTGGCTGGGGGCAGGATCTGCATCTGTGGGTGTGTGTAGTCACAGGTCTGTGGATCCCTGACCCACACCACAAAACTAGCCAGGAATGGAGGGGCAAAGGAGAAATGAGACGCCTTATGACAAGATCCTGGTTAAAGCAAGAAGAGGTGGGAAGACCAACCTGTCGGATGCCTGAGATGGGAGCAGTATGCAATCCGTATCACCTCAGGCTTGGGATCTGGGGAAGGAGGCCCTCCTGGCTCAGCGTGACTTACTCCATTTGGGTTTTCTGACCAGGTATTACCCTCTCTCTCTCCACCCTATTTGCCTTCCCTAGGTACATACATACCTCAGGCTGCGGGCATAGCACTCCATCCACACGAGTGGAGACACAGCAGGCAAAAGAGCAGCACCCCCCCGGGGGACCCCAGGAAAAATTACCCCTACATGGATGGAAGCTTCAGTGAAGATGACTGGGACAAGCCCAGCAGGTACGGAGGGGTGGGAGGAAACAGGGAGGCACATCTGCTAATGTGGGTGTCACTGTGTAGGGACAAGGGGGCATGGGAATGTGATGGAGTGGCCAGTGTTGTCCCCATCTCAGCATCAGGCAGCCATGGGGAGGGGTGCTGGGCTGGTGATCTGCCCTGTTGAGCCACCACATTGCCAGGTTATCCTGGGTACAGCTCTGTGACACCTCTGCCATGGCCAGGTGACATTTGTGTCTGGAGTTAGGGCAATCTCAGCTGCATGGACCACAGGTTTTCACAATGTCTCATACTCCTGCCATGTAAAGGCTGCAGTATTTTCATAGTTGAGGTGTAATAAGTAGGTACGATCAGGGCTGTCCCCACGTGTGTTGGCCAGACTTTATTCAGTGAGGATGCAGCTTCACAACAGCTCAGTGTCACAAAGGCCAACCGAAGCTCTTGGATGACCGGTATGAGGTTGCATGTTCAAGTTAAAATCCCCCAAAACTGTGGCTGGATGTCTCTCCATCACACTTTGGCCTTTCCAACACCACCACCAAAGCCACACTGAGTGAATATGGTTGAGTTAATCCCCCAGCTCAGCCAGAGGGAGAGAAATCCTGCAACAGCTCCTGAGCCCGTGGAGAGGCTGCAGCTGCCCCTTGCTTTGGGTGAAAATCCTGCTGGATCTGCCCTGGCCAGAGGCTGCCCCTGCTGAGCCACCCATGGTGGAAAAGCCTCGTTGCTCTGTAACTCACCCTCCCCTTGACATCCTCCAGAGTCCCCATAGTTGTGTGTGTCGTGTTGTTACTGTCGGTTCTTTTTTTTTTTTCCCTTAACTTTTTGTTTGTCCAAACAAAACCCTTAGAACATCTCATGGCCATTTCCACCTATTTAAAGATGATCAAACTGGCAGGAAGGCTGGCAGTAACGGAGACTTTGTTCTTGTTTTGCCTCTCAGCGAGAGCCGGCTCACCGAGGTCGCTGATCCCTCGTGGCCCTCCCAGCGAGGCAAAACTAGCAAATCTGAGCACTCCAGGCCGTGCATGTCCCTAATGAGGGCTCCGAGCCCTGATGTCAAAGTACAAGTGAAATGGTTCATGCTGCTGAGCCTTTTTTATTAGGGAGAAAAACAAAATGTTTCTAACCCTGGCTGCCTTTACCCTGGAAAACCCTGCTGACCCAGTGGTGCGAGAGCCCATGCTGATACATCCATGTCCTGGATGTGTTTGTTATATTGCTGATTTGAGAGGCAAGAAACAGGTAACTGGAAGGGACGTTGGCTGCTTTGGGAACCTGAGAACAGAGGAAGGAAATGAGTAAGGGAAAAGAATTGAAAATTCCTTTTGGGGGGAAATTTTGGTTTGTTTTTATGAAGTCTTGCTGGGTGTTTTTTTGACCTTTCTGCCTGGTGTGAAGGCTACTGTCCTTTAAAAGCTGATGAAAAGGCAGGGGGTGAATTTAAAAGACAATAAGCTATGTCAGATACTGCTCTCTCCAGGCAGGCCACAATCCCACAAGGAGCAAAAGCGTGAGTTGATGCCTGCCACAGACTCCCTTTTAATGCATTGGATGAAAACCAAAGCATGTGTAAAGGTTTCACAGTTAATAGAGATCTGGAAAAAGCTCTATTAATAGCCCAAGGGGTCATTATGTATTTAATGGAGGCCAACGTCTCTTTGACTTGCACTCAAATAAAATGTTTTGCCTGTGCGACGTGGCTCTGGTGGATGACCATTGCTTCCTCTCTGGGGTGCTGATGACCATTAAGCCATGTGAGATGCTGCCAGATGTTGCAGATGTGGAGCATCATCCCTGCAGCTCCCAATAAGATGCACAGAAAGTGCATTAGGGCTCCTGTAATGTCGCTATCTCCTTGGGGTCTATCTCCATGACACATTAGTGGGTTTATAGTGACGGTGATTTAGCACTGCAGTGTTTCCTTCAAGAGGCTCCTGTTAAACTGAGCGCTGATGCCTGTGTTTTGCATTGTCTGGTGCTCAGTGAGCAGCGTTCAGTGTCACCTACTTCTCTGGCTTTTTCAGAGGACTTCAGCGTCTTTAATTGCTATTTGCTTGAGAAGTCAGATAACTGACCCTGCCTTGTGGTCAGAGATAAGAGATGCTGAAACCACCAAGGTGGGAAATTGGAGAACCCCCAGCAAGAGGCACACGATGTTCACGTTAACATGTGTTTGTACCAGCTTGAGAGAGATTCTCTCCACCCTTACTCTCTGTTGTACAGAGAACTGGTGGCAATATTTACACAGCTGTAAGTGGCATGACTGTTATATAGCAAAAGAAAAGAGAGACCTCCTGGAAGTAACAGCTCAGTTCCCTGGCCATCCAAAAGCAACTGAAACTTGGTTTGTATGGGTTATACATGACACGGTCACTATTGCTGGCTATAGTGCGCGTTTGCTTGCCCAGCCCAGGGGAATCATTTTTATATACATCTTTGCATTATTTACTCTCATAGAGACCTAATGTATTTATCATTTTCTCACCATGTCTGTTACCCTCTGTGTTTTTCTCTCTCTTCTCAGGTGTTCTGTGTCTCAGATCTGAGCTCTATCCCATCAGCCTTTGTACTAACAGTCTCTGAGGCTCCTGGTTTACCCATAACGCATCCTTTTTTCTTTCACTTCTCTATTTCACCAAAACGTCTTCCTAAACCTACAATCTTCCTACAGGCACTTTTTAATTTACCCTTTGAACTCTGACATTGCTACACCAACTTAATTCTTCCTTTGAAGGACACTTGCCCTGTTAGTAAATGCATGGAGGTCTCGTGTTCGGACTCTTGTCTGAAAAGTTCATATTGTTTGCTTTTGTATATGAAGACTCCTCAAGTCTCTGCTTTTACTGGTGAGACACTTGCTGTAGCCTTGCGGCTTCCATCCCGCTGCAGAAGAGTGCTGACAATGTTTGGTTCCTACGTTACAACAGATACCCCAACCGCCAAAATGGCCTTGAGACCACTCACGAGGATAGTTTTTGGCGTGTTTTTGGAGAAGCTTTGGAGGATTTGGAAACATGCGGCCAGTCTGAACTTTTGAGGGAGATTGAGGTAAATCACTTTCTGAATTTGCTGCTGATCTGATTGTTTTGCCATCAATGTTAGACTGTTTCCCCCGGTCTGTTAATTGTCCATAGCATCTCTGTGCTGCCAGTGGTATGAAGAAGGGTTTGAGTTTAATCCATGCCAGTGTCTGTGCTAATGGATAACTGTGTCTCATTAGACAGTTGCTTGTGTGCACTTTTTCCCCGAGCTGATGACTTACCCACCAGGAACTCCACGCTCTTTTCACAAACTGTTGCTGGCCAACAATCTTCATGTGACTGCTGGCAAACCTTGCCGGTCAAATGGTAAACACTCCACTTGGAAAGACGTTGTCTGTCCAAAGCACTTAAAGGTGAAGCAAAAGGATCCCCCCAAAACCACACTGGGACTAAAGCCTTGGGTTACTTCAAATACAGACGGACCCAACATCTATCTTGCATTCAGCTGTCACTGCCGGAAACTGTTTGAGTGAAGGAGGTAATTGGAAGCTTTTCAGCCAGCCTTCCCCATGGAAAAATCTGAGAAAGTAATTGCTTCCTGCAGAAATAAAGGTGTTTCCTCTCTTCACAAACCACTTTCTCTTTTCTTTATCCAAGATACTTTGGAGGTCATGTTATTGTGTCCGGTTATAGGATGAGGAGCCTGGATTTCTGAGCTGTGGGATGCAAATAAAGGCCTCTGTCTCAACTGTCGAGCAGCGGGGAGCAAACCTGCCTGGCAGGATGGGACCCGTGCTGCTCCCCTCCCCGATTCAGCATCCCCAGCCCAAAAGAAGGAACCTGGCCTCTCAGGCTCATCCCTCCCCTGCTGGGTGCAGAGGGCTGGGGAGAACTTGCTGGGTCGTTCCCTCCGTCAGCCCAGTGGGACTGTTTTTATGCACAATTTCATGTTGCTTTGGCTTTGGAGAGAAAAGGCAGTTTCTGAATAATTTCAAGTGGAAAAGGAAAGTCGCATTTTGGTCTATATGTGAAAATATGGGCGACAGGGGACTTACTAATTGTTCTTTCCTCCTTGCTCCTTAGCAACTCTAAGTGAGGGAGGAAATCTCAAGTTTATGGTGCTGAAGCATGAAAGAGTGTATTTATTATCTTAACTGCTTAGGAAAATGCTGACTCAGAAAAAACCAACCCACACAAAAACCACCCCCCCAGCCTCCACAAACTGTAACTTTTTCCCTTGATCACTTATCTTATGGCCCTGAATGTATTTAGAGGTGGTTTAGGCAGCCTATGTCAACTATTCTGAACTGTTGTTGACTACTTGGGATAAAGTATCTCTCTGAAATGATGCATAGATGTTTCTCTTCTGTATAATGGCTGGCATCTAAATGTAAAAGAGGGATTTGTTGGGCTACTGTGAAATGCCAGGACAGAGAAAATATCCTTTTCCAGGGATCTGTGGTGCAGGGTTTTGTGTACTTTTGATTCACACTGTTTTAAGGCTGTGGAGCTTTGACAGTTATAGCAATGCTTTAAGAAATGTAAAGAAATTTCACCAAAAGCTGAGCACCTCTAGGGTTTTGGTGCGTTTGGCACATTTCTAGAATATTTTGTAAAGTTCTGTTGACAAAAGCAAAGTGCTGTGTTTTAGCAGAAGTCTGGTGGGTGTCAACTGCCCTTTTATTGAATGTGAAGTACACTGATGTGTTCTTCCCTCTCCATGCGCCCATCCTTCCCGAGCTCTGGTGTGGGATGTGCAAAGCTCATTGGGACTCTTACTGTATCTCAGGTTTCTACACCCCAGCTCCAGGCCTCCTGTGATTTTACGACAGTCACAGTTTTGGGTTTTTGCTTTTGTTTTGTTTTTGGTTTTTAATTTTATCGTATTTTTTTTATTTGACCCTTCATGCTCCACATTTGAAAGAGCGTAAGAGTCATGCGAGATGGAAACAGGTTCGCACAGAAGCAATCCACTCCCAGACTACACAGTATGAGTAGAAACTGGCTTTTTCCAGTATGTCTGGGGGAGAATCTGTCCCTGCTTTGCTTTGAGGGCAGCCAAGACATGAGGAAAAATAATGTGGCACAGCCACAAGCTGGACAAGTCCAGATTTGCCCCTTCTGCTGCTTGCATTTCATCCACAGCACCTAGCAAATTGCTTATGAAGCTGCAAGGAGTATTGAAATACCTTGAAGAAAGAGGAGTCGAATGCTGTAGGAACAGTGTGACATGGGTATGGGCTGGTTACAGCATTTGCTAAAGGGTTTTCTGTGTTTTATCTATCGATTTTGGGATAACCTGGATGGTGCTGGCATTTTCATGCGACCACCAGAATTCGCTTTATTTCCCTTTGTTCCAGCTTGGAGCAAAGAGCTGGAGTGCCCTGATTAGAGATTTGGTCAGATGATATTTCCCATGTGCACAGGAGCAATTGCTCTTTGACTTGCCACGTTTAGCATTGCTGAATTTTACTATCTGCTCCCTAGCTTTCCTTTTCTTTCTTCTACCTTTTGACATTTAATGGGACTGCAGACCCTTGGAGCCTGAACTTTGAAATGACGGCTTTCATTACACCATTTAACTGGACTTTGACCTGGAGCCAGCTGAGGTTCTACAGACTGGATGCTTGACTCCTTCGTTAGCTTTGATGAGTGTAATCTCATTAGTGAAAAGCATTGCCAAATGGAGTAGAATCTACTTAGAGGCATCTTTTAATGGCTGGCTATCAAGGGTGACCAGGCTTAAATACTACTTAATTTTGTATTTTTAACTCAGTTTTGCTCAGTGATGGCTCCCATTTACTGACAGATAAAATCCTAATTTCTTTGCTGAATTGGCCTCAGTGGAGTCCCAGGTTAACTGTGCTGGGCCATTGCCAGCACTGAGCAATGCTGATGGTGAGCTGCAGCCTGGAGAACCAGGCAGCCACCGGTTCTTCTGGGAGACCCCTGAGATCAGGATGTTCCTCCTTCTTGACTACCAAGAAGCACAAGCTGAGGCCTACCTGGCCCTCTTTGTGTAGAAGAAGTCACAAAAAAATAAGGAGATGCTTCCTTTTGAGATAAAACTCCATGTTGGGGTGGGAGAGCACACAGCAGGTCAGTGACAGACCTGGCAGCGGACTCCTGAGGTTGGGAAATGGCTTTTATAGCTGACTGGAAGTGCTTCTTGGTAATTACTTTTCTGATTAATGAGAACGATGGTGGCCTCCTGTTGTTGTCTGTGCCACTTTTGCTGCTGTGTGGCCCTTATCTTCCTGCTGCCAGCTCAGCAGAGTGTCTTAGTGACTTTGTGCCCTCACCTTACAGGCGTCCATCATGACAGGGAGCGTGCACAACCTGGGCCTGGAGGGCAGCAAGGTGCTCCTGGACTCTGTCAACCCCTCAGGACTGAGCCCACTGAGGAAAGAAAACTCCAGCTGTGACGATGGACAGACAAAGGGCAGCAGCTCCCCTGCCAAGAAGAGTGAGAGGAACCTGGACATGAAGAAGATCGAGAAGGAGATGCAGGAAATCATGTCTCCTACCCCCCTCGAGTTCCACAAGGTCTGTGTTGCCAAGGGCTGTCTGGCTGTGGCACTGCGGTATCTCAACGGTTAAAGCTATAGAAGCTTTGCAACCCTGGAGAAGATCTCCTTTGTTCCTTGTTAAAGTTGGCCCTCACTAAAGTCTGCAGCAAAGGTTTCCAGAGGGTCAGATTAAGAGAAAGGGACAGCTTCAGAGGAGTAACAGGATTTAGTCACCCTGCTTCAGTGGGCTTCAAACCTCTGCTTTGCTATTTCCATTGATTATATGAGATTTCCAGGCCTTTGTGTTCCAGAGTTCATTAATTGGTGCTAGAGATACAAGCAAGAGAGCTCAAAGTATCGCTCTGTGGAGACCCATCAACCCTTTTCCACTGGCATGCTCCGTTCAGTGGGCCACTGTTTTTATAAAAAAAACCCACTTTCAATAGCTTAAAAATAACTTATTTTTCCTCTCTTTCCACTCCATCCCCAGCCTTTCATGAAGGGGTGCAAATGGGGCTGGGATAGTTGTTTAAATTCAGTACCCAGCTGAATGTTTAAGCCAGTTTAAGCATGGTGCAAGGCAATGGTAATTAGAAGAAGTAATTAACTGTAGAAGCTGCTGATGCAGAATGCAAGCAGGGAAGGGAGCTGGAGAGGTTTCAAAAAATTTGATTGCCTTCTTCTTTCCTAGTGTGACTTTAGAACAAAACCTGCAGTTATGGTAGATGGAAAAAACAACTTTTTCATGTTTCATCTGCTCTTGTCCTCAGGGCATGGCAAATGTGTCTTTAAATAAAACTCCTTTGTACCTGAAGGAGGAGAGATGTGTAATTAGGCACGTTAAAGGGTGACGCTTCATTCTGCTGGGGCATCTGGTGCTGACTGTCTTTGGAGGTGAGGCTGAGGCCGCATGGGCTGCTCCTGTGCATCACGCTGGGCACTGTTGTTCCCAGGGACTGCACATCCATGAGGCTCACCCAGCCGAGAGTGTGGTAGGGATGTACTCCTAGTTCATGGGAGGCAAAGGGAGATTTTGTTGGGGGGAGGACTCAGCTGTGCGTGGCTCCCAGTGCTGCCCAGTGGCAAGATACACTTCCAGCAGTGCGCTCCTCCTTTGGACAAGGCCAAAGCGTGAAGTGCTCAAAGGAAGAGTGATGAACTTACCCAGTTCTTGTCCTCAGTACGTCAGCACTTACTGATACAAATTTTCTGAAAGGAACTTGTGAATAATACAGAAAAATGTCGAGGGTCTTGCTGAGTGATGTGTTAAAAATGAGCTGTCTTCACATTTGACACGCTATTTTGAAAATTCTTTGAGAATGCAATAGTTTTTCGTGTGCTGGTCTAGCATACACAGAGGATGCCCAGCGTAACTTGTGCCAGGGAAAGTGATGCTCTGTTAATAACACTTACTTTGTTGATTCTTGGGTTAGATGTGGCAGCTCAGTCTGTATTACACTGCTTGCGTTTCCTTCCACGTCCAAAGGAGAGGGCCTGTCATGTCCTTGGTTATATACCAGTCACCAAAGCACTTGTCCATGCAATCTACCTAAGCTGATGGTGTCTGATAAATAAGGCTCAATCTGTATTAGCTGCCCAGGCTGAGAAAAATCTGCCCAGGAGAGCAGAATTGCTATAGGTCCACACACATTACCCGTGCCATTCCTGCCCTGCCAACCCTGTGCATCACCTCCTGCCTCTGCTGCATTAAAGCACGTGTTCTGTTTCTCCCCTTCAGATGACACTCCATAAAGACCCAGAGAGCGAAGACTTTGGATTCAGTGTGTCAGACGGCCTGCTAGAAAAAGGTGTCTATGTAAATATGGTCCGTCCGGATGGGCCAGCAGATCAGTGTGGCCTCAAGCCATATGACAGAGTGCTTCAGGTAATAAATGCAAAATGCAGTTCTGGAGGCTGGGACGGAGTGAATGAGTGGCTGAGAGGAAGAGAGAAGTGAGACCCATCCATGGCAGCACTAACTTTAATGAAAGGTAATAGTTAGGCAACTAGGTGAGCACTTAGCTACCAAGTGCTCAATGAGAACTGTGTTTTATAATGAGAAATCACTAGGTAGTACCCCCAGGTGGTACCCCAAGGTTACACCTATTCCAGGACACAGCCTGCCCGGCACTGGCCTTTTTGCACTGGAGTAGCTCAAAACAACTGAAAAGCTGTGTTGCTTCCCCCTCTCACCCTCAGTCCTTTTCCTTTTGTGTTAGAGGGTGATTTTTGGATAAACGAGACTGTGTTGACAAATATGTGTTCCTGCGAAGCCCCCTGTGGAGTTCATGAAGTTCCGTGCATGCCTTTGACAACTAGAAGGGTTTTCTAGGAGACACACCCTTGAAGCAAAGTGTTTTTCATGGATATTTTTCTTCGAAAGATACTTGATCTGAAATGGCTGATGCAGAAACAGAATAAAAACTCTGGTCAAAAACACAGTCTGTGATAAATGTGACCGAGGCGTATCACACCACCAGAGGGACAGTAAGAGCACAATGAGTTTCGGAGATTGAAGAGAAGCTTTATATGGATGAGAAACAACTATTTTAGCTTTGGGGCAACTCAAACAGCAACTGAGAAACTGCAACCCCAATGGAAAAATTGCCACCATTTGGAAGTGCAGATATTGTGACCATATTTGGAAACACTCAGAAAGATGTTTAGTTTTACTAATTTATAGGTGGGGGTTGTTAGCAGTAGGATTAGAGCCAGTGTGTTATGTACGTTAGGTAACTGGAGAACTGGCAGCGCTGTGGGGAACCTTGTTTAAGCTTGTTATGGTCTCCAGCCAGTTGGCTGCTATACAATTATTCCTTCTCAGCTTCAAATAAAAGATGGTGCAAGAATGAACAAGAAGCTAATTAGGCTCTGGGCTGCCTTTCTGTTGAATGTTCGATGTGTCGCTTTTGACGAGTGCCAAGTGCTCTGGGAGGTGTGCCCGATATCTTAAAACAGAATGGTGTGGAGACTTTCGACACCCCCCTTCCACATGCTGTGCTGCACGGCTTACACCTCCGAGAAGACAAGGTGATTGCCATCACGGTGACGTGCGGAGTTGTGAATGAGGGATCGCAGACCCGACACAAGCGACTCCTGTCAAGAAGTAGAGAGAGATGGCATTGCTTCACAGCACTGCTGATTATATGGGCATGACGATGTGCATGAAGGCCAGCGAAACACCTCGTCCCTGCTGGAACAGACCCCCTGGCTCTTGGCTGGATGGATTTGTTGGAGCACGGCGTTGCGCTAATGGCACTTGTGCGATGGAACTGCCTGGCTGGTGTAGAGCAAAGGCAGAGCAAGCTGCTGGCTTAACTCTCCACATGTGGTCTAGGAATTATCCCTAGTTACTACTCTGTACAAAGCAGTGTTGGGGTCAGCTGTGTGGACACCAGCTAGGGCAGGGGGACACTGCTACCGTCACAGAGCCCAGCTCCGTGGGCATGTATTATTGCTGGGAAAGGGTTTTGGATGGAAGGGACTCATCTAGCCCTTACCCAGAGAAGGAAGCAGCACCTGGCCCCAGGGGTTATGTTCACTCCAAAGGTGGGTGGGAAATTCCTTTCTCCTCTCCCCGCTTCTCCTCCCCATGCTGTTTGCCAGCCCCTTCCATTCCGGAGCTGTCGTGGCACCAGGCCCAGATGCTCTGGTAGCTGTAGGTGAGAGAGCTGGGGTGGTTCTTGCGGGTGATCCAGCCTAGAAACGTGCTTGAAGGTCTGCAAGAGACAGCAATAGAAGTGCTTTCACTGCTGAATCCTGCAGAGAGAATTTGCAGCTGCCTTCTGAGTCCATGTGAAATGCATCCAGACTCCTCCAAAATGAAGGATGTAAATGGAGAGAGCAGAAGCAGAAACTGTTCGGTATAGTCTCAATTTACTGCTGGCTGAGCTGGAAAACGGTTGGCAGAAGCCTGAGGGTCTGAGCTGTGTTCATTTTCTAGGCGCTGAATACCCCGCATCACAAACTTAAGGCCAGTAAAAGGCATGATGGCAAAACAAATAACGGAAAATGGCAACCTTTCCACTCAGGCTTGAACTGGAGAACTAGTTTTGAGCCCTGCAGTATTTAATACTTGTAATACTGCCCCAGACACTGGGGATCAGGGTTTTTGCCTGATGCAGGCTTCTTTTTCTCTTTCCTCTGATGGTTATTGCATCATTTCTCAGCTAAGCAAGGATGCGCTCAGCCTGAAGGGATTGACCCTGGTCTGCTCTGCCGTGAACCTGAAATCAGGGACCCTCAAGAGTTGTGTGTTTTCACAGGTGTGGGTTTAGCACCAACCTTGCACTTTCTGACTAACAAACATGGTCTTTCTGTTGTTCCTCCCCATGGCACATCCGAAATCCATCCCGGCAGGTAAACCGCATCCGAACGAGAGACTTTGACTGCTGTCTGGCCGTTCCCCTGATTTCAGAGGCTGGAGATAAGCTGGACTTGGTGATTAGCCGAAACCCCTTGGCACTGGCTGCTAACGCTCCCTCGGAGGGGACGGGAGAGCTGCCGGCACCGGCGGCCCGCGGCACCGAGGTCAAGGCGAGCGTCCAGACACTCTGAGCCACGGGAGCGGAGCGGACGGTGCCCGGAGCCTCTGCTGAGCTATTGTGGTATTTGGGGTGTTCTTTCTGTTTTTTGCACTGGTATTTGTAAATGCTGTGTGTACCATAACCTGCAAGTGGGGAGGCGGGTCTTCAGTGAGCTGTCATCTGTAGACAGCTAAATATTGCTGGGAAGGTCAGAGCTGGATGCGCATCTCAGGCCGTGGGCAGTGCTGGCGATGGGACGAGCTGCCGACGGGAGGAAGGAGCATCCACCGGCATCCCCCTCTGGCTGTCGGGGTACGGGGCCTTGGCCATCCTATAAACACACATGGTGCTATTATGTTTCTCGTTTGCTTAGTTAATCACATACAGCAAGACTGAAACGCCTTTCCTTTTCTGTTGTGCCCAGCTCCATCCTTTACACGCTCCTCATAAATCGATTTCTGCAACCCCTTGCACTCCCAGTGCAGGGCTGTGGAGAGCCCTGTTTAAAAGGCATTTCAAAATGTACTTGAGAGTGGCTAGATGCAATTCTTGTGCAAAAATTGATACTTGCAACTGCCTCCCGCCAGCCTCATCCACGCTCCCCGCCAGGGCTGGCTTGCCTGCAGTGGGATGAGGCGCCTCGTCTTGCCATCGATTCCCGTGAGCGATGTGGCTATCTGTGCTGGAGCAGATATTACGGAACAGGTGGCCATACCAGAGGCTAAAGGCCCTGAATACCTGCCCAAATCCCCAGCCGTCTTGTTCATCTGGGCTTTGTGGAGATGCTTGCCAACGTGGTCTGTGCCCACAGTAAATAGACTAACGATCTTCCCTGGGCTGTCCCTGGTGTTTTGAACTAATAACGCCTTGTCGTCTCCTGTCAGGCCGTGGCATGAGAAGCCCATCATTAGATGGAGGTTGTGTCCTGTGTCCTGGGTGGTGTGTGTGCCCATGGGGGTTTGGCTGCTGGCCCCAGGTCCACTCGCCGTTGCCTGTTGCTTTGCAAGCATGATGCCCTGTGGTCACTCCCATCCCTCCGCACAGCCCCCCAACCCATGGGCAAGAGAGACCGTGATGTTTGCATTGGTTTCCTCATCTGCCTGCCCCACGTTTCACGGATTAGCACTTTATGATGATGTTCATGTCGGGGAAGGCTTGGGCATGGTGTGGATGAGGAGCTTGCTTGGTGACCTGGTGCCCACCACCCCCATTCCCTGCTCATTCTTTTGGTTCCTCCATCACCGCCTGCGTGCCAGTCGTTTGCGTAGGGTGTCGGATGGGTATGTGCCACACGTTCCTCACTTTGCTGAGCCAGGACTTGTCCCCCCACTGTCCGTCCCCGAGCTACTTTGCGACTCCGTCCCTCTGCGATAGCGCAACGTTTCAGGGTGTTTCTTCCAGACACGCGTATGGCCCCATCCAGCTATGTGTTGTTGTAGCCATTTTCTCTTCGAGTATGCAATATCCCATACCATTGCTGCCACAACTAGATAATGTGCCATAATTGATACTGTGGAGCATTGACAGTGCAGCCGAAAGTGTTTTTATATGCAATATTCTGAGCAGTGGAAGCTCACTGGGGCTTCTCATAGGATTTTTAATGAAGACTTTTATTAAAGGCTTTAAAAACAAAAAAGGAAGAAAAACTTGGTCCTTGTATCCCTTCCTATGCATTTTGAATGAAATGAAGATGAAATGCATTACTTAAATGTGTATTTTTATCCATATATTAGAGTGTATTCCTTGTAAAGTATTTTTATATGCTAATTTTCTTATGTATCTATGAAAGCACAATATTTAAAAGTACAGCATTTCAAAGAATATTTTAGTCCTGTTTTGGACCTATTTGTAAATCTCTGTATTTAAATGGGATTGCAATGACTTTGACTTTTTTTTTTTAGTTAAATAAAAGCAAATGAAATGCGTTTGTTTTGGCTTGTGTCTCTTTCTGCTGGAGGATGTAGCGAGGCAGCACTCTGCTGTAGCCCTATTTTAACTCATTAGAGGACCCCCTGTTAGGAGACACCTCGAAGGACAACGCTTACAGCATCACTTGCAGCTTCACTTTGGTGACACTGTAAATCTCGCTGGGTTAAACCTTGGCTCCTTCACAACAAAACAGCGACCTAGAAAAGCACGTGGTGGCTGTGATGTGGCTGTGGCAGCTTTTGCAAAGCCGCGGTTAATCCCCGGAGATGTGTTAGGAAACTGCTGGAGGACGATGTGCTGGCAGGTGGCCCGTCCGATGTTCAGAACCCTGTGGCTCTCGTGGGGTGCCCTGGAGAGCGGTGTTGTGGTAGTGTCCTGGTTTTGTTAAAAACAGGTTTCTCTTTAAGTGTCAGCTAAAGCTTCATATTAGCTGCGTTTTGCCTGGAGAAACAGCTGCATGTTTTGGTAGACATAGCAATGGAATGCGAGGACATTGGTAAGGATGGCTGTACATCTCACGAGAGGGGCAACGAGAAATAGGTGACCAGAAACCGACCAGTGGAGTATGACATCCCGTTCACGTGAATACTTCATATAAAAGTGGGAGATCATGAGGATCTCATCCCTTTTTTTGCCTCTGGCCGACATTAGGAGAGGACCTTGCAAGTCGTCCCTGCGAACTGAGGCCTAGTGACAGACTGAATCCAGCTCCGGTTGGCTGCAGAGTCCAGTCCAGGACTTCGGGTGCCGGTCCTGCAGTTGCGGGGATTTTCAAGATTGGTTTTGTATATTTTGTATTATTTTCTCTATTTTTATTGGTAGCATTAGTAAAACATTTTTAATTTTTCCAACTCTCTTCTCTCTGTCCTTCTTTCCCTCCCAATTGCCTGTCCTTAGTGGGAAGGGGGGAGGGGGAGGGGCTAACGGGGGAAAGGGGGAAAAGGAGGATAACAATACATCTGGTTTTATTGTCACCCTGCAATCAAACCTCGACAGGTGGCTAAAATCAACCCACCTCTGAAACCAGATGTCCAATGACATGATGGCTATGAACACAGGATGTAATTCCTTTTGTCCCTGCGTTGGGGATTAATGCCTTTGCTCTTACAAAGGCGTTTGGGGCACCTCTACTCCCGGCATGGGCAGAAAAGGTTGGGCTGGGGCCGCAGGGAATCTCTGCTCACGGTCAGGGAAAGGGTTTTGCAACTCTTCATGGCCAAGTGGGTAGCGCAGGAATTTTCAGAGGCTGAGCACAGTGTGGAAACGCTCCTGGTTAGACCTGGGGAATCATTGCCACGCAAACAAGCCTTATCTGCCATCTCTGGCCGCCCTCCCGGGGCGCGGACTTCACAGCAGGACCTGTCACACGTTTGGCACCGGGGACTCGCCAAAGCCCCGCGGAGCCAAGCGAGGAGATGGCGGGTTCAACAACAGCTCGTGCAACGTGACCGACGGGGTTCTGCCGCGGGCAGCACGCACGAGGTCCACACGGTGCTGCTCCCCCGGTATGTGCTGCCTGTCACCTCGACGGGCAGCGTGTCCTCCCGCTAATGTCACCTTGTGTCCCGCAGACCTTGGCTGAGGGCGCGGCTGCAGCCAGGGCAGGTGGTGGCCACCCATGGCAGGTGCAAATGAAGCTCTTTGGCAGCAGCTCTTGGTGCTTAGTGGCTTTAAAAATTATTTTTAATGTTATTTTAACCTGAGACGCATTGCAGCTGCTGTTTGTGCCACTATCGGGCTGCTCAGGCCAGGCACTGCCAACTCCGCCAATGGACAAGTTGTTAGTGGGGAGAAATCGTTTTCTTTTGCATAATTTTTGTGTCTTTCTTTCTTCTTTATCCTAAACCATGAATTTCTGCACTTTTATTACCATTCCAATCCTCTTCCCATCCCACTGAGTGAGGAGTGAGTGAGCAGCTGTGTGGGGCTGAGCTGCTGCCCGGCGTGAAACCAGGGCAGACATGAAGTCAGAGTGTGAGCTGGGCTTATATATATGTGTGTATAGAATATAGTAATAGTAATAGTAATAATAGTAATAGTAATAATAATGATGATAATAATAATAATAATAATAATAATAATAATAATAATAATAATAATAATAATAATAATATTTTATTACCAAAAAACCCACCCTAACCAACAACCCCTGTCACGGTTTAAGGCGAGGCAGCAATAAACCGTGGCCACCCCACAATAAAGAGTGTTAAAGGACGAAGTGAGCTACTCAAAGACCAAAATAGAAAAAGCAAACCAAACCAAACGTCAAAAAGCATATCTGGTTTATAAAGGAAAGATTTATTTTCAGTTACAAGGTGATTACAAACTCATCTAAAAAAGCAAAGATGACTTAAAAATATCCATATACATTTCATTTATCTAAAAAGCAGGACAGAAACTGCAAAATACAAACATTTACCATATACACAAAGGCTCGGGGGTTTAGGATTAAATTACACTCCAGGATTTCTTTTTTCTAATACAAATATTCCGTTTCGGAACACACAAATGTTTTAAAATGCTTAAAAATATTTTTAAGGTTGTTTTTTTTTAAAAAAAAAAGTAGTTCAGATGACATTCTTAAGGAGGCCGCGGTCACCGTCACCTCCTCACTGTATGTGCTACTCATCACATTACTGCCGGCACAGCTGCTAGGAATTGAAATAGTCATTAAAACAAAGAAAACACCACTGTTTGTAGCCAAATACACCAAACATGATTGACCACCTTTTGTTAACGCAAAGTCCCTGGCAACATTATCAGGTAACAATCACAACATCATTACACTGGAGAAAAACAACACCCTACTGAACAATGAGCACTTGGGAGCAGGACCGGGATGCTGTGCTGCTGAGGGACCATTGCTGGGTCCGGGACGGGAACAGATGACAAATGGTCGACTTGCCCCCTCAGGATATTATTTTCCAGCCTCTCAACATGATTTTGCCAGTGTTTATATCAAGGAAAAATTAAAAAAAGATCAAATCCTTTTAGCATCTCAACTGCAGAAAGCAGATAGAAAAGAATGTGTGTCATGCTAACCTGTACTATGCTACAGGAACGAAGCTTTCCCCACATATGCACGCACACAAAGCACACATGCACAGCTCCTTAGCACAACCATTTCATTTTTTTTTAAATACTATAATATTTTTCCCCATTATTCCTTCTGCCTTTTTTTTTTCTTTTTTCCTTTTTTAAATTTTTTTTTAAATTTTTATTTATTTATTCTTTTCCCCAGGTCTGGCCACATTGCCCTGTGCTGCAAAGGGAGCACAAGCAGCATCCTGATGCACATCATGGGGACAAAGCCTCACAAAAATGACCCCCTTTTAAAAAATTATATATATGTATATTTAATTTTCTTTCCTGCTAAAGCTCAGGGCTGTGCAACTCAATTCTGACACCGTGCTGGTTGTTCCAAATTCGTACACAGCATCGATACCAAAAGGCTGTTTGTGCTGCCATTCAACAGCCGGCACCACCAGCCGGGTCAGGCTCTTTCCCAATCACAAGCCGTGTCACTTGTTTTGTTTTCCACCTTCAATGGGATGTGGGCCTGATTTGACTTGGTAACGTTTTCAACCTGCAAAACTTCAAGTGTCTAAAGCTTTTTCTGCTCATTTTGGGATAAAGGTGAAATCACCAATTCACACTGACAATTAGAAAAACACACAGAAAACCATATTTTTTTCCTCTGTTTATTCTTTAATAGAAACAACAACAATTTTAAAAAAAAATTCTTAATTTTTTGTCTCTTAACCAGAGCAGCATTGTCCACTACAGGTTTCTTTGGGGCTGGCAGAAAAGAGCCGTGATCCAGCAGAGGACGCAGGGCCGGAATGGGCAGTTTGTCCAGCTGGTGCTCATTATGCTCAGGTCTATTTTAACCAAGCGTTCCCATAAATTCAAATTGATGGAATATGGAGCTTTGAGGGGTGGGGCTTCTTTTTTACTAGTTCATGTGTTTCTCTAGTGTCAAGTGTCACGGAATTAATTTTCTTAAGCTTAGCTTTGATTACAAGAAATAAACCAAGCTACTGGGGTATGACAGTTCCTGACCTTTGCTCATGCAAATATACAAATACACAACTACACGTCAATCTGAACCACAAGGTTTTGGATGCTCATTGTTAGAGAAAACAAGTCCAAGTCTTGACCCACACCCACCCTCCCGTACCCGGAGCCACGTGGCACTTGTGAGGAACCAGCAGAGTTTTCAAGTCCAACCTTAAGGCTTCCTTGGAGAGGCCTTGGTCTGGGATTTTGTCATTGCTTTCCCTCTTCCATCACCCCAACTCAGGAGAGGCCATTTGGACACCCTGGCACGTTGGCTCTTTGTAGGCAAGTGGTACCTAAACCTTCGCAACCCTCATCCTAAACAGCTCTGCAAGACTTACACACAATTTGCAACCTACAAATAGAAGCAATGTCCTCACCTGTGTACGTGCATATGAAGGTAAAAGATTTAAGCTACTTAAACATAGATTTTAATTTTTTTTTTTATATATATTTATTTTTTTTATGGAAAGTGAGCAACTTCCATTGAATCTCCTGAAAATTACGTCAGGGTCATCTTTTTTCCAAGTGTGCTTGAGCTGCTTAACTAAAACTTGTCCACTCCATTCAATACACAGCTTATTTAACATTTTATATACACTATGCCTCCACAAGTGATCCTGCAGCGATCACAAGATGTGGAAACTAATCATCAGTTATTAAAAAAATGTTCAACTCCTTCTCCCACGGATGGAGTTTTGTCATCGACGTAACAAGCGGGAGCTTTGAACCCAAGTGGGACAAGCATGACCTCAATTAAACTGTTATATCTCTTTAGCAAAGAAAAAAATAGAGTGGGATGAGACTTATAAAAGGTCTGTTGAATGGAAATGTCCGTGTGTCTTCAGATCTACTTGACTTGTCTAACGCTGAGACAAAGAGGAGCCAAGAGTAGCTGCAGTTGAGGAAGGAGGATGCGCACAGGACTGAACACAGATGCTCTCCTGACAGTGACACTAAAGGCTCTGCTGATGGTTGGTGTGGTTTTTTGGTGTTAAAGCAACCATAAGGCTGCACTTGTTTGTTTGTTTTCCTCCTCTCCCCAAGAACAACAGCGAAAATCAGTTTTGCCGTGGTGCTTCAGCAGGGCGACCACCAGCGTTGTTCTCAACGGCAAATACGGCTGCTAGGCTTTTGCATTTTCATTTACAAACACAAGAACAAATCCATCGTGGACCTACTATCTCACACTTTTTGAAGGACTTTTCTAAGCGTGTGGATTTGTTTGGACCAGATGAAAAGGAAAGCTACGGCTGAGAAGGAAAACGAGAACAACAACAACAATAAAAACAGTTCTATTTATGAAACCATACTGTTTAAATACCAAAATACAGACTACTGGTAAAGTCCCTTACAATAGATGCCCATTCGGTGAGATCATAACTAGTGACAGATGAACTGAAAGAGTTTGGAGAATTGAGAAAAACAAGGAACAGGTCAGAGAATGGTGTGGGGTAAACGTTCCCCTTTACATTCCTACGATCTCAGTTCAGCTGGAAATAAATACTGCTGAAAATCTGCCGTTTTCGAGCCCAGAAGAACCCATGAATACAAAGAGAAACGAAATATGAACAGGTGTGGGGTTTGCCTTGTTTTATTCTGGTTTTAAACGCAGGGATCTGGTTCTAAAGATCTCAGGCCAAAAGTGCACCAACTCTTCCAAACCAGTTCCTCTATGACTAGTCATGATGTTTTACTATCGAGTTCCTCATTTACATAAAACGAGTAAAAGAGGTCACAAGTGTTTAAACAAGTAAATCAAGAAAAAAAAAATCAGTTGTGTTTGCAGTCAGAAAAAGGTAGAAAACACAGAGTCTTTTAAAAAAATTGGTTTTTAATAAATTTGGCAGAGGATCATATTGAAACGCAAGTTGATCACCAAGAAAAGTTCAGAAATCTGATAAAAGCGTTAGGAAAAAACCCCAAAACTGTAAAAATGTGTTATCATTGGAACTCAATCCTTAGATGAACCACGACAATATATATATATATATATATATATATGTATATTTTTTTCTTTTTTGAGGGGAAGAAGGGATGGGGGGAACTGTTTTCCAGAAACAATGATTTCTCAGCCCCCGGTGACTCCCAGCCCTCCTGGCGGTCACACAGCCACAGACCGTCCCCAGGAGGCCGTTGCATACGCGCGAGACATTTTCCCTTGGTACATGGAAGCGACTGATTTGAATGGCACAGTATCTCTAGAAACGGGGCTGGGTTCTGGTTCGCGAGTGGTTGTACTTCGAAAGGTGTAGTATTGGCCCTCTGGTTCCCCACGCAAAGACGCTCCCCACAACGCGGGAGAAGGTTCAATCAACACCCGGCTGACTCAACAGGGGCAGCTTTGATGGAGCCAAACCCTTTGTTTCCCTAACCAAAGCTCGTCTCAGCACGAAAGTGATGCGCAAACTGTATCTCCAACGCACTTGTATGACAATGTATATACATAAGAAAATAAAAATCAAGCATCAGTGTTCCATCTGCACTCACAGGAGCCATTAATTTAAAGCCCCTAGCCTGCTGCTCCCTCCTCCCCAAGGCAAGCGCGCCTGGTTACTGCAGACACCAATTGCAACTCAAAAACGGGGGTCCAAGCCAAAGCCCACTAAGACACTTATCTCTGATTACACTTCATTGCCTTTGATGCTTAAAGCTTATTAAAATAAAAAAAGCTGTATGCATGTTTATTTTGGGCACATCTGATGACACCCCCTGGCCCACAGAACTCCTGCAGTGACCTCTGATGGCTCTCGCCACCGGCCCCGCAGGTGTCATGAGATGTTTGCCATCTCCAGCAGTGGAAAAGTTTCATCTCTTAATACAGCGACCAGAAAAAGAAAACAAAACCAATTCTGCCCTGGCTGGATTTGTTGCTGCGATTCAGTTATCTGATGTAGAAAAGTGTACAAATTCAAACTGGAAAGATTTGGAAAGTTATGGATGCGGCCACTTTTTCTTCATTTAAAAATTAATTTGGTCCATCTCTTACTTTTAAATCACCCCTTTTCTGTTACAGGAAAACCAACAAGCTTATCAACAAGTGTTAATGCTGCTACAGCCAGTTAGCCCATGGGTCAAGAAAATATAAAGTAAAACTACTGTGTAGGAATGTTAAGAACTGGATATGTTCCTGTTGAAATGTCAAACTCTGCCCTGACAAACTAAGCTGACAGTAGAATAAGCAGATACAAGCTCTGCTTTATCAAGCATTTTATCTAAATAGCTTTGGATAACCTAACTGTGGTATCATAAGAACTAAAAAAAACCCTCTCCCCCAACACAATGCCCACAAGAAATAGGCTGAGTTTCACCAGAGAACCTGTTCCCAGCACAACCTGCTCAAGTGTATGTTTTGGACAGTCTTCGGGGAGCAATTGCCCATGGAGACACCCGCCTGGCCCACACGAAGCAGAACCCCCATTCCTACACTCCTTGTGGTGCTTTCTCTTCGCTCCCCAGTCTAACCTGGAACGGTACAAAATTCCCTCTGACCAAATACAACACATTTCAGTGTTACATGTTCCCTTTGCTTTAACTTAAAATCCCAAGAGCCCTGTTTCTTCAGCAGATAAAATTCACAAGCCTCATAAATATGTCTGCGCCCTTCACACACCCTAAAACAATATAAAACTACAATTTAACCCAACGATGGGCAAGGAGACTGGGGGCCGTAGGTCCACTGCTGCTATTTAGGAACATGGGACAAGGGACTGAGTCCTTTTGGCTGCTCCTCCAACAGTAAAGAACCACAACCCCAATAAATAAATAAAGCAAATCCCGGTTACTGAACTTGGCAAAGCATTTTTGAGATACATGGATGAAAAGCACCTGTTTGCCGAGTGATATTATTATCTTCATGACTATTATTATTAACGTGTCTGTTATAAACACCAGTTACACCAGGTGTAGGTGAGCGGATCTGCTCCTCCCGTCGGGATGACCCGGTTTGCGTTCACCTTTGGGCGGTCAGAGTCCAGAACGAATTCTTTTCTTTTTCTGCCCGAAACCAAAGTCCAATAATTAACACGCAAACAAATGAGCAAGCGGAGAAAATCTGCAGGGCAGGTGCTGCTCTTCCCCTCTCAGCTCCTCAGCATTCGCCCCGCTGCCTCTCCCGGTTTGCACAACTCAGTGCCACCGCACCAGGATGTGCTTTGCTGGAAAACTCAAGAGCGGGTACTCGACCTCCCCGCTCACCTGCACACAGCACGCAATCCGCTTAAGTGAAAAAAAACCAGAAAAAACACAAAAATCTGTATAAAAAAAGAAGTGAACCATGCCAAAACCTGCAAACGCCTTCCTCTCATCCGTGTGACAGGGTCCCGGCGCCCAGGGAAGCCGCAGGGCGCTTCGCACCCAACTGCTCTGCCTCCCTGGCAAAGCCTCCGCTCCAGCCGCCCGCCTGTATCTTTATTCAGGGACTGTGCTAAACTTAACTGTACCCTTTCCCTAAGGTGACCCTGAAGCCTGCCGTTTACCACAAATGAACCAGAGGGTGGAAATACTACACCTTTGGAAATGCTCTTGAAACAGCGTCTTTTTGTTTTGAATCGTATCTCTCAACAGAGCTCCTTTTGTGTGTTCTGTAGGTTACCCTGCTCCCAACCACACCAGCACCTCGAATTGCTTTCTGAGACTTGAATGTATTGCTGGCAAGACAATCAATTCAAGTGGTAAGGTGTATAATATTTAGAGATAAAGATATATATATTTAAAAAAACCCAATAATAGTAAATTCCTGTAATATGTCTAGTCTGATATGAAAGCTCTCCCCCTACAGAGAGACATCTGCTGTGATTACCTTACAAAATATTAAAAAAAAAACACACACAAAAAATAACTTTCTCTGTGAGAAATAAAAATAAATCCTAGTGCAAATATAAAGCTCTGTAAACCTGGTCCTATGAGAATCTATGGTTAGTAAACGGCAGTTAAAGCAGGTTTATCCTCTCACAGAGAGAGCTCACATCATGGTTTCCACAATGATATGAGTTGGCTTGATCAATCCGCCATTCGGAGTTCCATTGGGGCAGAAGGGAGTGCCGCTCTCTGTTTCTTTGGACCACCGATTCACTTCCTTGGGGGCGGCCACCGCTTTTATCCTCTGAAAGGGAAGAAGAAAACAAAGGTGAGAAGAGCAAGCGGCGCCCCCCGCATCTCCACGTGCACGGTGGGGTTGGTGGCCACCAGGGACCGCGTGGCTCTGTAAGGACGTGGGGACCCGGGCTGTGGAGCACGGTTTCAACTTCTGCTCAGCTGCAGAGCCCGACTTGATGCGGGCAAGCGGGACACGAGAGGGCACCCACGGCATTATCCAGCATCCTGCTCGCTGGGCGTTCGGCGCCGCAGCTGCTGCTCAAACTATGCGCGTTCTCCTTCCCCATTTAGAAACAGCTCTGCCTTTTCGCCCAGCCGCTCGTTGCCAAGTGGCAACTTCTCTCCTACATCTCCGTTCACAAAGGAAGAACTAAATGGCATCTGACCAGTGTTTACTCTTTTTCCTTCCCTAACATGGTCTTTGTGGAGTGTTTTGGCTACTTTTAGACTTCTCTCTCAATAGATGCTGACAATGTAGGCAGGAAAATAAACACTAATGAAAGTGCTCTGGCCACAGCTGAAAAAGACCATTAACACTTGGAGAAAAACACACGCAAGAATTTGTTCTCTGGGAAATGTTCTTTTTTTATGCCATTCTCTCTTTTTTCCGAACCCAAAGCGTCCCACTTTCTCCTCCAAGAACACCCTGGGCTGCACTGAAGACCATCTCATTAGGCAAAAACAAAACTAATCTGAAACCTTAGGAGAGAATTGCTGGTTCACGCTTGCGCAGCCTCTAAAACCTTTTCACTGGAAGGAAAACAAACCAGGGGAACCTGAACTGAACTGCAAAGGGCAAGAGACTGCCTGCAAAACCGGAGACAATCTGCGCTGTCTGAATCCAGCCCAACCGTTTCCAAAGATCAGAGCAATCTCCATTCAGTGTTTTGACTAATTCGGAATTAAAACCAAAAAAAGCTCAAAAGTGAAGCCCAGTGGCAAGAAGGTTTGACTCTTTCAGTCCCCCAGAGCAAAGGCCATGCCTGAGAGCCCCACAGTGCACAGGTGTGTCTGAATCTCCCTGAAATTCAATGAGCTCTTAAGACAGTCGTGTTTGACCCAAGTTCTCTCTCTCCCTCCTGTTTTCTCAGTGATTGGTAGGATGGTGCTTCCCTGTCCCCCTCTTCCTTGGAGAAGAGAGATCTGGCACTTGGAAGTGCCCCGGTCCTTAAGTGCTTGTCTACACATGGAGGCAGTGACCTGCCACGCTAGACTAGAAGTAAAATCAGCTGGTGTTTGTCTGAGGACAGAGGCTTCATGTTTGTTCAGTTTCTGCTGTTTGCCCAAGGGACAGGTGATCTTTAACAGTCTTATTTGCATTCACCGCAGGAAAGGCACCCAACTTTGCCCTACCTGGGCAAGGTGGCGGTTTTCCAAGCACTGTGCTTATTTTGTATAAAACAAAGCAAGTTAAAGCTTCCTTTCTCCTCTGGACAGAAAACCGGTTGCTCTTACCTCAATGAGCGACCCATCTGACTGTACGATGCGGATGACCATCACCATAGGGATGCAGATCATGGAGGAAAGCGCAAGAACCCAGCCCAGGCCGATTGCCCAGTCTGGGTACGTGTAGACCTTGTTGTAGGTCAGTGGTTTGTATTTGGCCAAAGAAAAGATAAAGCACCCCTGTGGATGAGAAAGGAAAACAAAGTGAGGCTCAAAAATGCTGAAAGCAGTATGGCTCTGGTGCTATCACTGGCCCTAAGGAGGAGAGGCAGTGAAAGACAGAGCTGATGGATACCATATGTATTTTAGACAAATTTGGGCACTATTCTTAGATTTAAATAATTGAAAGAGCATCTGCTTATAGGTAAACTGTTGCTTGACAATAGGGTATTAAGCAATGGTGCTGAACAGCTGTAGCACTGCCTGTTCTTCAGGGCCCAAATATTTGCTGTACGTTGCAAGGAGCTTACCGGGATGTTCTCCCCAGGCAATGAAGCACTTCAAGCTGAGTGTCTGCCTCAGACTGCACAACTCTTCTGGTTAAAATGGCCTAGTAGTTCATTTAAAGTAGGGACTGCTCTTCGGAGAGCGAGTTTTCTGTGTCACGGATGTAGTACTTTACCAATCCTAAGAAAAACCCACTCAAACGTAGCCAACTGCAATTTGCGCAGCAGAGAGCCGTCCCGCTAACAGCTAACATCTGAGAGGATGATGTCTTTGAGGGGCATGTTCAAGCCTCCAGCAGCTCTTCACAAACTGGCCTCTGAATGCAACAGCCTCACCTGAGAAGAACCAGTGAGAGGTGGCTCAGAGCTGCTGTGTGAGGACTGGAAACAGCGCAGGTCAGTACTCACCACGCAGAGAACTGGTGTGATCACAATCCAGCTCCATTTCATCCAGGGACCAGGTCTGTATCCAATCATATCCTCAATGGCATCATAAATATTATCAGCGCCTGCAACAGAGAGCGAGAGCATTCATCAGAATTGAACGTATAAACTGCGGGGCTACAGTTGCCTTCCTGTTCTCCCCAAGTGGTATTTAAAGGGAAGATGAGGGTGTCAGACACATTCCTCAAATGCTTCCCATGGCTGTGAAGTTCAAGGTGATTTTCTCCTTGAGAAGCTCGAAGGCTGGGGGGCTCTCTCATCCCACACACCCCTCATTACCCAGATGCAGGAGCACGATGCTAATCCCTCCCGATCCTATCACGCACCCCACGGTCCGCCCTGCTTCTACAGAAATATGATGGATGCAAAATGAAGGCCTTGTGTGTTTTGCTTTCTTAAGGAGATGGAGTACATGAAAAATCAGGGAAATGACCAGTTCTGAGCAGCAAACATCTGATCCGCCCTCAGCTGCCGTCTCAGGCAGATACAGAGGCTCCTGTCAGACCTCAGCACTCAGCATCGCCTGAACAAAATGGGACAGAATACACTTTTCTGTTGGCTTTTTGTATTTCCTATTTGGTTGGCTCGCCCCCGGCAGCTTTGAAAAGGAATTCTCTGAGAGACAAACAGAAATTTTCACGGCTGGCCAAACTTTCAACTCTTATCTGTAAGCATAGCAAACCTAAACGCCTAATTGTGTCTTTATTAATTAGCAATGGAAAAATACTCATTTTTGTGTGGAAAAACACTGGAGGTTGGCTTCATCCCAGCTGCAATTTTGTCTCCGAGAGGTCAGTGCAAATTTATATGAATGGCATGTGTCTGTTGCTGGGAAGAAGATTCTGGGGTGGCTGAAGATGAAAGGTTTGGCTCGCAAAATTGTCACTGACTCATCGAAAGGTATCAGATGAAAAGATTCTCACTCACCATAAACCCAGGCTACAGCAATACATTCAAAGAATGCAACCCACAAAAGGCATACACCACTAGCTGCATAGTAGTCAAAGAGTTGAAAAACATACATGCCACCCTGTAAAAGAGAGACACAACGGATTAGGATCCAACAGGAAAAACATGAAGTACTTCAGGCTCAGGTCCCAGTCATATTTATCAACATATCTTAATGATTACAGTTTAACAAGAAGAAATATCAAGCACTTAGGTAAGGTAAATATTTGGCATTACCTTCCCCCAGGAATATGCATGTTTACTACAGGAAGCATTCCAAACAAGACAACGATTAAACAAAATTAAGGCACTTAGTCTAAGCTACGGAGACACTTAAATCTTTCCTTCTTAAAAGTATTTTAAGATGGGCATTTATAGAAACAAATGATGTAAAGAAATAGTAAGTCACCTCCTAACATTAATGTTTCCAACATACTAAAAATGGAAGTCAGTTCCTCAGGAAGGTCTTCGTTTATGAATCGAGTGAAAGGACTTTATGAGAATAGTTCATTATTTCCTTCTAATTCTATACCACAATGCTGGAATCTTTGCTCTTGCTACACTGACCAAGATACACCTGCACTTTTACTTGGAAAACTGTGTTTATTAGGCACCTCTGCTGCAGGTGCTATTTTAATTTGCACCATCCATGCTCTTCCAGTTGTTTTTGAAACCCAGCTTGGATTTTATTTTGGAGATAAATATCACAACAGTGCAGCCACTGGAACATATTCCCGTCTTGTTTATACAAGAATAAATCCAGGGGTATTTAATCGATTCAAATCTGTGTAACTAAGATAAAAATCTCTTTCCCTGCATGCACTGGATGGATTCTTAATCTGCTCTGCCGAAGGTTCCCGATGTGTTTCATCATTTGGAGACAGATGTTAATATTCATACTCCTGTTGATGAGTGCTTGAGATCAGATTGAATTTAATGAGATTTCATTTCTCTGTTCCTCTGACAGAAAAGGGGGGCAACATAGAGCTCCCTTTCAAAATCCTCTCAGATCTAGGGATGAAAGGTACTCTGTAGATTTAAAGAGCAGCGCTTCTCTGAGCGGCTGATTCTGTGCAGGCAAAATTCGTCTAAAAACTGGCTAAAAAATATGGCAATTTCCAGCACCAGTGCTACTCACCTCAGTCACCATAGTTAGTCCCAGAAGATAGCTAAGGAAACACACTATAGCGATGAAGATTTCCCGTCGGTAACCCTTCCTTAGGAAGGATGGGTGCAGATCAACTAATGACGTGATCTGTCCTTCAACTTCAACAAACTAGAGGGAAGAAAAACCAACAACAGAGAAACGTGACTTCAAAATAACCCACTATGCATTTTATCCAGGCTCGTACTTGAGAAAGCACTCCATGGCAACACCCGAACTGTGCTGCTCTGGATAAGTAAATTCCTTTGCCGTTCCTTTGGAACCCAGAGGATGAAGCGTGGGGGCTGTTTTCAGGTTGGAACAAGCTTTTGGAATTGCTGTTCATTTCCTAGTGGCCTTAGGAACTACCAAAGGGGCTCTGGAAACGTAAGCTGCAAGGATGATGGAACTTAATTTGATGACAGGAAGGTACTTATGTGGGGTTTATGTTGTAGCTGTTCCAGATGAATACAAGATGTACGCCAGGAAAGAGGCAGAGGGGAATCACTCAAAAAAAGCCTCAGCTAAGAAAGTACCTCCCAGGCTCTTTCTGGTGTGTCAGAAAACCTCACAGTACTAGTTGGGCTAATTCCACAATTGGATAAAACTCTCCTCCTGGGTTTTCTAGTGCAAATCCAGCTGAGGGAAAGCAAACTTTGATGGGAAATAGCAGCAGTTCTTGACTGAACTTGTCTGTTCCGAACCTGTGAGCAAAGCACCTCTGAGTGAGGCTCTGGGGACTTGTGCTGCAATAATGGTGCTGTTGACACAGTCCCCACACAAAGATTTTATAAACTATTTGCATGTTTAAACCAAAAATGAAGCTCTGAAGAGATGAGCTAAAAAATCTTTCTTTATCTAGCTTCTGGATAACTGTATTTGTACTGATTTTCCGTTGGAAAACTACATGTAAGGTGTGTAACTTGAATAACCAAATAACCCAAACTGGATTTGAACAAAAGTTTAAAGTTAATAAAAAACCAGATGCATTTCAACCATGGAGAAAAGCAACCACTGAGCTGTGCCCAAGCAAATCTGAAGAAGGGATCACTCAGCTGAGCTGCACTGCCAGCCTGGCAAGGTACAAAAGCACCAGGTTCACTGAAGACGCGAGGATACCATGGATAACCAAGGCTGCCTCTGTGGAAACGACCTTCACTTTAAGTGGATACATTATCTTACAACTAATGAGTTATCACGGGGAGTCTATGAAGTAGTATTATTTCAAGAAAAGCTATCTTTTCCTACCCGGTATCTATATCGCTCTCCCAGTGCCCAAAAGTGCCCTGTAACAACTCTACCCTCTTTAACCGCGAGCTGAAGTTTCATTTTGGAAATCAAGCCCCTCCTGCAAACCCTCCACCTGATTTTGTTGCCTCCTCACTTGTTACTTCGACTTCTGCAAAACTGGTTTTCCTTTTAAATGCAACCCCTTCCTTTGGGCTGATTTGATCTCAAACTGCTCCAGCATTCCAGAAACCTGCCTGACTGCCCTCCAAAATAACTGAGGGGTGGAGGAGAGAAATTAAGTGCTCCAATTAGTTCTAATCATTCTACGCAGTGAGGAGCTTTATAAAATTACTAGACAGCTTCCAATTTGCATAAGCACAGGGCTGTTGAACCACAGCATTGGGCGCTTTCACGTTTACTTTGGAATGATTGAAAGTTGCTCACTGGAGTTCAAAGATTAAGCCGTAAAGAGCAATAGAGGGCAAATTGAATATCAAAAATGTAAGAGATTAAGTACACAACAAATGGGTAAAAATCCATCTAGAGATCTCTCCTCATATGAGAAAGCATTTAGGCCAAGTGAACATTTAATCGTTAACAACTGGGTTTTTATACTCTTGGTGACTCTCCATTTGAGGGCAGAAAGCTGAAAACTTCAGCAATTTTGCATGTGCAGTTACTGCATAATCCCTGGTCACTCATGTTTCCTTTCAAGTGGACTATCTAGAAATGATTTACACGTTCCCTGGCAGTATTTAGTCCAACATTCCTATAAGTAACCACTGGGAAAAATAACCTAACTTCTTGGACTGAACTTTCTAGTTTTTCCATGCTCGCTAATTAAGAGCACTGTGTGCTATAAAATTAGTACAGCGGGAACCCAAGATGCTTTCTGGCCTGTTTGGAGGAAATGAATGTGCACTGGTGAAGTGAAAACCAACAGAACCTCAGGCTGCTCAGCGGCTCCAAGACTAAGGCCACTGAAAAAGGCTGTGGCTTTGTCCTCTGACTGTTCCTGAAGCCACCCTGGATACACGGTACAAAATATTTTGTGCTTTTTGTGCCTCAAAATGGCTTTGATTTTCTTTTTTTTGACACTTGGCAACTATGAGAGCTTGTACTCCTAATAGTTATTCATTCTTACAGAGTGTTTTAATGATGGGGTAGACACACTGCAGGTTATGGCAATGGCACGACATCCACTGTGGAACAGATTGCTGTAGTCTTTTATGATTTTAAAATGATTAAGCTCTTTTCTTAAGTAGGAAAATACTATGTCATGACCAAAACGGTAGTATTTTGGGCCAGACTGGGACCGATATTTAGGTTAGGGTGTACTACCTTGGTCTTGTGGACTCCATTAACTCCTGATGACAGAGACTTACGGAGCAATAACATACTATCAACCAAGAAATCCAACAAATTGCAGCCCCTGTACTAAAAAGCAGCCCAGACGAATTCCTCTTAAGCAGCATTAGAGGTCCTTTGTTCTTAACTCATGCCCGCAAAACCAGCTTTTCCCTCTCAGCAGCGCTGAGACAACAAGCCCATCTCTCACCCACAATACTAACCTGGCTATCCAGTCCAAGCAACAGAAGCATAATAAAAAAAAGGATTGCCCAAAAGGTGGGCAGCGGCATCATGGACACAGCTTTTGGGTAGGCAATGAAGGCCAGGCCTGGACCTAGAGAAAGAGAAAATAGGAAAGGGGGAAGGGAAGAGAAATAGTAAGTACCAGCTCTTTGACACAGGTAGCCACCCTCAAATGCAGGAATGCCTGGTTCCGTTCAGATAAATCCAAACGCGGCTGGAAATACCAGAAGTGAAACAGTTTGGCTCTTTTATCTGAAATCGAAGCACGCATGACTACAGCAGAAACCACAGGCAAACCCCCAAGGCCATTGCTAACAGATCACCAGTTTTAACATCTGTCTCAAACATGCCCGTAATGGAGGTGATCCTACACCTGCCCCGCGCAGACACGGGACAGGGCTGGGGGCAGGGGAGGAGGAGTGACCCGGGGGAATGGCAGGATCCCACCGCTAGCCCACATGGCCACCATGAAGATGATGATGATGAAACTCTTTTGCATGCAGGGAAGGGGCTCTGCTCCAAACGCTCCCTGGGATCTTGGCTAAATACAACCCCTGCCTCCCTCTGTATGCAACCTCTGAACCCAGCACGGCTTTTCTAAAGCGGGGTTTGCACTCCGGGAGTTTGCTCCTTCGCTTCTGCAAACCCTCCCTTGCTGCACTGAAGGGATCAGGCTACTCCTAGTTATATCAGCTGTGGTCCCTGAAAAAAATTGCTGGTGTGTAAAATCACTTTGTGTAAAATGGCTTTCCCGTGCTGTCACATCATCTGCCCTATCCAGCCAGCCTAGGCAGACCTGCCACGGTGACACTGATACGACCGACATCAGCCCCAATGATGGATAGAAACAGGCTGGGAGCAGCAGCGGGGCTGGGACTGAGTGTCCAGCTTCTCAGGTCTGGAAAGCCAAGTCTTGTATGCGAGGGCTCATCACTAAACTGGGTCTTATCTGCAGCATGGACCAAGATGGCATCTCCCTGGTACCCACACCCCGACACAGGGGCAGAGCCCTCGCACGCTCATCTGGAGCCAGGGGCTACCAGCTATCGCTCATCAGAGCTTTTATCAAGAGAAAAAGAGCCTTTTGTGAGCGGGACACGGGAACACTGGCAATCCAGCATGGACAGCAAGCTCTCACAAGTGGTTGCAGAAATTTGGTGAAGCTGCCAAAAAGTTCTGAGGGCAGATTGAAATTCAGATTAAACCTGGGAACGCTTGGCTCATCCGCTTGTTTTAAGTAGCCTCAAAAAAACCCAGGATTTTCAAGTGGATTCAAGTGATTTTCAATAGGAAAAAGAACTTTTTTTAAACTGCTGCAGTGTGGGGACAGAAATCTTATCTCTCATCTGGACAGAAAAATCTCGAACTATGCTTTTCCTACCTCCTGCTTTTCCTTTCCAACAAGAAAGATGGAAAAAGAAACATGAGAAAGAGGTAAAAAAAAAAAAAAGATGACTTTTTTTCCAAACTAAAGAAAACTTTAGGTCACTGAAAATACTGGAGCAGAAATAAATACAAATTAGCCAACAATTGAGCAACTAATTTTATTTAAAATGAAACATAACTAAAATTTTATATGACAGAAGATACCAAAAAAATAGTGAATGTCTCAAATTTGGGGGGGGGCTTTGCTTTTTGCCTCCTGACTCTGTGGACACAGTAGATCCTCCCTGAGGAAGAACTGCTACCAATGGCATTTGCAGCTGATCTGTGCAATTGATGAGACAGATGTAAAACTGCTCTCCTCAAAACTTGCTGCAATTCTGCACGCTTTGGCCAGTGACACTGTCCTTGCACTGTGATACAGCCTTGTGCCCTTAGCCCTGCGCTAGCTTTGATCTTCCTTTGAAACAAAGTGTTGAAATACAAAGAGTAGAAAAGTCCATGTGAAAATGTTCCTGGCATCCCCTCGACTGAACATAAATAATCTAAAAATTGTATTTAAGGTGAAACGCTGTTGCTCTGAAGGGTGTTTTGGAAAAGTGAAGGACGTGTGGCCGCTATTAAGAGCTAATTAGGGTTGCCACAATCCCGGCCCACGCGCTGGCCGTTTGCCGGCAAAGCGCTGCGGCCCGGTTGGAAACCCAAGGCACTATAGCCAGGTCTGCTTCATTTGAATTTGTTTGCAAATGGGATCTAAAAAAAAAAGAAAAAAAGGCAAATCTTGTGCTGTTTTAACACTGCTACAAATTGCACTGGCAGTGAAGTATTTTTCCCAGCCAGAGACGCAGCACAGATTGGACAGGACTCACTATGGCTTTGTGGAGACTCTGCTGCTTTCCTCTCTCCCTCTAAAAGTATTTCTGAAAAAAAAAAAATCAAGGGGCTGTTTATTAAAAATCTGAGAAGCCACAGGGGTCTAATTTAACTGTTGTGTAAACCCATTAGAGCCGGTGAAGGGCCAGCAAAAGCCACCGCTCACTGGCAAGCGTGCCCTGGGCACATTGCGCTAAGGCTGAATTTGGCACAGCAAAAAAGATGTGGCCATGAGGTTCTGATGTCAGCAAATTTGTTGATGTTCCCCTGGCTTGCAAGAGGGTAAACAAGGAAACAGGAGGGATATAACTCACTGGGACAAGGAGGTCTTGGCCCCGTGGACAATGTCCTTTCCCCAGTGCCACGGCCAAGTGGCAGTGACTCCGCTCACCTTTCCCGGCCCAGGGGAGCCATTCTGACCTTCCATCATAAGAAACCAAAAAAGGCAAGGCCAAAAAAGGCTCAAGCTCCTGCTGAATGTCTCTGCACCGAGAAGTCAGCGGCGAGAGCTTTCCCCATGGCCACACATGGGACACTCGTCCCACGGGGACCAAATGGTCTCTGGCGGCTCTGCACTCAATCTCTGCTGAGAAAGGCAGCGAGGAAACCCATGGGCAGTGGTTGGGATAATTCTGGTAATGTTTAGTGCCATGTAAAAATATCCCTTAGGACAGCCGGTGATGACGGGCGACCCACTGAACAGTGAGATGGTTGGAGTCTCTGGCTATTAGCAACTGGGGCTGAATTTAAATAAAGTAGAAAACCTGAAGGAATCAACAGCAAAATATGCAAGACACTGAAAACTGAGTTTGGAAGCTCATCAGTGCCCTCGTTGTCCCTATAACAAGATATAAAATCCCTCCTTTAAAAAAATGCTTTTTGAGCTGTTTGATGAAAAAATGCTATGTAAACACTAAATTCGTTAGTTAATTTGCATTTTAAAATTACTTTAAAATCCAGCGTGGCTAGAAAATGGTTTAATTCGAAAAATGTAAAGCAACAGGGATATAGCTGCCTGTTTCACACAGATTTAATAATAAAAATTAGAATAAATATTGACCAGATAAAAACCTCATGTGGAAATACTTAAAAATGCTACTCTTGGAAATGATCCACCTACATATTAAAAAAAAAGGGGCTATTTATGATTCATTCAATAGGATTATTCCCTTGCTTCCTGTTTTCAAGCAAAGCAATCAACCTCTGATCAAAATAAGCATTATGGCCAAGACTGTTAACTAATTACACTAATTACACTAGCGAGAGGTGTGCCAATTGCAGCCACCCAAGAATCCAGCGGTGTCACCAATGCCATTAGTTTGTCATTAGCCCTTGCGAAGCGAGATATTTTTCTTAAAGACTTAATTCCAGAGCCATGTGATCAGAAGACGTATTGACCTTTGCATTTTAATAGCATGTTGGCAGAGGAAAGCTTTCAAATACTATGTGGGTGAATTAAAATTGCTCAAAAGAAAAAAAAAATCAGAAAGAAATGCCAAAAGTGCACTCAGGTGACATTGTTATTACTTGAATCTGATTAGCTTTAAGCCTCTTGGCGGTTGAGGCCTGACTCATTATTTTTGAGTGGTAATTCCCACCTAATCGGTTCTACATGAGAACACATGGTTATACCTGCCCTCACGGACAAGACATGCACAGAGGAAAAAATGTCTTCTGTTTTGTCTGAGAAACATTCACCTGCTACGAGGGCTCAGCCTCCTTCAGCTGCAAGTGTGCAGCTGGACATTAATGGGAAGAACGTTTCTGAACCAAGGGAGGAACCTAAGTGTGCAGCCAGTTTCAAAATGGACTCCTCCTGGGTCTATCAACCTCACCCTGAAGCTACAGAGGACAAATACGGGATTGCAACAGCTGGAGTTCACGTGGATGAAATGGTCCACGGAACCAAGGAGATGGAGTTCTCCAACTTCTCTTGGCTTTCAGTGAGATTTGGGAATGTCTGCGTGTATGTCCCTGCAAAAGGCCAAGGTAGCATTCCCAGTGCAGCTCTGCGCTGTAAGCAAGCAAAACTAAGGTATGAAAATATACATAAACACTGGCTATTTGCGTGAAAATAAAGGTAGTCTGAAAAGAAGGATGGAATAAATTGTTGAATCAATGACCCTAGATAATGGAGTGGTTACTGTAACTCTAATCTCAACTCTAATGGATTAGCACATTCTGGGAAATGTGTTCGCTGCCCTGTTAATCAAGACAGAGTAAACAATACAACCCCGGCTAACCCTCACTGCTCTAGATGAAAGCCCAAATCAACAATGTGCTTATTTTTCTGGAGATTATGGGAAACCTTGTCCTGTTTTTATTGCTTAGATGTTAGCTGATTGAGTCTGCAGAACTTTGCTCACACGCTGGGCGGCAGTGCCCACCACCACTGCCACAAATACCATCGTACCTGACTCTGCCACATCAGCAATGTTCACCCCTTGCTCTTGTGCCATGAAGCCCAGGACGGAAAAAATTGCGAAGCCAGACACAAAACTGGTACCACTGTTCAGGCATCCCAGCAGCAAACAGTCCCTAAGTCACACATATGTCATGGAGCAAGTTAATTAAAAAAAAATTAACCCATTGTCCCTACTTTATTTACATCATTTAGCTAAAACACTAAACCCCCTTGGATGGAAACTTGCCTATAGCAGTTGTATTTGTATTTGTTGTAGCTCCCCAGGGAAGTCATTGCTCCTAAGCAGATTGCATATGAGAAGAAGATTTGTGTCCCTGCATCTATCCAGACCTGAAGGGAAAGACAGAAAGACTGTTATAACTGGCACTGTTGCATTGCAACACTCAACACAAACACACAGTTCAAACTAGGCAAAAATCAACACAATAATTGCTTCCATTGGGGGTAATAGCTAAGGGGTCAGGGAGAGAGGGAAAGAGAACATCACATTTGCAAGTTTGGCTTTTATAGGAAAAGAAAACAGTTAGCGTCAGAGCCCACAAGAACATCATCTCTACAACAGTTCCCATATCACCTCCCCAGAGATGCTCAGTATTCCTGGTTTCTTAGTCACTCAGCTGATCCTTCCTGTTGGCGCGACAATAAACGTGTTTTAGCGCAATAGGAAATGCAGAAGTATTTATAACATTGCTTATATCTGTGGTAACTCGTTTCAGTTAGAATCAGCTGACAGTCACTAAACTGAGGATGCGAAAAGCTTGAGAAAACACATTTCTGCATGTGGTTTGTTTATTTTTCTAGCTTTCTGGTTGGTTTTGTATCTGTTCAAAAGCAAGATAAAAAGCAACAGGGGTAGGGGAAAAACAAGTAAAATACAATGCACTTTATAAGATACATATCTGATCTCAGTCTCATGATTCTCCTGATTACATTAAAAAAACATACAGATGGAAGTAACAGTACAGCATCAACTTCTCGGTTAGAAAATACATAGAAGACTATCAAAATGCATCCACCGAATCCCATCTGTTCGCTTCTTCCTGATAATGCAAGTCTGCTAACACCAGTAGAAACACTAAGGAGTCTAAGTAAGCAAGAATTAAGACTGCAGATCGTCACCTCCTCCCTCCCACCACCTCAGCGCTCGGCTTAGGGCTAAGAGTAGATCATAAAAATGATAAGAGTCCCATAAACGGAGATTCATCCATAAAATATAACGCCTCCTATAAAGCGGGTGTCCTGTACAAAGAGGGCAAGACTAGAGAATGAAGCAACTTTCTGCAATGTTTCCTTCAATTATACTTTTCCTACTTAACCACCTACTCATTAGAAAGAAATAGCAAAGAAAGACATTCCCTCTCTCTGTGACCATCATTTTGTTATTTTCGAAAGTCCCTTGTTTTCTATTTTGGGGGGGATATTACATTTTTTTTTCATTTCTCACATGATCACCATTTGCAGAAATTATGCTGGTGTGCTCAAGTGCCACATGTGAGCACTGACATGAATCTCATCACAGCCTATACAGAAAGATTAAGCCTAGCTCCCACTAGACAGGGCTGAAAGCATTTTTCTCCACCTTTCCATGGGTCTTCTTTCTTCTATTATTCCATTCCCTTCTTTCCCAGTCTCCTCCTATTGTCACTAAGTGACACTGGTACTCACAGTTGTCGCTTGTTGTTCCATCTGTGAAGCTCACGTGTCTCTGCTTTGAAACTAAAGACTATCCTCATTAAAGAAATGCGTCTCCCTTACCTTACCAACAAGAAAGTTGAGATTGTATAACGAGACAGAGTCTACAGCCTCAGAGTCCTTTGATACGAAAAAAAATACACACGCATACACACACGTCCATACACACGGAAAGATGCATTAACACATTTAACAGCGACCTTCTCAAGCAGATCTCTGGAAAATATAACCCAGCATTAATGTTCATGCTATATTTATATCTCTAAAGACTGTGAGGAAAAAAAATCTGCCGTTATATCACCACCATCACCCTCCACCATTCTTCGCATAGGAAATCGTCCCGCTCCCCAGTCCCAGTTCTGTACCTGTGGGTCGGCTAACCGTGAGATATCGGGATAAAGATAAAACTTGATGCCTTCTGCAGCTCCAGGCAGGGTCACGCCACGGATGAGTAGAACAAGGAGCATGATGAATGGGAATGTGGCAGTGATGTACACTACCTGGTAATTTAAATAAAAAGAAAAGGTATGTTTAGTCTGTGGCACCAGAATCAAGAGATCTAATGATGGGAATTCAAAGCCCCTTCATACCTAAAAAGGACCCAACCTGAGTGTTTCTGTGCTGCCTTCTAGTATAATGGTGTTCACCATCTTACTGCTTAGGTCTGAGGCAAAGTGGATTCAGAGGTCACGTCAGGCAGAGACACACAGGATTTTATACAACTCATGATTTCGGTCAGAAATTGTGCCTTTGTCCTGGTTGTCCTCCTCACATGACATCGCCTTGGCCGGGGCAGCTGGAGAGATCCCCTGGCTGAGGGTGCCTGAAGCATTACCTCATTCTTTATTTGAACTCAAAACCTGCAAAGTGTTTCGCAAGACTTATGTGCAAACAACGCTGCGCCCTCCCCAGCCCTACCCTGAGACAGCCAGAGACTCTTATATCGAGGCGGGGGTTAAATATAGGGGCTGCATTTGTATTTCTGCAGCGGCGTGGCTTTTGCTGCTACCTCCAACTTTGCTGCGCAGCCTCAGCACCGCTCTTACAGGCAACGGCACACTTTTGTCAGAGGTGAAGGTAATTCGGTCCATGCTCCTGCATCTCCCTTCCCATCGCCTTGAGCGCACGAATCCCTTCAGGTTGGCATCAGCCTCAACGCTGGTAATTTCCAGTTCCATAACTTCATTCTTGCCCTTGCTGCCTGTTCAGCAACATCATTACTGGAAACTAAGGATCTATTCATCCAGTTTTGAGAATATGTCTTCATTATCTTTAACCTCTATTCCCACTCTCTTTGAACAACAGCCTACTTCTTGTTATCTTCTCATTCATCTGATGAAAGTGCCCTTTGCTTTAATCTCCAGTGTGAGGGTTAATTGAGCTTGCACTTGGACAATTCTATCTTTAGACCCACACTTTTTGACCTCTAACATTCTTCTTTGCTCACCAGTGCTTTCGCTCATTCTTTATATAACGGCTGTGTTGCAATCAAGAATCACTGCTCTCCAAGAAAGGGTGTTTTTCATGGACTCAGATGATCCCCCCAGGTGATTACAGTTCGCTGCCACGGCTTAAAATATATTGGTGTTTTCCAGAATTTGTTTAACTACAGCAAAGCTTGTGGGATGTAACATTTTTCTTCTTAAGTGTGTCCTCTGAGAATAATGAGGAAAAATCAAAGCCTACATTGCCATAACAATTTATGGAGCCAGACTGATTTCATAAAATGCAAGGAAACCTTTCCATACGTATCCTTTTTAATTCTCTCCTTGAATTTTCTGGATATTTTCCGCTGACAATATATATGGCACATGAGCCTAGTTTCACCAAAACCTGAGGGATAAAAGGGGGGTTTCTATGCCTTCTATGAGAAAATCAGAATTTTCTTACAAGCAAGATTTGCAGGAACTGAGTGAACAACACTCACAAGTGGCCTTCGCGCTGCAGGTACGGATTCTCTCGTAATGCTGGAGGAATTTTTAAGATCAAGCACAACATCCAAAACATAAGCACAACTATTATTTTTCCTCATGATTTTGTGTTTATTTGTCCAATACGCCACGATGAGATTTAAAAACTATGTCGCTATTTTTTTCCCCCTGCTCTCCAAAGAGCCATTAACACACTGGGAAGCAGGGAAGTGCTATAAACAACCATCCACTAAAGTAAACTAGACTTCTCAAATAATTCGAGTCCTCCGTTAGAGTTTACAGTTTACTTTTGTTTGACCCCAAAGTTAATGGAGTCAACCGGAGACTTTCCAGTGGTTTTGACTCGGCACAAGCTCAGATCCTGCAGAGAGGAGGCAGCAAATCCCTACCAACCGCCTTGTCTTAGAAATGAGAGCGTTCTGCTGGATGCCCAGAAAACACAAATCTTCAGACAACCGATTTTAACAGGCTGGTTTTCAACCTGTTACCTTCAGAGGGGCTGGAAATAGTGTAGCATAGGGAGCTTGGAAAAACCTCTCAGAGCCACCGCAACCTTTCGCAAGCAGACACCAGGTGCTGCAGGAACACGTGCTGTGAGTCGGCTGCTGAAGGAGATTTATTGCGTTCACCTTTACAATAAAATGTACACAATCGCCTCGCTGGGTCACATCAATCAGAGGGAAAAGAGAAGCAAATATTTTTGTCAACGTATGCTTTAGAGGTGTGGAAGGTGTTCTATGGGGCAAAGATGGCGGGAATCCAGGGTAAGTTACCAGCATGATTTTAATGAGGCTCCATGATAAAAATCAGGGAAAGCAAGAGAGAAACGACAGTAAATCAAGTAGTTTAGTCAACTGTGGAACTAATGAGGTCTGGCTTCCTATGGAGGTTTGTCTCCTGCTTGATTCTGCAGCATGTAACAAAATAAAACTGCTAAATGATGCTTTTTCTGCACTTGAGGCATTTGCAGTCGCTCACTCCTCTTGGGCTTCACTAGAGGCTGATGAAAGATGGGTTCCTGCTCTGGCCTTTCTCTCAGGTGGGACACTAACAGGGTTCCTCCCTTCCACTCAGTTGACAAGAAATACATCGGAGCTTAGTGTCTTGAGACCTCTCAGTCTCTGTTAGATTCATCTGAAATGCTGCCTCAACCAACAGGTTTGAAAGCTAAGAGCCACACACGTGCAGTGGTTTCAAAAGCATTTTCTCATTAAACTAGGTTTAAAACCACTACTGTAAGCAAGGGGCAATAATATCGTGCTCCATGTTGTTAAATGATTGGTCAAGATTTTCTGTAATTTGTTTCTTGCACTGGAGTAGGATGAGGTTCAGGAATGATTTGTTATCCTTTAAAGGAAAACATGGTACTAAAGAGCACACGATGAGACTAAAAACACAAACTATCCAAGATCTCTGTTAATGACAGTGCTTCTAAATGAGTACCGAAGTTTAGTCTTCGGTGTCTACATGGAGCTCTTCTGTAAGCGAGCAGCATCTCAAAAATGCTGTGCATCCAGCAGTTTCCACTGACTTAAAACATCCCTACCACAGCTATGTTAACATCCAGCCCCCTGCACTGAGAATGAACTTGGCCGGTGTGAGAGCACGGCCAGGGAGCACAGAGCACCACACATCGCAAGCCCAAGACCTTCACGCTCACGACATGGACCAGCGGGACGCTCGTCCCCAGAGAGATGAAGTGGTACTCGAACCGTGCTGGTATCTGCATCTTGATGCCATTCCAGTAACGGCTACTTGACTCACGGGCATTTTGGGAACTGGCCATCACTTTCCAAAGTCAGCTGAATCCAAGTCCCTCTTGTATTCAGTGAAAAAAATACATATTTTTGCAAGGGCATAGTGAACAGCTTTAAAAGCAGCACTACTTCGTATTCCTAACATCTGCTAACTGCAATGATTAGGAAAAAGGTAAAAGAGCACTTACTTTCCCAGTGGACTTGACTCCTTTCCAAATGCAGAAGAAACATATCACCCAGACGAGGAGAAGACACAGTGCTAGATCCCACTTGATAATACCAATATGTTCAATTCCCGAGGACAAGCTCAGTACGTTGCGCCTGAATAGTTGAAAAGAAACAAAACAAGATGAAGAAGCCTGGTTGTGAAGACTGCGAGAATAGCGTGGTATCGTATATATCCCTGCCCCCTGAACGCTGCTTGCTAAGTCAGCGTGGCTTATGGGAGCAAAGCTGAGCTTTGCAGCCCTACACCTTCCATACGCTTGTGGCATTTTTCTTCAATATATGGCACGGCATTCCATTTTAAGCTCTTTTTAGCAGCCTGTGACTGCTTCAGGAAGAGATAAGGAAGCGTGCACAAAGCACTGAGGATTTCACGTTTGCTCCCTGGAAGGTGCAAGACCAGCTCACCCTGGCATTGCCATGAAACCCGGCTTTGAAGCCACATGGCAGCGTCGCCCACGGTGTCTCCATCACGGACACTTGCAACTGCCCTGCATCCACGTCTTTCTCCTCATTTCAGTTCATTACCAAAGGGAAAAAGCGATGCGGGGAACATCGTGCTACGCGGTTTGCAGGGCGAAGGCTGGAGCCGTGATCGGGTCTCCCCTGTGGCCCCCACACACAAACACTGTCTGTCCCAGCACGGCCGCCACCAAGGTCTTGTTTAGCTAACTCCAGATATTGGGTAAACTTTATTCTGTCACTTAGGTTAATAAATAAAAAGAAATTCCTAAATGGCATCTTAAGGGAGCAACATTCAACCATAAAAATACTCTGCTCCTCAGGGGAAGAAATTCATTAAGGCTTCTCTCTTTCAGTAATTGCCATGAATCATTGTCAAATACTGATTTTAAACTATTTTTTATTTTACTTTCGTGCAACATACTGTGTCTTCACACACTGGACACACCTTATTACGCCCGATACTTCATTTGTCAAATACGTATGAAAGAACAAACTGTTTCTTACTGTTCACTCAGATAAAACTCCTCCACAAATGAAGCAACCGAACTCTGAAGACCTTCTGCAAGATTTTTTTAAGTCAAGGAGAATTTTGACCTCAGTCACAACAGAAATGCCTCACCCTGAGACCACAGAAATGAACTTGCTACCTAAAAAAAACATTAATTAACTTCTGTTTTCAGATAACTACAAAAATCAGGCATTTTCCTTCACCTCCATCACGGAGAGCAGAAACCATGGCGGTCTGGGGTGTTGTACCACACAGGTGGTGTGTGCGGTTTCGCGTCTGGATCCAATACAAGAAAAACCACTGTGGGTTTTTTTCCCCCTGAATTAATTACCTTTTTTTCCCCCTTTTTCCTACTCCCAAGGAAATAACAGCACACGAAGTCACCGATGGAAAATTCGCAATTAGTTTTTGGAACAAAACCAAACCCTGGATTGACCAGTTTAATAGGACTCAAACCCTCGCCCACCTGTTCTTGTGCCTCTGTTGGCCAAATTCACTCAGATTACCTGTGTGAACGTGTTCTCGCACCAAGTGCTTTATTCTCTCTGAACATGTATTTTGTTATGGAAAAGGACTAATGGCACCAGACAGGGTAAGTCTGCCCTAATCAGCACAGCTATTCAACAGTTATGAGAAACCCCTCGGTAATGAATATTTGGCATAAAATTGCACTCCTGGTTCACCTGAGCCTCAAGAAACCAGGGAAAGACCCACTGTGTGTATACAAAAGAAGAAAATACATTTATAAGATGACAAACTTCAGCTGCAACCTTCTGTGGCTCTTCTACATATAAATGGCAATTTTCCAATCCAGGAGGCAGTTCATATTAAAAAGGCAGCCTATAGAGCTCGCTCTCAGGAAGCTGTGAATAATTAATTGCAAATACATTTTGGAAGAGGGAGCTCTATAGATGCATTCAGCTAAGACTTCTTTGCTTTTTGTTAGGGAACTAAAAGCAAATGGTCACCTCACCTAGAGTTTGTCCCATCAACCCTTTCAAGCTTTTTTGGAGGACACTCCAGTGGGTTATTAAGAGCCAGATACATTATGTTTCGATGGTGAGGCAGCAAGTGTACGAAATGATGTGCTGGCTTTCTCTATTCTCGGTTATCTCGTCTCACAAAGACCGACTGCCTCAAGGAATCCACTCAAAATTACCAGGGGAGCTTCAGCGTTAAAATTGTTTCATGGATTCTAACCCAATATATTTTTGCAGCAGAACCACTCCACCTGAAAATACCCTGAAAATTCAAGTTCAGGAAGGGGCCTCAGCCAACAGCTCTTCAGTTTTGTTACACAACCCATTGCTGCTTAAATTTAGCCAAGCCCACTCAACTAACTTCACACCATCTATGCATGAAGTTGTTACTGATTCTAATGTATAGCCTTGATGCTGCCAGTAACTGTCACGCATATATAATCGATGGGACAACAGGCTGGGGCTGAGGTTGTTGTAAACACGTGTTCTTAAACCTTGGTCATACATTAGTTTGTTTTAGTGGTGTGCAATATGGAAATGTAACAGGAGCTGTAACTGGCTCTAGAACATAAACAAAAATAACATGAGGAGAGTTATGCAATCCTTGAAGGATATTCCAGCTCGTTAATCAACTGCATGCAGAAAGGACCTTTCATACCAGGAAAGGCGACGCACCCTTTCATGTTGGACGGACAAGAATAGCCAGTGCTGAAGCAGTATGGACCAGAAGACTATGATAAGGAGAATATAAAACAAGTTTTAAAACTCTCAATTTGCCCCGAAAGGCAGAGACAGCTGCCCCAGATATTGTTTAGTTCTTGTGTTGCTCCCTTCGGGATTACACACCACTAGCATGTGACGGCCCTTCTTGGGATTTGGACAAATAAAGTCTGCTGATTACCAAATGTTTATAAACACTTGGCCAGCGCCAGACAATCAGAGGTTTTGTTCAATCATAATTACCCCATAACACTTATCCCTTCTGTACACGCGTAAGCCTTTAAGGTTTCGGACTTCAAAATAAAATCTTCAGAAATAAGACCTGAAGCATGTGATACCAAGAGGTAAGTCTCCTGATACAAAGCCAGATTTGCTTAAACCCCTTTTACTGCTGCTCAAGCAAGCATGTGATTTGCACCGAACATTAATTCAAATGAACCGAAATGCCAGGCTGCACTATACGTCCAGCCAGGCTGCAAAGGACACATGTTATTCAACACGAAGAGGTTAATGCATCAATGTGCTCAATTATATCCCGGTGGCGTTTTATAAAGCAATACTGGTGAGGACACTACATAAACGTCCCACAATAAAAATGGCACTGGGTTTCAGAAACTAAATACTCACAAACCCCTGAACTGAACTGGAATTAATTGTGCCACAAAGCAGATGGATGTCTTCAGTTAAAGACTATTTATTGACCTGTCCCTTTGATGCGGTAGCTGGCTGCCTGGCAGCTGGCACTGCTTGCGATGGCAAAGTACCTGAAACTTGTTGAAACTGTTTTTCATTTCACAACTGTGAAGAATAGTAGCATGGCTGGGAGAAAACTGGGGAAAGCTACATTACTTTAATTACAACAGTGCTGCGTGATCTCTGTCCTTACTTTAAGATACCAATAGTTATTTATGCAGCGAGAACAGCTATTTTTAATACATCTGTAAGTGCCACAAGTCCTGGAGGCAGCTTGCTCTGTTAAGGGCAGTTTTGCATGACTCCAGGGAAGAGTTCAGTGCGTGATGTTTAGAACTGTTATTTGAGGACAAAAGTTAGAGCGGTAGCAAAGCGCCAGGAGAGTTGCCTCCACGAGCGCTAATCGCTGAGCAACCTTTGCTCCGGCTGAGCTACAGAAACAGCGTGGGAAGGGGAAAGCGCTGTGAGGACTGAGGATTTCTCCTCCAGCCTGCCTAAATCTGTCAGGCTGTGCCTACAGGACTCTTTGGTTCAGCTTCCAGAGGAGTTTTGAGGATAGAAACTTGATTTATTTTAGAGGAAACTTAACTAGAAGCTCCAACCCAAATATGGTTCCATCATTCCTCCAATCCATGGACAGCCTGCCCGGCCAGAAGGCCCTGCACCACATACCTGCCATGTTATAGCCCATGGGAAGCTCTGGCACCCTTTGAGGCCCTGGAACCCCCACACTCTTTCTTTCACAACCCCTTTTCCAACTCCCAGCCCCATCTCCTTCTGCTGTGGTATCTTCAGCCTGTTGAAGTGGATGTGCCACTTGGGGTCCCAGGGAGACAATCTGGCCCATAAATCTGTGTGTTACAGGAGTAGAAGCTTCTGGGGCAGTAGGACAAGCCCATGGCCATATCAGGAGGCTCCTAAGCCCATGGTGGCCATCAGGTACAAGAGGACCTGTGAGCAAAATTACTGCACAAAATTAAAGATGAACACAGTGCTGGGAGAATAACTTTATTTCTGGGGCAGCACTGTGGACCCCTGCTTCTTTAGGAGGCCTTGAGGAGACCTCGGAACATCCTACCAAGCCAGTCACTCATTTGGATTCAAGGCCATCAGTCCCAAAGTTATTGTGGGACAGCCCAGAGGAGTGAGAGCTGCTTCCTCGTCCACTGGAATTTGCCTCCAAGCTTTCCTAAAATACCCAAAGGTATAATTTAACAGATGTTTCCAACTCCCTCTTTATTTATAAGGGAGGGAGTTACCTGGGAACGGATCTGTGGCTCAATGAGGAAAAGCGGGGCTCATGGCACGGTGAAAACAGCTGCTCTTGCAGCCTGCACCCCGTCTCTCGCACCAGTCACCAGTGCCTCTCGACAAACTGCTCGTCCAAGATCCAGCCTGCCCTTTGTATTTTGGCTCTTGTGTTGCAAGTTTTAGCACAGTTCATAAGAGTATTTTTTTCTAAACCTGATGCATGCCAAATATCTTCAGCATGAACACCATTCCTGCTGGGGCTATTGGCTGACGCCTCTTTTTAAAAATAGAGAAGTAGGTACAAGTTGACCAGGGGACCAAACTAGACTTTAAACACACTGAAAAAGCCAAGCTGGGTCAGAAAATAATTCTGCTCTTAAATGACCATCTGAGCAAGCCAAAACAAAACAAAATAAAACAAATATTTCTAAGCTATTTGTAGATCCTTTGGATTTAAATTTCCCTACGGGTGTCTTCCTCTGCTGCTCTTTTGACACCTATACAAACACACAGAGATTTGAGGTCATGCCCTTTCAGAAATCAGGTTATGCAATGTAATTTAAAACTTGAAAAATAACAGAAATGGGAATAAGAAGCTTAGGCCTGATGAAATCCAGGCATCTGGCAAAACAGAGTTTCCTCAGAGTTACAGAGAAAAATGAGGTAACAATGATGACCCGAGAAACCTACAGTACGGGACAATATTCAACACCTTTGTCAGTTTTATTGCCGAGATGAATGCCTCGCTTCGTTGTCAGATAGATAAGAGATGTTCTACAGCTTCACACCGTGTGCTGCAAACGCTAGCAGTTGGGGAAGAGGGAAAGGCAACCGCAACAGGGGTGATTTGTCACTTTTGCTGTTGTAAATCCATGTTATCAGGGCATCTGAAGTGGTTTGTTTCTGTTCTCATGCTGCATTTAGAGAATCCCAACCTAGAATGAAACAAGTTTTCTGCCAAAACAGACATTACACTGGGCTTTTCGGGCTCCCTGTATGCTCTAGAATGAACGTGGTCATACATCTAACACCTTCCTCCACAGCCAGTCTGTCTCAGGACAGTAGCAAACACCAGTCAAAGAAATGACATCCAGTTTTCCTGTTTAACATTCCCCGCGGGGCTACCATAAAATCTGACCTCTGGCACACCAATGAAGCACCCTGAAGGCACCACAAAGCGGGGATACTTACTCCCAAAACTCCGTGACAGGAGAGGTGAAGTTAGTGGCATTCAGTGATATCCAGAGCGTCTTGTTCTTCCTGAGAGTGTCTTCCACGCAGGTCGGCGTGTTCCACTTCTGGTGGCAGTGTGCCCAGGGCAGGACGCTCTGGAACGACTGGAACAGGTAGTAGAGCCCCCAGGCCAGGATCACGATGTAGTACACGTTCAGAAGGGACACAATCACTATGGAAGCATAACCAATTCCTGGCGATAGGAAAGAAATACATGCAGAGGTGACAGATGCTTCTTGCTCGGGTGCCTTGTGATCTCATGGAGCTGGTGCTGTTCCTGATGCATCACGGACTGGTATCCTGCTCTACTGCAAACTGTTGGACGCTCAACTCAATCACACATAAGCACAGACCTGCCCCCACCTCTGACTGGCAATGGCACTCAGGGCTGAGCTCCTGCCTATGGTTTGCTGACAATGCAGGGGAGGTCTGAAGGGTGCCTACCCAATTTAACACTAACCTGGCTATTTCAGGTTTTATTAGCAGGAAGTCAAGGCATCATACTGTGATACTGTGATCATGCTTTGCTTACTCTGGAGCTAAACCACCCCACTTCTTGGGCAACCTCATCCTCCCCACACTGTCCCTCAAGCCAGCTCCAGCGACCGGCTCAGCCCAGCCCATGTGCAAACAAACAAAAGAAGAAAGAAAAGAAGACAGTTCTTGCACGAATTAAAAAGGAAAATTCCAGAGCTATCAACACGAAAGCTGCTGTTTCTGCCCCAATTTCACTTGTGCAAAGGAAACATGATATTTGTAGCTGTTACGGTTAATTAGATCAATGTTTAACTCTGCTATCAATATTTGACTATTAAAAATGTTCCCTGTTTGTTTTTAGAAGTGGGGTCACGGGCAGATAAGAGTGAGTCCTGGACAACTTCAGGAGGTGGCAGAATGCTGTTCCAGGGGAGGTTTTAACTAATTATCACAACTGTGCTCCTGAGTCTCGTATCTCTCTCCTAGCTCGGCACTTCAGCTCCAATGGTAGGTTCATACTACTTCTTAAGTCAGCAGCAGTCCCTATTTCTTTAAATAAAAAATGAAAGGACTCTTAGAAAATCCTCTTTACTGAAAACCTTCTAGCTCCAAAAAGCTTACAAAGTTTGCCATTTAGGAATAACAGGGAAAATAAGATATTTCCTTTAAAAACTTAGAGCAGTCTCTTACAAGAGGACAAAAAGCCTGTGAGGTTCCCTCTAACATTGCCCTGACAGCTTCCCCAGCACCTGGGATACCTGCCTCAAATTTTATAGTAACAAATCTTATTGCAACAATATTTTTTACCACCAGACATTAATTTTATGCCAGGTGAAAACAACGAGAGCAAGTGCTATTTATTCTGTACAGCTGCATTTCATTCAGGATATGCAGCTACTCATACTATTAGAGCTACAATTTCTCACTATGGATGCCTGAGAGATCGGTATTTAAACACGGAACATTCCTTCCTCCTCAAAAAAAGGCTTCATAAAAGTGGGAAGAGGAGTTGAGAAAATGGAGCTAAAGCAGCACAATTATATCCAATTCTGTAGCATTCCAAGTACCAGGTGGGAGTGTGAGTCCTCACTTCTGCCTGGGGTGACTTAAGGGGACAGAGATGCCTGACAAGTGACAGAGCTGGAGACACCTCAGCGTGAAGTGCCCACCCTTTCCAAAAGGGATTTGAAGAGTGCCGCTCTGTTCAGTGTAATTATTGCAAACAATTCTGCCTGTGCTGTCTGGCTGTAGAGGGTAATCTATAGATAATAGACATCCCCAGGAGTTTTTCTAACCTGTCTTTGATTTTTCATTCTAGGTAACTTGCAGAGCGGCGTTCACATAATTCATATAACTCATGTGAGTGGTGGGTGATTCTTCATTTGCTGGCCAAGGCCCTTGAATAACACCAGACCAATAGGCCTGTTTGCCAGGACCGCTCAGTTACGACAAAAGTCCTGTTCCTGAATCCGACCACAAAGTGCCGTCCAGGTTGTGGCTGTATCAGTAACAGAGGGATGATGCCCACAATAAGCTTTCACATGGCAGAAGGAGTTTGATTTCCAGAACAGAATAATGTTTTGAAGATGCTTTCACTAAGGTCATGTAAAAGGCCTTGCAAAATAGCACTTTCTCTGATACCTGTGAACAAAACATTCAATTGCCTTTTTAAGGCATAATATGCAATTTCTTTCTTGCTTATCAGCAGTTCTGCCAGTTAACAAGGCGATAACATCAAAATCAATACCTTACTTTGTCCTTCAGACTCTCTGACTTCTGCCTTTCCAGGAACCAATATCATACCCTCAATTACTACAGCAAATAGCTGAATTAATGGACATGAGGGGAATAGTGTTGCTGTGTATGGTTTACAGAGGTGTCTTTAAGCAGTAAAGCACAACAAGATGTACTAACCAGTGAAAATAGGGCAGATCTTTTCCCAGCATGTAATTCCACCTTCAGAGGTATACTGTCCTAGCACCACCTCCAGGAAAAATACGGGAAGACCTCCCCCAAACAGGAAAATGAAATAAGGTATAAGAAATGCACCTGTTGAGAAAATATAATAGTACAAAATTGAGATGGAGTGAGTTTAAAACACAGGATAGTCTAAAAACATTAACACATATATAAACAAATAAATATATTTGATATGTTGGTATCAGTATACAATCATTTGATTCTGGGGTATTCTCGCTCATATTCAAGCTCTGTAAGCGGAATTGGTATGTGAGGCTGGAAAGGGCATTTTCTTACCTTTTTAAAGTGAAAATCTGCAATAACAATGGGGTTATGCACATAACAGTTTCACAGGGCTCAGAACGCTCCTATTCTGATACGGTCTGAAATCCTACTGGTCTATACTAATAGCATAACTTTTGGCTAGAACTCAGGCTGAATCGTAGCAGAAGTAAAAGAGCAGGAAAGGTTCAGTAGTGTAAAATTTTAAATTGCTGTTGTTTTTCCACAATTAACTTTTAACAAAAACTATTAAGCAATAAAACAATCTATCCCAAACACTGGTGAAGAAGGCGGAACACAGACGTGTGATTATTCTTTTTCAAAATGGGATGAAGGCACTGAGAGATAGCAAGCGTGGGGCAGACACAATAAAGAAACACTCACCTCCGCCGTTCTTGTAGCAGAGATACGGAAACCGCCAGACGTTGCCTAAACCAATAAATCCACCAGCCACGGAGAGCAGAAAGTCGATCTTGCTCGCCCACTTCTCGCGCTGGGGCGGCTTTCCTTCTGCCTCATCCTCGGGCCGTGTCCCCGGGCTCTTGCCGGGGGAAGGTTTGAGGATGTCCTTGTGGAAATCCTTCAAGCACTGAAGCTTTTCCTTTGTCGCCATATTTCTGCTTTCTACATAGAAAAAGAAAAAAAAAAAAGAAAATACACTGGGTTTATTAAAGAGTCTTTACTGGTAGAGCTATCTAGCACTGTTTAACCAAGCTCAGTTCCATAAAAAACAGTGCTGTTTATCAAGCTGAGTTGGGAAAATACATCTGCTGCCTTCACTGACCACGAGAGACAAACCATCCCTGGACTCTGTGGTCACCTCTTTGTACCCAATACAGTGTAGGGGACAGCAAAGGTTTGTCACCACTGCCTATGTGCTGGCTGCAGACAAAAGCTGTATAAAGACCATACCCTGCAGCGGTAAATGGTGCTACCGAGCAAGTGTCTCCCGCTGCTTCCATGCCCATAATAAGGAACAAATCACTGCATCTGATTCCTTCTCAAACATTTAAGTGAAATACAGCCCAACAGTAAATCTCACCCTTCCAGATAAAACCCATTCCTCTATTTCCCAATAACCTGAACCATCCTGTGTCATTTATTGCCTGCGATTTCCTTTCCCTCATGTACCGTAAAGCTTTCAGAAAACTATACATTCATAAAAACTGGAATGGAAAGTCATTTGTCCTAATCAGCCTGCAGGAACTGAAGGAATCTTTTCAGCTTATTCCATTTTCACAACTGCACTGTTCTCCCTTGGGATCAATAAAGGGACAAAAATAAGCCCTTATATTCAATTATTGTCTTATACACACCTATGCAATCAAGCACTTTGCCAAGAACAACGGCTCCTTAGTGAATGAAAAAGTCAGTGGCATGAGTCACCTGATACAAAACCCAAATTATGTTAAAGCATAGCTGGTTTTAACATTTATACATATAATCTATGATGTTCAAAAATCATAGATGGTGTAAAAATAATAACAGAAATAATTACTCTAAGAAGTGCCTTTTAATCCCAGATTTCCCAATGAAAACAGTTCTGGATTATCTTTTATTCTTTATGTTAACTTAGACCTCAGGCACATGAGGCCAGTTCACTCCCCACATAACCTGGGTGACTTTAGCTGGATCTGACCAGTTACTTTCACATAGTGTTTTGATACTGAAAAGCAGGTGAAATTTTTCACCAGAACCAGGCAAACCAGCAAGTTTATTCCAGACCACACCATTCCCTGCTTATACTTGTCATTGCACGGTCATAAAGAAACCATGCTACGGATTATCTCGTTTGATAGCCGCCAGCCTCCCTTGTACCTGCCTGCTGGTTTTGATCTCTAACCTGATTTAGCTTGTGGCAGTGACCTGAAACCTGAGCTGACATTAGCTCTGCAGGAAGTTTTTAATCCGAATATGATTTTTTAGATAGATATGCATCACCATACCTGTAAATCTTTCCACCCACCACGGAAAGTTTCAGAAGGCTAACACTTCTGCAAACCACAGCAGCTCGATATTTGCCACACTGACATATCGGCGGCCTTTGCAAAGGAGTTATTGCGACAGCAGTCACCTATCAGGCCATGATCTAAGAAGGGACTTTAATCTTCACAATGCTAATCTTTATGACTTTCTACTGGTTTTTAAAAAAGGCTACTGCTGACTGCATGGATATGAGCAACTGCAATGCCTCCTGGTCAACAGCAGAGAGAGCTCATAGAAGGAGAAAGGTAATCATAGAATGGTTTGGGTTGGAAGGGACCTTAAAGATCATCTAGTTTCATCTCCCTTGCCACAGGCAGGGACACCTTCCCCTAGCCCAGGTTGCTGAAAGCCCCATCCAACCTGGCCTTGGACAATTCCAAGGATGGGGCATTCACAGCTGCTCTGGGCAGCCTGTTCCAGGGCCTCACCACCCTCATGGGGAAGAAGTTCTTCCATATATCTAATGTGAATCTACCCTTTTTCAGTTTAAAGCCATCACCCCTTGTCCAACCATTCAATGATTCTACGATCTCATTCCAAGCCCCAAACAGGTACCACTCTGCATCATCCCCTGACATAATCTCTTGAGGCAGCAAAAAAAATGTATGTAGGTCCAACCACTTATCTTCTCAGAGGTTCCTACAAGGTGGCTGATGCCCTGTTCTCATTGCAACAGCAACCGGGCACGGAGAAAGCCCCATTTCACCTTCTTTTGCTGTTTGTGCTGCCTGAATCCCTATCTTTCATCTTGCAGGAGAATGTCATAACCATCAGGCAACAGGCTATTCTGGGCTGAGGAATGGAGGGCATTTGGACTGTCTCTCATGGAAGCTGTTCTTCACAGGGGTCACTGAAATACTCATCAACAGAGGGAGAAAACATGCAAAGACAGAGCTAACTCACACCTAGTGTTTAGGGAACGCTCTTGTTTTCCAGACAATTTTTCAGTGAACAGGGACAGCCATAAACCTGCTTAAGAGGGCACAGAGATATATAGATTTACAGAGCCCTGCAGGATTAAAGTTTGAAATAGGAGCTTAACTGCTCCCCATGGGGATTGTTACTGGGAATGCTCCAAAACAGAACACTGGGCACACAGGCAACCTTTATGTCAAAAAACTGAGGGGACCTATGGACATTAGCCACCTCCAAGATGAAAACAATCTTCCAGTGCAATCTGTTTTACAATCTATTTCCATTTTGCGACACAGAGCTCTTCATTTTTCTGCCAGCTCTAATCTTCTTGCCTGCAGATTTACTTTGACCCAGGTGTTAGTCAGTTCTACCCAGAATTCGCAAGCCTGACCAGCTGATTGCGTTCTGTAAACCCAAAGTGACCCTGGGACAGAGTGACCACCCTGTGGTTTGTCCTAATTACTCCCACACAATGTGAAATGGCATCTTTTCAGCCTCCTACTTTGTAACTGTGTGCGGCTGTGTTTTAAAAAGGGATCTCTAGTTTGTCTGAAGACACCCCAAATTAATGGCCACGTTTGAAAACCTAATTACCGAGTGTAAACTTTGTTTCAGCCTTAGCTGGAGCGTGAAGATGGACTGTGATCTTTGCCTTAGCCCGCAAATGACAAATCTTCAAGGTCACGCTTATTTTTTGGGTGGTTGTTTCACCGTATGGGAGCCAGGAGATGGACCACCACGACTGTGCTGCAAGTCACCAGCTCCAGCTGGTGGGGCATGGTCCAGTACCCACCCAGCACCTGCACACACCAGTAGCAGCCCAGTCTTTCTGCATATATCTTATCTAGTCTTGTTAAAATCCCAATTGTGTTTCGAGGGCCGGCAGCTGTGGCTGGCAGGCACGTACCGTTGACCAATACCATAGGAATTGACGCTAAGCGGCCACCTGGGACTGCGGTCCCAGCCTGTGTCACGTTCAAGGGATGTCAGATTTATCCCCCTTCGCTGCCAACCATTGGTGTCCACCCAGCCATTCCCAATTACAGGAACTGTCTACAAAGGCTGCAAGGGTGGGGGGTACGGGCGATTCTCCTTGGCGAAGAAAAGCCAAGAAAATCAAGTTTGTTTAGTGAAAGGCATTGTCTTTTTCCTTAATGGGGCTGGAGTTTCATTTCCTTCAGTTATGTCCCACTGGGTGAGGTTAAAATGGCTCTTAAGGGAAATAGTCTGACAGAGATGCTGAAACAATATGTTGTCACCGCCCAGGTCAGAACCAGAGAATAATAGGTTATTTTTACTGTATCACTTAGTGGGGATGGTATCCGAGATCTAAGTCCATCTGATTCCCCCAAGGAAATGTATTGTAAGAAAATGCTCTTACAACCACACAGTCCAAAAGGAACCATCCAAGTCTGAGGTACATGTCTGCCTCCCGGAGACACACGTCTGCCTTCCAGGAGCCACATCTCCCTGTGAGAGTACCCCCTCCAGGAAGCTTCGGATGGCCCCAGGAAGCTCTGGCTTCATCTGATGAACTTAATACAGATAAATAAAAAGCAGCAGTCAAGGCTGCCGTTTACAGTGCTGAGTCCAGCCAAACGGCCAGAGCCTGATCCCAAAGCAACGGGAGAAAGGATCCGCGCTGAGCCAGGCCCAGGATGTGCTCTCCCACACATTAGTACAAATCCTAATTAACTGAGGATGAAGTTATCGATTGTCAAATCAATGCTGGCAAAATGTGGAAAAGCAGAACAAGGGAGCAAGCGCAGGCGCTTTGCATTTCTCCAGCATCTGCTCCCTGGTACCACCAGAGCACCTTGAGGGCTCCCATCCTTCTGCAGGAGAATCACGCATCTACCCCTTGAGCCTGGTGCACCGATCTCCTCATGTGAACCAGCCCTGCAATAACCCAAGCTCTCTCATTGCCCCCCGTGACTGATTAGTGTTTGGTGCACAGCTGAAAATACCAAAAGATGAGCCATGAGCAGAGCGCTTTGACAGCCAGCCTGGCCTGGGCCATCGACTGGACTGCAGCTACCGTGTCCTTGTACGTACAGCCTGCACCTCGGATAACCCATACCCTTTAAAAAACACTGGCATTGAAATGTAATCCCTTGTAACATGCACAAAAATGAGGGGTAGGGGAAGAGGGAGGCACTGGCGAGAGGGATCAGACGGTGAGAGATGCAGATGGGAGAAGGCCACCAGCATGGCCAGGACCTGCTTGTTGTCAGAAAAGACACAACTCACATTATGGCTGAACCCCTGGATTAGACATCTGAAAATACACTGCTCAACTTCTGCTTTGGGATTGCAGCAATGATCCGCCCCAAGCTTCTTACAGCCAGAGACAGGCGACCAGCACAAGGTGACACCTTCCAGAAAGAGCCCTGAAGACAAATTCATTGTGGATGCTGCCTCACTTCATAATCTTTAAAAAAAAATCAAGTCTTCAAAACGATGTTTTTCCAAATGCTGATGGAAACACAAAAATCGAAGTCCATCTGTACACACAAACATGCATTTGTAAATATTTATGCATGCTAAAATGTATGCCTTGCATCTGAGGATCAGAAACCACCGCAAAGGAGCTATGTCTTTTTTGGTCAATGCATATAAACTTGGAATAGGGATGTGATATACTGAATTTGTAGTTATAATCATAACTAAACATTTGCTTTCTAGCTCCTTCTTCTGTTAGAAAACTAAAAGCAAAAGCACACACTCAAGAACATCTCTGACCTTGGTGGGAATGCCGCCTGAGAAACCACTGTACAGCTGCACTGCTGATTTTATGGACTAGTGCTGCAGCGCGGTGTGCACCACCACTGCTTTTGCTTCCAAGGACCCTTTTCTACTATGCTTAACCTGTGTAGGTTGTATATCACAAGCTTCTCAGTGCTCTCTTCTTCTCTCCTGTCTCAATGGCTTTTGAAAGTCATCTGTTTATCACACAGTTAATTTTCCTAACCCTACTTCAGCTCACTGCCTCTTTAGGTATTGCCATCTGCCCGATTTTTCTGCCATTTTTCCCTTTTGTATCTTGAAAATCGAAGCCAACCTCCCTCAAAAAAAATTGAACTTCCCTAGATCTGCCAATCTATTTGTGGGTTGAACATTTCTGACATTTTTATTATTTTATATTCATGAATATTTCAAAATTAGCTGCCCTGATTGCTGGATCAGAGCTGCTCTTCAATTAAGCAGCTTTCACTCCCATTGAGAGCAATGGAAAAGCTGCTATTGATTTCAACAGTAGTAGGATCAGGTCCCAAATAAAACTGCATTTATTATGTTTGGCTCATTTCCTAGGATTACTTGGAACTTTGAAAGCTGTAATTCTTGATGTTGACAGCTTTCCCTCCCTCCCGGAGCACTGTGGTTAAGCCAATCAATACATTATTAAAATAAACAGCCCCTTGATCAAACTTAGGGCTTTAGCGCAAGTCTTTCTGATCTGCAGAAGAAAAAGCCTTTATGTTTGGCAGCCCTCGAGGCCACACCGAGTATCCAAAGAGCACCTGACTTCATTTATCGTCTTTAACTCACATCCAAGTTCTTTCTGCTTCATTGAACAAGATACTTACATTTTCTGAAAAATAATACTGCTCCCTTTATTGCACATATTGCCTCTCTTCTTAAAAATGCCTCTAAAAATTCCCTGAACTACATCTCACTGTTCTCTTTGTTTCTAACAGACTCCTCTTTTTTGTTGTTGTTGTTACTTTTCCTTGGGTATAGGTAGTTATTTAAAGATCTACCCACTTGTCCTTCTTTCTCAGTTTTCCCTCCAACTTTACCCATCTCCCTTCTCACCTCTTTTCCCTTTCTTTCATTACTATGCTTTTTTTCAGTCTTCTACAATTGACTGGAAAACCTGCTACTGAACTTCTAGGAGCAAAATGCAGCCCTTTATAAATCTGAAGTCTATTTGGAAAGGAATGCCCTGGGCTTAATGCAATTTCTTTTTCATCGCTTGTGCTCTGGACAAAAGGTATCTTTTTTTCCCCATATGCTTTTTTCTCACTGGTGTTTCCATTCATGCTCTTCAAATAGGTACCATGTCACAGCACGGGGCTGTTATAAAATCCTGCATCTTTGCTCAGATTTCAGCAGCAGAAACTCTGCAGTCACGTAATACTCTAGATGCTCATTTTGTTCTACTTATTTATGTCAGAGGACAAAGCAGCTACAACTAAACCCAGAACAGGAGGAAATTAAAAACTCCTTTCCCATTGTGTGCGGTGGGAAGGAGGAGAATGAATATCCACAAACCCCAGTGGGTTTCAGAGGGAGCATGACCCTGACCCTAAACACAGGGGCTGAAGTGAAGACGATGCTTCCCAGCCTCAGGGGGACGGAGCCTGACTCCCCATGGAGATGGTCCAGGGCAGCCCTGGTCCCCAGAGCCATCAGTGAGGAAGAGTGCGGGATGCAGTGAAGCAGAGGATGGCACACTGCACCACGACGGTCACAACTCCATCCTACCAAAATCCTCTGCGGGCACAGTGTCTCCTGGATCCCGAGAAACCAAGTGTCCTGTACGGGAGAGCTGTGGTTCCCCTGCTCTGGTCCCTTCTCAAAGAGGGAAGCCCAAGGGCGACTCTTGTAAAGAGGTCCACAGGGAAGGAGAGTGTGAAAACAACGGTTGGCAGGGAGAACGAATGGAAACTGCTCATTCCTGGTAATTATGTACGGGAGAACATCCAGTTAATACTTGGTTTTGTCCACGTGAAGCCAACTGCTGACCTAATTTAATGCCTCCAGGTGTTGTGGCTAACGGCCTCCTGACTGCCAACAGCACCAGCTCCCGCTGCCTTCCCCACACGCTGCCATGCTGAACCAGCCCGCCCGTTGTGAAGGCGAGGAACCATTAATTCAGAGGGTGACACCACCTCTCGAGGCTCTTGTCTGTAAGAACGAGCCCTTAACAAAATGCAGGAGCATATACAAGTGCCTGGGAAAGGTGACGGCTTTCCAAGCGAAATGCGCATTGTTGAAGATTCAACAAACTGTGCACATCCTCAACTCCTCAACCACCTCATATCATGCAGTTATACAACTTTTGACTAAAGGAACAAGCACGTTCAGATTTTGTTTTTGGTTCTGAAAGTCTGCTGTTGAGTGAATAACAATTCTCTAGTAAGTCTTGGTGTTGATTAAACTAGTCCTACTGCCATAAAAAAACCACATCAAAATCTATAAGGGACGTCTCTCATCCTGCTATAAAAAAAGAGCAAAAGCCTGAAAGCCCACAAAGCTTACGAACTTGAATAGTCAGTGGTGTGCACTGTGCCTATTGGATTTTTTGCATGTGATTAATAACGTATTGATTTTATGTGACACATCTGCAAGGCACTTACAAGATGTTAACGTCACACAGTACTCTCCGTGCTATGATAACTGAGCGGTGCAGGGAAGAGAAACAATAAAGTAGCCATTTACTGAAGCAAATGTGCAATAAAATGCACAAATTCATTATTTCAAGGTAATTTTTTCTTGCGGGCAAATCATTCCAGCTTCATCTGTTTTTTCAAGTAATTCTTAATTTAGCCTTAAATTTTCTCGTAACTGAAGATTACTGTACTTTTTCAGTTTGTTTTCCAACTAAGTAAAAACCATATATATATATAAGATTATGTGCTTCTGGAAAAACAAGCAGTTTTCCATACTCACTAATGGCTTTGATCACCTTTGTAACCAGACTGTTGCTCTACCTGCCCGGGCCACCTCCACGCAAAGCCGGAGTTGTGTTTATATTGCCTCTATCCATTCATCTTAAACAATAACTGAGGACGGATTTCTGTCCCACCTGTGGCAGCTGTTCAAACACGTCATACGGTACCTTATTGCCACAAATCTAGATCCCAGCACCATCGGGGGAGGAGAGCAATCCTTTCTTCTTCTTTGTTTCCATGCCCCGTTTGCAGAACACCTGATATTTTTTTGTTTCTAGAATACATCAATGGAAGGAAGAGTTGTGCAAGGGCAGCGTGGGTGGAAAACAGCCCAACTTGTACCAGGAAAACAGCTATTACATGCACACCATCAGCAGCGTTAGCCCCATTACAGTGCTGTAAATCTGAGGTTGCAAAGCCCTGAGGACAGAGCCACGAGCTCTAAACCTTAATGATAGAGCGAGTTACTTTTCATTTCGGTCTTGACTTCTCTATGCTGGCAGTAATTACCAGCAAAAATGTGACTCAGTGATGGAAATGAGCTGTAGGATTTTAAGATGTGGAGCTAAGGTGGGGCAACGATCTTCTCTGCCAAACCACGGCATTCGGGCGACCACGGCGCTCGCCCGGGGCACCCCTGCCCGCACACCTTCACCTGCCAGAGATTTCCTAAGCACCCTGAGGTTCAATTTACTGCTGTTGTTTTCTTTCCTTCACGAAAAAAAATAATGGAACAGAAATCTTAAGCCTATGAAGTTTCACACAGGAAATGAAATTGAAACTACTGATAGCAAAACAGAGCACCGGGGGGTGCTTGGGGGGTTCTGCAGAGGATTTGCTAAAAGAAGAAGTGGCAAAGTTGATGAACAAGCTCACGGAGAGCGCAACTTTACAAGACAGGCTGGTAAACTATAGACTTTCAGACCCGCACACAAAAAGCGAGGCTGTGTAGACACTATGGTATTCATTTGCTTTCATGCAGCTGGTGCCAGGTGCTGGCTTGCACGGCTGGACACGGGTATTTTTGTTAAATCCCAGAACAGCCTTGGCTCAGGTTGCAGCTGCAGCTCTGTCCTCTGAGCTTCCATGGCCAGAGCCGCCCGCTGGGCTCCTGGATGGTGTTTCAGAAGGAATAACGCTATGGCCTACAGGCCTCTCAATGGGCATTACTTGATCAAAAGTCACAAATTTTTTAATCACTACCCATCTGTTTTGAAGGTCTGAATGGGGAGTAAAACCTTTGGTACCGACCATTAAACCAACGTGCTTTTATACATCGCATGATTCAGCTCAATTCCCAGTCGGTTCGCTTTCACCACAGATCTCTGACATCAGCTTCATATACGGAGAGCTGCGCTCATTTTTATGTCGAGAGATATGAAAATCAAACAGCACCAGAACAAATACTTCGCTTCTCCAAGGAAACTAAGGTATAAACCGCTTCTGCATACCGCGCTCTGCAAAGTGCAGAGCACACACCAAGCACAAACAAAACCATGATCCCACACACTGCTCGGACAAAAAAGCCCCACTGAATTCACCCCGGAGTCGCTGCCTTCGAAGGGGATTTCCTAAGAGCAAGGCTGACTCCAAGAAAAGAAACAAGTATCTGCAGTCCTGCCTTTACACCAGCGTCAATCACGCACGCTACAGGTACTTGCTTTTCTGTTGGCTGTTGCAGGTAAGCATCCCCAAATAGAGCACGACATTCTATGAACAGCCGGAGTATTTTCCTCCATCTCTTATCTTTTCAAGCAAACACCAGCTGATGGTTTTCATTGCAGGTTGCTTTTACAGTCCCAGCTTGACTACCGTAAACTTAACCTACTCCTGTTGACCGGTTCGGAGATGCAGTTCATAAAGCTGAACAGGTGATGACAAATTACTTCTTAATGAAATTTCATTTAAACGAACATGCTTACACTAGATGCCAATGTGGCACATTAACTTTTAATATTTAAAGCTGTTCTCATCATGACTACAATAGTTTTTCATGATTTTGTGTGTGTGTATGTGTGTGCAAAAGCTTATTACAGACAGGTGGGAAACTGTTTGCAGTTCCACCATAAATGATGAGCTCATGACAAACAGCTGAAATAGCCATAAAAGCACTCCATATGTAAACAAATGGCAGAAAGCAAGAGAACTTTCTTTGGTTTACTTCTCTGGATTTTGTAAGCAGGTGAAGCGAGCTACATGAACTTCAGATAGTTTTGCAGAAGCAGAAACCCAGGTGATTCAAAGTCAGACGTATCGCTCTAAATTCATCATGTGAATATCATCCTGTCTGCTAAATTTGACTTATAATCTATAGCTTGTGTACTGCAGGAAGAGTGAGCAGAAGGGACCTTCAGCTCTCCTAGGCAATAGTATCTTCTGCTACCATATTCCCTGAAAGAGCAACCCTCTCCATCTGTATGAGGAAAGAGTGGTTACAGAAGAGGGAGGGCAGCAATCACTAGAAATCACTAGAAAAAAATCACTAGAAAAAGGATACGAAAGTAAATCTGCCCTGTTAAAGATGGATTTTAGGATTCTACCTTGTGTAACAACAGAAGGGTTTTGGTTGCTCGTATTTAGTCTTTCTTCAATCCACTATGGTAGCCCCATTTGTAAAACTGACTTTTGACAGAGGCTGATGGGAAGGTGTTCGCATCAGCAATATACTTTTTGCTGATAACGGAGAGATACGGAGAAAAATCGCCTTATCTTGGCAGACTTGAAAGAGCAACCCTATAAAATCATTCCTGTCTTTCTTTTTCCTATCAATCGGGAGTGGCATATTTTGGTGTGTTGGTTTTATGGTTTGTTTTCTCCCCTCTTCTCTATAACAGCTGAAAACTCCCTAGACTGACACGGTGAATCCGAGTGTCGTTTTGCTTTCTCTCGGCACAATTACACTAATGACAAAGGGTGTTTTTTGACTAGCATATGGGCCACCCCATAGAAAACGTGCGACTCTCTGGAGCTTGCGGCCGTGTCTCTGTGTATCCGAAGCTGTTTGGCGGGCGGCTGCGGGGCTGGGAGGCGCCGAGCTGAGCAGATGCTCTGAGCAGCATTAACTCCCTCCCATGGTTACAGCCACATGAGGAAACCAGCACGTCGCGGCTGCGCGGGGCACGCGGTGACTCGCTACATCCTAAATAGCCCAAAGCTCTCTTCCAGGATGCTAGACAATAGGATTTGTGACTGAAGAGGGAAAAAGAGTGATCTTTATTTTTTAAATATTTATTATCCTGATATAATTATGCATCTCTTTGATAAGAGATCTCAAGTGAAATCCTGGTAAAAATTCCAGCTAATTTCAGAGATACCCAAATTTCATCTACCAACCTCATCTGAGTTTACCACTTACATCTTTATGTTGATCCTAAGTGAGTAAAACCACTGTAACTTCATTGACCTTCGGGAGGTCACTCCTGTTCTATGCTGGTGTGAATGAGAGTGACTCCAATGAGCAGTGGGGAGTCAATGACACCCATGGCATCATGGCTGAATTCAGGACAGGAACTGGGCATTAAACAGATCCATAACATAATTTAGGTTAGAAGGGACTTCTGGAGGTCATGTAGCACAGCCTCTTGCCCAAAGAAGGGCCAGCATCAAAATGAGACTGGGGTGCTGATGGCCTTATCTGGTCAAGCCCTGAAAACCTCCAAGAGTGGCGACCGTACAATCTCTGTGCAACCTGTCCCATTGTTTCACTCCTTTCAGGGTGAACAGTTTTCCCTCATAACCAATCTAAATTTCCGTACTAGATAAAGACAGAAGATGAGGAAGAAAAGGGAAGGGAGGATTAACACAAAATGACAAGACACTAGCGAATGGAAGGCTCAGTCTTCATGTTCTGATACAGCATGCAGAGCGCATGTGCAGTTGGAAAGGAAAAGATGCAGAGGGTGTGTGCGGTGAGTGAAAAATGGGAGCTCCAGGTTAAGCACAAAATAAGCAACAGTCCCTGGTGGCAGCATATCAGACAATACTCATTTTATTGTGAGAGTAAAAACATATTCATTCCTCCAAGAAAACCAAACAAAAAAACCCCGCTGAATGTTACAATGCATGCCAAGCAATTATTGCTTTCCACAATGGGTCCTGTGACTCACGGTGCCACAATAAATGGGCATATGGTGCTCATTCAGGGTATAACTCACACATTTGCAATAGCTCTGAAGAGCTAAGTTACTTGGACTGTAGATAATTTGGGGGGCTTTTAATTTCCCCACGGCAATGCAATGAATGTCATGCTTATTACTAGATTATTATTTAAAAAAAACCAAAATAACGTTTTTAGTGGCACACAAGTGTCATTAACACCTGAAATCTCTGGTATGCTAGGGAAATCAATTCAGACAACCTCTGGCATGCAAAAGCACATAAATAATTGGCAAATACTACCTGTGGTCTTCTGGGTCCAGATTCGCCTGATGCCAAGAGCAATCAACTCCTTTTTGGCTGCAAAGGATAGGAGGGCACTCAATACCTTGCACAAGGCACTCGGTGCCTGGCAAAAATCAAGCTTTCCGTGTGCCAGCACCTCATGAAAAAGCAAACCCTGATGTGCCTTATGACAGAAATGCTTTTCTTCCCTAACGAGGGAAGGCAAACTCCTAGCAGAGACACAGAGCCAGCTCTCCCTAAGATGCCGAATACTCCCCCAGCCTGGGAGAGTAATCAAGATCACTCAATCTCCCATAATCAAGATCACTCAAATGAGCCTGGGCTACACCATGACTTGTGAGTATCGCCTAGAGAATATGGCTTCAGCATACTAATGGAGCTTTCCATCACACCAAGATGGTTTAATGGGGGAAAAAAGCCCTGTATAGGCAAGGTCTACCTAACACTGGTATACACGTGACACAAGTCCACTGAACCCAGTGCTACTATAACCAGAACTGGATCAGTAAGACAAGTGGACCATGGGGATTTTGCCCATGTAGGGACTCAGAGGTACAAAAGTGCCTCAGGTCTCAAGGTCACCAGGATCGATTCCTGATAAAGTGGCTCTGGCTGTTTACACAATGATAAAGCAATAGAAATGTTACTGCAATCGACAAAGCTACACTGGTGCAAATCAGTTGAGAATTAGACCCTGAATTTGTATGTATTTGCAGCTAATTTTGCAAGTATTAAACAACACTAATGTCTCAAAACATGACTTGCAAGGAAAAACATAAACATCGCAGGCTACAGCTCTGTTGCTCCCCAGTCCCCAAGGAGGCAATTACTCCCTCGGTTGTGTTCTGTATGGGCCAAATACAATGACTGGCAATATAAATCTTTTGTTCCTGAGTTTTTGCTTTATAAAATGTAAATTTGGACTGTGTAGCCTCAGGTGTTTTCTGCAGTGCTTAACACAACAGGTTCCAAATGGTGATTGGGGAATATGGCCATGACTTTAGCTTGAATGGCAACGGTGAGTAACAACCCGCTCTGCCTGTTTCCTCACCTTGAATCTCCTGAACTGTTTAATTGTGTGGAAGGCAGTTGAAACTGTGCCTGAATCGAGACTGCCAGGGTGTCCTGTGCTCTTTCATCGTTATTCTGCAGATTCTTTGCTAATGCTCACAAAATATTCTTCATCTCCCCAGAAATATCTTTGATTTATTAACATGTTTGTTGCATCTCGCCCACCTACCTTCCTCTAGGAACGTACTCAAGAAAGTGCAAAAGTACATCAAAATTAAGTAAAGCTCAGACCTTTTTCCAATTAAAAATCATATTCATCTATGCAGAAATGTCAAAGTCTTCATTTTGCCCAAGGAAATAAAACCGGTATTAAGGTAATAACCACCTTCTCCTCAATGCAAAGATTCTCCTTCAGAGAAGGAAACGCTGCCTTTGTCCAGATCCCATATGCTCACTCTGTTTTTGGTTAATTCATAACAGTGTTAGCTGGATTTTCATTATAGGGTATTATTTGTAGCTGCTGTTTTCATGAAGCAGCTGTAATAAATAAGTGAGATTTATGTTCCTTTTTAAATTGCTTGAAATAATTAGTGTTGTTAAATTTAGGCTCTGAAAGAAACCTACTGATTTCTCCATTTTTTTCTTAATAAATAGAGAAGCTATAAAACAATTTACCAGCCCCAGTCAGGCTTGGGCCACCACAGTATACTATCCAAAATGTGTTTTAGATGAGGAAATAATCTAAGTTCTCCAAACACCCTTTAAAAGTAAATGATGGTTGTGCTGAATTGTTTTAACAACTACACCGTGTGTTATTCTTGCCCAATATAAACTCAGGCAGGACTTATTTTTAGTCCTATTCCGTTCTATTACAGGTGCAAATGGGTACCCTGGATCTGGATCACACTGGTGAGCTCAACGGAAAGTAGGAACAAAACTGAGAGCCGGACCCAAATCAGAATTTTGCGGCTGACTTCCTAGCTCGACAATTTATACTGCATCCAACTGCTCTAAAAGCCCTGACCCATGTCAGCCACTCAAATACCAAATTCAGAGCTTGTGGTTTGCTCCCATGTCTGCATCATTTACTTTTTCCACGCACTCCCCCTCAACCACAGCTTGCTGTACCGACAGGCCAGATACTCATTTAAAATGAGTAAACACGACGCCCTCCCCAACCCAATTTGGCCGTTTCCCATCTACTGCTGCGTTTCAGAGCCTGACCCAACAAACGTGCTTCACAACAGCACTGAACAAACATCCTCTAAAAAGCTTTTCACTCATAGGTTGGGTATTTTGTTTTGTTTGTTTGGCCAGTTTTGTGATTCATCAGCCTTCCAGTATTTTTCTTGGTGCAGGTACCACCATCCCAGCAGCTCAGGGTTCCTCAGTGCAATGGGAAAGATGAAACACAAGGGACCAGGACAGAACTCAGCCTTAATGGTTCTACAAGAGAGGACTGATGTGCAGCTGATGTTCAGCTGACTGCAACCCCAGAAGAGGTGAGGAAAAGATGATCTGCTGGGGGAAGGACCACACTGTGCCCTGCACAGAAGGGATGCAGCAACAATACACTGACTGTGTAATGAGAAAAGGTACAAAATGAAGACAAGGAGAAGGCTAAACCTGTCGGTTTTTACATTATGAACTTTTATAACTAGAGGAAGGAAAGGTTAGGGGAGGTATGCAAACTGGACTGACGGAGATGGGAAAGGAGTCTGGAGTGATGTGCAGAAAACAGTTGCGCTAGGTATCAAAATATAAAACTGTAAGTACTTCTTTCCTCTGTATATGATAAAACAGTAACAACTTATACATAAATGATAAAATCCCCGGGCATTAAAATACATAGGCATACTGTCTTGAATAACTCCTGGGTAAAATAATAAGTGGCATGCATTGAGATGGGGATTTAGTGCTAGGAAGTATTAATATAAAGCCCTGCATCTCAGGAGAGCAGTGACATTGCCTGAGGCGCAGCGAGCAAAGCCGTGAATACAAGAAAAACTTAAAGGTGATTGCAGGTAAGATTAGCCAGGTAATACAGTTCCTCTGTGTGATGCTACTGAGTGATGCACGAGAAGGGTCAAAAGCTATGCTATTTCTGAATGTGTACATATGAAGGGATGATATGGAAATCTAAAGCATAATGCTACGTTAAAACAACCACAGTGGATATTGTATGAGCTGTTCAAGCCTCTACAAATTAGAAAAGAGATAGAAAAATTAAAGGAAGTACCAATAAGGACAATAAAAATGATCTAAGGAACAAATAAGAGAGCTAAATTAATATGGTCTATAAATCAGAAGACTCCTGGGCTGAGATCCAGCTACAAATGCCTTCAGGGTACTGTGTGCAGAGGAAGGGAATTAATGTAGCTCAGAAGACAGTAGGACGAGAATCAATTTCTTGAATTTAGGAATGGAAAAATTCAGGCTGTATAATAAGAAAAAGTTATTTGAAGAGCCACATCTGCTCAACAGGGCAGGCTCCCAAGGTGGTAGCCAAGGCACACTTAGTATGTGTAACCAAGAACAGGGTGAAGAAGGGGCTCTGGGAAATGCTGCTGTCACAGCTTTCTACAGTCCAAACAGATCACCCCAAAACAACTTACTGATTTTTTTTTTGTCTCTTTCTTCATGGGTTACCTGAAAGACTGCTCTTCTATTTAGAAAACAAAATGAAACAACCCCCCAAAAAAAAACAAACCAAAAGAAAACCCCCAAAAAAACCCCACCAAACCAAACCAACCAACCAACCACCAAACCCACCCAAACCTACATATGCCTGTAGTGACAACAGCCCCACAGCAGAGCACTCTGATGTGCAATGCAGGTACTGGCAAACCTCCCCAACTCTCTTCTGGCCCCCCAGTGGTGTGCGCGATGTGAGTGCTGGGTGCCGGGCAGTGTCAGAAGGCCAAAGACCGCTGACCCAACCGGCAGATCATTCTGAGTATCCCAACACTGAGGTCAAAGGCTGAAGTGGGAACTACCTCTTGTGACAGCCATGGTCTTCCCCAGCCTTGTGTTAAGAGATCGTGCCCGGAAGCTTTCAATGTCACTGCATAAATTATGTACTTTGATTTATGATTAGATGAAACCCAAGATTAGCAGTATTTAACAATCCTCAGGACCTCTCCAATACAGTTGCATTAAGAAAAGAAAAATCCCCAAACATTTGCAACAGGCCTTATAGTTTTCAGTGACAAATGGGTATATGCAAACGTGAGGAATATAAAACCCAAGTACCATTTCACACCCCCCTTAAACATATCCCATCCCAACTGCACTCACCAATCGGGACTTCTGTCCCCTCCTCAATGTAGATGGGCAGTGGTGATTCCTCCATAGGATGAGGCACTGATGGAAAGTAATGAATTGTGGTAGTATTTGTCACAAAGTGACTACAATAAGATGGTCCCTTTCTTATCACTATGACTACATATGGCTGGTTACTGTCACAAAGAGGCCTTCCTCAAAGTGGTCACCTCCTGTCACGGTGGCTGGTCCAAGTCACAGTCCTGAGGGGTTAAAACCCACCAAGTATTCACCGCCACAGGAGTCAACCCCTCTGAAGAGGGTGAGGGAGAGGTCCCTGTCCTGGATGCTTCACCATCCTGCCATTTCACTATAGCCTCGCCATTCCCATCCCTGGAGATTAACTCTTTTGGAAACTCAGCCAGCTGAAGAAGCCAAGGGGAGCCAATGTGCAGACCGCCACAAACAGAGTTATGGAGTCAAAGTCGTAATATTTCATGCACAGAACCAGAAGGATGAGGCTCTGATGCTCCAAGCTTGCCGTTAGCTGTTGAAAAGCCACAGCAGTAGATGGGAGGCTGCACCGCAAATGGCCTCTGGACCACAAACTTCTCATTACTCATTAATTTTGGAGTAAATATATCAGACTTAGGAAGCTCCTGATTATTTGTGATACTGAAATCTCCAGACAAGACTCTCAGGGCTGCGCTGCGTGCTTATTCTGCGGTTTTCAGACACCATACAGTCACTGCTGTAGCATTTGTCTGTTTGCATTCTGCTCTATTTGGGAGTTTTGGGAGTTTTGTTGCACTATTTCCCATTTAAAATCTCCGGGAAGCATATGCTTCACAGGCTTTTCAAGCAGTTTAATTTCCTTCGCTAGAATGAAATAATAATGTGCTACAAATGTTGAAAATGGTCATAATTAAAAGCCTTCTGGAATTTTTCCTTCTCCATCACCTTTAAAAAAAATGATGATGTACCTTCTCAAAGATACAAATATTAAGTTAATCTCAGCTCAGATTCCAGCTGCAGGGAAGGACGATTCTTTAATCCTTTGCGGGGTATTCTTCACTTACTACTGACCTTTTTGGAAAGCCTGTCTTATGCTATTCATAAAACCAGCCAAAGAACACTTGTGGTTTAAAGCTATTAAATAAAGCATCTTACAACGTCTCTGCTAGCAACACAACACAAATAAAGAGTGTTTTCAACAGATGCTCGACTGGCTATGGGCTCAGGAAAACCCCCCCATAGATGCTTTATGGGATGGAAAGGGCTGCGAGGTCCCCGTCTGTCCCCAAGCCCACCCCTGTCCTTATGAGGAAGATGAAGGGAAGCGCAGGGGAGAGGAAGAGCAGAACACGGTTGCCTACAGAACTACCGTACAAGCCACAGAAACCATGGTCTACCGGGGCACCTTGCGCAAGCCGCTTTTATCTACAAGCTGAACTAACATTCCAGTTCAACAATAGCAAAGGAAAAAAACTAAATAAAAGAAACAAACATTTGTTACCACACGGCGTTTTGCTACATATTAACCAGCAGCTGCTACGCAAGCATAATGAGAGCGCTGCAATTCTGAGATATAGGTTATTTTTTAAAAAAAAAGAACAAAAAAAGTTGACTTATGTGAGATGAGGCCGAGGTGAGCGCTCGTGGGCAGGTCATGCTTGGAAGTTACGCAAAGCGGGCTCTGCATTGGGAACAATGCAGTTGTGTTCCTTGCTAAGCTAATTTTGCATTGAGGCAACAAGAGTCTTCATATACGCAGCCCCTTATAACATTTCATCAGTTTTGTTTACTAGGAAGAAATCCCAAAGCAGAGCTTCCTATGCTACTCGAGAGTTTTCAGATCTGAGGATCTGCAAGTAAACCAGGTCACTGGATACTATGGAAAAAACTGATGTATTTTTATGACATGCAGCTTTCTTGGTCCCATGAAGAACAAACAGTGCACTGGGCTCACCCAGACCGAGCACTCAGTCTGCAGCCAAATGCTTTCACAAAACATTTGCACCAGTATTCACCAATGGTGCTGGCGGTTACTCTTATTTTAATGGCTATTACCATAGGTTGTAGAAAAAGGCCTGAAATACCTATAGGTTATTTGAGGCCAACTACACGTATACACACTCTCTCTTACCCACACGTATACATGCACACGCTAGTAAACATGCACGCAAACAAACTGCTCTATAGGCAGTACTTGGATTTTGGAGGATCCAAGGCGGAGAAGCTGAGTCTTGTCACAGGGTTTGGGGTTCAGGGACTCTGGGGGGCTAAAATGAGCTCTCACTTATGGGTCTCCCCTGCTTTGGGCAAACCACTTTAATACCATCCCTGAGGATTTACACGCCAACTTTGCAGGCATGCTGCTTAAAGGTCTGCAAAGTGCTTTGCAATGGTTTCTAAATTCTGCAGTAATATGCACAGAAGAACTGAACTAGATTTAAGGTAACAGTTGCTGAGCATTATTACTGTATAGCTACAGCCTATTTTTACATGCGCTATACTTGGTTTCTATGAACAGATGGGAAATTTTTCAGTAGTTGAATGTTTTAATGAGTTTTATAACCCTTTTGTAGTTTCATAAACAAGGATAAATAACACTTACATGAAGAAGAGGCTCTCCCGAATGGATTTTCTCTTCCTGTTTGGGGGAAAAAAAAAAAGAGGAGAAAAAGAAAAGGCAAAAAAATATTTTAAAGGAAAAAATATGGGTCTAGCAAGATAAGTCAGACATGTTTCCATGTTATTATGCATAGTGTTCTCTGAATTTCACCAGTATTAACTTATATTTTGAAGAACATAAAGACACTGAACGCATTACCAGTGCTGAAACAGGAAATCATTTCTCATCTGTTTCATTCTATGTAAAACATGACAGAGAATTTTACTATGTCCATCTCAAGAGCAAAGAAATTACATTGCAGCAGTGAAATAAAATGCAAACGCCACGTGATCTGAAGCAAAAAGGGAAGAACTCTTAACTACATTTCAGCTCACTGATAACCCCGTGCCTCAACGTACGAGTTTCTCTCCTACCTATGGGCAGCCTACAAACCCCAACACCCCAAAGCCGGGCGCTCCTGCTGCCTTTTGGCACAGTGTAACTGTTGTGTTTTCCACACCAGCGCTCCAGCGCTGACTGTGTTCAAGCCCAGGTCAGGCAGCCATGAAGTTCTGCGAGGCTGTGACTGTGCTGGGTGACAACAACCGCAACAGGAAACCCAGTAACTGCTGCAATGCACGAGTCTTCCCGACAGCCCGCGGGTCACAACAGCCCAGCGCTCACGGGTAGGATGGGGATTTGATTCACGCTCCCCTTCCACCACCCCGTGGGTTTGGTGGATGGATGCTCTTGGAGCGGGGTTTAGGGGCAGCACTGAGCGGCTTTGTGTTGGTGTAAATCTAAACATGTTGAGAATACAAAGAGAAGGACTGATATAAACACAAAAGATGCTGTAGGATACCAGCACTGGCTGCATGCTAGCCCTTCCAATGGCAGTTTTTTGGGGAAAAAGGACAATGAAGAGTGGCAGTTTCACTTAATTTCTACCACATTCTACATCAATATTAGCTACCCTGTAAGCAATTTAAAGAGATTTACATGTCTTGGGATGATACTCAGCTAGCATGAATCAATTAAATCCATGGCACTGCAACAGCTGAGGATTCAAGTGAATACACATGCATGGAAGAAATTCAACAAATATTCAATCACTGCATTTTCATCCTCACATTTTTCTTCCAAATGCCAAGAACTCAATCCTGCAAGCAGCCCTCCCCCCAGTGACAGTACAATAAACTTGAGGTCTGTGTACAGAAACACTTAAGAGGACTGGACTCAGGACTAATTTAAAAACTATAACTCTGATCCATTCTGGTCACATAAATTAAGTTAGTGATGAGAAGAAGTCAAAGGCACTAATCCTACTGGGTAATCTATTCAAAGCTGCACTTCTTAAACAATCTACAATTTATTAGTATGACTAATCAAATAAGCATTACTTGCAAAAGTCTTTAACTACCCTGGCTTTCCCATCCATTTTTATGTGTTGTAATATGGTTAAATTTAAAAGAAACAAATCAGCATAATCTTTTCAGAGTCATTTGCCCAGCATGATTAAAAGCCTGCACAGACTCCTCTAGAACTGAACTGGCATCATCGCTATTGGGGCATTGCCTTGTTGCCCATTGGGGTAAAACTATCAGGCATTAGAAAACCCAGAAGGGGTAAAGTTAAAATAATAGCGGGTTGCTGCCAAATCTTGAGGTGCATTGATGAAAATCCTGGGAGCATCACTGTCCGTGAAGCACAGCAGCCTGCTGAAAGGTTGGTATCCCGGAGTCTCTTTGGAAACACCCAGCCCACAGACCTTGGCTGGAAGCCACTGAGATGTAGCTCAGTTTGCATTAGGCAGAATACCGATTTAAAAAAAAAATAAAACCTCATTGAAATAGATGCAATGAGTGCAAGACAAGATCCTCCCCGAGGCTTTACAAACAGAACCCTGCTCCGGCACGGGAGGTTTCCCAAGCACTGTGCAGCAGGAGTGCGCCAACCTAATGTGTCTTCATCTTTTTCCATGACAATGTTGCACTTCTTTTCATACGGCATTTCACACAGAGCGAAGCCTCCTGCCACAGCCCAAACATTTCACCACTGAGATTTAAGAAACCTCCAGGCAACCCACCCAAAAGCTACAAACTAGCAGCTAGCAACAAAGACTAGCACACCTAATTTTGCTCCTGGTTACAGCAAAGGCAAATCAAATAAAAATTGCTAGTGTTTAAATCATTTGAAGCATTCCAAATTTCTGCTGGATTCTAAACCAACATCCCTAAACAAACAAACCAACCCCCCCCGGATTCTGATCTAGCACCCCTAAGCATGCAAGCACCTTCTCAGTACCTCTGAGTATCACAGTGCGATCTGCAACCTCCTGCTTCGTACAAAGTGTGACAGAAAAGAACCCTAACGCCGCATGGTAAAAGCTGCGGGTTAATAAATTACAGCAAGATACGGCCTTTCCTCCCTCCGCCCCCCCGCAGGCTGGGGGTCGGGGTGCCCCCGAGGAGGGAAGGGTGTCTGCGCCCTCCAGTGGGTGCAGCCTCAACGCACCCCAAACCGTGAGGGGCGGGGAGGGGAAGGAACAGAGGTGAGACACAGGAAAAAAAGAGAGAAAAAAAAAGTAAAGCAGAGAGGAGACAGCTGAAGAGGAAACACGAAGATGCTATCTCTGAAAGTGCCAAAAATGAAGTTTCCAGTGTCAGCCTAAGCAGGGCAACGGAGACGTCCTCCCGCCACACTCCGGCTTCAGCCGCCACTCACTCCGGGCGAGGACACCGTCACCGTCACGCTGCTGGCCACCTCGCACCTTCTGCTTCCAAAAAACCCAACAGCCTTCAGGGAAATCTTTCCATAGTACTCGCGCAAAGGAAGGCAATGCCATAAAGCAGTCGGCTCGCCCAAATGCAGACCCAGAGGTAAACACCCGGCTGTCAAAAACCATCAGGGTTTTCAGCAACGACTCTCCCTTCCAAATTCCACAGCAGCAGGTTTTAATGGGCTGATTTACCCTCAAACCAAAAGCCATAAAATCTAAACCGGTAGCAACTGACATCCGATCTCTGAATTACACAGCCGATGACATGTCCCCCCATCAGGGCTCTCACTCTTTTGCTAGTCCAAAATTCAAAATATTTTGACATGCAAGTAATTAAAAAAAAAATGCAGTTACCAAAATAGCGCTATCAACGTAACCAGCTCCTCTCGGCACATTTTCTTAATGCCTTTCCCAATACGGTTAAAAAAATGGGAACTGACAAAAAACATCCATCTTTACACCCCGGCACAAACCGTGCTAGAATACATGGGGGGTTCTATTTCTTTGTGTTTATCTGAATCCTCTCCCATCACTACTTCTTCATCAGTGCTTTCCTTTAAACGTACCTCTTACTAAAGAGCAGAAATCGGCTTTCACAATCTCTAAATACAAAGTTTTGTCATTCTCAGAGTTGCCTAAGAGAAACACAGCTTGCCTTTCATTTCATAAATAACACATACTCTGCACATTTCTTCACCAGCGTGAAATAAATTCTCCCATGTTCTTATATGGAAACCTTGCAAGTCCTCCCACATGCCGCCTGTTACAATATCAGGCAGAGATGGGCATTCATTACCTTAAAGCCAACGGGTGAATTATGGATCCAAGTTACCGAGACAAACCCAGAATTAGGACCCCTTTGCACCAAACTGACCTCGGTAACCTGCCCTGTGCAGTCCCTGCGTTCTTCTTCCAAGCTCCAATCACAACTTTGATTTCAGCATGCCAAGGATCAACAAAATAAAAGGAAAACGAGGGGGATAAAAGGAAGAAGCATCCAGCGGTATTACCAACCAGGTAGGCCCATTAACATCAGATGCAGCATTGCCCGTACCAGCCTCTTCACTTGAGGTTAGCGCACGACAGCCAGAAAAAATACAGCGGGGCGGGGTGGGGAGGCGAGAGAAAACGGGCAAAAATAGCCGGGGAGAGCAGCGTGCTCCGCAGATGCGCTGGAGGGCCGCCAGCAAGTGGGTAATTGCTATAAACTGTTATCACGAAAAAAAGTTAACGCAAGGTGCGGGAAGGGGGGGGTGGAAATGAAAGTAACCCCTTGGGGAGAAAAAAACCCGCGCGGGTAACGAGACAGCTGAGGGAGGTTGGAAGAAGAATGAATGGATAAATAAAAAATAGAGGGGGGGAGGGAAAGCGCACCCGAGGCAGCGCGGACAAAGGGAAGGCGCCGCCGCCCCCGGCCCGGCTCGGTTCGGCTCCGCCGGGCGCGGAGCGGCCGCCCCTTTGTTCGCCGCGGCAGCGGGGCTCGATGCGAGGTGCGATCCGCGCCAGCCCCGCCGCCGCAGCAGAGGCGGGAGCAGCCGGAGCAGGAGCAGCCCCGCTCCCCGCCCGCCCGCCCGGGACGCGCCGGTACCTGTGTCCGCTGCCCGCGGTGCCTGCGCGCCGCTGCGCCCCTGCGGCGCGTCCGGCGGAGCGGTGCGGCGCGACTAGCAGCGCCGAGCGGGAGGAAACGGTAATTTATAAGCGCTTTCTTCCTGACCTCTCGTGTCTGTTGTCTAATGAGGGAGCTTTGAGCATCACCCATCCTGCTGAGTGGAAAAACACCGGCACGGCCTCTTCTTTGCTGGGGAGGGGGGAGCCTAAAGGAAGGGGTGTGGGGGAGGAGGGGCCATGCCGCAGACACGGCGGCGGAGCCCGGGCTGGCAGGCGGCCGCGGGGCGGTGGGGAGGGGCGAGCGGGTGCGGGGCAGCGGCCGCTGCCGCCGGGGGGGCCGCCCCGGGCCGCCCTCCTTCCCCCGGGGGGAGCGGGGCCGCCCCCGAGCTGGCCCGGGCAGCGCTGGGGCGGGGAGCGGAGCGGAGGGCTGCCTGCCGCGGCTCTCCTCACTTCATACATATACATATTTAAAAAAAAGAAAAACAACTTATTATTTTTTGTCTTTACACAAAGAGCGCCCCACTCGCAGACAAAGCATCTCATGGTGCTGTCACCGGCGCTCCCGTCCCTGCGCCCCGGCCTCGGCTTTGCTCCTCCGCGGCCACTTTCCCAGCCCCGCGAAGGCGGCGGGAGCTCGGGCTCTGTCCCCGGTGTCGCTCATTAAGGCTTTTGGGGCGTTCGGTCTCGGCAACCGGCTCCTGCAGGAGGAGGGAATACAAAGCAGCGTGGCTTGGCAGGTGCGTGGGAGATCGGGATGTCTCCGCACTTCTCCGTCTCCTCCCAAAAGAGCAGCTCCCGGCACCGCTCAGCCCCGGAGAACAAAGTGCGGCCGGGGCGATCGGCAGCAGGAATGAGCAGGGCAGCGTTTTGTTCGGCTTTGGGTTTCATTGCACTGAAAGCCGGTGGTTTTTCTCCTACAGGCAAATGGGTATAAGACTCATACATGTCTTTGCTCTCCTACCCACATCTCCTCTAGCTCTGTTAATGAAAGGTTAAAGCAGCATACAGACTCGCTAGGCATTTTCATACAACCCCTGTTGAAGACTTAGTAAGATGCTCTGTACCACAAAATACTTGTTTGCATTGTGGGGGACAGAGCAGCAGGGAAAAGGAGATTTTTGGGCCATCTGTGTTTCGCAGAAGTCCCACGGTGCTAACCTTGCACAGGGAACAGTGAAGATGGACCACAGAAGAGTGAACAGTCCCAGTGGTCTTGCTCTCCTGGGCTTTCCCAGGTACAAGTAAGACCCTGCCTTCCTACACCATAAACTAGGGCGGCAGACACTGGTCGACGCACCTTTGGAGCCCATCATAGGCTGCCGGGGGATCAAATTCAATCACAGCAGCGCCCAGGGGGTCTCTAGAAAGGGCTGATTTCCTCAGCTGGTTCATGCAAAAGCAAAGAGAGCTGCACCCCTCCCGCACACTCGGTGCTGGCAGCGCAGCGTGCCCGATACAGCTTGCCACAGTCATTTTGCCTTACTCCAGTGCACACTGTGATTTTTCCAGTAGCTGAGCTGATTTGCAAAGTGAATAGGTTTTTAACTGAAAAATACATGCAGGTATGGGATATATGCAGCTAATTGAAGACACATCTCCACTAAACAGCCTGGTTTAAACTAGTAACATGATGTAGCGCACGCTGCCACCTACATCTTCTGGGTCAGGTTTCTCGTGTGCTGCAGCTTCAGATTGGGAGGCATCTTTTGCTGAAGGCAGCTAGAATTTTGTGGGACTTCACCACAAACACAGGTGGCTCTGGCCACCCTAGGGAACAAAGCAAAACATTTCTCACCGGCACAGCCACTTGTTCAGTCGCAGCGCGGATGCCTGGATGCAGGTTAGGAACCGGCGGTCGCGTCGGTGAAATCTAAGCAGTGGCTGGAGCCTGGTCTGTGCTAAGGATCCTGCCAGCACAGCTGTACCACTGACAGCAGCGGAATATTTTGCTCAAGCTCTCTAGAGGAATCAAAGCCTGCATTTTCTGTCTTCTGTTGCTTCTCACTCATTAAAAGTCAGCCACACAAAAAGCACATGGTTGCTCCCTGTGTTTGGAAAAAAAAAATACATTTTGGGGAAAAAAGCAACAGCCAAAGCTGTTTTGAAGTCAGAGGCATGTAAACAGTACCTAGAATAAGTGAAATAATAATAATAATAATAGTAATTAGTTCTTCTGTGTCATCAATACGTACATCGCTGTCTGCTGTTTCATTATGAGACAGCACAGCTACTGAGAATGTGCCTGATGGATATTTGGGGGAACTCTGCCACCAGCTGTGGGAGCACTAATGCCTCTGGCTCCTTATGTAACTGAAATCACAAGTTAGAGCCCAAATTACAAAGCATAAGCATGTGTATGATATTAGGCATATAAATGGTGCCTGAAATTACTATCCTTTTCCTATAGGTCTGGCTTTAATCTATTAGTAGTTTTACTTCTGCAGTTCTATTCATTTCAATGAGCGCTGGTGCCATTCGGAGTGTAATCAAGCCTGACCCCTTAAAAACCGCACCATAAAGGCATTAACCCAAACTTAACCAAGACAGGCCAAAATCACCCTGGTTACAGGTAAGTTCATATTACTTGTATCCCAGATCTTGAATGTATCCAATATTATGATGCTATAGAAAGCAGAATATAATGCCCCTGTGGCTGCTCTGCAGACCAGGCAGAGCGGCAGGTTTTTGCCCCCCAGCCCAAGGCACGGGTTAGAAATCACCTTCTATTGCTTTTTCTCTCCTTCTAGAGACTGTTTTCACCATTAACATGCTGAGCTGCTCTCTGGAGTTTTAAGGTGTTGGGTGCTGATACAGTGAGCACCTCTTGTATCTGTTTAATCCAATAACATAGCTCTTTTTTAATCTCCGTGTCTGGGTCACAGGGTTTAAAAAAGACACTGGGCCAAATCCCCAGCTTGGCTACAACGTGTGGAAATCTACTGAGAAGGCAAGAAAGTCAGGGAAGATTCACTGTGTTTGTACCCTGTGGAAGAGCTCTGGAGGGGCAGGGATGCGAGTGCCTCATTTTGCAGGTGGATGCGTATTAACGCCAGCAAATGGCAGAGTTAGATCTGATTTCTATCCGGTGAGGTGGCTGGGGGGAGAAGTATCACACCAGGATCTAAAATATGCACATCAGCAAGTTCTCATGCATTTTAAAATAGAAATGGATTTAATACTTCTTCCTTTTTCAGGACAAAAAACTTGCTTGTTTCCAATGTGTGGCTGCCAAAGGGAATACGACATTTCAGTACTCAGGTCCAAGGCAGGGCACGAACAAGGAGAAGGTTTTGCAGGGATTGTGGAGATTTTAGATTTAAACATTAAAATCAAAAAGGCAAAATTTATCCAGGCACAAAGTCCAGCAGAAATCTAGGGGACAAGTGGACAGCACTGTCTGTAAAGATGGGTATAAGTGAGAATGGCAAAAAGATGGTTTGAATAAGTTCATCACATTAGCGACTCTCCAAACTCTAATCTCCTACACCAAGCGATATGGGGTAACCTTTGGGCTTCCCCTGTATGGCAAAGGATCCTCAGCTTGAAAAAGAGAGGCAGATTTTGTGAGGGATTTGCACATCACGCAGTGACTCTGGATTGCAGATTTTAAGCATTACTAAACCGGGGAATAGGACTGTTGCTATTGCTGTTACGTACAGGATATTTCACTAATCCACGCAATCCACTAAGTTGCTGTAGTTTTAGTCGGTGTTTATTTCAGATGAAATTGTGGCCTGAACGGTTGATTTTTCTTAGTTTAAATCATATATCAATAAGATATCAAACAGAAATCAAAACAGGGCCTGTGTTTTTGGCACATTCCCCATCACGTGAACCTACCGGTGATGGAGCCGGTTTACAAGCCAAACGCAAAGACAACTAAAACCCACAGGTCTCCTTGAAGAGAGACCTCCCAATGGCTTTAAATTCTAGGAAGAATGTGATTTTAATGCTACCGGTGGTCCTTTCCTTACATCAACCTAATTCCATATGAATGTGAGGCATGTCTGGTTCCTAAAGCCAGGGGCAAACCCAGAGGAACCAACCAGCCTGGAACCCAGGTGGTCACGCTGGCTTTTGAACACAGTGGTGTGGCCCAAGTTAATTGCTGGTCTGCTACCTGGAAAGAAAAAACACTCACATATCCAAAGGTTTTCGCTGGGATTTTCAAGAGCTTATGAGCGATTTGAAGTCAGTGAAAGGAACATACTATAGAATGAAAAATATAGGTATTATTAAAGAATGTCTCCAAACTGAAACCCAGCCAGCTTCATAAAAATGAGCTAAAACCCAATAACAGGTACTCGGTCTCCTGCTGGATGCCGTATGAACCGTATGTTTTGCATTTTTGAAGTAACTTCTAAAAAAAAGGGGTTGTTTTCTAGGCTGTTACTGTTGGGAAGAGCAGGACAAGAACTGTGCATAAATGAGGTTAAAGTAATCTAATTTAAAAAATTAAAAAGTGCTTTCATCTTCAATTCATATCCAGTTATTTGGGATTGAACTTAAAAAAAAAAGAGAGAAAAAATTCAGAAAGGATTTTGAAAGATGACTGTTTCCCTTTAAGATTAATGATAAACATACTTGTGTGTTGAAGGGAAAATAGATCCAATGTTATGTAACAGGATAAAGAAACAAAATCCTTTTTCCTTAAATTAAAATAACCAGTATGTGTGTGGATTTTAGACAATCACCAAAAATTCCGGAAACCCGTTTTCTTTCACAACTGCATTCCACATGCTAAAATTGACGTCTTCGAACTTTTAAACACAATCACAACAATTGAACGCAATAAAGATTGGTTTGTTGTGTTTGACCACGCTTTGCCAATCGAGGATTGTTCCCCGAGGGAAATCCTGCAGCACTTGCTCTGTGCAACGATTCAAATTCATGCTCATCTTTTTACTTTGTGTGGCATTAGTAAATCCACTTATTGTACTTTCCAGTATTCTTCTTTTTAATCTGCTTACCTAGTACTGGATGTATGGTAACTTATCTCTTTTAATCATTTTTTTTGCCTGAACTATTACATAACAGTTCTTATCAAATCTTGTGATTCCTACCTAAATTTTCTGAAAATGAACCAAGATCAACAGGTGATGGATTTTTTTAATGTTGGCTCAATCATATAAAATATGCAAAAAAACCCCACAAAACATTTTTCTACCCCATAATCTGCATTTTCCACTTCTGTATTTCAGAAGAGCACTCATACCAGAAGTTCTTCATCAGAATTTGATTTTAAAGTTCCTCTTTATCACATGAATTCAATTTTCCAGAAGAAGGCAAATGCTTGTGTTAGTAACCAAGACACAAGCCCTGAAAAGGCTAAGCCTCTGAATGCACTTGATGGAAATAACAACAATAAAAAAGTCATCTTGTTGGATCTAATTCTGGAGTCATTATCTGACGCGATGCAGAACGGTTTGGGGTTTGCGCTGTTGGGCTCAGGTGATGTTCACTCTCTCAGGACGGGAGCACCTCTGTGCTCCGCTGAGCTGCTCAGAGCTTTGCCCGCGGACCAGAGTAAATCCTGCTTATGTTGGCATGTCCTTGCACACGGCCAGACTTCACATTTTCAGTCCTGAAAGTAAAGCTTCAAGTCCCTGCAGCTCAGCGTTCGCTTGGCAAAGTCCTCTGCTAGCGCTACTCCAGTAGTACAAGGTGTGCGTGGAGATGATGCACATTTTGAACGCGCCTCTTTCCCTGCTAATAACACACCTGTCGTGTTGCAGCTAAATATTGTGCTGCTGCGTGGCCTGCAGAGAGGTTTCCTTGGCCCCAGGAGCAGAGCAGCTCCTGCAGAGCCGAGATGGCTACACGGGTCCTGCAAAGAGGATATGAAAGCTGGGAAGCCAGAGGAGGTGTAGGCGAGGAGATGGGGGAGGAGTTGTGGCAGACCCACTCTGAAAAGATATGAACGGTCAGCAGGGTCAGGGGCTGCCGTGCAGAACACCTTCCATTTCCATTTGGAACTGGTCACCGAGCTGGGCAGGCTTGGCCTGACCACATCCCGGGTGACAGCGCAGTGGAAAATAGACCAGAAATCTGTGGTGTGAGCTCACTGATGCGGCCGAGCCCTCTCAACTTACATGACTGATCGGACAAGCCAATGGATTAAACTCACCGAAGAGGAAGAAGAGTGATCACTCGAGTGAATTCATACATGCTCATATTTCTTTTTATTTGCTTATGGGTCCCTCTGCTCCCTTCCCTCTCAAAGTGATGGTGAAACACTTACCAAGAGTGTATAAAAAATGATTTTAAAGTACCTAGTTTATTCTGACAAATTACATTGGCAGGTGTAGGCCAACACTAAGAGAAAATACTCTAAGAAACAGAACCATTCCCCAATGCCTCCTTTTAACAGTTCAGACAGATAGAGTTTCTAGCCAGGCGAATTAATGCACTGTCCACAGAGAGAGAAAGGACATCAAATGTTTGAGCATCCAGAAAAACCAGAAAATTTCAGTTGAACCCTGCAAGCTATCCAGTAACTGCTCATCCAGTTACATGACTTTAATTCACAAAACGGGGAAGCAAACATGTAATATAAACTTAAAGACACAGGGCTTCGATTTTCTAGGCTACCAGTCCAAATGCCAAACGAAACCGCCCGCATCCGGTGCCAGGGGAGGCAGAGCCAGTGGGAGCTGCGCTTTGGCCGGCAGAGCCACCGAGCAGCATCCACTCGACTGGCTGGGTTTCAGTTTGGAGACATTCTTTAATAATACCTATATTTTTCATTCTATAGTATGTTCCTTTCACTGACTTCAAATCGCTCATAAGCTTTTGAAAATCCCAGCGAAAACCTTTGGATGTGTGAGTGTTTTTTCTTTCCAGGTAGCAGACCAGCAATTAACTTGGGCCACACCACTGTGTCCAAAAGCCAGCGTGACCACTTGGGTTCCAGGCTGGTTGGTTCCTCTGGGTTTGCCCCTGGCTTTAGGAACCAGACATGCCTCACATTCGTATGGAATTAGGTTGATGTAAGGAAAGGACCACCCGTAGCATTAAAATCACATTCTTCCTAGAATTTAAAGCCATTGGGAGGTCTCTCTTCAAGGAGACCTGTGGGTTTTAGTTGTCTTTGCGTTTGGCTTGTAAACCGGCTCCATCACCGGTAGGTTCACGTGATGGGGAATGTGCCAAAAGCACAGGCCCTGTTTTGATTTCTGTTTGATACCTTATTGATATATGATTTAAACTAAGAAAAATCAACCGTTCGGGCCACAATTTCATCTGAAATAAACACCGACTAAAACTACAGCAACCAGTGGGCTCCCCCACTGTGGTGTCCCACACAGCTGCTGGCACGTCCGCGTCCGCCATCCGCTGGGCACAAACACTTTACACATTGCCCACCTGCTCCCAGGAGGATGCCTTGGCTTCCCCCTCCGCGGCAGCGCGTTGCTCCGTGGGGCAGCAATGTCACCGAGGAGCGGCTGGCAGGCTCGGGTGACCTTGAGCCTCCCCTAAGCAGTTACCTTTTCTGGGCCTTTGGCATGCTCTCAAGTGATCTTCCAGCCAGAATCTCCGCTGCCTAAAATAAATCCAGCAATATTCAATGCGGCACCCCTGCACTTCTCTTTCGGGATACCTGATTCTTATCTCCCAACCTGGGCACATCCAGGTTTTGGAAAGTTTTACCCAGGTGCTTCCTGAGCAGTGAGCTGCTGTCCTGGCCCGGGGCCAGGGTGACTCACTTGGTGTTGTTCTGAGAAAGGCAGAATTTTAGGGAGTTTTCGTGCCTGTCCCTGTGTGTTAACAGCATGTGTACCTGCTGTGTTGTTCAGAAGCGGCCCTGACAACGGTATTTTTACAAGGCGTTTCCTCCCCACCACCTGAAGGACTGAGCCATTTAGGAAGAAGAGCAGCTGGAACAAAGGGGATGCTAAGGAGACAAAAATGCCCCAAAACTCATGCACTGGCAGCCTCACCCTGCCTGGCCCATGCACGCACATGCACGTGGCATTCCCAGCCTTCATCCTGGAGGCCCAGCAGATCACCACCACGTTTCTCCTCTCTATACACCCAGCCAGAGATAAGGAGAGTTGACAGGACTGATGGACACAACCTGGGATTCAGGAGCAGTCACCACTTTGCGTTTGGCTCCTTCCTGGTTTTAGAAACACTTCTGTTTCTGAAAATTGTGGGTTATTTACTGTTCCTTAAAAAAGAAAAAAAAAGAAGACATCTGATACATCTGATCTTCCCTTCACATGTGGCTAATAACGTTTACTAACACTATTTTAAATGCCCATCCGAGCAAAGTAGTGTGCAATCACAAAGCTGCATTAATGTAAAGCAATAGACAACGTGAGCTTGTAAGGCCTCCCCCAACCTACCCAGGACTCTCAGCTACCTTGGGCTCAGTTTTGGGGGTGCACAGGAGCCCCTTTGCCCTGCTTGGCCCTGCAGCTGTTGTGTCAAAGACAAGGCAAGCCAGCAATGATGGGACTCTGCCTCCCTGAGATCCACCAACACAGGAGATCACACCAGCATCCTTCCAGCCTGGTAACTAAGCATTCAGCTGGGACTGCCCCCAAACCGGGCATGTTTTCCCTGCCAGGTATCCACTACTGGTCCTGTGATCAAGAAAGCGAAGAGCAATACCAACCCAGTGCTGCATCTTTGCAGAGCAGCTGCTGCCTGTGTCAGCAGCCAGAGCAATCCCGCTCCGTTGTCTCTACACAGGAGAATGCGTAAGAGTGGGGGGGATGGAAGAGGCTCAGCGCAAAACACAAGAATTCCAGATTTGTGCCTCTAAATCTGTTTGGCCGGTGCTAGTCATCTCTGATTTGTATCAAATCCCAATCTTATCACTTGCTGATTGTTAAATGGCCCACAAACAGTTATTATATTGTGCACAGTCTGTCACAGGCTGCCTGTAGCATTGAGCAATTTTACAGTGCCTATCAGCCAAAGACCTCAGGTTTTCTTATTTTCACTCCTGAATGTTTGCCTGTTGAGCTCGTTGGATTGGAAGGGACCTCAAAAGATCATTTCATGGAGGCAAGTGTGAAAATTTGTCCTCATGCTCCCACATTTCCTCGGGAGGCACATCCCAGCAATCTGTGGAGCAGCCGAAGCGGGTTTGGGATGCCCTCCATGCTCTCTTTTATCCCTCAAGCTGAATTCGTGCCACCCTGGAGCTCCTGGCAGCTTTGCAAATCTTGCTGCCTGATTTTCACTTTCCTCCTTGGAGACCAAGCTCCCAGTTCTCCCAGTCAGACACAGGTTTAGAATCCAGGTTCTATTCCTGCCGCTCTCCAGCAGCATCACAGCTGTTTGGTCCAAACATGAAGATATTTTTGTAAGAGCAAAAGCATGAATTATTTCAAACTTGCCCCAGGATGAATTTTCAAGGGTACTGCAGAGACTGTTTCCACAACAAAACAGGAGCTCTCCTCCTGCTGAATTGCTCATGTTACTTTCATGAATACTAGAAAAGCGGCTGGCTTTTGAAAAAATGTCAGCAGACACCTGGAATGGGAGCTTGTTTCCATCAAAACCTTTGGAAGCTATTGTTGTTGTTGATGTTGTTGTCCAATCTGAGTGAAAGTTCAGTTTGTCATTTTTCCTTAGACCTTACTTTTAGGTATAGGCAATTAGCTTAACTAAATATCAGATAGGATCTCTGCGGTGTTGCTCTGACTCTCACCTGGTGGGAAATGGCTTTGGAGGAGCGCAGCCACGTCTTTCTAGCTGTTTACATCACATTTCTGATGGCGCTCCACCCTGCTTTCCCCATTTGTGCTTTGTTTGTCATGAATAAAGGTCATGCCATTGGCACCACAAAAAATATTGTTGCTGTAGAAGGAATTCAGCTGTCCCCTCTGGGTTATAAAACAAATCACATGGCAGGGCAGCAATGCACCCAAACGTCAGGAGGGCAGAAACCAGAGATGGAAGAGAAGCCTCAGACCCACGGAGATCTCTGCAGATCTCCAGCATCTCACCGGCCAGCTGGCTCCCTACCTGTGCTCCATCCTGCATTGTCTCTAAGATTTTGCACAACCCGGTTTTAAACGCAGCCCAGCTGTTGGCAGTGGGTCTGTTGTGGGTACCTGCCTGCCTGCCTAACAGGTCGTGCTGCTGGAATTTTTCTAGCAGTCAAAGGGCATTTTCTTCTCATCGATTCCACACCATTAGCCCAACTCTTCCCTGTGAGTGTTGTTGGGTCAGGGGAGGTGGTTACAAGACACCTGCCCCCCTTTGGGTGCTGCCCAGGGAAGTGCTGTGGCCAGGGAGCTTTGGTGACAACAACCAGTTTAAGTCAATGGCTCAAGTGGGACTCTGACCTGGTAGGATCACAACTACACAACACATCATTTTGGCCATGTTGTAAATAAACCAGGGGATACACATACAGTAATCACACCCCTTGGCTCAGCTATAATGTAAATGAGATCTTTCCCATGTTTCTGTATAAACAGTGACCTTTGTGTTGGTGCTCATGTCAAAATCACTGCTTGTCTTTTGGTTCAAAAGCCATTCTTCTATCTTCCATTATAGGTGAGTCTCTCAAGCTCTCTGATGTTTCCTCTTCCTCTCAGTCTGCCAAGGCTTTCTAGGCAAGGTGATATTTTAACCAGCTACAATATTCCAGGGGGAATTTCACCAACACTGCTCACAGAAATAACGGCCCCAGACTCCCGGTCCATGTTTTTATGATTCGTTTGGCATATACCAAAATCTGAATGGTTCTGAGAATATGAGGGGAAACTAGCAGAAGCTGCTGTATTATCGTTACAGCCAAGGACATGCAACAACCGAGCTGGACACCAAAGCACTGGGAACACTTTGAGCAGGAACACTGCTCAAGCAATCCCAATTAACAGAATCCGGTAGGAAGTGTATTGGAAAAGATACTCCAGGTCAAGCAGATCTTCAACTTTCCTTCCCAGGATCATACCAGTACAACTGAGGAGTAAATCAAATTCCACGGAAATGCTTGGGGCTTTATTAGTAAACAGCCCAGATGTGAATCCCTTGTCTTTTTCTTGGCTAAAGTCTCATGGAAGGTTTGTTTGAAACTGAGAATGGTCTGAATGATAATGAATACTGGTTTTTACACAGTATTTTAGTGTATCCACAATTACAATTTAAGGAGTGCAGATCTTCCTTGTTGCAAAGCCCTTAGAATTCATGTGACAATAGCCAGTAATCAGATAAAATAGAAGCGATTAATAAAATATTTCATCATTAGAAAAATTTCCAACACTGAAAGATTTTGCAAATCACCCAGCAGGTTTTGCATATGCCCTCGCATTTCAGATTTTGGCACTAATGAAAGCTAAATGAATGGTGAATACAAGCATAAGACTTCAAACAAAGTCACACAGGCCCAGTGTGCACATAAATAGTATTTTAAGGGAGTTGTTCAAATTAAAACAAAATCATTCCTTTGCTTTATAAAGCAGTCTCCTCTTGATTACTAACAGAATAAAAGTTGCCTCAACAAATGAATAGATTTTTAAATATAAGGCCACCACACTCCTATTTTCCCTTAGTGTTGACTAAGAAGTGGTTGAAGTTACATCCCCGTTTATGGTTTCCACACCTCTTAGTCCTTTGCGTTGTGTTTCCTCCCTGCAGTTTCATCACTTCTGCTGCGGGTGCAGTCCTGGGAGGCTGCACAGCACGTCCACGCTCCATAGGAAGTGGTTTTGATGTTGCTCTGGCAACCTCCACTCAGTCCTGAGCAAGCAGGGGTGACGCTCAGCACAGAAATAACCTCCAACTCAAACTGCACATCCTCATGGTTAAGAATGGAGGCAGCAGTTGAGATGATGAAGCCTAATACCCTCCAAGGAAATTGCAGTTCTGTCTCTTTTATTCCTCACCTGTATTTTGATAAAATATCTAGTCCTGGTGCTGCTTGTCGCAGTGCGCGCTTGATGACTGGGAACTGTTCTGTTCTTTGCTCACAGTGTCCTCAGATATGAACTGAGAGTGGGTAACAAATCCCTTGTGACTTTGTAATGTAAAGGGAGAAGGATCTCATCCACTGGACAACCCAGGTCCTGTTTTCTTTAACTCCAGAGCCAACCACATTTTGGGAGAAATAAATTAATCCTCCTCCTCCTTTCTTCCTTTTTCTTTTTTTCAAGTTTTTTACCATGAAGGTCCTTTAATTTACCCTTGTAAACCATTTGGGCTTCATCTCATGAAAACACCTAAAGAAACACCAGGTGATTCTGTGATTCTATCCCTGCTGCTTGGGTTGCAAAGCTAAGGCTCAAGCTCTGAAAAGAGAAGCGTGCTCAGAACAAAAAGGTTTTGAACAAAAGAAACAAATCACAGCAATGCACAAACACTTCATCTGCCTGCTGCCATTTACATTTTCCAAATACACGTGGAGTGTTGTTGAGGACCTTGGCTACCTTTGTCTGTCACCAATCCAAGTCTATTTAAGCTTTATTCAAAACTAGTCCCTGCTGCCACTCAGGTATTTCTTGCTGTTGCTTTTGCTGCCATTCATCTTTGAATTGTTTCCAGTCTGCAAGCATGTTTCTGATACCAAAACTGAACAGTGTATTTCAGACAGTCATCTAGGAGTATTGAAACAAAGTCCAAAACTCTGTCCTCCATGACTTTTACAAAGCCAGCCACCTTGTTTTAGGTCTACACAAGAAAGGCTTTGCCATCTTTGATTGGGTTTTGTAGTTTTTTTTCCCTCCAATGTTGATTTTTTCCAGTTTTCTGGATAGATTTCACACAGCTTGCCACCACAGCTCTGGTGGATAATAAAATATGCATGGGAACTCCTCCAAAGTATGTGTTTGCAAGGAGTGTTATGCCAGGAACATCATTAACAGAGCCCCAGTAACTAATCTAGAACTGATGCCATAACTTTTATGTGTACCAGGGGCACTGAAACGCATGCTGAAATACTTGGCAAGTCTGCCCTTAAATCAGGATATATTCTATTGATATTGGCTCTGATGGACCACAGCATTCCTTGGTTTTGAGGTAGTATTTCTGAAGGGGACGGGTTTGCGATGCCAGTTCTTGTCATATGTTTTCCTGTCTCACCCTATCTCCAAGCCCAGCTAATCTGATGATATCCAACTGTCCTAATAAGCTGCATCTACTTCTAGACTGAAGCGTTGACAGCTGCCTGTCCCATTGCCAACAAAAACTTCTGAGACAACTGTATCTCATTCCTGCAAGTACGCAAACTGCTCAGTTTCCAGCCCAAATATGAGACATAACGACACTTCTCTTCGCTGATCCAGGTCTAAAAAAAGGTGTGTCAAGTACGCACGCAATCATTTCCTCACGTGCAGTTTAATCCCTCAGCTGGAAATGAGGTTTTTGTCTGTTGATTACAGACGAGAAATCAAGGGCTCGTGTCCCTTCCAGCAGAGGTACCGTCACACGGGCTAAGGTCAGTGGGAAGGACACGTTCCTCCAATTAACATTGGCATGTGTTTACTTATATTTTTATACATTGGTAATTCTTCCATTTGCTCCTCTTGGATTCAGAACACATGGCAAGAGCTTCAGCTTGTTCTTATTCAGGTAGGAGTTAATGCCCTTAAACCTTCACCACAGATCTAGCCCATCTCATCTCCACAGATACAGCCCAAAGCTGATGGACCCAAAGGTTCATCAGGCTTTCCTTCCCCAGGGCTGTGGGTCCAGAGCACCACAACTGGGCCATAGGGAGCAGATAAGACCAGGCTCCCAACAAGCCATTAAAAAGTAGTCACGGCCTTCTAGAGGGAAAGCCATCTAGAACAGAGGCTGAATTTGCAGGATAAACTTTGTCATGGGTGACTCTAGTGTCCACAGGAACAGTATACAACAATCCCCAGAAAAAGATGGAGAAGAAACACATAGAAATGCTGATCTTGATCCAAACATGGCCAAAATAAATAGACTTCCTCAGGGTAACTCATCTCTAGGCAGAAATACTGGTTTTCCTCGTCAAAATAAAAACCCACGTCTACCCTCTGCTCCTCATAACTTTCACCGCTTGCTGGATTCCAAGAATCATAGCAAACACTCCTGAGGCAGGGGCCAAGGACCAGGAAAACCAGGGCCAGCACATCTCGTTCTGGCAGAGCCCTGGTCACTGGAGTGGCCTCTCCGGGCCAGCCCTTCCCCGTCTGGTTTCACAGCTGAAGGTAGGACCCATTTCTTCAATTCAGCTTTTCCTCACACACATACAGGCACAAAAACTCAAGGTCAGGCTGGGAAGGAAAAATGAGAGAGTTTGTTATTGTTCTAGGAGTATTTTGTTAATTCTTGGGATGTGCTCAAACATTACGACGGTGGAGACCATATAAGTAGCTAGATTAGAGGAACAGACATAACAGTGGTATTGGATACAGAAACAGCAGCCATTGCCAGTTCCATGGAAAGAGAGGACAAATGAATAAACACCGATCACAACATCTGAAACCACCAGGCTTGGAAAAGCCTCTTTATTTTAGGAATAATCCACTGAAAGATGCCAAGGCTCGATCTGACCAGCTCTGACTTCTTCTCAGGAGTATAAGTGTCATTGAGGAAGAAAAGGATGTTTGAGGATGGATAAACCCCGGAACCTTCTATGCCATCATCATTTAGTCATTAAGCTCTGGGGACGAATACAGGGGTTTGTTTGGTAGGGCTTATTTTTGTTTTTATTTTAAATCTGTAGTTTTTACTGAACACTTTTTCCAGATGTTTCTCAGGCCAAAAAATTGCACACAGTCCCAGGATGACGTACAAATCGAATGCAAAGGCAAGCAAAAAATCCAAATAGATCCATCTCTCCCTTCAGCACAAGACAGTCTCACCTCTACAGGACCCCCTCCCCTCTTAGCTGAGCTAACACACCATAAAGAATTAGGTGAGGAAGAATCCAGAAGGAAATGGTAAACATGTTGAACTGAATATCAGTGCAACTGTACTATAAGTGCTATATGGGGCTGGAAAGGTACTTTCAGCGTCTGGTGTTATTTAGGAAGATGTTCCTGAAGGAACACAGGCTGTGCCATTCTGGGGAAGGAGGAAGTAGGTTCTTTAGGATTATTGAAAACTTACTGAATAAGAAGCTTTCTGTATTTCCTCACAGCTGGAGACTAATCATCGCAACACAATTAGAAAAGCTGGAGGCTGAAAGAAGATAAACTCTGTGATCTGACCCAAGTTCCTTACATTATAGCTGGAGTGTGGAAAATGCATCTGGGTTCTGTGAAGTGCAAGATACTGAGTATCTCAACAGTATTTTGAGTTTTCCATTGAGCTGAGTGCTCCAATCCTGGATGGTGGCATTGGGAGGCCAATCTCTTGGGACATCCTTGGTGTCAAATTCTTTGGGGATACTTGAGGAGACTATGCAAAGGGATCACTTAATGTGTCACACAGAGAGGTGACATTTATCTTCTGTAGGGCACCAAGAAGACCACGCATTATAAAACTGTGCCAAATTTTGGTTTCCTCAGCAAAAGACAAGTACTATAATAAAGAAGAAATCCAAGCATAACCTCAATGCAGTTTTAAGAGGCTTAAGAAATTGAATCAAGACACGTATGCCTAAAATACACATTGAGGGTGAAATGCCGGCACCACGAAAATCAGCAAGAAAATCTCCTAGCCACTGTGTTGGGACTGTATCCATACAGTTTATCCAGACAAAGACAGTATAAACACCAGAGGATCAATTGTTCCTGAGCTAACAGTGCTGGGTTGTTTAAGCGCAGGAAACGGCCCAGCCTTTTCCCACCTTTGTACACCCAGGCGGGGGTCAGACACGGTGCAGCTGCCGTACGGACAAGGCTGATCCAAGCGAATATCTGGCCTAGGGTGAGCAGGCAGGGACATGGCAGAGTCGCTGCCCTGGAGCTCTCCCAACGATTGCAGAGATGGCCACAAAATGGGACAAACGTACGGTCAATCTGTGAAAATGCCCTGTGGCCGAGCAGATATGCTCCACCAGTTGGCTTGGAGAAACCGGCTTAAGCCACTGCTCAAGACAGTTTTCTTTCATTAGAGTAGAATGTCAATGCTCAGGTGAAAGAAAGGTTTCAACAGTTGCCATTGTAAGGGGAAGAAGTCCAGGGAAGCAAAAGTACCACTGCTATCAACACAACACATCTCGCCACCTTCCAGTGTCTCTTGCTACGTTTGGACTCAATCACCTTGAGGGTATCTATCTTTGAACCAAAATGATTCTGTGATTCTATAACAGGGTCCTCAAGCAGTTGTTTTTATTCAGGATTGAGGTGATTTCATCTTTCATGTTCATTATCTCAGTAAACGAGTACATACTTCTCTCTTCATATTTGTCTTGATTATTCACCTTTGGTAATGGAACATATAACAGGAGAGGGAAGGTGTGAGCTTGCTGCCAAGGAGTGTTTCCGCAGACAAAACGAAATGCAGGTACAAAAATCAAATGATGAAAGAGAAAACTATCTTTTAAATTTTTTCTTAACTTAAAAACTCAAGGCAAAATAGTTGCTTGGTCCTCTACAGGAGCTTCCCACAGATTTAGCATTGTGAAGCCCTCATCTTGGGAGTAGCGAGAGGAGGCATCAGAGCTGAATTTCCATGCTACACAGACATACACACATTTAATCCGGTTGTGGTTTTCTTAATATGCAAAGATCCCAAAGTCAGCTCTGATTCAACTCATCAGTTCCAGCTAATTTTCTAGCTAAGGGCTCTAATAAGCAGACTCAAGAGCATCTGGGCAAATTTAGCTCCAACCAATTTGCCTCTAGAACATCCTTTGAATACATTTGCATAGTCTGTGTTCACAAAGCAACACAAAACAAGCCTTGCCAGCTGCTGGCTGGGCCCCTCGCCTGGCACGCGGCTGTCGCTGCTGAATATCCGCTAAAGCCCTGACAGAGTGCTTGCAGTCATTCACCTTTTCTTTAGCTGATGTTAGGCGTACCCCTGTATAATGGTGTGTGACAAATGTCTGGAATAATGATGATTTAACCACTGGGCAGGCAAGGGGCTCGTTGCCCCGTGTCACCGTGCCACAACTTTGACCTGATGATCGGGTATCTGAGAGTAGGGACTCTCACCCAGGCTTGGCTTTCCCCCTGCAGCACGGTGCCAAATTTGATAGTCTCTTTGGTGATCCAGGCACATGCCCATTAAAACAAGTTTATTTTAAAGAGGTCAGGTAGCAGCTGATGGGCGGTGGGAACCTTTTAGCATTCCCAAAACAGGCAGCGTTTGAATGACCCATCTACGGATGCAAACGCCAGCAGATGTACCGGCAAAACCCTGTGCTAGAGGCTTCTTGAACTTTGAGTACTTGCTGTTCAGTGCCTAATTATAGTCCCTATAGCAGTTCATTACCTACAGCATGTTGGGATCTGGGGATCCCACTCAGATTCAAAGTCCCTCTGTGCCAGGTGCTGCACAAACACAAATGTAATTTCTGGGGGATCATAAAACCGGGGCCTGCAAACTCTTACCCGTGTGCTGAACTTTCTGTCCAGCTGCAGCTTCGCTCGGTTCAGTCCGATCTGTGCAGATACGCCATTCTATTGTGTTCTAGTTCATCATCTATTTAACACCTATTGAACTCTCTGCAACTGCTTAAAAGCATAAAGTAAATCATGCGCATAAATGTTCGTAGAATGTGGGGCTTAAGAAAGACAAGCAGCAATACAGGCAGAGGAAAGCTTGAGAGAGAGGGAAGATAAAAGTAACCATAAAGGAAACTTGTGATTACATAGACTAGCTATATACATAATTTGTGGGCTTCGCGGTTTGGGAATTCTGTTTGTTTGCTTAATGTAAATGAGCAAGAGAATTTAAAGAATCTCTGCCACCTACTAAAGCCGAGAACTGAAATATTATAGGCCTCACCCAGTGCATCTACAAGTCCTTCCTTGTCCAGCAAAACACTTGGCCACGTTTTGCACCCTAAGAGGAGAATACCAAATAGCGTTTATTTCTGCAAGAACCGGGGGCCGCTTGCCCGCAAAGTGCAAACCCAAATAAACATGTTGTCCCCCAAATACTCCTGCACAATAAACATAAGGAGGGAGGACTCCTGTGAGGTTTGGGGGGTGTTTTCTCTTTCAATATTTGTGAACCCTTTTTTGCATTACTTGAGTAGCTCTAACCAAAAGTCACCTTTGGGAATGTTCTCTATTCAGAGTCTAATTTAGATGTACCCAATTTAGATGCAAGTTCTCACCATGCATCACTTTCAGAACAAGTTTCTTTGTAAGCTGTTGACAGAAAATGTTTATAGTCCTATTATACTTGAGTAAAAAAATGTGAGCTGAGTAATGGATGTAATATCTTTTCCTTCAGTTTACTGGAGTTTATTTCCCTGTTGTGCAAAGTTTTGTCTGGATTTTTAAAATAAATTCACTTCATCTTGACTCATGCTTTTTATTCTTCATGAACAGTTTAACAAGCTCGAGTTTGGAGAGTCTGCAGAGTGCATCTGGTCTGGAGTGACATTATTTCCACGGAACCAGGATTCCTAAAACCAATGATGTTAATCAGAAATGTGTTGTAACTCCTCTGCTTTAGGAACACTGAGGTAACAGGTCACCTTTAACTTACTGACACGCTTTGAATCTCGACCATTGAATACTTGCAACAACCTACGCATGGAGTATCAGCTATTTGTAGCACTCCGCAAACACAATAAAAAAGGTGAAACTCTGAATGATGCTTTTATCAGCTCTCTGCAGGTCTAAAAGTCTTATTTAACAAAGAGTTTCTATACTTGCTGAAGTTAAGCATACACTGAAGATAAGCATAAGCCTAAAAGCTTTGCTGAACTCCTACTCAGTTAGGTACGGTTTGGCAGTTTTTGCTTAATCTGGTCCACAGCTAACAGCTGAGTAGTGATCCCGAGTGTAACGGGGACTCCGGGAAGGGAGTGAATGCTATTTTTGAATCACTTAAACTGATTGCTATTCAAGTTTTGTGTCAGTTACAACAAGCCGCAAAGATACAGAGACTACAAACAGGCCCAAGTTATTTTCTTTCAGGACACCTCACTTCCCTACAGGTCTCCTTCAGCCATTTACTTTGCCTGGTGGCTTTTTTGTCACCCCAGCGTAACAAGTCGGTTGATCTCATTGACTATTGATATGTGAAAGGAACAAGCCTCCTCTTTATTTAACACAGGGCTTGTTTTCTCTTCCTGGCACTGGATCATTATTACGTTTGCAGGGAGGGTTTGCTTTTAATGTGCGTGTTATTGTAAGGTGTCTCCATCAAGACGGAGGCAAGCTCCAGCAGGACGAGGCGCTGGGAAAGTTCAGGTTGGTGCTGTTAGCTTCCAGCAAAGGAAATTATTTTTCAGCCACCCATGTCGAATTGCCAGTGGCCACCATGGAAAATATTTTCTCGAAGAAAAACTACTGGGCTGTTCATATTTACAACAGCTAAGATGCAGCCCAGCCAGACCAGCAAATCAAAGGCCAAATCTCAAATTTCCTACTCAAGGCTTGGTCTTGTAAGCTTGACTTGCAGAAGAAATATTCCTTCATAATATTAATCCTGTTGATTTGAACACTAACCCAATCCTTTCCCTACTGAAATTCCCCCTGAATAGAGCGAGGAAAAGCCAAAACTCATGGATTGCACTGATGAAAGAATATGCCATGTGTGGGCATTAAGGACTTTGGAGGAACAGAACACAACACAGCACACGATTATGAATCACAGGATCATGCTCTTGAACCAAACATGGGGTCCTTACAAGCTTTCCTCTGAAATGAGCTGGAGGGAGGCTGTTGAGGATAAGTCAGTGCTGTATGGAACACACCTTCGCCATAACTCGGGTTGACGGTTCTCCCAGCGTACCTGCCTGTGGACAAACCACACTTTCTGAAGGCTTTTATGAGCTTCACCTACAGACCTTGCTCTTTCCAACAGAAGCAAATGAAGCTCCCAGCTGATGAGGAAAGACACTTAGATGATGACAACCTGCTGACACACATGATAAAAGTGTTTTTTTTCAACTCAAAATAGCCAGAATACCCCTATTAAATATTCTTTCTCACACAACACACTGTTTTCTCATTATGTGTGTTGACATTTTTCAGACTGACCTCAGCTAGATATTTTGTTCCGGAGTCCCCATTTAGTGGAACATTTAAACAATAACACTTTGAAGCATGCTCAGTCTCTCTTTTGAAGTCCATTCAGGCTCTGCCCTGGGGTCAGCGGGCGCATTCCAGCAATGATGCACGGACCATCTGCTGTACAAGTTTAAATCCCAGTGGTCCTATACCTAGAGGTACTAACATGTTGCATAACTAGCTCTGAAAAACAGCCTGTCAGTTCAGACAGGGTTTGGATTTACTTCTACAGTTCTCTTATCCTCTCGCTGGAGGGCCTGTGCACAGTAACCTTTGAGTGTGGTTTCTGGGGACTACAAATTAATGAGGTAAATAATAAGAAATGGCATTAAGTTCTTGCATTCAAAACCTTTTTATTTCCTTTGCTCATCTACACCCTGGGTCTGTGATTCCCAGAGTTCACTGTTTGGCATCTCATTTAGATCCCTTCCTATTCCAGGCTTTTCACTTAGGTGGGCTCTAAGTTGTCCTAAACAGTGGTCCATGGCTTAGTGTCAATTGTCAAAAAAGGGAAAACTGGGATGATGCAACATGAAGGGTGAGTTTTCCAAGACCATGTCAGTGATTCAGATGACCAGTGACCATTTACTTGGGTAGGAATCTGGCACCGAAAACATCACAAAAATCTCTGCCAAAATATGTCTTTGTCTATATATTTTATCCATTGTGCTTTAATGTTAACTAGTCATTATGAAACTTAACAATGCATTGGCTGAGGTTAATGTATTTCAGACCCAGGCACTGTTGGTCTTATTGATGCTATGTAAACACAGAGGAAGGAGTGGTCCCTGCCCTTGGGAGTTTAACATCTAAACTTGGACAATACACTTCAAACATATGGTATATCCTGCAGGCTGAATTACCAAACTTCAATCAGCATTAGCTTTAACAATTAATTTATGTTGCACATATGTTCTGCATTTGGGGGCATTATCCCTGATGGACCTCTCAAAGGAAATGTGAGTGTATGTATGTCCTGACCTTTCAACGACAGCAGAAGGACACAGCAACACACAGGAGGAGACCAGTTGGGACCTATAGGATGGAGCACGGCACAAGGATGAGCGTGGCAGAGGGACATAAACAGGGTATAAAAGAGGAAGATTTGGAGGTCTTGTAGCATAAGAGGAGAACAGCCATAGCAGAGCGAGTTTTTCAAAGCAGCCGTAGCACTAGTTGAGCACCAAAATAAGTGGGCACGTTTCCACTTTTGAGTATCTGCCACTTATTTAGATGCCTCCTTGGAAACTGAGATCTCCGGAAAATCTGTCCTCAGTGGTGGGTGCTGAGCACTAGGCAATCTGGCCTGTTCGTTTTCTCAGTGTGTGGTTCATCTGTTCTAAGGAACAAGTCCTTCTGGAAACGTGAAAAAAAAAAAGGCAGAAAGAAAGGTTGGATACAGAAAAGCACACGAGCTGCCTTGTGGGCTAATGATGAAGAAAGGCAGAACAAGCAGAATTTCATAAACCAGACCACCAGGACCCCTTACAAACATTGCAGTGTCCAGGAAAGACGGTGGATGAGGGTTAAAGCACTGAGCGGGAGTCAGAAGATAAGAACTGGCTGATTTGCTTCATCTCCCTGCTCAAAATGTTCTTGTCTGTCCAAAATAAAGAAGTGGAACAGGAATATCTGCCCCACTACCCTACAGGAGAAAACTAAACGTTAATTAGGATCAAAATATGGCCTCAGATGGAAGAAGCAGTCCATGGGGTTGAAGGGAGATCCTCTGAGGCTTTCTGCCCCCACAAAACAGAGTTGGAAATGGCAAAATGAAGCATGAAGGGACACAAAGCTGAAGAGCATAGTGTGGGACGTGCTCCCATGTGCTCAGAAAGCCAGGCTCAGCTGTAGAGGAACATAAATCCCCCGTTTGTTTGCCATGCCTCACGATGGAGTGTGATGTAGCACTAGAGGTGCCCAGCCAACCTTTCAGTTGGACCTCCCAAATCCTTGCTGTCACCTCTGATCCCCGTGAACCAAAGCGGTCGCCTGTTGCATAACGCACCTCGCTCTTTGTGTCACCTCCGAACTTGTCCTTGCATCTCCCTGGTGGGGTCCTGGTAAGAGGATTGGATGGCCAGGAGGGAGCAGCTCCATTGTTTGAGCACAAAAAGCCACGTTCATGAGTAGGCAAGCATCTTAGAACCAGTCATGGAAAAAAAAAAATGGTGGATTTGCCATTAAATCGGATATTCTTGGAGGTTTTCCTCAGCACAACTCCCTCTTTTAAGTTAACAGAAGCAATTGAGAGACCTGCCCAGTAATTCCTGTGTTGCAGTCCCAGCTCTGACATTAACTCTGAAGCCAGTATAATCCTCTTGTTCCCTGCAATAAGGTCTCAAGCCTCCATTGCCATAAATCAGCCTAACTCCTTTCACGTAAGTCAGCGTTACCCCATTTGAAGATTCGGTTCAGAAACTAGGGCACCATAGCACAGGCTCCTGCAGAAATACTCAGCAAAATCTGGTCTCTAGAGAAGTTTACAGTCCAAAACAGCAAGGCGTACTTGTGAGCTGTTCCCATGACATTGTAGGCCCATGGAGCGGTTACCTCCTGACAGGACATGTTCCTCCGAGATCCAGGCTTATGAGTGATGGATATCTCTCAGGTTAATTAACCGTCTTCAGTTGCTGCTGCCAGAGAAGGGAGGCAGCTCTGCAGTGCCCACTCTATGGAGGAGCCACCAGAGACTTGCTTGGTTCCTGACCCACTTTGGTGGGGCCAGGTAAGGAGCTGTAGTTACCCGAAATTTAAACAAGGTGCCTATTTCACATCCATTGCCATTTTCTAGTTACATTTGCCCTCCTCTTGGTAAACAGCAAACATTTTCTTGGAAACAGTCTCATTTCTTATGCCAGTGGCAAAATAAACCCCAGCTCATCATGGATGTGTCCTTTCCAAAGAATTACCACAAAAATGTCTGAAACCCTATAAAGGCTGTTAATGACTCTAAATCTCCATAGGGCTTTTTTCCCCCCTTCCTCTTCCCTCTTGTCTCCTTGCTCTGACAAGCTGGTGAGTTGGGAATGGTTTAAAATACCACAACAGCCATGGCAGGACATCAAGAAAGAAAAAGGAGCAGGGTTTTGAAATACTTTGTGTACGGCTCCAAGAACTTGAGTTGGTGCTGAGCTGACTGGACTTTACCACAGAGCAGTCAGATGATCTCTGCAGCTTTGGGAAACAGGAGAAACTCTGGAGAAGGGTGGGGGGGAAACGGTCTCTGCCACATTGGTCTTTATTGTCTTATGGATTTTATCACAGTATTGTTCATTTCCTGCTATTTATAGGCTCTCATGTTTTGTGCTGCTTTCATGTTTGTGTTATCTGCCTTCCCACGACATGTTTCACCCCAGCCCTTGCCTACAGCTGGGACCATAAAGGCCAAAACAATGGTTTTGAATGGCATATCAGGGCTCATCTTCTTTCTCCGGGCGATGCATGCAAACTGCTCTTTTCTGAAGCACAGAGAAACCCAAAATGGGTGATTTAAATGATGGTCGTGGCTCTGCACACTCTTTCATAAAGGAGCTAAGGAGTTTCCCACTGGTGTTTGGGTATTAAGTGATGATATTAAGAGCCCCAGCCAGTGATACTGGGACTGTTTCCTCTCAAGTCCCAGCTTTACAATGGATTTAAACCACCAGCCCATCAGTGCGTGACTTGATGATAACCACTCAGGAAACTTCATCCAAATTACTTTGTAAGTCCTGCTTTTGTGCAAGGTACTGCAGAGAAAACGTGCTCCAGGGGCTGTTCTCCTGATTCCTCACGATTTAGGGATGTGGCTCCACTGACCTGAACCAGCAAAACTGGAGTTCGTTCTGGTTTGAAACAAAGGATGAGGTTTGTAAAAGTCGGGTCCCCATCCTAGTAAAATTACTGTCTAAAAGGTGACTCCAACAGGCCACAGGGCTAGAAATAAAAATGAGAGTGGCGCAAAATAATGCTGAAATCAGTGATTTAATCCTGTCAGTGTCCCTGCACCTCACCCCACAGCAATGTCCAGGCATACAAAACACCAACTCCAAGCACAAAGCAGAAACCAGACTTGCTTAGGTGGGCTGGACCTAAGAGATTTACCCCCAGCAATGGTCCTTTTCCAGCACTTAAGTGACAACAAGCCCCTCACACTGATCCACAGCTCCCATTACTTCTTCTGTATGGAGCAGCCTGCCTTGGAAGCGACCATACAGCTCAATGCCAGTAACAACAGGGAAAAACCCTTCACCTAACCAGCGAGGAACAGCCAGCCCTGCTTGGAGACCTTTTCACAACACGGATCCAGCAGCAGCGCCTGCAATGGGCTATGGGAGAATTACAGAGAAAATGAAACACTTGCATAGAGATTGAGCCAGGCTTGGCCAGCTTTTGCTTTTGGGATTTTAGGGCAAGTTACTCCCACTGCTTTTACCTGTGAGTATGTGCAAAAAGGCCACAGAACAATGTTCCTCAGTGCTGCAAAGCAGCATAAAGGCACCTGTTTGTTCATGAGAATCATTCTGGTTTGCCTCAAATTGTGCCTATTCTGGGAACATTCCTTGAAACAATAATAATAAAAATAAAGCAGAGTTGTTCTGTGAGCAGCATGAGGTGCAGGTTTCTTATTCAGACAGATTGACACAGGTTTCTGTAGTTAACCTTCAGACCCTACAGCAGTCAGACTGAAAGAAGAAACATGATGGACATAGAAAACATCTCTGATGCACCAGGATAAGCAACGATAAAGCACAGCGCAAGGAGAATTCAGAGGTGGTAACACACATGCTCATGTTGGTGAGTCTTGGGATTCTTTCTAAGGTGATGCTAAGAAGCAAATCTATGTCAAGCCATGAACACTGCTAAAGAAATTACCTTGTCTCCCAGGCACCAGTGAGTGGCAAAAGCTGCCATTTACAATTTTTAGTGCCCATTACAGTGAAATAATCCAATTTGCCACATGCAATGTGGGGAAAGCTACGTGGCAATCAAGGTGGGAGAAAAAAAATTCACCGCTAGGAACCCTGCAATACTGGAAACCAAAGGCCAGACCAACTCTCATCCCATCTGAGAAACAACTGAAAGTGTGAAACCAAAGGTTTCCAGCAGAGACTGCTGCAGAGGCTTAAAAGATAGTGGCTCTGGAGCAACCGCTGTAAAAACACAGTCCCAGCCCCTCAAAAAAGTGCTTTGGTTGCCATGGGGATCGGTGTGGATGGGGGTGTCACCTCCCCCAAGCTCAGCAGTTACATTCTCATTGTGCCCTTTGTTTTGGTTGATGAAAATCTGACTGTTTGCAGCTCCGTGTCTGGTACGAGCCAAGTCCGGTTCATCTCCCGAGACGCGCTGTTCAGAGTGTCATCAGGTGCCCTCTCAGTCACCACCTCAGGCGCATTGACAGCTTGTGGTAGTTTTCCAGTCGGACTCTGAAATGGTTATTCACACTTTTATCAAGGCAAGATTAGATAGTTGTAATTCTTTATTGGCCAGCTTCCCAAAGCGGGCTCTGCACAAACTCCAGATGGTGTGAAATGTGGCCGGCAGGATTTGAGTTAAGAAGGGACAGTATCATCCATGCTGTTAAAGTCTCCACCTTGGCAACTGGTTAGACAGCAAATTGATTGCAAAACCATCCTTTTTCCCTCTGCACACAGTTGAGGTCAGGTCTCTGTCAGCAATCTCATGATTCGTTATGGTCCGGAGTACTATACCCAGGCTTACGCTACCTGGTAAGTAATTCTCTTAGGAGTGATTTCAAGGAGGTGAATGTAGCCGAAACCCGATTTCCATCTGCTTGCTCTCCTCTAAAGCCTGAGCAAAAGCTGGGTGGGATACCACAATTACACCCTTTGCAAACATTAGAGGAGGGTGTCAGGGAGCGATAGGTTCTCCTGCTCTTATTGCAGCCAAACTGCAAAACCAAAGACCCCTCTCTCCATGAGCAACTACCCCCAGGCATCGGGCAGCGAACCAGAGCCGTCCCTGGGCACGGCTGGAGAGAAACGGCCATGCCCAACTGACCCCATCTAAATGCAGCGCACCCCTAAAGCTCTTCCACATTGCAGGGGGCAAATCCCGTCCCTTCTAACACCAGCACGAGCTGCCCAGGGGACACCCCAACAATAGCCGGGCTCCCCGCTCCGGCTTCCGTCATCGAGGGGCCTCATCAGAAAACGCAGACTGCTGGTACGCGTGCTTCTGTGCCATCTTCCACTTGTGTAAACAGCGGCTACACAAACAATTGATAGGATAATAACTGGCTTCATACAGACCAGTACAAATAAAACCTTCCGGTGTTTTGGGCTTCTGTATTCCTAGAACTTTCTCCTTCTGGAAGAGCACGATACGAAAGGTGTATTCCTTTGTGTTTGATTTGGTTTTAGATTGAGCCCAGGAGTTAAAACCTATCCTGAATTAACTCACGGTGGCTAAATTCCTACAGGCTATTCGTGCAAGGGAAAAGTCTTGCATGGGCTGTAATAAGAGTCTTGTAAAGAACGATCATTTGGCTTCTTTTTATTAACTGCTGGTTACAAAGCAGTATGTGATTTGCTGCGTAAGAGGGAGAAAGGCTGGGGGCAGCTTTTGCTGTGCAGTGGAATGGCATGGCAAACACGGCGTGCTCGGGGCTGTTTATCTTCCCCGGCACTTCTGCGGGGAACCTGTGACCTGCCACTCATGGACGTGGATATAAAAGCTCGTGCTGTTTTGGTCGAGATTTTTAGACGGCTGACACAGACTGTTTGCTTTGGGAAAACAACCAAACCCTTTTGTTTTGCATGAAGGGGGTGAAAAAACCCTGTGTATAAAGAATTGCACTGACTCTGCAAACAGCTCCTGTATAAGGAAGAGAGAGCGGCAGCCAGCACTGGGGTCACGCTGACTGTCATTTTAAACCTATAGTGCCACCGTCATTTTAGAAATACAGAAGTCTGGGGAAGTTTTTGAAGACATAAAATATTTCCCCACATAGATAAAAATTGATTATTAAGAAGAGCTATTTTAAAAGCTTGCGATCACCTAAGGCGCCTGCATGGAGCTGGCAGGTAAAATACAGGACCCACAGAAGACCCTCTTTTAGGGACAGACAGAGCTCCTGTGACACACGGAGACTCTCTGGTGTATCACAGTATCTTACACAGTGCCAGATGCACACGGGTAGGCAACTCGAGTGCCTCCTGCGTGAATCAACCAGATGTTTGCAGAGGATTTGCTCCCACCTTATTTTGCTGCTGAGAACTGAGCCACAAATGCATTTTGTGCATTTCAGGAAACTGTCCAACAGGAGTGCTGGGAAAGGTAATGCCTGCTTGTTTTACGTAGAAAATCACAGCCAGCTTACTTCTTTCTTTGCACGTGGGCCTTATTCTAGTGGCAGGTCACTAGAAAGGTCTCTGTCACTCTCCATGACCACGGCCTTCAGCAGCTCAGCAGCCTAAGCCAGGATCTGCTCAAGTCTCCATGCACCCAACCATCCGTCCATCCAGCACATGCATATGATGGTGAAAACCATCCGAAGGCCCACATGATAGGCTAAAGAATCAGCCAGCAAACCTCACCCCGTGTGTCACACAGCCCACCAGCCCGAACACGCGCCACTTCAAGCCACGTTCTTCACCAGATGAAAGGAAGGCTGACTCGATCAGATAAACAGCACAGTAAGTGCTGCAGCCCTCAGCTGCGAACATTAATGCTCCACATGCCAGGCGGCTGAAGCTGCAAGCATGTAATCTCCTGTTGCTGTGTAGCTTTCAGGCATCCTTCCATGTTCTTAATGCTCCTGGTAAATTTAGAGAGATGTATTTCCAAAGAACATATTTTCCAGCAATTCATGACATAAACCATCACTCATTATGAACTCTATCTACCCAACTACAGCCAAGAGTGAAAGAGCTCAGATATGCCTATGGAGCCACTTAAATAGCTGGGGAAAAGCACACTAAAAAGTTGCATGCTGTATTCTCTATATACCACCACTGTGACCATAAGTGTAAATGACTACTTGAAACTCAGGTTATTCGCAAACCAAGCGGAAGAGTGAGTAGAAAAAAAAACAGATCATGAGCATTCATACAGAGCCTTTAATGAGAGGGAGGAAGGTGGTTGCGTAGGAAGGCTGTATCTTCACATGGTGCAAATCAATGCAGCTCCATTATGGAATTACACCAGCTTGTGCCAATGAGGATTCGGTCCAGGTGTGCATACAAGGATGTCTGCCTTTACCATGGAAACACAACACCTAAGCAAGGGACCACACCAGCAGCTTACCAGCAACTGTATTAATACTTGACAGGGCAGGAAAGAAAAATGAAAACAATTGCTCTAATTGAAACTACGGGGGGTGTGTAAGTAGGGCAGAATGCACAGTAATTACCTGAGTTGGAGTTGAGCCAGGACACCACCACTAACACTCCTGGCTCTATGGGACTGCAAAGGAGCCTGAGTAAACAGGATTTTGGTTCTCCATCTTTGGCTAAAATGGTTGTTTACACAGAAACAGAGGACTGTGTGAAAAGACATGGTGCGTGTTCGAGTCTGGGGAATGAAGCGGGGCTGCAAGTTGAGGGGCTGAATTGCCACCCCACTCGCACCAAACAGCAAATAGATGTGGTGCTCCCTGGGACACGTGTCCTGCCCAACCAGCGCATCTGTGCTATGGAAAGGAAATGCCAGGTTCTGCAGATGAAATCAAGGCTCTTTTTACACGAGTATGAACACGAACCTTCTGGAGAACCTCAGGCTGGAGGTGCTCCCAGCTCCCTGTCCCACAGCTCTGCAGGACCCCTATCCCCAGCCACATCTGCCTCGCTCACCTCCCCACGGTCCATGGTCATATCCCCATCTCTGCGTCTTCCTCACAGCCACCACCAGCAGCCCCCAGGCCCTGCTCCTCATGCCCACCACATCCTCTCCAAGGATGCAAGCCTGCACGGCAAGCTGGCCAGAGAGCAGTTCCTAGAGACGTCATTCCCACACTGTGGTGGATTCCCAGGCATGGGGCACATGAGAAACATGAAGACAACGCGTAATAGCAAAATGAGGTTCCACTGCTAGCACTGGTGGGGATAATCTAGCCTGGTGTGACCTAGGAGTCAGCTTGAGAAGCAGCTACCGTGTCTATGGGATAGACTAGATGGAGTCCTGGAGGAACGAAGGTCATTTTCCAAGGAAAAGCAGATGGGTGATGGCTTACCCGGCGATCCCCATTTATGGTCCAACAAGCATACCTTAGTCATACAACAGAGGAACAACTTCAAGCATCTGCCTCATCATCAGTCATCACTTCATGACGGTGCCAGCTCTTCCAGCACGGAGCAACCGGAGGCAGCTGCCCAGACTGGGACACAGAGCTACGGGTCCTGCACCCGCCAGCGCCCACATCTGAACCTGTGACCCACAGGCTCCGCAGACCCTCGCAAATCCCCCGAGACATCCAGCTCCCCACAGCCTTGCAGGTTGTTTTTAGTTCGACAAATTCAAATGGTGACCACAAAAGCTTAATCTCTTTCCAGCCACGCTCACGCTGAGTGTCAATAGGAAAAAGTCCTATGAATACGCTTGATAATTACAGAGCCATGGCTGTAGCAAAGAACAAAGTATAATGCAGGCTTGAATTCTCAGGAAATTGACTGCTGATATGTTTCCATTCATTGTTTTGTTCTCTGTTCTCAGTGTTATATTAAAATCTCCTACTAAGAATGACCTTTCTTGTTTAATGGAACTTGTCAGTTAGAGGAAATCTGCTTGAGCTGTTTGATCTATTCTTTAAAATAATATTAATTGCAAATTTAGCACACCTCCCTATCTTGGTTAGCAAATCATTTGAAAACCAAAGCTTATATTTTTCAAACTTTGTTACCCACAAAAAAACCCCACGGCCCATCACTTTCTAACTCGAAGGCATTCACCATCCTCTGCTCCAGCCATTCAGTCCTGGCTATTCATTAGATCTGTTGACGATCGTACCAGTCCCCTGACGCTGTTTTCCTGCCTCTATTAGTGAAAAGTGACAGTAGCGAATAGCAAATAGTAAACACGGTGTGAGCCTCTGGTCATGAGAAAATTCATGAAACTTTGCAGTTCGTGAGCACTTTCATAAAATCCTGACAACCATATCAACTTAGTCAAGTGTGACCTCGCATCTACTGGAAATCACGCTCAGTGCTTCTGTCTGCCTCTCCATTAATGGAACTCACTGTCTATTTTGATTCCTTGTGACTCCTAATTAAATACTGAATTTGCATGCTTGCTACTCATCCCAATTCCCACCATGTGCACTCACAATTACAAATCTTAACTTCAGGCTCTGAAGCTGACCCACCACTGAATCTGGATTTCCAAAGTCCTACAGTTCAGCGATATTTAAATCTGGAGGTTTCACTTAGTTCCTCGCGGACATAAAAGAACCATTTAGAAAAATCAGACGCAGTGGCCAGTTTAGGCTTTATGTAAGCGAGCCAAAGTCTGTAGGATTATTTCAATTTGTTCTTTCTGAACCTTCAGCGAAAATCTGCAAAAATGGGTTGCTCACAGAAACAATATTTCTTTTGTGAATGTCTTCCTGCTTCCAATTATATCAGAATGACGGAAGAAAGGGGAAATAGCCGATTCCAGGGTTTTTATAATTAGATATAATACACTCTATCATCATCAGTACTGGACACTTTTCTTTAGGCAATCTCAAAGACTTTCAGAAACGCTCAGCAACCACTGTTTGTGTCAGCACGATCACCAGTGCTGCCACTTCTAGGAATTTGAGTTTACAGACAAAGAAGTGATGGTGTGAGCCCCCTCCCCAAGAGGGAGCGCGGCACACAGACCCTGAGCATCCCCCTTTTCCCTCATAACAGCTCCAGCAGGTGCTGGGAGATGCCTGCCTGCCCTGGTGACAGCGGGTTCGATGATACTTGTGCTCATTCGTGTGATGCGCTGCACCTCGTCCTTGCTAAAAATATTGCCCTGGTGCCGTGCGCCTCTGTCAGTTCTGCCACGCTGTTCGCTGACACAGAACAGCCGACTGCGGGTTGGGGGCAGTGAGACACCCCAGCAAAGGTACCTCGGTGATGGGACGTGCTCCAGACACAACCGGCCATGCTGTCGGGTGAGCCTGAGCTCCCTCCCTCACTTCTGGACATATACCGTCCTCCTCTGCTCCATCTCCCCTGCTATTAATTCAGGCAGCTCAAGTCACAGGGAATTCCTCTAACATAAAACCATTTTCCCCCGCCTCAATCCTTTCTTAAAACAAGGGCAGAATTGTTCAAAACAACCCAAGGGAAGAAAGCCAAATGGGAGGTGACCTCCTTCCAACCCTCGGCGCTGGGGGTCGAGGTGTGGCCCCCCACAAGCTCCCAGGGTCATTCCAGCACCTTCGCCTCATTCCCTCCTGGAGCGACGTGTCGCCTCCCACGCAGCTCGTGTTTTCCTGCGGCCCATGAAGAGCCCTCTGTCCCCATCAGAGCCAGGCTGGTTGGCCGGTGACATCAGCCCCTCGGCAGGGCCCAGCTCGCCGGCTGCCCCTCGGCGTTTCTTTGGAGCTTTGTGCCGAGTATAACAGCCGGGACTGTTCCTCGGGGAGAGGATGCTGAGACCATGGCTTGGCACAGGGGCTCCAGCCAGCGATCCTTCGTGGGGGATGCCACGGGCAAACCAGGGGAGCAGCAGCCCTGTTCTTCACGCCCACTAGCAGGCAAACCCTCTCCCGGCATCCCCGGCGTGGTGCCGCACACTAAATATTTGCCAGCTGCTACCCCAAACACCTCTTTATTTGATGGTGTTGGCACTTCATCTGAGAGCGGGACAGCGAGGGCGCGGCTGGTTTTCAAGACTGCTTTAAGAGCTCTTTATGGGCATAAAATTACCATTCTGCAATATTGGCAAACCATTCCCTCTTCCAGGAAGGTTGCTTTGTAGTACCGCAGAATGTTATCCTTGGGTGTTGCAAGCTACACCAGCAGCAGTCCCGTAGCTCTGAGCAGAGGCTACAACAGGTATTTTGGTCAAGAGATCAAATGACTTTATGACCTTGGTGGGTGCAGAGTCAGCTCAAGAGTGCTCAGCTGTGCAAACAAAATGTTGCCCCCTCAGTGATAAGAGGGGAGGGTGCCCATGCCAGGGCAGAGGAGGATGCAGCAGATAATGATGACTGGGAGACACTGCTCCAGCTCTGGGCTCCCCGTTTGGAGGAGATAGGCACCCACGGGCTTCAAGCCAGACCCTGTGGCAGGAGCAGCCAGCTTGGTTTGCCAGGGCTTTGCTACAAGCAAAATGTGTAACGAAGCATTTTTCTACCTGTTTGCTTTTGCTAGCATTTCTGGAGATGAAAGGTTTCCTCACCTATGGACATACTGTAGCTACACCAGCAAGGCCTTCTCCATGGCAAGTGGCAAAGGGTGCCAGGTGAGCTCCCACTGCTTTTAAATGTCAACCAGGTAATTACACATAGAGAGCTGCAACCCAAACTTCTCCGTTCCGGTGCAGGGAGAGTTCTGCTTTCGCTCTGAATCATTGGTCTGAGCTCACGCTATTTTGGTCCTGTCTGAGGATTAGACTACAACTCCAACCCGCAGTCCTGCTTGAGATTTGACTGAACCTGCATGAAAAGGTCAAATACATTTATGAGAGTCCAGCACAAGAGATGGGGAACACCTGATGGCTGCTGTTGCTTTCTAAGGCCTTTTTTAACTCCAGCACCCTGCACAACCAAATCCTTCCTTCGGTTTGTCCCTCCAACCCTGGCAAAGAAACACTCTAGCCTCTTGGAGGCACAGCAGCTGTTCTGTTTTGCCGCTGAATGGAGCAATGTTTTACCGGTTACGGTTTACTGATTTGCAGATTTTGGTGGCAAGGCTGTCGCAGAGTTCCCGCCATCAGCCCCTGCCAGCGTTTCCCCCCGGCCACACAACACTGGGGCCTTTCAGCTGGGCCAACGCTGTTGTTCCCAGGTGCCACACTGATTGGGGAACGACGTAGTCGCAATAGATTGAAACAAACAAACAAACAAAACAAAATCCAAACCAAACAAAAAAAAAAAGAAAAAGAGGAAGAAAACAAAATCCTTCCTATTTTACAGGGCATTTTGTTCACGGTTTTTAACCCCCACCAGTTCCCGATGCAGCTTGTTGCAGAGTCACACAAGGAGAGAAATGGTGGGAAAAACATCTGGGATGGGAAAACCTCGAGGTAGTATTTCTGCTAAAGCTTCCTTGTCTTCAAACCATGGCCAGGGTTTCTTATCTCTGACATTACCCACGAGATCACCATAACTTTCCAGTAAACACCCAATTCATTTCACAATTTATACATCATTACACATCCCCCACATACCAGAGAATGAGCTCCACAGACTCCTTTAGGGCCTTAAAAGGATCCTTAGGCTTCAGTTTTCATTTTTAAATGAATACAAGCATTCAGCTGAGCTGTAGACTATCACAGCGAGACGCCACTTCAGTGATAAACAAAATATTTTCCTAATAATTCACTTGATTGTCCTGTTCATGGACCTGTGCCTTTGGAATGGGACACGTTTGGGGATTCTAAAGAACACAAATAATAACAATAACAACAGCACATTCCATTTTACTGAACGAAACAGTGATATACCAAAAGGCTCATGATACCCTATCACCGTCTGTGCAGGAGTGTGGGTGGGACGCAGGAGGCTGCAAGAAGAGACAGATAGAACGGCTCCTACACGTGACTTTTTCCTCTGCGCCGCTATTTGCCTTTTGCTCAAGAAGTGCAGCAAATACATTAACACCCCCATGAAAAACGAGCTGAGGTAATTCCATCTACGAGCATGTGATCGGTCCCGCTGCCACAAATGTTTTCCCTCTAGGTCCGTGTGTGAGTCTCGCACAGACTGACTCACGCTGCACCGCGCACGTCACCGCTACCCGGCAGCGTCGGGCTGTCATTTGTTTCCTTTTGGAACGGGATGTTCTCTATAACAGCTCCAACTCCCACTCGACAGTTTATGAAATTGCAGCTCTGCCATGCACCTCCTTTGTTCCGGAGCAGCGAGGGGTTTCCAATTTGTTTCGACGGTGCTAAAACAGGAGCACAGAGTGGCCTGAGCTCAGGGCTGCCTCACCTCGGGGATGTGTCTTCTAATAGGATGCAGGCGTGATGGTTCTCGGTGTGATGCGGAGTTTGTTCTTCAGGAGACAAAGGAGGCACAGGGCAGAACTGTTGTTTCCAGGGTTGCTGCTGGAAGTGCAGCCCCACATTTCACTCACCAGGCTCCTTCTCCCACAGTCAGGAAGAAACTGTCACCTACGTGGACGCTGAAGCTCTGGACATGCTGACGGAGCCATCAGAGCAGAACCAGCTCTGCCTCAGAGTGCCTTGCCATGATGCTCAAAATGCAACACCTGCTTTTCGGCACTGGCTGGTTTGATCTGCTCCTAAAATGGCCAGTCTACACCTGTGTCTCAGTCTGGATCAGGTCTGTGCTTCCAAAGCGAATCCCAGACTTACTGTTCATATGGCAGCAGTTTCAGAGCTCACCCTACAGGACTAAGCTAGTGCTATCTCAGGTTGAAAACCCTGAACGTCAATAGCACAGACATGGAGTCCTCAGCATCAACTGGTTTGTTCTGCCAGTTTGGTGCTCCTGTTACACCAAAGTACCAGCTTGCTACTCGCCTTTTGTAGCTAAACTTCCTGGAGTTGTTGCATCCCAGCACACAACTGCAAAAGGAGGAACATGATGCGGTTCTAGGGGTGCAGCAGAAGAAAGGAGGCTACAGTTCCCCCCAGGGATCCCTCTCTGTGTAAAGACCAAGTTCACCAGGATACACCCAAGTTTCCTGCTGGGAACATCCTGACAGGCAGCTGATACCAAAGCACAGAACAAAGGGAGAGGAGAGCCAAGCAATGGAAGGATGAAAAAGATGATGGCACTTCTCCTGCTTACTTTTGGGATGCTGCTATGATTCAAGGCAGGCTGAAATGGATCTGTCTTCACACTGGGTGCACGGTAAAATGGATGCACCGTTACGCAGAATCCAGTGTCCCCTGCTCCAAGTGCTGCTCCTCTATTTATTAAAGAGCTTTAACCAAATGGAGATCTTAGATTACTTCCTAAGGGTGCAACCATTCCTAATGAGAAGGTCAATGCCAACTTCAGGTGTAGCAAAATGAGTATTCCTAGCATTCTTCAGAACAAAAGTATCACTTATTACCTAGCACTGGGAATAAAACGGGAAGCTTAGATGATACGGAGAGAATGTGGAAAAGCAAAGGTTATATTTACAAACTGTGCATAGCCTTTCTCTGAGAAACAGAAAAGCTCCTGGTGCCTGCAAGAGGATGCCCTAAGAGTCGCTGAAGATGTTTATTCTGACCTCCTGGACCTTTGTCCAATGTTCATTCATTTGGGTTAAATAAATAAGCAGTAACATACCCAAAGCTCCAGACCTTCCACTGTCCTGCTTTGAGCCAGGTCCTTAAGTAAAGAGGCTTAAGTCACATTTATATTTCCTTTGACCTAAAGACTGAGGGCAGCTCACTCCATCCCAATTATTGAGCAAAAAGACCTTTACGGCTGCACTACCTTGCATTCAGCTGCCTGAGAAATCTTTACTAACCACTGTAAAGGCAGATGATCGCAGCCCGGCATCCCCTGCTCGCCGCAGACACCTTCCCACACAGCGTGGGCTGGGGAGAGCAGTCAGTCCCCCAGCCTCAAATTACCTTGACAACAGCCCTCGGGAACCCTCCTGGTTCCATCTGGACAGCTCTAGGTAACGCTGCACTGCAGGAATAACATTGCTCAGGCTCTCAGTGCTGACCCTTGAGCCTTGGCAGCCATCAGGACAAAAGACAAGCTATAAATGCAAGTCATTATAATCCTACAGACATCACCTATAGCTTTACCTGGGCTTACCTGGATTGATGCGGAGGGCAGTGTTGCTCTTGACGTTCAAACCGAACGCATGCACTAAAGAATAGGAGGCTTCACGTACACAGGGTATTGTTCTGGATTTCGTATTTCTTCGGGGTTGTCTTGGCAACGAAGAGGCTTTGCCGCTAGAGGTGCGTGAAACGCTGGGCGACCCAAAGCAAACGGCTCCCACTTGTTTCATTCCATCACCCGGTTAACCCAGCCGCTTTATGAACCTGCTGGGATGCTATTGAGTGCGCTGGGTGTCAGGAGGGGCAGGACTAATCAGCGCCAGCTCCTCCACCCCCCACAACGCTGTGATTTTGAAAATAGAAAAAAATAATGTCATTTTACATTGGGAACTGATGTCTATTCAGACATCCTTACAAGCTCTGTTTCCTTTCTCCCTTCAACTACCTCCTTCAGGAGTAGTTCCCTGGAGCTGACTATGGATGGTTTTAGCAAAATTAGTTCGGGGAGTGCTTTTCAGTTTCAGTTACGGAAATTTTAAGTGACTGCAGTGAAGTCAGTGGGGTTAATGTGGACTGATTCCAATACAACCGAGTTTGTCCCAATCTAAACAAGTCTTTCGTTCCTGAGAAGAGATGCTGTACAGCTAACGCTCCACCTGGGCAGCAGTGAGCGGCAATGTCCCGCTTGCCCAGCCGGCTCAGCTCCTCCCACACCCAACAGACCTTTATTCACTATGGACGAGGAACCAGAAAGTTTTTAAAGCATCTTTGGAGGCAGTTTCACATCACTTATTCATGTCACCTGCCTTTATTTTTGCTTACTGAAGGCATTAAAAAAAAAATAACCCAAACAGCTGTTCGGATTCCTCTATATTTTTTCTGTAGTAAAGGTAAAACCAGTTTGAACAGCTGTGTCAGTAAAACATGAGCCAGGTGGCCTCCCTGTGGGAAAGTTTGGATGAAATCTGTAAGATAATGGTTTTATTATTTGAGTTATTGTATTTCTTTTTTATTACTTTAGTCTTAGGGATTCTTAAAGAGGCACTGGCCATTTATTTCTTATCTTCATCCTCTTCCCTCAGAGTCTGAGCTGTACTGCAACTCAGCACAGATGTTACAGTGATTCAGCCATCAAGGGTGAAAATCGCCCTTTCAGCACAATCCTCCTGAATCTATTTTGAGGACTTAAATGGGATTTAAGGCTGGGTGAGAAGCAATTTCACAGATCTGGCCTTGCTATGGGGAGAATCTCAGGCCGTGGCACCAGACACGTCCCTCGGGATGTGCAAGGACTGCCCAAGACACGCTGGCAGAGGGAGCTTGTTTTCCACGTTGTGTAACTAAGTCACCTGAGATGCGCAGTTTTGTTCTGGTTCCTTGACAAGGTAGCTGGATCCTCTTCAAGCAGAGGCTAATGACTCACCATTACACAATAGTTTGAAAATAAACCCGTTGTTTTGTACTCCAATGTGTGAAACGTTGGGGATTTGTAAGCTGCTAGCCAAATCCTCAGCTGGGCGGCGCTGAAATCCATACAGCCGGGTGGATTTACACCAGGGCTGCCCCACTGCTGCCATCTCCAAGCACATCCTACTCACAAAGGCTCACAAAGAACCTCCCCTGCTGGGGGGTTGAAGTCCTCAACCAGTCTCCCATCCCGCATGGAGCAAATTCAAGCCTTCGAAGCTCTGGAGCTCCTTCTGTCTGTGCTCCAGGCCACCACGCTAGGTGCCAAACCCTTCCAGGGCTCACCTAAATCTCTGCTTCTATTGCTATAAAGGAGCCTGCTGATTTATAGATATGTTCTCCATGAGTTGATTATTGATACTTTCTTCCTTGACTTATGTCAGGAGAGGAGATGGGTCGATGGTCCTTGTGGGTCCCTTCCAACTCAAGGCATTCTGTGATTCCGTGTCCTTGGATTACGAACTCTACTGAGCAAAGTGAGAGCGCTGAAGTGTCTGAAAATCACCAGCCACATGGCAGGTGTTCCAATAAATGATATTCGTAATAAGAACAGCAACAATATTTGTAGTATTAATGAAATCATTTGCTGTTGTTGTTATTCCTTCTCCTGTTCCTACAATCTGTGACAAATATGGACTCTAAACAGTTCCTGAGCCTGAAAAAACCATTTTCAGGTGACACCGGGTGCAAAGAGAAAACAGTTTTAGATTGCTACAGACACACAGATAACTAATATTGCTACATGTTATTAGATAGTGATATCATATTAAATTCTTTTGCTGAACTTTCTAATTTTTAAAGTTACTTTTCAGCTTATAGCATAATGATAATATATAACTAAGTATCCGGAATTAATATCAGTAGGGGTGGTTTTTTTGCTCAAGAAAGGAAGTATTTAGGAATGTCTATGCAGGAGAAGGACCATCTTCCAGGGGAAAACACAGAACAATCATCACTGAGTCTAAAGGAGAATTTTATTCTCCTCTAAATCATTCCCTTTGGGTACCTTTTCTTCATATTTAGCAGCTGGATGCAATTCTGCCTATATGTCCTAAGCCTGTATTATTACAATTCCACCATGATATATGTTTATTTGGAGTCTAACAAGATCATGAATCAGGAAATAGCATTACACTTTATATTATATATTTATTTATTGCGTTAGGATGAAATTTACCCGGGTCCAGAGAACAAAATTAGGCTGTTACAGCCCTTGGTTTCATATAAATTATTTTCCCCTCAATGCCTATGCCCTGTGGACAGAAATTTATTTCACTGGTATTGAATGAGAATTCTCTCATTCCCCCACTGCCTCCAGGTATGATTTCTGTACCTTTCCTCCTGCTTCCAATTTCGTGTCCGTTACTCGGATGCTTGAAAACATGAACTATAATATCAACAATCCCAGAGTGAGAAAGTCTGCAGTATGTAGGGAATATCTTGTGCTCCTATTCAGTCCTTTTGTAATGGGAGAAATCCCGCTCAGTAATTTGATGTCTTCGGTAACATTATCATACTTTTGATCTTAACCGTTCAGTTGAATTTTAGGCAGAAAGGACTATTTTTGCAGACAGATTATAAGATGTAGATTTGAAATCAGTTCTTCGAAATATGTCACACAAGAAGCAATGAAAGATTAATTTAATTGAATGTTTACTAATAAATGTAAATACGAAAGCGCAAAACGACATCACAGGATATAAGACAGTTCACTGTATTTAATAATATAAGAGTAATTACTATTGATACTACTAAAAATATCAGTGAAAAACATTATGACAACTTTAAGTGTCCAAATGTGTTCTGATCGCTATATTTGCTACATTGCAAGAACTTAAGTCTCCAAGACTTGGAATCTCCATGAGATCAGATGCTATTCACGCACAAAATGCAGGAGAGAAGTTAAATGAACTAATGACAAGTTTATCTCACATGGAAGAGTTATAAAATCATTAAGCAAGTAAAGGATTATTCAGTTAATTGGCTAAGGCCCAGCAAGGATTTCACAACACCATAAGCAGGGTGTTGAAATATTTAAAAAAACAAGCAAAACAACAACCCAACAACCAAATGCTCCGTTTCAGAGAAGGACTCTCAATTCAAGAAACACTCTCTTATTTCTTAGATAAGGAGTTGTTTATCAGCATGCGTGTATGTTCTTCCTGGAATCAAGGTCCATGCAAGTCTAATCACATACATCAACATTTTCTCCGTGTTTTGTGGTTCCTCTTCACCCAAGCACCAGGAAAAGTGGAAGTAACAAGCATTTACAGTTACGACGACATATAAACATTATTTATATTTACTTAGTGATCTGAGCTAAGAGAAAGAGCGGCAGAGTGTGGTGAGTTAACCAATAGTCACTTCTGTTACTTTCTCTTGTGCACAGACAAATAATCTGTTAAGGACATGGATGGATGGGAATATATCAAAGCAGGAGCACGAGGACGGGCAGCTCACCACCTGCTGATACAGTAGAAACTGGAAAGCTCTGAAATAAAACATTAACAAAATTGAGGCATAACCTCTGTAAAGACAACTAAAGATGTGCTCTGGACATCCAGTAAAACCCCGGTGTAATTGTATTGATCATACAGCACCCTTTTAAAGCAGAATGTTTCTAAATTTCTGCTCTGTGATGTATCTTTTCTTAGGATTTGTCTGGTCATCTAGGAAACATTTCGCCCTACCTGCCGGCACACACACGAGTTTCAAAACAATGTAAATGTAAATACTTGCTGATGCCAAACACCTCACTTGCCAAGAAGAAACGATGCATTTTGTATCAGGATTCCACCATAACCAAGATTAATTTTTGTATTGTCCTTGGCAATCCTTTAACAAAAACACCTCCTGATGAAACACTCGCAGGTTCTGTGTGTTCAGGGAAATGTCTTTCAATGGCTGACTTAGAAATGTTCACACAATCGAGCTGCGCCGTGACCTGCTTTTAATCCCGCTGCCAGATACTACAGAGGTAACGTCTTGGGAGATGGCACCAGGCTTTTGACGAAGGAGATACCCAGTGAGAAACATCTTATGGAAAACCAGAGCTTTTCAACAAAACAAATCAACAAATGTACCCTAAATTCACTTAGGAGAAGGGAAACAGCTCACCAGCTAATGAGAAGCAACCATCACCTGGCAGGATCACGTCTCAAGTGGTGTAGCACAGTATGAACCATGTTATAAGGTCACTTGGTGCAGCTGCACAGCCCGATCACAAACACGCCTCTAACTTGTGTATCCAGGCCTGCTGTCTTGCTTAATAAAAGATATCAGCCTCCATTAAAAAAGCAACCACTTAATATATCTACATTTGTATACCCAGATTCATCAACATTCAAAACCATCTACTCTAAATGCCAAGATTAGTTCCGGGACCACAATAGGCACGACCAAACCACAAACCTAAGAAGAAATAAAAGGAATAGAAGAAAAGAAGGGCCAGCTGACACGTGGTACAGAAATCATGAGAAAGTATTTGTGAAGATGCTGGATTGTTATCAGACGGATCTTCCCTTGTATTCAACTTTAGTTACTTTCGAGAACAGCCATGACTAAAAATCTGCTTGTGGCTGTCGCTCTGTGCAAGATTCAGCCTTGGAAAACAGACCAGTAGGAGGATCAGGCACTGTTGGGGTCTTGTTAAGTCCTACCATGGCAAAACTTCTTGATGAGAAGTAAATTTCACTGACTTTGAGTAATGCGGCGAACTCTCCTTCCAACAACCAGCTGATACTTTCCTGAGTCAAACGTAGTTTCTAAGGCTTAAGTCGTTAAGCGTGACTGAGCTGACCCATCGTGCCACTCGAACACGGACTCATCACCACTAAGTCACGTCAAAAAAATAACCACATCGACAAAACCAAACGCTTCAAATTTGGAACAGCACAGAGGCTGAAAAACTTCAGTTTCTGCACAAGTAATTTGTCAAAAGAAAAAACACTGAACCGGACAAGGAAATTCTTTTACTGAAAATGACATGCTCAGTTATACGATCACATTGCTGGTGTTCCCCTGCTCCTCTTCTTCCCCCTGAGTTTCTATCTAGGAACTATTTCCAGGCCTTGCTGGTTCAGTTACCTCTTTCAGAGCCTTGGCATTCAGCAGTTCCAGCAACAAAGCCTTATTATTATAAATACTTCAGCTATAACATTTCTAAGGAAAATGTCTAAGAAAACACCAAGCATCATCATCTCCTGCTGCCTCCCACCTAACAATTTTAAATTCTCTACTGTGAGAGAAGGCTCCAAGGTCAAAACACTAATTTTGTTATTTCATTAAAAGCCAAAGAGCAGAATTAGGATACACATTTCAAAGGCTGGGAAAGGAAGTCAGGAAACAGCAAGATGAGAGAGAATGAAAACCAGCACCAACTGCACCGATGAGTCTGGAAAATCCTGTCAAAGTACATAGCAAATTTTGTTTTGGTACAACAGGATGATAAACAGCACACTTGGATTGCACAAGCTTGTTATGTTTAAGTTTTTTTAACCTTTCTCATTTATCCTTGTCCTTGATTAACAGCCCGTTCCTGAGCTTACAGTCATGTAAATTCTCCTCACTCACACGCAGTTACACTTGCGTTCAGATCGCTTTTTGCGCACAGACATCAACCCCTGAACGTTATCTTCTGGCCTTCAAACTTGTCACGTAATATCTAGCATTTAGATATTAGCTGCTATCTAGAAATGAGCGGTTTTGACGTGACCAAGGTATTTTATCACCCTGCAGCAGCACAGCATGAGAGATGCTCCGTCACTCTCTCTCGCACTCAGCGTTGCTTTACAGAACGACACAGTATGAAAGGTAATACCCAGCCTCTGGAACACGTAAATCACATACTAACTAGTACAGAACATTAAAGACAAAAGTAATTTTCCCTACCCCCTCAGAGAATTGTAATGAATACTATAGAAAAGGCTGGATTAAATCTTGCTAAGTCCTGTGTGGAGCCCAGGTGCAAACCAGCAGCGATGTAAGATTTGCTGGGAGTTTGAACCGAGCCTTCTGCATTGTTCTGAGAGCTCACCGTTAAAAGAAGAATAAATGTTAGCCATAAAGAGTCCAAGAGAACGAACATCTGAGAGCCCAGTCTAGAGATCTACAAAGCGTCTCATAAACACACAGTAAACATCCTCACTGATGGATGCCCCAAAGAAGAAAAATCCTACATTATCCTCAAAGCACATTTTTACAAACCACTTATTCTGTCTGCGTACAAAGAAGTGAAGTAGAGCATTCGACATATAACTTGTACAATTCAAAGCTTAAAGTGAAGGAAAGCAATCAAGATCAGAGCAAAATAATTTCTCCCTTCATATAGCTTCTTTTACTATTACGAGTGACCAGCAAATAAGACTTTTAACTGTCAGTAATGTTAGATATCATGGATTTGGGTGCACAAAGATAAATTAAACAGTATATGCTTGAAACACATCAACACTACAGGCTGTGGGTTTTGCCACCTGATCTGTTGGTACAGGCTGATGGTGTTTGCTGTAGACTCCTACTCTGGTGCCCAAAGCTTTGAAGAATGCAGTTGGTCCTGGCAATTTTTGTTGGCTCTGGTCCCTGGTACATGGGCCACATATGACCAAGAGTAGCTTCTCATGAAGAACAGGGCAAAATGTCAAGCATGCTCTGCCAAAAAGCCCCCAGGATGCAGGGTTTGTCAGCACATCCCTACCTTCAAGCAAGCAGGCAGCAGGGGGGCAGCTTGGAGTCATTCATCTCCAGGCAAAACCAGCACAGGTCTCTTCTAAAGCAGAGCATAAAAGCAAAATTAAAGAGGATATGGCTGGTAAATACAAAAAAAAAAAAGAAGACAGGAGAAGCGCGTAGCAGAGAATACGCACAGATAAAATGGGAATTTCATGCTGTTACCAACAGCGTTCACGTATAGAAAAATTTGGTTCAGCAGAAAAGGACATGGGTGAAACACAGCTAGCCAGGGCACGGACTGCATCCTGGAGTCCCTTGTGTTAAGACCCTATATGCTGGAGCTGAGGTGTTACCATATTTCAGAACATGAAAAGAAAACATTCAGTGAAGGGAAAAAAAAGCTGGCATGAAACAGCTAAAGAAAAAGAAGAAGCAACAAGCAAGCTCTGCAGTCAAGGAAAGGGTAAAATCTGGGCCCCGCTGAAGTCAGTGGGATGTTTGCCAGAAAGCTGTAGACAGCTTGTTTTATCCAGGATTTTTAATTAGCGATTAAATGATTCAATGGCAAGTTGGCTGTTTTAAGAAGGAAAAAATCATCGAACAGCTCCAGTACGCCTCTCCCTGCCCCTCCTACCCCTTGGGAGGTTCAGATCATACACAGCTTTTTATGGGAGACTTGACAGGTACTTCACTGAACCTTAGTTGAAATCTGTAGTTTCCCAGGCTTTGCCTCCTTCCCCAGTTTGGGGCTGAAGATGGGGAACACCTGCTGACGACACCAGAGACATCGCAAAGAGCAGAAGTCCCGTCAGCAGAAAGCACACTGGAAGCCTGGCCTCCCCAGCACAGACAGCCTAGCTGATGGTGGACAGTATATACGAAGAATTAGGATGCTGCATTCATTTAATTGACATATTTGAACGGATTTTAATTATTCTGGAATGACACACCCATAAATAAATACGGCATCTTGCTGCCTTAAGGCACAAGTCACTTCGTTAAAAGCCCTATGACTCAAATGATCTCTTCACGCTACACATTTCTCTCATGCTGCTTGATTTTCCTACTTTCCTCAGTCTCCTTCTGCTCTTCTCTCCCCAAAGTGCACCGGTTTCCACGGAAACAAAACACGTCACTGGAACGGACAGAACTTGGTGACATCCCCACGTGCAGAGTGAAAACACCACTTAAATAAGCATTTTGCAATTGGAAGGCGGGCCGAGGAAGGCGCCGGGCGGCCATCCCGCGCACGTGTGCGCACATGTGTGTGCATGGGCGGCCGCCGCGCGGGCGCCGTCCCCGCACCGCGCACCCAGCAGAAGGCTCGGCAGAACCCGTCCCGTCCTATTCTGCTTTAATATAGCTGAAAATCGCTTTGACAGCTGAATGGCCGCTTTGTTGATCGCTCCTTCTTAGCTGAGTCCGCTGCATTACGGAGCTTTGTGAAGAGATCACTTTGTCGAGGGCTGAACATATATGGTCTGAGCATGAACAATTCGGCACGATGAACCGCATTCATTTTATGTGACGTGCGGCCTACAGTTTTGCTGCCTTTAATGTGTTGGTTTTCTCTGTGAGTTCCATCTTCTGATCTTAAGTGGTTTTTAATTTTTGGGGGTATCTTTAGGATTATCTTCTTTTTCCTGGACAGATCCAGAGAATTTTCCGTGTGTCAGGTCCCAGTATGTTGTATCTTGCCTTAATGCTGTATCGAACCAAGTCTTTGCCTGTTATCCAGTTAGCTAATTATCCACCTGCAAATAGCCTATTCCTGCCTAAAATTGCTACAGTTTTGTTAGTATTTGAATTCATATTTCAATACAGTGGTGCCTCAGCAAAGGCTTAGAAATTGGGCCTCACTATAAGGAACACCAAAAGCAACATATACAACTTTTTACTCTGTTCCTCCACCCCTAGTCCTCAAAACAGCTGTACATGAGCCAGTCTCTTGTCTTTACAAAGTCTTATCAAAAATATTAAAGCAAAACCAGCCTGGGCAGCATTACTGGCACTACCAGGGCCTTGCGCCACGCACTGACAGAGCTTTGCAGGCACTGCTGGCTGTTGCCATTACGGGTGCTTGAGTTGCCTGTACTGGTTGCCTCCTATCACCATCACAGTTTCTACTTCTAGCATTGGCTTGTTTAGAAATTACATTATTTCAGATTAACTTTGGAGGCACAACGGAGACTCAGGGCATTTTTCTATGGTTTCTCCTGACTTTTTCCTATCTCCTTTCCACAATTTTTTAAACAAACGCTACTAATGCCAATAGGTAGATGGTAGAGTCCAGTATAAAGACGACTAGGAACATCAACTGCCCCAATGGCAAAATTCCTGTTGGCTTTGTAGTAGGCATTACGCTGATCTTTTGTGGGCTGAAGACTGAGAGCTTTACTTGGAGACATCACTGGAGGCTTTTCTTGTGCAGGACACAGAGCTGGGCCTTGAAGCATCTTGCACGTCAACAGTTTTTGATTGGCCCATGCACTGGCAGAGCCCAAATTTACGCTACGCCCTGCACTGGGCACTCAGTGGTATTTTACCACTTCTGAAAACACCCGCCTTCTCGAAAAATGGAGGGCAAGTTTTTCAGACAGGCAAATCCCTCCTTATCTCTTAGTCATAACCATGATCCCCTTCGGATGATTTAAAGAGCTTTCTACATATTTACCTTTTTTAAAAAAAAAAAAAAAAAAAAGAAAAAGACTTCTCTGCAAATCACTGTTTGAAAACAGAAGCTGCAGAAAGATTCCTCACAACCTTATTTGCTCCCACTCATACTCCTAATGTGCACATATTTCACAAGAGTTGGCACACTATGCTGATTTGTTGAATATATATGTATTTTCAATTCACCGTCTGTGCAGAAGTTCTTTGTACTAGAAGTTAGTGTCTTGACTAATGAATTCCTTATCTTCCATCCCTTTGGCAAATGATGGATTGTTGTCCATCACTGACCACGCAATATTCAGGTAAATGATAAAAGGCCGCACAGGTGATTTAGAAACAATTCTTCTTCTCGCACTGGGAATTTTCCGATTTAGCAAGAAGTCACGAGATCTTCAGAGAGTCAGTAAATTTCCACAGACGGTTGCTGTTCTTCACCCCCTCTTGTGGGAAACGTGGCTGAACCACCAAACGTGTCTGAATTGGTCTGCAACCTGCTCTGCCACGGGAGCCCTTGGAAATTCCCAGGTCGACAGACCTGGGTTACACTTGGTGCCAATAAAGGCAGCGGTGATTTGCACCGTCACCGGTTGTATGCGTTGGTGGGAGAATGTTGAAGTCGAACGGGATGAAATACACCAAAAGCATGAGAGAAAAGGATAGGCATAGTTTGCAGTAGAGATGTAAATAACTTCTGAGATTGGAAAGGCCGAAATACAGAGAGAAAAGAAGAAGTAGAGAGAGGAAGGAAAGTGTGTCATCGACTTGCAGCATGATCTTTCTGGAGTAAACAATACAGCTTTGCATATGTTAAACACGCCACGTACATCCTTCAAAGAGAGCTCCGCATTGTTAGTATCCTAGATGGTAGATATCCGTGTTCATAGATCTTCTCATTTCGGTGCTGCTAGCACCTAGAAATCTGCATTTAATTCTCCAAAAACATCTAAAATCTTTGCCTCCAACTCCACTCTTGGTTGTTCCCTGCCAGGGTATGAGCGTGACTATCCTCTGTAAGGTAATAGTTAATAACAAGCTAAATATGTCCCACCTAGAGAAGCATCCACGGGTCATTGAGTACCAGTCTGTAATCACATAAGAAAACATGAGGACTTACTAAAGGCCACTTTTCCAGAAAGCACCTTTAATTTTGGGCCCTGACAATGGGTCAGTGAATAACTCCTTTTTAACCAAAGGCATGTAACTCAGATCAGGTGGTTCTATTTGAAGACACACAAATGTTTTGAGACGAATTTCAGACAAGAAATGACTAATAAAATTCAGAGGAACATGCTGCAATTTAAGGAGACAAGTAACAACACAGAAGAACCAGGAAAATCAGTGAAATGGTAAATCTACTCCATTTGGTTCATGGCCTTTTTATGTTTTCTCTTCGGACCCATACCAGAAAATATGGTAAAAAGAAGCATCCAGGTCCATCCCCACTGGCTCACCAAGGCTCAGAGGGTTGACTTGCATCAAGTTCTTCATGGGCACGAGAACACATTTACCCAGCAAGAAGATTTTATACTTTCTCATTTCCAGAAAGATAATTGAAAATGCAAGGCCTGATAGTATTTAGCAGATCGACACATTCCTTGTTCAGAGTGCTCTCAGCCTTTCATACTTCTTGGAAAAGTGGGCATGGTGAGAGCAGAGCCACAGGCCCAGCTCTCAGTGCCCGTACGCTGATGAAAGCAACGGTGCTGGGCATAAGAATATAAATGGTATTCAGCAGGTTAGATCGCTGTGGATCAAAGCATTTAAGACTGCAGCTGCAGAGCCGAATAACTCAAGGAAGTCTGAAGCTATTGCAAACAGATCTTTAATGTCGATGACAAATTTTTCATAAGGACTGGCAAACTTCCTGTGGATCTCAGCCAAACAGTTTCTAAAAGAAACTTTGGAAATCCCAAACCAGAAAGAATCACCTCAAAGCAGCTCTGATGTGGTTTCCTTTGATGAGAAGGGGTAGGGATAGGTGCAAGAATTTCCTCATTCTCCTGTCTCAGAGACATGTGGTGTGATCTTGCAGAACTGCAAGAGTCTGGCTCAGTCATCCATGGGGCGTTTCAAGTTCTTCCTCAGCAGGGCTAAAGTCTATCAGAACAAGCAGCGATGGAGGAAGGAATCCCTGTCAGCCCCTGCTGTATCCTGAGTGCTACAAGGGTCTATAATCAGGAATTGCCTTTGGACCCTTAAAAAAATGCACTGTATCATTCTGGAATGGTGTTAATCTCTCCGTCATAGAGGTCAAAGCAATCTTTCTATTATAAGCTCCACGAAACACACCTACTTCCCAGCCACTTGCAGGGAACAAAATCCAGCTGGCCAAAGTGGTCCGTGTGTAACAGGACACCAGAGCAGGCGCTTGCGGGGATGCGGGCAAGGCATTTTGGGGCTCTGAGACCTCCGAGCTGGAGGATCAGCCCTCAGTGAGGCTACACCAGCTCAGTACCAGTCAAGGAAGCAGAAGAGACAGGTTTCTCTTTGCTTCCTTGCAAAGGACAATGGTCTTATTCATGAACAATACCAGCTGGAAAGGCCACTGCCTCATCTCCCACCCAAGGTCCAGCAGGGCCTCGCCACAGTGCTCCCCACCATGATCCATTATCGCCAGCACCTTTGCAACAGTCCTTTTTCATCCATCTCTATAGCACTCACAGCAGCTAGAGCCCAAGTAAGACTGGGCTTGTGACAATGAGTGACAACATCCCAACCTTGGAGACATGATACTGACACCCAGGGCATGGTAAGCTGGGGGTTAGCTGAGGACCCTCAACTTCTATTTCTTTAACACATTTTCTGTATATTTTCCTAGGGGTCCAGAGCACACATTGGCTTTGCTGATAAACTGATCAGTAGCAGAGTGAAACATCCATTTCGTTTGTAGCGTTTACACAGTCTGTTTCTCCAGTTGGTAAATTGGGACTGAGTGAACAGGGTGACCCTGTATTTTCCTCTTTCCCCCATGAACATTGCTCTGAGCTGTGTGTGCAGCACCTCAGAATATGAGAGAGAGATGCTGAATCAGGAGCCATTGCTCCCCCAACCCTACCCTGGAGGTTTTCACCCCCACACTGGAGGTTCTCCACCCCTCTACATCATCCCAGCCCCAACTCAACCCCTAGAGATGAGGAAAGGCTGTGGCACAGTATGTGGATGCCGATTACATCTCCAAACAGGAGGAACACACAATCGGTGGGATCCGCCTGCTTTTTAGCCCCTTTGTGCTCAGGGGCAGAAATACAAATAAGCCTCAATGTCTTTTTCCTGCTTATGTGAACTGAGATCCGCTTTTCAATAGCAGGCCCTGGTGAGAGATAAGTACTCTCTTTTCTTGGCATTTATTTTGTGGGAGGGAAAGCCTTTCACTGGCTCCCGTGATGCTCCCCCCCCAGCACTCAGGAGGTCCAATGGGGTGCAGGTAGAGCTGGGATTCAGGGATGCTCCTACAAGCTGGTGCTGCCATGCCAGCCCCTTGGAGCCCCTGCCCAGGGCACAGCAGGCTGCTACAGGGGCTGTGCTTCTGCACAGGTTAGTCCCAGGACGCTCAAATGGGCAATCTGGTTGAAGCTTCATGCTGTGATCGTAGGGCAGGTGATGGTGTCCATGTGCGTTCTCAGCTCAGCTGCTCATCTCCCCCCATCTGCCCCATTTGCCTCAGAGAGAACAGGACCATAAACTTCATGAGGGAGTTTTCCTCCTAAACGAATTACATAACACAACCGTTGCTAATAGCTCGTGTTGTTTCAGAAGGACCACAGAGAAAGAAGTGGGCAGGAATGGCAAGAATCCTTCCGACAAGCCCGGGCACCCCTGGCAGCCACCTCACCCACCCTTCACCCGCTCGGCATGTAACGTCATGCGCCGTGCGAGACGCCAACCCCGAACCCATCCACAGCAAAACACACGGGACGCAAACAACGACCTTTCCTCTGCTTACACTCACTAGAAGGCAAATTTTAAACTGTTCTTTCTGAAAAGCACTAAGTGACAAACCCAGCACTGTGCAAAGCCCACAGAGGTGGAGGGCCCTGCAGACAGCTCTCATGATGGAAAGCCAAGTTTGAACTTTATTGTCTTATTTCACTGGGAGAATTTCCTGGGTGTTTTCTGGGTTACTTCCTTATTGCTCTCTCAGTAAACTAGGTCAAAATGTTTGCCTTGTCCAAACCTCCATTTGTCAATATATAAAATGAAGGCAACGGGACAAGTTGTCCCCTGCTCTTTCCTCCATAGAGTTCAACCTTATGAAGAGACCTTACAGAATCCCAGAATCGACTGGGTTGGAAAAGACCTCAGAGATCATCAAGTCCAAGCCTTGGTCCAACTTCAGTCCATTTACTAGATCATGGCACTAAGTGCCATGTCCAATCTCAGTTTAAAAACCTCCAGGGATGGAGGTTTTTAATGCCCTCTCTTTCATTAAAGCCAGGAAGGTCTTTGGAATCCCCAAATTCACAACAGCTGAGAAGTGCCACATGGTGCTATAGGCAGCTCGAGAGGAGCACACATGGAAACACAGACAACCAGTAGGCTGATTAAATGGGATGTGCTCGGGGTTGAGTAGCTTTTTGTTCCTAAGAGCAAAAAAAAGGTGCATAATCTATAATTGTTTTTCCTGATCAGCCTGCCAGCTAAAGTAGGAATACCTTCACAGGTCACGAAATCTGAAATCTCAAAAAGCACCACAGGGACAAAGAGATTCCAGCACTCGCTTCACCTATGCCAGCCTTCGCACTCCAAAGCTGAGCATTTAAAACCACTGTAATGTTTGGAGGTCCTCCAGAATATATAGGGGGATCTGATAAAGAGAAAGCTACTGTGCATAGACAATACAGAGGTTGGAAAGTGTCTTTGAACTGATACACAGGGCTATCAGGTTTCCCTTAGCAGAAAGAGGTACAGGACCACAGATGGGAAATATAAAGCTTTTTGGAGGCAGGTAGGCATTTTTTCAATAAGATGTCTACCAGCAACGTTTTACAGCACTGTTAACATGCAGGGTAAAATATACCAAGAGCCTTGAGGCTGTTCTTCAGAGCCTCTGTATTTCAGCATCCGCGTTAAATACGGTGATAAACCTGGACCAATTTCAGCGTACATTCCACTGCACCAGCACTCTCCTACTATATAGCTTACCACCCTTTCTCATAGAATAAGATCCATTAACCTGGACAGATTTTTCTTTTACCTGAGTGACTCCTTACTCCTCAAGTGTTTCAGAACTTGTAGGTAATATTATCACCAGGTCTTTAAAACCACATCCACAGTCTTCTCAGGGGCAGCGATAACCAATGTAAGAATTGTAACTTAGCAAGACCTCTACAGGGTGGCAGAGGAGCAAGGCTGTTGTCACAGCAGTGTTGCAGTGACCATTGTTTCCTACAGCATCCTTTGCTGCCTTCCACTCCGTAATCCCCCTTGTCTGGCTCCTCCTGCTGGGTTGTCCCACCAATGAGCCATACATCTTCTGTTCCTACATGGGTTGTCTTCATTTTATGGTATCCTCACAGGTCATTACACAGGCCAGGTTTGATCCATAGGTTCAATAGCACAAGTCCTTTGAACCACATTCCTCAAAGTCCACTTTTTATCCCATTATTGGATCGGTACAGAACCCAGGCCAATGGAAAAACCCCATACAACATGTATGCCTGCAGGTGACATTCACATAATAGTTACGTTCCAAAAAGGTTTGGTAAGAGACCTCACCACATACTATATGAATTGTTTGTGTGTAGTCTAGTTTGAAGGATTTTTGGTATCTCAGGGTCGAAGTCTCACTTTTCACAGGTAAATGTTTTAGAGGATTCACATTAATGACATATTGCCAGCCAGAATCAGAACTGGTTCTGCTTAGGCAATTACCTTGGGCAGAAAAACATTCAACCAGTGACTCTGAGGCGTGAACTGGCTCCAGGCCTTAAAAAAGGACCATTTGCTACACTGCCTAATTATAGGAATTACATAGCCAGGGCTGGGCATTTGGGTCAACACAGGTACTTGCAGACATTAGGAACGTCCCTCACCGCCTGCTGAGAAAAAACACCTACCAGTTAATTTCTGATAGTTTGAAAGCTTCTTTGCTACAGTAGAATAAAATAAAGTGTCATGGTGATGGCTGTAGTCATCCCTTGATGCATGTGTGCCTCGTCCTGCGCTGCACAGAGCCTATAGATCCATACATCCAGGAGCACCTCTGCAGATACGGTCCCCAGAGGGGTTGTGCAGACTGCTCATATGAACTGCTGCATTAAATTACATTGAGCCTGAGCAATCAGTTGCTCATCAATCGACCTCTGGCTCTGATTCTTAATAACTAGAAGCATCTGACGTAAAGCAAACCCTTAGAGAGGGCACAGGGAAAGAAATAAGTGCACTAATTAAGCTATGCAAAGTGCCTTGGAGAGGAGTGCTCCACTTGAAGGGTACCCTGACATTTCTGACCCCTTACAAGTAGTGGCAGAAGAATTTCAGGAATTTAATTTTGAGTGTTTAATTGAGACACAGAGAAAAATATATCAGTAGAATTTGAAATTTGTTTCTTCCTTACAGGTAAACTGCATCAGCTTGGGAGACTTAGCAAATATCCTTAGCTGCTAATATGTCTTTATTTTGATTGTACTGGAGGTAAATCATCCTCAAACATGATAGAAAACAGCCTTGGCCTGGCATATTTATGATGAATTCTTTGCTCACTGTGCAAATGTAAATGCAATAGTCCTGCTTAGCACTTTAATACCATTTTTCTCATTTATTTCCATCATTTGAACCTAAGGACACAGGAATGTTTTGAATTTTACACTTTTTTCTGAGAGTGAACCTGTAAAAACGCAGCCCAACGCACTGAGCATCTTTCATGGCCAGAAAACCTGACTTCTGCAGTATCCTCATAGGAAACATATATTGGTTTATCCATTTTACAAGCACGGTTAAACTGAGGCTTGAAAAAAAGGTCAAAATGCTTGTTGGGTGCAGAGCTAGGGAGAGAAATGGTGATTCAGATTCCCAGCTGTCTGCTGTACCAGGCTGATATTATTCCGTTCCCTGCCTACATTTAGGAACAGATTATCTGAGTGTCCCATTCAAATAAAAGGTGCATGAATGGGAGACAACTCTTCTTCCTAGGATGGTTTGGAGCCCCCAAGAAGAATTTCTAGTTGTTCTTCAAATAAAAATGTGTGAATTATTGTCTAATTTGGGTAATAATTTCACTAGCAGAAAAACGTTAAGCCTCCTGTACTGTGAGACAGCTCTTCTTTTTAATTCACCCTATTTGCTACCTGGAATCTGTGTCTTCACCCAGATTCACCACATCACTTAAAAGTGTCAGAGAACCCCTTTGTACAGCTATAAACCCAAAGCACAGTCCAGCTCCGAAGAGCTGAGAAATTGGAGTTTAATTCATACACCTGACGGGTGTCAAACTGGGAGAGCTTTTCTGTACTGCTCCACATTGCCAAAGATTAAATGAATTGTTTGTGAGTAATACAGGAGGGTCACAGCTAATAGAAGTCCTTTCCATGCAGGTGTTTTTATTCAGTCAGGAAGAAGATGCAAATACTTGGATCAAGTCTCTCTAGACACATTTCTCGGATTTTTCCTGTTGGTGGGAGCACAGAGAACTGGATATGCAATGTCCTAACGCTCTGGTTTGTGCCTCCATCTGTATTTATCTCATATACCAGGGCAACAGCTCGCTGCTGCTACTACTGTTTGAAAGAATTACAGTGAAAGTGACTATGTACCTGAGAAGAATCAGAACAAAGCCTACAGTTACAGCATTTTCTCCCTCTGGCCTCCTACCCAGGGCAGTATCCTGCAGAGAGAGAAATCCACATCCCATTGAACGGGAGAGAGTTGATGGGAAAAGGCAGCAGCACCCCTTTGATGGCAGAGCCGAGGAAGAAAGCCATCTAACTCCTGCATTGCCAAGTGTCCACCGGGCCAGACACAAAACAAGCCTTCAGTTTGGTTACGCCTGAGACTGGTTTTTTAAGTACTTATCTGGGTGTCCTATTCTTTCTCCAGTTCTGGATGCTGTGCCCTTGTGCCCACAGCCCGACTTGGGGAAATGCTCTGACTCCGCTGCTCCATGTTTCCCAATGGTCTAATGTGTTGCCTTGCAGGGCAATTAGTTATTTACAGGTTTAATATGATAAGGAACAAGAAAGAATATATTTCTGTTGTTTTATTTACACGAAGAGCAATGTAACTGTCTCTCCGTGTCTCAGTCTTGTGCTATTAATAAAGTCCACGTGAGGAATACACAGATTTACATCACGTGTGGGACCTGTCAGCGTAGTCTCTAGCTAGAATACTTTCCACACCGTGTATCTCCATATAACCCATCTTCCTGGGGCGTGTGACCCAGAAATGTGTCATCAGGATACCTGCAGTCACTGGACCAATGAAAGGAATTAAAGGGAAACAGAGGCAACAATGCTGCTTCTTCCAAACGCCGCTCAGCTCATTGCTACTGCTCTCTGAAAAGAAATGAGACGTGACGGAGGTGTCATCACCCCAACCCGGCCCTGGTTTTACCTTTTGTACAGCAGGCTTTTCTATAAGACAATGTTTTTCCAGAGATTAAAAATAAAAAAGAACTAAAAATCCACAGCCGTCAGCTCTAAAAAGCAAATAATCACTCCCCCGCAGTGGCTGAAAGGCAAACTTGTACCTAAACACTTGTAAGTGGCATCGCTGACATTCTTCATTGTCCAATCAAAATGTTAAAAACAAAAATAAACAGATCCCACAAAGTGCAAAATACACTGGATTTTAACATTCTTTCACAATTCATAACCAAAGCTGCTGTCAGCAACACGGAGCGAGAAAGACGTTTGGTTATAAGTCATGACTTTAACCAGACAGTCTCAGTAGTGTTTCGTGGAAACCTTCCAAATTAAATGGATGTCCAAATTAGAGACATTCATGCTAAAGATGAAACATCACAAACAGGCTCTTTTGTCTAGAATAAATAGAACCAAAACAGTCAAATGCTCAGGAAGATAACTGATACAACATTGTTCTCTTGGGCATCTTTGTTAGTGCTTAACCCAGTGTGTTTTAAATGCCTCAAACAATGAAACTAGTGGACAAGCTATTCCAGTCCTCTGGGCACGAACTGTCCCTCCTAATCTCTGCTCACCGGGTCTCCCCGCAGCCACATCCTTCGAACACCCCAGTTCTTCCTCCCAGCCTCCAGCCGCTGACGCACTCGATTTAATCAGGACATTCATCTACTGAATCAGAGCAACCCTTGCTCTCGCTGCTGTGACCTCTGCTCTGCCTATTCCCAACTGGTTTTAATTACTTTCAGTCATTATGCCAAATCTACACCTTGACTGTCAGCACTTTGGGGCAAAGCTCCCATCACGTGTGGCACAAAGGTCCCTGCATCTCACAGTCTCTGCACACCTTGTGTAAGCATCTTAACTGCCCTAAAGGATGAATGAAAGAAAGGACCGAGATCCCCAAGCCTGATTAGGTTTGAAATCGAGGGCAAAACTCCCCCTGGCACCAACAGTGCTGGATCAGGTAGGAAGGGACCGATCCTGAATGTGAAATGAATTCTGTAAAATTAAGACATCTGCCAAATGTTCACTCCATAATAAAGCAATAATCTCCCTGCAATGGAGCTGGTCTCATTATCAGCTTGATGGCTGCTGTGAATGATCTTATCTAATACTGGTTAACTGAAAAAAAAGTGACATATTTTCCTTTCTGGCCCTAGGAAGTAAGAAATGCTCCATCTGCTTGTCAGTCCCTCCAGGGTCAATCTCTTCATTCACTGGCCATCCTCTGGGTAAAAGATTTACTGCACAGGGTACAGAAATTGTTCAGGATTGTCAGAGAGAAGTATTTCAGATGCTTTCCTCCAAAGGAGTTTTCCCTGGAGCTGCAGAGTCTCTAGATGGAGGCAGGGAGGACACATCTTGGACTCACCAGCCCTGGAGGGGTTGAACAGATGTGGAGATGAGGTTCTCAGGGACATGGGTTAATGCCAGGGTTGGGTTAACGGTTGGACTCAATGATCTTGAGGGTCTCTTCCAACCAAAATGACTCTACTGATAAGTGCCTCCTGAAGGCTCTGCATCTCCTCTATGGTGAGGGATTTCATCTGGCAGATTTAGGTCCTAAAGGCAACAAACCATTTTAACAACAACTCTGAAACTCCTCCAGCAACAGTCGTTTGAAAGGTACCTGCCAGGAAAGACTCACAGCATTAAGGACTCTTGAGATGTAGGGGTCACCAGAGTGTATTTTATCTTTCTCTCTCTGTTTTCTCCAGCAAGAATAAAGGAGATGGAAGATAAAAAGTGAGATTATGTCATAGCAAAGGGATGTCTCTACTTATAGGAAGATAAGCCTTTTCCACTCAGGTCAAGTAATCTTCAAAAGATGACCATGAGCTGCATTGCCATGCACTCTACACAGTTTTCTACAGTCTCTTCACTTCCTTGTCAATATTACTCTTGTATTTTATGTACACCATTATATTACATATCATATTATATAGCTCAGCTGATCTTAAGATGCCCTCCAAGCCCAGTTACTAATTAGAATAAGGAAGAACATCAACGTAAGTGGCAAAACTTTTGATTACGTCAGACTGACAACCAATACCTTAACAAAGAAAACAGTGAAATAATATCTTGGATATAGTGTTTGATTACCTATGGATGGATCACCTGGGCCATGGATTGACCCGCTCCGCATGGCAGCCAGGACACAGACCCGCACCCGCTGGCAGTGTCCTGGTGCCTCAGGTTATCCCTGTGCTCTAAGGAGATGCATGTATCACATTTTAAAAGATGAACGCACTGAGTAGTCGCTGTCTGACTGGCACATGGTTTGTATCAGCTGTGGGTAACCCCCCCTATCTGCCCTTATTCATTATCTGGATAACTGGCTGCAGACCATCTTTGAAGGAGTAGCTTTAGGAGTCATCACTGGGATATAGTATGAAAGCAGGAACTCAATCATACTAATATCTTAATTAAAAGAACAGAAAGGCTACATAACATAAGGTTTCTACCTTCCAGACCCTGTATTTCAGGTCTTGTTCTGTATCCAGCAGTCAACTCTGACACTTCTACATGGGCCGGGCTCCCTCCTCCACAGAGTTCACCAGGAAATCTGCACTTCAAACACGGATTTTGGTGAAGTTTGATGATGCAGAAACGTATCAAAGCAGCAGCCTGCAGAATAGCAGGTATGGGCAGCAGTGACCTCCAGTTCTCTTTGCAGACGACCTATTGTGCAGGTGCTCTGCTTGTATTTCTGTGGATAAGCGACAGAGGGGCTCCAGGGTGCAAAGGCACTTTCTGGGCTCTACAGCAGCAGGAAACCTCCGTGCTCAGTGGGGTGGAGCTGGGAGAATCAGGCCAAAACAACTGTCTGGTCGCTACCCAGACCACAAGGATTTCAAAACATATGGTACCCATGGGCTGCATTTACCCACTTGCAACACATTGCTTTCTCCCTATGCCATCTACCCCCTTCCAAAAATCCCACAATTACTTTTATTGCAACTTAGCTCTCTTCTCTGCAGGGAGAACACACAGCACTTTTGGACTACATCTGATATCATGGTTCTCTTTACAGTTTCCTGGGAACACACACACCTGAGGACATAGGATCTCACTCAGATACCGGGGAAGAGTCCGAAGAGGCACCAGAAACATCTCAGCCCTGAGGAATTAACCTGTTACATTGGAGCTGAACATAGACCTTAAGATTAACAACAGCAGGATATTTTTACATTATTTATCCAAACCCAAACATATCTCACATTATTTCAAGGTATCCCTTCTTAGCTATACTCTCCTCTATTGGAAATGGAAGAATGAAGGTTTGTAGTAATTAGAGAACAACAGGAGGTGAAGAGTTGGTAGAAAATGCTAAGAGTAGACCCTTCCTTTCTTGATTCTGACAAAGTAGTTCCCTCTGTTACGCTGTTATTTACTGCAGATTTGCTTATTTACTTAGCTATTAACAGCCAGGGGGTTGTACTTTCATTTCTACTGCACACAGTTGCTGTGAGCTTCAAAAGTCCTCCCTGTATCAGCCGCCACACATTCAGGTCAGGACCGTGACTTCGACTTCTCCAAAGTATCTGGTGATATAAATTCTTGGAACAAAGCGGGAAGGGGCCTTATGCCATACATATGGGAGCGTGGCTACACAGAGATAATATGTCAGCTTCAAGAGGCTTGTAATGGGAAGGTTTTTTTCATTGCTTTCATCATCTAAATGCCTAAATATGGGGTGTTGGTGGAAATCATGTGACTTCCTGAAGTTCAGCTTATCCTGCTTGTAAACATGTGTAAAAATTTCGCTTTCTGATCACTGGGAACTAGAAAGGAAAAGGTTTGCTCTACGAAAATTTACGTTCCTGAAAATAGTTCTCTTCACTTACGCTAATCTTCTAAAACTTCAATATTCAGCCATAAGCTTCTTTACAAGCTTGGACGCACTGACCCAAAGGTACGAAATTTCATAAGTTATTTGTTACGACATTGCCATCAACAGCAAAAAAAATACCTAAATGAAATTAAAATCATTAACTGCACTCAGCTGCATTTTCTCGGAGAATTTCCGCATGCTCGGAGCGTGGAAGAACTGACTCATTCCCTATGAGAAGAACACAGTATAAATCCTGCTTATTATTCCTGCTGAGTGTGGTATCTACAATTCATTTATTATGTGAGAGTTACAGGGCTCTGGTACTTTTGCAGCACAGTGCCATTAATATTGCAGCTGGCTACACTACAGACACCCTGCGAGATGTTGAGAAATCCCGTTTTGGATTGGGTGGAGAGACTTTCAATATACTTTGGTTTCACGTATCTTAGTATTTCTCCTTTGAACATACTTTCCTGTCACATGAAACCATTTCAGCAGGACAAAATAGAAAACCTCAGCAGCAGCTCCAATTCACAAACAGGTATTAGGCAGCATCAAGAGATACTGTGCTTTGTTAAATAATTCTTTGAAGGAATGCAGGACTGGAAGCGGCTCCCCTGCCATTTATCAATCCCCTATTATTAAAGGCCGTGTTCTAGGATAATTCTCAGAACTAGCTAACGGGTTGTTAATTAGCAGTCGCTATTCTATAAAATTAAAAGCCAGGGAATAACGACACAACAGAAACCGTGATACACGTTAGACCACACCCAGAGAATTTCAACACATAGGGAAGAGGAAAGGAAGATGAGGAAAGCAACAAATGAGACGAGGCAAATTAAACCAAGCTTGAAAGAGCTTGTCAAGGCCTTACCCCGCTATAGAGCAGTTGCTGGAGTTCGCTGAGCTGCTCCACCTTTCCGATAAACTAAAATGAATCCTGCTTAATTTCAGTGCCATTCGTACCGAGACTTACGTGTGTGTCTGGCTGTCTCTAGGATATACATTAGGGAACGAGTGGAAAGCACCTGATAGCATCAGTCAGATAAGATGGCTGACGTTGCCTCTCCAGCCCCAAATGAAAAAATACAAACTAATATTTTGGGCTGAGATGACTCAGAAATCAGTACCAACCTGCCAACTTGGAAGGCCCTAGGATGTTTCCTTCAAATTGTATCTTGGTAACCAAGTTCTGTGTCTCATTCGCATATACACAAATCCATACATAATGAGATTAAAAGTCACAGTTCCTTAGGAGAAGCCCTGTTAACACTGAAATACAAAAAAGAAAATAAGTCTGCTGTCTGCAAACAGAAAGTTTATAATTCAAAGGCACTTAATTAAGTGAAATGATCTATTTCTCCAGCTCCGCTCTGCAGCAGCCTGTAGCAATAACAGTCCCCCCCAATTTTCATGTTTTTATCTGACATTTTTATCATGCCTGCATTTCAACTGGGAGCATTACATTTTGGGTAAAGCACTTATTCTGAAGACTTACAGACTTTCGATAGGTTGAATATTTGTGTGTGTGTGCGCCCAGGAAAAGTTCCCTTTGATATCTAGGAGCTCCAGTAGGAGGACAGGAACGAGCCCTTACATTATGTACCAGCAACTGACCTGTGAACCTGGTAACTGTTTGTTTTAAGGGTGCCATCACAGCGATGAGCTCTATAATCAGCACTAACAGGAAGAATTGAGAATAGGAACAGACTGCACATTAGAATAAAAAGTTCTTGCCAGTCCTCTAGAAAAATTTCCCTGCAAAGCCATATACCTTGAGATTTTTAAAGATGGTATCAAGTAAAAACAAACCAACCCAACACACAAAAAACCACAACCAAACAAAAATCTACTAACAGAAGTACATTGGAGATTAATGCACCCAAAGAGATGCACGGGGTCAGCTATAGGACTAGATTATTTCTGTACTAAAGCCACCAGTCACTTCAGTCATGACACAAACTGGCTGTGAATATCCTGTAGCATGTCCCTAGAGCCTTTCTTTACCTTGCACCGTCACCAGTCACATACGAAAACGATGACAACCTCAAGCATCACAATGAGATCTGTACTTTTCCCCCATGGGTTATTTTGCAGACTGGAGAAAGGTATTTCAGTCTGCCTGAAATTATATATTCTGAGCTCAACATTAAACAGAAATCATCTGTTTCTTGAGAGAAAACACAGTATGCTTTGGAAGTTAAAATAAATTTCCACATGATTGGAGCAGAAACCTCATACTTGATTTCTGTGAATTCCACACGAAATACAGAAAGCTCTGATTTAGAGTTTGGCCTGTTTCAATAGATTCCAAATAGCCTTAAGGGCAGCTCCAAAACTAAAAGTAATTATGAAAATAAAACCTTGAATTTCTCAAACAAGTAAGAGGGTTGGTTTAAACCATGAAAACAAACTTGTGGAGACTGGTCCATGACGGATCATCAGAACCGGAGATACGGGCTTGTTCTGCACGGATCTGGTCACGTCTGAAGCACGTTTACAACAAGTGCTATGGCTTGCACTTCAGAGATATGCACGTAGAAAGCCTTAACTGAGTCTTACCTACAAATTCAGTCTGAACCATCTGAAAAATTAGGTGCCTTCAAGAGCAAAGCTCCCAGGGCCCTTGACACAGGGGCCTGAGGATTAAGCATCACTTGCTTGACCAATTAGCCTCTACTTGAAGCTGACATAAATTCATCTAGTCATAAAATAGTTCACAAAGCCTTTATCTTGCCAGAAATGAGCGGCAGCAGAGAGTTTCCTTGCTCAGAAGTCCCTGTGTCTGCCCTGCCAGCAGGTTTAAGGCTCAAGAAACCCTACATCTCCCTGCTCTCACAACACCATCCCCTCACTCCCCCTCTCTCTACCATCAATGGCCCTGGGTCCATATTTCAGTCCCTGTAGTGGTAACTGAGGCAAACAAGCAACCTGGATCTGCCTTGCCCGGTCAACGCTGGCTCACAGCACCTTGCTCAGCACTGGAGCAGGATCGGTCCCTCCATCTTTGGGTCTGGAGGAAAGCACAGCCCAGGAAACCCACCGGCTGCAAAATCCTCCCCATTGGTGAACACATCTCACATAAAACTATTAAATAAATACCACACAACAGTATTAACTTTACCTCTGCATTGTACATAGCATTTAACAGCTCGGTATTGCGCCACATGGACCTAATGTTTGCTTTTCAATCACAGTCTGTGCTGGCTTATCAACCTCCAGGCCCAATTTCCACCCTTGACTTGAACCTGTGCTGTCAATAATTGCCCCAAATCTATCGCTTTTCTCCTCTGTGCCGTGGGATCATTCAAGATATCCACTTAATGGTGCTGATACTCTTCTTGTCCTGACGCTACTCTGGTATTACAAAAACTCACCTGACTGACCAGCACCGGGTTTACTTTCTGTGATTTCCTAAGGAGAGTTCAGCAGGTTTCCACGAATCTCAGAGGCCTGGCGATAAGGACGTTTGGACTGCAGAGACCCTGACGTGGGAGATATGACAGCAACCCGATGCTCACAAGGTGCTTCTGCAGGGCTTTCCAAGAAATAGGGTTCCCATCAGCAACAGAGGCCCCGCGAGTCCCTGCTCTGGGCTCAACATTTACAATGCTCACAGCTGCTTATTACTGCTGACATGGAAAATCTCCAATGTTCAACATTTAGAGACCTTAACCAAACATTCCTAGAACTCAAGATGTTTTTCTTAATAATGACAAGATGCAAAATTAGTAGCATCAGCTACACTAATCTTCCGGTCTGCTTCTATTTTCCACTTTTTTCATACTATAAGTATTCCAAAGTGAACCACCAAAGTTCTGAATAAGTGGTTTACTCTCAACACATGTAAATCCAGGGCCTACCTTTGGTATCTTTGGAAACACAAGGACAACAAAGGAGGCTGTTTCTCAGCTTAAAGACAACTACCTTATTTCTGTATATGCATTCAATGTACAGACCTTACTCTGGCCACACATTAATTCCACTCAATCCTTCCACACCAAGGTATCCAGCTCAGCACCAGAGGCTTCTCACAGAGGGAGACCACAAGCACGTCCCTCAGACCTCTTGGGAGAGGAATTCAACCTTCCATGTCACACTCTGAAACTTCGCTACAACCTTAAAAAGCCTCCATCTCTTCCCATCAACACTACTGAATCTTATTTTTGCTTGGTAGATCCTGTTTCCCACAGACCTGCCTCTCCTCCCCTTCTCTTTGTCCCACATCCTTCCCTCCAGAGCTTTCCTTGCTCCCATCTCCCTAATCACCATGGGCTCACTTCCAGAGATCTACTGTTAAAAATATAGCAGCGTGCTATAAACAGGCTAATCTTGTCAGCTTTAAAACTCACTTGAGTTACTGTTTCTGAGGCAGGAGGAAGTGGGGGGAAAGGGTATTCCAAGGGGACCCCCTTGACATGACCATTCATTCTACATCAGCAGTTCCCAAGCTTGTTGGCTCGCAACCTCATTTCCAGGCTCCTGACCTCTCTTCCATCAGCGCTTCTCAGGGCCACGACCCAAACTTGGGAAACCTCTTGTCTGGATCAGTCAAAAGTGACACCTGAAGAATCATTTTCCAGTCGGTGCCATGTTTGTTTACGCTCCTGAGTGGCGCGATTACCCTCAAGTTCGGGTTCAAACTCGCCTCTTTGCCTGTTTATAAGCCTGGAAAGAATTTCTGGGTGTCGCTCAGCTGGCAGATAGCGAACTCTGCAACTTTGGACTGTTCTGGTGACAGACAACTCTATCTCAACTGACCTGGTATGGCATTAAGCACTTGGCTGCAAAGTTCAGCTGTGCTTGGCTAAAGCGGGGGTTTTGCTTCTCTGCAGAGCCTAGAAACATCATTGTTTTCTCTACTTGCATCTCATGATTATTCAGATAACTGTTACTATACCCAAACCGCTCCTTATACAGTAACACAGTTTTATCAACGCACATGCAAATTGTATGAGCTCTCATAGCTGCTTTTCTGCACATCGGTTTGTCTTTCTCTTTACGGTCATTGAGAATGTGTGGTTAGTGAAAATTTTAATATGCAGATTTCTAACTCTGCTTTGTCATCCTTGCTCACTGGTAGAAGGGTGGGTGGAAAAAACAATGGCAAAGTGGTTTGAACAGATCTCGGAAACACTACTAAAAATCCTAGCTTTTAGAGCATTTGCAGTTTAGATATGCTACAGCTAGTCCTGGCTTTGGAATTTCCCTAGAATTAAAAGAATTGGGAATTTTTCACCTAGCTGTTTCTCCTATTTTCACATCATACCCCTGCTCAGCCTACATCTCTGCAGCGGCGGCTCCGCTCCTGCACTAGAGACCAATTCCTTTAGCTTTGCTGCCTGCAGAATCTCTCTCACCCTCTTACTCTAAGCCTAAAGCAGTTGTTTGACTTTCTATTCGACCTCAGTGTATTTCGATGTTATTGTTTTTCAATTTAAACAGCCAAGAGATACCTGCCTAGGCACACCAGGCTGGAATTTGGGGAATGTGAAGTGGAAGCTCAGCAGTACTGGCAGCACCTGGGAGCAGCCAACCTACGTACCTGCCTTGGGAAAACACAATATAAATCTCGAATCCAAAGGGAACCAGTTAATGCAAGTGTATGAAAGGACCCACCACCATCCAGACAGCTGAGGGGCTCAAGTTACTGAAGACAAGAGAAGGAGAAAGACATTTGGGGTCTGTGGCTTTGCACCACTCAGGCACACAAGGCAGTCATGTACAACCCCTTTTTGCAATTATTCAGTCTCCGGATAAGGTTTTAGCATCTGGCTTTGGTTGCTGCCAATAAAAGAGATTAGGCTGAAAATGTTTCAGCCTGAAGGGAAACCAGCAAAGCCAATATTAGGGCTTCTCTTTCCCTCAAAAACAAGGGCAAAGCCCCACAGCCTGGCAGCACAGGCCAGCAAACGAGGAGAACAAAGTCACGCTTCGTTAGAATGAAACTTGGTGAGCACCAGAGCACATCAGCAGCAAGGAGAAGATCCTGTTTGAGCCTGTAACGATTTGCATGAGACCATGACTTGTTTGCTACTGTACAGCACTTTCAGAAGGGTTGCTGATTCCTACTGAATTACAAATTGTTTTCTCTTTCTTCCCGTCTTTCGTTGCCACACTGTGCTCGTAAGAGTGCACCAAGGTCAGGTTTGCCTTCCACCTCCTCTTGTGTCATTATGAAATGGGAAACTGGTGGAGACGCCAAAGTGATCAGGCTCAAGAAGTTGGTATAGTTATTGCTGCAGAGCTACAAATCTCTGCCTGAGACTTCCCCAATTTTAGCCATGGAGGGTCAGATGGACAGCAAATTTCAGATTTGTAGCAAGTTGTCTGGCTGTGCTTGAATTTTGCCTTTAAAAAATAACATATATACATATATATGGATTTACTTCAGCTAGGATGGAATTTAAAATTTTGGCAGATGGAGCATTGGACAGATCCCAAATCTGCAGATACTGATCCAACATCATGGTTAGAAAACGTGCATCTTCATGAGTAATGGTTTGCATAAAGAAAAAACTTTACTGTTAAATGGGAAAGAGACACCAAAACCAACATAATCTTATTCATCCTGGTAATGCACATTAGAGAAGGGATGGTAGTCCCTAACTCTGCAGAGACTGGATGGAAATCAGTTGAAAGAAAAAAAGCAGGTGGACAACTGAAAATTATTTGACCAGTATAGGAAATGAACCCTATAGGCTCACTGTCAAAGGCTGAAAAACTAATTACATCATAGCCATTGTAGCTACGTGGCACCTGTGCAGTCAGGTTAGACTCCCATTTCATTTATCAAACACACAAGGTCTTGTTTCAGTGGTGTATGGAAGCACGCTTTGAAGTGCTTATTTCATATCTGGATAAGGTTCTCATGCACAGTTGTAACATCGTAAAGTATCCATGAAAATACAAAGGGGTCTTTTAAGAAAGATGATCATCCACCTTGGAACAGAAGGTTCTTCTCTTGAAGGTTACAACATTGTTCAGCTGATGTTTGGGCTCTTCCTGCTGGTCGAAAGAAACCAGACAGCGTATGGAAGCTTTGGAAGGTGGGAGATTCCATCACATCAACGATATATTTGGGATTTTTTTCCAGTAGCAAGGTCATTTGCTTTATTGATCCACTAGAATATGACACTGGCAAATATTTTTTAGAAAAGGTGGATGTCAAAGGATAAGGGAGAAGAGTTCAGCTACACCTCCATCATGTCTTCCAAAGATATATAATCATAGTGGTTCATATCTTCAATGTATGCGGTTTAGACTTTGGGTACCAGAAGGTCTACCCTAAACAAGAATTAGTGGGGGAGGCAAGGGGAGGTTGGGAAGGTATGTAAAAGATTAAAGTGCTTTTAACAATAGAGAAACCTTGCGAGGGATGAAGAGAAAGCCTGAAGTGAACTGTTGCCCACTCTGACAGCCCTCCCAGGGGAACCAGACATCTTGGTGAGGCTCCCACTGCCAAGGACTGTACATAAAATGATGCTTGGGGACCCATTCTGCACAATTTATTACGGGGAAGATAATCACGTTTGGTCATTTTACTCAACAGTTCTGAATCTGTGCCCATTAGCCATATAAACTATATAGAGGGAGAAAACAGCTGGTGAAAGAATATTGCAAAGTGGCAAGGGAATTCACTAGAAATCTGTAATTCTGAGGAAGAGCGACTGTCAGAAAGTTCCTGGGGCCTCCTGTGCCTGTCAAGAGGAAGGATCTTGACAAAATACAATTTTATTTGTGAAGCAGAAAAATCCACATAGTCTTTGAAAAGAGGGGATGAACTCTTTGAAATAATAAAGATGCAAAAGGAATAGTTCACCACAGTTTGTTACTTCTTGCGCTTCATTGGCACAGTATGCCCTAAATCAGCCCAGCAGAAAACAGGGAGACATAGAAAATGAGTGCAACCAACACGAGAGCAGCGAGTCTTACTTAACTACATTGTATGATGATAACATCGCATCTGAGGCACCAGATCTTCCATCCCAAGGATAGAAACATGTTATCCACACCTGGGAAACAGCTGTAATCCTACAAACTCGGAGGCTGATGAAATTAAGACAACTGCGGAGGTGCTGAAAAGGTTGGAGTGCCAGAACAAGACCAGGGAACCTGAAACTAGTAACGCACAAGACTATATGAATCAACGGAACAGCTCGGTGATGCTGGGGTCAAATGGCCAGGGAAGAAACAAAATTAAAAAATAAAAACCCCACAGGCCATGGGTATTAGAATGTTTACATCCAGCATAGCATTACCCATGTGTCATGCAGAAAAGCAGAACCTATTTCTGTGCGCTGTCCTTGAGGAACGCTGCAGTATTGCCTTATGACATGACACTCGCTCACGAGATGGGCACTTCTCTAAATTAAGTGCTTTCTAACACCAGACATGCTTTCAGACTTGCTTTTTCAGTGGGTGCTTTTTTAAGTAGCTGCTTGTCCAGTGACTTGGAGTCACATGCTTGTGCCATTGATCATTCAGAGAGTATTTCACGAATTCCGTGGGAAAATACTCAGACTTGCCCAGATAAATAACAGGGCTATGTCTGTTATAGAAACTCCCTTCTCTGCCTGAAGAAATTGAAGGCAGGGGGAGATGTTTCCACAGTCAGCACCAGAGCTAAGATCAGGGAGTGAAAAGTGCTCACCTGGAAGTTTGACCGCCAGGGCTATTGCTAACAAGCAGAACAACCAGAATCAATGGTCGGTGGATTGACACAAGCAAAGACATTTACCACGTGAGGGTGCAGGATGGGAAAGGAAGGTGGTGTGAAAGGAGCTCCCAGTAATGGGATGTGAATGAGCTGCACTGGTTTGCTTTTAGATCTTGTGCTTTATTCATCTCCAGATTTATGTGTCTCTGGTCTGGGAGCATCAGTGTATCTGCGGAAAGGCAGTTCCTTGCTCCTGGTTATCCTAGTTGCATACACATAACAAGGACAGAAGGGACGGCACAGCAGTTTTAGATGGACAAAGTGGTTTTTGGATCCTTGCAGGTCCCTTCCTTTTCTCTGGCATGAACTAGAGCACCTTGAAGACAGCTCTAAGATGTGCTCTGCTTCCCAGTGTCCACCATGGGCCCCGCACCGCAGTACATCTCAGTACGGCCCATCCGCAGTGTCCCCGCACAGCGTTTCATGAGCTGGAAGGAATACACAAAACAGGTTGTTCTTGCCTCTCCTGCCCCCTTTCTACAGATCTCCCAGAGCTCTCAGCACAACATATAAGAGACTAAGTATAAGCAGGGGTCAAGTCCTGCCCTAAGAGTGACTGTGAAGTTTGTCAAATAAACCAGTTAGTAAAGGCGCCTGGAAAGTCTGGTGCGTTTAAGCGTAAATCTTACAGGATGGATCATCCTCGGAAGGAAACTACACGCCTTTAGTTACATCTGACATCACCACAGACCTCAAGCAAATACTCCAAAAGGCACCAGGAATTCACCAAATGCTTCAGCAGGGCTGATCACACAGCGCCTGCTGTATCCCACCGAGGCCCAGCAGCCTTCATCTCCACCTCGGGCCTGACTCATTGTCTTAGGCGTACCTGATGGACGTAAAAGAGGATTTAAGCACCCAGAACTGGGCCTCAAAACTGCACTGAAGTTAAAGGGCACAAGAAAATGGTGGGAAGATCCCTACTCTTTGCTGGCCGAATGTGAGAGAGGATGCAACGTAAGGCAGTGAGTTCTAATGCATGACCAGAAACTGCTGTAAAATTCCTTTTGCGAACAAGAGAGCTATTATATTTATCAAAACTTTGCTAAGTAAGGTTAATACTCTGGCATTGACCATACCTTGTATGCCCTTAGTAATACTACTATGCTTTGTCCCATTAAGATTTTACAGCAGAAGAGATAACACACGGTCGATAACCCATTACGAACAGGTACTTTTCTTCTTCTCCCCCCTCTCCATGGCCCCTACCCTGTTTGTAGCAGGGAAGATAAGACTTCAGCCAGAAAACTCATTTCCAATGTCAGCCTGTAACCAGCTTACGCCTGAAGAAAAAGAGACTGATCGGCCATTGCCGTCGTTATCCTGGTAATGGAACAGCCTGTGTGAATATCAACATTATCATGTATCATTCCATTGCTGAAAGTCATCTTACCATCAGAAGGAGCTGGATAGCAACCATTTCTAAACCCTTACGTACACCCATTTACAGCAGCTGAGCTGTGGGTGTATACAGACCTGTTTTTCAGCTAGCACAATAATCAAGCATTCCTCATTTACGAGTGAATTCATTTGCCTTGGTAATAGTCCCCAAATGGATATACAATTTCCAACTAAAACTAAGATTAAGCTGAGGCCACCAAATTCCATCATTTCTCAAAACACATATGAAGTCCCCAGCCAGATTCTGATCTTGGTGTGAATCTGAACATACCGAATTAAATTTAAAAGCCATTGCTTTCGAATGGTGATTCTCAGTAGCCCCAGTGTCGCCGCACAGAATCCGTCCTTAACATCTCTGTGCACCAGTGCTGTGCAGAACCAGCTCTAGACTATTTATAGCTCACATTATATATACACACTGCAGCTTCCAAAAGCATATTTTATCTTTTGGGAGGACAATACATTGCTGAAAGCAATAAAAGACAAAGTTTTGTTAAAGAAAAAAAATCTGCTCAAACCCTTAACCTGGAAAAGTGGTCCCACGTTGCCAATCAGATAATAAGCTTAATCCTTACATCACGCTTTATTTGTAGCTCACTGTGTAGTTAATGGTTGCAGCTTATCTAACTGGAGAAACGTGAAACCAGAGTTTAGAACAATAGGAACAAGGCTGTCACCAGCAGGCTGCCAATGAATCACGTCCCCGCAGTCAACTTCTCCCAGAAGGTCATTTGTAACAGAAATACATCTCTGGCAAAACGCTGCAAAGTGTTTCCCAGCTATACCTTTATAAAACATGGAGCAGATCAGTTACCAGAACAACTTCACCTGGTAGTATTTTTAAGTTCGGTTGATTGCAAGACTTAATAGTAAAAGTTACCAAGCGATCAGGCCTGCTTGCTTCTGTGTCTGGGATTCAGGGGTTGTTTTACCTTCAACCTAAATTCAAAATATCTAGAAAACAACCTTTTACAAACCTTAACACGAAAGTGATTTGCCATTCTCTGTCACATTAAAAGAAGAATTATTTTTAAACACTTTCTTCCGTACCATTCAATATTGAAACCTTGAAACCACCGAAAGACAGTGAGTGCTGTAAAAAGCATTTGCTAAGAAACAGAAAGCAGCACAACAACAGGTACTACCTGTGCCATAAATATAGAAGCTGGGTTTGCTCATACATAATTATTTTAAAGTAACTGCTCTGTCTGCAGTTTAAAGAGGAAAAAAATCTCTCCTGCTGTACTTGCAAAAGAGCTCCAGATTTTCTGCAAGAGGGAAAAGAAGAGATGATGGAAGGCGCTATTCTTTTAAGACGAATGTCACTGGCACAAAGAGCTGGCAGTTGGTGGCGTATTATTTATATGTGCTGTTGCTCGTGTTTTTTAACAGATAAGAAAGCAATATTGCATCTGCAATTCACGTGAGGAATGTGAGCGGCTCCACAGCGCCACTGGCTCCTCGGTCACATTTCTTATCATATCAGAAACATCTGTCATGGTGCAAGTGAATTCATTATAAAAGCACCTCAAATCTGCAGTTTCAGGATGAGACAGCAGTCTGCAAAGAAACCAGAAAAGCAGCCTCCCCCTATAAAAGCTGAGATGGTCTGTGCCATATTCACCAAGCACCGAGAGGGGTTAGGGGGAGAAAAAGAGAGAGAAACCTTGGAAATGTCATTATTATAAATTATCCCTTCTCTGGGAGCCAACCGTGTCTGAGAGTGGGTTTGTGGTTCACACGCAGAGCACGCAGACACGCTGCAAAATCACCATCACATCACAAGCCCTCCGCTCCTCTGGGCTGTGAACAGAGCCGACTGTAACCCTGGTCTTAGCGGTTCAGAGGACTCGACTTGAGAAAATGCCAATGGGCTGGGGAAGAAAGGATGCAGGGGGAGGCGGCCAGGGTGGGGGTCACCATCAGAAGCGTGTTTGGGGGAGCTCAACTCACAGAGATGGAAGTGAACCCATTTTAAGGGCAGATGACAGGAGTTTCCACCTTCCAGGGAAGGTAAGGTGCATCTTTAATCCACGCTGAGAAGAAAAACAGGACAGGTTGAGAACCACTCACACACCCATGTTCATCCCTGCTGTAAAGCTGCACCTGGTACAAATTTAGAATGTAAAGATTTGTAATACGGGCCACTCTTATCTCTGGTGTCATTCTCCAGGGCTGCATCTAATACCCCTATGAGTACAAGGACATCCGTGTGCTTCTCTTCAGCAGGGATGAAGTCAACTCAAGGTGATTTCAAAATCCCTCATGCCTACCAGAGCCCTAGAAACACCTCTGTAGCTCTGGAGGCAGGATCGAGTGTTCCATCTGTGCCCCACCGAGTGATTGCTTCCTGCTGCGCCTCCGGGCTTGCATCAAAAACACAAGAGCAAAACAACTGCGTCTTCTGCCCTTGCTGAGAAACCCCTCTGAACTTCAGCTGATGCACAGGGGAAGTAAACTAAGGACTGACCCTGGACTGGAGCATTATTTCTTCAGCCTAGGCATACAATGCTTTTCTGTCCCATTAGAGACCCTTGGGTGAGCCTGTAAGGCTGCAGTTGTGGATGAAATGTGAACCACCCTTGTTTTCCCCCCAAGGAGCACTAAAACTGGGCACACAGCTTAAGAAAAATAGAGGAAAACACCTATTTTAACTTTGCTACTAATCACAAAACATATATTCTTAAATATGCATACATCAGCAGAAACAGCAGGTAAGGGCTCCCATTCTAAAACAAACAAAAACGTGCACTTTGAGCCTTCCTATAAAATGGCAGTAAAAGCCCAACCCAATTATTATTTTCCTTGATTTTCAGCCAGACGAGGCACAAGACAAATAAGTCATCAAGGACAAATAAAAGGAGGTTCATTCATCGCATTCAGGGCTGGAATCTTTAATGGTCACCAAATGAACTAAGATAACTAAGTAACCATTGTAAATATTAATCTTTAAAGGAAAACAATACTCCCAACAACAGGAAGCCTGATAAGACATTGGATGTTGCCATCAGTGTTATGGAGTCTCTCTAATTTCCTTAGTTTTTTCTTATGCCTGTAGAGAGATCAGGAAGGGGAACATATGGTATCTCTCAAGGGAAGTAAATTAACATTATTAATAGCGAATGTGGGAGAGGTGAAACAGTCATTGTTCGTGGTGGTTGTTATTGTGTTTTTGTTGGGGTGGGGGGGAAGCCTGCTCGCTAGTGAGCTTAAGCACTCAAGCCAAATTCAAAATCTCGTATTTATAAACAGAGATCTGATAACAGCTGCCTAAGCATCCAGGATGCTTTGCCAGCGCACGCACGTCGAGCGGATCCAAAGGGACCGCGTCTCGGGGTTTGTCCCAGGAGGTCACTAACACAGAGAACTCACGGCATGGGCCCTGTTCCCAAGTCCCGTTCTTCTTTCCATTAGTTTAGTTTGAAGTAGGAGGAACAAGGAGAGGTAGAGACCTGCACTTCGGAGCAAAAACCAACCTCTGGCATCCACTGAGGCAGCTGCTCAAGTGGCCATTGAGGAGGTGGGTTCCAGCAGACAGTGGTCACTGACGTGGGACATCTACAACACAGGCGACACAGCGATGGCACCAGCGGGTCTCCGAGGGCTGCACAGCAGCGTGGTGTAAGCAGCAGAATTATTTTGATGGAAACAGTGATAACAGAAGTGCTATGTTAGGATGGATTGGGTTGGTGACCTGGAAGGATCTCTCAGAGCCCCAAGACCCCTTGCGATTTCCTTACACTAAGAGAAGAATTTACCTTTTTAGGCCTCTCTCCCAAATACAAGATGGTATTTATTTACTCCAAATAACACTGACATTTAGAGAAAATCCGTTCTAAGCTGTGGCTACTCAAAAGGGTGGGAGCCTTAGCCCAGCCTCAGCTGTGTTTGTCCCAGAGCATAAAACGCATTTCTCATCTCTTTGAGAAATCCTACACTTCCTACTTTCCTCCCAACATGAAAGCCCGAGGCAATCGCTACCTGGCCTGCCAGAGGTGGACTTCACGACACCTTTCATGCTAAGATAATTGGCAAAATAAATTCAACACATCTTAGTAAAAAAACGCAAGGATTTGATTAAAATTACCCCATGAGCTCAGTAGATATAAGAAAGTTTCAAGGAAATTGCTCAGTAAACTCTTTAGGAGGAAAAGAGTGGATTTTGGTACAACTAACTCGCTAGATCTTAGTAAAAATTGAGTAGTCTAATAGGAAAACCTCACGCTTCAGGACACATGGCGATGGCTTTACAGAGACAAAGAAATTCTCTCCGCCCTTGAAAGCTTCTACTTCAACTGCAAGTTGACAGCTGGATTTTGGCTTCTACGCCTGGAGAGGACAACTTTAATATCTTCATACAGACTTCGGTTAAACTTAGACAAGTGCAAATGCTCTGTAAGGAAACCATTTCCCTACCACGCAACTCTAGTTGAAGAGAGAACTCAGTAAACTCCGATTTTGTCTCTCAAAGCTGGTCTGCAATACCTCTTCCTGGGTGTTGATGGGACATTTTGTTTCTTAAGAAACTCATCACGTTGACCAAAAAGTTCATGAAAGGCTGACAGAGCTGTGCATTGTCTTTTGGCGCTGTGGAGTTACATGACAAGGATAAATTGTTCTCTGTGCTGAAGCCCGGGTGGTTTATAATGTCGTGAAGTTTTCCGCACTGCCAATTTTTAGGGCTCTTTAGTATTTCAAGTTATGTAAACTTATAATAAAACCGTTCCTCCTTGGCTCTAAAGAATGGGACTTTCTGCTCTGTAAGGACAGGGTTGGATTCCAGACAGGAAAGGAAGGATGCTTTCATGGTAGCTTAGGAGAGGACGTTTCCAAAACATCTATAGCAATATGAGAAAACAGATGTTTAGCCAGGACAGTTCTTCAATCAGGTGAGATAGTACCCCAGAGAAATAAATGCCCCCAGCCAGATTCTTTAGTGACTGAAATACCTTCCGAGAAAGGTAAAACAAATCTGGATATCTTCATAATCTTAACTATCAATACAATGATATGCCCCCTGATGATGACAACTCGTTACACTGTGGTCACACATTCACTTCTTGTTGCCTGTCCCCACCTTCCACCCATGTTGGGCACCAAGCGTGGTTGTTCGGTGGTGGCAGATGAAAACAGTTCTACTTTAAAAACACCACATCTTCAAAAAGAAAAGCAGGTTACCATGCGCTTCCAGGGAATTACACCACCAGGTCCAAAAGTTCGGTAAGGCCCTGTCTTCCCCTGACATTGGTGATGTCTTGAGGGTGCGAGTCTGTGGCATACGGAGAACGTGAGCAGCACCGCGCCAGGCCAAGGACACACACACCTGGTTAACCCCTGCACAAAGCTATTTACTCACTTCTGACCCATATTCTATCCTTAATCATGTAATTAATCACACTTTGTGAGAGCTTCACAGCAGGAGTCAGTTATCTGGGGGTGGCTGTGATTACTCAGTTGTAACTTGGACTCTCCACATGAACAAGGGAGGGTGGGGAAATCCAGCACCCCCTCCCTTCCCACCCCTATTTTCCCCCTTGGACCTTGGGCTGGGGTGCAGGAAATGTCCCTTGTCCCCTGTGGCACATGAGAGCAAAGGGCAGACTTAGCATCTGCCCTGCTCCTGACTGCAGCAACAGCACCCGGAGCAAGACATCAGGTGACGGTAACGGGTTATTTGTGGTAAAGCTCAGCAACTTGATTACTAATCCCTGGAAACCAGAGGGAAGGCGAGGAAGGATTCTGACCCCGCGACGTGTCCCGGCGGGCACGGGCGCACACTGCCGCCCAGGGCCGCCCCAGGGAAGCGTCTGCAGGGCTCGCCTGAACCGCCGCAGGACAATTTATAGGACAAATATTGAGGATAATTAAGGATAATCTCTGCTTTAGGCGTCTTACAAAGAAGGTCAGGTACTCTCTTTCCTTGCCTAACTTCATCACATCTGCCATTAATAGCAGGTACTTGTTTCTCAGAAGGAATAATAAAACCCCCTATCTAAATGCAGGAAACCTTTAGGATCTAATATCCTCAAAACTCAGACAAGATCATTGCAGTGAGTTCTGTCTCTAAAAAGCCATAATAGTGAATTGCATTACCAACACCAATCCCCTGCTGGTAAACATTTTCCTGTATGTGCCCATGCTAGCAAACACAGAGAGGTGCTATCATATTTGCATCCTGAGCTCAGACAAAAGCATCCTTCTTTCAAATAACTTGGCAGGTCAGGGTGGATTAGATAGTCACATGAAAGCAAAGGAGGAATCTGCCCCAGCAACTTCTGCTGCTTTTTTTTTTGTGGTCTGCTGATTTCATAATATTTGGTCATAAGATGTTGTTTTCAATATTCACTTATTATCGTGACGGGCTTCTTCCTAAATAGCCTTCGGGTAACCAACATTTGCATTGCTAGCAAAGTGGAGAAGCTGGGACTAACTAATTTCTGCTTTTTAAAGTCCCCACTGGTCCCCACCCAAGGGGACTGGAGGGACATGCATTGCATGATCTCTTCTGCCTATGGATGCGACAGCTGACACAGGAGGAGGTCGGCTAAAACACCATGTTCCAGCCTCTGTTTCACAATCCCTGTGCACCTAAAAGCCCAATTTCCAAGAAATCAGAGCAACAACAGTTCCCATCTCTGTGAAGAAACCTTGGAAACATGTGTCCTGTGCCATCAGGGGCAGGATGCTGAAGGTGACGGACCAGCAGCGCCCAGCTGGCCTGTGGTCAAGCCAAGCCCGTGCTCAGGCAAGTTCAGCGATTTCTATAGAAAGGTTGATTCGAAATACAGGAAAAACATGTGGCAACACAGACACTGAGATCACTGTTACGGTCAAGCCATTTGTAGCACTCCTGGCCTAGCAATTCCTTTTATTGTGCTTTCACGTGTCTGTCTCTCCTTTTACACTTGGGCACATTGCTGCAGTACTTGAGCCGCCTCAGCAACATTTTTATCATATCAGCCTAACTATATTTTAATTAAGCTTATGGGATTGAGAGCAGAATTTGATCCTCAAGGCTGCATACAGAAATTGAGCTTTTACAAAGCTCACATAATGATTAAAACAGGAACTGAAAGAGGCCTTTCCATGCTGTCCAGGTAACTCTGTTGTTCTACATACTCCATAACATTAAACAAATGCGTGTTATTTTATCTCGGTACTGCTCTGTGCTTTCACGATCCTTTGAAGGCTCAAAGATAAACAAGAGTCCCCTGAAATGACCTGTCTACACTAGACGAAAGAACAGCCAAGAGAAAAACGCTTGCAGCAGTAAACCAGTCTAACTGTCCATGGCTGCAAGAAACCTCTCCCTAAAGCAGGTTTGCCCTCGCTTATCCACCTCGCAAGACGCCAGCTCATACAGAGTAGCCCTAGTTCCCTTATTGTATGTTTTCATTAAGCACCAGATAGCTTTAGAAATAAATGTACCAATATAAGAACCTAAAGTGTAAGCTCACCATTGCACTAGGTACAACAGCAAGGCCATCACACACAAATCAGAGAGAACTGCCACTATTTTTGATAACACAAACCGTCTCTCTTGTTTCTGTTGTTGTACATAAGCCAGGCAGCGTTCTCCCGCTCCAGCCCAGCTCATCTTGTCGCCCAAGACTGAGTTCTGCAGCGAGGTAGACGGTGAGTTCACAAGAGTGCTCATCGCAATGAACAGCATCTCACAAGTAAGGCCCCAGGAGCAAAGCTGACTTGCTGCATACTGGTTTCCAGGTCTGCAGTCTCTGTTTCGGTGAATGGTGGGGCTACCCCGAGATGACGGATCACAAAATGCCAGCCAAGAGCTCCAACCAAAGCCTCCCCAGCATCACAAGTCTCCACAATTCATCTTGTATTTTGCTGGCTCTCAACAGAGCGCAATGACAGGGCAGGGGGCTGGCACTATTTGAAACTCTAGGACGCCAATCTGAAGCTTGCCAGATTTACACTACAGCTTTGAAATTCAACTTGATGAGCACTGAGTCTTCACACCCACAGTTTCGCATGGAATAGACACTTGTGTTCCACAGGCCGCTGCGCCAGACCTACCATTCTGTACCTCCCACGGACCAACTACGTGACCACAACTTAAACCTGCGAGCAAAGAGGCAGAGAAAGACGAGCTCTGACATCCTGGGCCCCGCTCAAGAGCCCAGTTCAGCTCTGTTTACAATGAATTCTGTATTCAGGCATAAAAGGTACTCAAAGCTGAAGAGCAAAAGAGTAGGGCTCATTTACTTCCAAACAACAGCACCACTCAAGGGCTTCTGACTTGCAATTAGCCCAATTGTTGGTCTAGTAATAGTTATAGATCCCCCAGTACATATGCAGACCTTTCAACTCCTAGATCTTGAAAGAATGACTTCTAAAAAGATAGATACCATTGTATTACTTTACAGATTGGAAAATACGGGCTTGAGAAAAAGATCAGAGAACTTGTCCTGAATCCCATGGTAGTAGAGCCTGGAATCACATCTCCAGCTCCCTGTCCTCTAATGCCCAGCTGTCCACATAATTTTCAGTTTGACTCTGCTGAAAACTTCCATTTTGACAAGAATCTAAACACTTTCTATCACTTTTGGCTTATAAAATATGAGATCGCAGTAGAAAGATGTAAAACTGTGAGCAAGACATCCAAGCTTGAAAGTTTTCTCAAAGCAAAATGGAAATGTTTTAGTCTGAATCTGCAAAGATAGGGTGGCCTTATGCTATCAGGAAGAAGAAAGTAATTTGCATTCAGCATAAGAATCCATTCAGCTTGCTGATGGATCCATCCACTCTGATTTCTGTTCTTCGCCCCTTACCCATAATGAACCAGATTAGGTACTTTGTGCTGCACCTCTTCCTTACTGGGCACTAGAGATAGCAAATAACCCAACGCCAATGACACAGCACACTCGTACAAATAAGTGACTGAGCCTGCAGAAACCACGTGCACCTGCTTGGAAGCACTGCTGAAAAACTTGGTTTCTACCATGTTTCATGGCTGTCATTTTTAAAGATCTGCTAAGAGCTGAACACCAAGTGAGAATCAATGCAGAACGAGCGCTGACTGTGTTTTCCATAGTCCTTTCAAAATATCAGCCTACAATTAATTTAAAATACCAGCCAAGAAGAATAGTTCAATTTGTAATACAATAATGTTGTTATATTAATTAATAACAACTTCATATCACTAATCCCAGACTGACAGGGACAGTGCAGTACAGTGCATCGGGTGCAATACAGCCATACAGCAGAAATGTGTTTGTACTATAGGTGCCTTTTGCACTTTGAATCCTCCCTCAGCACCATCATATTTGAAATTTTGGGTCAGAGCCCTGCTTATTCACCCACAATGAGAAAGTCAGACTCATCTGTTATTCTATGCTGAGCCCAGCTTAACTTCATTAACTATCAGAACAAGGTCATGCTCTGTTAAGTTTGTACTTTCACATCCCTCAGCAGTGCTGAATCATCGTAGGTGTCAATGCACTGACATTTATGGTCTTCTACTACCGCTCCTTTGTTTATGTTCGAAGTTCATTCATTGCCTTCTTCCATTAGGGCTCTAACACATTCTCTGTACCTCCTGCTGCCTTCTTACTCGAACCATCAAAAGTTTGTCTGACACCGAAGAAGAGGCAGTTTCCATGGAAACCATGAAGAACAGGCTAAGTTAACGAGGCATAAAATGAAGACGGTGTCCTCAAGCTCACCCATTTTGAAAATCTAGGTCAGCACTGTTTGCTTAAAACATTCCTTTCTTCTCAAACCATGTTCACTTGACTGTTAAGGATGTAATAAAAGAGAGGCTTCAGCACACCCCAAACTTAACATGTTTAATATAATACCATGTGAATAAATCATTCTTACAACTTCTCCCAGGCTGTTTTTTCCTGTTCAGTTTCCCTGGATAACCAATGAGCCTTTAGTTTTATCATCCAGTTACTTATCTTCAAACATTCTACCCTGGCCATCATAATCTGACTTTCAGGTTGTGTTTGAGTAACCTGCTGCGATCTCATCGAGGGCAGGGGGCATTATTTATATCACCATTATAATCTCATGTAGAGGATCTACAGGAATGAAAGGACTCTGCACATGAAAGTCAAATTCCATCTCAACGTGAACAACATGCAGAGAGAAGCCAAGGAATGAAACCAATGCTGAAATTCTGAAACTGAGTTTACTTAGAGTTTACTCAGCCACCAACTATGAGCAGCAGCAAATGCTGATCTGTTGAAGTGTAACGGACCATGATGCAGTAAATGAATTAATTGCATTCTGTGAGTTTCCTTAGTGAGAATCACAGCTCCTCTCAGGAGGAGAAACATCCATATCGCGTCTTAGTGCTAAAATATGCTCTCAAGTACGTAAGGTTATGGAAGGCTGCCTCAAAACAAGTGCTGTGGAGGGAAATAACACTGATGATTTGCTAGTTGTTTCCTCTGCTAATTGAAAGCAGATGTAATTAGTTGCAGACAAGTACCTTTTGAGATGCAACTCTTTCAAAGATACTCAAGTTTTCAGGCATGTCTCAATCTAATCTCCACTACCCATAATTTCTGAGGCCTCTGGCGCTTTGGAGAGCTGATTGATGGCCTGAACCCATTAAAAGGTAAGATCTCATATAATGAAGAGCTTTGCTGCTTCTGTCCACAGTTGATGGTGACAGGATCTCAGCTGCTAATGACAAGCAAGACACAAAGGTTAAGAAAATACCTATAACCTTCTGACTTCCTGAAAAAGCAAGGTGCACGTGATGCCAGCTTACAAAAACAATCTGCTGGTCTAGGAAAAACCCACTGCAATCCCTGCTACATTCCTTGTGTTATTAAATATCAAATCTGAAGTAAACCAAGCGTTTTTTCTGGCCAGTGCCCTTTTCCCTGCCTAAACCCCTACACAATGTGCTGGTTTAGGAGCGGCGTATAAACAGGACAGTTTGAACAACTTATCTGAAGCAGAACAGCAGTCCCCCCCACAAAAAACCACTTCGGCATAATCCAATTAGACTAATTAAAATAATTATTTCCAATTAGCTTGTTACTGAACTGCTTGCTTGGCACATCTAGAATCAGCACATACAAAGGTCAGGTGCAGTCTCTCCAAAATCTAGGGAGTACCAAAAAAACCAAAATGGAGCGTTGCAGGATACAAGTCTCTATATGTTGGTGGTGGTTTGGTTTTGCTTGATTATGTAAGTTAATAACAGGCAGGTGCAGAGTCTCTGACTTGTTTCATCTTGTCTGCACACATCACACTTTCCCCTTCAGCTCTTACCCAGCTTCAAACTGAATGGCGAGCCTGGGAGGTTTTCTTCGACAGTAAGCTTGGAAATGAGATGTGCTGAAGCCTCTCTGCAAGCAGGTACTTCGTGGTACTGATTCTAGAATAAGAATTGTAAGGCAGACATCTTGCCCTCTAAAATTGCAGTTGAAGTGTCTGCTACTCGTGCTTACATCTTTTGCAGAATCTCTGGAGGAAAATGGAATCCATTTTACAGAAGAGACAAATAGAGACACAACTCACTCCATACTGCCAGCGTAGCTTTATCTCCCTCACTTTGCAGTTTTCTCGCACGCGTGCCTGCTGCCAGGTCCTTCTCTCAACACAGCCACAGAGTGAAAAATCCACAGCACAGAAAGCGGTCGCTCCTCAGTCATTCCCACCAGACAACCAAACAAAACAGCCCAATTTAGTTTTTTCCTTCTATCAGCACTGTAGACCTTTGATAATACCTTGACTAATGGTTCTAACTGGCTCCCTCAGCAAGCCCCCAGGTCTTCCAAAAGGCCCTCATTCCTTCCTCCACCTCCACAACAACAAACCGTCCCCTTTGCCGACCCAGGACTACGGGATTCCTGCCCCACTGGCTGCATTTGGGCAAAGCAGGTGTAAACAAAATTGAGTTTTGGAGTTCCCAAAACAACAGTGACTTTGGCGTAGCAGCTGCTGCTGTAAAGGAAACCGGCGGCTACTAAATCTGGGGCATCGGGATTTTTCTCACGTGATCTCACATTTTCACTCACCACTCTCATCTATATCAGAAGGACAAGGCCACACTGTGTGTATTATTAATATTTCCCTGTGCTTTGGATTTTTATATTCTACCTATATGTGAGTCTTTATGCTGCACTTTTGAGATGACCTCGTGTGCCTCCTGATGAACACAGCAAGTGTTATCAGTCAGGGGCTGTGTCTTCATTCACATAATATATGTCCAAACTTCCAGATGAAAACCAGATCAGCTTGTATTAGCTACTGCTTTAACTCTTGGGTGAAGCTAAAGAAGTTCAAAACATAACACAGCAAAACAAACTAACACAGTCATCAGTCAGCTTTCCGATGATGATGATGGGGAGAAAAAAACTGGCCCGCTCAGTAGATCAATAGATGTATTGATCTATCCCGGGAGAACATAAATAATGGAACATGGGCCAAGCACACGTGGATAGATGGCACAGAGTAATCCATCTCTGAATGGCACCTGCTGGTTTGCTGAACATACAAAATATGCCCTTGCAATCTATTGATTGCCATGGAATTTGATCTAAACACCGATCTCTTACCACCGGCAGCAGTCTGGCCAGGGCCCCAAAGACCAAAATGATGACACATCCCAGCCAAGACTCTTTCAGGTTCCATCTCTTTGGTCATTCTCATTCAGAGGGGATTCAGTGCATTAATTTATGTTGGTCCAGAACCTCTGGGTTCTCTCTAATTGAGGCTTATGCTTTGATAACAAACTGCATTCTGTCATTCAGATGTCCTACTTCCATCCCAGGAATGCAGCTAGATTAGAGTTTGAGTTTGAGTTATCCCAGGGAGATTGTGGGATGCTAATCTGTGCTTGTGTTACGTCTTGGCTGGGCTCCTCACACGTTTTGCCGACAGCTTTAACAGGCAGGGCCATGAATTTATTGCAGCTTAATTCAAATTCATCTGCAAAAGATGCCACCTGAGACTAAACATTCATGTATCATTTTGCTTGGCTTTAGATCCCATCAACGCTCTCCCCGGGAAAGAAGTGTATTGATATTAACAATTTCTCTGTTAATGTTCATTGCCGTTCATTTGCCTGATCCTCTGCAGAGACACACGTTGCTCTGGGCTCATCCTTCCACTTGGCTCCTGGTGGACCCATTATGGCTCTGAATGAGAGCAGGGAGCATACTAATTAAATTCAGATAGCGAATCTAAGTCAGGAAGTGCTGCAAACACCCGGGAGGGCAGGGAAAACACAACTCAAAGGGAGTTTGCAAACCTAGGGAGTAAATGGAAAAACCTGTGAGGTCTGGGAGAATGCAAACAGAAATGTTTGGGAAAAAGGGATATAACGGGAAAGATACTTGCACAGCAGAATCACTGCAAAATGTTAATGTTAAATGGACTGTAGAAAGTAAATCAGCTCAAAGCTTGGACTATGGCATTAATGAAAACAACACATGGCTAAAGAAACTGCGACTTTCCTTGAGCAGGGGCAGGATGCATCTCTATGTTTAATTTAATCCCAGGATGCTAAGGGCTACAAATACAATGAAAAATAGCCAGAGGGTGAGAGGAAAACCAAAAGTGATTGGGAAGGATAAAGGACTAAATGTGAGTGGCACAGCCAGATGGATGGGGGAGGAGGAGAAGGGCTGGCAAGAGCTCGCTAAGAAAACTACCATGAAAATAGGAATCTGCAAAAGCTCAGAGGGCTCAGCTGAGAATGAAAAAAGAAGTCAAGCTTTTAAAAAAAGGAAGGTCTGAAGTTACTATTAAGAAAATGGTGAAATCTAGAAATCTGTTGGCCTGAAATATATTCCCCAGGGAAGTAAAACTGATGTCTAATATAAGCCAGGAATGGGCTAAAGGGCAATAAAAACTGAACACACACACACACACACACACACACACACACACACACACACACACACACACACACCCCTAATTACTGTATTTTTGTGCATAAAATTGTTGACTTTTAAAGCACCAAGGGGCAAATCCTGAGCTGAACTAGACCACTACAGCTTAACAAAGCCTGTGCTGGTTTACAGCAGCCAAGGTCTGGCCTACCTATCCTAGTCCATAACCTGAGTTACCAGCTGCGATTCACCACGCTGCCTCCGCCCACCAGAGTCTCCTTGCCCTTTATATTTATTACCCAATACATGTTTTGGGAATACAGGGTTGGAAGAACCTTCTGGATTGTCCAGTCCTGTGTTTTGTTATTACAGTGAGTGATTCCCACTCCTGCTGCCAAACTATAAAATGACCCTGGTTGCTTGCTCCCACTGTTCTTTGTAAAAAGGACCCCTCTAACCCTCATATCAGAAGGTTAAACAACCTAACTTTATGCCTAAAATGACTAAATCTGGTTTACAAGCTGTCTCTTTGCTGACATAATTCTCCTTCTACTCTGGCATTCACCTCTCCATAACGAAAAAGGGGTAAATGCCTCTTCTAATTACAGCTGATAAATTGGAAGGAAAACTGAATTATGCCAGAGAACTAAAGACATTACTATATAGCTTCTTCATGATCATTTCCATAGGTGGTGCTTCGAACCAGACAATTCATGCAGCCCCAGGATGGCCATGATTGCTGGGACCAGTCATGACAACGTTTTCTTTATTTCTTTTCAGCAAATCAACAGTGTTGAGTGGCTGGAGATACCAGATTGAAACCCTGATGAAGTCAGCATCAGTGATTTTGCTGCACATGCCCCCAAATCCCTCCCCAGTCTGAGCCAAGAGCCGTTGTCTCTCCCTGTTCCAGCCTTCCCGCATCATTTCTGAAGGCAAAAATGAACCACCTTCCCCCAGGCCCGAACACCATCCTCCACGTTCAGTGGTGCCCAAGTTGCCCTGGGCCATCGCCAACAGGTTTTTCACAGGGTTAATGATTTTGAGAAGCTCTGAAAAGCATTAACATAGAGAGAGAAATACAGCACTAAGTTCATAGCAGTGGGAGCCAAAGCCTCATGAGACCGGCCTGACCGCAGCTGTCCCAGGAAAATTGAGTTTACCCACCCCAGAGAAGGGGAAAAAACAAAACAAAGACCCCAAACTAACAAATCAGACCCCAGATTATGAAAGGTAAATTTAATTAGAAGAAACATTTTACTTTATATGCAAAGAATTGCATGGACCAGGAAAAACTTTACCTGGCAGGGCAGAAGTTGCCTGCAGTTAAACGAGAGCAAATTCACCCTTTGACACTACACCCTACAATAGAAGAGGAAATAAAAGGGGCTATCGGCAACGATTTTCCCTGCCAGACCCAGTTTCAATGAGATTATCAAACCAGGTATTTCACAAGAATCCAACAGATTTATGGGGAATAATAACAACAGATCGATTGATACATCTGGAAAAACAAACAAGCTTTCCAAGGAGCCCTTTGACTCTGAAGCAGAAGCCACTGACTTAACGCTAAACAGAGGCTGAGGAAGCCACTCCGAGCTTATATTTATGCTCAGAAATTCACATTTTTGAAAAGCCCAAATTAATTTTGTCCTGTAGGGCAACTTTCTGCTTATTCCAAGGCCTACGCAGCATCACACACAGGTTTCCCCTTCTCTTCTAAAAGGGAAAACCACTATGAATAACGGAGTTCAGGCTTTGCTGTTCCTGTCTGACAGCTGAGGACGGGAGAAGCCAAACAGGAGATGGTTGCCGTGTTATGAGACGTAGATCAGAGAGGAAAACCAGCATCCTTCACCGGGTCATGCAAGTTAAATAGGAAGGAACTGGCCTGTGACACTTAATACGCCGCATGTCTGCAAACGTCTTGCAAATATTAACTAATCCTCACAAACCCCTTGTGAGATAGGTTAATATAAACCATTTATATGGATGCAAGCAAACAGTGAGAGTGTCCAGAGCCTGCGTGCTTTGGTTGGGATTCAGGAATTGAAGGAGCTCAGTCAAACACATCTTATAAAGCTTTCCTGCCCTCCTGCCTTCAGGGGCAGCATTAAAAATCACCAATATCATGTCAAAGGTTCAGCCTTTGTCAGACAAGCTGGGACCTCAAATTTAATGGGAATCTGTGCTGGGATTACGGGAGGAGCTCAGTTTTAAAGGATTAGGATGAGAAGCTAAGAGAAAAAACTGGCCGCTTCAGCTCAGCTTGGGGAATGTTGGGGTTGGTCCAGGTGTGACTCAGTAAACTCTGGGTGTGTGGCATCCACTTTCACACGGGCACCAAAGAAATTGGCCTTCCAGAGAATTCCCAGCACCAGGCCTGCCAGGCTGAGAGGCATTTTCCCACGAAAGGCATGCCCTCCTTGCCTGCCTAATCCAGAAACTTAATCCAGCGCTTCAATAACTAAATTTACACCCTTATGCTCTCTCCTCAGCTTTATTTAATTTCCCTGATTACCAAGGAATTCATTCCACTTCTTATTTAAGCTGGTCAGCACAGAAAACTGGCTTTTTTTCTCCATTTTTGATAGAAAAGGCTTTCATTGGCAATACGAACATGACCAGATTTATATTGTTTTCCTGCTTAAGCCACGAGGCTGAGGGAAAGAGGCAAGAGAAGAAGTTTAGCCTCCCACCCTATGAAATCCTCTTGTGGCAGGAGATCAGCACCGCAGAACCAAGGGACTCACCCAGCTGCGATAAAACCAAACAGCTGATCCACACTTGACTTTTAGCTGACAATTCAAAGACTTCACAGGAAGTCACCTTAGCAAGGGAAACGATTGCTCAAAGCAAGGGAGGCATATCTAGCAATTGGATATGGGGATGGGATCCAGGATTCCCAGGGTTTTTTTCCCCATCCTTGATGCTGACCTCGCACATAACTGCAGGCCAGCAATCATTCAACATCTTTTCCCTATTTTATTCTTTTTTATAGGGCGTTCTAGTACTTCAATGCAGGGCTTCGCAAAGGATGTGTTCCTACAATTCATTATGTGGGGTGCAACGAAGCCGTTTGCTGAATAGTGACCAAATTGCTCCATGCCTTGGGTTGTCCACCGACATAAAGAGAACATTCGCGTGCTTTGAGATCTCTGATGGAAAGAGAGATGCAAACACAAAAGTGCTGCTCTGCTATTGAGAGGAAGAGACAGGTTAAATTCCACCCTTTGGTTCCACACTCCATTGGGATTGGCATGAAAACACAAAGATGACAGCTTGGGCCCCATTCTATTAAGATTTAAATTTAGCAAGGAGCTGGAAAATCACTGGGAGCCTTATGTCTAACCTCAGCCTCAGTTAGAAGCAAATATGCATAATTCTAGTCCCATAGCTAAACTTGAGCGAATTATCAAGTGCCAGGTCAACAACAGAACCGTCCAGTGCAAACCCTATCTGCCCTGGATGAACGGATCTGTGTACAATATCCTTTGTTACTTAAACAAAACACAATCAGTGTTGCTAAGAAGTTAATATTGTTTAAGATTCACTGGCTGACACACCGAACACTCTCCTGAGTTCCCCCAAACACATTCCTTTTCTATTTTCTTAGTTTCTTCCCTTCCACCCCCCTTTTTTTCCTCTTTCCTTCTGACTTGGCTAAGGTTGATGTTTTCTTTAGGTGAACTCGCTTGCAAGGTGATATGAACTTTGAGGGTTGCAAACATTTCAGCTGATACAGTGAAGGGTAAATACCTATTCAGATCAGAGCAAACAATTAATTTGAAGAGCAGAACACGACTAAAGTAAATCCCCAGGCATCAAACAAGAGCCTATTTGCTCTATCTCCTACCAGCTCCTCTTTTTCCTATTTCCTTAAACTGCTTGTAGCCTTTAAAACCTGTGTTGCCAGTGCCCAAAATTAACTCACCCAAACAGTAAGTTACCGTGGAATAAAACCAACCATAGCGTTCTAAGTGAATAAACACCCTGCAATGCTTTTCTGTGTTTTTAATTTGATCATCTTCGCTAGTGCTGGGACAACACACGACACAAATATCCACACAGAGATGGAAATAAAAATAAACACTATTACCAGAGCAACATCAGTCAAGGTGGCAGATGTAACCCTGGCAGAAGGATGTCCCTGTGTCACAGGGGCCAAGCGCTGCTCGTGCCCATCTGGTGACGCCAAAGCTGCACTCGGCATTGAGCTGCTCAAACCATCCCTTCCTCTCCCTACAATCCCAATCCTACAGCATTATAAGGCTCTACCATTAAACACACACCTCTGCCAGGATGATTTCACCTGCCCTGGAGGCATCTGCCAACAGAACTCTGCCCACCCGAGAGGAGCCCACGTCACATCTCTGGCTGGTGTGGCGCCCACCAGCAGAAATCCAGAGAGAAGCTGTGATCACCCGCAGGATCCCCGGCCGCAGGTCTCTCACGGAAAGCTCTGCAGGGTAAATCAGGTCACGGCAAAATCCGTGTCACCATAACTTGGCATCCCAAGGCTGCCGCCCACGGCACAGGCAGCACAGATACGCTGAAGGTGTGCAGGTGACACATACCTACAACACCCAAGAACATCCTTCTGCTTTCACAAAGACAGCATTGGCGAGAGTCACTTTTCACGGTGTGTGCTTTCTTATCGGAGGTAAGCATCTCGAATATTTGGCTTTCACCGGCTACCATTTTTTCTAGCCTAGGGATTGATGAAGAAAATTTTTGACAATCTGAAAAATGAAATCTTTCATTTTACATGCAAGACAGGTAAAGAATTGGAGGCAGCAGTGGAGGCTGCATGATCTGGGGATCACTCAGAGTCCACGACAGACCCTTAAGGGGTTTGATCCCAAGAGGCTGGCAGCGAGAAACCCCTGAAGCCATGGGCAGTCCTTCTAACCACACAGCAACCTCCTCTTCAGCCAGCGCAAGGGGACCCACATCCAATTAAAAACTGTGGCCTATGCAGAAATTCACTCTGAATTTCTGTTGGCATCAAGGAGGCCTCATTATGAGGATAACGTTCAGACCTAAATGTATAACATGGCCAAGCGGTGAGGAGTAAAGCGGGCTGTCTCTCCACTCTAAATGCATTTGACACCATTTGCTTACTCTTCAAAGCAGAAGCAACAGTCAAAATTAAAATATGATCGCCAAATATGTTGACTGAGTTTGTCTTGCAAAGGAACTTTAAAGTCTGGCTGTTTGGGGGCTCCTGAAACGGCATTCCCAGAGATTTACAAAAAACTGCAATAAAATACACAGTGAAGATGCCTTGTTGCCCCATACTGGGCAGAACCAGAATCTTTCATTGCATGTCATCAACCACTGCAAGAAAAAAGCTCACGGTGACTCATTCAAGCTGAGGAGGTCGGGATCTGCGGCTTCAGAGCACGAGGATTTCATCTGCTGCACAGCCCTGTCCCCTGTGAAATCCCACAGGGCTGTGATGCACAGCACAGAGCAATGGTGACGCTCCCACATGATCCTGATTTTTTTCCTAAGCGTATCAACACTGAGAAAGTCTCAATTCAAGTGTGAATTTAAAGCCTAGATGGAAGAACGTGGTCCTTTACAGATCAAGGAGGATCAGTTAACAAAATCGGACTAAATGAAACACTGAGTGGAATGGTTCCAAGCCCAAGATAAGTGATGCCAAGATCAAAAAGAGTATCTCAAATGCCTCCCTGCCCCTCCACAGTTAGATACAAATCACAGAGCAGAACATAACTGAAGAGATGCAAAGCATCCATCGAAATAAAATGAAAAAATCTAAATTACAGAAGGACTATTCCCTCCTGCCTTCAAAACATTTCATAATCTGCATTCCTGATGCATTGGGATATCCTTTTCCAACGCTGCAGAGCACTCACATGCTCTGGAACCAGAAACCAAGATAAACCTCCCAGGACCTAAGGACTGTGACAAACCTCCCACTTGCTGATCCAAGACATCACTCTTCTAACAGCTTTCACAGCCATAAACGCAGAAGATTTTAGAGACACCCATTCCATGCACACATCTAAACGGTTACAACCACAGGACGCTCGATGGCACAGACGACCCACCCCTGCGAGAAGCACCAAGGGAGAGCGGGTGACACTCGTGTCACATCACTGCCAGGCACAGTCGGTGCTTGGGGCAGGGGAATGGCCAAGCAGGACCAGTGGGGAGGTTTCCAGCTCCTGGTCCACGGGGGGTATGTACTTCCATGACCCCATCCCAAATCCAGACTGGGAATTTCCCAATGCGCTCGCCCACCTCTGCTCTGTGTGCAGGTTCATCTGCCAAGGACCCTTCCAGACACATCTACTCAACATCTACTATAAGTCACCCCTTTCCTCCACCTCAGCTTATACAAGCTACTACCTACCGACTACTTCAGATTCTACATAGCAACGTGATGGGGAAAACTGAAAAGATGAGTTTGGGGATGGTTTCCCTCCCTCCCCTCTTTGTTTGGTTTTCTGGAACTATTTCATCCCAAACATTTGTAAATAGTGCCTGGAGTTACATTCCAAGTTTCAGCAGTACACACTAAACTAGCTAATATATATATAGAAGGATCCCTGTTCTTCCAGGGTATCCAGGCGACCTCACAACACAAAGTTACAGCACGGCTATTTGTTCAAAAAGTGTTTTCACAGTGATTTCCTCTTCCCCCCTTGACTTTTTCCACGAGGCACTAACTCATATTTATCATCTGGAGATTCTGTTCCCTTTTTCCTTTTTAAAACCTTTATAGCAGCTCCTTTTAAGAGCAAAGCGCAGACATCCAGCTTATAATAAAGGTTGATTTAGTTTACGAAGAATAAAAGAAAGAGCAAAATTTGCACAAGAGCAACTGTTCCTTTGATGCATCGGGCACCTTCATTTTGCTCGGCAATGTTGACATTTTATGTTTCTTATTTGAAAACCCCTTTAGAATATTTTTCTACTACATGGCTCAAAATCTCAAATTTTCCTTCCTGTTCTGTTTAGAAACCATTTTTTCCCACTATTAAAGCTTTCTGCCGGGCTAAAGAAGTCTCTTTGCTGACCGTTCCCTGCTTGCAGTGCCATTCTTTTCCCATTAAATGCTCTACAGTACATAGCAGAAATGTTCTTAACTGAATAGTAGTCAATTAAATGCTGCTCATTTAAAAAAATATGGAAGTATTAATTGCTTTCAGCTTTGGGGCTGATGGTATAGGGAGAAATAAGGAAAAAGCTCTGAAGATGCAGTGACCTGCTTTAGCAATAGCATTTTCATGCCATTTTGTGCAAAGCAGCCTTAGTGTTTCCCAGCTTCGTGTGTTCACCGAGCTAAGCAGCGAGTGACACCAATATTATGAAATCAACTCTCACTTCCTCTGCAGAAGCACAACCCACTTCCTAAATGATAGTTTTTGCCTTTACTGAATCTGCAGGGGTCACATAGATGAATTGGGAAAGCCAGCCTGACACGAGGAAGAGTTGGGAATGAATTTGCCACGTTTATTAAGCACGGAGTAGTTTGCATATTCAGGTGTCCAGAACAAACCCCCAGGCAAATCAACTTCCAGCAAAAGCATCTTTTTCAGAGCACTTTGTTCCTCAGTTACCAAAAAGGAAGCAATGGGCAGATGCTGATTTAGTAAATACGTGTTGGGCAAGTTGCTTTTCCTGAAGTTGTTTATGCTGAGAGCGAAATTTGAGAAGCTGAGGTCAGCAAAGAAATAGAGTTTATGGTCTGGCCTTAGAGTTGCTGTATAACTTGTCTTCCATGTCCTGGTGTTCAGAGTAAAGTACCTTCACAGTCACAGCATTTTCCCTCACCTCGGTACTAAATCTCAGCTTGTTCTCCAACAGGTGGGGATCTTAGATACTTCAACTTCTACTACTCCTGCATTTATACAGTCCTAAAATTATATTCAGCCCTTTGAAGGAAACCGTGAGGCTGAAAGTGAGTTTGACAGCCTGTCTTAGATGATCGCTTCAACCTATTGTGGGATATCCAAGAAAAAAGGCAGCAGGGAAGGTCCACTACAAAATTCTTCACATTTTGAAGAATTCCGTAAGTATTGCGGCTTCACTAAATAATATGGTGGATTCCACTAAGATTGATGGGACTGGTGAAACAAAACTGTTAATCAGGGCTTTTCATTTGTCAGCAGTACCTCATAAAAATTAACCCCTAGGCCTTTGATGCTACATCATCCAGTTCCAACAGCGAGACAATGAGAACATCACTCATTTAAGTTCAGTTGTGAAGTACCAGGCAAATAAAACAGTGGTACATCTAATAATGATACAGGAAAGATGCCATTACAACACATCAGTTCCCAGTGCTCTCATTATAGCAATAGTAAAACACTAAAAAAGCAATAACAACCACCATAATCATGCGTAGATCCCATTATTTCCCAATAAAAAAAAGAATATGATCCAAATAAAGCAAACATTTCTAACAAATAAGTTTCCAAAGGTCTCAAAGATGCCAGTGGCTGTTCAGCCACTGCAACATATTTCCCATTTCATTGCTCCCATACATCAAGTGAAACAGCGGTTAAAGGGAACAATGTTCTAATGGTTATAAAACACGGGACTGAGCCAGAAATCAACAGCCCCGGTTCACGTTTCTGCTGCAACTTCTACATAGAACTTTGTTTTGATTTCTCTTTTAAACAAAAATAGCCCTATGGAACAAACTAGCCAGAATGGAAGGGCAACAGTTCAAAAGGTGTTTTTAAATCATTTTTCCATCTCAGCTGGACAGTACGACAGAAAATTCATAGTATTATTGCAGCGACCAGGCTGGGTGAGCATAAGCTGCTTTGTGTGCTCCCAGGCACATCAAAATGGCAAAGAATATTGGCTTTGGGGGTGATGAGCTTTTGTCTTGATAGGATCAGGGCTGACATGTTTGCCACCTTCCTTCTAATGTAAAGTAGTTGCTCAAGCTTGGGCACACACAAACATCACCTCCCTTAAGCTTTGGGTAAATGAACGTCTTGGCAGGAGCTCCTGTTTCTGGATTACCTCTGCACATAAATATTACTTCATTTCCTTAAAAGCAAAAAGCAGTTAGATAGGGGTTGGAGCTTGTTTGGGGATGAACTCTGCCTCTTCCCTCTCTCATCCCCAAAAAGTTGGATATAAACGGAAAAATAATTCAGACACACAGCCAAAATAACAGCTTGGAAGGGCAAACTCTTCCTGGGGGAAGCACCCCTTTCCAAAGACTCCTGGTCTGGTTTCTGAAAGTAGGATCTGGTCCTCAAGCAAGGGCTTGTTCCAACGTGCTGTGAAATAATGGATGCCCTTCAATTATTCTGGGCCATTGCTACTACAGAAGGCCAAGTAGAAATTAAATCCTAAAGAGGTAGAAAAGCTCTGCAGCGAGCAAGAGTAAAAGGGTAGGAAAGGAGATCTAGAGTTTGCTTGGCAGCAAGAATGCTGCCACTCTGGTTTTTACATGTTAGACGCTCCTAGAAGGGTTTCAACTTGGTAGGTCCAACAGAGTAACAAGTTTTCCCAGTGGTGGAAAAACAACTGCTGCTATTGTAGGATGATGGGAAATCAAAGCTCTACAACTCCTGAAAGTCAGGACTGAAAATCCACAGACCACTTGTAAATCCAGGAAACAAACCAAAGGGCAACCACTTAAGACACACGGACCAGATCTGCAGTGTGACTTGGATACCGCCACATCAACCTATACCATGTGAGGGATCCATCCTGCATATTTTAAAGCAGCAAACTTTTACTAGACTAGGCTGGCCTTAATCGTGAAAACATTTTCTTTAGGGAACGGCTGTCAACCAAAAGAGAATTAACAGAGCCCAGTCATTGTTAGCAGGAGAACGGAGGCCAAGTGCTTTTCTGGCCAGCCCCTGTGGAAGGTCAGGAGTGAGGAAGGAGACTCCTTGCCAGCTCCACCAGCTCTCCAGCAGGAACCCAACAGGTTGCAGAGCTACTTTTCCTCCACACAGGACTGCATCTGCTGCTTCAAAGTACATTCTTGGCAGAGGAAAGAAAACTTGGATAGGAAGCAAGAGAGATTCGGAGAATTGAAACTCGGACTAGGCGCTGCCTTTGCACACTCAACCAGCAATCCAGAACTAAGTTATCTGCTGGAAAAATGTAACTGCTGTCATAAGCAATCATCGTTATACACTTCGGTTGCCCCAAACTACCACATAATTGCATATTCCTCCCTTTCATGTACTGGGCAGCTAACAGGTGCACACCCACCCAGCTTTCACCATGCAGAACGGCAGCACGATTGCACCAACAGCAATCGCTCCCTTTCCACCAAATCTTGTCTCTGGATTCTCAGGTGTATATAATATACTCCCTTAATGGTGACATAATCCTTTTTCCCCCTTCTCCACTTAGAACCATGGAGGATCCAGAAATGGGGGCTGAGAGAGATAAGGCAAACGTGCAAAACAAATAGAGACATCTTGCCAACTGCAGAGCACTTTGGGTCAAGACAAGACATTCGTCCAAGGCTCAACTTCATTGCCTTTGTGTGGATTATGTAAAGAATAGATTGGGCGTGGAGACCAAATTGATCCATCTGGATATAGCAGTAATTAGAGCTGGTATGAACTACTACAACCACTGGCATTTCTCTCTCCTTGGTTCTTTGCTGCCCAGCAGTCTAGTTCAATTCATCGCTGTATTAAATAATGAAGCTTCAATTCTTAGCAATAGTTTACCACCCTGCCCAAAATATCACATTCCAGCCCTGTGGCAAACCTGGAAAGAGTCTAGTAACAGGCAATGAAAATGTGAGACAGATTTCTACGCACAAAGGCACGAAGGAAAGTCCTGCACAGTTCAAGGTGAAGACAAACCACAGGGAGCAGAGCTGTATGGATAGACAATAGCAGCATTTATTTGTAGTCAAAAGTAAAATTATCTTCCTCTTCTCCAAACCCAAGAGTTAGACACATGGGTAATAATTCAGAAACAAGCAACAGAGGTTGGAAAAAGAAAGGATCATAAGTTTGGGTACTTTAGACCCTATGAATAAGGACTTGATGTTTCTGAACACTTCAACTTCTGTTTCCAAAACGTTTTTGCCTCAATTAATAAAGCTCTCTGGAAAATACTGTTTATGCTGGTGTTGTATAAATGCATCATGACACTACTCGCTGGCAAGAGCAGAGGTCCATGATCCTACTATCATAAGGAAGGTTCACCTCCTCTGTTTTATTAACATTGTTCAATTACCTATTGAGGTCTTCAAAACAACTTGAGTAATTTAGGACCAGAGTTCATGAGGAACCCATCATCTCCTTATAACGAGGTAAGGGAGATAGTTTAAAGAGATGGTTAGAAGAGATCCATTTCTATCAGGACTCAACAGTTCCATGCTCATCACCCTGGGACTCCTTCCTCTGCTCAACACAACCAAGAGCAGACGGAGGACGTGAGTCAAACCCATGTTGCGCACACACCACAGGACTAAAACCTGGGTGTTCGAAAAGCTTGGCTTCTACTCTAGTAGAGCCACAACACCTGATGTAGTTAATTGGGTTTGCAATTTCTTTTGGGGGGAGAAAAGCTGTACCAAGGAGTTGGTCTGAGGGTGATGCTGGCTTAGAAATGGAGGAACCTCTATTGGCTCCTGCAGTTTCCGTCCTCCCTCCAAACCCCGCGCAGCATTTATCTGCTCTCTGATGCTCTGTGCAGTCTGGATTTAAACGCCTTGCGCATTGAAGCTCCTTGAGTTTAGAAAAGCCAACAAGCCAGCAATTAGGAATCACTTTGCCAAAAGTCAGTTTACACATTGCTTTTGCCTCCTTTTTACCATCTTGCTGCTTTTGTTCAAATTTTTTATCCCTTGAGGATTTCTTTTATGCTTTCTTTTTTCCTCAGCACAGTGGGACTTGGTTTCCCAATAACTGCTGGGCCTTAGCTTAACACTTGGGAAACTTAACAGAAAAAAAAAAATCACCCCATAACATTTTATAGTTAATCAGTAAAACTTTTAATGTTTAATTTTAGTCATTCCTCAAAAAAAAGTCCAAGAAATTATCTTTCAAAACCTCTGGCCAAGTCTGCTGGCCAGATTTATTTATATATGATCCTGCAATCATAATAGTTCCAGGAAAAGAGAAAAAAGTAAAAGAAACACGCTTTATGGGACCTTTGGTTGGTGAAGTCCATATCTATTTCTGTTCAATATCCAAAGCCAGTTTGAGCTCCCTCACCACCATCATTCGCTGTTTATTAGACTTGTTTATGCAATTTCTAAAAATAGAGAGGAACTATATTTTTTGTTACATTAGAACATGAGTTTTTCTTAAAGGAAAGAAGCCACTAGGGGGAAAAGCAGAGAAAATGTAACTTTTCCTTCAGCCAGCTTCTAAAACACACTGTGCGTTTCCCCTCCGCAGGAGCTGGACAACGGTTTCGGAAAACTTGTTTCTCACACGCTTTCATTTCATGGCTGGTTTCAGAGACAAGTATTCACAGCTGCATGAAACAACTGAGAATCTGCTATTTGCAATTATTATGCTTTTCTTGGTCTGTAAGAATCTGGAGTGCTTACATACGGCTCCTTCTGTCCTTCCAGTCCCGCTCCTCTTCAGCTCTCTCAGCTACATGGAGCAGCTCAGAGTCTACAGCACCAAGATCCACTGGTACCAACACAGTTTCCCTTTTCCACTCCTCTATTTGCTGGACTCGGACTACCTGTGATTATGTTTGCTTTAAATCTAAGCAGAATCAAACATTTCACACATACCTTCCTACCAAGATACTCTGTACTTAGGAATGTACATGGCAGGTTCCCTCCTGAGGATTCTTAAGAGCTTCGAAAACATCATTAAGCTTCATCATTCCTGAAGCTGGTAAATGTTGGAACACCTTTTTTTGAGATGTGCAAGCTGAGGTTCATTTTCTTGGCACAGGTGAGAAAAGCCCTGAGTGCAGAGCATCATTTCTTTTGCCTGTGAGCCACGAGGCACTATCAACAGCCCCACTTTTCTCCCTGCCCATCTCCCAGCAGGACTCAGGGAATAACATCATCTTCTCTTTCCTGGCCTTGTGTCTAGCGCATCTGTAGACACCACAAATTATACCTATCAACCCTCGGAAATACAAGTTACTCCTCGCTCAGAAACGTGTTCTTTTCCCAATGACTGTTCCCATGGGGCTGTCAGCGATTCCCCTGTCGCGTGTTGTGCGCGGGTGGGAGGTCTGGTCATGTCAGGCACCAGCTGCCGCAGCCTGAGCCCTGGCTCATGCAGAACAGGCCCTTGCCGTTGCACCATGGCACTGAACATGGTCCACAGTATTCAAATTTGGCCCTGAATGAGTGCCAAACACACAGGACCTGAATATGAATGGACTAACCTCAAGGAAAACTCATGTCTTAAACTCAGCCGTGTTACCCACAATAAACATGAACTCACAGGTCCCCCAGCAGGCAGATCAGGTATCCATAGAATGGTAACTGGTGGCATGAAGATGAACTACCTTGCTCCTTAAACACACATCTCCTAGTAAGAAACCACACCACCTTACACAACACTAGGAATAGCATTAACATCCCCACAGTGTGTTCTGAACGTGGTACTTGTGGACAGGACAGATAAAAACCCACCACTAACATTGGCCATAATTCCCATGCCTCGTTTGCCCCACAGACCACTTTGCTGTGTAACCTCTGTGCTCTTCATGCTATTCCCACCCAGGAGTCCTGATGGTTGTGTGATGAGAGGACAGAACCGGACTGGTGAAACAGCCTGATTTAATCCAGCGTACTATAGCTTTGTATCTGGGTAATTTATCCTATTGTCCACATAAAGCACCTCCAGGACCCTGCAAATGCACACGTGCAAGAGAATAAAGATATCTGCCATGAAATCTGCAGGCCTAGCAGTTACCAGGTGGGACGGGAACAATTGCCAGACAACACCGGAGACCTTTATTTGTTTTCTGGAGAAGCACCTTCCAAGTGCCAGCACAAGGGCACGTAGCTGGTGTAAGTTTGCCAGGTCAGATTTAGCACAAGCTCCTCTCTTTTTCAGTGCGTCTTCCCCTCCTGGCACGCAGCAGCTTCGAGAGGAAAGTTACTGTGCCCAGGCAGGGCTTGGCACCGCGCTAACGTACACTGGCAGTGTGTTTTGTCCCCTGGCACCCGGCCACTCACAAATCCCCTCTCCGAGTCACTCCCAGTGAGAAAACCAACACCGCTGTTCTGCTCGGTTGAAGTGGTAAGGCTGAGAGAGCAAACATAAAAGGAGCTGCCTGTCGGAAGGGGCTGGGGATGAGCCCATGTCTGGAAGCATTGGAGGCAAGGGGATGGAATTCTTATAAATGTGGTGTAACACTGATAAGGGGGGAGGAAAAAAAGTAGCAGAGGATGCTGGAAAAATACCACTTGTCAGAGCAGATGATGCACCCGCCCACCCGTGACCCAGAGCGAAAGTCAAGCCGCACAGGCAATATTATCACCTTCTACTTTTCCTCTTATTATTTTTCTTTCCATAACATTTCTCATAGACATCAGGGCCAGTTCTGCCCTGCTCTGTACAAACGCGGCAGATGCCACCTTGGCAAGTACCAGGGGTGAAAACAGGGACCAGCGGAGCAATAAAAGCGGGATTCTCTGCAGCTGGAGGTGGAAAGCCAGGCCAGCCAGCTGGGAGCTCTGACAGACCAATATCCTCTGCAGACTGGGCACAGATGTGGCCATGTAACCACAGGCCAGCGTTACACAAGCACATCACATGGACAAACCGTGCCTCGAATGCTTACAGCCTAAACAGGCAGCAGAGCAAGAACACGACCAGCAAAAATTGCTAGCTACAGTAAGAAATGAGTCTCTAGTCTTCTCAAGAGAGCAAGGTCAGGGCATGGGAATTAATCCAGATCTCTCAATTATTAGAGTCATGTTCACAAACCCGCACTTCATTGCGTTTGCGTATGCAGGATCCAGAAATAGAGAGGAACCTGAAGTGACATTTTCTCAGTAACCCAGTTCCCCTGGGGCTGCTTGGCCAGAGTTATTGAAGCCAGCACTCAGCTTTCTGCTGAAGCAAAACAGGTGGAGGGCGATAAGTCAGAAGCTCGCTTGGCTAAAGGTAGCCTGACTTCTGCCTCGGAAACAAAGCAGAACAAATGTCAGCAAGGCTCCATTCAAGCACTCCAATGACTAAGTCATCTCGGAAACCTTTAGACACAGCCTCTAATCCATCTCTGAAGGAAGAAACATGGCAGCGCATACGAGTCATAGGTCACTGTGCGAAGACATCTCGCTTTGAAGCAGACACTAACAACAGGAGCATCTCAAGCATCTTTGGGACCATTTATAGAATCACCAGCTGGCAGTTCCTTCCCAACCTTTCCTCACAGCAAAGGCATAAAAAAGCAAATATAAACCCATGTAGCTGATTACACTTACTGCATATTTGAAAGCGATTCTGTGTTCCACGCTGCTAAAAGCTAGGTTGAAGATTTCCGTTTTCAAAGGCCTCTCTGACTGAGCAGTAATTAGATGCTACAGATGGTCCTTGGCTATGTCCATAGGCTGTTTTTCTCAGCTCCAACTCCTATAGCCCCCAGAGTTGCTTCCAGCAGCCCTAGTTGCTCTTCTTTCTCTAGAGATGCCTTGTTTACCCTGTATCCTACCCCAGCAGCTCCTGAGCCTCCTCTTCTGCACATCTCCAATACCCGACCACGTGTCAGTATTAGCACACTAACATTCTACTAAGGGGAATGGGATGTACACCTGAAACTAAGTGAAAATGGAGACTGCACACAAGGCCTAAGCTCAGTAGAGCTCAGCATCTTCCAGAATCAGGTCTCATAGTGGGCACTGATGATGTGACCACAGTATCACCAGTAGCTGTCCCCAAAGCCCCCATCATGTGTCCTGACACTATTTCATGACAAGAGCATCTTCCCTTGTCACATTCGTGCTCACATTTAAACACATCTGTGCAGCACAAGTGTGCAGCACTGGCTCACACAGACCCTCACCAACAGTTCAATAGTTAAACCCACAGAATTTCCTTTGGGAGGGGGATGAAGCAGAAGGAGTTAGCACTCACCCAATCAGGATTAACCACAACTACTCAGTCCATATAAAAAGCACAAGAGGAAAGAATGACACACTTCTGATGCATAGAATAAGGCTTCACTGTACTTCAAATTATATATCCAACCAGCACAAAGGAAGGGTCAGTTGCTCCTAGAAACAGAGTTGAGGTGCAGAAAAATGAAGTTGGATTTACCTCCCAATCTTATGGCTGAGGAGCCTTCCTTGAGTTTGGCACAGTGAGGATATTTTCTTGCCTTGCCCTCTTTCCTCCAGCACACACAGACCAGCTTGGTATTCCCTGTGTGATTGCTCTGGGACAAAGCCTTTGTTGTTGTTTTTCCCCAAAACCTGGCTTCAGACTTCAGAGATATATACGCACACATGCGTATATCTGTAGATAAATGTCGGTGTATGTGTGCACAGACAATACTCAGGCCTAGTCCTGTTGAGTCAGTGCAGACACACCACTAGAGTCAAGCAACACCCAAACCACAGACTGGGGAACATCTGCCGGAGATGAATCAGCACAGATATGATTTTTTCACCAACTGAGGATCTAACACTATGTGCCTTCTTCATGCTCATTTAAAACAAACTGAAAAGACAAGTTATAGCTGCTGGGAAAGAAAGCACACGCTTGTTTAAAGACACAGCGATCACGGCAGCAGCAGGTGCCGGAGTGATATCGCTACCCTTGAACTTCTCCTTGCATGAGTCATCTTGGAGATTGTTGAAGCTGACAGGTTGCTTAAAACCCCTGCCCATGGTTTACAGTCACAGAGGCTTTAAATTTTCTTCTCATTATTTTTGCTTCCACTCCACCGAACACTGTTAATCAAGAGCTATTGCCAAAGCACAGGGTGTTGCGGCAGTGCTGTGCTCCACAGCTGCACCAGGTGGGTTGGACATGGACACCTTCCAGCTCAAAGTGTGCTGTGACCAAGCTGTTCTCATTCTTAGAATAAGGTGCTCTTCATAGGCAGGGAATTTATATTTTCTTCTTTATTTACACAAAAGCCAAAGGGAATGCATGGCTGTGGGAAGAAAAAATAAATCAAGCGAACTAGCTTAGTTTTGCATTTTGATAACTGTATCGCTGGTAGTGAATGGACAAGACTGACTTTTCTTTGTTTTATTCCTTATTTCCCAGGGTGTTATTTCTCGATGCTGCACATACAGCCCAGCCTGTACCCTGCCCATGACAGCACCCACCACTCAGCCCCTTCCTGGGCGCACAGAAGGAGCAAATTAGAAGCAATTTTGCAGCTCCGAAGTCTTGGGATGCAGCTCCAAGTCTCGCATTGGTTGTTCGGCCTGGCGAGCGCTGTGTGGTACACGGCGGTTTGTCTGTGGAGATTCCACACTTCTGCTGGTTTTCCTCTACTTCTCATTCCTAAATCGTTCACATCCAAAGCTCGGTAACAGGGGAAAACACAAATACAACACAGAGCAAACCTCAGTGCTTCAAACACAATCATCTGAAAGTGTTCCAGCAAGTGCGAAAATCAGAAGAGGGTCTAAAAGAAAAATGCAAGTTCAAATTTGTCTTTCAAAGTGACCCCTTTCTCTTTGGAAGGTTCCTGAACTTCCAAATCCTTTTCACGACCTCCCTAATTTAAATCTGGTAAAATACATGAAGTTATCCGTGTTTTATTGTTTTGAAGTTTCATCATTAAAAATGCTGGGAAGTGTTTCGAAAGCGGCTTTGTCACACATCACTAGTTTACATTAGATTTGTTATTAAGGTGTATAGACTGTACCTAAATGAATAGATTGAAAGTACTCATTAAAATATTTCCAGTAAAAAAGGCACAAGATTAACTTGCTCCAAGATGTCCTAAAAATTAATCAGCTTAAACCAGTTTATTTTCTAGGCCTCCAAATCATTTTTACCAAAATAAAATATTTAAAATCAATCTTTCATCAGAAGCTTTGAAAATTAATATTAAGAATTTGAAAACCTCTACGTTTCCTTACAAAACAGTAAAATTTCTGTTGGCAAACCCATCAGCAGCCGCTCTGAACCTGATGGAAACAGGTCCGAGAGACTGTGTTCTTAGATCTGGATTATTGCAGAGCTTGGTTTTCCCTCCATAGCCACGCATGTTTTCCTGATCACCAATATAGGTGTAGTTCGCTAAAAAAATTCACATTTTGATCCTGAAGATCAACAACTGTTCCAATCTGGAGTGTTTGTTCAGTCTTACAACTATTTTTATTGATTTAAAGAGCGTTTTCACACTGCCTCTGCTCCCAGGCATGTTTAAACAAGCAGCAGCGTGCAGCGCCAGAACTCAACAGAAACACGTTCTATAGACAAGTAAACAAGATACCCGATGGCTTCAGCTACCCACACCACCAAGGGATTTTGAGCAAGTCACTTCAAATTACGTCTCAGTCTCTGGATACAAAGCAGAGTTGGTTTAGAGTTCTTCGGCTGTGTTTTGGGTTGTGTTTTTTGTATTATTTTGGTTTTTAAGCCATTGGCTGGCCCACACTCCCTGGTCTATTCACTCTGTTCCAGCTTAAAGACTCAAACTGGACTTGATTTCAGTTAAGAACTGTGTGGCATGTAATGTGGTTTTAATTTAGCCTGAAAACACAGGGAGTCATCTCTACCATGCACAGTTTGTGCGCCTCGTGACTGCATCGGAACAACCGGCCTAAGCAGACTGGTTTTGATGGGTCTTAATTGACCACACCAGTGGCTGGAGAGCTGTGTCGCAGCAGGGGAAGTGGGAATCGCAGCCCTAGGGATGGCGATGGGTCCAGTCACGCTGTATTCAGGTTAAAAAAGAAGACTCGGACTGCAACTATCCCCGACAGCCAAGCTTAGTCTTCACTATAAATCTGTTGGCAGTGGCATGGAGTGACATGTCACCTGCTTGCGCCCAGGGCCAGCCTGCTGGCCACCTTGGCTGCAGTTCCAGGTAGCTGCCTCCCGCTGCCACCTTCATCCATCCTAGAACACCCAACTGCCACCTTCACCCACCCTAAGAAGCCCCCACTGCCACCTTCACCCACCCTAAAACACTCCAGCAGTAGATGTCCCATCATGCGACCGTGCAGGCAGAAGGGAGGAGAGTGACCCACATGTGGCTCTAGCAAAGATCACAGTTTTGTCAGCAAGAGATGAAAATACCAGCTGGCTGGAACTGCTTTGGAGATACAGCCTCCCCACTTTGCCCTTCCCTTCACAAGCACCTTTCCCGAGTCATATATTAGCACAAGCGGCTCCACTGCATCCATCTATAAACTCTCCCTGGAAGGTTTGAACATCTTGACCTGGCATCAGCAATTTCCCCCATCATGGCATTTCCCCTTGCTTTTTGTTGATATTAGAATGATCCTTTCAAAATTTCTCTTCTTAAAAATGCATTATGAGTCTTGAAATGACTCTGTCAGAGTTCACTGTCTTCTGCATCACCAGCACCCCAAAGAGCATGAAGTACCCACAGGCCACAGTGTGTTACCTGCAAGAAACTGTGACTGTAGCTTTCTTAGTGATCGTCTGAAAGCTGCTTCTCGGGGTTCAGTTCTTGCAGCCCAAGAGCTAATGGGAGACTTCATTTAAATACCTGCCAGCCCCACAAACGAACTAGCTCTGCGCCATGACAGTCGTGATTCGGGGCTCCCAAGGCTGAAGGTCTCAGCTGCTGTGAATCCACTGTAGAACAGCGACCGCAATCATAGCTCCACTGCGGAATGTACTTGCAAGGGAGGAGATAAAACTACAACCTCTGTGTAGTTCTCCAGCACAACTATTGGCAACACTGCAATAGGCTGTTGTGGACATCCCCTGCTGCTTCTGTCAAAATTTCTGCCAAAATGCCTGTATTTCGTATTGAAGAAAATCAACCTGCTCGATCTTCGTCCCCCTTCCCTTTCATTTTTTTCTCAGCGCTCTCTTCTCCACGAATATTTACTGTTCTGATGTCAACTTGCATCAAGGGCCAGGAGGCATCTGACAGTGTTTCATCAGAGACAGACAGCACATCCTTCTCATCTGGTCCCTATTTTGTGAAACACAACCCTCTTGACTTGAAGATCATCACCACAAGTCCAGCACTTAGAGCCTAAGCACCACATTCGATGGGAACATTAGGATCTTCTGCTGTGTGAGATTTTGGCATCTCCTCACTTTTATGGTTAAGAACTGTTGACATCATAAAATAAAACCTAGAGCTGATGTTCAAGATGTTTATTGTGCTGAGGAAGAGAATTGCATGGTGTGGGAAGTTTCCAGTACAAATAATTATGACCATCATTTTGAGCCACGGCCACAGCGTGTCCCATATTTCCAATTTGGGCTTGGGTAGATTTTGTTACATGACAGCACATCCATCAAAACCCTGCACTGTGCACAGCAGCGATATTGAAGGGTCTCACATTAAGTATAGTGGATTCTGAGTCGTAGTGATGCTCATGAGCATCACTGGAGCTGACACAGCGGAGGAAGAGGTGATGCAGCACATGACAGAACAGGCAGTAGGATGGAAGAGCTGTTTGTTCTTCATTCTAAATTTAGACCAACTCATCACTGAATTTCAAGAATGTCAAGATGTTTCAGCATTTCTCTAATATTTTGTCCTGAAAACACTGAAGCAGAACATTGAGACTTTTTAAATTGATGGCTCTTCTCTGCAGAAATAATTTGTAAACAACAACCTGAAAACTTCAGACACAGGGAAGAGTTGAGCAGAGACTTTCCTATTCTCTGGAAAACCACCCACCACCACCCCCAAACTAACACCTCAGCATTTAAGCATAGGAATATGCATATGTTACACCTTTACAAGTTTGAAGCCTAAGGACTTGTAGAATCAAGCTATACATGAATCCAATCTGTAGATTAATTACTGACATCCAATCACCTCACCGTACACACATTCCCAGATAATTATTGCATCCATGGTGTCACTTGAGATGCCTATGAGAACATAAATCCAATCCTCATGAAAGACAGAGCAGTGTGGCTTTTCCTCAGCAGTTCCATGTAAATAAAGGCAGAAAATAAACATTTTTCACACAACCATTTGAAAGCATCTATTCGCACTGTGAAAACAGTGCCATCCTGTAGGCAAACGCCCCCAGGTTTTTTCCATCCATCATCTTTTCTCTTGTAATATTACAGTTAATGAGCAAATCAGCAACTTTCTACCCGCATAACTCTGCAGTTCTCTATGGTAGAAACCCCCGGATCAAAGGTCCAAACAGACCGTACACACCATCTGCTACATCTACTTGACAGAACTTTTTAAATTTAATTAGTGGTGCACACTGCATTATCCCCCTTGCTCACAAGTCCCAGTAACTCCATGTGCAAATTAAGCGTGTAATTGCACTAAACCTGCATTGCACTGCAGTCTGCAGAGACAGGAGCACTTCACAAAACTAAGGGCGTGGTGGAAATGGATGTGATGTGGAGTCTGCTGGGAGCCCTTCTCCCACCTTTACCACCAACTGACCTGAGCATACCTGGTTTACATCTACAACCAAAGCTCCCCAGAATAAGAGCGTGTGATCCCACCTCTGCCTGGGGACCTAAGCCAGCCACCTGCCTACATCTCATAGTCCAGCAAATCGGAGACTCCCCAGAGGCACATGAGCAGCAACATGGGAGCATGACCACTTCTTTCAACAGAAATAACTGCAGCAACTCCAACCTCCTGCCACCAGCACGCCTGAGAAACCTCCCAGGTTTCCTCACCCCTGGCCATTCTGCTACCACTAAAAGCAACAATAAGTGTCAGTTATGATGGGAGATCTGCGGTGCTGACATATGACCCCACAGAAACTGGACTGCACCCAACTTTTCTACTTCCACAGGCCATTAAACAGCTGTCAGGGAGTGCTGACCTACAATTCCTCCCATCCCATCCAGATTCCAAGTTGGTGACAAAATGTGAAAGGCTCTAGGTACCCACAGTCGCCCAGGAGTCTAGGACGAGGAACAGCCTAACCCACAGTGCCGCCTGTTCGATGGCCAAAAGGATTTTACAGCCAAAGATGAGCACAGCCGTGCAGTTTCCAGCCAGCTACAGCCCCAAGGGCAGGCAGTCCCCGCTTTATACTGGGAAGAAGGAACTGGTTGCTCTTCAGGAAAGAAGTCAGAGATCCAGCTGCCACCACGTACCGAAACAGATTGATCGCCTTCTATTTGGGTGGAAATCTCCCCTATCAACAGCATGTTCATGTGGCTTTGCATCCCTTGAATATCAGCCTGCCCCAGCAAATTCTTTCAGGCAGGGTGGGACAATATAATGTGCTAATATTCATAAATGAAGAGGAAAAAATTCGGCAGTCATTTGGCAGTGATAAAACACATTTAGATTATTGATTTCAGCAGCAATTTCTTCTGCAGTAAATTCAAGTAGACACTGTAGGATTGAAGCTACAACATCTTAATTAACAAGCTCTCTTCATCTCCCACAGATTTATTTTTTCATTTATTTGTTTACACCCAGCCCTCTTTCCTCTTCCCATTTCCACATCTTTTCTTCCTCCACCTCCTTCCATTCCCACGCTTTACCATACATATGATAAATATGTATTAAGGGGTCTCTTCCAACCCAAATGATTCAATGATATCATCCAACACGCGGATGAAGTAAGACGTGCTCTTGGAGCGCACATTGCCTAATTCTGCCCTATTTATTTCTTTCTCACCTCCCCACCTCTGCTACACATAATAGGTGTTCACCATGCGGGTGGATCCAGAGCTCCTCACCGAGCTGGAGATGAAAGCCTGCTATGTGTTGGTTATTTATGTCCTGTAAAACACAACACGTGGAGTTACATATGAGAAACCCTGTAAACAAGCTGAGGGGCAGTTGCTTTATACAGCATGGAAAGTTTCTATGACTTGGAACAGACAGGTCAGCTTGGAAGGAAGTCAGCGCTCAAGGTCTTTCTCCCTCTTTGGGGCTCATCTGAAATGCCCCCTAAGGCAGGGAGCCCTGGCCAGGCCTTCGGAAAGGCAAACAAACAAACATAAGGCCCGGCCTCGGCGCTGGGGAGGTTTCCATTTCCAGGCACTCGGAGGTGGGGTCCTGTCGTCAGACCACTAGTATTTCCTCAATTGAGAGGGTCAGCAGTCTGGAGATTTCTGCTAACAAGACACAGCTGGGATGGCAAGCGGCAGCTGTCCCAACGTTAATAGATGCCTGCGTGCTGCTCCTGACAGACTTGGGAAACCAAGGAGAGAAAACCTGAGAACGGCTCCAGAATTAGATCGGGTGGCCCCTAGCCAGCTTCTCAGCCCTGGGTGCCCGGAGGACAGAGGGACAGCTCAGATGAGAGCTTCACGCTGATGGGCAGGGCCAGCACCAGTGAGGGGGAACAGAAATGTTCATTCGCAGCCCTGCTCCCCTTCCAGCTCAGCCTCCTCCTTCTGCTTTGGTTCCCCTCCTGCACCCAGCAGTGCTCTGACTTTCCTCCCCATACCCAGTTCAGCTCCAAGCTGTCCCTCAAAAGGATGACACTTTGGAAAAACATCCAGATGCTTCAGCTATTTCTATTCTGCTTGGCATAAGGTGAATATCTGAGTCAGCTGGCTGTGCCCTGTCCGGTCTCCTACAGCCAGTGTCCTGCCCCTCCAAAACACCCACCTAATTTTGGAAATAGCAGTCCTGACTTCAGTGCTCCCTATGAGAAGCAGAAAAACATGCTCACCTTAATCCCAGCTGCAGAAAAGGATCCAGAGAGAGGAAGATGCTCAAATAGGAAGAAAAAAAATAAAAATACTAGCTCCTGCTCGCTTACAAGTATTTTCTGTAGTTGTTATGGGAGGAAGACAGAAGCCTCTTGCCAAACACATTGTCTTGGTGTAATTATTCCTCTCTCCTCCTCCCCTTGCCAAGCTAAAGCTCCCCATGAATCAGGCCATAAGGAAGGAATGGAGCCAGACAGGACTTGTACACATCTTGGCTGGACACACTGCCAGTGTAAGCTGTCGGGCAGCGCCGGAGCAGCAGAAACGTGCCAGAGAATAGTATGGGAATATTAATAAGCAAGAGAGGAACACCAACATCTGTCACTATCCTTCAGAACCACAAAAAGAGTAAGAAAAGAAGAATAGAAGAAAAACCAATCTGCCATTCAGGCAGTACTCCCTTGTCCTAGAGGGAACAAACTTAGCCCAGGCCAAAAGCTTCAGCATCACAGTGGTCATTTGAACTGACTAGTAAGGCTGAGACTTGCAAAACTGGTTTGACGCTGCTCCCACTGACACCAAGAGCAAGATATAGATAGATTTCAGTGGAAAAGGATGTAAATCAACAAGAAGCACTTCTGAAATGCTCATCTTTATATTTCAAGGCCAAAGGTAATACCAAAAAAATCCACCCCAGACCCAGGTTACCTCGTTTCCATGCCCCCCACCTTTGTCAAGCCTCAGCAGCTCTTTCCCAATTGCCCTCAGAACTCTGCAGCGCTAGAGACTCCATGCACTCCCAAGCAGCGTGGTCCCCTCCAGCAACACAACCCCCTTCCTTCTTATGCAGTTTGCCACAAAACACACTTTCTTCCCTCTCTTTTTACAAGGTTTCCAGTAGGAATTTTTTTTTACTCTCCAAAGGCTGTGATCAGTTACCACTAAAACAATTACAAACAGCAACACTATGGTCTTACATCAATACCCCCTAGAAAACAACAAACCACAAACAGCTACGAATTCAAACCTGAATGTCAGACCACAACACCTTCCAGGCTCACAGACAGGAAAGTTGCTGTGGGGCACCACAGTAAAAAACAACTTTTGGAGGCCTCACCATGACCATCAACACCAGTTTCTAGGCAATTAGTCCCTTTTAGTCACTAGTGACATTTCTTCAAGCTACCAGGCTCTGCTCAGACTCTAAGCCATCTTTCCCTCATAAAACACAGCTTGTAGTTGCCTCTTTTCTAATAAAAAATAACAATGATTTAAAAAAAAAATAGCCATTTCTCAATATCACTCACCCTTCACAACACAGCCAGCTCTCAGCATTTAGTGATGTGTTTTCCTTCAAGCCAAGTCTACAAAACAAAGCTTCACAGCCTCAATCAGAGAAACAGAAGGTTGTCTGGGCAGGGCCTTTTACAGCTGCACCTCATGAGGTTAACGAGGCTGCCCAGGTGTTCATCACTGGGCTGATGAGATGAGCTCCGACCTTGCCCCAGAAGGACAGGGGGACCACGGAGATGGATTTCAGTAGATGTCTCCATCCCCAGCTGAGCGTTCTGTGGGGCTTTGTGATTCCCAGTTAGAGATGGAACCACAAGGAACCTGTACGCTATTTCCAGTTCGGCTGTGGATCTGGTGGAAAAGCGCTGTGTATTCCTAACCTGCGAAACCCTGGCTTTAACTCTGAATCACCTGTGAACCCTCGTTCAGATCTGAATCACCTTTCTTTGTCTTTTTCTAATTAGTATTATCACCTGTCTGTTATTGGCACATGAGACAGATGTCATCTGCCATTAAAAGTGACTCCTGCTTTGTAGTTTCATCAAAGTAGTCAGGAAAGCCTGCCCTGCATTAACTAGGGAAAAAGCAGGAAGAAATTTGGACTTTGTGGCCTAAGCACAGTGCTGGGGATGAAGTACACTATGCTCTTCACCATGTTCTGCCAAGGCATCACTGAGAAAATCATTTAATGTCTCTGTGCTTTCTCTTGAAGATCATCATCTCCGTATTTAAAATTAAGCCATGCTTTCAGTTATCCATCCTTGCAGGGGTGGAGGAGGAATCACGTTTACACGGTGCTTGGTAAACCTACATCTTTAAGAATTCTCTGTTGGCACCCAGGTCAGAACCATAAGTCATTCAACACCCTCCAACTAGGAAATGAGATTCTACTCACAACCCTGGGAATGTCTTCTCTGGCTTGAAGCTGTTCTTATTTAGGTATCATCGTATGTCTTGTAGCCAGTATTGTTTTGTGGCCAATACTATTTCTATAGCTCTATAAATCTGCAGGCACTCCGCAGTGCCAAAAAAAATGCAGAGTTGCCTGCTCTGTTTCCAGTTTGGGAACACAGGCTGGAGTGATCCAGCTGGACAGATGTGACACACTGAACACCTGACAAAGCTGCTCAGCAACTGCAGATGGACTTCTGCATGTCTCCCAACCGAAATGATTTTGCCTGCTCAAATGTTAGAGCTGATCAATGAAAAATAAACAGTACACATTCCATATTAGTATTCATAGGAGCTATACCCAGAAGAGGCAGTCACTGGGGGCATCTGTGTGTTCCCAGTGTTTTCTCCCCTGCCAAAACCAGCTACCAGTCTTACTTTCCTTTGGAGTATGAAGAGGGTAGCAGCATGCTGGAAGACTGCTTACTGCAGGAAAAGCAGCCCCTTTATAGGCAAGAATAAGAGAAAGGAACATCAATCCAAGCTGATGAGACCAAATGGGACTTCGCAGTGCTGCAAGAGCCACCTTCCCATCTGAGCAACAACCGCAGCAGAGAGCTGGGAACCCTGGGGATGCTCTTCCTTGGCAGCCTCCCAGGTTCTCAGCTGGCTGCTCTGCTCCTGCTCGGTGTGAATGAGAGAAGTTCTGGCTTCAGACACTACCCTGACTCTCCAACCCCACAGTCTGGCGGGAAGGGAGGTGCTTTAGCAAGGGGAACTCAAATTTATTCAGTGCAATTCAGTCCGCTGAGGACAGCTCTTATAGAGCAGGTGGCAGCATTGCAGTGACAGGAATACCTATAATAGCTCTCTTGCAGTAAGTAGTATTATGCCAAAAAACACAGCGTGGCACCTCCTAGGCCTGGCCTAACTAACCTGTGCTGCCACCCGCAGCAGTCACTGCACCCGTTCAACCACGTGCTGTGGTCCAGCTCCAGGTGAGCAAGTTTGTGCCTGTCATGACCTGCAACCATCCCAACTTGTCCAGCAGAGCATCTCCCAGGCAGGGCACCATTCCTCCCCCGGGTCAACCAGTACGTGTCCACCGGACAGTGGCAATCCCGTCCTTGGAGCCGCTACCTGCTTGAGAAGACGGAAAGGAAAGAGGATGGAGGGTTGCCAGAGCTGGACTGACACCAGCTCCCCGTGTCATGTGCTGTAGCCACGGGATTTTGCCCTTGGGCTGGCTCTGAACTGACTGCTCAGCTGGAGCGGGCTACTGTCTGGCCTTGCAGCTCGCAGTGCAGGAGGGAATGCGAGGAAAGCGGCTGTTCCACTGCTGAGATGGGGACAGTGGGTTGTTATTATTTATATTGTGGTGCTGCCTAATATGTTCTGGGTGCTTTCCAAAGGCTGAGAGAAAACATGGGCCCTGCCCTGGAGAGCTGTGTATAATTGAAAGAGCAGTCAGTGCATTATCCGAGCTGCGGGCTCTGCGAACGAGCCATTCCTCCCATTCAGAGAATTGTTTGAGGCTGAAGGGAGTGCCCGGGATCATGCAGACCACCCCAACTACTGCCACGGACTGGGATTTATTTAATCTTCCCAGAGCGACGACTGGAGGCTTAGAAGAGATGCCACAGTGTCCCCTGAGTGTTTGTTCCAATTGCTGTAACTCTTCTTGGAATTATGATTTTTTTTTTCCTAATATTTATACTAAATGTTCCCTGCTGCAGCCTCAAGCCATAACAGCATTTTGTGTCGTTTTACTAATGAGAGTATTTGATGTGTGCTGTCCCTCAGAACATCCCTTCACGTACCCGAGCGCAGCCAGCCTGTCTCCTCCATGGTACCGACCAGCCCAGGGCTCCCCACGTTTCCTCACAGGCCACAGCACTTTGGGGGCTCAGCGCAGCTCCAGTCAGCTCGCCTGTCTTCACCTCAGCTTGTACAAATGAACATTCAACACAGGAATCTCCTTCTCTGCCTCTCTTAATATGTACCACATGGGCGATGCTCTCAGCGCCTCCAGGCCCTCTGAGCTCTTTGCAAACCGTCATTTCTGAGGCTTCACAACCACTGGCACGATGTGGGGCTCCGTGATTGTAATTGAACTTCTTTGCTGCAGAAGCAGAGAGATTAGGTGAGGTTTCCTAAGGTGTTTCAGCAAAACACTGGCGGAACTAAGACTGATCCAAAAGTGCTGTGCGTGGACTTCTAGGCAACGCTCCCTGCATTCTCTCACATACATTTCCATACATACAGCTGAAGGAACACACCGATGTGACGTCCTGCTCGGAGTCCTGACAAATCCAACTCTTAGCCAAAGTCAAATAATCTCTGAAGCAGATTCATGTGGTTATTCATGAACTGGGGAAAAGATACAGTTGAAATGGACGCATGGGTGGGCTTCATTGCTGTTCTATCCTTCCCACAATGTTTAGTATACATACAAAAAATTATTTGCTTCTGTCAGTTTTACTTGTCTTCTCTTGGGTCCTGAATTGCATCTTAAGCAAGCTCATAGGCACTCAAGCAGGAGTATCAGTGGCTTTAATTGGCCATTAGGATTAAGTATTTAGGAAGAGCAGTCAATTAATAACTAAGATCTAGAGGATATTCCCTCTATTTATTTCCAGGGCCCTTCTTGAAATTTCCCATGCATTTAGGGCTTGCAGAGTAGCCTAATGGTTAGAGAAGCGTAATTGGTACCATCAAGCCTGATATTTCTCAGCTTAGTACCAACGTATCTATGTGAACATTTTGTATTGCACTTGGCTGAGCACCTGAGATGAATCCCATTCTGGTCTTGCTGTTCTCCAGCTACAGAAGCAGGTCAACGGATCACAAGGCTGCGGGAGCCTTTACCAGCCGCCGTGCGCATCGCCATTTGCAAATCTAAGTGTTTCTACTGTGCAATGTTTCATAAAGAAAGCCAGACCTCAGCTCATCATCCCAAATAACTGGCTTGACCTGGAAGAGGCTGGAAGTCTTTAAAGTGGGGCAGCAAGCCACTTTGTGACCAGCCATAATGATGACTGTGACCGTCATGATGATGCTGATGAAAGGACAAATGGAAGAGGCAGCTATGGACACTCACTGAATATCCAGTCTGAGGAGGGAGAGATAAGGAACCACACTGCCCAGGGAGCTTTGCAGGGACCGTATGTGCTGCAGGACTCTGGAAATGTCCAGGTAAATCAGGTTGTGCAGTTGGCAAAACCAGTGGAACCAATGCAAGGATTCCACTTGGGAAGGGGATAGGATGCTGGGGCTTGGGCAGCCCCAGGAGGCTGCGGCTGCCTCACACTCTTTTGCTCTGGGTTAAAGCTGACAGCTGCAAAAATATTCCACGAACTCGCTGTTCTTTGTGGGGTTTGTCACTCACAGCCAGTGTTTGGCTGGACTTGGAGGAAATCACAGACTCTCTGTTTCCAGCATGGGGAGTGAAATGAAAAGCCACAGCTAGAACAGCTGCTTCCTTCGGCCTCCCTGACCCCTCGGAGAGGACCAAAGCAAGTTGCTCCCTCTGTTATACTCACTGGCAGCCCTCACACATGCTGTTAATTCTTAGTAGGGAGGAGGACCTCAGGTAACAATGGCGGAAATGTGAAAAATTTAAAATAAAAAGTGAGGTTTCAGCAACTCTTTTTGTTCTGTACAAGAATGAACTGATGTGTAAATCTTCACTGGAAAATGAGTTTATCCTTTGCTGAGACCCTATCCCAGGTGACTGTCTTTGTGGCTGGGCAGACACCCAAGATGCTGGAGCTTTTCCAAACCAGGCTGTAGCATTTTTCTTTCAGTATCTCACAATGAAGGTGTCCCAGTGCTTCAAAGCAGGGAGTGCACAGCCCACTGTGGTCTCCAATGCTGGGGGCTCCTCTTCTCTTCTCTTCTCTTCTCTTCTCTTCTCTTCTCTTCTCTTCTCTTCTCTTCTCTTCTCTTCTCTTCTCTTCTCTTCTCTTTTCTCTTCCCTCTCCTCTCCTCTCCTCTCCTCTCCTCTCCTCTCCTCTCCTCTCCTCTCCTCTCCTCTCCTCTCCTCTCCTCTCCTCTCCTCTCCTCTCCTCTCCTCTCCTCTCCTCTCCTCTCCTCTCCTCTCCTCTCCTCTCCTCTCCCCTTCCTCTCCCCTTCCTCTCCCCTCCTTTCTCCTCTTCCCCTTCCCTTCCCTTCCCTTCCCTTCCCTTCCCTTCCCTTCCCTTCCCTTCCCTTCCCTTCCCTTCCCTTCCCTTCCCTTCCCTTCCCTTCCCTTCCCTTCCCTTCCCTATCTCAGGTACTTTCAGGTCAAATGAGAAAGAGATGTTCAAGTGCTTCTTCACGTGAGGTGGAAACCCACTGAGGACAGCGGGCTCAGGACTGAGCCTTTGAGTCACTAAAATTCTTAGCCAGTGGTTTATCTGAGAGCGTGCAGACAAGTTGGACTAGGATGGGAATGAAACCCAGATTCCCTGTGTCCCAGGGCTCTATTTACCAGATTGTCATTCCTCACAGACACGTTGCATGTGACTCATATCTACAATGTCAGAAGTGAACCCGCACACCCCAGTAAATGAAGGAATGTTTCCAGACCTGCTGTGACCTAAAGTTTCTCAGAATTTCAGTCTCCCTAGGAGGAGAGGCAAGGACAGAAAATATGGGCAAATGAACACGAACAGTCCTCACGCATCAGAGAAATCCTTTCATAAAATGATCAAATGTCATCCCAGAAACAAATTATTTACTCTTACTGAACAGTCACTCCAGAAAGCTTGAAAACATCCCTAATTCCCAGGTTAAACATATATTTTCAGTAGAATATAACAATGTTCTTGGCCAGTTCATGCCCTTTTATTTCTGTGCCAAAGTTGATTTTCGGCTTAAATAGATTTTAACACCCTGGTTCCGTGTGCCAGAACAACTCTTTCCCCTCTTGGCCTCATCTTCTTAAGCATAGTAAGAAAAGGTTATTTTAACTTTTTAAATTGTAGCTTCTCAACAAGAAGCGGCCTACTAGACCACTTCATTCCCATTTGATTTCCCATTGCTCCTCTGCATTGACATTTTTTTCCAGCTTTGTGTTATCACCAGATTTCACTGGGATACTTTAAAACCATGTTATTCCTAAAACTCTTAAGACAGACATCAAGATTTTCTTTGAAGAATTGTGCTGGTAACTTCCTTCTGTCTGTTTCTAATGTTACCCTCTGTCATCTCCCCTCTACCCCGCTCCTTTCCCATTTTTCACTCTTGTGGTAATCCCCAATTTCTCCAGCTCTGCTAAAAATTCCCCATCGTGACCTTATACCTTTGTTGTTTCACTGAAGTCCAGACATCTGTGATCTATCACATCGCCTTTGTCTAGATCATTTATCTTATCAAAGAAAACCATGTGGTTAGTCAGACGTGATTTACCCTTGGTAAACACTTGTATTTTATCCCATTTTTCCATTAGTGCTTGTCTCTAATTATTGTTTCCTTCAAACATTGCTCTGATAACCCTATACGCTCTTGCAGTCTGACTGATAGGTTTATAATTGTTCAGATCGCTGCCTCCGTCCATCTCAACTATAGGTACTACATTTTCTGTTCTCTAATCATACACTACTGCCTTTAACTTGATTAATTAAAATATTTTCTAACAAACTTCCGATTTCATGTCCCGGGGCTCTTAAAGTTTGAGAGTGAGGTTTGGTTCGCCAGCACAGGTCAGTTGAGCACCCTGTGTTTCCCTTTCCATGGGCCACCCTGCATTTTTTCCAAATTTGGTACATGTAGAAGGGACCTATTACAAGTTTGGGTCATCCCGAGACTCTGAGTCCTAATGAGCCACATGTACACATAGATTGTGTCCGGTATCCACTTAAAAATAGTGGGGCACACCCACGATTTTCTGCATCAAATCATCGTTACTGTGTCTGCAAATCTTTGACTCTCCTCCCCACCTCAGCTGCCACCCTTGTATTTCCCTCCTCCTCTCTGTCTTTAAAATAAGAAGGGAGAAAAGAAACCTCTTTACCTCTCTAGCAAACCTCCTTTGCTGTCTAAAACACCTTATATCAAGAGAGAATAGAATACCTGCTAGAGCAAGCAGAAGAAACTGATTCTGATTATCCACTCGGAAAGGAAAGAAATATTTTGGCTGCCTCAATGCCTTCCCAGAATTCTCCTGAACTGCCTATAGGCAGCTCATTTGTAGTTCTATAAGTTGAACCCAGTATTAGAGTAGCCGACTATTTGATTTCAGCTCTATGTGTAGTAATGTCCAGAAAGGGTCCTAAAGTGAGACGTGCAGATCACACAGATAAGCCCAACCTCCCTGTTTTAATTCCAGCTCCAGGATCTTTGAGAACACCCTGTCCCTTTCCCTACTTAGAAACCTTATTAGTAAGTGGCCTCTGCTCAGTTCAGAGGGTTTGTTGCCAGATGTCTCTACAGGCAAAACTGCTTGTTAACCTCATTCTAATAATAAATACCAACACTGCTTTCACAATACCTTTCAGCATGGGAATTCAAAGTGTTTTAAATATGTTGAGCATTTTAACAGTAATGAAGAACAAATTTGGTAAATTTCGTTTCTAGCCTTGTAATAGCAGATGAAAATTAATGCTGGGAAGAATATAAATACAATGGGATAGCTTTGCCTTTCCAACAGATGACAACCTACATAATATCTTAGGACAAACCTCACCTTTAATAGCCTTTGCCAGGCTTGTGGTGATTCTACTGAGATCCTGTGCAGCCAACAATATGGTTCCCAGAGAGCAGTTTCTACAAATGTGCTCTATGGAACCACCAAAACACGGGAAAACATCCCCTTGGACTCTATTATAGTAGTTTCCTTGCTCTCCTGCTAGGTTTTACTTAACATACAGTGAATCCATTACATTGCTATGTGCTCCTTGGGTATGTCCAAGAGCTTCAGTGAAGACCAAGAATAAGAGATCATCCTGCACAACATTCTTGCTCACTGCCAGTGATTTGGCACCGATTTCAGCTGCCCTCAGCGTCCTTAAGTAAAGCAGTGAAAGGCTCGGCTTCTTCAGATTTTCCTTATCCAAAAGAAAGTGTGATAGGAGTGCCCTGGAACCCTCAGAGCTCTCCCAAGAACTTGTGACGATAGGTTACCTGGGTGCTGCCCATCGCAGTACTACTCCTCCAAAGGAGATGTTCTCCATCTGGAGCTGAGCCATCCTTGGGATTAAGTTCATCTTTATAAAGCACCTGTGTACATCCTGGCAAAGGAAAGACCTTTTTCCAAGGAAGGTTTGATGGCTCAAATCAACCAGCCAACTTCTCTTTGCTGGAGCACCACATGTGAACAAGGGACAATCCAACACCCAGGATACTAGAAGCTTTTCGCACTGATCCAACACTTTGGAAACGCAGTAAGTCATTTTTTGGGTGCCACAGCAAGAGTGAATTGCCTCTCCTGCAGAAGGGAAGAAGGTTTGAGCCCTAACCCAAACCTGTGTGGTGTCCTGGATGTGCAGCGGGACCGTGGAAGCTCTGGGAGCCCCAGTTCCGCATGGCAGAGCTACTTGGGAGCCACAGACCCCCTGTGCCTGCCCGGCCTTCTCCCAGACACCCAACAACCAGGCACAGATCCAGGGGAATTCAGCCTGCATTTCAGAGGGAATGTATTAATTTGGATGAAACAGAGTTTGTTTTCAGTTAACGATGTTTTCTGATGAAGAAAACATTTTGCCAGAGAATTCCCAGGGAACACTACCCATGATTCACTTTCTAGATTTCGGCTGTGAAACTCAAAATCAGCTCCGATGCTCAATCTTGCCTGTGCACATGAAGTTTTTAACAGCCTTTGCAAAGGCACCGGAGAACACAGCACCAATGGAGAGCAGGAATGCTTCACCTTTTGGTTATGGTTTAGCTTATTTAGCTCATTCCCTCACTTCTTCTTCTTCAGCATTTATTACAAAGCCCCAAAACATCATTTTCTCCTCTGTGTCCCTCCAGACGCACACTGGCATGGCTGCTCTGCTCCTTCCTGAGGTGGCAAATTGCCTGGAGACCTCGAAAGTCAAAAAGTGTTGTCACAAGATTCTAAAATCTACTGGTTTTCATACAGCTCCAGCAACCAGACCAATATTATTAATAGAAATTCTCACTTTCTGTTACTTTTGTTCCCACGTGGTAGTAGAAAAAAGATGCAATCATTGAAAGGTGACAAGAAAAAAAGAAAGAACACCAGGTCCTGAGTCTGCCAGTCTAAAGAAATTTGGATTAAAAAGGTCTCAAAAACATAAACTTCTTGCATAGTTTGTGCATATAAGCAAATGGTGAGGGGCAGGGATGCTGTCAGTTCTCTCTGAGGGGAAGCCGTGGCAGGATTCAAACCACGTTAGACATGAGAGAACCCACGGTGACCCTCAACCACAGGTGCAAATCCACCAGGCTCCCTTAGTTCTTGTGCTTATGGAAACCCTCGTTTTCCATTTCATTGTTTTGAACTCAGACTTCCCATGTTAAGGGAGGCAGATTATCCATGTTTAAACAGTCAGCAGTAGAAATGGTGAGAGCTCGCTCTCTTTTTATGATGGCAGACTGCTGAATTCTTTAATAAGATTTTTGCTCAGCTCTTTATAAGATGCTTAACAAAGGGAGTTGTTAATACAAACAGAAAATATAAACTGTATATCACTCCCTCTCTCAGGGTTCATGGTTTTCTCTCCCTACAGGTTCTCTAGCTGTCTAAATTCTATCATGAAATACAAGGCAGGCAGGGTATGAGCTGCTAGTATTTGCTTAAAACACCTTTTAAAAAATCAAAAAAACACAGTACACTTTTGCTTCTTTTTAGTCAACAAAGAAGAAAAGGAAAAAGAGTCCAGAGCCTGTTTTCTTCTTTAACACTGTCCTATGGAAATACACAGCAGCCCTACAGCACTTGTGAGCACAGACCCTTTGCTTTACCCGCGGCAAAGATCTGGTGCTGTGTGTTTTACCCTTTGAGTGTGGGAAACACCACGGTGGGAAAAGTGCTAGAGCTTTCCACTTCTTGCATTAATCCTCTCAGCCTGCAGAGTTATCATTACCATTCAAATAAAATGATAATAAACTCGGCCATCTGCTTAAAAAGCCCAGGCTGGTCATAAATCCACTGGGTCCCTTGGATTTAAAAGAAGGGAAAATGCTTCGAAGCAAATAGATGCTCACGCAATGCCAGCCCCCTCCCTGGGGATGCTGAAACCTTTAATCACCTACGGAGGGGGAGATGCACCGAGGCCAGGGAGCCCTCTGTCAATATTATTCCTCTTACATAACATCCTGCTTTATTTGCTGATTGAACTACTTGTCCACCGGATGCCAAAAGAGCTTAGTGGTAAATCACAACCCTCCCCAAAAGAAAAGCAAACCTGCAAAGCAAAACCAAAACACCATCACAGATTGAGATTTGCTATCTAAAAATAAACAATCACTAACAACAAATAATCTGGCATAAAAGGTACAGCAAGCAGTGGGCACCTTGCTGACATAGAAAATGAGGGCGAGCCTGGCAGGACAGAAGGACAGAGCTCCCCCTCTCTCCCACAAACCTGAATCAACTGCTACATATTTTCTTAACCCTCCCGCAGGGAAAATGTTTTATTGATAAGGCCTCTCCTGGGCTTGTGACTGCCCCCCCAGGGCTGAGGGAGATTCGAAGTTGGTCAGCTTGACATGGTGTCTAGACAGTGTCTTTGGCTGGCAAACACTCCGCACACCTGGGAGCAGCCCGGCGAGTCCAACAATGTGCAAAACAGGGCAGGAGGAACCTCCAGGGGCACGTTGGACACAGGAGGCTGCACGGAAATGCTCGCACACGTGTGTACCCCAGAACTCCTCTTACATGGGTGCACACCCCGCTCTGCCCACGCTGTCCCGGTGCTCGGTTTTGCACCGTTTGATGTAATTACTGTCCGCGCCTCCAGCAAGCAGACACCAACAAACAGCCACGCATGCAGTGACAAACGGCCCTCAATGCACACGCGGACCCGCAGTGCCAGCATGGCAGCTGCCGCCACGTCTCCCCGCGTCCCCGCGGCAATGGCTTGGCAGGGGTGACCGACACCGTGCTGCTGTCACCCTGCGGTGACACCACGCGGCACCTCCAGCTCTCTGCTGTGTGCCAGTTGTGGCAGCTGGACTAGGAGGGAAATCCTTCTGCAGTTTGCAGCCTCATGAGCCAAGCAAACTCGGAACCGGTTTTCCTTAAATGACAGCAGCTTTGGACTAGCCTCCCAAAGCTGGAAGGGGAAGGCACCATATCTGCCTTCCTGTGTCCTTTTCGTATCAGATCCCGGGGTCTGTGATACACACACATAGCTGCCCTCTCACTGTATACATTTGCATGCAAACAACCACATATCTACCCATGAAAACATCCCTTGCCGTGCTCTTTGCCAGGATTTGATATCCATGAGCTCTCACTAGCACCACTGCTTGGTCCATCAGCCCAGCACGAAGGGTGTCTCTTCAGTCTTTATCCACTGGCATTCACGTGCAAAAGGAAAGGCTGGAGATCCTTAGGTTCCCTCAGGACATCCAGGCACTACTGCCCTTGTCATCTTTCAGGCTCCCATGATAAAGCTGCCATCCACCCACCAGGCCCAAGCCAACTGAATTGTTGTCTAGGCCAACCAACGCCCACAGGGCCCAATCCCTTTTGTGCTCTCTCCCTCTTTGAACTGGGTAGAAATCATCTCAGTGAAAATCTCTGGTGTTTTTAGGCCAGAGCGGCTCAGGGCTGGTTCCCTGCTTGCCCCTTGGGAACGGGGCATGGAGAAGGCAGGGAGGGGAAAGCCCGGGTACAACACGGTGCTTTGCAGCCATCCTCAGCTGCCTGGGTACCACAGAGAGCCTGAGGGCAGTTTATTCCAGAAATAACATAGGCCTGAAGAAACTCTACATATAGGAGGAGTTCAAAGGTTGCTCAGAGCCACCTTTGCTAAGAAGCGTGACTGAAGACCCGAGCACAGCTTCTCTCTGGTCCTGCTTAGCAGCTGGCTGACTCAGCCCAACATCCATCACATGGCGAAACGCGATAATTGTCTCGATCTGTGCTCCCCCAAATCTGCCAACTGTGGCCGGTGCCCACTGTTAGCAAACCCAGCCCTCATTATCCGCTCTCCGCCCTCGTCTTTCCGAGGCGCCGAGCGCCGCAGCGCGCAATTAAGCGCCCGCCAGCGAGTTGCTCCCGGGCCGATTTGTCATCGCCGGCATTTGTTTGGGAACGTTTGCTAGGATGCACATGGTGGCAGGGTCAGTGGATGTTGTTGAGGTTTTTCCTCTTGTGCCTGGGGGCCGGAGAGCTTTGTGCATTTCTCAGTATGTTAAACTCAATTAAAAAAAAAATAAAAAAAGAAAACAACATCAGGATAACTTAAAGCAGATGTGAACGCAACAAGCCTGAGACCCTTCTGAGCACAAACACAGCCATTTCATTGCAATTCCAAAGGCTTTTCTGGCAAGCCTCCCCTCCATGTCCTACATTCTTTCGTTCCAAGGAAGACAAACAATTCAGACTGGAGCAGCAAGGCACATTTTTCAAATAAACAGGTTCCCTCAAACAATTTTTGCCTTTGTGTCACCCCGATACATGCATTCCTCTCTTTAAGGACCTTCTGGGATGATATAAATGAGAATTTGTGTCACACCTGGCATGTAAGGAGGTCGGCCTGTGTGAGCCTCTCACATGCAAGTGTTTTCACCTCCACATCCCAATCCAGAATCTTCATGACCTGAAATTACAGAGAGAATCTGTGGCATTTGTGGATGCTAAAACCAGAAATCCTGCGCAGCCTTTCAGTGTTGGAAGAGGAACATGGTTGGAATGTGAAAGGGACTAATTGCTGGTGACCAGTCCCCTGGAAAGCAGCCTGCTTGAGTGATTCTGCTTATCACCACCAGCTCTGTGGTTTTTAAGAACAGGTAAACCCTATTTTACCTTACGGGTCTTTTGATTGCTCAAACACAGAGCCATTTCTGCACAGAATCTATAAAGCATTACCCCATTCTCTTTTTATCTTGACTTAATCTCTGTCATTTTTCCCTGTGTCCCTCAGTCCGGCAGCTTCCTTGACTGAAGTCAATCATTCCTTCTTTCCACCTTCTAAGTTTCATATTTACATTGCCAGCTACATTTGACCGTGGCTTGGACTCCTCTAATTCCTCGACTCTGCTCCAGCCCTGCTCATGAGCTCTATAGCTCCGCATTGCTTCACCTGTCTCTTGATGGGGAAAAGCAATGCCAAGCTGAGAAGATCTGCTTATTTCCAAGTTTTGTTTCATGCTATGTTTTCCATATTCTCCTCCATGAGAAAGAACAGAGCTTGTCTCTGGAGAACATCAGGAGATGAGTGGAGACAATTCCAAAATCGACACGTGGGATTTAAGACTGTTTCTCCTGGACCTTCCACGTACATACAAACAAAACCAAGACAGACTCAGCTTATGGTCTTCTAGGTATGGAAAGCAGGACTGGCAATTTCCATTGCAACTCTAAGGTTTTCTTAACGCCTTCCAGCTGAATGGCATTTAGATTAAGAAAACAGATCGTAAATAATATATGGCAGATGAACAAAATATAATAGGAGATAGTAAATAATAAATAGTAGATAATAAAATGGACTGTTTCACACAAAATAAATAAAGAGGGGTTAAAACAAAGAAGGAATGCCTTCTGCAATGTGAGCACAGAGGAACGGCTTGAGGACGAACAGGAGCTCGGTCCACAGGTGAACACTTTAAATCCACAGCACTTTCCCAGCCCTACAACAGCTTCATCATGGGTTTCAAAGCCAGAGTAGGGACGATGTTGGTCACTTAGCGGGACACAGGTACAGATGTGATGGTTGATGTAACTGGAGCCTGATGACTCCAGTGGAAGGAGTGAGCAAAGAGAAATGAGGTGGCCTTCGATGCCCATGTTGTGCAGGAGGTGGTTTGTCGCATCCTCTAAGAACAGAAATATCTGCTTCACCCCCCTAATAGGATTTTCATATTCCTCATGAGCTTAACATGGGAAAACATGTACAAAAGATAAATTGATCGTTCCAAATCATGATGATGAAAAATCTTTAAATCTCCCAAATCCCTCTAAATCCCTTTACAGGATTCTGTATTTCTCACAGTAAGTTCCTTTGGTTAATTCTGCAGCTGAGTTAAGGTACCCAGAGGAGAAATAAAAGAGCCGTACTTGAAAAACATTTTTCTTTGGCTGCTGGACTTCACAGGACCTGAAAAACCAAGGGACAAGCACCCCATATCAAGGACAGCTGCATAAACTTCCTGAGCACAAGAAATTAATCATAATAAAAGGCTTTTAAATTTTTAAAAATACAGTTAGGTACCAAAGATAAAACGGTTATTTCCCAGAATTGTTCCTGTTTGGCACAGCTCCTGATTGCTTACACGGAGAACTTTTATGATTGAGCTTTTCGTAACTTCTGCCCTCAAAATCTGGGGAATGTCTCACACGGAAAATACAGAAGGCACTAAAATCGCAAGCATTCCTGGCTTTTGCATTCCCTCACACCAATATTCCCTCTTCCTCTTCAGCAACTCAGCCCAGGGCCACGTGGGCAGCACTGTCTGCTTCCAAGCTGGTTTTTTGCTAGAAGGAATGATTCTGAAGGTTGGATGAGACTGAATCAAGCAAAGTAAATCACTATATAAGCCAATCCCTATTTGCCTCTACCTGCATAAGACGGTAAATTGTGTGCTTAAGAGTTTCAGGCTTTTCCCATCTTGGTTGATGTTTCAGATGTACCTGCTCACAGTGCTCAAAAGCTGTTTGCTGCCAATATTGGGTATGTGTTGCCCTCTGGATGGTTCTACAACACAAAACCGTGGCTCCGCTCTGCTGGATGAACAGATAGGGAAAGAAATCTCAGTGCTTCTTGTCTGGAATTGCTGCTTCTCCACAAAGTGACTTGGGGGTGACAGCCTAAACCTGAGCAGAACAGGGTCCGCTCACAATCCAGGCTCCGCCTGAGGCTGCTGCACCAGAGGAGGCAGAGGGGAAACACACGCGCTGCGGTCACTTTACACCTTTGTTCATCTGAAACACACACTCTGTGGTCACTTTACACCTTTGTTCACCTGAAACACACACTGCGGTCACTTTACACCTTTGTTCACCTGAAACACACACTGCGGTCACTTTACACCTTTGTTCACCTGAATCTTGAAGCAACGGGGAAATGAAACTAAAGTGTGACGGAGGCAGAAGTGAGTCCTGCCTTGTCCAGGCTCGGGCAGGGGATGGGCAGCAGAGTTGGGACATCACCTCTCAGATCAGGCGGATTAGACTAATAGGTAGATTGAGTAATGACACCATATAAACATCAGTCACTGTTATTTACCACTTGTGAAGCACAGCAGGGTACACAGAACAGGGCAAGAGGGGCCTGTCACCGGGCTGCAAGTGCACAGAGATGCCAAGCTATAAATATGCTGATATATTTTTACATTTGTTGTGGCAAAGTCAGGATGGTCGTTGTGATCCTGGGACATTGCTGGGGCTGTTTTCTAATTATAATTAGATTCTGTTACTTTTCCAATGTCATTATCAGAGACACAGTCATGTGCATTTGCTTTTAAATGCTACTGGCCCTACTGATAATTCTGGACACAAGGGAACTCCACAGGCAGAGGGGAATTAATTCCAGCCCCAGGAGCACTTTCTTTCGCTGTCATGTGGTGGGTACCGCTCTGATACCATCACAATCCACAGCAGGGACATGCTGGAAGGTGCTGTGACTGGTTTGGCGATGCTGATCGCAGGGAGCAGCCCTCCAGCAGCACATCTCGGGGGTGTTGGTGGTCCCTCCACAGGTGCTCTTGCCTTGCCCTTGTGTGCTGGTGCCCTCCCGTCTGTCGGCTTTTTTGCACCTGTGGATTCAGAGGCAGGATTTGAAAGCAAATGTACTGGAACATTTTCAGAATCCAAAAATAAACGACACCTGTCATTATAAAATGACTTGCCGAGGCAGCCACGCTTCAACGTCTGTGACTCATCAGAGCGCCTGATGCTTTTTGGTGGTGCTTGCGGTCGCCTTGCTCCGCGTTCCACAAGTGCTGCTGTGGGAACCTTGCCAAACAAACGGCAAGGAGCTGTGCCCAGGAAAACCAGGACCCTGGGATCTGTGGGTGAAGCTGATGTGCCAAGAGATTCCAGCTGGAAGCACCAGAGGACTTACAGGAGCAGTTCCTCACCTACAGGTCCACAGAAATGTGGAATTAAGTGATTGGAGCTGACAGCTAGGGAGAACTATGCTTCCTTGTCGGATAACACAACCAAGGCAAGGGAAGAAAACAGCCTACCACACTAATACAAGACTTGAAAACTTCTTTTTTCTCTATGATACCAAGCACATTTCTGACATCGAGTAAATAGTAGGAAGAAAATGGAGATGGTTCCGTACAAATGTACAAACACTTGCAGAAGCCTTGGCCATACAGCCCTGGGCACTGTTCTGCCTGATCGGGTTTGATTGATGCTCAAGAACCTCAGTCTGCACTTCATCTTGACACCAAGCTCGGACAGTCCAGATGTTGCATCTGAGCCATTCCCAGGATGCCTCACATGCTGTGCAATGGTCCCTGCAACCGAAATGTAAAGACTTGTGGTACATCAGACCCTGCAAACTTCACTGTGTTCATAGAGGTGTATCTGTAGGGCTGACGCGTTCCTTTCTGTTTGTGTCTGAACAAATTGTTGGAGCTTCAGAGGGAAAAAAGCTTTAAGATCATCCATGGTATTGTTTTTAACACAGTCTCTGCGTGTCAGAGGAAGAACTGACAGACCTGACTCATTCAAACTTCCATAGTAAATATTTATGGTTTTCCCTGGTTAGGTTGGCTGTATGTCCAGAAACCAAGCTATTGGTGCCCAGCATATCTTCCTTTGCTCACCATCAAGCCCTGAGTTCTGTTTTCCTTTTTATCAACACCTCTTGCCTCTCCTGACGCTGATTCCTTTCAAACATTTGTAGATTGTTTCGAAGTCACCTTTTAATCATCTTGGAGAGCCAGGCCGCTATACTTAGCTCCATTAACCTTACTTTATTTAGCTGCTCAAGTGCAGGGCAAGATGCTCCCGTCAAATAACGCTCCACCTTCCCCCTCTGTCTGAGCATCAATGACCCTCAGCCAGGGGAGCGGCCACCTCGGGGTGCAGGACAGGGTGATGGAGGAAAGCTTGGAAATGCAGGGAAACAATCCAAAAAACCTCCTTTCTGCTTGTAAAAACACTATATTTATCCTCTAAAGCAGGGAAGCTAATTGGTTGGCTGCTCTGACAGTATTTTCTCCTGAGGAAAAACAAAAGAGTTGTGCTCCTTCAGCATTCAGAATTTTTTAATCCTGGTGCCAGCTGCATTTATCTGAATTAATATTGGTGGAATGAAAGGCTTTCTTCTCTGCTTCAGCCTTCTCTCCCAGGATAAATCTTTTTGGAATTTGCTTTATATATTGTGCTTTTGAATGTTCTTTTCAATGTTCAAAAATGACTGTGTGAGAATGTCGCCTTCTCATTAGCAAAATTTACTACATATTTTCCTCCATTGTTACCAGTGCAGTTCCAGCAGTGTTAACAATGGGAACCCCAGAGCAAATGGTCTGGCACCAGCACTTGTCATCTAACTATGGCTGGTCAAAAATGTGTTTGAAAAGTGGGTTTGCAGGTTTTTTTAATGTGCTTTCTTTGAGTAAGCATTTCCAAATTCATTTATTTTTCAAAACATATATATATTTTAGTCAGGAAGATATTAGGGAGTTTGCGCTTCTTTTGGGAAAACCTGTGGTGGTGAGTAAAGGAAAGCAGGTACCCCATTCCCTGCCTTTCTCTTGACTGGGAGAAGTGAACAAAAAAAGATGAGGAGGGTGTGATTTTCTTCATTAGAATGAAATTAAGCAGTTCTTTTTTAATTCAAAATTTCTAACAAAATAGCAAAAAAATCATAAACCTTCTTCAAAAACTGTATTCTATTGTATAACCCTTCTCTTTGTAACACAGACCAGTGTCAGTCTAATACAGCCCATCATAACAACAGTGTGCAAGCAGGTTTCAAATACACAGTGAGCTTTCAACAGTACAACTAAAGAGACCTCAGGTAGGTTCAGCAATGGCAGGAAACGTTTAAATAGCGTTTCTAGCTCTGCTGGGAAGCGCAGCAGCAAAGTCCTTTGGTGAAAACCCCGCAGAATGGTCCCCTCTGATATGAAAACTTGGTTATCTCCAAAAGCTGCTTCCATTTGTTGGAAACTACTGCTGCTATTTTCCCTTTTGCGTTTATTTAGATCTCCTTTGTATCCACAAGTCTTCGCTGTAACTAAAACACAGCAAAAGCACATGCTCTGAAATCCTTCACCTGTGCTTTCCTATAGCCAAGGAAACAGAGCTTTGCGTGCCCAGGGCACGGCAAGGTGGATTTGTTTTGGTGTTTGTTTTTATTTTACTTTAGTTTTGGTTTTGTTGTTGTTGTTTTCCATGCAATCTGTCAAAAAGTCTATTTCCTTCTTGTGAATATACAAACCAAGATCCTGGACTAAGGCATTTTTATTTCGACTCAGACCAAAGGTCGCACCTGGGCCTGACCTGAACTTGACCAGCCTCCCTCAGTGAACGGTTCTTTATGTTGTTCCTATAATGAATTTAAGTCATCAGCTGTTAATACTTCTGCAAACCTACTGCTTCCTTCCTGGTGTTAGACAAGGATTCAGAGGACCCAGTTAATACTTACAGCTGTATCCAATTTAAGAAGAGGATTTAGAACTCAATTGGCTGCTTCTGAACCTGAGCTGGGACTAAACTGCGTTAGAACCTTCCATTGGGTCAGACCAAAATAACCCAAGGTACGTCAGCACACCTCAAGAAAAGCCCCCTCTGCTCCCCACGCGATGCTCTGCATTCCTCTGGAAATGCCTGTGTTAGTGTAAGGACTCACTCACTGACAACGCAGCCTCTTTTATTCGATGCTGGCATAAAGCGATATTATTAATAGTTCGTGATCTACTGCGCCTTTCATCCGAGGATCTCTCCCAAAGCATTTTAGGAGGCTGAATCAATTTTCAAAACACTCCTGTGTAATCCTATCCCCGTTTGACTGCAAGGAAAACTAAGGCAGTGGGAGGCAATTCTCCCAAGGGTTCATTGGTAGAGTCAGAAATAGATCCCCGGGCCTGCACTCCAAATATAGCCGACGTTCTCATCCCGTGGCTGAAAACTGAATGCTGGAGTCCCCCCTTTCAACGCCAAATGCACCTTCTGCCCGGTGCTTTGTGCTTTTGAAGCGGCTGCTGGTTGCCATGGGAACTGCAGTTCAGATCGCTGGACCAGATTTGCTTCAGTTGCATCCATGCAAATCATGAGCAGACTCATTGAAATTAATGGGGCTACTCCAGATTTCCGAGCTGGGGGAGGATACAGAGCAGAATCGCTCTCTCTGGATTTGATGTAAGAAGGTGGCGATCTCTTGAGAGTGGGAAGAAAATTCTTTGATCATTACAGGAGGGAAAAGGAGGGATAGCTTACAACAAAGGGATAAAAAGTCAATCTGAGAACTTGACTTTACCTAAGGCGACCTGACATTCCCAGCCCTGCTTCTGACCATTACCAATAGCTCTTAGAGTTCCCAAACAAGCGCATCGCATCCCCCTGCACTGAGCAGAGACCAGATTCGTGTTTTACTGCAAGAATAAGGGATGGTGAGAATGGAGTCAAAGAGTTTACAAACAGAAAGTGGAAAGGACCAGCTGGTGCTGCTGTTTGCCGGTCTCACAGGGATGAGGGAGCATGGAGTCAGTCCCAGGGAAGGGAAGGGAAGGGAAGGGAAGGGAAGGGAAGGGAAGGGAAGGGAAGGGAAGGGAAGGGAAGGGAAGGGAAGGGAAGGGAAGGGAAGGGAAGGGAAGGGAAGGGAAGGGAAGGGAAGGGAAGGGAAGGGAAGGGAAGGGAAGGGAAGGGAATGCCTGATGGGACAGAAACCCGAACAGACAATTTCTTCAGTGTCTGCCACAACACCATGAGGACCTGGACTGCTGCAGACCAGGGAAATTGAAAACGTGTGGAAAGCAAGAGGTGAAACAGAGATCTCTTCCAGCAATATTAACCATCACCACGTAGCTTCCTCACTACTTCGCAGCAGCTCAGCTCGCTAGACCATAGAGCAAAAACCAGTGTCCCCTCCCGTCACACACAGGTGTGCAGGGAGAGATGGAGGCTGGCACGGGGGGAGGAAGAGTAGGGGCTGTGACAGGAAAGGGGCCTCTCAAAGGCTCGGAGGTTGGTCACCCTGCACTTGTGCTAACGCATGAAGTCTAATTTGAGATGAACTTCTCCCGCGATACTGGAAAGCAAACCATCCTGTGTCCAAGGCTGAGTAAGCAGCTACTGTTTCATACAGTTCATAAAAATACTGGGAATGCTCTCCCTATAAAGCTCAGTCTTTCACACTGGCAGGGGATGTGCTGTTAATCTTGCTGGACCTCAAACATTTTAATCTAGTTATTTACCTCCATGAATTAATATTCAAACTCCCAAGCTGCCAGATATGCAGATTAGATTGTTGCTGACCACCCAAGGGAAATCCTCTGGATCAGGTAGACTCAGAACTCAAAGAAGGTGTTATCACCATGGCAAAACCAGTACAGGTTTTGTGTGGAGACTCCTCAAGAGATGGGAAGCTTATGAGCAGCAAGGTTTGGCACCATCTGCTGTTCCTTATGGCAAAAAATCCTGCAGAACTTCGGGTCTGTTTAGACGTTTCCACTGTAGAAGTTGTTTTCCTGATCTGGGGTCCAGGGGCATCTGGCAGCGACACTGGACAGTGGTGGCACTCGGTGCCCAATTCGCAGAACCACAGCGAGATCAACCCTTGCGTATGCTGAAGATTGACTTTGAAAAGCAGAGCTGGTCAGGCTAAACATTGTGGCCCTGTTAAATGTCCCAGAGTTGGATCTGGGTCATGCACGGTCAGCCAGGCCATTTTGGATCTATATTTCAAAAGCTTCAGCATTTCTCATAAGCAAACATTATTCTTTCACCCACCTCAAAATAAGAGGTCAATGCTCTGATTCAATGTCTCATCACATGCTAAAATTGGGATTTGTCCCATCGTTTTATCATAAGCCTGGCCTGAGGTTCAAGCTTTTAAAGAAAAGCCCTCCTACACAAGAACATGAGGTGCAAGCTGAGGGTTCAAGGTGAGTACCTTCTACACATGCTGCTGGCACTGCTACCCAGTAAAACATGACCAGGAATAATACAGAAATCCAGCTTCTATGTTGCCAATGCTTCCAATTCTTGGGAAGATATCTAATTTTTTTCTTTTTTTCTAAAAGCAATTTACCCCTTGAAAAGATTGGAAAAAAAAACCTTGGATAAGCAACTTAAAATTGAGTTGTCATAAGATTAATAACAAATTGTGCTCTTAACAACAAATTAGTGATTTTATGTCCACTTCATTACATTGGTGAAAGCCAAACATATATGATTTAAATACTTGAGGTCACTTAATACTACAGATGCCATTAGTGTGAGACAGCAATATCTATTCATGTAGGATAAGGGCAACAAGCCAACTTCTCCCCATAAGTTAGACCACGTTAGTCTCCCACACAATCCTCTATAAGATTTATTCTCGAAGAACAGAGACTCACCACTGACTCAGGAAATCTCGCCACTCTACACAATTACTATAATTTGAAGGGGTAAAATGTGTACAAGAAAAGGCAAAAATTCTCAAAAATGTCTTTTGCTGTTCTTTGAGATCAGTTACAGTAACACTCTGAGCTCAGAAGGATGGAAGCTGAAAACTCTACATCAGCTTAATATAGATACAGTTGGGTTTGCATACATGAACCTTACCTGCAAAAGTCAAAAGCGCATAGCATATTGTGATGTGTAAGTCCCTGATTACCCCTCGTTGGTAATGAGACAGATCGACAGAGCAAAAACATCCACAGACAAACCAGGTCCTAATTACTTGATTGTGCCAACACTGAAGAGCCATAAAAAGGGAGCAACACTAAACTACCTCAGCTGCTGCATGAAAATAGACATGCCATTAATCTCCTTAGGAGACAGTTCTTCATAGGGAAAAATCAAGTTCAGATGAATTAAAGTCAGTGTAACCCGGGCGCTTATGGGGAGGAGGAGGATGCTGTGGAACAGAGATGCTTTGCTGAATTCCACGTGACTACATGGTGAGGCCGAAGTTTGGACAAACCCATTAATCTCCACAAACCTCTGTTTTCCCACATAAGAAACCAGGTATAAATGCTGCCTTTCCTCAGAGAGAGGCCGCAAGGTAAACCCTCTGACGCTCCCAATAAGGATCAATGGCCAGAAGTCGTAAAATACCTAAGAAATTCAGTCCCATTCCACGAGCACTTGGTCTCTACAATAAATTAAACCTAGGAATAAACCACAGAAATGAATGGCCAAAAAATAGGGAGTTAAAATCTCAGTGATCAAAGTGACGTCAAAACACAAACCTCCTAAGGAAGGACCTGTCACACAACAGCTCCTCCTCCGGTGCAGAGCCTGACCTACTTGATCCATGTTCCTGCACTAAGGCCCCGGCACTAAGTATCTTAGACCCCTCAAATCGCATTCCAGACTTATAATTGCAAAGCAGCTGTCAGCCCTGTGCCCTGCCACCCAACCTCCCCATCTGTTCAGCACATCTAGCATTACAGCAGAGGACAGCAGGAAGGCTGAAACCGTATCGGATGTGAAGACAGAACCCGCTGCACTGCCCACAGGGCCACAGGAGATCGCTTGCACTTTCATGGTCTTGAAGTCTTTCGGGCTTCAGAAGAGCGGTGGGCAGAGGCCGATCAGAAGAGAGGAGAAAGGACACGGGCAGGAGGATCAAATTCTGCAACATGACTCTGGCAGCTGAGTCAAAAAAGACAGACATCTTCAGCCTCACTGGGGAGGAGAAGTTTGGCTGCTGGCAGGGCCGAGAATCATTTGAGAGCCCCTGAGAGGATAACATGATACTGTGACTTTCCCCAAACCCTCTCCCCTCCACATCTCTCACTATTACCTCTTCTGTAGCAGTTGATTTTACATAGTCTTAAATCATCTGACCTGAAATGTGTACCTCGAGCAAAAGCCCTTCCTCAATTTGTGTGTGTGTTGATGGGGGAGTAACTGTCGCTGAGTCAAACTAAATAGTGGGCCCTGTCCTATAGTCTTTGCCAATAACACCAGCAAAGCTCTAGATGAAAGCTTACTACTTTTCAATCTCAAGAACAACCATGGAAGTGTAGAGGGGGACTTCAAGATTTGGCTCCAGCCAACTTACACTAATTCAGTTCCAAGGAAGCATCCCATATTTTGTCCAGGAGCTGGAAGTGCTTTGACTTGTTATCTTGCCAGCACTTACACCATGAACAAGCTGTGTATACAATCCACATCTCCTGACTCCCAGGACTTCTAGATCCTCCCCAGCACCAATCCCTAAGCACCTGCAAGTGGTCAGCCAGTGCTAAGATGACAGGAAGAACAAAGCATGGTGCCATTCTCCTCACACTGAAACTGAAGAAACATTCTGTTGCCCTCCCAGTACCACCCATGCCCAGTAAGGGTGCAGGCAGCTCGGTGCTGAGCTCCAGTGGTCCTTGTGCTTATGGATGCTCAGGGCTACTAAGGTCCCTTCCCAGCTGGGCTCTCTTCTTTTAACCACGCTGCTTATGCCTCTAGGTGACCTAAGATCCCCAGTTGCTCTCAGGGCAAGCAAAATGTTTCCCGCTGATCTTCCCGAGGAGTTTCTGCAGGCTGGGACCTACCCATGAGAGACCCAAACCCATCACTCCAGCAGTGTCTTGCTGAGCGGAGCTCCCCATCCCACACTGGGCACAGCCAGGATGCTCCACCACCCACTGTGTGCCTGGACCCCGGTCTGCTCGCCTCCGTCCGTGTGAGATCGCACGTTGCCAGGGCCACGGTGTTCCTGAGCACTCCTGCCAGCGTGTCTGCGTGTGTGTGTGCGCACACGTGCGTGTGTGCCCGTGCCTGCGAGCGCCAGGCTCCCCCTTGCAGCAGATTGGAGGCAGAAGCTCGTGTCTCACAAATTCATTTTCTGGCAGGGTATGGATGGGGGAAGGGACAAGCGCTCTTTGTCAGCCCACACGTTACACTGAGTCCCAGCCTGGATAAGCCAAATCTCTTAAAGGCACAAAATGTGTTGTGGCACCAGCAGCAGCTCTGCCCTGACCCCCCTGGACCAGCTGGCGCGAGGGCAGCGGTGGGTTCAGCAGCTGGGGCAGAAGGGATGGTGACGCACGGTGCTATATCTGGAGATCTGCTTTAGCGTTTTCTGTTTTAATCTCTGAACCTTTGGGTTCTAAGGGCTGGATCCTGAGCTCTGGGCGTGCTCTCCCTACAGACACTGGCACAGTTACGGCTGATGGTTCTCATCAAGAGCAGGCTTGGGACATTGCTGACCGGTAAACAGGGATATGTGTCCTCACTGCCACCAGGTGTAAGTAAACCACATGTTGTCCAAGTGCACTATCCCTCAAAGTCCTCCTTTGGCTCCACAGTCTGGAGCTGTGTAGACAGAGATGTCAGCCAGGACTTTCCATCTGGGGCAAAGCGAACCAGCTCTGCAATTTACTCGCCGTACTGTGCCAACGCTGCAGTTTGGTATTTTCATTGCTCTGGTACTTGTTTCCTCCCTACCTACACCTTGGGATATTCCAAAGCTTTTGCAACCTATCCAGAAAAAATATCCACCACAATAAGAGGAAAGAGCCTTCCTGAAGCCCTTAAGAAGGACCAGCATTTCCCAGGTTGCTGGTGGAATCGCACTTCTGACTCAGGAGATCTCTAATCTGACACTGCTGGGAGGCTGGAGGACGTACCAGGCAAAGGATCACTCAACCTGTCCTGATCTTGTGTCTCCACCACTGCCTAGAGGTAAAAACAGGATACAGAACAACACAGATTTTTAGCCTGGCCCAGAAAGTCTGTTCTTATAACAAATAAAAGGATACATTTTACCGCCTGGACAGCTCTTGGCTCCACACATGCCTCCCTATTTCAAAGTGGCAATTAGGAGCAGAGCTGAAAGCGCAACATGTCCTTTACTCTAGATCTCCAGCCAAGTCCACAGGAACAGGTTCCACTCACAGACAAGCAGGAATGCTCACATGGACACTCAGGATATCAAAGCATTTCGGCAGCAACACATGCAGCAGCACGTGACAGATTTGCAGCATCGGATGCGGTTTGCTAGCACGTGTAGTCTGACGTCTCCAAAACACGCCAGGGAAAACCAAGCACCACCTAGAAAATACTTACATCGCATCACTCAGACTAATAGTTTTGGGTACAGCTCTTCAAAGACATAACGTGGGGTGCCTGCAGCACTTCTTCAATGCAAAGGCACCTTACTCAACAGGACATTACTACCTGTAGCCTGGAAAGCAGGATGATGGAGGAACACCATGAACTGAACTGCCTCAGTTTGGGTTTGGTGGTAGCCCAGTCTCATTCCCACAGCACAGCACTTACCCTCAAAATCCCCATTTCCAGCCCTATAAATACAAAGTATGAGCTGGAGTGTTGCGTCCTGGCTGTCTCTGGGGAGTGTATACAATTATCTGGACAATTCTGGGCGAAAGGAGCCAGCGTGATCCAAACTAAGCGGTCAAGTGGGAGCAGAAGGGCAAAGAGCCTGAGTGTTTCTTGTCTCAGACGCACTTGTCCTGGAACAAAGAGCAAGTCTTGCCCTAAAGGACACGGAGCTTTGGTTCATCAACAGGTAGAATGGCAGCATGGACTGTACTGCTGAAACAGCCATAAAAAAGTGCTACAGGCCAGGCTGGACACTGGGAGAGAGCAGCGATCTCATGGTGTCAGACTCAGTTTGAGAACTAGCACAAGACATCCAACACAGGGGGTCTGGAAATATTCCCTGATAGCAGGTACTTGAGCAGGGGAGAGAAAAGCACCTTCTGCCATCACAAAGAGTTCAACGGGATTGTGCCCTAAGAAGCATGATGGTCACAACATCTGGTGACATTCAGGGGACTACGTCAGGCCATCATAAACACGTAACTCAGGACCACTTCATCAGCTTCTCCAACAATTCCTGAGGGGCCAGCCTTTGTTTGGAACATCTGGTTTGTATAGCTACAGCAGCCTAATGTAGACACCGTGTGCATTGTCCATCGTGCATTCACTCTCCTCTATAAAGGCACACGTAATCCTTTCCCTTGGAAAAATATTACCGAGGAGAAGGTAGGTTGACATTCTCACCTATCAACAAGTCATGGCTCGGCCCAGTCTCCAACTGCCTGTATTTGGCTTCCTAACACACAAATGGGAAACATAATTCTGTCTTCTTCAATAGGATTTTAGCTCATATTAACCATCTGCTTTTTAATTCTTTTTCTCGGGATGACAAGTCCTTTTTGGAACGTTCCAAGAGTATCTATCTAACTAGTCCTTGTAAGGCCTTAGCACCTTAATATTGGAGATGGTATCTTTCCCGAAGACCAGTATCAGTAATTGTCTCAGGTATAAAACAGGTGGGTTTTAATTGCTCACTCTACAGCAAAGTTTAACCTGGCAGTTTTATAATGAATTCTGGAAGCTGAAACTAGATTGCTTGTTCAATAAATATCAAGAGCAACTGACCTGTGCCAGAGCAAGATTTCACAATTTTGTATTTTGAATATCAAAAATACATCTTCTTTCCAGCTCCCTGAAAAGGACAGAAAAAGAAGCCTGGATTGACCTACTTTCATTGCCAAATCAGTCCATTATTGAGCCAAAAGTATTCGATCAAACTTCTTATTGTTCTTAGCAAAGCAATGTCGTTTCTATGAATTCAGAATGATTTGTGGAAAGCAATCTCTCTTTTTTGACCTGCACATTTCTACCCAAGTCTTTCAAACAGTTCCAGAACACCCAGGCTTAGGAAATTCCCCCTGTGAGACAATTTCTGTATCTCATTGATCGTTCCCACTTCTCAGACTGATGGCAGTTACAGCTGCAGAATACACGCTTGCCAAACATCGGGGCTTTCTCTATGGCCACCTTAATATTTGACAGTTTGTCTAATCCCCAGCTTCTAAATTCATGTGATAAACTGGGAATTTCAACTTGGGTTAAAAAAAAAAAAGGGGGAAGAAAATATTTTACCTCACTTGATTGCAAAGTACAGCTGCAAGTTATGAACCCTGGAGGTGACAACACCAGAAAGTACCAACTCCTTATTAATTTTTAAAAGTAAATGCAAATCTCACCATCTTCTGGAGCCCTACACCCTGAGTGCTGGGAGTTGGGGTCAATGAAACAAGCTCATTCCCAAACAACTTCTGAAGAAACAAGTTGTTTTTACCCTTCTCGAATGATCTCATTTCTCAATTCAAGAGTAACTTGGAGGAACCGATTTTCTAGTGGGATGACAGGGTCGGGGGGAGCAAAAATGTCCTTCTGTCCTTTTTTGGGCTGTCTGGACAAGCACATGCTCCATAGCTGTGCCAAAAGTCCTCCCCACCACCGGCCTTCTGTATCCAGTTTGATCCTCAGCCTGTGATTTTATCTTTCCACCTACAGATGCCAACTGCTATGTGGGTCAGTGGAGGATCTGAATGGCAATCACGAGTGATCTTGTTGAGAGTAAAGGGGGAGGACTCAGGACAGTCGCCTTGTAGCCAGGAGAAGGAGGAAACTACCATCAAACCATCATGGACCTGGGATAAAGATGAGGGGGAAGGGATGGGATTGGAGGCAGGATTATTAGGGATCCATCTCCCTGGGGAAAAGAACCTCAGAAGAACTTGACCTTGACTCTGACCCCAGAGATGCACATCCAAGCATCACTTGGCCAGACGTCTCATAAAGATCACCAGCTCTAAAAATTCGTACCATCTAAAAAAAGCCTTGCAAATATGCACAGATACAGAAAAATCCTCAGTGTAGCTGGTCTCCCAGGTCTCCCGGCTCAGTCAGTGCGGCCTCATCACAGCTTGGTTCCTACAGCCGCTCGCTTTGCCGTGCAGCCGCTCGTGTGAAAACTAAATTACCAGTACAGGCTCCCACCAGGAACTTGCAGTGGGTGTCTTTAAAAAAATGCCATAGTTCCCCATGCTAATTGCACACTTGCGGTCCCCCAAAAAAGCAGCCAGGCGACAGCTCCATCATGCTGGCTGCTTTGCAATTCTTTTTCCCTCCCCTTTTTCTCCAAACACATCATTTACTCTGCTTGAGGGAGCCTATTGAGTGTGTATCTGTGTGTAACAAGCTCCTTCTGGGAGCAGCTGGACCAGGATGCGCTGAATGGAAAACCAGCCCAGCTCCTTTCGGGGCAGAACAGGCAAAGGAAGGGGACTCGCTGGGGACAGGAGTTCAGCCGGGCTCTGGTGTGCGGTGGTGGCACCGTCCGTCCGTCCCACCCGTCTGTCCATCCCACGTCCTCCTCCCTGTGCTGCCTGAACATTCTGTGCCGCTGCTGCCTGCCCGAGGTGTCACCATGAATAAGTATAACTGTCAGATTAAATCACTGCCTGGGTGGGATCTGCTGAGCATACGACACACATTCTGGGCACCTAAGTCAGGCCAGGGAATTGATCCAAGAAAGAAATCTGACTGGAGCCGCTTCACACAGCAAATCAGCTTTGGGGCTATAGGATGAAAGTATGTCCTGCCCCATGTCAAGAGGGCTAGAGGGGGAGGAGGAGACATACAGACTCCCTTGGCTGCTCATGCACTTCTAGAATAATTGTTTTTAAGCCCTCAGAGGCTCGGAGCAGGAGGATGAAGTGACAGCTACTGCTGACAAAGCAGAGCTTGGTGTGCTGGGGCACAAGGAGCCTGCGGGCGCTAAGCAGTGATGGTCGGAGGGGTGGCAAAGCTTTACTGCTGCCACCCAACACTCAGAAAGGGACAGGCTATATCTGGAAGCATCTCCTGGTGACAGTCCCCACTGCAAGTTCTAGCTTGGGGAGAAAGGCCCGAATTAGTTCACCCCACCAAACACTCACAGCTGCTGGCACCATGATGCATTCTCTGATCTAGCCAAAAATTGCCCTTCCGTGGATTACTGGTGGGCACGCAGTGCAGAAAGTGCTCATGGGCCAATCCTCCCACCAAAGGGGAGGTGTTGATCTGCTTTCCTAATGGCTTCTGAAAGGTTTGGCCCTCCTTGTCTGCACAGCTCTGTGTCTACTGCAGCCCCATTTCACCAAAGGTTCACAGAGCTGCTCGCCCCGATGCTCTCCAGACATTTCAGAAGATCTCACGGGAAACAAAACAAAACGAACAGGTAAAAAACTTGTCTGTTGAGAAAGATAAGGAAAGGGAAATAATGTATGGACATTCTCCTTCTCACCTGCAGATTGCTTTCATACAAAACCATCAGCAAACATACTCTGTGCCTTCAGGTTCAGCTACACCTGAGTCACCACCAGTTCTCAGTGTGCTAACAGCTGCAACGTTTTCTGTTGGTCTCTTTTCCTACCATTTTAGATATTTTTTCTGTCACCAAGGGTTTTTGAAAACCACACTGTTCTGGAAGGTGGGTTTCTTACATACATTTGCCACCTGTCTGCATGTGGAATGTTAATTTTTGATGAGTATTTACTGCCGTGCCATACCTTAGTGTGGGGAAAGAGGAGCCCCGCTTGCCCTTGGTGTGACCTTCATGACGGTGGCACCAGGCCAAAGATCCATCTCTGAGTGGCTTAATTCATGGCTGACTGTTCAATCAGGCAAAGCTGCACTCGTTTAAACAAACTTCCCTTGAATGTGCTCACTGAATGAATAGAAATGACCATAACACTTCATGTTAATGTTTTGTCTTTCACCCAATGCCATGCCAGTGCTTCACAAGGGGGGACAAATTTATTCATCTTTATTTTTATGAAGATAAGTGTGGAAAAATTGAAGTGCAACAAGGTGAAATAAGTCTGCAGAAGACATCGGTGCAGGGAAACACCGCCAGCCTCTGGTTCTACACACTACATGTTACTCCCAAAGCTGATGAAATAATGGATGTTCCCAGACCTACCCTCAAGTGTGCAGCTTTCTTGGTGAACCTCAACACTGCCACTGAAATACAAGCAGTACTGTGGCTGTTACCCTAATCAAAGACCACAAGGTCCTTAATTAGGAGAACTAAAAGGCTGACTGAGATTTAGTCCTCCCTCGCATCCCGCAGGAAAGACCTCACTGTGAAGAAGCTGCTTTGTGCTCCCCAAAAGCCACCTAAGAACCTGTCTGTTCCCAGGACTGAGCTCCTGCTCCGACCGTTCGTGGCTCTCAGAGATGAGAAGTGATACATGTCCCCACCATTAGCCACACTTCTCTGCTTCCTCTGGATTTGGTTCAGCAGCACATGGGGACTCACTTTTGAAAAGTTGGTGGGTTTCTGTGAGCGTGGTGCTTTTCCATAAAGGAATGGGAAGGAGCTGGCTGGGAATAGGGAACAGGGTTAACAACAAAATAAAGAGGGAGTTATGAACAGAGAGGGAAGGTAAAACTGGAATTAAAAGGAGAGAGAACTACAGACACAAAGAGAAACTGAACACAGATGGCCACATCTGCGCTGGGCACGGCACAGATCTCAGGCCGGGCTTTGCCAAACCGTGAGAGTGAAGATCCAATTAAAACGAAAGGCAGAAGATTGCTGCCTTCAGCGGAACGCTGCTCCCTCCCCATGAGATCGCTCAACACGCGCCTGATGCTGTCACTGACCCCACATTGTCCCAACCAAGTCATTCTCCAAGACACCCTGCGGAGGAACAGTCATTTGGAACAGGCTGGGGGGCAGAGGCAGAATGACGGGGCAGGGCAAATATCGGGCCCCGCAGCGGGAGGCGTGAGGAGCAACCAGACATCCCAAAGCATCCGACCTCAAAGAGCTGCACACAGGGGACACTGGGACTGCAATTCTTGCTAGGGTGACAAAAAGGAATGTGGGCTTAATTTGCAGCAGTGGGAAGCCACGAGGGATTTAGGGAAATTAGTAAAAGGAGGTGTTGCTGCGTTACTTTATAGGAACTTGACATGATGTTCAAATGCTGTCTGTTGGGAGCCTGGATTACTTTATTATTATTTTTAATAACCCCAGAGGGCTTTCTTTTGCAAAGGAACTCAAGCTGAGATGGTGGGTTTGTACGTTCACTATTCATTTGGAGGGAGAATTGTTTGATGGATGCTGAAGCTTATGTTTCTTTTGCAACGAGAATTGCTTGAATGTTTTGTGGCCCCGATCTGTGTTCTCATTTTCACCACGCAGTTATGTAAGGCTCTGAATTAATCAAATAACGCTGGCTTTTTGGAGGAAAGCAATGGCTGCGTGTGCTCTCAGTGCGATGCCTGCGTGTGGTGGTCAGAAGCCTGAGTTTTAGGGTTGTTCTGATGGGTCTCTGACATCCATCGAGATTCTTTGTTCCACTGCTGGGAATTGAGATGGAATCTGCGCTTCAGAAGCACAAAGGATTATTGGATTTGTATGTGTGCTCTAGACTGTATAGATGAGAATTAACATCAAAGTATAGATCTCTCGTTGCTCCGATGAGTGTGTTTGGGGGGAAGGACAAATGGGATGTTTCCAGCACTGAGACGATCTGGTGATTTCTGCTCTTCACCCAATTTCTCTTCTGTACATTCATTCTCTTTTTTGAACCCAAGGACATTTTATTTTACAGAGGAATGGACATACGGTTGTTTAAGCTGAAATGAAATATTACCCTGTGATCTAGTCCACAGCGCTTCCTCGTGCACAGCACAACTGATTTCCTTATCTCCCAATGTTCTCTGAGCCGCAGGTATCTGGTCAGTCCCTGAGCTCCTGTTACGCTTATTCCACAACTTCCCCAGGCATCCTGATCCACAGCTGAAGTGCTCCACATAAAGGTTTACCTCATGTTTAGTTTCAATTACCTTGCTACAGCCTAAGTTGATTTACTTTTCTTCTCTCTTCATTGACTAACAAGTATAATTGAGGTTCCATTTGCTTTTCTCAGTAGTAAGAGAAGGTCACATAAACTGTTTGCTGATATACTGCACTGTAACATGGCGGGCTAACTAGCTATTAAAATAAAGAGCGATAAACAATTTAAGATAAGAAATGAATATTAATGCACTGGAAAGACTGGGAAATCAAGCAACAGAAAATCAGGAATTCTAAACGAACTAAATTCTGTTTCTGCCCTTCTTTGAATGCAAATTCAGAGTGACTCCATTCAATACAAAGAGAGTTGAGATGAAGATGTGCCAGGCTGAAAATCTGAGTTACAGTCCCAACTGCTGTACAAAAACACAGAGATGATGTTTTTTATAAAGCTTTGTTCCTCTAGTGAGCTTCTAAGGACTGTAGTTGATCTGATAGTGAAATGAGTGTAAGTACATCCATGTAACAGATATGGACCAATCTACAGTGGGGATTTGGGAAATAATTTTGTTAAGTCTGTGTAGTTTCTCTGTGTAGAATGACCCTTTGTGTAAATGAGGCCCAGTGGCTCAGAGTACATGGGAGGAAAATCTCCCAGGGTTCTCACACGCAGCATCCACCCAATACATCCCCAGGGAAGGCAGCTTTGCTGCTGCTTTCCCATCCACGACAATCAAGAATCAGCTCAAAGCTGATCAAAACAAGAATAAGCTGCTGTGGCTCCAAGATCTTGGGAGGATACATCTAAACCCAAGGCATCTATAATAATAAGAGGTTCTGCTTTTATGTTGCTTCCAACTATGCTGTGAACGTCCCCAAGACCCTTTGCCAATGTGGCTGTGATGAAACGCAACAGATAAGATTTCCTCTGCCCTTTTAAGAGAAAGTTTGAAAGCCCAGGGAGCTCTGCTGGAAGAGAATGGGACACAGGCTGTCCATTTTCTCCAAAGGATCAAGATTAATGACAGGCAGATGATTAATTCAAACAACGATAAAAAATTCCACCCAATTGTTACAAGGTTTTATATGTGGGCTTTTCCACCTTTACAATCTAGAAAATCTGAAAAGATCCGTTTTCAGAAGCAATTAAGATCGCAATCTAGTCCCTATCTTCAGGTTTCATCAGTTCTCATTCCAAATCTATTTGCACACAAATACTGGGAAGCCTGAAAGAGAAGCTGTTATATTGTAAATCAATCAGCTACCCTGTAAGACAGGAACTGAAGCCTCTGCTTTCATTAGCAGAAAGGACTGAGTCATTTGCCATGACTACATGCTTCTTCATATGATTTACTGCTTCTGCTGATAGTTACAGAAAAAACCCACAAACCACTGCACGGTGCCTTCCCTAAATTTTACATCAATGTATCTTGAGAACTATAGATGGACACGAATTGATTTTTGCATCTGAACGTCCTTCCAAAGTTGGACCTTTATGCTTTCCCCAGCCACAGAAGAAATGTGAGACACAGGTTGTGACACAGACAATTTGTCTCGGAGACGTTGATTTCTTCCTTTCAGACAAATAGGTCTTTCTGGGCTCTCTGCGCAATAATGCTTTATTTTTGCTGAAGAAGAGGGACATTACATTTGTCAAGAACATGGATGATTTTATACAGAAATTCATGACAGATGAGAAGTAGTGTAGGTCTTTTGCTGGAATAACAGAGGAAGGAACAGGTAAACAAATGGATTGCCATGAAGAACATTGCTTAGCAAGCTTCAGAAAAACCAACCGTGATACAGTGAACACGGCGAGACCACACAGAGCTGTCATTTCAGAAAAGGTTGTACTTTGACCCCCAAGTCAGTAATGCTTTATGTTATTGTCCTATTCGTAGCTATTGTCTTCATATCAATATAACAAGCACCACTAAATTTTCAGACAGCTTCTTACAGCCATATTATGGAAAGTCCTGCTTTTAAATGATATAAAATGTGGCTTTAAGAGCATATTCTCAAAACACATAACTGAATCAGACCACTCATTCACACCTCCTGTTCCCACCTATCTATGGTATTTCTTGGGTGCTGATGACCTTGGCAGCTAAAAGCTGTTTCTATATCCATGGTACATCGGGAACACCTAATGTTCAGTTTGTCTCATCATAACCTCATCTGCTAAAGATGTTAGTTAATGTTATCTTCCACAACTTGGTGCTTACAGGACTCAAGGTGAATCACTTGTGTGGAAATTGTCCTTCTTTTCTTAAAATGGGCATCTTGTTTTGCTGTACTCTCATGCTGAGATAGTTTGGCTGCTACTATGAAATTCAGATTTGAAGGCAAACCTCAGCTACCTGATAAGCTGTTGAAATCCTGAGGTTTGTAGGCAGCCAGGATGACTTGAGCTCAAATTTCCCTAAACTGTGATTATGTTTGGACGTAGGGAGAGTAACAGACTTGTGTAATACACCATGAGCTGTTGAAACAAATCTGGATCAAGCACGCCCCACCGGGCCTGCTGCAACGGTGCTGGAGGAAGTGAGTAAGAGAAAACAACTTCCCTGACATGCTGCTTGTTCCCATACCTGCAGTTTGGACTGGTTTGTGCTGAGCTTTGCAGAGCAAAACAGATCGGCAGCTGCCTCAGAGGTGTGAACTCTCTGAACTGATCCACGTGCTCCCCATCAGAGGCAGAGGCCGGGGAGCGGACAGGCCCGAGGAGGAAAAGAGGCCAATGTCCAGTCCTCTACCTGCTCCTCAGCCATCCCAGGGGCCCATCGAGTGCTTAAGATCCACAACATTTCCTTGGCAGTCCAAGCTGAGCCTCCACTGCTTGAGGAACAGGAAAGGTTGGGTATCTTTGCTGCCTCAAAAGAAAACTTACTGACGCTTATCTATTCCGTGGCCTTTGTTTGAGCCCTCTTTCCATCCAGTAATTTTCTCGTTATAATCTAATAACCTCATTCAGCCCAACAGAGCGCTACTGAAATTCATTTCCCACAGAATCTCACACCCTGCAGTATTGTTACAGGTCTCTGTGGACTTGCACTGAAATAATTTTTCCGTGTAAAGCAACATTGTTCCTCGTCTCTGCAGACTTGCACTGAAACCATTTTCCTGTTATATCTCACATATCATAGTGCTGCTGGTCTCCACAGACCAACTCTCTTAGGAATTGCTTTCCGCGGAATTTCACACTTTAAATGCCACAATCAATAACCTTGGACTAGTACAAAGTTGTTCCCCCCACTAAAATTTCACATTCAAGCAGCATCACTTCAGTTCCCTCTAGACTTGCATTACAATCCATTCCCCATTCTAATGACATTGCAAAGGAAACATTTTAGTTGTCGGTGCTACATTAATGTCGCACACAATTTACACCTCTGTGACTAGAAATTGCCATTCATCAGCTTGTGCTGTTTAGGAGTGCCAGGCTAAATGGACAACACACTGACCCTTACAACACAACATCCATAATGACACAGGATGTGGCCAACACAGCAAAGCTGCAACAGCTTCACCAATAGTGTCGGAATGCCGAGCTGTTAACTCCAAACGTTCTCATTTTTATCATGCTAGAATTTGCCCTCTTTTTCGTTTTGTTATTCTTTCAGCTTCCTGAAATCCTTTCCCTCACTATGACACCTTTGATCCCTCATTTGTCTCCTTCCTGTGCTGTACACACAGCTTTCTCCCACTACTGTTTTTCATCTACGTAATTTTAAATGCAGTTTTTATATCAGCCCATCCTACAGAAACACCAATTCCAGTCTGCCAAAACCAGTGATGTGGCTTAAAAATCAGGAACCCTCAGGTTGCTTGTTTGTTTTGTGTTTATTTCTTCCCCCCCTTCAATCTGCTGTTATCTGAACCATTGAGGAGATTTAATTCCAAGATTTTTCTCTTCAAACTAGGGCCTAGAAATGTCAATTTTCATTAAAGACATACAAAAGTCACAAAATACATGGCTTAAGGGGCTTAAAAACAACATTAAGTATCTTGAAAATGCAGCCTGAAGACATAATGAGAAGTGATTCTGCAGGGCCTATAACTGATATGGTTAGAAAGTTTCCACCTGTTTCACATGCAGGGAGCACACAATGTATTGTGCTGGCTCTGGTATTGTTACCCCTTATTTACAATTCCATGAAACCATGGGTTTAATAATCCTGTCCCAGTCCAAAATCCTGAGAATCCTGGAGAGCAGAAAGCAGGAGCATGGGCTTGTTTCTGCCTCAAAATCTGAAATATATGTCAGATGGGTGAAAAATCTGATAAAACTTTCTCTGCTTTCCTAGAATCAATAGATTACTTTCCAGGTGAATAAAGCACCTTGGTTGCATCCCCCAGCACGTACTTCACTATGTCACCATGCCCTTAATGCTGATGTCCCTTAGGCTACATTAGGACAGAAAAATTCTGTTGCTGACGGAGCCGTACAGCTACTGCTATGGGTTGTCCCGTATCAAACACCCCTTCTGAGAGCGCTGAAATGGCAACTATTTGACACAGGGCTTCAGTCAGCCCGTTATTCTTTAAATCCCTAAGGGTGATGTTCAGGTCCATAGTCAAACCCCTCTGGATTTGACCGGGATGCCCTAAAATCCACGGCACTGACCTCTTACACTGTGAGTCCCTCAGCTGAGAGCAGCTGCTTGTTTGCTGGCGAGCGTTGAGTTCCAGAGGGCAACGATCCACTTTGCCCATGCGCTTCATTTCCAGCCAGAGGTCCTGCTCAGGGTCAGGGTCTCGCCGTAGCTGGCTCTCTACAGAGCGGGAGCTAAGCCAAGGCTTTGTAAAGGTGCAAAAACAAGCTGCAAAAGCCAAGGTTATGGGCTGAGAAAGAAAACACCAATATTAGAAAGCTCCACCTGCTCAGCACCCTGTGTGCTCACAAGGAACGGGGAAAGTACAAACTCAAGCCTTTGCTCTGCCTGACTCAGACCTAGGACTTGTCCCTGGGTCATTCCAGTTACATGTCGCAACTATTAATTTTTAATCAGTTTCTGACCCAGTCTTTCTATTTGGGAGTTTCTGTTTTGTATAGGCAATTTAATACAAATTGGGCCAAAAGCAGTGAGAGCATGTGCAGACATGTGAGACCATCGATTTATGGCCTGGCAGCAAAAAGCCAGGCTCACGTCCCCCTTGGTAATTAGAGTTGGGTTGAATTCTGGCTCAGTCCTATTGTAGATGAGTTCTGTAGCACCTTTGCTGCAAGCTAAGTGGTGGTAGGGCTGACTTCCACCTCTGCTCCAGCTGATTCTTGACAAATCAACATTTTTGGAGGAAAAGTGTCTTGTCAGAAAGCTCCTGACAAGTTCCTTAAGTTACTACTACAAGTTACTACTGTTCAGCTTAATGGTTCTGAGTAATGTCATCTTCTTTCTAAATGCTACTTGACTTGGTTGATTCCTCCTGGGCATCACAGCAAGAGCACAGCTTAAGCTTGGGTTAAGACAGGTCTACTTTTAAAAGCAAAGTAATTAGTGTAATACATCTGGTGGGGGAAAACACTCTCGCAAAGACATGAGTCAAAGTTTTCCAAATCCAACTGGTGTGCTTTAGGAAACCTTTTGTTTCATCCTGATCTCTGCATTGTACGCATTGGTTGGACCCTTTGATTTGCCCCCATTTTCCTCGGTCATTCGTCTCGTGGCACAAAGTGAACCTTAGGCAGCTCCTAAGTCTCACAGCACTGTGTTGGGGCTCTTCAAGATGTACACATGAATACTCAGTCCCCTTCATCCCCTTCATTAAGATCACATTTCACATAACAACCTCCCCAAAACCTCATACCAATCACATGTTTAATAGGGAGAAAATCTTGAAGATGAAATTATGCAGATGAACATATTAGCTAACAGTATCTGAAATTATTCTGTGAGAAGCCTCGGGGTGTTTGAATTAGTGGGAGAAGCAAAGCATGTGAAAAAAACCCCTCTCAATGTCACTTTGTGCCGAGCGTTCAAAAACCACACACAAACTGCATATGAACTTGGCGAGTGCTTCAAGGGTCACAATCACCATAAATCTGGGATAACACTCTAGTCTATTCACAATGAATTTTTAAAGTGCCGTTCTGTTGATGATGTCTGTGTTTTAGTTCATCTGACTTAGCCCATTCCAGGCTGGCTGGTTTTCTTTTGCTTACAGAAAGCGTCGCAAAGCTTTAAGTCTCTGAAAGTCACCGGGATTATTATTTCTGTGGAGATGCAGCTCAAATGTGGATGGGCTGGGTAGACAAGCATAGGCTGCAAACGATGCACGTGTGTCCCTTGGCAGCTACAGGACTCTGTTCTTGCACTTGTGCTCAGTGGAAAACTCTTCAGTTTTAGTCCCTGTTTCTGATTCATTAAAATGGGTTATAAATGAGCCATATTGCTATTTTCACTATTCTTTTAAAAAGACGGGCACATTCTTTTGTCCTTAAAATACTAAAAAAAAAAATAAAATATCCCTCCAGAGCAGATTTAAAAAAAAAAAAAACCCAAACCAAAAACCCCAAACTTGGTTATGGAGCAAAACATCACGCTCAAACTCTTCCCAGTAGCACATTTCCAGGTGACACATTATACCATGGAGACAATTTAGGATACAAACAGGTGTGGACAGAACATGACACAAGACTCCACAGTGTCCAGCTCCCAATTCTGCATGTGATGGCTTCAGAAGTATGTCACAAAGCATCAGAGCGGCAAGCAACGTGTGGGGAATGAATCGCAACTTCAGGGTTGTTTATGGCCATGGAGACAATTAAACATTAGAAGTGTCACAGAGGGTGCACTCAAGAATCAGCTTAGAAGAAGAAAAGATGCTGTTTGTCTTTAAAATAAAAGCAAGTATGCCTTGGATTGCTCCTAAAAGTACTTAGCTGCAGCATCTGTAACACCTACCACCCAAGAGCCGAGTGTATCGGTCACAGGAGAAAAACATCAGGTGTTCTTTTCCTTATTGAGAGTCCATAAACAATTTTCTGATCTTCTTTAACAACAAAAATATTGCTGTTTGGAAAATAAAGAAATGAAAGAGCAAAGAGATACATTCATTGTCCAAGTCCTTCCCATGCTTGTGGATGGTTTGATTTAAATAGCAATTTTGTCTGTTATCAAACGCATCTAAGAATTGGATCACAAATGGGTCCTACCCAGCAGCAGCTCCAAGGTTTTTTCTTATGCCAAGCAAAGCAAGCAACGTAGGAGATGTAATATATATATTTATGAATACCCAGATATTTCAGAACACAAGTGAAGATGCTAAAGTAAGAGGCCAGAGGTATCTTACAAATAGACAAATACGGCTACAGAATATACCAACTGAAATCATATATTACTCAAAGTATTTTCAGGGAGCTGATGCTGTCCCTGCAGGAGCCTGTGTTTTGAGGCAATAGAAGAAATAGTATGATGAAAATGAGGGATGTATTTGGAGACACCAGAGAGCAGTTTGAACAGATACTTGGTGAAGAAAATGCTTCCCTGGCCTGTTTGCCCCTCACTGGGAGCACTGCCCTTGTGCTCTGGGAGAACAGACCGGCCCTGAATGCTTTGTGGCAATGACAAGGAGATGTCATCTCCTCCAGCACAACATGTGGCGTTCAGACTTTTATTGACAAACTAAGCATCAGCCAGCACAGTCAAATGGAAAAGGAGTCAACTGAAGGGTCAGGAACTCCTCCACCTTACCCACTTCTATGAAGTTGTTGGAGGTCAGTGAGGGAAAAGTGTCATTCCAGGTGTGATCTCTGTGGGACAATAGAAATCTGCTTTTGAACAGGAATGTGACCACGTGTCTGAAGCGGCATGTTTTAAACACTTTCACAAAGGGACGTTCTTGACTCTTATTTAATCTATGAAGCACCGAAAATTACACCGATTTTGGTTTTTACTAGTATTTCCCTAGAATCGAATCATTACCATTGTCATCATGTGACGAAAAGCAGCTGGATCCGATGCTTTGAGACCAGACTCACAACGCAGGAGTCACGAACAGTATGTCAGGGGAGTCCAAACTCAGGGACAAAGATTGTGTTTGAAGTCAATATTTTCTTAAGATCACATGAAATTGGTTGGTAAAGACAACAAAGCCACCATTCCTAGAGTTTAAAGCAGTTTAAAGCAATATTTACATGAAGTATTTCTGCCAACTGCTGGAAAACAGTGTTGAAACCAACAGTAGTTTGGGAGAAAACTCCACTTGGTGCCTGAAATCTCCTGCCCAAGGCCTCTGTTGTCCACTGCTACTATATATATATATCCATATATGTCTATAAACAAAAAAAAAGCTCTTCACAGGAAAACCCAGGAGGCATTCTACTCTATTCTAGTCGTTATCATTGAAATCTTACATCAACCATAAATTGAGCTGGGAACACAGGGTTTTCCCCTCTAAAGATTAATCTGAGTCACAAAATCAAATCCTAGATTCATATCCATACCTAAAATTTATGCAAATTTGGGGTTGGTCAAATAAAAGTTGGGCTGATTCTAAATATGTATTGAAGGTAGCGCTAACTTTCAGTTCTGAGTCTGGAGAGAAGAATGAATTTTACTTAAAGCTGAAGAAAAGGGTTACTTTAATCTACAGTTATAACTACCTTGAAGTAAAAATCTATAGTATCTGTTTTCAGGTGAAGAAAATAAGTGTCCTGACAATTTAAACCAAATCAATAGGTACTTTTTTTAAACTACTGAAAGAAGAAAGTATTACATAGAATGAAGCTGATCATAATCAGCTAAAAGTTCGGTGCCTACGGGGACGGCCATGGGTTAGGAAATTTTAAGGTGAGAGATGAAAATCCACTGAAAGATGTATTAGGAACCATCAGAAAGTGGTTTGGACATTTACTCAGGTTGTTATTGGTAATTTGTTCTGGTTTGAGAAGAGTACTTCCAGGAAAATGCAGCCATCCCTTTAGATAGAACTTTAAGTCATTTTCTTAGACAAATCCAGATCAAAGGAAGTGTTGAAAACTGGGGTTGCTGGGAAGCAGCAGAGCTGTTGATGGTAGGAGCTTTCCATGGCGTGCAGAACCAGTCTATCAGAATCATAAACCGCATGGAAAAAAATCATCTATTTCTATATAGTAAAAACATGGTAGATTCCTAGGTCTTATATTGTTGCCACCCTTTCCTAACTTACCATTTTATCCTCCTGTACCTTGTCTGTTTTGTCGTTCCTGACTTTTCCTCCATATTTGCTCTACTCGGCGCTGGAAGCTGATGGGTTATAAGCGCTCTAGCATGTTGCCACAAGATGGAGAAAAGAAATGAAGTTAAAGATCTGATGAAGTGTCAAGATACTTGGTCTGCATCGCCCCTATGAATGAAGTACTGCAGGCAATCTCTCTTGTAAATTGTTCCTTACCGGTTCTCATTTCTAAGACTAAAAATCAAATGCTGGATGAACCACCTTTTAATTCACTCTGCAAATGGACTGTGCAGCTTTTGGACTCTGACTAAATCCTTTTGTTCTTAGCATCTGTAAGGATTCTGCAAGCCAACCCAGGTTTTCAAACACAGCCATCCAATTCCAATGCCTTGAAAATAAACCTTAATGATACATCAGTGGAACCAACCGTAACTTAATAAGCAGCATCCTAAAAGAGGAATTTGGTCCAATTCCCTCTATGCTGCTTTGGCTTTTAAAAAGAGAACAAGGCAAAAAGCAGAAAAATGTGTTGGCTTTTCCCAAGGCCAGAAGTCAGTTGAGGGGAAAGTCCCATCCTGACATACCCCCTCTACAAGACATTTTAACTGAATACATTGGTTTCATTGCAGTTGATCTCTGAATTATATCTGAAAACCCATCTCAGAACTCATCATCGCCTACACATCTACACACACACCCTCAAAATTAAGACGGGCTCAGCTTTCAATAACCTTTACCCACAGATACGCTGTGTTCATTTTCCCTGCTAAGATTCTCCCCATCAGACGAGTGTCACTTGAGACTGGGGAGTGACATTGGCTGTTCCTCTAGAAAACACTGCACAGGTACCAGCGGTGCCACTTACCTCATCGCCCTGTTATCTCTGCTGATTTCAATATTGATTGGATTGCTCTAATTGACTAATATTCCCATTATCTTAGGAAAACACTTGAACCGTGGCATTTATTCCACACGTTTTACTACAGTCCCTGTTGCCAGCAATACTGTACACACAACCAGCACCTTGACAGGTGCACTTGAAGTTCAGACTCGTCACCAATTACAACTGTGAATGGGAATTAAGTAGAACATTCCTTTTGAAGTACTTAGAGCTTGCCAATGGAGGCTTCATTTAGTAACAAAGGTATTAAGCCTGAGGGATATGGCACTAAAATGGAACTTCTTTCTGGGACAGAGACGATTTTACTGAAACATTTGATAATTGTACTTATTATAAGCAAGGGATGGTAGCATCAGTTATTACTAAGGTTGCTTGACACTTCCCATTCATTATAAAATCCTCTTCAATTGCTGAAAACTTTGCCAACCCTTAGCTATCCAGTCTGAAATTTTCCATGCTGAGTATCTCTCTTAAGCTGATTTATTTATTTAAAGGGAAATTTTAGCCCAAATGAGACTGCAGAAAAATACATTGTTTTGGCCATGTTTAAGACAAAATCTAGAAATCTCTATACTTAAAGATCCTGAAGGAGAAAAGAGAGTTTTTATCATTTCAGTGTTTCATGCTGTTCCTGGGAAACTCAGAAACTGTGTTTCAAAGACTTTAATCAATATTTCTTGAAAGGGAGAAGATCTACAATACTAGGTAAGTTTGTAAAAACAAAATAATATGTTTTCACTATGAGTCTCTATTTCCCAGCAGCACTCATAAGGGCAAGATGTGCACGTGTGCACTTACACCTCTAAGCTGAGCATGCAGCACTCAGGACTATGTTTTGGAACTTTTTCTGGGTAGTCTCATTCCCACCTGTTTGAGATACATCCCAGCATTAAAAGGCAAGGGAAGGTCCACAGGTCCACATTTTTAATGAGCAGCTTGCTGCCAAGCCAGTGGTACTGATGGTGAAACCGTCTTGATGCAGAAGGTACAAAGTAGAAAAATAGTGGGAAGGGGAAGAAACCAGTTGAAACACTTTGGTGAGGCAAGGACTGGAGGATGGGTAAAAACTGAGCGCAGGGCTGCATAGGGTGAAAGAACCGGGGATGGAGGGAGGGGGATGGAGACAATAAGGCTGAGAAATGCACTAAGTGGGGCTGAAGAGCAGCTACAGAGATGGAAATGTAGGTCATTTACCAGGAGTAACTTCAGCCTAGTGAGGGTGGTGTCCTTCAACGGGGAAAGCACTTACCTCACTGGTCACCATCACCAAACTAAGCTCCTAAACTGGATTGCCTTCTGGGGAAACCTCTCTTACCAGGGACATGAGCCTCCAGAAGGGAAAGTCAGACTCAGAGAAGCTGTGACAAAGGCGAAGGCGAGAGATGATTCATGGCCGGGGTTCAGCTGGAGAAAGGCATTTGGGAATTCACCTGGGAGTAGAGGAACTGAGCCTCTTCTTCTGCTTATCAGTCCGAGTCTCTCCTAAAGATGCATGAAGCAGCTCCTGCAGAACTGTATGCCACCCACCAGTGTTTGTACATGTTGCTAAGCAAATCAATTCACATTTTCACAGCATGTCATTCATCCTCTTAGGGACCCAACAGGAGACCCTGATCTACAAAACTGCTGAGCATTCACAGCTAGAACTGGAATTGGTAGAAACTATGCTTTGAATATATAAAATATTTTGCAGATTTGCGAACTCAGGGAAAAAAAAAAAGTCCCAAAACACTCAAAAAGCTTTGGCAAAGTTTCCTTTTAGTCTTCATATCTGTTTGCCATCTGTCAGTAGGGGTGCAGTATCCCCTCACTTCATTGAAGCATGTGAAAATAGATTATTTCATGTCTGTGAAGCACCCAGATACAATAACGATGCCTGCTGAAGGAACGCTCCCAAGGAAATTAATAATTCTGTATTCAGAACAGGCTTTGAATAGTGCGCAGTAAATAAGCCATGGGGTACATAGTGAACAATGAAGATAAAAGAAAATATTAAATAGCTGCTCATTAAATGAGCAATATCCATCCCGCACTTTAAGCAGGGCTGAGTTTTAACAGTATGCAAGCCTGTGATTAAAGACAATACCATAATGCATATGCATAAAGGCTGTAGTCAATGTGCAGCAACAAATGAAATTCTTGCATTTCCCAAGTTTTGAGTGTTTGGTTTGGCCACTTTATGAGAACGCCAAATTCTCTTAATTTAGCTCCACACAAAAAGGGACATAGATCAATTAAGATTAGAGAGGGGGGTGGGTTCCAGAACTGGCTCAACACAAAGTCCAAGGGTGTCTGGATTCAGTTCATTTAGAGAAGAAAGCTGACCACAGCTTTTTATCTGGATCCAGATGTCCTCGAATTTCAAGGCTAATCAAGACTTGGTTCAGCTTTGGCACCCTCTCTTCTGCGATTAGTTCTCCTAAGTTGGGAGAATATTTCTATGGACCTCTTCATTATCTTGACCTTTACAAACATTGCAATGCTAATCCTGCCATTAAATTCTACTTATTCTTGGTAAGTATAGAGGGCCTTGTTTAGCAACATCATTAAAAAAAATAAAAAGCAACATAGGTATAGGTCTTCCTAAGCAACTTGGATAATACAGAATATGTATTTTTCATTGTGAGACAATAGCCAAAGGATAGGAGAGAGGAGATACTACACCAGAAGAGGGCATCCTAACAGGGTGGGGATGGAGCAGGAATGGATGTGGCCCTGTTGGAACAGGAAAGCTCTGAAGACTTGCAGGCGTTCCCATGTCATAGAATCACAGGATGTCCTGAGTTGGAAGGGACCCACAAGGATCATGGAGTCCAACTCCTGTCCCTGCACAGGACACCCCACAGGTCACACCGTGTGTCTGAGGATGTTGTCCAGTCTCTCCTTGAACACTGTCAGGCTTGGGGCTGTGACACCTCCCCGGGGAGCCTGTTCCAGTGTCCAACACCCTCTGCATGAAGAACCTTTTCCTCATGTCCAACCTGACCCTCCTCTGACATCTTCCTGACATTCCTTTGCGTTCCAAGCCTTGTCTTGACCAACACATCAAGAGGTCAGGTGGCATAAACAGCCACCCAACTGCCCACAGGACTACGGGAAAAACAAACTCAAAGAAGTGGGAAATCAGGGGATACAGATAGAAGGTCCCATTTCCATCCAGCCGCACCTGCCATTACAGCCTGCGGTGTCACCCCAGCATCTGCTTCAGCTGTACCAGGTCACAGACAATCAACACCCCATGTGCCAGTTCACATAATGTAACCAAAGCATCTATACCTGTGTCGTCCTCCAGGATGTATGCTCTTAAACATCTGGATACATAAACAAGACACGCACGCAGGTGGCTCCGTACTGGGAGTTATCACAGTGGCATCGCACCGTTCCACACATGCATGTCCCTGAAGGGCTGCCTTTAAAAAGCCTTTACTCTTAAAAATGTAAACAAACTGTAAAGAGACTGTAAAAGCATTCTTTTATACAGTAATTTATCCCAAATATCTTGAAAAGAACCTGGAAACAAGATCAACTGCAGCATTTCCCACACTATGTAATAAAGAACTTTGGTTTATGATGGCTGAAAGCATTTGCTTTTATCCAGTATGAACTTGTCAACTGTCAGGAAATTATATGGACATTTGCTTTTAAGTCCTGAGATAGAGGTTAGAAGCTCCTGATCCACTTGTCTTGTTTTATTCACTACTACATAAAAACTTCAATATCTGTCCAGAAATGATAGAAACAGCATGTCAGAGGAAAAGCGTATTGACACAGCCAGGAAAAAACCAAAATCAATTCTAATATATTCTTCTTCCCACTGGATTGGCAGCCACAAACTTCAACATGTTAACCCTGGCCACTGAATCCCATTTCCCCTATAGGGGAGAATCCTCCTTTCTAACACCTGGGATACCACATCTGCTTAAGACCTAATTCCTGCTCCTGGGATGAAAACTTCTGTGTTTTCAGAGCTACAGACAGGTCATGGTAGGCTTTGAGCCACCTGTAAGCAATAATTGCATTATATATATGCACAAGAATGTAAAGAACTCAGCTGTTAACACAGCCATGAGCCCTGAACTGCTACTGCAGGTATCACAGCAAAGCTGAAACTCCACCCTCTTCATTTGGACATTTTCATTGATATGTAGGATCCTGAATCCTGCCTATAATCCCAGATCAACCAGTTGACACATTTGCAGCACTTTGAGTGGTTTTATTATTATTATTATTATTCATTCTCAGCACCTCCATATGCAGTTACACAGCAAATCCATCAGACAAAGCCCCTGTCTGACACAGAAGTGCTGGTTTTGCTCCCAGTGTCACCACAAAGCAGCCAGGGCTGCAGGAGCTCGGGGCACCAACCTTCTCCAGCAAACTCGGTCCAACACCGTCATCTAGTGGAGCCCAGGCTGGAGAGCAGGAGCTGCGATCCCACAGTACCCATAGAGCCAAGGACCGGCTGGCAGAGGTGAAAAGTGGCCACCTATCTCTAAATAAATATCCATTTGCTTCCTCTCATTTATGTGCTGTTTTGAATATTAACCAGGAATTCTGTGCTGTTCCTTCTTTTTCTATTCTCATCCTCCCTATAAATCTATTTTGAAAAACAGTACTACACAGAATCATTTATTTCTGCTTTAACTGGAAGGTTCTTCAGAGCAACTGCTAGAGGTCTGTGATTCAACACGTTTAAGCACAAATACTTTCCAGCACTAGGATGTCAGCACATTATAAGTAGGCAGTTACTAAGCTTTGCTGGGCAGAACAGTTCTATTGAGACAAAATGCTGCAGAAATAAAACCTGGTTTTGTATAGAGATGTTCAACTGAAACCCTTAGAATATTTTGAAAGACTTATGCAGGTCTGATTTCTCCTCAGATGGCAAAGACAAATATGAGCATCCACATAGAGGTGGTGAAATCATGTTGCTGGAATCTCACTCCGGGTTCTTCAGACAATTTGTTGTTTAACAAGACATCCAAGTCCATCTCTTCAGTTTTACGATTTGAGTAGCCCACGCAAAAAAAAAAAAAATATCCATAACTCACCTTCAGATTGCTCAATTCCTACAACCCAGTTGAATGTAATGAAATTAGTGCTTGTTATCCAAATAAAGAAGCAATGCAGGTCACAGCCTGGCAATGGTTTTCCAATTTGCTAAACAAGGGTTCCTATTCGCAGGACAGGTCCAACTCCTTCCTCCTGTCCTGTGCAGCTATAGTGAACAGAGACATATGTAGGTTTGAACTAACCTATTATACAAACCTCTTTATCTATACATCATGATTACTGGTAAAATTAACTGCCCGGGACTGTCTCAATTGAAGAAAAACATTCATTATCATACCCTTTATCTGAGTTACTAAGTTACATTTTCTCTAAATACAGCATTTAGTTTTCAAATGCCAGATTTATTACACTGATTCCTCAAGCCAATTTAAAGTTGAGAATATTTCAAAAGGAACATCACAAAAATACATCTTGCTCTCAGAATTAAGGTTTCTCCTGTAAGCTTTACATAGCTTGTTGTAACAATGGAAGCTCAAGAGGATTTTGTGTTCCTCCCTCCCCTGCTTTTACCCCAGGGAAGGCAGCATTGCTAATAAAACCCACAAAGATCAGCCCTAAAAATAAATATCTGCTGTTGGACTAGACAGCTCTGGCTCTTGAAAGAATTTGATCTGGGTGGTAATTACACTTCACTTTCAATCCGTATATGAATTCAGTACTGGCAAGATGTGTTAGACTTTTATCTTTCTATCCTTCCCTGATCCATCCATCAGCATTTACAAAGCATTCATCACAGGAAAATCAGGGCTGGAGATTGAAGTCCTTTGTTTATCCACCCAGCAAACAGCACAGACAACAATAGTGGGAGCTGCTTCTTTACATGACCCTGCACCATGCCCAGAGAGAACAAGTTTAAGGGTGAGAAAACATCTCTTCTATTCATCAGCTTATGTTATAAAATTGCCCACTAAATCCCTTTAAGGTCTCTCAGGGAAGGCAGAATGTACATAGAAATATCTAAGAAAAGAGATCATCTCTCTTTGAACTCCGCGCTTTCATTCTATCCTTAGACCACCATGACTTCAACACAGCTATTACATTACTAATAAAAAGTAGGCCAGGAGGTATCAATTTTACAAGAGAATACTTGTCTGATGATAACACCACCAAAATCTGGTGAATGCTGTTTAAGGACAAGAAAGAAAAGGCAAATCCTTTTACTGCTCATCTCCTCTGCTACTCTGTTTATACATTCACCTCCTGGCCCTGAAGATCAGCACAGTAGTTTACTCAGTGGTGAACCGATTTTTGTTCTTACAGCTGATGGCCTTTACAAAGTCCTGTCCTGAAGCTCCGGGTTCTTGGTGCAAAAACAGGTTAACAATGGCTCTTCCAGCACCAGAGACTGGGTGTATTTCCCATTTTGATCACAATGCTGTCCTAAGTTTGCTTTACTAAACTGGCCAGCTACCGGAAGATAAGGATTTTTTTTATATATATACTTAAATTCTTTTTTTTTCTTCTTCACATTGTTTTTCTGGCTATTTCCACCACCACTATTGTGATAACTGAAAATGGGATAAAGCAAATCTAAGTCTAAATCCTTCCTTTGACTCTCCACAAAATTGGATTCTTCTCCTTCTCGGTAAAGACTTTCATTAATTTTACTTCAAGGAAAGAATTCCAAGGGAGGAATAGCATTACTCATTTGCCTGCTGTTCTTGGCAAGCAGTGACATGTACCGAGCAAAGCCACAGGTCCTGTAATTGCCTTCAAGTTAGAGAAAAAGAGAGCGCGAAACAAAGGCATTGCTGTTTCAGAGCTGAAGCAGAATGAGTAATGGATATTTTGTGGGTCACATTAACCTGTATGGACACTTCTGAGTTATTCTTTGAATCCTGAGGTCTTCAGGAGGTCACTTGTTTCTTAAGCATCCATTTAGAGTAAAGCTAGAAAATTCATAGCTCTGGATAAAGTGATTCTCAATTCTCCTTCTACTTAGTCCTGAAGATTCATTGCAAGCATATCAGGATCACTTGTCTAGTTTCAGGCTCTATTGTGAAGCTTTACAATGACATAAGGCATTACAGATAAAAAACATGTCTAAAGTTATTTTTAAAAGTGAAGAGAATGTTTTCAGTCTCCGGGAAAATGTATCTTTGGGAAAAACCTGAACCTGAGAATGTCCACTGTTTTCAGTGGAGCTATGACAATTCAGATCAGTAGTCCCTTGCCTTTAATTTCCATTTTTATTTTGATGCTCCTCACTGAACTCAAGACAGACTAAAAACAGAAACGTGATGAAATATGATGTTTATGATTCTACGACAGCACAGCACCTAACACAACGGCATCCTGTCTCCCTCTGTGCTTCCAAACACTACCAGAAAACGCACTAGAATAGTTAATGAAAATTAGCATGTTCAGGGACCTTCCAACTAGACATGAACACCACAGCTGCTCAGATGGGAGAAAGCAGCAGCCTACAGACTGCATCTGACCTACAGGATGAGTCTGTCCCTCTCGTAAATGATTTTGCACCATAAGGTTTATGACCAGAGGTGGATGCTGCTCCGGGAGCTGAAGCAGTTATCATTCCCATCTGTTTACACCATTTTTATGCCAGAGTTCACTGGTCTGCCAAGGAGGATTGAATGGTATACGTAGCCCTATTCAGTTACCATGTAATATAGCTTGTTTTATTCACGTAAACTAAAATTAGCTGCAGTCTTTGCTAATATGTTAGTCTGGGAAATGTGATCACTCCAGAAAAGAAACGGGGGAAGACAGAGGGGAAGGCAGGAGGATGTCTGCCACTGACAGCCAAAACTGTAAAGCTGATCCTTAATATAATATTATGTGGTTTAGAAACCCTCCTAAAGTGCTATGGTATTATTTACCCAGGAACTTGACCTTCTGTGTCTAAATAATCCTAAATCTGGTTCACAACTCCTTCACTTGTACCTTGAGTAAATCACATCATGGCCATACTTCAATGTTGCACATCAAAACTGCTATTGCCAAAGCATTTAGGAGAGAGCTGGAGGGGAGCTGGGAAGGTCGGTCACTCAGCATTTGTTTGCTGCCAAATCCGAGCAATGTCCAAGGGATCCATGACTGCAGTGAATCTCCATTCCCTCTGAAGGAGAGTCAGAATTTTACCTGTAGAATTGGCAGCAACTACAGACCTGCCTCTTCTTGAGAATTCAACCCTGGGCACACTAAGGCAGTTCAGGAGGGGTTGTGTGGCTATGGAGACAATACAAGGAGGATTAATAATACTGTGAGTTGCACGATTAGGGTCAGAAATCAGAAGTTTGCAAGAACCTGGAACACATGAGAATGTAAGAACAATCACGCTGAGGCAGCTGACAGCTCCCTATAGTCCAGTGCATTGTTCTCAACAGTAAGGTAAGGAGTATAAGAAACAGAATGTGTATGTAGAGCAATTCTTCCTCAGGAACATCCTTACTCTCCAGCAATCAACAGTTTAGAACTGAGAGATCCCATCAGAACTGTTGTGTATGCCAGTCACAAACTGACTTACCTTCCATAAATTACACTAGCCCCATTTTCAACCTACATCAACTTCTGACCTCCACACCATCTTGTGGCACTAAGTTTCTAAATGGAGTCAATACGAAAAAGCCCATCGCTATCATTAGTGGTAAACACAAAATTGGTCAGTGCCATCCAGCCATGCTCATTCCTGCACCAAGTACCAGACTTCATTAACATCCTAGTTAATTACATGACACCTTGGGCTGTTTTAATCTTAATGATTAAACACCACCTTGAAAGAAAAAGTGTTTTCAAGAGCAGGCAACACCAGTTATCATCCAAACTGCCTCCTCTAGCAATACTCCCTACCCACTGTCTAGACAGACGATATTCAGATAGGAATCTGAATCCTGATCACTACACTGGAATCTTCGGAATGTGGATCATCACACATCGCTGGCCAGAATACCTTTCTGTGCTACATGGCACTGCTTTTCGAGCGATGGGATATCATGCTGCAAAAAGTTCCATTAAAATCCTGCAACAGATGGACGGAAAAAAAGCCTCCTTTGCCTTCTGCGCACAATCACCTCTATCTCTCCCCACCAGAGCTGTTGTGTCCCAAAGACAGAAGCCAAAAGACGGCTGCACAAGCTGTGTTCCTTCTGTGGCCGCCTCCAGCAATGCCTGCTAAACAACAGCCATTGCAGCTGAGGAAGAAGAAAACCATTTACGTGCGTTGCTCATTGGTGGCATTTCCAGTGGAGTGCAAAGCATCACAGGACGAAACAAAGAAAAGCGGAACCTTTTGCAAAAGGAGATTTCAGCATCTGCGCAGCTCGCAGGAGTATTTCACATTCAGCATCTGTCTTTGAAGGTGAAACTTTCTATACCGGTCACTGAGGGAACAATTACATGCAAGTAAATTGGCTCCATTAACTCAACAGGGTCTGAAACATATGGGGACAAGCCAGTGGACTGTTTTCTTCCAGAAATAAGCCACTTCTATCATGGCAATAATCTTAATGCTTGCTGACACTGTAATTAAGAATTAAAGCTGCAGAAAAATGTGAGGTTTGCTAAAACACAATAGATATCTTTTATCCATACAATATACAGGACCAAAATATTCAGTGTTCTGGGGAGGATAATTAATCAGCATTCTCTTGCTGAAGTTGTTTTAATTGTCTGTGATGGGCTGTGTTGGGGGGGAGGATTATTGAGTTTTAACATGGAACAAGATCAGGCACCATGAGGAATATTTACACGAATAAAGATTACATGATCAAGATCTTTGATCTGGGAATTGCTATTCTGTAATCATCTATAAAGCACCAGGAGTGCCCCTGGCACTGTATATATAATAATGAACGATTAACAATAAATCATGTAATTAAATCTTCACTTCGAACATTTTTCTCATAATTCTTGCCTCAGAATTAAGTTCCCACATAAGACATATTAGGTCCTCATAATATTATTAAAGTTCCTGCACTTCAGCTTTTAAAACTCCCCTAGGGACCTATTGTTTCTTTGTTTAATGTGTTTATGAGCCAAAGGCCTCATTAAATACAATAGGGAAACTCCCAGACCTTTAAAAACTTTGCCACCAGAGACATTTCTTAGGCAACAGGACCATTTTTGTCATTCCATCGCGTAACTATTGGAAAGTCTATTGATCAGCAAAGGAGAAAAAACACAGGAAAAATCCTCCCTCCACCCTCTAGATCACCAAGTCATTAAGGCCACAAGGCCGGCCAAGGCAGAGCTGCTGCACGCATCTCATTTTCCTTCCTCCATGGCATCTGGGTCATTCTCATAACCCCACATTAAGACAGTTTTGTATTTCAATTGCTCTTCATGCCTCATCACCTTCGTAGATGCTTTCTGCAAGGACAAGGAAAACAAAGTCTCCTTTTCTTTCTTTGGTCTGGAAGATAAGGAGATGGGCAGACGCTTACATTCAGCTAAACCCAAGCTGTACATTGTCACCTACAGATTTGAATGGAATATTCCATCCACAAGATATTCTGCCAAAACCAGTAGAAATTGAGTATAAAACACTGACTTTTAAAAGTGAATTCCCATCCACCTTCAAAGGGACTTTTTAACAAATATGGAGAGAGGCCCTTTAAAGGTAACAGGAGGTAAGGATGAAGCCACTGTCAGTATGCAGAAGAAACTGAAATCTACCAGAGACAAACTTCATGGTCTGAATCCTTGTTGAAAATTATTTGACATCGCACTCTATAATCCATATATCCAGTGCATTCTGATTTAATTTAGAGGGGTTATCTTGTCCAGCTGCAAGGTTCTTCTCAACTGCTTGCCTCATTTCTCTAAAAAGTAAAACTAATTCAGAATTTAAGTCCCCTTGGTGAAGTCACAGAGGATAAGCTGGGGTGCTGTGGTTTATCAGTTCTGCTGTGGTTTATCGATTCAGCCTCAAGATTCAAAGCAGGCACAGAGCAAAGCAAGGAGTTCACACTTGTATATAAGTGGACCCAAGGGACACACAGGGTTACTGTGTAGAAGTTTAAAGTGAGAATGCCCAGCATCAAATCTGAGCAACATCACGCCAGTAAAGACGGTTCAGTCGCAGTTGAGTTGGCGGTTTCTCAACATAGAAGAGCTTAGAATGCAGGCTAGTGTGAGCCATGGGTGAAATGGAAATTCCTTTGGCCTTGACTAATGCATTTTAAGTGACCCCCACTTCAGGACAAAAAATTACAAGTTCTATTTTGTTAAACAGTTAAAAAAAAAAGACAAACACAATCTGTATTAGGTTGGGAAGTTCTACATTCCAGTGAACATGAGGGATGGTGAACATAGCCTGTGGGCCAAACACAGCCCACGCAGAGCTTCACACTGTTGCAGCTTTCATCTTCAGCCCCCTGGGGTACGGCCCACAGCGACTATACGATCTCAACACGCAGAGCTCCATCGCGCTCCAACCTAATGCATATCGCATGCTAGGGCCTTTGTCTTCCACGAGCCGTACCGTCACGCCACAACTGAGGAGGCTCCCAGCTCGCTGTATCTTCAAGTACTCAAAGGGTGGGGGGCTTAGTTTGGATTTTGAGAGGGTAAGACCTAGGTGTAGCTTTCACAACCAGCAAGGTTCCTACAAGGCTGCTACTTGCTCAGAAGTCATTGACAGTGTACCCATCAGTTTGCTGATCCTTGATGTCCCACACCAATATTTACAAGTCACTAAAAAAAAATACAAACCAAGTGTGTTTCTCTCCTATCTCACCAAAATCCAAGGATAGACAACCAAAATCATACAGAAATTGAGTATATGCTTGGTTGTAAAGATGTCTGAAAAGACAGCAAGGAAGGTCACGCAAAGTTTCATATAAACAAAGGAATTTTCACAATAGATAATTGATACCATAGGACCCAATGTTAAATAACAAGGAATGTTAGAAAAGTAAAGTTTGAATAAATTGCAGTTGCAGCTTTATCTCTGTAATACCGTTACAGGGCTTCACAGTATAATCCTGATGAAGAGGCCTGCTAGCATCATCTACCTTCCAAGATTGCCAGGGGGAAGTTATTATAATTAATACAGATGTGGTATCTCACCATTACACATATTACAGACAAGTTCAATACAACTGTGAAATAGCTAAGAATAGACTGAAATGCAGAAACACAGTGTGTGCACACCAGGAGTTTCCATCAAGTGAGTTTACTGCTCAGTGTAGATCCAAAGCTATCAGTACAAAAGTATCAACTGTGCTAATGAGACCCAAGTTATTTAGCTGTGGCAACAGAGTAAGAAAGGATTAAGTTAAATTTGTAATTTCTCTTTCCCAAATCTTGGACCAAAGCTGAGGATCACCTCTTGCTTCTTAGCATAGCATTCTATTCTGTGTTTTCAGTTACATTTTGTTGACTTGAACTTTACAGCAGTATAATCAACCACTATCAGCTCTCTGTAGAGAAACATTAAATTATTCAGGATATATTTGTTTTTTCAAGACTGACATTTGAAAATATATTTTTATCTTTACAATATTAAACCCACATAGAAATCTTAAAACTGAAACTTCTTTTCTACTACCTTTACTGACTTTTATTCACATTTAAATTTTACCCCGTAGGTTCAGTTTAATACCTTTGATATCAGAGGTACCACCTTCCTCCACATTACCAGTATAATAGTGGAAACAATGGTCCGTGTACTCATGGTGTGGCCTGCGTTACTGGACTCTAGGATTTAAGACACTCTTTACAAAGAAGAGCGATGTACCCTGTTAGCAGCTCCGCCACAGTCTCGGCATGCAATCTTGAACAAATGCTTAATTGCAATCGTCTGCTTTCTTTTCTTCAGATGAAAGAAATTAGATAATAATTTATAGCCTCCTTTGTAAATGCTCTCAGATTTATGAATGAAGCATTCCTCCTTGCCTTGCTATTGCATTCCTGCAAAGACTTTCTGTCTCACACAAAGGATGGTGGGTTAGAAGGGTAAGTAATACGCAACCTAAAAACAAAAGGCACCTCGCCTGAGGTCAGCCCAACCTGCAGTAATTGCTTCTGCTGCTCTTAGACACACACCAAGGATTAGCAGCCACCACACACAACTCTCTAGAACAGCAAAAAAAAAAAAGACAAAGTCTCTTGTCCCAAATTTAATGCTCAAAGGACACAAAATACTAAGTTCATTCCTAACATAAAGATTATTTATTTGGAGAAAACACTGGGAAGGAATATTATGTAAACTAACCCTTGCTTCTCTGGATGCTATTATTACATGTACAACTTCCAGATTTCTCCAGAAATTCCTAGTTCTCACAAGGGAAAAATGTTCTGATTAGCATCTCACGTAACCATCCAGCCCATAAATGCCAGAGCCAAGACTGAAGGGAACAGTTATGCAACAGGACACTGTGGAAGAGAAAAAACTGCTCAAGGCAAATTGGCTGCTTGCATCATATATTTTCATGCTCTGTTTACAGCCTCTCTGTATAGGAATCTCTCCGTTCTGCTGTATAAGATGTGGGTGAACATCTGATGAAACAAGAAACAAAACAAAAACCACACACAACACCCTAACAAGTTCTTGAACACTCATCTCAAAATTAAATTGAACAGTCTTTTAAATGTCACATGTTCAGCTGAGGGGCTTTTTGTTTGTTTTTTTAAAGTGTCTAAAACTTTATGAGGCAATGTATGATGAGTGGGGACACCTTCCATATAACCCCTGAGAATGCAAGATTATAAGAGACACAACTGTACTGAAAAAATACAGAGAGTAGAAGAGATGCTGGTTTGAGGCTAGTTTTCAGGGACTGAATGCAGGACAACTAAGTTCTAAAGGCTTAACATTTAATGGTGAGGAAAATCTCCATTAGCTGGTACTGAGATAAGAGTCTGTGCTTTATGGATAGGACAGCATTAATATAGAAACCACTCTGAATATTTGAATTACACCAACAAGCAGCAATAATGATCAGACCATTTGGTATAAAAATAATAGTTGTGTTCAATTTATAGCATATTCTCCCAGGCTGCAGCAGAGCTTTGGATGTCTTACCTTTTATAAGTAGCACCTCAGTCAACAAGAATCTAATTTGGAGGAATGCATTACAAATGTAGAACACATCAAATTAGCTCTCAGACGTTATCTGCTGATATCTCATTTCTTCCTCAGACTCTGCTAACCACTGGAATGCAACATCTGGGCAGCTGGGAGAGGCAAATGTTTTACTAAAAAAAGTACTAAATATAGGTGCTACAGAACAAATTACAACACGCTGCTTTACCACATCACCTGCAGCACAGGGAGCACCAGAACAGTCACCTGCTGCTCAAAAGGCAATTAGGTTTCCCCAGCCTGTGTCACCCTTTACAGCATAAAAAGCCAACTTAATCAGAGCAATTATAAGCTAAGGTTGAGTGACAAAGTTACAGACATGTGTTACAGGTTATTTAAAGAAATCAAGACTTGGAGCACCATTTACTTGTTTCAGATTTTTTTCCCTGCCATTGAAATTTGAAGGCCCTGGAAGAATTCAGTAATGTATCCAGTTATGACAACAATAGGCTTTACACTTAATATTAAACATATTTTAACTTTAAATGTAAAGCAGCATTTTTCTTTTTTTAAGGGAAAAAATTTGCTTTCCTGAAAATTCTTTGTGACTTCCACAGAACAGATTGGGGAAGGGATTGTGTGCCTTCCTTGGTCAAAGTTTTATACAGCATTTCACACCAATTAGTGTTAAGTGACACGCTCCAGTAACACACACATTTGATGCAATAATTTAGATAAAACTAAAGGTTTTACTGCCCAGCAGTTTAGCAGATTCAAGAAGAGCAAATGAATATTTACTGTAGCAAAAGTGCCACAAGCGTGAGTTCTATTAGGTAGTGATCTGGCTATGAATCATTTAATAAACTGTGCTGTTGCTAGCAAAGGTTTTACAGCCTCCTTATCAACAAGGACGGAAACTTTTCTGTGCGACAACTGAACGCTGTGAGAAAGGAACAGCACTGAGGTGGCTGCAGCATTAAGGTCTCCTTCAGAGGCTAAAACTGATCCACTATCTCAACAGCTTATGGAATTGAGGCTTCCACTTGTCAAACAGTTTAAAGACACTGGTCCAGGTTCCTTGCTCAAATCATCCTGAAACAGGCTGGGGAAAACATGGGATCATTGACTGCAGAGAGCAACTCCATACCAAGATGGGCTTCGGGTGCTCTGAACCAACAGTCTGTGACAAAGAGGGTCATGTTCAGCCAGCGCAGATGCATAAAGCAGAGGTCTTCAACAGACAATTTTAAAAAGTGGTTCTAAAAACCTAGAGAAATTTTTATCATTAAAACCAAAGAGGAAATGGAAATACATCAGTTACCTGAGGTATTAAAGATATTATTTTTAAATGCTCTAAATATATAACACAGACTACTCTTACTGAAATTTCTGCAACTCTACCAGTTTTCAATAACTATTTGATGTAGCCACATGAATACTTCATGATCTTCACAAATAAGAAATCTTTTCCATTTAAGGTTTATGCTATCCCTTACTTTGAGAATATAAAACCACATAAGACTAGGATCCACATAGTGTGGGTCAAAGAACACCCTTCTAATTCACAAAATGTGCTTACATTGGAATATTCTGATCTCTTCTGAAGATTTCTGTATGCACCTTCAGTAAGTAAACCTCCATTTTTACCATATACCATACAGAGGAAAACATTTCTAAACCCCTCCCCTTCATGATCAGTCATTACCCAACTCTTCCAAAGGTATATATGGTGTAACTGTTTGTCACCCACGCAGACACTCAGCAGGTCTAGTCCCTCGCTGCTGCAAGCAATCACATCATAAATTGATCAAATGCCATTGTAAAACTAAATAGGCCTTTTGGCCTAAGTTTCCATCATTTGGGAGTGGGCCTTTCTTCCATTCAAACTAATTTGGGTAACAATGAAAAAAATCACTCATAAACAGGGTTTCTGACTACATCTTTTTCCGTCAGTGGTTCTTGTTTTCCGCTCCAACCCACATCATCTATTCTCTTCCTTCCACCCATTATCCCCCCCCAAAAAAGGCGGGTTTGGACACAGTGCTTCAATTTTCTGTAGAACTTTCTATTTTTCTTTTCCATTCTTTTTGTTTAGTACATGAAAGCGGCTTCCTGTTTAGAAACAGTCCTACACCCTCAGTAATGATGTATTCAGCCCATCAATGATCTTGGCATGAATGCCTTAAACCTTAATAAGCCTGATGGGATTTTCTGGACATGTCATCATCCGTCCAGAAAACAATGCACAACATTTGTCATCTTGCACTGAATCAGCTCCCTTGCCAGCGCTACAGTTCTAATAAGAATTCTAAGGGCTTACAAGCTTCCTTCTCTTAAATATTTCAAACTATAGGTTTCCAATGCATATGGAACAAGAACAGAAGCATCAAGAGGAGACAGTTTTGCTGCAGAAGTCCCAATGTAATCAATACTGTTCTGCTTTTCCAGCCCCACGTCCCTGCAGCAGCTGCCATTGCTCACACTGCTCAAGTCCTGCTGTAACATATTATCCTGATCTCGTCCTGTGCTGAGGAATAGGAGTGAAAGACATAACAGAATTGCTGTTCAACTTCAAAATAAACATCCCCCCCAGACTCAACATGACCTAGAACAAAACTCCGTCTTGTTCAAATACATAGACTGCATCAAAATCTATTTCTGTAGATTCAAAAAGGCAGCAGCATTGGCAACTTGAAATTAACTGAAATATTTGTTACTTCAGGAGCTCAATGGACACGCATTCATAAGTGCCAAGTGTTCCTCCTGCTGCATTTTAACTGCAAGGCAATTCTCCAGTGAAGTTATTGGACAGCCATACAAGTAGCACAGGAATCGCTGGGTGCAGAAGCAGCTTTAAATACTACACACAGCAAGGTGCTTTGTTTCACAGCAAAGCGGTTAACCACAATTTATTCTATACAGCATAATTCTCCATCTAGCGCTACTAACAGAGCTGTGAGTCTGGAGTTCACGCACATTAAAATCTGACAATGCAAGGCACACATACTGTTTTACTTTAACTCTTTTGGGGGCTCGGTCTGTGCCTACATAAACCTCAAAACCTATTTTGATCTTTACTTATGGGTGAGCAGCAGAGTTAATTTAAAACTGTCAGCAAGTGCAATCCTAATTAAAAACAAATGACTAAATGCACAACTGCAGGGCCTGTTGACACAGGCTGCATACATCAGGCAGGCAAAGCCAACCAAGCCTGAATTTGAGGCAATACAGCACCATCTAGTGTCATATATCAGTTACAGAGTCAAAAATCCATTTTGGAATGAGTCCACACAAAAATTGCCCAGGTAGCTGACACTCACAAGAGCAGTAAGACACCAGAATTCAACTATATCAGCATTCTGGAAAAGGGAATTACATAATAAAAATCTTGTTAAAGAGCTGCTGAGGGTCAAATGTTTTAGGCAGAACAGAAATTCTTTGAAGACGAATGGAGAAATTACTCTGCCACCTACTGAAAAGATGCAGTCCAAAGGCTAAAAACTACATGAAAAGCTACCACTAGGTATAAAAAACTACTAGAAATAAAAAGGCAACCTTCAAGAAGCGGAGTAATATTAAAAATTGTGGCAGGCCAAAAACACAAGTTAATATGAAAAGGCATTCGAGAAATCTTGAGAAATTATTTGAGGAGAATTAACAATAAATTCTTTTTCAAACACATCAGGAGTGGGAATCTTGACAGAGTTAGCACAGCCAACAGATCAAAGATAAAGAACAGTAAGAAAGAGACAAGACTAGAGAAAAGCTATTTAAATGTATTTTTTTAATCCATATTTATCACAGAGGAGCTTAGACTGGCTCCCACTCTGCAGAGCTCATTTCAAGTTGGAGGGTCAGTAAAAGATGCTACTGGACAATTCGGGGATATAAAAAACTACAGATCCTTATAATCAGATGGTAAATACCCAAGAAATCAATTCGACAATAATTGAGCTAGCACTCAAAACTTCAAAAGCAGCAGATAGTGACAAATGAGACCATTTTTAAAAGTGTTCTACAGGGATTCAGGTGAGCTACGGAGGTGAGCTGAGCTCTACCAACCATGCTGATACTCTGTAATACAGAATTACTGGATATGTGTGTTATGCTGGCAAATATGGCTCAAGTAAAGGAAATACAGACCTCACATCTCTGTTATCATTCTCGGAGAACAGGTATTCATGCTAAAAGTTATCAAGACATAAGATCCTGATGTACCAACACCTTGTGTATCAACATCAGTCCTTCATTACAAAAAACACCGTACGAAAAGGAATGGAGGAGCTTTCATCAAAAATGATTGAACAGGAAATCTGTTTGCAACCTGGAAAAGAGAAAACTGAAGGACAATTAGGAGCAAAGATGATGGAAAGATAAATGTGTACTCTGCTATCTCTGAATAACACCAAGCCAACATTGTCACACACACAGAAGTGACAGGCAGCAAGTTCAAACCCAAGCCCAAACCAGACAATGTCAAAACCACAAGTATTCCTTCCGAGAACACACCCTCAGCCTGAAGTACACATTCATCTTTGGAGTGTATACATTTTACTGCCAAAAGAGTTATGCTTTCTTTAAGAAGAATCTGGTTTACCAAGGCAGATCTTGCATTCCTCACCACTGTCACAAGCTATGGATGTAAGTTATGAAGATTTTAACTCTAGGAGAAAGTGCCAGAACAAGCTGCTTCCTCCAGCCTCACAGAGCATGCCTAAGAACCTAGATAAAGTTTATTAAGCCATAGGTCAAGCTCTTTAGGAAGTGTCCCAGTGTAGACCAACATCTCTCATATGCCTTTCAAACATAATTATTAAAACATTTCATAAGTGCTTTTTTTTAATACAAGGAGAATACATTACAAACGGTATGGACCTGAGATAGTGAATATTAAAGAGGAGCTTTGTTTGGAGTTCTAGTGCACTTTTACTGCAGAAAACTAATGAGTATCTTAAGCATTCAGCAGAATTTAATGTACCCAAGAACTGAAACAGGCTCCAGACACTGGGAAATAAACACATGCAGCAGGCACCTCAACAGTACGTAAGGTAACAACCTTATCTTTCCATCACCTTTGCTCCTAATTGTCCCTCAGTTTTCTCTTTTCCAGGTTGCAAACAGATTTCCTGTTCAGTTCCTGTTCTCTGCTTATGGCCTTGTAAACCATAGCTCTGTTAACAAAGCCACAACAAAAACAACTGAAAACATTGTGGAAGATGCATAGATATACTATTTCCCTGCTACAAGGATGTGCATCAAAAATTTGAACACAGAAAAGCCATAAATTATAACACAGTAGATTAATGTAGTATTGCCCCCCACCAAACTTCAATGTGCAAGACTCAGGCATTAGTAAGGACAGAAATTGACATAAGACGCACAAAAGTTACTATTTTCTCAGATAGTGAGGCTACATACTACAACCTAATATAGCACTAGCTCTATAGAAGACCATAAGAATCACGTCTTCAACATAAAAGCATGACAAGTCAAATCTGAAAGATAAACCCAATTTATTTAAAACAAAAAATTATAACAGTGCTATTGCCAAGACTGAAAAAATTATAGACTCTTTTACTGATGTGACAAGACAGCTAATTTACAGCAGTTACATTAATTCTGAGAAAATCAGGTTGGATGTACACTGCTTCAATTGACTACATGTACTTTCTGAAAGACAAATCAGTTCCCCTTCCCTCCCTTTCCCAAAAGAACAGGCAAAAACATCCTATAAAAAACACGTACAGAATTTTGAGAGACATGATCGAAACACGAACCACTGTCCAAAAGTCTGAAACTTCCCAACTTTGTGGCTTCAACCAACCCGCAATGGGGGAGCTACAAGCACAACGCCGTCACCTCTGACAAAGAGCATCGGAATATTCCTTTTGGTAGACTATGAAGAAGGAAAGAAAAGTTTACATTTACAAAAGCGTAGTTTACAAAAAAAAAAAAAAATCTGCTAAGCAAATAACCAAATTCAATCAAAACAAAACACCAGAACCAACTCCAACAAAAATAAGCTCAAACATACAACATTCCAGCATGCGGAAGAGATCAATACAACTAACACCACAGTTTTGAATATCTTTTGTACTTCCATAACAGTTTGCCCACAATTTTTTAGACCATGGTTCAAAAAGTGGTCAGCAATAAACTACTTTAGCAATACAACAATTTAGTTTTTAAAAAAGCTTTCTACGGGGATAAATACACTCAAGTCCTTACTTTATAAATCTCTTCATAAGTTTCTTCATCAATCTCTATTGTAGTTACAGTTTCTTCCACATCACCCAAAATCATATTTAAGTGCTGATCATAAGCCTGTAGGAACGAAGTTCATTTATTATTTCTTCCAATATTCAAACACAAGCTCATTAAAATGAGAATTGTATCAAGACTTTCAGACATAATTATTTTACCTTGATTTCAACCAAAACATGCCACTATGTCAAAGTAGTATCAGTTATGATTTCAAACATAAATGCCAACAAATCAGTATTCTGCAGCATTTAAAAAAAAAAAGGAAGACCTTTATATTCACTGAAACACTCTTCCAGGAAATTGCTCTGAAGCTTCCAGTGAGAACACATGCAAGAACTCAAAGACAGACACTATTCCTTAACATTAAACCAGCTACACATTCTCTGCTCCCAGCTCAACCTCCTGGAATCAATCACCCAGGGCCAACTCAAGTGACATGAAAGCTGTAACTCATACAACACTACAAAAACTGAAAAGAAGCACGTGTTCCAACTGCCTTACAAAAAGCATGTTGCAAACTATGTGTGCCTCACTGATTTCTCCTCATCTTCGTGTTCCCAAAGGAGTTAAGGCGTGGTTAACATATGGGGCAGCTGGATCCCTTCCCCAGCACAGTACAGTACTCAGGAAAGATGACTGACTTAATAGAAAGCAAAAAAAGTCTGTCTCATCAGGAGACAGATCACTTTCAACAGAAAGTACTTTGACAAAAAAGATTCACAGATGATCCAGTCGAGTACATATCACATTGTACCCTCACAGGGTGTGCCTTAGAAGATACTTGTTTGATAACTGCAATCTCATTCTCATTTTAGTCTTAAAGAGACATCATGGTATATCGCAAGAAGACACTTGGAGTGTTATTGCTTATTTCACAGAAACAGGAGCCAAAAGCAGTGGAATGCATTGCTTGGTGTCCTTCAGGAAACAAGAAAAACAAAACACATCTCTTGAATCCCTAGAGAAACATTTAATAGCAGACTGAGTACTGAATAAATTAGATTTTGCCACCAATCGCATTACACTTTTGATAATAGAAAGGGTTCAGCTCTTGTTAATATGACCTTTAACTTACCTTCTCTAACCAATTCTGCACTTTTAACTATTAGATACAATTACTTGCACTTTTAAACTCCTAAACAATCAATGGAAGAATCATAGAGTCATTTGGGTTGGAAAGGACTTTTCAAAATCATCCAGTCCAGCCTCCCTGCAATGAGCAGGGACATCTTCAACTACTTTAGGTTGCTCAGAGCCCTGTCCAACCTGATCTTGAATGTTTCTAGGGATGAAGCATCTGTGTAGTAGATTGTCGTACATAAAAAAGGTTGGCCAGTGCTTAGCTGAATATGTATGACAGTGTTCTGAAAGTTTTACTTACATGTAGTCTGCCTCTAAGCTCTCTGTCATTCCTCATTTTGACATAGATTCGCTCATCTAGACTGAGTCTGATGAGATCAAGTGGCTCCTCTACAGTATTGGTGGTTTGTTGCTAAAAAAAAAATAAAATTAAAAAATTTATTAGTAGAGAAGAAGAATGTGAACTTCTTCATTCCTCAGTATTTGCAAGACATGGAAAACAAAACAATTAAGAACATAGATTCAAATATTACAAGTCATTCATTCACCTCCTGTTGAACCTGAGTGCAGTCAATATTATTGCTCCACATATATTCACCAGCTGCAGCAAAATGAGTTCAAAGACTTCAGTTTAGTTTGCAGCAAATCATGCTTCATGCATACTGTTGCATAAATTTCATTCCTTATCAACAACCAGCGTCCATGCTGCAGCAGAAAGCCTGATGTGCATGAAGCAGGCAGTTTATGAACCAGCACCCCACCTGTGCTCACATAGCACAGGTTAGAAACACCAAACACATGCTGCCATTTTCACCAACACACCTGTGTACACACCACCCTTCCTGCCCCCAAAACACTCCTCTCAGAGTATCATAGAAATCACTTTGGTTGGAAAATACCCTCAAGATCATGGAGTCCAACCATGACCTAACTCTAGCACTAAACCATGTCCGTGAGAACCTTGTCTAAACACCTTTCAAACCCCTCCAGGGATGGTGACTCCACCACTGCCCTGGGCAGCCTGTTCCACTGCTTCACAACCTTTTCCAGGAAGAATTTCTTCCTAATATCTAATCTGAACCTTTCGTGGCACAACTTGAGGCCATTTCCTCTTGTCCTATCACTTGCTACTTGGGAAAAGAGACCAACACCCTCCATGCTCCAACCTTGGCCACACTGTTCCTGATACAAGCCAGGATACTGGTAACACTTTTGACCACCTGGCACACACTGGCTTATGTTCAGTCACTGCTGATCAACACCCCCAACACTCCTCCTTGAGGGAGACAACACAGCAGCCACGCCAGGCCTTGGAGCAGGTCAGAAACCTGAACACACACCAGGCTGAGGTCTCTCTTTTACGATAAAGATGTACTTTCGGGATCACAGCTAAAATATAGAATCACAGAATGTCCCGAATTGGAAGGGACCCACAAGGATCATCACATCCAACTCTTGTCCCCGCACAGGACACCCCACAGGTCACATCATGTGTCTGAAGGCATTGTCCAGTCTCTTCTTGAACACTGTCAGACTTGGGGCTGTGACACCTCCCTGGGGAGCCTGTTCAGTGTCCAGCACCCTCTGGGTGAAGAACCTTTTCCTCATGTCTAGCTGACCCTTCCCTGGCACATCTGCTTGCCATTCCCTCGGGTTCTGTCATCGGTCACTAAAGAGAAGAGTCTGGCCCCTGCGCCGCCTCCTCCTTCCCTGGTGAAGAAGCTGGAGCCGCCATGAGGTTTCCTCTTAGTCTCCTCTTCTCCAAGCTGAACAAAACAAGTGACCATTTTTTCTGCATATCCCGCAGCATGCTACCTATTTCCTACGCAGTGAGGTAAAGCCGAAGATATTTTCCTCAGCAGCGCTCCTCCGGCGGTTCCTGGGGACCCGGGTCCTGCCCGCGCTCCTCACCGCCCCGGCGGCAGCACAAGCGCCAGGCCGCCCTCTGGCACCTTCACTCCACACACCAAGCGCTCCCGGCGGGGGCTGCGCCCCAGGAAGGCTGCCCGGGCGGGGGGGGGTTCCCAGCCCCAGCCAGGCGGCTGAACGCCGCCTCCAGCCGCAGAGGTTCCCCCAGGCCCCGCGGAGGGAAGGCGGGCCCGGCCGTGGCGGGAGGAGCCCCGCCGGTACCCCCCCCGCCCTGAGGAAAGCAGAGAGCCGCTCACCTGGTCTACCTCATCCGCCATCTTTCAAACCGCCTCCCGCGCTTTCCCGCGAGACTTTATGGCCCTTCCCCTTCCCCTCCGCCGGGGGCGGGACGGGGGGCGGAGAAGGGGACACGGCGGGGAGGGTAGCGAGGGGACCCGGTGCGGGGGCCGCGGTTTGCCCGCTGCCCGGGAGCGTCATGGCCAAGAAGCGCAAAGCATCGCCCCGGCCAGCGGCCGCCAGCAAGAGGCGCCCAGGGAGGCTGGGGGCGCCGCGGGACGAGCCGGAGGAGAAGGAGGAGGGTGAGCGCCATGGCGGGCCGGGCGCTGCGCCATCGCCGCGACGTGGGCCGCTCCAGGCCCCTGGTGTTCGACGGGGCCGGGCGGGCGGGTGTGAGCTCTGCACCGCGGGAGCCGCCGTGAGGGAAAGAGCCGGTGCCTCAGGCTGGAGGCGCGGAGAACTGCTCTCCACTGCGCCCGGGGGTGGGACGGTTGGCCCGCAGAAATCGGGGGTTTAAATCCGTGTGTGAAATTGGCCACAAAACGCTGTCTGGAAGCACTGACAAAGGCTGGACACCAGGCACGGAGCCGCCCGCTGAGGGCTGGTGTCACTTAGGGAGGCTGGTGTCACCTCAGCACCCCCCGCTGCGGGCTGGGCTGTCCGGGACCTGCGGGTCCCTGTCCCAGGAGAAAAAGCTCCAGAGAGCAGATTCACAGAGTTATAATTTCCTGTGAGTGGCAAGTGCAATGCTTGTTTTTCAGCTGACCCCATTGGTAAAACTATAGGAATCTTTATGTACCTCTTGAGTGTTACATTATTATAAGTATTTTCCTTACACAGGTCTCATTCAATTCATAGAATCATAGGATCATTTCAGTTGGAAGAGACCCTTGGGATCAGCAAGCCCAACCATAACGTAAACTAACACTAGCACTAAACCATATCCCTAAGAACCTCATCTAAATGCCTTTTAAACCCCTCCAGGGATGGTGACTCCACCACTGCCCTGGGCAGCATGTTCCAATGTCTGACAACCCGTTCCGTGAAGAATTTTTTCCTAATATCCAATGTAAACCTCCTTGTTACAACTTGAGGCCATTTCTTCTTTTCCTATCACTTGCTACTTGGGAGAAGAGACCAGCACCCTCCATGCTTCAACCTCCTTTGAAGCAGTTGCAGACAGCAATAGGTTTTCCCCTCAGCTCCTGTTCTCCAGGCTGAACAGCCCCAGTTCCCTCAGCCGCTCCTCATCACACTTGTGCTCCAGCCCCTCACCAGCTTTATCGCCTCCTCTGCACTCTCTCTTCTTACCTGTTTTTTCAGAAACAACTACATGCTTGACATTGTGAGTGCTCATTTCATCTGTAGCTGGCTCTAATGAAGGCTGCTTTTGATTGCCGTGGAGATGAAACTTCATCCTTTAGCATATCTTCTTTTCTTCTGTCCCATGCAGATGATTTTGTAAAAAAGAAGCCCAATATAAAGAAGAATGACTCAAAAGCTCTGACTAGGAAGAAGGGAGAAGATCGTGATACTTCAGTTTCCAACTCAGAAAATAAGCCTTCAAAACAAGGAGCAAAATCACTAATAAAAGAAAACAAGAAAATTACTATAAATAAAGGGAATGACAACAAAGAGGAAACATGCAGGTAAGTGTACTTATCATTCAAGTCTATAGGAGCTCTTTCTTCATGGTTACATGTTATTTGTTTAGTGAGCAGGTTTTTTTAGGCTGTCAATACAATTTAGTACATTTATGTCAACAGCTGATCTGAAGTAGCATCTTATTCATTGCAGAGTCAGTTGGGAGGAAGATCGTCTGTATGGGAAACAAATGTATGATGGTATCAGCACAGTATGCCCATGGAGATTGCTATAGCAAATGAATTCATAAAAAGAAATTAAACTGATTGGTCTCATTTCACTGGCCAGCCAGAGCCTTGCCTATTAGTGTAGTGAAACAGAAATAGTTCCTATTTCACTACGATTTACAGATTCAGTAAGAACAAATGATTCAGTGAACCATTTCTCCAAGGGCTCATTTGTACAACCTGTTCTCAAGGATGGGACCTTTTGTAGGTTCAGGGATCTTCCTTCCTAAATATCCTTGCAGAACCAGGACCTAAGTTTACACTGAAAAAGTGTTATTCTGTTGAACCCATGGTTATTTATGGCAAAGATGGTTTGCTTTACAGAGAAGGTGTCTGTGGTTTAATTGTCAACACTCCATCAGTTGTTACTGATGCAGAGGTCATGCTTCATTTATTTCCCTATTTTTAGTGTGTTCTTTCTCCGTTTTTCTGAAGTAAACAAGCACTTGCACTTCCTGGCGCTAAAGCCATTTTGATAATTTTAACAGTGACTCACTGAAGCCCCCTCAGAAGGAGATAAAATTCAAGAGAGAGTCCCCTGTTAAAAAAGAGATGGATGAAGAAAATACTGGTGATGATGATGAAAGCGAAGATGAATGGGAGGATGTGGAAGGTAAAAATTATATGTTTATATGTTTTAGGGAGTAAATATTTTTTTTTTTGTAATTAGATTTTTGAACCATTTCTCTGGTAAATATATATACTCTGCATACCTAAAGTGTGCTCTGTGTGCCTATCTGTATTTTTAAAAACTCATATCTCACAATGCTTCTAGAATGGTTCCAAAGCAGAAAAACCTACACAACTACTGACCTGATGGCAGTGCCTATTTGTTGGCTTATGTTAAAATTACGCTACAATGCACAAAGCACCTTCTCAGGTGTTTGTGTTGTCTGATATTGAGCAGCTAAGAATGAGTCTATTTGAAGATTTTAAACTGCAATTTCCAGGTAAAGGAGAGTGACTGTGCAACCAACTGAGCTCTTCAATTAGATGGCGATCACCAAACTGTGATAAGAATCATGGTGATCATAATCTTTGTATTTTTCCACTACAGATTTATGCATTCTAAAGTGAACAGTTGTCAGGTTTTTTCTTTGCTACTCTACAAGTACCCTTCAAATCACATCTGCTTCATTCACCTTTCTCCTGAATGAGTTTGCTTGTGACAGCCACTTGCCATTAGACTGTGCTGAGCTGATTCCTCAACAGCAAATGACTGGAATCCCATAGTTATTTGAAATAACTGAGCATACACAGTGTTATGGAAGATGCAGGAGCTGGTAATTACTGGGTACATTCTGCTTGTAGGTGGTTTGAAGAACATGAATGGGTAGGTTCTTATCGTATTGCCAGCCCTCTCTGGGGGAACTATTCCATGTTTACTTGTCACTTAGTAATATTTTCTTTTTCCAGAACTCCAGGAACCTGCCACAGATAAGTCAGAAGAAGCTGCTGTTCTTCCAGCAATGGTGCTGCCAAGCAATCCTGTCGAGATAGAGATTGAAACCCCAGAGCAGATGAAGAAAAGACAGAGGAGGTAAGAGCAGGGAAGGCAATGGAGGGCCGTTAAAAGATGCAGTTAAAATAAGTCTTTGCTATCACTGGCTTGATCTGCTCTGGGTGGAAATCTCCACTTTGTGCAGACTGTTGAGTGAGAATGGTGTGAGGTCATGGAATGGAGAACAGTTCACACACTGACAATTGTTCCAAAACTCTTCAGTTGGCGGGAATGGAGGTTTTTTAGCTTCCTTGAAAATCAAGTGTGTAAATCACTGTGCTTTAATATCCACGTTTCCAAACCAGGGACAATAATAGCTCTCTTCAAGGAGAGCTGTGGGTGAATGGCATTGTTGTATTGTAAATATCTTAACAGCTCAGGTAGAAGTTTCTTTGTTTCCATAGCTGAGGTGTGAATAGATCAAATGAACACCCTCGGCATCTGGGAGTGTTATAGCAAGGAGGGTTTGCTTTGTGTGGCAGCTGGAGGCCACCCTTCATAACAAAAAAACCAGAATATCAGTTGCCTCTAAGTTGAAAGCCTTCATCAAAGAAGAGAATACCATTTTTCTAGGAATCTGGATTACAGCTAGCTGTAATCTGAAAACCAAGCGATTCAGACAATGAACTACAAATTTAGTATGGAGCAATCCAAAGCTGTCTGGTGGGACACTGTAGGCACATTGAGTCAGGTGGAGTTTTAGGCTATCTGAATATACCCGAGATCTCAGCAATTTGGTACATGGAGTTCCCAGTTTATTAGCTATGTGCAGCCTGCATGCCAGTTCACAGAGCCAGTAACTGAACTTCTGTTAAGTGTGCACAGAAACTTCTCTGGGATGGATTCTCTTTGAGAACGGAGCCAGTTCAGGAATCTAGAAAAGCAGGTCCATAGAAAACCCACAACATCCATTTCTTCTCTAATCTCACACAGCGAAAAAAGGAAAGCCGAGTTTGAGACGTATCTTCGGAGAATAATGAAACGGTTCAGCAAGGAGGTTCGTGAGGACACACACAAGGTATTGATCACAGAGAAACCTGGCAGAGAAACAATTGAGCGTAAAGGTGTCTGAACTGATTTGTAATGAAGAAGAAACTAATTTTGATCAAATCATGTGGGGCCATGGCTAGGAATGAAGAAAAAGCTGTGGTCTGGAGAAGCCCTGTGTCGATGCTCTGTGTACTTGGGAGGCTTCACAGTTGCTTGTCTCTGTTAAAAGCAGCAGTAAAGCCTTCCTCATCTTTACCAGGGACAATAGTTCCAGCAATCTCTTGTGAACTCACTACAGGAACTTTTTTCTCTCAGGTTCACCTCTTGTGTTTATTAGCAAATGGTTTCTATCGGAACAGGATCTGCAGCCAGCCAGATCTTCATGCCATCGGTCTGTCCATCGTCCCCACGCGCTTCACAAAAGTGCCTGCACACCAAGTGAACCTTCTCCACCTTTCCAACTTGGTGAAATGGTAAAACTCTCTCTCCTAATCATGTTGTCACATAGAATGTAGAGCCAGGGTTCGGGGAGAGGGGTAAATGTAGAATAATCACCAATTTTCAGCGTTTCTTCTGATTTTAAATACAAAGGTGAGAGTCCTTTTTACAGGAGGAAAGGATAAACTGTGGTGTTTAAGAATGCAGTCACAAACACCAGCCAGTAAGTAGGTGTCTCGTATTTCAGGTTTGTTGGAACCTTCACTATCAATGCTGAGCTTTCCACGGAAAAAGGGGAGTCCCTTCAGTCGACCTTGGAGAAGCGCTTTGCCATCTATGCTGCACGAGATGAGGAAGAGTTGGTTCATGTAAGTGACTGGGAAGTGCGGGGTTGGTCGCTGGGTTTGCAGGTTGAATCGTTGCTGTCGTGCTGTCAGACCACATGCAACGTGGTGTTTGAGGGATGGATTTGGAGGAAACAAATTGATGACTTAGGTGATTTTGTGGCTTTTTCTGTTGTATTTTTACCTGAAGTCCTTCTGTGATTCAGTTCTTCAGTTTGAATTGTGCCTGACAGGAGCTTCTACCCTGTTTCCCCAAAAATAAGACTGGGTCTTATATTAATTTTTGCTGCAAAACTTACTGCTTTTTTACATGTATAGCTGCCTGGACACTATTCAAATTGACTTCTTCAATGAACTGTAACTAGGGCTTATTTTGGAGTGTGGCTTGTATTTCAAGCATCCTCAAAAATCCTGAAAAAACATGCTAGGGCTTATTTTTGGGGTAAGTCTTATTTTTGGGGCAACAGGGTAGTTCTGGTTAGTGTCACTGCACGCTCTGTGTTCTGCTGTGCCTTGCTGTGGAAAGGCAGAGGTGTCACCTCTGGGACAGGAGGAAAAGACAGAGCAAGCAGTTATTTGCTATAGAACCCATCTTGTAAGAGTTTTAAGATTCTTTTTCATATACCTTAAGAAGAAGTTAAAAACGCTTTGTATTTTCTTTTGCAGATATTTTTAATCATTCTGCGAGCATTACAGCTGCTATGTCGCCTCGTGCTGTCTTTTCAGCCTATTCCTCTCAAGGAGACAAGCGCAAAGGTATTTTTGGTTGAGTGTGTGGAATAAGGAATAGGTTACTGGTTTAGAGAGTAGGATTGAAAAACTTTCTGGCTGTTGCAGCTTGAGGTGAATTGCTTACTGCGTGAACCAGGGTGATGACTGTTCTGACTGTAACACACAAGACAGAAACCCTTAACTTTTAGGTTTCTCCTTAAAAAGGTGTTTCAGCAAAGACTTCTTATGCTTCAGTGGTTTTACGTTTCTTTAAAACTTAGATAGTGAACACTTGGCTGCTCGAGTACAACTCTCTTCAGCCATTTACCTGAAGCTTTCAAGTCCCCAAGACATGCAGACTGACCATGCTTGCCAACCTTTGGTCTACACATACCTCGTGCTGATTCCAGTCTTTCTTTTAACATATTCTTAGCTGTGGTAAGAAAAGTGACGTAGCCTTTTTCTTTGCAGGGAAAAAGCTCATCCAACAGGCAGTCTCTCAGCAGTACCTCTGAGGGTAAGAAGAGCTCTGCCACAACACCCAAGGCCGTGGCAAAAAAACACCCCTGCAGAAAAGCCGAATGGGAGGAAGAATCCTCAGAGAGTGAAGAAGACAACAAGGAGCCAAAGACACACAAAACTGCTCAGACCAAAAGGACGCACAAGTCAAAGCTGACTACAGGAAGCCAGAAACAGAAGGAGTCTAGTAACAGGGAAAGCAGTTTAGCAGAAAAAGATGTGCCGGTCCAGCCCAAGAATGATCGCCGGAGACGAGTGGCCTCCAAAGTGTGTTACAAAGAAGAGAGTGGAAGTGATGAGGGCAGCGGTTCGGACTTTGAGGTTTCAGAGGAGGAGAGTGAGGTCTCTGATGAGGATTTTGAAACTGTCTCTAAAAGACCGAGGAGCTCACTGGGCTCCCAGAAGTCAAAGGTAACGGTTATAAAAAGGCCAAAAACTGAGACTTCAGAATCAAGGCTATCCAAAAATTCACATGGAGCTGATCCTAAGCCAGCGGAAAGTACAGCTCCGCCCGTGCCTCACACGCAGAAAAAGAGAAACAAAATAATTTCTAGTGATGAGGATGATGGACAGCAGGAGGTAAGGAAGACGGGCACAGACCAGTGGCTGGAGGTTTTCCTTGAATGCGAGGACAAGTGGGTGTGTGTAGACTGTGTTCGCGGGAATGTTGGGCAGCCCCAGCTGTGCTTCACGTACGCCACAAAGCCGCTTTTCTATATCGTGGGGTTCGACAATGATGGGAGCGTGAGGGATGTGACGCAAAGATATGACCCCGTGTGGATGACGGCAACGAGGAAAAGTCGTGTGGACCCTGAGTGGTGGGAGGAGACGCTGCAGCCCTATAGAAGTCCCTACGTGGAAAGAGACAAGAAGGAGGAAAATGAGGTAAATGGTGATGGGTTTTTCAGGACATTTAGTGCCAGGAGTCCAGTCCTTGGATTCTCATTCAGGCAAACATCTTTCCATGAGGAAGGAAATTTGTCTTTGAGCTTGAAATGTTCAGATTGAGCATGTTTTAAAGGGAATATACAATGTTAGATTAAAATAATACTGCATGGAGGCTGTTCAGAGAAAACTGGGTAGCAAAAGTACCAAAGAGCCCATGCCGGAAGCTTGCTAGTGTGGTTTCTGTGCAGTTTAGCATTCTCAGAGAGTCTTTAAAAGGCGTAGAACGGAGTACACGTGTAAGTACTTATTTGCAACAAGAATGCTTTGGTCTGTTGTCTCATGTAAGTTTCTGGTGTTCTTTTCTTTGATCCAAACTGTAATCATTCTTATTTTATTACAAAGGGTAGTGCAAGAGAGTTGTGAAATCACTCTTCTTTGTGTCATTCCTACAGTTTCAAGTTAAGCTTCAAGATCAGCCTCTACCAACAGCAATTGGAGAGTACAAAAACCACCCTCTGTACGCGCTGAAGAGGCACCTCCTGAAATACCAGGCCATCTATCCCGAGTCGGCTGCTGTCCTGGGGTACTGCAGGGGGGAGGCCGTCTACTCCAGGTGAGTGCTGCACATGTTGTCCTGTGTAACTCTGATCTTTGTAGCAAATTTAAGAGCTGGTTTGTGAATCATAGCATGGCCAGCAGGACTAGAGAAGTGATTGTGCCACTGTACTCAGCACAGGTGAGACCCCCACCTTGAATCCTGTGTTCGGTTTTGGGCCCCTCATCATAAGAAGGACATTGAGGTACTAGAGGGAGTGCAGAGGAGGCGATAAAGCTGGTGAGGGGCTGGAGCACAAGTGTGATGAGGAGCGGCTGAGGGAACTGGGGCTGTTCAGCCTGGAGAACAGGAGCTGAGGGGAGAACTTCTCACTGTCTGCAACTGCCTGAAAGGAGGTTGGAGCATGGAGGGTGTTGGTCTCTTCTCTCAAGTAGCAAGTGATAGGACAAGTTGTAACGGGGAGGTTCAGATTGGATATTAGGAAAAAATTCTTCCCAGAAAGGGTTGTCAGACATTGGAACAGGCTGCCCAGGACAGTGGTGGAGTCACCATCCCTGGAGGGGTTTAAAAGGCATTTAGACGAGGTTCTTAGGGACATGGTTTAGTGCCAGAGTTAGGTTATGGTTGGACTGGATGATCCTGAGGGTCTCTTCCAATGGAAATGATTCTATGATTCTGTTCTGTGATTCTAAGATCACGATGGTAACAGCAGTGGGCTCGGCCATGTGCAGAGACAGGGTGAGGCATTTAGCTGCTTAGGTAGCACTTGTGTATCACTTAGAGCTTTTTTTACAATTCCTAGTGTGCAAAACAGTTAGGAAACCTCTTACGGAGACACTTCAAAACTCCTATGCTCCTCCTTTCTGGCCTTTTCAGAGACTGTGTACACACGCTGCACTCCAGGGACACGTGGCTGAAGCAAGCCCGGGTGGTGAGGATCGGAGAAGCACCTTACAAAGTAAGAGGGTTTGACTTCCTTCTGTGCAACATGTCTGCCCTCTAAAGTTCAAGCTCAATTCTGGCTTGGTTTTTGCCTTCTCTGTCAGCAAATGAAGATTTCTTGCTTGCATGGTTTGTGGTAGCTGCGTCATGAATCTGTCCACCTACTGTGCCTGTAGTTCCTACATGTTACCCAAAGCCCAGCTATCTTTTCTTCCCACTGCAATGGTATCTAGCAGAACCTCACCCTTTTCATCCTCTTCAAAGGCATCCTAGCGTTTTAGATGAACTGCAGGATCTGGCTGTCTGGATGCAGGTGTTGTGGATTATCATTTATAAACAGTGGATACTGAAGCTAGAAAACAGGCATTTCTTCCCGCCCAGAGCCTTCTCCTTTGATGTCCTAAGAAAGTCTGAAATCGCTGGCAGCTTGTGCTGGTGTTACAGCCTTGGGCGTTGTGTTTGCACAGATGGTGAAAGGATTTTCCAACCAGGCGAGGAAGGCGCGCCTGGCGGAGCCTGCAAACCGGGACAAAGAGGACCTGGCGCTGTTCGGTCGCTGGCAGACAGAGGAGTATCAGCCACCTATAGCAGTGGATGGAAAGGTACCTGGGAAGGCAGAGGCCTGGAAGTGTTTGTTTGTGTGGAGCTGTGGGCTTTATTTTTCCACAAGTTGCACGTTTCAGAGGTGAGATCAGTCAATAACATCTGGATTCAGGATTAAGACTTCTGAGGTAACTCTACCCAGGGAGAAATGGTCAAAACTACACCGAGGCCTTTCTTTACTGAATACAAGTAATGCGTGCTGGCAGTGCAGACTGCTGACTGTGTAATTTTGTTGATCTAATTTGCCTACGCTATGTTTGTTTTGCTAATTCTCTGCATTACAGCCTGAGTAACAAGGCCAGGGCAGGGAACATAACTAGGAGATAACCACGCAGCTATAATCTCGGCTTGTGCCTGGTTGTGTGAATATTGAATAATAGAGCGGAATGTAGCAGGTCAGAAGGAAAGGAGAGTCCCTGAGCTGCAGCAGGGATTTTCACCCCTCCCAGAGTGAGGATTGTCACTATTTCTCTTCAATTTTTACAATAACAGGTTCCTCGGAATGAATACGGAAACGTCTATCTCTTCCTGCCATCCATGTTACCCATTGGCTGTGTGCAGCTGAGACTCCCAAACCTGAACAGATTGGCGCGGAAGCTGGACATCGACTGCGCTCAGGCCATCACGGGGTTTGATTTCCACGGCGGCTACTCACACCCAGTGTATGTAAAGCCACTTTGCTGCAGCTGATAGATTTTGGTGTCCCGCAGAAGCTGTACACCCTGTGTTAAGGAGTTCATGTCCTCTTCTGTGCTGGTAGCAGTGAAGTCGGTGGCCCTGGCACACAGAAGGGACTTTAAATGTGGGGAGGATCAGTGGTGAGTTACACATGCAGATCCCATGAGGCAGACAGATGGTTCTCTGAATAACCAGTAGTTTTGGTTTGGCTGGGTCAGCAGGCATTTGCTCCCTTTCTTTTTCTTCTAGTAGCTGACAGAGGATTGTGTTCTCCTTCCTAGTACCGACGGCTACGTTGTCTGTGAGGAGTATAAGGACATCCTCCTCGCTGCCTGGGAGAACGAACAAGCAGAAATGGAAAAGAAAGAGAAGGAGGTGATTTCTTATCTTCCTCATGGTGAAATTCACTAAGTAAATGTGGACAGTCAAACAAGGGTGAGCTGTGTAAGGAACAGACATGGAATTCTGTGACCCAGGGGCTACTGGCATCCCCCAAATGCCCCGTTGTGGGCTTGCTGTCCAGACTGCAGGGTCTGCAATGGGGTGTACACTGGGAAACAAAAATAAGGATGCACATATGACGTTAGACTTTTGGAAGTGGTTCTGATGTCGTTTACACGGTTGGGGTGCACATTAGAAAGTGACAGTAATTAGCGTATTTAGCAGATAATTGGATACCAACATATTTTAAGAGTCCTGTTGGCCTATTATCTTTTAACGTGACACATTGAAGTTAGCGTGAGGTTTTTTTTAATGGCAGTTTAAAATCTTTAATCTTGCGTTTTCCATGGGCATAAATACATTGAGCCTTCCAACAGTCAACTCTATTTCAATAACAATCCCACACAGAAACGTGTAAAAAGGGCCCTGGGGAACTGGAAGCTGCTGACAAAAGGACTTCTCATCAGAGAGCGACTGAAGCAGCGCTACTCCCTCAAGGTATTCTGCATTTCTAGTAGTGATTTCTTTTTCAGGATGAGATTTCTCTATCAAGAGGTTGTTTTGGGGGTATTTTTCCAGTCTTTCCAATGTGTTTTGTTTCCAGTTCTTTGTGTAGAACTTTCAGAGCGTAGTTGCTCAAAGAATCATCTTTCCTGTTGTATCCGTGTGACTAGCAACTGGTAAAAAAAATACACCAAAAATTTGATGTGCTCACGTCCATGAAAGATTCATTATCGCTTACCAAGAGATTGGAGTTTCCTAAAGCATCGTTTTTTTGGTGTCATTTTCTGTTTTGACACACCCCGTTCCTAGATTTATTCTTCCAAACCAAGCAAGTAGCTGACAGAATGAAAGGGGCTGCTTTTTGTTACGAAGCCACATGTTTAGATCTTAATCTTTTCCCCATTGGGAAAGGTGGAAGGTGTGATCTCTTTAAAGCAGGTTTATTTTTATTCTTCTGCAGCCAAAAATATTTTGCTGGTGTTGAAAGAACGTTCGACATCCAGGAATAGAACTGCATCACTCTGGGGGAGAGCCCAGAGCAGAGCAGCCAACTCCAGTAACGTCACCAAGTGTCGCTGTGATGGAAGACGAGCCCTTTAGGAAGGGGCAGTTATAGGTGATTTCTAGAGCAACTTTTTGACTTTTGGGCCTGTTTTTTTTTTTCAGACGGAGCCATCAGCACCTGAGGCAGAGAAAGGAGCGGGATTCTCTTCTGATGAAGAAGAAGGTCCAAGTTCAGAGACTGCAGTAGGGAACACGGCCATTTATTGGCCCCAAAATCGCCAGTTAGAGAAAACGAAAGAAAACAACGCAACCAGAAAAAGCAAGCGGGAAAAGAAAGGAGAAGCAGCACAGTTGTTCCCTTTTGAGAAACTGTGATCAGAACAAGTGTTTCTTTGCCGTTTCCAGATGCAAGAACAATAGTCACAACAAAGTATCCTTTGCTAGTTAAGGACTTAATCTTGCACTGAGCTTGTGTTTCTGTGCTGTCAGGGTCCGACCTAATTCAGTATCAAGAGTTTCTTTGGCTATCACAGGACATGAGGTTCACCCCTTTCCCCTGGGCTTGGAAGCAGATGTGCAGTTGGACCTTCTCAGAACATCACTTTGTGCTGCTGGGGTTTTTTGCTCGTCTGTGTTGCTCAGCACTAATAATTCTGGGTTTTGAGCCATTCCTTTCTCTAGCACTGTCCTTGCCCATTTTCCTCCTTGCCCAGAACCAAGGAATGGAGCTGCTGTTGAACAGCCTGTGGTGAGCTGGCCAGAGGACGACTGGCACGCTCTTTATTCAGATCTTTGCCAAATCGGTGAAGCCGAGTTCTGCTCTTACTGTCTCGCAATCACAGTGAGACAAAATACTTCCCTTCAGGTGTAAAAAAGGATACAACCAAGATTTGGGGGAATCTGAACGTTTACTTTTCGAATCCCTGCCTGTTGTGATAACTCTGGTTGGGGTTTTCAGCCTTTTCTCCCTTTACTTCCAGAAATCTTGTGTATTATTAGAAGAGCGAAGCCCCATCCCCTTTTCAACCTTAAGGTGAAATATGCCTTCAATAATTTGAATATATGCATATTTGTTTCAGTTTTGTTTTATCAAGACTATGTGGATATGTTCTGGGGCAAAAACCACTTGAAACTGGCTGAGCGTCATCTGAAACAAAATGACTGAAACCAGAGAGCTCTTGGAAACGTTATTCAGTAATTAAATGTTAAGAGAGGAATGTTACATCCACACAAGCTTTTCCTGCAGTTTTTTACATAGAAATGCTGCTCGCTCTTTTGTAGTATTTTTATAATTAAATAATTTTATAATATAAGTAAATTACACTGACACTGTCTCTTTAAAAAGAGGGGAATACAGTCCAGTCATTGCTGGACATTGTCCCAGAGAAAGATGGAAATGCAAGAAAATGGCTTACATTTAATTTTGTGCAGAAAAAAAAGTCTATTTTTGTACTGTATTTGTAGAACAAAATAAAGTATGGAAGAAAGAGAATGTTTTCTGTTCCACCACAGTCCAACCTGCTCATTCTTCTGTGTGCCTGGAAGGGACAGGAGTCACAAAGCCCAGGGCTGGCCGCTTGCGAATTGGATTGATGTCAAGGGTTTTCATTCGGAGTTTTTAGTCTTTGTTACCAAATTCTAAACAAAAGCAACGTAAGATGTAGCTTAGGGGAGTAGATATGCCCTGTATATAGCGCTTCAGGAAAAATTGAGGCAGCAAGTTCTCGTCTAAGTACACAGGGGGTGAGTAAATATGTTTTAAGGGAGATGATGATGGACAGATCAGGTACACGTTCTGTCCGATTTTGGTCAGGAAGCAAGAGAAATAACGGTTTCACTTGTTGCTATAGAAACCTTGTCTGTGTATGTGCAATGAAACGGAGCTTTGGCTCCACCAGCACACCCGGCCTGGGCAACACAAAGTTCTTGTCCATGAAAAGAATCCTATTTGATTTTGCATCGGTCCTATGCACACAGTGGTCTGTAAAGATTAAAGTATTTTAAGCTGTTGGATGCACAGGTGAAGCCCCAGTCTCTTTAAAAATACAAGAGGCTGTATCCAGTCAGGCTGAACAGTCATAGTTTTCAAATAACTTTATGGAAGGAAGTTATTGTCACTTCAGTAGTAACAGGGAGTAAAACCACAGCAGGGGGGAATCGGCCTTTCATCACATCGAGTGTATAGAGACAGCAGCTCTGCTGCTGCCAAGAACCTGCTCCCCAAAATGGGGAGATACTTGCAGCCTAAACAATCCCAACTGCACATTTCTCTCAACAACAGCAAATCAGTTCATGTGGAAGCTGCAAACTGCCCATGTACCTGGATGCTACTCCTGGACATGAAATGTACAATACTTACATGGAATAAAAAAGCCAACAGACCAACCTTTTGGAAACTGTATTTTATTAAATATACAAAAGCTCAGCACTTGTGTAGAAAATTGTACCTTCATCTCTAACATGGTAAAGCTGATTAATGTCCTGCACCCCTGGTGAGGCAGCAGTGCTGGTCTCTACAGTGCAATTCTTAATCCAAGGTGTAAAGCTGGTGGTGGGCGGCAGTGGGAAGCCCGTACTACTTCTCAAAACGTTTATAACTCAGGTCTCTACTTTGGTACACTTTGTAACAAACATTTGCTTCTATGCATGTTCAAGTTAAGTTCCTTCGGTGCAGGGAACACATTTCTCCTGATGCTCACAACTGGATTTCATAAATGACATGATTTTTGTACTGAATTGTGTAAACTTAAGAGAAAACAAAACCACTGTAGCGTAGGGAGGGCACATCTGGAAGATTCTAGCAAGATGGGGAAAGACTTAAAACCAGAACAAGACAGTCTGTAATGCCAAGCACTGGCTACAGCAGAAATACGTCAACACGCGCCGTGGCAGCGCTACAAGGCGGCATTCCACTGACATGATACAAAGCTCAACATTCAGCTACTACAGTCTATGAAATATCAAGCAAAAATGTTTCCATCATTTCATTTTCATGGAGTACGTTGATTGTCCTACTAAGTGAAATCGAAGAAACAAACAGTATACACAGCAAAAAATTATTTTAAAGAATATACATTCAATTAGAAAAGCTAATTTTGTTTCAAGGCAGCAGGTTTTCTTTTTAAAGGTTAGGGACCTTTGAGTACCCCCTTAAATAAGTGTAATTCCAGGTTAACTGTCTGAAATAGTTATGCAATGGTGTAGTCCATGCTACCACTTCAGATGCTTAACCAAGAACAACTTCAAAGACTTTTAAAAAGCTGGAGAAAATAAATGATTTCCGACAAACCTGCCCTGCTGGCCTGGCCACTCATTATTTCAAGTCACTTTGAAAATCCTCAGTCCAGAAGCACACACTTGACACTACCGCTGTGTGAAATTCGACTAGTTTGTGTTTGTCCTTCGAACACGTACACTTCCAAACGCATCAAAGAAGTGCCCGTGACTGTGCACGTAGAAAGAGGCAGCAGCGGGAGGGTTTGTCAGGAATACAGGCGGATTTCCTAAGGAGATGAACTCACACGATGGCACTTTATAATACACAATGTGCCTCAACTATCAGTGAGGCCTTGCCAGTGCTCAAAGCAAAGGGAGTTAGTAAGTGGTAAAAAGCAGAAATCTGCTCATTCACTGACTCATAATCAATACAGACACCCCAAAATGCTTTTTTCCCAAATCAATGTCACCAACAACCTACAAACAGTATCCTGTAGTCTGATTTTTCACAGATAACCTGTATCAATAACCACATTCAAGCCCCCTCCGCAGCTCTCGGTGCACGCTGCTGCGATACGCTGTACACGCTGCGGTAACCGGGACAGAAATGTGCTTGGGAAGTTTCTAACCAGGATTCGGTGCAAAACCCAACCGTCTCCTCCTCACTGCTGCTTCTTTGGTGGAACACGAGATTTTGCAACCACAATTGGAACCACAGAGAGCAGCGCGATGAGCAAAGCCCAGAGCGGGCGGTGGAAGAGCCAGCCGACCGAGATGGTCAGGAGTGACAGCGAACTGGCCACGCAGAAGGCAAACGCTTTTAATCCGATGTTCACCAGATCTCTCACCACAGGAAACCAGTCCACTGCAGAAAGAATGAATCAAGGGATAAAGAAGTTGACAAGATGATCGTTTAAAAGTCTTATTCATGCCTAGGATTTGCACACTAACTATTGCAATCAAAAGACAGACTCCAATTATTTATGAAGAGCACTGGACAAGGCTTATCAGCAGAGTATCCTCAAGGCATTTGATAATCAAGCAACAGCTAAACCTCTAAGACACCAGGTTCCTCATCTCTTCAGACAAGAAGGAATCCAAAATGAAGTCGGAATCCAAAATGAAGCCTGAAGTCTTGTCCAAGACTTGAGAGGCCGAGCAGACTGGTCAACTTGCAGCTGTGGAACCAGCCTGGGGCGCCTGATAGCATGTGCTAGCATAGAAATGGATTTCTGGCAACAATAAATGTTGCAGTAGCATGTATGTGGATAAGTAAATAAGAAAATAAAAGCGAACGTACGGCTACAAAGCAAATGATAGCTTTGATGTTTGAAGTTTACACAAGCTGGAGGCACTGTCCTGCTTTTATCTAAGTTTTTATTCCAACATTTTTCTAAGCTATAAGGATAAACAAAACCCTTTTTTATTGGGTGTTCACAGTAGCATAGAATAACTAGACACAAATACATATTACTACACGACTACTAATTACAACCTGTTGGGGGGACCACTTGTGTACGGGTGTAGAAAGTAACTGGATTGCAGCACCTTGAGTTGGACTTGAAAGAACCAGCCCAGTGTGTGCTTTGGCTTCTGATTGTGGTGAGCACTGGGCTGGGATCTTCTGGAACCGGCAACAGATATTTGCCTCAACCACCTGGTTCTGGGCTCCTGTTCACCTGCAATTGCCTACAGTGACCTTCAGATTAAAACCAATCTGAGTTCAAACCAGATTCCTCCTGATGGCCAAATGAATTAATTGCATATGTGAGCAAGAAATGACCTCTCTAGGGATTACGATCCTATCTCTAAATCATTTTACCTCGCCGTAAAAAACTTACCCAGAGTGTAAAAGATCCGGGTCATCAGGCTGATGCCCACAAACATTGCCAGCCAGCCCGCGGCACGGAGCGCCCAGGTCTTCATGGTGTTACTCTCGTGCTCTTTCTGAAACACTTCCTGCAAGCAAACACCGTTACGTGCAGCCTGTTTCTCAATTTCTTGTGAGATCCTCTTGATCTCAGTGTATTAAGAGCACATCAGAGCCAACAGCATTTTAGGTGTATGAATTCTCTCACAGAAGATACACTACAGCTCATTCTGCGGGGTCTTTTTGCACAATATTGCTGCATACTACAATAGATTTCAAAGTGCAGCACAAAGAAAACCGGCATGTTTCTAAATTAAGACAGCTAAACAAGCAGCGTTCAACACACTAGAACCACAGGCAGAAAGCACACAGGTTTTGCTGCAAACGGATACATCACTCAACACGACTGTGGAAAAGAAGACACTAATAAGTAAAAGTAATAAGGAGGAATGATCTGACTTCACTGTCTCTGGAGAAAGAGAGAAAAGGCAACAACGTCCACTGATGACTGAAGGAAAAGTAGATGAAAGAAAGTAAGTAGCACACAGGGAACTAAAAATAAAAGGTATATGTGTATTGCATCAGGCAAAGCAAAGCATCTATTTGCAAGAATTCTGAGTAAGGCTTTTTTCAAAACGGGTTCTGTGCCCCTCTGGCTCTATCAAATGTAACATAATAAAGAACTTAATGGGAAAAGGTATGTACAAGTAGTCAGTCACACATATAGGTATTCTACAAATTATTCATTTGTAGGGAGTTAATTTCCAAAAAAACTAAAATTCTGTCTAATAAATATTCAGAGCTCCCAGCAGAGATTCTGCTGCTACTCTCAAAACAAAAGCCTTTTAAAATGCTTCTGGGAGCTCCTGTAAGTTCTTCACGTTAGATTTTTGCAGCAGGGCACAAAACAATCATTAATGGAAACAAACCTACTACAAGGAGTAAATGAATCACCAAATTGCTGGAGCACGCAGGATTTATTGGAGCATAATGCTGTGCCTGAAGGTTCTTTCTCAGCCAGAACAGCAATAAACTTTTCAAACAAGCCTAAACTCCTGTTATTAGCAGCTGAAGAGAGGATAGCTCCTACGGTTTGTTTAATTAAAGCCTGATGTTTACTATTTTACGCACAACCTTTTCAAAAATCACATGCTTGCGTGTCTAAGTGGGAAACTATCAAAGAGCAAATAAAAGCAAAACAAGAAGGTACAGAAACAGCTTTTTAAATAAAGAACATTCAGCAGCAACACAAGGGGATTTAAAAAAAAATGAATATATAGCTACTTTAGCCACAGTTCCTTATTAAAAATAAAAAACCCATCAGGAATAACTATAGGCAAATAATGCACTGCTGGTGGGTGAAGGACATTCTGCTGCAACACAAAGAATGCACAGAAACCTGGAAGGTAAACAAAGGCTACAACGTCTTATCCTAGAAAAAACAGAGGGAAAAGACAATATGCACACCAAGCATCTCCTCCTCTAGAGCAGGCCTGAAGGAGAATAAGAGCTCAACCCCCTGCTGCTTCGGCACTACCAGCTCCAGTTCCAATCCTTCACCAGGGCAGTGGGATCTCACCTCTGCGGAGAGATCCCCGGGGTACAGGATCTGCAGGACATCTCCAGACTTGGTGTGATACGGAACCAGTTGATCACCTCGCTGGCGAGCAATCACAGTCACCTTGGAAGAAAGGAAAAAAGATTTACTGGTTGCTGAGCTGGGAACAAAGTTTGCGAAATACAGAAAGAGCTGAAGACTCACCTTATCCGCAGAGCCCAAGTGTGGGTCATCTCCACTCAGACCTGCATAGAAGAATGAGACACGAAGGTCTCCTACCTACAAACAAGAGAATATTGGAAATCAGGAAAGAATTCTTTACATAGAAGAATCACAGGAAAGACAACTCTGCACAGGAAGCCTTTGTCTATTAACACCTTTTCTGAACATTTATGTCAAGCCAGAGGATACCCAGAATGATTCCCAAGCTGTACTTTTTCCAGGTCTAGTTGACAGCTGAAAAAAGGTAGCTCAAATGACGTTTTGCACTATTCCCTCTGATTTAGTTGCAGGAGCATGTTAACACCAATAAGATCCTACGATCATCCCTTGTCATTTCATCTTTTGGCAGGTGAGGGCAGGTAGCACAAGCCGACAAGCAGCTACTTCACTGTACTCTGTTCGGCACAGCAAAGCAGAACCCACCTCCCAGCACCATCCCATGTCTTTCCATTTAAAAGCATGGCAGGCTCAAGAAAACAGAAGACAAAGCAGGATCAGAGGCTTCCTGCAAGAGAAGCACTCCTGTTTCTATGTATTTAAATAGAAATGGGACATGTCCCTACTTTCTTTTTCACATAAAAGTCATCACTACTTTGGTTTATCTTTCTCATCGTACTTCCGGACGCCTGGGGTTCTCGCTGTGGTAAAAGTAATCTCCTCCTCGGGTAACATCAGCATGTGGATCCTCAAGGTTTGACAAGCTCAACTGCTTGAAGTCATCGATTTTATCCACAAGACCTAAGAAGAATAAAGAAACAAAGCTCAGGTCCGGTGTCCAACTTGGAACAGCCAATTTGCTGGCTGGATTCCTGATTATGCTTTGAAATGACCGTCATCATGGAAAGAACCAAAATCCACTGCTGATGCAACAGTGGACACAAAGGCAGCACAGAGCAATCCTTACCCTTGGAAAGAACAAAGCTGCCAACCTGGACGTTAGGAGAAACAGCAGTGAAAGACTCCACAGCCATGGCACTGAGGAACAGAGAGAGCGTCCAGTTAGTCCCAGATTTATCATCCAACTCTTGGTCTGCAGTATGTAATATACAGCACGTAAAATGTATTATGTCAAACATCAGGAGAAACTCAAAGAGCTAGATGGCTGTCAGGACACGAAAACAATTCCATCAAGAAACTGTGTCCAAACTTCATAGTACTGGAATTGTTAAAATAAGATACAACTGTCTCAGCCCCTGGCCTGACCTTCCATTCACATTATAGGATTTCAGTTTTTTCGGTACTGAGCCTATAATGGGCCAACATGGAGTTCAGCTCCTAGGCAGCTGCTCAGTGGCGATATAGACCTCTTGAGTGGCAATGAATTAATCACATTCCTAGACGAATTCCTGCAACATTTATCTACACTCATAAATGCACTTTATTTCTAGCTTGAACATATTTATCTTCCCCTGTCAACTGCTAGATCTTACCTGCTAAATTAAGAAACCTAGATCATAAACCTTCTCCATATCAAGGTACTGCCACATCATGGCCAAGTTATTAAAATCCAAATTCAGGAATCCTTTACTAACAGATTTGACTTCATTCTCATAAGCTGTACTACTAGAATCACCTTGGCAGGAGACAAGAAGTTTTGTTTTCACGAATGTCTCAGTTGCATAAAAAGATGGATGGGCAGATGGAAGACGACACACAGTACACACTTAAAATAGTCTCATTAATGCAAGGCATGAATTCTAAAGTTCAGCATGTCTGTGGATACCATGCTCTCTCACACAAGGATCCACCACAGTTCTGCTCAGTCTCCTTGGTTTGTAACAGTCGCTCAGATGAAATGGTTTTATCTGCAGCACTTTTAAAATTATGGACTGTAATGGCATTAAATCCAAACATTTCTTACTCTCAAATGGAGATTTGCATTTACTGGAGAACACTTGGAGAATGTTCATTAACAAAGAAGTGTGCACGGGGGGCAGAGAGAAAGCAGGTATGTTATCTGTGCAGCCTTTTTGCCATTATCTCTTGTCTATACAAGTCTACTAGCGGGGACTTATAATCAAAAAAACATAGATCTTTGCTTTCTCTTCTGAAGTACTTCCAAATAAAGGACAGTAAATTTGGATAAGGCAACACAACCAAAACAAAGTTCTGGAAATTTTGCTAAGTTTTTTTTTTTTAAATCCTGGTCCTATTATCTCTCCAGCTGTATTTTTTGCTTACATATGATGTTTTTTGCCAGATGGCATCCTGCATCCTAAGGAACCAAGCAGATGCTGTGAGAATGACAAACTTAGCATTAAAAATGGCACATCGTAGTGTTAACTAAAATACCGCAGATGAGAGATGCATGAAACAAATTATATATGGGCAATCAACACAAATAAGCCTGTGAGCTCATGCATGCTACCTTAGAAAAAGCAGCATGCAAGTGGCATGGCGAGCTCATGAGATGCCTGTTATTCTAACTCTGTACTTGTAATTGAGGAAAGAATTAGTAATTGACTGTACCAACAGACTATAAAAGTCAGAAAGAAACCAATTCAAATTCTCCTACATGGGGACCACATGCTCTAGAGGTAATAAAATAATATCCTAATAATTACTAATGGATAGCTTAATTCTGGTTCCACCGGGCAGCTTTGAATTGCTGTCTGATCTCTGTGTTAGTCCTCCCTGCTACCCAAAGACCAACAGTTTCCAACTGCTTCACTGTGTCATGAAGATCAGTCATTTAGGTTTCATCTTTAACCAGAGACAGTGAAAGCATCCAGAGGGACTGTGCTCGGTGGTAAATTACCTTGGGTTTTTGTGCCCAATTTCTCGATCGAAGTTTCTGCTGTTCACAACTTCTGATTTCCATTCGGTATCTAAAGAAAATGATATGAAGGTTGTGGAGAAAACAGGAAAAAATGCTACTCAGGTCTTAGTTATTGAAGACACCTTTAAATCAGTGAATCAGTTCTAAGTTACACTTGCAGGAATAATGTTTACATAAAAGTATGTATGTGGCAACAACGAGGTGGGGGGGCAAGGGGAGAGGAGTCTGAAGTTGAGTCTGGGCAAGGGTGAGAGACAATGTGTCTTCCCAACACCTGAATCAGCAATTAAATATTTATTTTAATTGTCAATAAATTAAGTTAATTTTCCCCAAATTGAGGCTGTTTGCCCACAGTGGTAAAACTCATAAGTGATATCCTTATCTTTATTTCAACACATGAGCTCTCCCATTCCTGTTCTGTTCAGTCTCTTGCACAGTCTCGCTGAGGGGTGGAGTAGGCAAGTGCCTCTGGGGGCCCAGGGCCAAAATTAACCCACCACATCTACTAACACACAGACTTTTACTGGACAGAATCCATCAATCTTGAGACAGAAGGTTTTTTTTTTAAATGGCATTTCTTTTTGTTCCTTGCCAGTGTAAGACTGTTTTCCACAGCTCACAACCACCAGCTTTGTTCCTTATGTATCTCCATGCTGCAGGGCCCGATGCTTCACTGAGCTGGGATGGTTCTAGGATCACACCCAGAAACTGCTGCACACCCATGTTACACATCCACGTGCTTTAATCAGAGATAAATGAAGCTCAGAGACCAATCTCCAGATATACAATGACTCAGAGTGTTTTTCTGCCACTGGGTAGATCAGAATAATGCTGGCAGTTCTGCTCCTGCCAAAAAAGCAACTGGCAAAAGCCACAGCACACATCAGAAGGTGCTGACGGTTTTCATCAGCTGGTAACAACACCCAAACAGCCTCTTCCCTGTCTATTCTCTTCTGCTCATGCCTGACATATGCCCAATTATTTTATTTCTTAAAAGTAACCTCAGGCACAACCTTCAACACACTCCAATGTCCTGTCACTGAAGACCTTTTGGGTCCGATCTCCAGAGCATCCTGTCCCTGGACGCTGCTCTGAACCTCCAGGAGTTCCAAGACAAGACTTTCTGTAGGAGCTGCTTGCTAACAGCACACAATCTTTCATCTCCGTTGCCTCAAGAAAGGGAGGTCCTGACACTGGTTTAGGAAAGAGAACTTTTGCTTATTTCTTCACATTCCTTTCTTTCTGAACAAGAAAATACAGGGTGTACAACAAAAATCAAAGTACACACACACAAAAGTTTCATGCATAAAAAGGACTTTCTGTTGATCAACTTACTGTATGAATACTTTGTCTCTTTCTTAATCTCACCATTCTCTTCATGTTCCCTGCAAAGAAAAGTGGGGGGTGAGAACTAAAACAGTGCACACACACACCCCTGCTCAGGGCAGAACGTACTTCACACATGAAATGCACAGACAGCTCAGTGGCAACACAAACTTTTCTTTACCAGTAAACTAACTCTTCTCTGAACTACCTATTGTGAAGACATGGATTCTCTGTACAAGAAAAAAATTACACAAAAATGCTAAACAGCCACAACCCTTTTATTCCCAGGTTGCCAACAAAAAGGTGTGGACTAGATCAGATGGAGTGGAAACATTTGGAAAAAAGGTCTCAGATGTTACCCAAATCTTATCAGATGCAAATTCTGCAGCATTGACCATCTACAAGACCTGATGACTCTAAGGAAATTCAAGCGACTCTCTAAAAAAACCCAAGAGCTCTAGAATTCCCCTGCCATAAAGACTTGTTAGATCTTTTGGGGGGTGAGAAAAGAAAATGTGACAGATCCTCTTAATACAACAGCTTTACAAACAACTTTTAAAGATTTATTTCACTTACGTGGACTCTTCATATTCTACCCATTGGTACATTTCCACATTACGCTTAAGTTTGACAGCCTGGATGGAGACGCCATAGCTGGGATCAAACAAAGGCTATTTAAAAATCAAAGAAAATACAAGTCAGGATAAATGCTATACCTCACAAACTCAAACACTGTACTTTATTATCAGAGCCATTTACATACCTCACTGTACATAGTTAATTCTACATTACACACAGCTGAATATAGAATAAATGTTACAAAAGACAAAAAAGAGCATCTCCTTGTATCACTGGTATGTCTGACCTAAAGAATCACCATAAAAAATTAATGCCACAGTGAAGAATAAAAGCAGAAATGCTAGCTAATGGCACACGGGTTTAAGTGTGTAAACCAGGGGGAGATTTTATTTTGCTGGAAGTTGCTGTGTAATCTTCCGCAACGCAAACTGATCACAGAAAACATCATCACTACTGAAAAGTCACAACTTGCAGAGCCTCTGTACTCCAAGAACCTAAAGACTTGACAGTATCTTGAACACACAACAGGTTCCCTATACAAAGGGGATTGAAATTATCCACTAAAGGCAGTGGGAAGGTAAATACAGGTAGAGGTAGCACGTTGCTTAGGAATAGGGAGCTCAAAGCTGTAGAGCATCTCCCCAGTTTCTGTCCAAGAACCAAATTTTGGGTGGTAGCCAGCAATGCTTGCAGGGGAGGAGAGAAGCTACATGTCTTCTCCCTGGATATCAAACATAATTTTAATTGGCAAATACTTTTATTTCCTTCCCTCCCAGCCTGAAATACATTTTTAAGATATTATTTCATTTACCTTAGACGTACTCAAAGCACCAGCTAAGTGCACCAATCTCCCTTCATTCTGCTGAGACACACTGTGGATGTTATCAAGAGGGATCACAAGAGAAAGTCCCTCATCAAGAGATTTGGCTGTCCTTAAAGCTCGTCCCTGCAATCAAAAAAAAGCAAAATCAAGTTGTGAAGAATTGATGGCACAGAAGTATTTTGTGAAAAAAGTTAGCAGACATGTGATCTGAAGACCACGAGGAATACTTATATACTCAGCGTTCAAGGCATTTTCTCAAAACACTCTTCTCCACTCTCATTCTCCGTGTCTGACAGAGTTTGGGGCAGTACTTCTTATCCATGCAGCAGGACCACTCACATTTACTAAGCTCCTCAAACACACATAGATTATTCCGACAAGAGTCCAGAGTTATTGCTCTCCACCTTTTACCTTGTTCACGAATAACTGCAAAAATTATGCCAATTATGGTCTTTTTTCCACAGACCCATATGACTACTTGGCAGAAGTTTTCCTTACCTTACCATCATATTACAGTGTGCTTTTTCCTGCAAAGTCACTGAAATTTGGAGTAGTTATTTTTCCTCTGTAGAGGTATAAAAGGAAGTCTTAAGTGAAAATTCACAGAATTCTGCTCCCCTACTCCAAAACTGCCAAAAGTGTGTATGTTTGCAACAGCAGGGTGTTAGGATTCCCTGCTTAATCTAATCATTTTTTCAGCCTAAAACTGAGACATAACACTGAGAATAATTAACACCCTCAATTTTGCCACATAGAGCAAGAATTCCTTTAATATAGTTAGAACAACACCAGAAACTAGGATGTTATGTTATCCCAAGAAAAGAGAAAAGACTGGAACACGTTTGGCTCATGCAACCCTCTTTCAATGATACTACAGGCTGTTTCTGCACCAGCTCACAGGTTTTGGACCTTATCTCTCATCACACGCTGCCACAGTCTCTACCACGCTCAGTTCTACAAAAACACTGTCTGTGGCGCAATGATTTTACTCTCTGTTATATCCCAAATATAAGCACCAGGTTCTCCAAACATAGCATTCATTTCTTATGTGTGGAGTAATAAATATTTGACACGACCATTTTAGTAAGCCTATAAATGCAAAACTAGTTGAATGTCACTTCAGCTGTGACATTTTAAAGCTGTGCATAAACACTGACAGTATTTCACTTACTTCATTGGTAAAAAGAACGTAGAACGACAGAAGAAATGTCACAAGTCCTATCAACATGCCTCCAGAAGTCTCGCTGAGCCTCTCCAGGAACCCCGGTTTGGCCTCACTTGTGATTTTGACATGTTCTTTTCTGCTGCCTGTGTCAGAGAACTGTTGGAGATAAACCCAGAAGGCAATATTGGGGTTACAGGGAAAGGCATTATGTTGCAAAATATGTCTTTTAGCTTTGGTAATACTGCTGCTTTACAGGGTAGCACTTCTTGCCTCGGACCAAAATTTTGCTACACTTATTAAATGCCTCATTACACTTTTGATACTGGAAACACAGTCAATAAATAGAACTCAAGCCTAACGGAAAAAACAATTGCAATGACAGTTGTTCAACACGTTCCTTCAAGCTTTTTTCAGTCTGTCTCTAGGTTCCCTATTTGGTGTCCACACCCCACATCCAGCCCCTGACAAATTGAGTAATACTGCTGAATTCCAGACTGACTAAAACATAGCTATAAATAACAAGTTCCATTTTACCTCCCCGACGGTAAGTGCCTGCATACTTTAAAATAATTGCATCTAGAGCAACAAGACGAGATAGCTTAAAACAAAATTGCTCTTGCCGTCCTGGCCAGTGCCACGTTAAAGCATGAAACCCCCAGGAGACACCTCTCTGTACACCGGCTGGAGGGAATAACCAAGAAGTAACTTCAGATTAGCACATGCAGCCAAAACAGAGGGTTGAGAATTCTTTTTTGATCGCCTCGGGACGTGAGGCGGGCTGAGACAGCCACCCCGCCGCGCAGGGCCCCTCACCTCAGGGAGCAGGAACGGGCCGACGCAGAGACCCGCTACACGCACCGCGGAGTAACGCCAGGACCAGCCCAAGCCGCACTTACATTCCTCGACATCTTGAGCCTCTTGCCCTCGCCGGGTACCACCCCGGAGAGCCCGCAACAGCCACCGCAAGAACCGCGAAGCCGCAGCCGCGCCCTCCTCCTTCTCCTCTGGCTCACCCGGCGCTCCCGCCGCCGCGCAATGCGTGCCGGGACACGTAGTTCCTCCCGGGAGTTGCCCGGGCGCGGAGCATGCTGGGAGTTGTAGTCCAGCGCCTCACGGAGCGGGTTGTTCCCTCCCTCGGGCCGCCATCAGCAGGAGGTGCGTCAGCGGCCGCCGGTGGGCAGGGAAGGCGCTTCCGGAGGCGGGAGGTCACCGCGTGGAGCAGCGCGCCGCTGCCCGGTGCTGCGGCGGCGGTAGAGGAGGAGCGGAGCGGAGCGAGTCAGTGTGCGCGCGCGCCGCCAGGCACCGCACGGCTCCGCCATGTCCTACTGCAGGCAAGAAGGTGCGCACGGGTGTCCCCCCAATGTCACGCCGCGGGGACAGGCCGGCCGTGCTCTCCATGAGGTGGTTGTGGGAGGGGGGGCGATGTGGGGCGCCTGTCTGCTCACCTCAGCCCCTGAGGGGAAGGCGCAGCCTGAGGGGAGAAGAGGCCGCGGGCTGCGTGTGGCGGCGGGAGGAACTGCTTCGACTCCTGCCTCCGACCTTTCTCCTCACGGGAGGCGGGAAGGCGGTTGGGGCCGTGAGGCATGGAAGGGCGTTCAGAGGCCCACGAATGCCCACAGGCCGGGTGGGTGAGGAGATGCCGCTCTGCAGGGTGTTGAAACATCCCCGCGAAATGGCCGCGAAATGTGTGCACCGCGGGGCGCGGAGTTCAGCCCGCCCGGCTCCGCGGTGGCGCGGCTGAGCTGTTGGGGCGAAATCCTCCCGCAGGGGTTGAATTTTTACCGAGTTAGCTTAAGTGGCCAGAGGTGTGGTTTGTGGTTTGGTTTTTGTATTGTGTTGGGTTTTTTTAAAACTTTTTAAGGCAAGCACGGTAGGTGGACAAGGTGAGTAGAGTAGGGATGTTATATTTCTGTATCTATGCGAAGTATTATAAGGGTTGTATTTATGAGGCTTGACCACTTCATATCCTGGGAGATATATTCCTCCCCCCCCTCCCCCGTTAATTAATGTACAGTGAGGAAGAGTAAAGTTTAAAACTGGGGAAAAAAAGCCATACTATAGCTCTAAATGCCACTTGGAAATTAAAAACTTTGGCACACTGTTGGTTGCAAACTGTGGTGAGTTGGTTATGACCTATGGGCCTTTATGTTTTTAGTTTATTTATTTTAACGACATCTTGGATCTTTGCAAGATCTGTAACCTGTCTTATGGTACCCTGCAAAATTACAGTGGCACAGGTTAGAGTTTAAATATTTCTATACATATATTCTATAAAATGATTGGGCAGTCTACATTGTGAAGTTTGTTGGAGTGCTATGCAGAGTTGACAGGAAACTGCTTACCTTTTAAAAACGGTTTCATTTTATCTGTTTTCTCAGACGTTTAAATGCATATTGGTTACTGAGCAAAGTAGAGGGAATTGCTGAACATGTGCTAGTTGAGGTCGCATTGAGGGACAGGAAGATACTAATTAATATGCCGAGTCACTGTAGTGGCCTTTTTGAATTTGGAGAATGAAAACAAGTTCTTAAGCAACTCACCTTTTTTTTTTTTCCACTCAATTAATACTCAGTTGTATTTTCAAAAGAGTTTCAGCCAGCTGTTCTTTTCTGCTGTGTCTGCCTCAGTGTTCTACATAGTTATACAAAGTTGTTAGAAAACTGCTCAGGTTTCCAGACAAGCTTCCCCCAACCCAGCCACAGAACTTCTTTGCTAAATCAAGATACGCTGAGTTGTTTTTCTCTCTTTAATACTGTTCACAGTAGCTTTTAACACAGTTGGTTCTACACTGTTAAGGTCCCGTTCAGTATTTAATTCGGATAATTAGTGGAAAATATTACACTAGTCTTTAATGGAGAGTACTATTATTAAAAAGTATCCTATTGAACACTTTCCTGTAACTTAGTGTAGCTTTTCTTGGGTTAGTCCTGGAGTACTTTGAGCTTGTTTAGAAACAGTTTTTTAACTTCACATTTCAATGAACTGCACTGTGATCTGCAGCTCGTACAGTATATTGCTGTGAAAATAGGAACTTTAGAAGAATAGAATTTCAGTTGTGTACGTCTTCCTCTAAGCCAACAACTGTTCTGATTGAAGGTGATTGACAAGTACAACAGAACTCATTCACTGTTAACATTAATGCGTCATACTATCTCATTGCCTAGTGATGTTCAGCAGGTTTATAAATGACTCGTGTCTTGGCTTTCTCTGAAATTTTGCTTGTTGTCTCTTATGTGGTAGGAAAAGACAGAATTATATTTGCAACCAAGGAGGACCATGAGACACCCAGCAGTGCTGAGCTGGTTGCAGATGACCCTGATGACCCTTACGAAGAACAAGGTCAGTAGTAAGTAGAACTGTAGGAGTGTTCCATTACATATATCATATACTAACAATTCTAACAAAAAACCTTGTATGAAGTAGGAACAAATTATTCATTCATTTTTTAAGACTGAGGGTAGCTGTTTTTTCAGTATATAAACATTCAAACTCTTGGCAGTTTTAACTTCCAAATTAAGACATCAAGAAGGACATGCTTTCCTTAGAGAGATTTTTTTGTTTGTTTGTTTGTTTTCTACACTTTCAGTGATCTTTCAAAGTTGTCTGTTCAAATACATCAGTTGATGGCTTATAGTTTTGGTTAGTAGCCAGAGATATCCAGAAAAACCTTTTCCTTCCTTTCTTTTATTAATAAAAGTTAGAGCTTAACCAGTGAAATTTATGGTTGTTTTTTCACTGTTTTAAATGACGAATTGCAATTTTCACAGAAGCTGAAGTGAGTTACATACCACTGTCATTGATGCGAGTTGCTCACCTGCCTGCATGCAGCAGAAATTGCCTAATTGGGTGATCTCTGAGTATGCATTTTAATAACAATTATATCTGACCAATCCTGTACTATACGAGTAGCAACATAATCAATAACTGGTAGTAATATCTTTCAATGACATGTGACAGGTAAGTTCAGATCACTCATTTTTCAATTGTAACCATCGTGCCTTGAACATATGTAAGTTAAATTTTCAGTGAAGATTACAGTTCTTGTATGAAGTGTATCTAACTTTTAAGAGAGCAGAATATTTCTGAGATCCAGACTTGTAACGTTCTGATTGCACAGAGCATATTTTAGGTTGTTCCTAGTGGGTAAATGAAATAATCTTCCTATTGTGATGATTAAATAAATTTTGCCCTTTGTTGAGAAATTGTCATGAACATCTGTGAACTTGGGTTATTTTTTTTTCTGACTGCCTTTATGCTTATATGTCTTTTAGCCTTTTTGTGTGAAGTGGTCTCACTGCTTTCAGCTCAGCTGAGATAAAAGTAAATGCTTCACCCTTTTTGAAATTTTGAAAGTGAAAGTTATGCAGGTGGCTCTGTGACCTGTAGAGGGCAGTATTTAAGCACAGTTCACACCTGGAGCACACAGAGTCACTTTCTTAGCTGATATGGTATGTAGTTTAATTTGAACCATATTGTTCTGCAGGGTAGGTTCAAGTTAGCATTTCATATTGCAGCGTATCTCTGAGTTCACTGTATGTACCTTTTAGCAGCTGTGGCTGATGGAAACAAATTAAGAATTCACTGGCAGCAGTTTTGAAATAGCGTTCCTGCTGTAAAACTGATGCTATTTCAGTGATCAAATAGGTGCAAATCAATGCTCATGTGATGTACAAGATTGACTTGTTTTTATGGGATAACTCTTGTTGTTAAAATATGCATGCTTACAAGGCAGATCTGGTTCTAAAGGGAACAATTTATTTTTAAGAGAATTATTTTACAAGTAATTTTATTGCTGTGGTGTCTTCAGGAACATTTCAAAATTAATTTATTTTTTCTTTTTGAATTATTAGAAAAATAACACCAACCAGTCATTTTAAATGGTCAATGAGGAGGAATAAAGGACTTCGAAATATAGTTTACAAATCAAGCCGTATTTTTTCTACACTATATGAACAACATCTTTCTGCTTTGTTATCCTTGACAATAATGACTCTGGCATCTACCATCCATTTCCATGTCTCAGAAGTTCTTCTTCTGGGTGACTAGAGATACCATGATGTACAGTATTAGGTATATCTTCTCAGTACAGCAATTACAGATATTTTGCAAAACTGTCGTGCTGATTAAAGCATGACCTATGGAAAATGACAGTATTGCTGTAGTTAGCTAAATCATACTAAGGAGGCTGTTACTTTCTGTAATGAAAAGGAGACTGATCAACACTGAGATTTGACTGGCTTGTGTGATTTTCTGCTGAACTGCATTGAGAGCACATTGCTGATGAATTGCAAATCAGAGTAAAACTTTCATTCCTTTTAATATGTCAATAAATATGATTGAGCTGCTTTTGCTGTACCAGCACATAAGATTCATGATATTGTGGCCTAGTGTCCAGGAAGATGATAGTGGGAGTGAACCTGGTGTCTGGAACTTCATGCTCCCAGATGACAAAGACAGTTAAGTAGGCTTAGTGAATTCTGTGGGAGTATTTTAGGTGACATCATGTTACATCAGGCTCTAAATTCAATTTCATGTTTGGGTCAGAATTAATGCAACTTTATTCTCTGACAATGGTATTTTCATACCTGCTCCTAAAGAGAAAGAACTTCAGGTTTATGCACATGCTGTTGGCTTCTGCAGAAACTCAACCTGGACACAAAGTTGGAGAAATCTCCTGCAGAGGAGGAGAGCAGACTGTCAAAGTGGAGAAAAAACCAGCTTGGATCACAGCACAGTATTTTTCCTGTTCTTCATATATGACCATAATTACATATATACTTGTGCAAAGTAGAGAAGAGGATGGAGATGTATTGCTTTAGAGCAATGTAATAGAGGTTCTAGAAACCCACCTTAAGGCTTCCATTATATTACATTTCTATACCTGACTGTTTAAAAGGTTTTCCAAAACTTAGAGAGGAAATGAGTTCTCTGGCTTGCTGTTTGAACTTCATTGTACAAATCAGTTGATGTCTAAAAGAACATATGCCCATTTGAATCTTCACCTTGCTCTTCCATCACTTAAAGTGTTTCTGTGGTGTCTTTAACTGTTCCAGAGCAGAAATTTACAGCTATTCCCATTTAGAGTCTAAAATGAGACCTAATTAACTTCCAGTAGTGATCTGAAGCGCAGTTTGGTTTCTGGGAACCGGACAGGCTGGCATGCTCCTGGTATTCCTTGTGTTCTGTGGTGTGTGACTTAATCTGTACCTTACAAATAAACTGGTTTTTGTTTTTGTAATTCTGGTTTTCCAGTTCAGATTTTAAGAGGGAAAGTTGTAGTTAGTATTCCAGTGTTCATTTAAAATGAGAAGAAAAATACATCCATCCAACTTGATTTAGAAGAATTCTAGTTTTAATACCGGAATTAAATTCTTATGACTTGTATGACACAATTTTAAGGCTCGCTTCTTCCCTGATAGAGTCTGGCGAGTGGACTGACTTTGATCTGCTTTTGCAGTTTCTTTAGATATTCTCAGTGGTCTGTAGTCCAGAGAGGAAGACTTAATTCAGGCACAGATATAGAACTAAACGCACTTCTGCCCAGTGAAGGATCATTCAGATCAGCGGCAGAAACAGGCTGGCCAGGAAGAGAAAAGGTGTTCAGCACCCTTGAAGCTACACAACCAATATGACATTGTTAGTACTTCAGCTTACACCGGCAACCCAGAAGCTTTTGCTGAATGAAATCAATTTTTGGAAGGAGCGCTTAACTTTTCTTTTCTCTCGTTTCTTCAGGATTGATCTTGCCCAATGGAGATATCAATTGGAATTGCCCTTGTCTGGGTGGAATGGCTAGTGGTCCCTGTGGGGAACAGTTCAAGTCAGCCTTTTCTTGTTTCCACTATAGCACAGAAGAAATCAAGGGATCAGACTGTGTGGACCAATTCCGTGCCATGCAGGAATGCATGCAAAAATACCCAGATCTTTACCCTCAAGAGGATGAAAATGATGAAAAAGAGAAGTCAAGCAAAGATTTGGAAGCTACTCCTATGGAGGCTTCTGCTGCCGAAGAGAAGGGCTCTAGCTAATGAAGATGCAAGGAGGCTGTTGTCTCCATTTCTCATTTTCAGAGACCTGGACTTTTGCAGTATGTCTGTCTTCTGACTCGTCAAGAAATGTTTCACCATTGTTCTATACACTGTATTATAGTAAATTATTGCTGAGGGAGAAATCTCAGTGCTACAGCCTTGCAAATAAATACTGCAGAGTATGTGTGTGTATTGTGTAACCTGCTATCAGACACAGTTAATACTTTAACAACTGTTTTTTACCCTCAAGTTCTCAGTTTTGACTTGAATAATGTCTTTAAATAGCTTTCAACTAAAATTCCACTAGCATACCAGGTCTGTCTTCATTTCAGTAGGTTCTGATCAATGGCTGCTTTTTAAAATGCATTCTGTTCTATTAATAGAAATTGCATTAAATGATTTCCTTAAAGATTTTTTGGCAGAGTGATACAGGACATTGAAAATGACCTAAATCTAGAATTCGTAAAATAATTTCAATTTTTTTTTTTTTTTTTTTTTAGTTTATGATTTTATTTTACTGTTGGGATAAGGTAAGGAGTGCCAGAAGAATGTTGAAATGTTTATCTCCTTGGATTTCATTTACTTCTTGTCATAGCTTTTGCATTTTAAAAACGGTATGTTGTACAACCTTTGATAAAGATGAATGGAATGAATGTTGATCATTGGCTTTATTTTTTTTGCTCTGAAAACAGTCTTTGGGTTCCTTTAGTTAGTACCTGCTCCGTCAGTGTATAGACAGGCTCTTGCAAAATACTTTGAGAACACAATGAAAATGTTACCTGGTATAATGGTCTCAAAACAGATACTGTGACTTAAGTACATATTAAAAAGCAAATACTTTTTACATTCATTGAAAGCTCCTGTTCCTGTCGTGTATTTTTTTGTTAACGCTGCTTGGATTTGAGATACTCTTCTGTGTTCTAAGCAGCCCTTGAATCAGTTCATGGGTTGTGAAGAGCGGTTGTTCCGGTTTGTTAGATTTTTATTCTTGTCCAGTTCTTTTATCCCCAGCCCAAGGCAGAGAAGTATAAAAAATGCAAAGTATTTTCTGTAGCAGTAGTAGAGTATCGATCATGAATCAGCACTAGAGAGGACCTGAACAGCTATTAAAATATTTGAAAATTACTTTAGAGGTGCAAATAATTTAGTAGTAATTCATTACAGTTTAATACCCACACATAAGGGAATGCTACATTGTTTTTCTTTCCTAACAAAATGTAGGCTGTGAGAAATGTATTACAAAACAAATTGTACCTGTGGCTTCAGTAACTGTTCATTGCAGGATTATTTGGGCTTTTTTCTCTCCTTATGTGTTCATTAAACTTAAGCAAAGCGTTAAAAGTTGTAGTGGCAATAATACAGCCCAATAGGTCTGGCGAAGTTTGAACACTTGCCTGTCTCTGTGGGTAGCAGCCTGGAGTCCTCAGCAGCATTGCTTCCATATAATGTTTTGGTATCTTGTTTGCATAAGTTATTTCAGTGTTAGTGATGATGCTTCTGAATGTTAGAGGAAAATTTCTGTGAAATTTTACAGTGTCTTTGAGCTGGTGATATATTTTTTTATATTTGGAACCTCAAAAAAAATGTAAGCAATTAAGAGGCTGACAACTACTCAGTTCTGAGGCCGTGGACAGCAGATACTCTCAGCATCTCTTTGCTTTTAAGAGAAACAAAGTGTGACAGAGCTTCTCAGTGTGACTCTTTCAGGTGTAGTAAGACGAATGCCAAGTTAACTTGAGTAAATGGGCACAAAAGCAGCAGTGATAAACCTTGGCACTTAGGCAATTGGACCATGAAAATGAAATCTTAGGCAATCAGATAAACCCTGGGCACCAAATTAAAAAAAAATCACAAGCACCCAAGCTTTTGGTTGTTCAAATGGAAATCCAGTGCATTATTTGTGAAGAAGCAAGAGCTGTTTGTGAAGGGGTGTTCTGTTCTAAGGATGGTTTGCCTCCTGTGTTTTTCCACTGTTCTGTTCTTTCCCACGTTGCCTCAATGCCCTACAGGTTTTGGATTTATCCTCTGTAACAGTATTTATAGCACTTGTGTACAAAACATAAAATGCAAGAATCCCGGTCCAACAGTAGCTCAAGACCTGAACCTGACAGAGGGAACTTGCAGCATATAATCTAACATATTTTAAGGTGTATTTAGGACGGAGTTGCTTCTTTCTGACAGCTGTGGCTTGATAACCTGTGCTAGATCCACTACAAATACGGAATATGTGAAAGGGCCTTACATCAGAAAATGTGGAAAAACACTATGTAATGTGTTTAAAGTGTTTTGAGAAAGGAAGTCATAGCTCTATTCCTAAAGAGGTCTTTGTGGAAATTATCTTTTTTTCTTCCTATCTTTGTCAAATTAGAAACGAGCATAACTGTCATCACTTCACTGCATTGTAGTTCTGGATAATCCCTTAAAAGTGGAAGTGATGTAACTTGGACTACAGAAAAAAACCCCAAGTGTCTCTCACTCCTCACCTACTCTACATTCATGGGAAGGAAGAAAGCTTTCATTATGGAATAAATGCTCTTCATTTAATTCCATGCCTTTTAGTTGATCTCTGTCCTATAAAAGCTGATGTACTGAGTGTGATTAAATGTTTGTTAGAGTCTAGTGCAAACGGACTGCTAACAAGACATGAGCCTCTTGTAGATGTAATAGAATGTTTTTAATACAAATTACTTACCCTGAACAATTATGTGCAGGTGTAATCCCCATTGGATTTTATTAATTTAGTTTTTAGAATAAAAAGAGGTGGTTTTAATTGTATTCATCCTCCAGACTTTTATCACTGATCTTAAAATACTGCCTTGTACAATATTACTATGTTATACTTCAGTTTTCCAGTTTTAATCATTCTTATTCAGTTGTTCCATGCCCTTGTAATTCTGGAGTTCATGCAGTGGTGAAACAAGCCATAGTTTTGAAGGCAGGTAGAACTGTTATCAACTGGCTGGAACCTCTGCATGATGCAGGCCACAAATTAATATATAACTTGGGATAACTTGTTTGGTAGGATGGGGTTGTTCCTGCAATCAACTTAGACTTGAATCCGTGGAGGATGTGTCTCATCTCCTCATGTGGATAAAGAGTGCATATAAAACTTGTCTCTTATTGGTGATTGTTTTGACATAAAATATATTCTAAAACATAGTTAACTACTGAAAAGTGGTTAAAATTAGATAAATAGCATTTTCAGAATGTGTTCAAAAGTTACTCTTTTTTTTTTTCTTTCCTCTGCAGTACAGCCTGCCTGCATTTCAAAGACCGAACTTTAACTTGTGTTCGGTAACTTTCCTAGAGAGATGACCTTGCTTCAGGTGTGAAAATGACCTTTTTTTTTCCTCCCTTTTTCCCTGCAGCCAGAATGATATACACAACAGTGTCTAGAGGGAGATGTTTATCTTGCAGTTCATTCTAAGGATCATTAGATCTGGAAATCTGGCAGGGCTGTGTTGGAAACAAGATCTATATCCTATGCAGTTCTTATTGAGAATGTCCTTGTTAAACCTTACAGCGATGTCTCCTGTTCATCTAAGGCACTTATCTGATCACATGTCAATGAATCTCTTTGAGGAAGGTTTTCACTTAAATAGGTAGAACCTACTTTCTTATTCCTAGTGAAGAAAAAAAGGATATTATATGCTTCTTAGACTCTTGTTTTACTTCTCATTAAAATTCTAGCAGCGTTAGTGTGGGGCAGCGTAGAGAAGCTACCAGCAGTTTGTCATTTATTCTTAATCAGCTCTGTTCATTGGATGTGACTTCATTTTGTTGAACAGCACCAGCCTGCCTGCAATTGGCTTTCACCTGCTGTTAATCCCTCTGGAGCTGATGTTTTATTAGTGACACTGAGAACCTGAGAGATGAGCCACCCCACAGAGGAAGAGTGGAGAAGTGCAGCAGTGCAGGTTATAATTCTTTTCCGCTAATGCAAGATAGTACCTAATACAGTTTGCGGGTCAGTGTGTGGTTATTTAAAATGTCTAACTAGGTAATTTGGTGGTGAATTCATAGCTAGAGTATGAAGTTCTCAAGGCCTTAAACAGATGTTAATCTTTTAGGGTTTTTTTGTGTGTGTGAGTCCTGAGTCCTTAACATTTGTAGCTAAAGCATCTTCACCCACCTGTCATCCGTTTCTATCTTCATACTTTGCATCCCACAAACCAACTCCATGTAAAGGAGCAGTTTTAGGACCTGTGAAGTATTTTTTTTACATGTCATTAGATCTCAAACGAGTAAAACTTCCTGCATATATTTCTCATGGGAATTAAGCATCTGCAAGCAGCTACATGCAAGATTTTGCACAATTGGGTTTGATGAGTTATTGAATTAACATGCCATTTACATAAATTAACTACTTGGTTTGTTTCCAATCTGTACATCTTCTCATACCAATGGCACATTTTTGGTAAGTTGCTCAGGAGCAAAATAATGTGTCATGGTTGCCTTATTAGCTAAATGCTTTTCTCCACTTGCCTAACACTGTCAAAGCGAGAACCTGATGTTTGGAATGTTTGTCGTTTTTTACCTTAAAAAGAATTCATGTGCATGTGGTTTGAGGATTGCATGGTTTACCTTTTTTTTAAATAGATCAATATATCAATCAAAAAATATCAATATAGGTGTCTGAGTATTTTTAATTGACATTTTAAGTAAAAAAAAAAAAAAGGTGCTACAGCACATAACAACACGCTAACTTTTCCGGGTCCGGGGAACTTGAGGGAGAACATCATGTGAATTATATCAATTCAAAGAATGTTTACATAAAGCAGCATGGAAAACTTCGGAGACATGGTAAATGCTACAGACAAAACTTACTCTTTATAGCAGTGAGCCCCTCTCAAAGAGCAATGCACAAAGGCTGTGCATAGGTCCATTTTCCTTCTTAGCTGCTTGCCAAGAGCAGAACCTCGAGAAGTATTAGTAGCAGTTTGTCAGTCCACTGGAGTTAGGGCTCAGCACTCCAAATGTTCGTTTAATGAACTCCTGTGATGCTCTGAGGGTTCAGAATGATCGTGTGTTCACGGACACACGTGCTGCACAGCTGTTGCAGAGCTACTTGGACATCCAGCAATCCTGAGTTTGTTCCTATCTGTGGAAAGTTACACATGCTTCTGCTTCAGACTATCACCTGCTCTATTATAAATTTTCCACAGCTTTCCAGACTTCTTTTGTTGTGGGTAAAGGCTTTTATTTCACCCTTACGCAGGATTTCCAAGTGATACATCATTACTACTGTGTGGTATGTGCTTGCTACTGCTTGTGAGGCACCTTGTTGAGCTGGGTGCAGTGGGGTTGTTCATGTGGCCATTTTATTTAAAGACTGGCCCCATTTTAGATGTGCTAAAAGCAGCTGTCCAGCCACTTCTGCATTGGACAAGTGTGTCCTTTTTTCCATGTTAGTATTCTTTGTATTATTGTGCCACCTAAGACACAGTCACAGAGAGGATCACAAGGTATGTGATAGTGTACATAGGCCTACAAACCAACTCTTTTGGTACAGGAATACCATACCTTCTATGGTGGTTCTTTTCATTTAACTATGTATGACCTTGTTTGCTTCTTGTGAGGAACATGTAACAGCTTCTACTAGGAAGACAGTTGTCTTCTTGCACTGTCTCATGCTTGTCTTCGTTCCAGGTACCAGTGCACAAGAAAATAACTTTTTTCCTTTCCAAAGTCTCATGGTAATCAATTAAAACTTTCTCATCTCCTCTTTAGTCAATTGCTGTTCCAACTTGATCTATGCTGTTTATTTCTACTTAGATACTTATTTTCAGACAGGCTACCCGGGTTGTAGCACTGCAGAATGAAGAGATTGCACGTGGTAGCTTGGTTCTTTTATTTTTCTTCTCTGTGATCTTGGAGATACCCGGTTAGCAGAAGTAGTGATACCAATAAAAAGTCAACTTGCCGTGTTGACTCACCTTAATATGCTTTCATTTTTCACTTTCAAATTAAATTCCATGGTTGTGGAATACCTGCTACTCTGAACAGCAAAGCCATTAAACATGAGCTAGCAGTTGGAACAAAGTGTGCAATGTTTCTAACTAATGGGGGAAATTAAGTAGACTTAGCTATGCAGGTACCAGCAAGTAAATCAGAGATTTAAAAAGAATGGGGAATTAGAAGGAGAAGAAATTAGCTGAATGTTTTTGGGCTCCCCCACTCTACTTGCCTTACACTTTACTCAAGTGTTTGTGTGTATCACCCACTTTTGAGATACCCGAAATGTGTGATATATTGATGTCTTTCTTGTTTGCACACAATGGTGTTTGCATTTGGTTACTCAATAATTGCTGTATTACAGTAGGCCCCAAGAGAACACACCAGGGTCTCAATATTATTGTTGCTAATAGTATTTCTACTAGCAGTAGCTAGAAATGCTTGTAAATGGCCATGTTAAAAATAACTTTCATCCGCAGAAAGGAACTACGCAGATATTTACCCTCCCCACAAAATCACCAATCTGGCACAAACAGTGGAGTATGAAAGTTTGCTTTAATATGGTACTGCCTATAAACCAAAATGGAATATAATTGTCATTAAATAAGATCCCCTGCAGGTAAAATGGCCTGTGTTGAAAAGCGTGTTCCTTAGCTTAGTTCTAAATTTACACTTGATTTTCATTCTGAGAGGCCCTTTGAGAACAGACTGTAAATTCATGTACACATCTTTATTGATACTTAGAAGACAACTAGTCAATCTTTTTGTTGTGAGATGATTTCTGGAGACAGTAAAGAAAGCAGTTGCTATGCTCTTAATTTCTGTAAGCTGACATTTCAAATTAAGCCAAATTCCTTGGTTTAAAAAAGTGTTTTATTGCATTAATTAAATGGCTTGTTGGAGATGCCACGTTGTGGGATACCGCCTTAGTTAACAACAAATAAATAACGAAGTGAAAGAGGGAAAGCGATGGCAAGGGACGGGGGGAAACTTCCTGAAAAGGGTGTAGGAAGAAACACTGTTCATGCACTGCTGGGAGAAAAGTGCAGCTTTTATTAAGTATCTGCCTGTCATCCATTTCCAAATGAGCTGAGGATTTTTCTGCTGTTCAACCAATATAAGGTTAAAAGGAAAAGAGCAATAAAGGGAATGAAAGCAGATGGTTTCTCAGACTTCCAGTGATAAAGAGAACAAACTGATGGCCTAAGTTGTAGACTGGGACTTCCATCATTCTGCCTTAGTGTTATTTTTTTCTAGGTACCCCATGTGCCAGACAGTGTTAATGAAGATATCTCCTCTTTCCTGAGAGCATGAAAAAATTAGAGATGGAATAGAAATACGCTAAAGCAGCATGTGTGCATGCTTTTTCTCTGCAACCCCCTGAAAGAATAGACAGACTCATAAATTTTTCTTTACTTCATGAGGGAATGTGCTCCAACCAGTTTCATTTGACTGTCAGTCCTTAAATAGGGGACACAGATCTTAAGCTACAGTTCCCTCAAAATGCTGTGTTAGCCAATGATTTAAGTAGGTACCTCTTAATTACCTATAGCGTAAAATTGCTTTGGAAAGAATACTTTTTGCAGGACAGAATTATTTTTACCTAGAGTGCAGATTTTACCACTCCTGTAATTCTGTGGAGAGAAACTTAATCCTCGGGCACAATGGGAAGGAAGCCTGGCTTCAGTGTCTTAAACTGCAGTGTGACCAAGAGAAATAAAGCAGAGTGAAAGCAGTAATTACCACCAAATGCCAGTGGTCTTGAGCGCAGTTCGAATAGCCTGGTTGCTCTCCCAGTAACTATAGCTACCTCGTGTAATGCACAGTCCAGCCAACCCTTTTACCTCCTTCTGCTTCTCACTTGTAACTTTTGCAGCTTTACAATCTCAACATTAGAGCAGCTGCTCGCTCCTTATGTGTTTTGACTCTTTCTTAGCATCAAGGCTTTTAGTGGCAATCGCTGTGAAACCTTCTTGGTGTTCCAGACTGAAGTACTGCAGCAAAGAGCAAAATGACCTCAGAGAACGGGGGCTGGATTTGGAATCAAGTTTGAGCCAAGGTGGTTTCTGCAGCAGATCTCAGCGCTACACATTCATGATAGCAATGCACAGCTATAAAGGACCTTGTCCCAAGAGAAGTCACATTAGTTTGTTTCTGTTCAGCAATGGGATAATATTACCTTCTAGAAAGCAGCCCATTACATTGGCATCATTGCAGTCTGATGGTAAATCGATCTGAGCTCTTTTAAATAAGTATTATTTGACATGCTTGTTTAGTATTCTGCCACTTGTAAAGCTGAAAGAAATTGCTGCCTACTAGCGGTCACTTACAAAGAAAACTACACCCAAGTAATGAATGCATTATGTAAGCAGCTTATACATATTAATACCAGGCTCTGACCTGAAGTATGGAAATGCTAATCCATATTTTTAGTTTTGCCTTGTAAAATGATTCTCTGGGTGTGCGGAATCAGGCCCAAATTAAGAACTGACTTGTAAGCTATGTATGATGCACTAATTTTGTATCATAAAAAAGTAGTCATGTCCCATGTTTCCTGTCTAAGCACGTGAAAGGAGAAAGGGTGGTGAGTCTGCTTTCATTGCTTCTGCTAGGAGCGTGTTGAATGGAAACGCATAAACTAACTACACCTTTCACTGCAGTGTCACTAACAGGCAAAGTTCAGCACTGTCACTTCTGAGGCAGAAATTATTTGCACCCAGATCGAAGAATATCTGATACTTGTTTTCCCAAATATGCTTTCCAAGGTTTCACCAGGCTGTTCATGTTCACAAGGAGTTTGCTGGTCCTAGAGTCCTCCTGGCCTGCTATAAGATAGTCAGTACCTAGGGGAAACAAAAATAAATTAGTCAATAAACAGAAGAAAATAGAACTAAATGCAGAATTTCTCTATTTCAGAGACCGATCTTAAACTGGTCATAAAAAGAGGGGCTTGTTTACTTAAAAGTTTATGTTTCTAATTATTAAAGATTTTCCTCTTTTATTTGGTTTGAAATTCATTTGCATTTATGCTCTTCACCCATGGTTGTTTTGCGGTATGCTTCAGATTGTCAGCTTTAGGACTTTGATGGAACGAACCATTGAACGCAGTAGAATTTACAGTGGAAGAAAAAAGACTGACTTTTCATTATTTGAAACCATTCCAAAAGCATAGAAGTTAGATTCCCTCCGCTTCCCGAAATTTTCATAATAATTTCTAGTTTTTCCAAAAAGAAGTAAAGCATGATGTGAGGGATGTTTGGGCTTTGCGGTAAAACTTTGTTTTTCTGATAAGATGTTTTTTAGTGCAGCTGTGTATTGAGTCCCTCTCTGGTGTGCATGGATCAAAGGACTCTGCTTCAGAAAAACCTGATGGAAAGTGTTAAGTAGCAATAACTAATGTTTATAATGAATTGTCAGCCCTGCTTACAGGAGAAGGAAAATACCCGATAAGCATTTTGTCCTTACCAGGATTGAGAATGGGACATGTACATCCCCTGTTGGTCCAAGATTCGGGGTAAATGCTTCTGTTGCTCCGAGCGATTTTCACTTTGCCCGATTTCAGGACCTTCTTCACTTTCACAACAACTTCTGCATGGGTCCCTTTGTCATGAGCTGATAGGATTCTTGCTTTTATCACTGCCAGAAAATATATCAAGATAGAGAACAATGAGTTTCTAAATTCATTTTGGTTTATGCTGCTAAAAGGTAGAATTTTAACACCTAAAAGGAATACATGAAAAGACATGGCAGTTACACAGGAAGTGTATTCCAATGCTTGTTCACTTCAGTCATGGTTCTTCTAAATAAATTTGGAGAAGAAAAGTTACATTTTTCTATTGAAGTAGTTAACAGATCCTTTCACCATGTTATTCAGCAACTACTTTTGAATGGGCTGAGGTCAAATGCCTGGCTATCACTGGAAAGCACTTTTTTATATACCCAGGAAGGGTGGGGAAAACACAGATCAGCAGCAGATTTTAAGCACACTGATTCTAGGCCTTACATTTTGCAGTCTGAAAACTTGTGTTGAATTGTAATACCAGCCTCTCAAAAATGTTGTCCTGTCTGTGCTGCAGGAAGGAAGTTGAGACGTTTCCCATGAGACTGCAGACAAGTCACATGGCTAAAATCCCAGGATTGCACAACAAACCAGAAAAAGCATTTTTGTTTTGTGGCCCAACATCTGGTTGCCGTGATAAATTTCTGTTCCTTTAATTTAGTAGGATCCCATCACTTTTTGGCAGGGTAGTCTCTTCTAGATCAGGCTCGCCAAACAGGCTTTGTTAGGTCATGGCACAAGGACATCAGACTTTGCAAGCCAGAGCTCTCCTTTCTTGTTTCATGCAATGGCATGAACCCGGTGTTCATAAACAATATTAAATGCATTCTTGGTAAACAAGCATGGCCATTTGAACATGCATAATGAGTGCAAAAACAATGGCAGTTTAGATGTGAGGGTTTTATCATTTATTCTTGATGTAGCGGCCAACCCTGAGCTACAACTCTAGTGCTCCTGCTGTAAAGAGTGAAGCTGACGGGTTGGAAAGGAGACACCACAGAGCCTTGCATGAAAAATGCTATTGAGTTCTCATCAGAAATTGGACATGTCACTACACAAAAAAAGGCAGCGGAAATCCTACCTTTTATTTCATGTCTTAGCCAGTCCTGTCATTTTTTTATAGCTGTCAGCTAATAACACGCATAGAAAGAACATTGGGAAATTGTCATACCTTGAGGAGATGTTGCCCACTTACCATAAGCATATTTCATCTGGCAGAAGTCAGTTACACTTCCAAGCACCTTTTCTTTGCACACACACTTTTCTAGCAGGGGAACCACAACACAAAGAGTTGGAGAAGAGCCGAGACATGAGAGAGGAAAGAAAAGCAAATGATCCTCAGTTAAAAAGTTATATGTATATAGGTCCCATCATCTGGATGGACCATAAGAGTAAGTCTGAGAGCGAGCTCAGTTATTTGCAAATCTGTTTCTTGTTAGATGATGCAATAATTGTTCTGAAATCTGGTCAGTACTGTCAGGTAAAATCCAGCACTCATGGGATCTATTGTAGTTAATAAACTGATACTAATAGAAAGATTTGTAATAATCAGATCCAGGTGTAAATCATGTAAGTAATAATACCCTTTTTTGATCCCATAAGCTAAGAAATGCTGATCTTTGCCAATATTAAGGTAATATCCATCTCAGAAAAGTAAAGATCTACAATAGGTGGCACTATCATCTCTGGGTCTTACAAAGCCAGTGATGTTGTTAAGTGTTGATCTTCATATACGGCAAGAAGACTGAGAATGATTTAGTATTTTAGGCTCCACCTCATTCTATAAACCCACTTACTTTGTAACTTTAGTTGGGTACAGTATACTTTTACCTTCTCTCCTGAGCTGTTCTGCTATGAGGAACATCAAAATCTTAAAATCACTTGCATTCCACCCCGGTGGTGGCGCATTTCAGTGGTAAATGACATGATCTTTTCACAAGTAGCATTTGAAGTTCTGAACAGCAACTGAATGCTTGAGAAGTAGCTGCGTAAAATCATCAGCATTATGACTATAATTCAGACAACAAAAGGAGTGTATTTTCTCCACACAATCATATTCATGACTTACGAATTTCCAAAACCAAAGCTGGATAGTACCCTTGGTTTGGAAAATAACAATGTAAAGTGTAATGATAACCTGTGTAGTTCATATTGGCAGATGTTGCCAGGAGATGGGGGTGCAGACAAGCTAGAGATGAGTGGGGGAATTTAAGTCAGGGTGGAGACAAGAAAAAGCTGTCACTGAGTGCAGTTCCTCAGTGTTCCCAGACTCTGGGCTGTACCTGGATGCCTCAGTGCAGAAAATCCCTGCTCATGGTCATTCCATTTCCAGTCCTCTTCGCTCTCGTTCATTGGCGTTTGCACAAGGTCAGGGATTCGTCCCCCAATGGGGATGTTAAAGAACGGCTCGTTGTCATAGCTGGGGGAACAGATAAATCAGAAGTCTTGGTTAGGACACGAGATGTGTGGGCAGCTGGTGTTCGCAGCACGTGCCTGTATCCAGCCAGATGAACTTGCTTTCTTCAGGTTGGGAGTGCAAATAAGTGCAAGACCTCATGCCATACAGAGAGATCACAAGATCTAGGCTTTTATTTAGGTCTTACCACTGCTAACTTAGCTTTTTTTTTGTCTTTTTAGGTAACTATATATTGGGCCTTTTTTGCTTTCATTTGTTTGTTTTTACTGAATTAAGCAACTCGAAGTTAGTGACAACTTATTAATGTCACTAGGAACTGAGGACACCTACAGGACCCATAAAACTGCAATCACCCAGCAAATCATAGCATTTCTATACTGATTAATGCATTTTTGGTGTACAGATGCCTGTCCTCTAGAAACAAGAGAGAGACCTTGTAATTCTTTTTACCCTGGGCACAGATGAGAGGCGAGCTCTCCAGACTCTTCCATCTATTTCCAGGTGTATTTAAAGATGCTGTACCTGTTTCCAGGGCGTTGTGGAGTTGCCTATTATTACTGCAAAAAGTCATCTTTTCAAGATCACCTTGGATGATGCAATGGACTTAAAATGTGCCAGCCACTGAATGGAATCTAAGAAACCTTCTATGACGTACAGCCACCTTTTCAAACAATTGTGCACCCTCCAGCATCCTCTGATTACCACCACTGCTGCAGTGTTTCAGTTAATCTTTGTTTTATTTCACAGAGCCCATCTCAAAGTGAAACCGAAGAAGGGCTTCTTTACCCATTGAAACAGTTTCCAGTACGCTGGTCGCAGTCTCTGGCACAGTCACAAGGGCGACAGCCGTTCTCTCCGAAGCCCCAGTAGCCCATGAGACACCTGTCGCAGTTGGGCCCCGCCACACCTGGTTTGCAGTAGCAGAATCCCGTCTTGGGGTGGCATCGCCAGCTTCTGCTGAACGTGGCATTGGCTGAACCCACGGGCTGGCAGGCACAAGCTGTGGAGATACAGTAAGAGGTGACTGAGGTTGTGCTTAACGCATCTGCTTAAGTGACATTTTTGCAAGGCTGATAAACTCATGCCCTCTTCCTTATGCTCAGTAGTTTCAAGTCAGAACCAGTAAACATTGCATCATCAGCCTACATTTGCAATATTATTTTTGTTTCTTTTTAACTCATTAAACACAGCAAAACAAGTACAACTGAGACCCGTTTATGTGTGAAGTTGGTTCTTCTCTACTGCACAAACCTTGACCATACAGCATTTTGAAGAGGTGTCAGGAAGCCTCCACTGTGTGTTTATTTATAAAGGGGATTCACTTTTAGTGTTTTGCAAAAAGATTCACTAGTGTGGGTGAGGTAAAGTATTATAGGTATTGCCTACATTGTCTTTCCTATGAACACAGAGATCACAAACCTACTGGTTCCTCTGGCGCTAGATGTGGCTTACACAGGTGGTTCAGATGATCTGAAACATTATTTTCAATTTCTACATCCAAAGAGTCCACAAATTTCCTTCAGTGTGAGTTCTGAAGGGTGTATCTCCCCATGCAGTAGGGTATGTGTGTAAGGAAGCTGATGACATTTTTTGTATAAATGCGTTAGCAGATTTGTTATGAGGAAGGCAGAGAGAATGAGAGAAGATCTCTAAACTCACTGGACATATTTTCCATGTAAATAGAGATGAGCAAAGAAGAGGAAAAAAATCCTAGATCTTAATAAACACTATGGCCAGTTTGACACCAAGCTGGCAACTCAAGGCAACTTGGCAGTAAAACAGATAGTTACGGCTCCTGTGGGCAACTCTGCCTTCACAGAAAATAAATTGTCATAATCCCACACTACTGGTACATTCCCCATGTGACAGCATCAGGGAGTGAGGTGGAAAGTCATATACAGGGGGTGGTGCAAAGCCAACACAGTTGACTCCTCTCCATCAGGTTGGAGGCTGAGATGGTCAAGCCTTGTGCCAACAGAGGTAAAATACCGGGTGTTTCAAAAAGATGGACCCAATTTGAAATCACTTTGCTTTGAAATTGGGTCCATCTCTTTTGAAACACCCTGTACAAGCAATAAACATACCCACTCATTTCTGATATTCAAACAAGTTTGATTAAAATGAGAACTGAGCTGAACTCCAGGCCTTTATATGTAATCTCTTTTTTATATTAACAAGGCAGCGTGCCCTGGCTTTTGCTTGTAGCAGAGACAAAAAATGAAATGTGTCACTACTTCATCCATCTGGAAGAGGGCAGAAATAAAAATCTTGTGGCTAAGACCTGCTTTAACAGAGATTTTCAGTTAAATGCTGGACACCCAAAGTGTTTAGATAGCTTGGATCAGGGGCCAGCCTTTTGGATGCTTATCTGAACCAAACATGATCTCCAAAGCTTTTTAAGTTTGCCCATCATCGCTTCTAATCAAACTACTTTTCTTCATGAGCTCACAGATAAGAGACCAAATGAACACTCTGATTCCACACATCATTTTCCAAATATATGACTATAAAGAGCATTAAGTGTAGCAGGGTCAGATTCACTTTCATCTGCAACCTCATATTTGATGCTTCAGAAAAGAAAATATCTATTGAAAATCATATGAGAAAAAGAGTGAGCGATTTTGTTTAAAGGGCATTTCTCTTATGATCTGCTTACTACATATTTTTTTCACCATGCCCTGTGTTCTTTATGCCAATATTTTTAATAATATTATTACACTCTGCTGTAGATGGATCTCAGTCCGTTGTTTTCAAGGGACACTAGCACAATAGCCTAAGGACAGAAAATGAGCGTGCTGTCATGGGCAATGTACTCAACACAATGCGCTGGTTGGCGGATGGCAGCAGGCTCGCCTGTTTGCCACAAAGCAGTCTTGACTTTGGGAGCAAACCCAGGGATTTTGCTGTCAGTTCTGGAGAGCAGGTGTAACAATGAAGCGCTCATTAGCACTGACAGTTTCAAAGGCAAGTTCTGATTTGTTGCTGCTCAACCTGAATTATTTTTGCCCAGATTTTTGCAGGGTTGACTACAGCACCCTAAAAAAGAAGACTCCTTCCATCACTGAAAAAAAAATGGATTTGGGGATAAGAAGGGGAAACAAACGCTTCCTTTGCTACAAATAGGCCTGAGCCACAAGTAAGAGGTTGCCAACATCTGGGTTGGCTTGAATCCAGGCTTCTGATTTCACTGTAATGTCTCTGTACGTAGGATCTACCTGTGGAGTTTTCACCTTAAATTTCTTCTATTTCTGCAACTTCTGGGTCCATCTTTATTCCCATTTTATTTCTGGTTTTCAGGTTTCATCAGTTAGGGCCACGTAACAGATGGGTAAATCATCAGTATCTTTAGACTACTTATCACCGAGACTAGATCCTGAGTCAGGAAGATGAGACCTTCTCCAGTCCTATCCCTAAGGAAAGTATTGCAGGACAGTGACTGACAGCATTTGCAGAAGCTGATGAGGAGGTAGGAAAAAAGTGCTCTCCTTTATTTTTTTTCTTCCTATTTTGGGGGTATAGTTCAGGAAAACTAATATTCCCAAATGAAGTGTGGGGCATATTCCCCCATTAGAAACTGGGGCAGCTTCTGGTGGATCAGAGGGCAAGCTGAATCAATAAATGTACGACACTGTCAGATGAGTTATACAAGTGGCTTGCAAACGCTTTACTCAGTCTGTGTTTATTTAGCATTTCAGCTTGGGTGTGTACATTGTCTGGCTTCCAGAGTATTATGGCCAAAATCCCAGTTGTGCATCTAAGGTAACTCCCAAAATAAGAGCTCACATGTCACATGCTGAAGGGGGCAGCTGTTGATGACTGAGTTTTATCTCTTTAATAGTACCACAGATTTGCAGATAAACCTCACAATTAAAAAAAAAAAAAAAAAACAAAAAAACCACAACCAAACACCAACATTAGAGCAAGTCTCCAAAACCTCACTCTTTTATATTTCCCAATATTTGACAACCCAGCATCTTTCCCTGCTGATTTTTGCTTCTTTTCTCTTGGCAAACCCTAGTTTTCTCTCCATCCGCCTCCCTGTCTAACAAAACACCAGCCGACGTGACAATGGCCTTGTTTGTGAAAGGCATCATCAATTATGTTAGGGACGGTGTGCAGACAGTTCTGGCTCAGAGATGGCTGGTTTATTTGGGTTCTCCCCTTGACAGCAGTGTAATGAAAAATTTCATCATTGTACTTTAGAACTGGCTTTCGGTCACAAAGTATCACAAAGCATCCTCTTGTCTTTTAGTCTCACTCTTCTACTAAGCTTGTTTTGTCAGAAACTACTGTAAAAAGGAAGAGACAAGGAATAATGAAAAATGAATAATTCATACAGCAGCCTCCACTCAAGTCCTCAATAAATCTGTCTGCCCTCAGCACAGCTGTCTTTCCCTTGTAATTAGACACAGATGTAAAATATAACATTAGTTGTAACAATATGGTCCCAACTTAGAGGAAAATAGCAAGTGCTCTGAGTAATTCAGTGGACCTTGAGGTATCTTGCCTTAAATTTCTGTCTAATAATACTGCCTAAGGTTTAGCTATGAGCAGACTGGCTATTTGACGAAAAACAGGCAAAATGAAAAAAATCAAACAAAGCCTTTTGAATCTGAAATACATACCTGTGCACCTTTGGAGCATATGACCAAATCTGGGCAATTTTTAAAGTATGTCAGATGTGGGGATTGACTCAGCCAGTGATGTTTCGTAAATGAAGGAAATAAGATAGACAGCTGTGTGTGTGGTCAGGGCCGATTAAGACAGACTTTGAACTGAGATGTGATCAGGCCTTTGTGATATTACAATTAAAAGTTCACTCCCTCTGCTCAGAAGTAAAAGGATGAGAAGCAGAGCTTTTCAGAGTGTGTGTGCACGTGCATCTGGGCACATTTTAATTTTCAACCCTTGTGCTTAGAGTGAAAAAGCTTGTTTTCCTGGAGACTCTTTTTAATGGGTCTACATGCCTGCATTATTTTTAAAGCTAAGCAAAGGGTAAGTACAAAAGATGGTGCTATTTCAGAAGGATCCCTTAAGCCTCCAAATAAGCCACAGGAAAGAGCCAAGGATACAACAGCTTTTCTAACCATTGGTTAGGAAACGATTAGGCTTCCGAGTCAAAGCTCCCATACAACTCTATATCCAAACTACTTAATCCTGTGTTGTCACCCCCAATAACAGGCAGGTGTGTGCCTTGCTCTGGGGTTCTTTTCATGCCTTTTTTCTTTTAGTATAGATCTAAGCAGTGTCAAAACAAGGCTCTGCACATGACCTGGCTCTCAATCATCCCCAGCTGCTAGGAGCAGGAGAAGCAAAGGGATCAGAGACACGCTACCACTGCAGACAAAAAGGAATAGCAGATTCACACTTACGCTTTGCAGTTTCGCATTGGAGGGTCAGCAAAGGCTGGTTCGGGTAGTGCCAGGACATCCAATTGTTATGCAACTTTTTTTTTTTTCTTAGCAGTGATTAAGAGAGAATGCTGTTCATTATTATGACTAATGCTTAAAGACTTTTTCTGGGCCTGGGCAGCATCCTGTTAACTTCCTGGGAGCCTGAGGGGGATGTCGCAGCTGAACTTAGACTTTGCTCTGGATGGCAGAGCACTCTTCAAGCGTGCTTTCTCAAAGGGATTAGCACAGCATTTCATTCAGCTTTTTCATCAGATTTCCTTTCCCAGCTCAGTATCTACTGTACACAAGGGTCAAGTTTTGATCTCCCATTGAGAATTTTTTTTCTTCCTCCGAGTTCAAAATGGGAAGCTGAGGATGAGGTTGCTCTCACCAAAATCATCCATTCAGTCTGCTGTTAGCAGTTTATTACTGCTTTTCAGCACTTGCCCAGTAGGTGGGTTTTTCATTTAGTTTTGTTAGGCTGGCACGGTTTGCGTGGTTTACTCCAAGTGAGATGATGCCTTGGAATTGGTACATCTAAATCCTCACAAACATGCTAATCCAGAAGTGGCAGCTCTTCCATTTATGATCAGCAGGCTGAGGTATGAGAGAAATGTACCTGGTGCTCTAATTTCTAATTTTTACATATTAGCAATTCTCAAAACAGTAACTGTTTTTATAATGAGTAACCAGACTTGGGTTTAGGGTCAAAAAAACTGAACAATTTACTCAGACCACACCAGGTTAAGTTTAATAGCCATGCAAGTTTTGCAACCTAAAGGATGGAGAAGAGGGCCTCTATCTTAGATCCTGCATAAGGACTTCAATTTAATATCATCTTGAGGCATAAGGAGCTGATGATGGTCCTGGAGGTGAAATCTTCTATCAAACTGAGTCTGTTCTAACCAAAGCAACTTTGCTTGTCTGCACTGGTGTTTCTGGTTTTGCTGTCACTGGTAATAACCAAAGGAGCAAAACCTTCCGTGAAAATTCTCTGCACAGCTACAGCATAACATGAAATGCACACTCACAAGCTGCCTGCAAACCACATGGAGAAGTGTTTGGGGGTCAGCTCTTCCATCATGCAGAACACTATTAAGGTAATTTGTCATTGTGGGAATTCTCCTCACCTCAATTAAAAAAGGCACAGACTAACCACCCCTCTCCCCAGTTTCTTTTAACTGCAGTTAGATCTGCAGCATCCCTTCTGTTTCCACACAGCTACAAGCATCGTGCACACATCAGGCTGCTGTAAAAGCTGAGGCTCTCTAGAGTGAACTGCAATATTCTTTCCTCATGCCTGGATATGGCAAGCACTCACTCGTGCTTTTACGCGCTGGTGAAAGGTCCCATTGACTTAAATCATGCACAGATAGGGTCATGTTCTGCTATTTGCATCAATGCTGAATCAAACCCGTTAGATTCATCTCAACCAGCAGAAACCCTAGAGCAGGCTAGTGATCTAGAATACCTCTGAAGGAAGAAAACCAGATATCCTACAGAATGTAATTCAACTCATCTAAGTCTTCTACATTAGACTGCAGTAAATAATTCCTTACAGGTCCCACTGTTTCTCTGCTGATTGTATAGAGAAGACACAACTTCTAGGTGGCTAAAGCAGGATGGCAGCTGTCTAGGCCTGAGCGTGCAGGTCGCAGAGGAAACAATTGTATTTGGAGGCCTTCTGCTGGCAGCAGCACATTTCCAGGTGAAAAGAACATTATTGTGCTTGTCTGGCACGATAGGAATAAAGCTCTTTCAGCAAGGTGAATTTCTGAACAGAGTATTGGCAGGAGGTACCGAGGGGCCTGTAACCAGACAGGACAAAAGAGGCAGAGGTACAGTCAAGGTCTGATTTCATCCAGGCAGACTGTTCTAGGGTTTCCACACAAATAGGCTGTATTTTCGAGCCATGTTTTTTCCTCCTCGCTGCTCTCCAATGCTTCTTGACTTTAGCAGTTATCTAATATTACATGATGTTTGTTACTACACCATCACCCTGCTGTTAAATACAAGAGTTCATACACAGGTTCTTTCAGCAAATCTTCTGGCACAACTGTTTATTCTCATTCCAATATTTCCCTGTGGCAAATCTGCTCAGAGTAGACACAGAACTAGAACTGGGCCACCATAGAATACTATGGGATACAGAGTGAGTTAGATCAGCTCACCCCAGCTCTGTCTGCTGATCAATGTTCTGTGATGAATGTTGCAAAATCAAAAAGAAGGGGTCATATGGAAACGGTCTGTGCTGGCACTAAGATCCAGTGGGAAGAACACAAAAGAGCAGAAAAACAGGACGTGTTGTGCACAGAAAGTTTAAGCAACATCACAGGCCACGCAGTCCTAGGGAGAGGAGCGTTTATAACCGGAGTGTTTAAGAGGCATCTTGATGAAGAACATCAAAGGGTCAGGAAAGCTTCAAAAGCACATGATGCCAGGGGGCATGAGTAGAGATGACAGAGGATGAAGTTCTCTGTGCTGGCAACTCATGTCTGAGCTATGGGGAAGGAAAACTGTCCAAAGGGAGAAAGGAAGTGATGAATATTGTTGGAAATGGCAGCCTCCAAAATAGATGCCAGATGGAATCGGATATGCGAAGCCTGGCAGGATACTCAGGAAATGTCCACACTAAGTAAGGGGCATTTGGGCTGCGTGCAAAATACCTTGATCCAGAGGTTGTATACCCTGTGTGTACAACCATTAGTGCCTCTGTGCCCAAGTTGAAGTGTTAATGTGGCAATTAATTTGGGCAGAGCACCCCATAATGCAGCTGTAGAATCCAGAGATAAGTCTGAGTGAGCTCTGATCTGTTTGTTCCCAAGTATATCTACTCAGGGAGAGTTGATCTCATGCTTCCTACACCTCTTGCAGCCTTTATTATATATATTCATGTGCACAGATGATGTACGGTAGAATTTAATAATAGCTTACACATAAGCACACATATTCTTGAAAGAAGCACAAAAAACCTGCTAAATGTGCCTCAAGAAAAAAGGAACCATATTATTTTAAATGCAAGCACAAGGATAGTGTACCTTTCCTCAGAATGCAGTGCATTTGGAGAACTGTAGCAATTATCACAAAAAAAATGTGTGATACCGAGGGAGGAATAGACATAGAAAATCAGGAAGATGACCTTTGATCAAAAACCTGTTGTTCAGGAAAAGGATACAAAGAAAGGATAGTAATATTCATTAGTTACTCCTATAGGAGTTATTGATTCTGTAGGAGTTACTGACTTCTTTCTTTTAATGATGCCTCTACCATTTGTCTTCACCACATGTAACAACAGTCACTTACGTTTGCAGACCTCTGGAGAAGACATGGGTTTCCCCCTATCCCGGTAGTACCCTGGTTTGCACCTTTGACACCGATGTCCCTCTGTGTTGTGCTTGCAGTTGTCGCAGACTCCACCGCTGCGCTTTCCTGACGCCAGCCAAACGCTCAGATCAAAGTGGCAGCTGTCAGCGTGGTTGTGACAGCGACATTCTGGTGGGAAACAGGACAATATATTCAGGCTTATATAACAGACACAACAATACTGGTATCGTTTTCCTACTGTGAATCACGGAGGAAATATCTGACTGTAATACATTTCATCTGCCGGCAATCCTGGATTTTCCTAAAAATGAGAAATGGCAACACAACTGAGAATCCCAGCAGGGTCAGAGAATTGGTGGAATTGGTCAGAAGCTTGGGTGGAATTCTTACAGTGAAACAAACCAATCTGATGGTATCATAAGCCCTGCACAAAACCCTGGAACACTAAAACACATGAGCAGATGTAGCTGCATGAATAACAGATTTCTGCCTTGTAAGTTCCACTTCCCGATAGCCCAAATGGGTCAGCTGCAGTGAAACAACATACAGAATGAAGTTTTCCATCAATGCCCCGTTTCTGTAATAGCACATTAGTGTAAATGGACAAAAACCTTCATCAGGAAACTTTGCCTGGCACGGTGAGTGCTCATCCTGAACGCCTAGATCGGTAAACTCTCTCCCACTTACTTTTGCATTCATTTGGTGCACCTGTTTTTCCATCTCCTGGCTTCCAGGGCTGATCGTTGTATAGCGGTGCACATTTCTCACAGTGGTCACCTGCTGTGTTGTGTCTACACACACACTTCCCATGGACCTGTCGGGGAACGGGGAAAAGAGAACACATTCAAATAGCTACAGGCAAGAACACGCTGGAGCACCCACCAGTCTCACAAAGAGATGGGACTTGTGCACAACTCCCACGCAGCTGCCTGGCTTTTCTTAGGAAACACACAGAACCCAAAGCTTAAATGTGGAGTTTTTATCTCTTCGCACAGATTTTTCCTCTATCTTCCAGTTTAAATGCATGAGGCAACAATTTATTTTTAACTCTCCAGTTGGCTCTTTTACTACTACATTGGTGAACAGCCTCTAGGCTATTTAAATTGCATAAGCTAATGCAGTTTATTTTGACTTACAAGTTCATGGCAAGAGCATATGTCAAATACACTGGGATTGAAGGGCTGAGTGACAGGAGGGGACAGTCTAACAGAGAGTGGTGGACCCTGCCTTATTTGACATTAACAGTGGTCTGAAAGAGGGAGTAAATACAAGGCAATGAAATCACCATGAATTACTAAATTATGAATGTTAGAAGAATAGTCAAGTAATCCTAGCCCGCTCAGCACAGTTAAAAATGTAGCAAAAATCTTAAACCTGGAAAAATACCAACCAATACACCCACACAAAAACAATCTAGACCACACATTCTGTGAGAGGAAAGCACTGATGTTAGAAGAGAATTAGCTACAGTAGACATCAACCTACCAACTTACATATTGACATATATATACATATATATAATAGGTTAGCAGAAATGGCCCAGTAAAATTTTGCCCTATGTAACTAAGAGCACTGTAACTCCAAGTGGACAGGAAATCGTACCCGCAATGTTGTGTTCAGATTTGAGCGTCTTATTACCAGATGAATGGGAAACTGGAAGATGTTCAACAAAAATGAGCAAAAGCTGGCGTGGCTGAAGAATGGGGCTGATCTACAAGCACTAAGCATACAAACCTACCTAAGCTACAATAGCCTACAAAATATTTGAGAGGGAAGCAAAGAAAAAAGTGCAAAAAGCCTTGACTAAAAGTGGCTGAATAGTTCTCTCTGTAAGTAACTGCCTGAAAAATTACCTGAAAAAATAACCTTCCTCCTCCGTACTTATCTGCTGTCATTGGAACACAAGTATTATTTTTAATCATAGAAATGTTCTAATATATGTCAGTTTGGGAATCAGGTATTCACACCAGAAACCTGATGTTGGAAACCGAGCTAGTCCAGCCTTCAAACTCTGGTTCTGTCCTCAAGTCATTTCACACACTGGGAATATAACAGCCAGTTCCACTCCTGGCTGTGATTTGGTGCACAAGATTCTGTAATATCAAGCCGCATCCAATAAGTGCTTTACAGGAGGGTTTTTATGTTGTCGGTTTGTTTGTTTGTTTGTTTTTAATTAGGATTCCAGTATCTGTTTGCAGTGCATCAGAGAAAGGATTTCCCAGAGAAATTATCTGAGCATAGGGAGTTGGAGAAAGGGTAGGTGGTACCATACATAGGTCATGTTTTACACTCCTCGCAAGAGAAGCTGCTAATTCGTGGTGCGTATTTCACATGCGAGGAGACACTTGGACCAGAGCACAGAAATCAGGGACTAGACCCCTCTCCCTCCATGCGCTGCTGAGGATGCTGTATTCTGTAACCTCTGTCGCAGTTCTGGCCCACTGCGCGTTACACAAAAAGCAGAGGCTGAAATGTCATTTTGACTGGGGTGTGAATTGAATCTAATCCTTTAATCTCACCACTAATGTGAGTTATGTTTCTCCATAGTCTTTCCTGAAAATCAGCCTCTCTCTTTGCAGCCCTCACTTCCCCCATCTCACGCAGCAGGTAACTTGGGATGGAGAAAGAAACGTTCAAAAGAGCAGCCGCGTGAACACGTTACCCTGCCCCCAAACTCATCTCCCTGCAGCAATTTGCTCTCCACTCCCCTGGTTTCTAATCCTCCTGGACCAGATCTGTCATGCAGCTCGCGGAGGGGACAGGCTGCAGCTGATGCCATCGTCCCTCCACGGCCAGCTGGCAGCGTCGCTGCGCACAGAGCGGTTGGCTGCCTCCTCACGGAAGACTGAGCACAGACTTCAGGGTCTGCATTTCTGTCAGAGCTCAGCACCAGTAAACCTCAGGAGGGTACAGCATGGAGCACATTACGTGACGCCTCTCCAGACCTCTCTACAAGAAAGTCATCCGCCTTCAGAGCGCTAAATAGGATGACAAATTACAGAGACAAAGACAAAAATGCTAATAAGCAACAGTGTCGGGTTTGGCTCTTCAGGCTTGTAAGTTCCACCCTGTGGACACAGTAGCTGCTTTTCAGAAACCATAGAACAGAGAAAAGGACCAGGAGTGAGAAAAGAAAATGAGTCTGACTCAAAACCATAGGTTTTAATGTCCCCAACCTTCAAACTCTATCTGAACTTTAGAGCTCATTACAAAATGAATCAGAACTAAAATCTTAGATCCAGTCACTTCTTAGGACAATGCTAGTGAATTTCAATGCAAAATTTGTAAGTTGGCCTGTTGCATTTTTTAGAAATATATACACAAACTGTTCATTCACTGTATAAAAAAAAAGTAAAAGAAATGCTGAGATTGTACAGTTGGGAAATGGCAGAATTAAACCATGCGATCTTCTTGCAGCCTTGAATGACACCATCAAATATTCCACAGGACCCTGTGCTCACAGTGCACAGCACAGATGGCGTGAACACTCGTGAACAATTATTCAGAAAGTAAACAGGAAAATTCAGTGACAAAGAAAGAGTCTGGTTGTTCTTTGGGGGTACGTAGATGTGTTAGTTTGCTCATTGCCCACATGTTTGTTGCAAACTGTAGTTTGTGGAGGCTACCTAGGAAAGGCATGCTGTGAGTAGGACAGAGGCATAAAGAAAGCTTCCTGCCTGTGATCCTCGCTATTGAACAGTTTACCAAATATATGTGGAAGGATGACTGGCTTAGACAAAAGGGTTGAAAAGCCAAGCAGCCAGCAGAGCCATTGAGCAGGCAGAATTAACAGGGGAGCTGGCGTGGAACTTTTTAGGAAGTGTTAGGTCTGAGAAGTAACCTCTTTTGTATAGGTTTGAGAACAAGGAAAAGATAATTGATCACTTTTGGGGCAAAGGTACAGGATAATGGAAGAGAAAACAAGTCTGCCAGCGTGTTATGTGTGGGTGGATATGCCATGGAGGTTTTTTTCCGTAATCACACAGATTCATAGGTGAAAACAGATCAGGAGGAGAGTGCGACATGAGGGGACACTGAAGTACAGAAAGGAGCCGGATGTGAGAAGATAGCAGAGACGCAGCTCAAGTAGAACACAGACAAGATGATTCATAGATGTCAGTGGTCATTCCCATTCATTGGAGCATCATTGTATTGAGAGTGCAGTTGTTCTGACAGATTTTTTTGAAACTGGATGGTGCTTTCCAAAGTTATTGTGAGGAATGGACCAGAGAAACAGATGTACTAGCAGGCAGGCAGGCTGTGTGATCAGAGACACCTCCCCATTCCGTAAAACCAGTCTGAAGTCCTACGTGCATAACCTGTAACAGTTGGTATTCTTGCAGTTCAACTTTCCTAGAGCATTCAGCCGGGGTTACTCATGTCACTAATGCACATGCTATAAGCTTTGAAAAATGAAAGCTGTTGCTTTAAATACTGATATTCTGGCCACATCAAGCTTCCAGTTTTCTAAGCAGCTTTTGCAAACAGTAGAGGTTTATAGACTGACATACTTTGAGCTAGAGGAAAAGAACAAAAATGCTATGCTGTGCTCTCTATCACCAGCATATTGGATTTAATGAGCACTTGAAAGCAAGCTCTGCTTTTGTTTTTTGGTATAACAGCTAGATTCCCAGGCTGTGGTTTCATGATATAATGTCTTTGAGGGCAATCTCAATTCTAGACATTTCTGCTTTCCTTGCTACTTCTTTCTATGCTATCACCTCCTGCATCATGCCCTGAGTCATATATAAATTGGGCTGTGAAACTAAACCATGTTAAAAAAAAAAGTTAAAACAGCTTTTTTTTTTCCTTGGCACTAGTATTTCTAATCTGGATTAATTACCTCATCTGCCTCATAGTACAGTCGTGCTGTTACAAGTCTGGTATTGCTGCCAAAAGCTTTGATTTGTACATCTACCACCTGAGCAGCTTTGAATTGGGACACAGAGCAGGTTATAGCTTCATGGATTTTAATGCCAAGAGGATCAGTTCCATTCATTTAGCTTGACCTGCTATACTAAATTATGAATTTCATCCAGAAGTTCTTCCATGGGGCTCAGTAATTTCTGGTCAGTTTATAACAAGTAGTGTTGAACCATATCCTGCTTTTCTACAACGATTCCAAGAAATTACAGGATACTTATTCACCTTTGGCCACACATAGTTGCTTCACCTGAATTGTGATCCACAGCTGAGAGACTGGACATTTTCCATCTGTTTATCATTTTTAAACTCTGTTCAGCTTTGTACAATACCTGAAGCCTCTTGCTTTCTCTCTGCCCATTTAATTTCTTTTACCTTTTGTCCTTTCAGTAAATGTTGTGGCTGTTGCTCTTTCTCCTGGGCTATCCTCAGTCTGTTTTGGGGTTTTTTTCCTAATGAATGAAGGTTACATTTGGAAGCCTCCCAGAACACAGCAATTGTTGCTGATCCGGAGAAAATGTTTGTCTTTGGGCTCTGCATTCACTTTGTAATGTCGCCAGAGAAATTTTGGATGTAGCAGTTTGCAATGACATCAGAGGCTAGTCCCTTACCTGCTTTTACTAAAAGACCCTTTCTGGGTCATTTTGAGTGGTTAAATATCAACTCGTGTCTGCTGTTCTGCTTTATTTCTCCTACAGTTCAAATGGGCTCTTCTGTCTCTCCCAATGAAGAGATATATCCATGCAGATTTATAATAAATCCTTCCATATCAGGTCCTGAGGAGAGCACATATGACTTTTAGGAGGCCAAATTAAACTTTTCCTTCAACTTCGCAAAGACCTAAAAGAATGGGTGGCTTGGGAGTAAGTCCCAGATTACAGTGCCTGCTATGGGCAGATTGACAGTTCAAATTCCTGCTCTTATCAGGAATGAAAAAGTCCAGTATTTTCCTATGTCGCTTGCTCATTTCTGCAAAAAGGTCTAATAAGTGTATGTCTAAAAACTAGTATGCAAATGGGTGTTTTCTGAGGGATCTGAATTTCTGGCTCATCCTTGGTCACTTTGGTAAATCAAGTCTGAGGGAACTTGGCAGGGACAAGTAGAGCTGGGACACTTGTGGCAAGGCCACCTGAGCCCATACGGGCTCTGGTCTCCACAGTAGTGAGTGAATGAGCTGCCACTGGTTCCAAATTCACTAAATAGGTAATGGTGAACAAAAATAAGTGATTTTGTTTAGTAGAATATTCAGACTGGCATCGCTAAGCCCCTTTTTGAACAGTAACAAAAGAACAGGATAAATAGGCCGGAAGAGGTTCAAAATTCATGCTTCATGTGAGGGAACTGAACTCAGCCTGTGACAGTTTCAAGATACAACTCCATCCTCTGCCTCAATTCACCTCTGTCAGCCTTTACACACATGTGGCTGTGACTTAGCCCACATTCCACTCTACTTTCTTATTGTTTTCTCCCTTAGTGCTAACTGGATTTTTATTCATTGTCGGACTAATCTGTCCTCTTATTTTTTACTCGCAGTGCCAACAACTCTGTCCTCAATCTGTAACAAACTGCATGCAAGTGCCAGCTGTCATGCTGACATGCAGCCCCTGAGTTACAGCAGGTCACCAGCTCTTGGTGAGCGTCCTGAGGACGAAGGAAGCAGAAGGAGTAAGACTCACTATTTTACTAGGTGAATGCCTGAAGTACAGCGTAACGAGTAAATACCACAAATCTCCTGAAAGTCAACAGCACAAGTGAGTTTGGTCTTGTCCAAGGCTTTGTTCCTGTTGCCACCAAACAGTCTGGCCTGACTTTGCTGCAGAAAGACCCAGAATTAGTTTCCAGGAGGAAATGGGAGAAGCTTTAGATTCTGCCTTTGAGATACAGACAAGGATTTGTGGATTTACAGGTCAGGTATAATGGGTTAGCACACTGTGGACAGTTCAGACAAGTTTGGATGTGACCTGTTCATTCAATAGGCAAAATAATTCTGTCTTGTACTTTGTAATAAGTCTGGCTAACTCCAGCAACTGTCTGGACTTAACTGGGTTTCTAGTGGTTAATCCACAGTGGCTCCAGGGATGTGATTGAAAATCCACTCCCAAAGTAGGAGCAGGAGCTCTTCTCTGAATTTTTACCTCTGTATTGAATGAACTTGGCAGCATGCATCTCTCCCATTCAAGTGAAATTATGTTGAGTAATGGAATGGATAAAGCCAAGAGAAAAATAGTTTTCTGCAACTTCTCTGCAGATGGCTCCAGCTTGGAGAATGGGGGAAGGGCAGAGCTGAGAAAGGTGCAGGACCAGCCAAATTTACAAGGAAACTGGAAAGTGAGAAAAAGGCTGAGAAAGTCCATGATTTAGCAGAAAACTTGTGCGTTTCAAGAAAAGAATTCTAAACCCCTCAAGGGCGCAAAGCTGATCCCCAGGACCCTTCTAGCACAGTGAGTGAACAATAACATTAAAATACATTTGAATAGTTCACCCATAGACATTGCTTTTAAGAAGAGCTGTGTTTAAAGGCTAATAATGTCAGATATGAAATTGTTTGCTAACCCATCCCACAAAACAAGAGATGGTTTCCTACAAGTAACATCAATATCTGCCTGGGTGGATCTACACTGAGCCCTGATTCAGGAAAGCATTTAAACACCATTCCTGAACAGGCATGTTTTTCTGATTTGTACTTCAGTAGTAGTAAAAGATATTTCCACAATAATAATAAAATGTAGGGAAAACTTGTTGATTTTATACTTTCAGAATTCCTGCTGACTGAACCACTATATGGATCATACCGTCAAAATTGTGGTTATTCTCTAAACCATAGATACTGGAAACATAATGTTGATGGTATGAATTATGACAATCTTGTTATAATTTGGGTCTAGTGGCGGAAGAGCCAGCAAAACCAGACATGTTCACAAAAACCACGGAGAGGAACCTAGATTACAGAGCCTAAATCTGTACTGAACAGGACTCTGAAAGCTTTCAGAGTTTTTCATCAGGAATACACTGCAGGCTTTGAGCAATTCCAGGAGATACCTGATGTAGCAAGAAATCCAACCAGAATGAATCCACTTTGGAAAAGAAACACCTCATACACTAACTCAGATGTGTGCTTGAATTCGGAGGATGCAATATATCTAAAATAAAGGGGGAATATGTACAAGATTTTTCCTTTGATTTAGATTTTTAACAACTCAGAAGGACAGCGGTGTTGATTTTGGGTTGGCCAAGAGCTAATTCCTAGCAGTAATGGAGGCATTAATTTAATGTGCCAGTCTTCCTCACACTCACTCTAAATGAGCAAGACAACCATAGTATATATAGAAAAGCTATTTTTTAGATTTATTTAGGTATTCTTCAGTTAAGTTTTCTGGTGACTTTTCTGAGAATGTGATAAAATAGGATCTGAAAGATGTGACTTACAAGTCTTAATATCCTTTCTCAACTTTTACCTAATTGTTTGAGAACTTACCTGTCATCTAAAGTCCCAGTTTTGAAGCACATTTTGCCCTGGGAAAGTGGGAACTCACTAAAACTATCCATGAAAATCCAAGAGAACCTTTCCCTGATGCTCCCCTGTCAGCTTCTTTGTCATCTCTGAACACAAATACCTGAAACTTTCTCATCAACCTGCATGTTCCCACCAGAATTCTTGTGAACTGCTCTGGTCCATTGTGGGTAGCAAAGGTGTCAGTCACACCACTGCCTTTTCTTGTAGTTCATGGAATTCATAGCTACTTTTTGCTCTGTCATTTATATGGTCATTTTCTGTGTCTTCCGATCATTATGGGCAGAGCCTGGCATCTGTAGTCAGGTTTAATTTTTGGAAAAAAATCAGCATAGGGATTTGTTTGGGGATTTTATTCTGACGTGATCTCACTTTTTCTCAAACAAAACCTGCTCTTTGAGTTGCCCACTACAACACAGAACCCCTCCTGCATCTCTGAGTGCAGGACATGGAACAGACTGGCACGGCTCGGATCAGATAACGTGGAAACTTAGCTGCGGATTATCAGTAGAACTGCACAAGATATTTGAAGAGGAGGTAATATTTGCAAAGGATACGACAGCCAGTTCACCTAGAAAATTGCTGGAGAAAAACAAGTTTTACCTTATGTAACCTCCACAATGTCAAACAAGGAATCTTACTTAGGACCAGATCTTGCTCCCTTTGAAGTAAGTGGAGAACTTTTCATTTGCTTAATTGTGGAGGATGGGACCCAAAGGGAGTTTAGTTTGTCTCTGTAAACAGGATAAAGAAGCAAAAGAAACATCTGAGGCAACTTGTAAGAGTTTCCTGGCAATGTAGGTACCAGTAATTAACAAGTAAAAAACCCCAATGCTTTATACAAAAACATTTTAATCCAAATTTGCTTTCCTCTGTCCATACTTACTTCTCATGCACTAGAAAGAGAATTGTGAAATGTCTGGCAAGCAGAAAGATGTCTAGATTCTGTGGTCTGTCCATGTGCACTTTCTGCTTTGCAAACTTCGTTCTGGAAGCACCCCCGGACTCAGCTAAAATGTGTCATCAAAGCCGATCCCAAACCTGACAGCTCTTACTAACTCTGTAGGAGCTTAATAAAGAAACAACTTACTGCAGAGCAACACGTAACTGTACATCCTGCAACAGCCAGACTTGGGGCAGGATTACATCCCATTGCATCCAATGGTGGATGAAAAGTAGATGTATTCAGGTAGCCAGGTCCTGGCATTTGTTTCCCTTATAAGGGCATATTAATGTCCTCCATTTCAAAGAAAATGCTTCTCTGTAGTTTCTGCAGCAAAATGCAATCTCAATAATTTCCCTCACTGACAAATGAGGTACTGGTAAGAGTTTGAATAATACAGGCTGTGAAATTCAGAGAAGAGAATTTTGGTTTTAGCTGTCATAAGCAGCTGTGATATCTCTGTGTCTCTTTCTTTTGGTCTGAGGAAAGGAAATAATAGAAAACATGAAAATGTCACTGTCAATAGCAACAAACACCAAATTCAAGATATGTTCCCCCAGCAGTTTCTTGCCTATTGTTTACAGCTCCCATCTTCAGTTCTCAAAGCTTTTTTCTGCTGTGTGATATGATATTCTCAGTAGTTAATAAGGGAAGTGCGATCTAGATAAATTGTCTTGAGGTGGGCACACGGCTTATTGGAAAAAAAGCCACATTGAAAGACTAATTATTACTGTTTTCTGCCAAAACAATAAGTGAAAGGACATTTCCATTGGGTCCTATAGAAGTCGACTTTGAAACTTGCTCTACTCAGTTTTTTCACAAACTACTTTTGACCAGAGAGAACGTGCAGGATTTCAAGCTGTGAGGAATGATGTGCTGTCTGCAGAGCGTTATTACATTTTGCAGTTGTCTTGTCTCCATCAGTTTCTATGACACCGTGACATTATTTCTCATAGAGCTGCATTTCTTATCGGCAGCCTCGGTGGAGAAGTCAGAAGCTGAATGGGTTGTCATGACTGAACTGACAGATCCACAGATAAATTGGTCATTGACAAATGGATCAGTAGTCATAGATCATCTGGTCCCTCCAAAATGGTGTTGAAAAGTGTTGGTTCAAAAGTGTCAAGAAATTGCCTTTAGTTTTCTCAATTTTTTAGCCTCCATATAGTATCAGTCTAGCAGTGATAGAACTATTGCAAATGGAACAGATTTCTTTCAAGAGTAAAAAGAACAGACTTAAAAGTTAGCACACTTATGTCTCTTCTAAGACCTCAGTGCAGAACGACCTCAGCTTTTGAGCCTATCCCATGGCAAACAACTACGGTTGTTTTCTGCATGGACTTGCTTGTTTTTGTTGACTACAGAAAAGAAATGCATTGTAGAAGGACTCTGAACTCTTAAGAGACTGAAACTCCTATTACCTAAGCCTTTCTGTGGAGGCCTGTATTTTTCCAGCATTTTATTTGGTTACTTGACAGCAGCCCAGTAAACATGAAGCTGTTCTGCTTTCATGCTGTGATATCACCCACACTAAAAACTAAAAACTGTGTGTCCTGAGACTTTCCCTGCCCATGGGTTCATTAAATACCAGATGTGGCCGGTGGAATGAATCAGCTTATTTCTGGACATGCAGCGTTTGTTTTTAACATCTCTTTTCCCCGTCCTGTTTGAGTCACCATGTGTGTGAAAGTCGAGCAGAATGAGAATTAACTGTTCTCCCTGATCACTGGGGGAGTGGGGCCAAGAAGGAATCGCCTCCATTTGCAGCAGAGGTTATTCAGGCAGGCCCTAAGGAACAGCTTTCCAGCTGTCAAAATGGGAACAACTGCTCAGGGTTGCTACTAAATCTACTTCTTCAGACATTTTCAAAAACCAATTGAACAACCATTAACTAGTGAGTGACTTATGTATGCTTGATCATACCTTAGTGCAAGGACTTAGACGGGCTCACTTATGGTGTTTTCCAGCCCACCTGTAGGATTCTAGGGGTAGTTTAAGCTCTGCAAGGCTCTTCTCGCTCCCTGGTGCGTTTGAATCCCTGCTTAGGCAAAGCCTTGCTGATATCTGTGTCTGTGCGAATGATGTGATCCATCCACCCTCCTGACTCCTGGGACATGAGTCACTCATCAAGTGCATTTCATCCAAACTATTTCACCTTCTGCCCCATGAAGTCATTGATGGCACAAAAAGATTTTATTCCCTTGTGACTAGTGAGAAAAAAGTCCAGTCATAGTTTACAGTGGTTATGCCAGTAAAATACAAAATATTGTGTTTTCCTTTTCTGATGGGCCGAGTGTTTATTCTTCTACCAGATGTATTCATTTAGCATGTTACTCATCTATTTGTTTTCATTACGTCTATTTTTAACAGTTTGCAGTAGGGATGATGCACTCCTTAAACAGCTTTTTCTCCACACTGTTATGTATTGAGTCTATACTTGTAGTAAACAGAATCTGATAATATCACCTAGCGCCACAATACTGTGGCTGAGCCTTAGATTCATATCACAGGTGGGACTGATTCAGAAATGATTCTGCAAATATTGTGAAACTCATACAGTCCTAATTATCTTACAACATCTACCTCCGGACCTAGAAAAGTTGAAAGGAAGTCAGTGAATACACATTCCAGAAGAAAATAAACCAAAACGTCAAGTGTACTCTATATCTAAAAGGTCAGAAATTAGATGAGGATGTGTTTCTTGAGTCTATTATGTCAGAGTGCACCAGGGACCAAAGTTCTAAGAGTTATTTTGGTTTTCAAAACCCATTACAGAGACAAATAGCCTTCTGGAACCAGTGGAGCCATTCACTAGTTTAAAGGAGATGGAATTCTGTCTGTGATGTGTTTAGGAGTACCTGGACATTTGGTTAACATAATTTCCCTGTTACTGTTGTTACAGTTCTTCTATATAACACTTGCAGCTAAATCAAAAAGGAAACAGTGGTCATTCCGTCTTCATCACAACATCTGAATACACACACACAAACACAGCTCGCATCTTCTGCACATCCAGGGCCAAACGCAGATAAAAGACTGAACAGGGGCTAGTCACAGTACTGGAGAAGAATCTTCCTACAAGGTTTGGTTAAAACAAGGTTAAAAAAAATACTCCAACTTATGTCAAGCTGAATAGGTAAAAGGAGAGGGAGTGGAAATTATTTTCACATCCTGAAGGCTGCTAGTGAAAGTAACAAAACCACAGAAGGCTGGAAACCTAAATGTAAAGGCTGAAACCCTAAGTATGACAGAACTGCTCATGTCTCACAAACTCAGAACATCCGAGATTTGAGATCTCATGCTGAAATTCTGTTCAGGCAGTCTTTGCATCAAAGAGATTAGTCCAGTTCTATGCAGGTATAGAGGTAGGAGATTTCATTCACTGTATTTGGGGTTGGATCTCTGTTCCAGTTACAAAGCCCCTTCATAATTTATAGATACTGTGAGGTCCAGAGTTTTTAGAAGTACTCATCTCTAGCAATGCAATTAATACACATGGAACTGCAGCAAGGCTTGTAAGAAATCTTTTCCCAGAATCATTTAAGTTCCACTAATGTGAATTAACAGTGCTGCCCCTTATTAGATAGGCTTAGAAAGGTCTGGACAGGATCATACACAAAATGTACCATCAGGCTGAGAAAGCACAAGCAGTAACAAGTCTAGTAAGCTGGTGAATGTCCAGAACTCACCGTGTTCTCCGTGACTCCCGTCCTGTTGGCAAGCTCGCATTCCTCTGCATGCCCATTGCAAAAGCAGCTTCCCCGAATGATCAGGTCATAAATAGCATAGTGGGCAAATCTCTGAGGTTTCTCTACCAGTGCTGAGCCATGGCATGGGCATTCCTGTCTTTTTAACAAAAGGAGACGGAGGTTGGTGAGTTTCAGGAGATCTTGAGCCTCAAGACTGTAGGGATCTTCAATCTTGTTAGCTGGACTTAAGGCACGATAAATCACCTGAAAGACAGAAGATTCCCATGCTGGAATAGAGGCAGGACAGCACACACAGCAAACAACCCGCGGTGATGTTCAGGAAAAAGGTAATAGCTCCTATTTGGAAAACTCTTCCTAAGCAGTTTTGGAGCTGTGACTGATTCCAGAACATCACAGCTGAGTTACCACCAGCTGGTCAATCCCCAGCAGGTGACTGGGTACTTGTTTTCACCCTGTCTCAGATACGAGGTAGGAAGTGCCTTAGTTTAACCATTTCTCCCTGGAGTTACTGAGCCCAGTCACTTCTTGCAGTTCAGCCAGTATGTGATAACTTGTCAAGTGCTGGTTACTTCTTTGAGTTTCTGAGCCAAGTGACAACAGTGTCACTCAGAGAAATCCAAGGTTTATTGGCATAAATGCAGTATTAATGCCATCCAAATTTCTCAAAGCATTTTAGGAACACGGCTTTAACGTGACTTCTAGAGTCAGGTAAACTAAGGCACTAAAGGGACCTGTGAAAGAAGTAAAAGCTCTGATCAGACTTTTGCCTTTGCCACTTGAACTATGGCTGGAAAACACAGCTTGGCTTAGGGTGAGTAAGCACTGGGAGAACCCTGTCCCCAGACAAAGCGAATCAATTTATTCATCAGGAGAAAAGTAGCTACACTGCAGTTCGCAGGACCAAAGGCACTTTGTGCCTCCTGACCACGGGTCGTTACTTTTTTACCACAACTTTTATGCTGTTTGATAGTTCGGGGCAGCAGCAGTTTGGTTTTGAGTATCACAGTTCTAATTTGATGTTGAGCAGTGACTAAAGGGACATGTTGTGTTGCAGCTCCTGCAGCGCTTTACCCTTCTGTATCTCAGGGTGTGTTTGTTTCTGTTGCTTTTAGGAACAGGGTGACAACAGAGGGCTGCACCACAGTCTGGGTTAGTGAACTAAAGAGCTGGCTGCATTAGTTCCCAGGCCTAGATGTCCTCTGTGAATATGTTAACTCCAATTTGAGAGCTATTTTCTCCTCTGGTTGAGTTTTTCTATGATAGCAGAGGGACCTGCCCTCGGGGTTCCTTAGCCCTGCTTTATAAGTGGTGACAGTGTCTGTCTGACTAACTCCGTTAGCGGAATGAAAGCTTCGTTCCCATAGGGATTCCCTCTTTCTCTCTCCATGTTTTTATTTTTCTTCCTTTTTAGCGGACCGACCAATTTAAATACTTGCAGCTCATAGAATACTTTTGCTCCTTTTTCCTTGCAGGAGCCAGAAAAGAGCCTGGAAGATAATTCTATTGCATGTTGATGGCACATGCGGAGATGAACCCCCTTGAACTAACAGAATCAGCTGCCAGACTTGGCACCGAGCTACACCTGGCCGTGCTACATTTCCCACCTGTCCACAACATTTTCTATTTGATTAGCTCTGATCTTTTTTTCTTTTAATTCCCTTCTCTTATACTGTCAGCTACTTAGAAAGCTGCAGACAGCCCTGTTGGGTGAGATCAGAGGTGTCTGTATTTCCTTGTTTGACAGAGCTGTGGGCAGCCTGCCCAGGCTGTGCAATGCAGGTGCCTACATTCCCCTGACCAATGCAGCCATGACAAAATAGCCCAGGCCTTCCCACCCCAGTGTCTACATTCCCCCAGTCAATGGAACCATAAGCAAATGGCCCATTCTGTTTTGTCCAGGTGCCCAGCATTCCCCTTATTGACGGATTCACAGGATAAAGACCAAATCTCCTCTGTCCGGTTCCCCTAATCCAGGATGGTCTGGTCTTTTTAGTTGAAAACAGTTTTAGGAACCCTGTCTTCTTCTTCCCAGTCTGCTGTGGATCACACAGAAGTTGAGTGGTTTCTCAGAGTCTTAAGCACCTGGCTGTGTACAGACACACACATCTTCTTCCTACATAGTCAATTGATCTAAGACCAAGGCAGTGAACTGGATGGAATTGTTCTGCAGAGCCTTCTACGCTCAGAAAACTTCAAGCAGGGTTAACAACTAACTACTAGGCTATTAATGGCTAAAAGTCCTTGTGAAACTGTTTTAAATTTGCATAAAGCAGAGGAACCAAGGGTAAAGTAGTCTGCTCAGTTTGCAGTTTTTACAAGCTCTATTCTCACACTTGTCTTTCTTGTCTATGATTCTCTAATATAGATGCCTGGTAAAAATGGTACCTCCTTTCAGGCTAGCTCTCCAGAGGATGCCTAACAGATCGCTGGCTTGAGAACATAAATGCTAGAGGTACTTTGCTCCAGGACGAGATATCTGACAAAAGGTAATGAGTTTGTCATTACCTTCTGCAAGATCTGTGCTGGCCCTGCCAGTGACCTCCCTAGAGAAGGGTGGGCAAGAGGTTCAACATCTCTGTGCCCCAGAGCACCCAGTTGTGAACAACTATGGATCTCCTCACAGGAGACAGAGAGAAGGGTGAATGAGGTGAAGAACAAGAGTTTTTACTGAGCTGCTCTGAAATACATTACTATGTAATGGCCAAAGTGTTTCTTTTTACTCCATGTCTCTGGCATTATACTTCTGTTTGATGACAATAGTCTTGCATTGTGCTGCGTTAACTGTGAAGGAAATCTTGTGCATTGTATTGCCCTACTAGAAACCTATATTGAATACAGTATGATAAGTTTAAAGAGATGGATTCACATTTTGGGATCTCCAGTCAATTATCCAGCTTCCCTGTATCTTAATTGACATCCAGAAAGCACTGAGTTCTTTAGGCAAAAGAACAGCTGTTGGGTGCTCGTCTCTCTGCATTGGGCTATTTGCTTTCATGAAGCTATATAGGTTTTTTGTTTCTTTGCTTGACAGCTTGGAAGTAGATTGGATTCCCTGAGGGTTTATTGTTTTGCAAATATTTTCATTTCTGGCCTTGCATCTCTTGAGGGGAGCTGCTTTGGTATTTTCCATATCGCCTCATAACTCTCAACACTATTTGTGGGTAGAGATGTTAAGAGCCTGGATGTCCCATAGCAATTGTGGCATCCTTTTAAGGAAAAACAGTATTCCATTCCAGTTGAAGTACAAGGGTTTGTTTGTATGATTAATTCATGACACATTTCTGTCTAAATAAGCTCAGTGGTGAGACTTGATTCGTTTGTCCTCATCTCTCCCAAAGCAACACTGGTTAAGTGTTAAAGATATGATTTGGGTGGCATAACACTAGTGATGTCTTTTGGGAGTAGCGTTTTTATGTTCTTCTTGGATTCAACAACCACTAAGGAATTCGCCTTCCTGAACGTGGTAAAAATGAAAGGTATTGAGGACTTTCTTAAACAACCATATTATGCATCAGCAGAATCAAAGCAGATATGTTGGGCCAATGTAAGTAGGTTTAGATGAGATGCATTTTGCACAGAGGTAGCACAGTTTTATTTGGTATCTAAATCAGGTTAGCAGCATTATTTCATAGACACATGAAAGTGGAAAATGGAATTCTCTCCACTCTCTCCTGGAGGACGCGTTCTTCTTGAAACACTGGTGGTTAAAACCCTTGAGCACAGGGATGAGTATAATGTGATCACCACCTCTTGGCTCATTTTTAATATTTCATTGCATCTTTCTTCCCACATTAAAGTGTCGGTTGTTAGATCTTCCTTAACATATGTGTTGCACTACTGTCAAGAGCAATATGTTACAATCCATCATTTAAAGTTATTAGTCTACTATGTGTATTGATTCAAATAATTGTAGAGCGGGATGAATTTTAAAACAGACCTGGTATCTCACCTTACATGTCCCTGAATTGTTTTCCCATAAATTAATAACTTACCTAAAAAAATCCCCTAAACTTTTTTCTGTCCTAAAACCAGATGATTATATTTAAATGCATGTATTTGGATTGATGGTTCACAAAGAAAAAATGAATCCTAAATTAGGTGACAGATTGGTAATTTTCTATGGTACAGGGCAGAATTCTGTTTCTGCTGAATACCCTCAACTCCCACCCCATTCTGAAAAAGAGCTTCCCATAATGTTCACTGTAAAGCTATTTCTCATCTGATTAAATCTCTGTCTGGTATCAAGCTCTGTGGAAGCTCTGTTCTTTCTTTATTATTTCTTTTGCTGTAACAGACTGTTGCAATCTCCCGGCCATTTCTCTAAACACCAGTGTGCAGCGTTCATAAAAGTAACATATGCACAGCTGCAGAAGAAAATCTAATGGTGATTAAGGATACTGAGGGCTGCACAACTTAAGGACACACTAAAATCTTTGCACTTCCATTGAACTGGGTGGAAGTTGAGGGTATTCAGCACCTCTTTACTCTCAGCCCTTTGTGGGAATACATCCTGGATCCTGAGTTTCCCTTATGATCAGGAGCTGCCTCTGGAGCTGAATGCTGAGTAGGACATTCACGCTTATCTGCATATCTGCTATCAAGCGCATATTTGTCATTCTCATTTTCAAAAGTCAATCAGCTGCACCTCAAAAAAAGATGGTCGCTCCCCTGTCCTCGCCTGACCTTTCCAAAACAAGGAATGCTGTGAGTGTGCAAAGCTGAAACAGGGAGCTGCTCTTAGGGGGCTGGTTTTGCCCTACACAACTTGGCACAGCTTCACAGGGGGGGATGTTTTATCACCAGTCAGGAGATCATCTTCATTCTGGAGACAGTGTCTCAGATTTTTGATTTCTTGCCATATGTTTTGCTTCTCCATTCTTGATGCAGATAATTCTGTTTTCTTAACCTGATCTTCCAGCCAGTATTAGTTAGAAAAGATGTGGACACAGCAAAGGTTCCCCCTTGCAAGCTCATAGCCTCAAGTCAAGAAACATGCGTCAGAAATGGAGGGCAGTGCCAATACGTGGCCTCCTGCAAAAGAACATCCTTGTGCAGAACAAGAATTTGATATTACAAATCATTCTTAAGCTTTGTTGATCATGCTGCACACAATCAGGTTAATGAGGTCAGAAATGTCTGTGTGCTTATACTGGGCACGTCAGAAGGAAGCTGCAATAAAAACTCACATCAGTCCTAAAAACTCTTCATTAAGAAATTTTTATGTGAGTTGATTTTGTTCCTAAAGGAATTGTAAACCATCCTCTCCGAATTTTTCCTATCTAGTGGCAAATATCCACTGATTTATTTGATGGAGCCCCTTGGCTGAAATGAATTCTTCCATCTTGTGGTGCAGTGGTCTGTATTAAGAAGTACTTTTCCCTGGTTTGAAATACTGATCGGAGCACAGAGAAAGTTCAGCTGTTCTTAGCTACTAGGAGGCCCATTCTGAAGATTCGTGGAAAAGTGGTTTTTAGTCGAGATCCATTGCTTTTCTCTCCTTCTGGAGAATAAAACTTAAACGCCAGTACAGAATGTGATAGTTTGTTAAAGAAATAATTGTGCATTTGATTTTTTTTTTTTTAATTTCTATGATCTGGGTAAACTCAGCTACTACCAAGAGAGTGGCATCTTGAATTCATTCTGTGTTTTCCAAACCAGAAATGGTCCATGTCCCTTCAGATCGTATTTGCTTTGAGGTCATTCCAGAAATCCAGTCAGCGTGGCATTAATGTTAATACTTAGGCATTGCTGCCAATATGATGACAGGGAAAGACTGTACTTTCATAGAGACCATCCATTTCCTATACGTGGAGCCGCTTATATCTCTAGGTCTTGGCTGAAATCTTATACATGAACAGACTTAGCTAACGGTATCATCTCACCTTGACAGTGATATGTGGACAACTATAGAGCAAACAGTGAAGTGTTATTTTGCCTGGGGTTTAAAAATTACAACAATGAATCTGTAATGTGCATAGCATTTAAACAATATTTTTTTCACAGTTGAGACTTGAAAAAAAAAAAGAGTTGTGGCTGCAGCTCCACGAAGGTTTTATAAAACAGAGTGAGAAGAAAAATTAATTTGCCTCGTACATTCAGGAAATGTAGAAGCAACGCCTGAAAAAACTCTGCTGTGTCTTTCTGGCTGGTGTGTAAGGTTCCCAATGCCTCTGGAATGGCTCATTGCAAACCAGGTCAGAGTAGGACACTTGGTGCCCTCCTGAAGTTCACTTGCCAGGGATGGGAATGCTGGACTGGTCTCATGTCAGTTCAAATTCCCTTCAGAGACAAATCCTTGAGCCCCTTAATTCTTCCTCCAGGGACGCAGGGCCTGGCAGTGCTATCTGCTTGTTTACACTGCTGGTGTTAACTGCTTCCTCTCAACTTGCCTCTGCATTTTATCTCCTCTACAGTTCAAGTTAAACGAAATGCTGAACAGACAGCCCTAGTCATAACATTTGGGCACTTACATTCGCTAGTGACTAATCCCTCCTGGAATCCTTTCCGGCTGGAAACTGGAATAACCCAAGCATCGTGCAACTTCAATAGGCTGGTCCTGATGACTGCTGGACAATTCACTGCAGTGCAAGACCCTGCCCTTGCATCTTAGCTGCAGGGAGTTCAACCTTGTGATGGGCTGAGCATGTTTCTTTCCAGTGACCCCACTGCCATACGAGATCAGACCTTAAAGAAGGCACTGAAGCCTCAGTGGTGACCTCTTGAATTATTGATGTTGCCACTTAACGAGGTATGTGTGTGTGTGTGGGGGGATCCTCTTGTGTTTATCAAAAGGTTTGGCATGAATATGGTTAAAGAAAAGCCTGAGAAAAGACAGGAAAAAATGCAGGTCCTTGGAACAAGATCCCATACATTCCACACATAGTCCTGTCCCTGGCCTCGTTGGGTGTCTGTGCAAGTGGTCGCGTGAGTGTTGCTCAGGGAGTCCCTATAGCTGGAGAAAGGCTGCAGAGATCTTCAGTGTTGGTGCACAGGAAAAGGCCACCCATAGGGCCAACCCTGGCTGAACAACCTGGCGGCTTTTGAAGAAGACAGAACCGCATCCCATCACAACATGTCTCGATGCACAGAGTGTGTTTAGAAGAGTGATTAAAAGTCTTTCAGTTACAAAGCGAGTCCACTCATCTTTGACAAAAGACACTGCTGGGGACTTCTGTCCCTAAAGAGGTCACCACAGGATACAAAATGGAGAATGAACAGGTCTTCTGCACCAGGCACACTTAACATGTTGCCATAGAAACCAGTTACTTAATTCAGGCATACACAATTCTTCCAGCCCCCAGTGAATTCCAGTAATGGGTTTATTATATCACACTTCATTGGTGTCATCTGTCACACAGACACTCACATAAATGAACCAGCCTTTGATTCAAAACTCCCTTCCACTCGCTAGACCCAATAGGGGAAGGGTCTCCTTTTGGGTCTGGTGGTTATAAGTAGGTCGGTGTTCTGCCCTGCTTTGCATGCTAATGTCTTCCTTTCATGCAAACATCATCTTCGATGGAGGAGAACATTTGTTTTCATTTCCTGATATTCCAGTTTATTGAAAATGTACTCTTAATCTCTCAGATCCTTTAGTGCACGTGCTGTCAGGATGCAGGTTGGAATATTTCAGTCCCTGTTTCCCCCATATGATGTTTGAACTGTAAGTCACACTAACATCTGATGCAACATTGTGGTAATTTCTTCTTTTGTTGGGCCCGCAGTTTTGATTCACATTAGCTGAGCTGAAGGTTCGCTTTAGGCTCCATGACTATATAGAACAGTGTTCTGTAGATCAGAAAAACATCTTGGTTTATAGATACATATTACTGCAGCTCTACCACCTTCTTCTTTCACACCTACATTCTCAGTTCTGGCAGCCAGTTGGCCTGAAATCTTGTTTCATGATGTGTCTCACATGGGTTTTAAACCTAAGTGTTCTTGGTAATCCATCTCCTTGTCTGATTTCTTTTGTGCCCTGTTAAAAAGGAATTTGTGTCTTTTCTCAATGTGAATAAGACAATGGCCAAGAAAAACTTCAGTATCATGCAGTGGTAATAACTTCAATCCCCTCAGCAGAGAAAACTGGGATTTCTTTGAGGGCATCGGTTAGCATTTGAGTTGGAAACAGTTTTGATCATCTCAGAAATGTTGTCAGCTTGTGATGTGAGCTCCTCAGCAATCCAAGGCTATGCCAGTATCGGTAATTGGGTAGGTCACGGTGGAGGTGAAAAAGAAGCAGAGAACACTGCAGAAAGGAGCAGTGGGGATTCAATCAGCTTCTTTCCAAGTCAGTCGTGAGTCAGTGCTTGAGGGGATGCCCTGGTGACATTTGTGACATCTTTACAATAAGGTTGTAAAACTGCAGTTCTGAGATGCATGGGCAAAGCTCCTGCAAGACTTGTAATAAGAGTAGCAGTGTCACTGTGGCAAATCTAATCAGGTATCACTTTAAGTAACTATGCTCTGCCTTCCTTTATTTTCATTCACAAAAGAATCCGCTGTGTCATATTGCTGACCTGAAAAGCCTGATGCTTTGGTGCCCTTGCCATAGTGGCATTTCATGGACTGAGTAAGAGATCTCTGTAAAGTCTGTCCAGAACCTCAGAATCCTCTTGGGTTAATGTGCTATGAAACAGTATTTGCCTTGTTCTCTGTTATGTTGCTGTACAGATTCCTGGGTGCTGCTTTAAAGCTTCAGCTCTCCGTCCTGTGGAAGAAACGACCTCTCTACATATTCAATGCATGCAACAGTTTATGAAAGTATTTGGGATCTGCAACGGTACTATTACTATTGCTTTCTGACATATACTGCCACCGCATAGATTGATTGAGCGTACACATATTCCTTTCAGTGTAGTTGCTGCCCAAGTTGACAGAATCATTTTGACACTTGTAATCACAAAGGCTTGTGTTGGATGAATGTTTCATTATTTGATTTTTCTGCCATCCACTTCTCAGATTTGTTGTAGCAGCAGCACATGGTCTTAATGTTATTCCCCAAGGTTAAGTAAGCACAAAAGCCAACATAGCGCAGGGCAACAGGGGATAGTGTACTAGAGAAGGAAGAGTTGTTTTGCATTCAAGGCCAAAGCATTTGCCTCAGACTCTGTATCCTATTCCTTACTCAAGCAGAATTGTCCTGTTTTACCATGAAACACTTCACCTTTCTGTACTGCTCTTTCCTCATCTGTAAAATGGCAACAAGGCTATTTTATGTGTACTGAAGATCATTAAATAGACTTTGCAAAGTACTTCCAGATTTCTGATTGGAAGGCACATGAGTGGAAAACTGTATTAGTTGCCTAGATTCTGTATTGACATGGCAAATTGTGATCTCTCTACAGAAGAAATTTGAATGTATTTGACTTAAATGTATCGTAACTAACCAGCAGAATTACTACTCCAGAAACAAGCCAGTTTAGTAGTCAAATGATCTGTTCCTAATTTCTAATATGGAGAGATGTTTCCCAGCCTGTTGCACAAAGATGAACTCAGTCTCTCCTTTCTGCTGTTTCCCTGTCTCAGGTATAGTACACTAGTTTCTTTCTTCTCAAGCGCAATTTGAAATGCGCTGCTGAAACCACTGTGGTTTTGAAGCATATCTGGACCATTCACCTCACACCCGAGCTTAATTTGCAGCAAAGTGTTCCTGCCAAACCTGCATGATCACTTCCAGACAGGGAAACCAGGAGGAGTGTGACTTCTCTAAGGAAGAGAGAAGGAAGTGAAAGGACTCCAGCCTCTGTCATGACTACAAGAATGTCTTATATTCTCCCTTTGTGTCTTTGTGTCTCCTCTATAAAATGATACCAGTTATATTTACCATCTTTCCTATCTAATCTGTTTCAAGATTGATGAGTGAAAAGGGTTATAACTAAACGAAGCATCTGCTTACTAAGCAGTCAGTGTTCTTGTCAGAGGAATTTATCAGAGCAATTGTACATTTATTTTAAAAGAAAGCCTCCTGCATATGTTTAGTAGCACATCAGAATATTCATATCAAGGGAGGGCCTTTTCTCCTTGTTGAATAATGAAACTTGGCTGCTCGCTTCCACTACCTGCTTCTAGATGGTTTCATTTCTGGAGTCTATGGCTTGATACAATCAGAGTGGTCACCCCCAGAGAGAAAGTTACATTAAACTTAGGGGAAAGATTTATTTAAAAGTCATCCAAGCATCTAGGACTTTTTATATGGAGGCAAAAAATAAGGACCATGCAGTTCACGTCATCCTAAGATAGGAAAACGGTTTGGATAAATAAGACTCTGCAAATGTGTATTTCCCTACATCTATTTTGTTGTAATTCTAGTTCAGTTATTGGCATCTGCCATGTAAAATTAGGCAAAGTTAATTCTATCCTGTGCACCTCTCATGAGAAGAAATTTGTTAAAGCATTTCCATTCATTTTCATTGATATATAATTTCTCTTCTTCTTCCCCTTTATGTTTTTAACACAAAGACTTTGTGAATGGGCTACCTTGGTTAATTGATACGCGCAATATCTCTTTGAGCGCATACACTCTGATTTTCAGCCAGTCTTCAGCTGTTTGATGTCAAACTTAAGTCCAAACCTCAGTTATCGCTTACCTCTCCTCTGGTGCAGGGCACTGCATCTGAATACCTGGACGTGCACATGGAGCCCTCCTCAACGAGATCATCCTGGAGTCCAAAAGTCGCTGTGCAGTTAACAGAGAAATACTTGTAGGGCCTCCAAGTCTGCCCATAGTCCTGGGATCTTTCCAACACCATCGCAGCTGGGCGAGGCGACTTGAACACGGCAATGACGTGGGTCAGGTAGAATTCTGTTTCAAAGTCCAGTCTGATCTCTTCCCTGTGCACCCCTTGGGCAGACTGCCACCAGGAGACGGGGTTTACAAAGAAATCATCTGTCATGTCGGCAGGGAGATGGGAGTTATCGGGCTGGTTGGCGTTGCATTTGGTGCAGCGAGGCTGCCCACAGCCATGGGAGAGCTGATGGAGGAGGTTCTGGTCGGGGTAGAAGCAGTAGAGTTCTGTGCTGTTCTGGCCACACGTGGTGAGAGTCACTGGCGTCCTCCCGGTTGCAAGGTTTCCCACCGGAGGGTTGCAAGAACGGCCATTGCAGCGGAAGGCTCGAGCCCTCGTGGGATCTGAAAGACACGAAAAGAAACACAACGGAGTAGAATTTCTTCAGTAGTTTTCAGACTGTAACACAGGTGACCATGCAGATGTTTGGAGTCCTCATCTGGGGAATGACATCCAAGAGGATTCCTTCTAAGGAGAGCTACTTCATCTTTCCACATAAAGTGTGGAGGAGTTGCTTAATAAATCTAGTCCTTAGCTTTGGTGCCTAACTCAGAAACTGAAGTCTTTAGAAAACTCATGCTTATGGCACTTAACTTTGATGTTGGTTGAAAATGCAGTCACATCAGTCTGTTGAATTTTATGTTTAACCACAGAAATCTTGTGTTTTCTTACTTTCACTCTGGTAAAGCTCTGTATCTGATGACCAAATCTATTCTATACATTTATTTTCATTGTCATCAGAAAGCAAAGTCAAACTGTAGTGTAGATACAATAAGATATTATTTGTGGCCAGCAAATTACAAACACTAATTACACGTACAAACACATAAAGCAAGCATGTATTTCTATAGTTATGTGTTACTCGCATAATTCTGAGGGGTGTTGAGTTTTAATATTGTTTGGAAATCAGTAGTATCTTGTGACACTGGAATTAAAGTTCATTCCAAAACCTTACTACCATACTGGGTAGAACCGCTTTTGTAATGACATACAATGTCCTCTTTGCAATTGAACAGTCTTGAAGGAGTTAAAAACTGACCTTGCAAGGTCATAAATCTAATCCAAGAGGTCACAAGTCAGATGACTGGATATAAGTCCTGCAGGAAATGACCATTCCAATGAAATGTAGGATGACCGTAAACCCTGGGTAATCGAGGAGCAGTTCAAAGGTCAGCTGTTAGTTCAACATTCTAGGTCAAATTTTAAAATTCCTACTTGGTTTATATTCAGCCTTTCCTGAAGCAAAATTAATTTTAAGATCAAGTTACATCAGTGAAAAGTCTCTCTAATTCAGCCCTATAAAAATACTCAAATTGTAATTAATTGATAGTCAGATGAAACTGATGACCCTCTTTCCAAAAGGAATGTTTAAGGTGAACAAATGTGTCCAGTAGGTACAGTTTTGTCTCTGAGTTGCTCCTGTCCTTAGCTCCTCAGTGATACTTCTGCACAGGCTAGAAAAGAAAGGTCAGAGATGGACATTGTTTTGGAAAACACCTCATGCATTTTGCTTCCAAGGATTAGGGCACAAAATGAAGTTGCTGTGTGTCCGCTGAATCCCATTGACCAATGGTGCGTGCCATTTTAGCTTACGTACAGTATCGGGTAGTCTTAAGCTCCAGATATGAACGGAGCAGATCATCCAAAAATGCTCTTGACTACTCTTAGAAACAGGTGGAAGCCACCGTCAAAGGAGCTTGGACTGGATTTGTGTTTGCCTTACAGCCAATGTAAGCAGCAGCCTCAGGGAAGGAGGGGGTGTAGGAGACACAGCTTTCCTCCTGGTGAACGTCGTTTTCCACCAGTGGCTGGAGTGGGCCAGCCAAGTGGGTTTTTTTTAGTATCCCAGTGAAGTTCTAGGAGACTGACAGAGCTTAGAGGGTAGTAGTGCCTGGATTACATGTGTACCTAATACTCTTCAGATCAAAGGAATGAAAGCTGCCCCTCCTCGGTCCCACCACCGCTCCCTGTGCCAGCAGAGATGGATTTTCATGAGAGGAGGAGTTGCAGAAGTCAGCTGGAGAAGAAGGGAGAGAAGATGGAGACGTTTGGCTCTATCAGTTCTGTTCTTTGCTCCCAAACTTCAACTGAGCAGGTGACTTGTGGTGCTCCTGGAGATCCTCCACCAAGTCCTCACACCATCCTGACTGCTTGATGACCATTTCAATGTATTTTCTTTCTGATTATGAACTTCTTATTCCATCTCAGCCTAGTACAGTTACAGGGGAACAGCAGGAGCTTCAGAGATGTTATCTGGGAAGTTCCTTGCAATTTCTCGGAGTCTTTTTGTCCTGAGAAAGTACTCGGGTTTCCACACAAGTTGTATAGAGCTTCCTCCTTTTTGCAGAGCATCTGAAATTCCGAATTTTTGTCTGCTCTGGAGGGAGAGTTTCACTGAGTCATGCAGAATTCTTGAAATAAAGATAAATCTATCCTTGCAGGTCAGCAAAAATAGAATGAGCTGCAACTGCATGCATCGAGAACGTCTTTGCAAGTGGCACGTAGGTTCATGTTCATGTCCAAGCCATTTGGTAAAAATTACTGGAAATAAAGAAAGCACAGCAATTGCTGTGTTTAAAGGAGATTGGATATTAACTGATTTTCCTCAGTGCTGCAGAAAGGTCTCATCTTTGCTTCCAGAGAGTTTAAGTGGGACAGGTCTTGCAGCTGATCTTTGAAGAAGCATTAGCTCTGATTAAGAGTCACGTTACTTAGCTTTCATCAAGAATGGGTCCACGTTACAAATGCTATTGGATTATGGATAAATGTAACACGTAATTAAAAGAAAGTCCATCTCTATTGATGGATCACGCCACTCAGGCTTTCATAGAGGATATGGGCTGCTGGGGTTCTACATTTAAGGAGTTACAGAGGGGAAGCTTTGCAGACAAGAATGTGAGAAAGTAAAATAGGAAACATTTTTTAAAGGGAATGGCTGCTTTTTATATTTCCCGTAAATGGGCTATTAGTCTTGTGTTGAGTTTTTCAGCTGTTTTTAACTGAACCTGGAAAAGGAAGAAAACCATGGCTGCTCTCCTGAACAACAGTCACAAGAAGGTTTATCTGCCCTGCCTGCTAATGCAACAACATCAATAAACAGTTCCTGTCTGAACTGCTGTGTCATTAGGAAAATGGGAGAAGAACGAAGTGCAAATTAGCAGAAAGCAGTTTCAGAGAAGGAGAGAGTTTGGAGAACAAAATCTGCAGTCGATTAAAAGCTTTGTGTTTAAAGAAATCAATTGGCAGGACATTGCTTGGCCACAAGGACAGCGCAGCCTGTCCATCACTCACTGATTCTGTGGAAACAACATGAAATGTTGAATCTGGACATCAAGAGGGAATTGCTGCAGAAGAGAGACAGCAGCCAGGAGAACAAACATCTTACCCCAACTGCCAGGAGGACTCACTCAATAATTCATCAAGAACTAAACAGTTTGATTGCGCATGGGCATTGCACGTTATTGAAGTTGATTAGCTGTTACTCCATGGAGGATGGCTTGGCTCCGTAAATGATATGATTAATTTATTTGTTTGTTTTCTGGTCCCTCAGAGCTGTGCCACAAAGTGGCAGGTCAATGGCACATGCCCAGCACGTGGTGTAACAATGGTGTTATCCGATGATTAGGGAATCATACAGTTCAAGGGAGGTCATAGTATTGATATTCCTGGGACATTGTTTCAAACAGAGATCTCTTACTTCAGAGCCTTGTAATGCAACAGAATGTTGCAGACATTAACTAAAAACAGGTTTGGGGTTTTTTAGGGTTTATTTTTTTTCACTCTCCATTGGATACCCAACAGAAGAAAGGTCATACAGCAACTCAGTCACAGCCTGATGATGTATGAAAAGATGCCTAATATTTTCTGACTGATTTGAAGTGGAATTTTTATTTCTTTTCCATATGCAAATTAATGATTTTGTGTGTTCAAGTCTCCTATAGGAGAGTGAATGTCACAGTTCTGAGCAACATGGAAACATTAAAACCTTTGGGCATCTTCTGCTACATTTTCCCTGGAGCAGTTTCAGCATGTATGTCCATCCTGGATTTCACTTGTTCTATATCTGTTTAACTTTTTTCTTAATAACCAAAAACTTTGAAATGTTCTTTTAAAGTTACCTAACCTGGGGACATGAGTTGCTCAAGTTTTTATTAATCAGACTGAGAACTTTACCCCTTAATGCTGGTTCCAACAGAAGTGGTTTGTGTGGGGCCAACATGCAGTAAGTTTGGCAAGTCTTCATCCATTTGTGAGTAGCATGATGGATTTCTGCTTTAAAATAGCCCTCACAACTGGAGTTAATGAACCAGCCTTCAGCAATAGCCCAAAGGTGAAGTTCTGAATGTACTACAAAACCAAGCTGCCTCCATGAGCTGAGGCACGGACAGGAGAATGAAGTCCCAGGTCTGGGCAATATCCCATGGTGGCCAGTTGCAGTCTGATGCTGCATCCCTCCGGTAGCAAGGATGGGCTCCAACACCTACAGCTTCATTTCCCGGTGAGCTGAATAACCCTTGACCAGAGAAACCCAAACCCTGCAGGTCCTGCAATTGATTTTAAGCTTGGTGCTGGAAATGGCCATTTTTGACCACCCCATGGCCCCTTTTGGAGAGTTCCAGTGGTGGGGGAGTTCTGGGCTGGCCGGGGCTGAAGCAAGAGCCAAAGCTGTTGTTAGTCCCGTTCACTGTCCCAATGTGCAAGTGTTTTAAAACCACTGCAGACTTTATTTGAGGGGAATAACACCCTCCACCTGCGTAAGACATGGGGAAGGATCACCCAAGAGTCACATTTCACAATATAAAACCTGGGTCACTCCTCCAGCCTAACCATTAAGGTGGCTTTTTTTCCCCTTGGTGTTATATTTAAAGACCTCAGTAGCCAAGTTTGACAATCCTGACTGTGTTCTCTGCACAGAGATGACAGAAAGCAAATATTATCCTCTCCACAAATCTCGTCCTCCATGTACTCCCCACACAACTGCCCCATCAATTTGTTTCGCTTCTGACCAGAAGGGATCAACCATAGGGCTGAAAAGGGAGTTTACTGTATAGGCTGATCAAGCACGTTAAAAACGTACTTCCCTGTGCAGCTCTGCTCAGAAAAAGGCTGAGATTTCCAAAGCATTTTACACAGGTTGGCCAAACACTGTCTGAACTAACATTAGTCTGAGCAGTACGGACCCTGTGAGTAACAGAACCTGTAGACATTCAAGGTTAATTCAAGATTTTTAAATTGCTTCTAAAGAACATTTAAAAAAAAATAAGTAAATAAATAAGGGGTAACACTTGTGCTTTTTAAGCTAATGGTTTGTGCAACCTTTCGACCAAGCAGCATATACTTATTGAAAGTGATATTGAATCCTTAGTGTCATTGCCTTCAATATCCAATTATTTCCCTGTTATTCACTAAGTCCTAAACACGAGTGTGTTTGGCTCCACACAGAATGCATTCCCTCCCCTCAAATTTGCTTTCTGAGCAGGCAGCTGTGGGCTGCATTTCCTTGAAGACTCATTTTCACTTTGTGAATGGGATGCAGAGCAAATGTGGGCTAGTCGGTAACAGACTGCTGTGCACAACATTATCAGCAACTTCACAAGACACCTTTAGAACCTTTCTGTGCTATATATCAACATATGTGTCCTATAGGGAGAGTCCTAGCCTGGAAAACTAGTGAATGCCCAAGATAAGACACTAACAGGACTAGGGTACCACGTCCTCCCTGTAATGTTGCGATATCCAGCCCTTTTCCCAAATGAGTCACAGGGTAATACGACAGGATTGTAAAGTCATGAGCTGTTTTCAGTTTTTAAGAAAATAACTCTTGCAGTTATGGAAATCTGATGTCTGTGTTATCAAAAAGGTTCTGGCTGGGGAATAATCTGAGCTGAAGGCACCTGATGGGCTTTGGGCTTCACTGCAGCTTGCAGGGCAGCTGAACACTCCAGTTGCTTTCAAATCAGTGCACGTCAGTGTTGTTCCTGTGCTAACGCTGAGCACGCAGGTGAAATTTAAACCAGTGGTGTGCTTTCCTGGACAGAAAGAGAGATCCCAAGGCAGTATCTCAAAGGGAAAGTCACCAAGGGTGTATTGTTGTTTTATCAATACCTATTTTTATTTTTCTGACCTGATCTGCATAATTCATCCCTTTTAAGCTTAAAGATGTATTAAACCACAACAAGAAGAAAACAATTAATGCTTTGCTTCCTTTCTCTTATGGACTTTGTCTTCATCATAATCCAGGTGTTTTTAGGTCCCTGTGTAAATACCATTACAACTGTATCATTCCTATATATGCTTATTTGTACACCCACATATACACACACAACTAATCAACTTCTCTTTCTGTCCTAATCCGTTTTCTCTCTAATGTTAATTTAATCTTGTCCACTGCATGTTAACTGTTAAATCAGGGCATACACTGAATGAATGGACTGTCTTGGATAAATTGTAATTCCTAAACAGTGTCTCTGACTTTTAATGATGCAAAATGAAGTTAACAGAGAATAATGCAGATTTCAACAGTGATGCTGTCCAAGGATGTTGTTGTTTCACTCTTGTCCTGCCTAGGAAGACAGTGTTACAAGCCCAAAACAAATACCCAGCATATCTGAATCCATCTATCTCTTTCTTTCTCTCTTACTTTTCATTTGTTCACAAAAATAATACCTGTTTTTTTCTAGGGCTTTTGAAACTGTACATCCTACTATAGTTATTTGAGAGGAGGCTGAGCTATGAAACTGTATAGCAGGGTATAAGAAGCATTTCTATACATTGATTAACTCAGGTTGCTTATAAAAATCCAACCTAAAATAAAGACATTGACATACCTTTTTTTTTTTTTTTAAACAATCAGACCTGATTTCTCTCCCCTTTCCCCTTGCTAAACTTAGGACAAATTGTTTCATGAATGGCAATATTGATTTATTTTGCTTACCTGCTTCCCCGTGGTCAGAAATAAAATATTCCAAGAACACAATCAGCATGATGCCTTTATGCTGCATGGCTGTCAGTAAAATATCTGTCCTCAGTGAAGCAAAAAAAAAGCTGCAGTAATCTACAGGTTTGGTGCTTGCATGGCTTTTCTGTATTTTCTTTCTTTCTTTCTGCTCACCTTCCTCCCAGCGCAGGGTCAAGGCTGCTGTCTCATTCTTCTTGTTCGCGTTTGGATCCAGAGGTGTTGTTTGCCTTTTTTTTTTTTTTTTTCAGGGCTCAGATGCCTTCTGGGTGTTACCCGTACATCGCTTCCAATAAATAAATAAATAGCAAGGATTTTCCGTGGTGTTACCCCTCTCCATGCAGCGGCCCGGGGACGGTCACATCACTTGAACGCACCATCGAGGGGCTGATGCGCGGCGGAGGGAGCGCTGCTCGGTCCGGTCCTTCGCGCTTCTTCGGATGCTATTCCGAAACTTTCATTGCTGCTCCTTGCTTTTGGCGGAGAGCTTGGCTTTTGGCTTTGCCTGGGCTCCCCCTGGCAGCCTCCCCTGCCCCCCCCCCAGCCCCTCCCGCTGCTACCCGGGGTGGCGATGGGGTCCGGGCAGCGTGAACCCCGCTTTGTTCGGAGCTCTGCCCCGGTACCTGCTTTCCCTTTGCTCCCCGCAGCAGAGGGTCATAAGAAGAACAGAGTTGGCTTTTCTCCCTGAGAGATGATGAGAAGCAAGTGCTTTCTTGGCTCTTCTCTCCTTTTTTTTTTCTTTAATTTGGGGTTTGTTTGGTTTTATTTTATTTCCCTCCTCCCTCCGCTGTCACGGAAGCCACTTCTCCGCCACCTCCAAGGGATTTGCTTCTTCACACAGCGAGCGCCAGGGGGTAAAGAGTCAAAAACAAACCCCACGCCAAACCCGGTGCCGGTGCCTGGAAACCCCCGGCTGTCCCCGCTGCGGGTGCCGGGGGGGCAGGAGGACAAGGCTGGGGCTGGGGTGCCTGCGGGGGTGGGGGCGCAATGCCCAGGGCCCAGGAGAGAGGGGAAAAAGAGGAGGGCGGGGGGGGGGGGCGGGGAGTGGCGCTGGATCTTTTCTCCCTCCTGCTACCGCAAGGCTGAGGGCTGGGGGGTTCCTGCCCTCCCTGGTTAGTTATCCCCAAGTTTTGTCTCTCAGCCTCTAGCACATCTCTCCGTCCTAACTGGGCGGTTTTCCTCTCTGGTCCTGTCTAGCTGCAAAGGGGATTATCATAACATGTGATATTCCCGTTCTTTATATTTTAATGGGTTTTTTTAAATTTTTTTTAGGGTGGAGGAGGAGGATGGGTCGGTTCCGCACCTCCTCGTCGGCGGGGCTGGTCCTTACTGCGCTCAGATGCAGGCGGTGTTTTCCAGCCACATCTTCTCCTCCAACAGCCGGTGCGTGCGTGTGTGTTTATGTCTGTGTGTGTTTGTGTCTGTCTGTCTGTCTGTCTGTGTGTGCGGGGCGGGGGCAGCCTGCACCGCCCGCCCGCCTGGTACCGGCTCTCCCTGCAGCACCCTCTGCCAGCCCGCCGGGCACATGACACCGGCCTTGTCCCCTACGCCCCGGTGACAGTCGCTGCCCGAGTGCCCACAAGGCAGCTCCAGGACGTGGGGACAACGGGGTGGCTTTGGGGTTTGGTTTAGGTGTGGCTCACACGATGCTGAAACGGCCACATGCATCGGGTTTCTTTCCATAGTCACAAACAGGAGCTGGGTCAATCCAGGCAGTGAGGGGACTTGCGACCTCCCGGAGAAGCTGGGGTGGCTGCTCTGCCACCACTGACACTGACCCAGCCAACACTGAGCCGAGCGTGTCCCTGAAGTCAGATTTGCTCAGGTGACTCCAAGACAAAGCTCCTGGAGAGACTCCAGTGTGTAGCGATCAGGGCGTGAAAGTGCTCAGTCCTAGAAATCATTTTAATTCAGGGAGTGAGTTCCCCCCCAGCTTCATTCTCTCTTTCCTCAGCTTTCCTGGCAGTGTGACACCATTAACTTCTGCTTGACGTCGCAGAGGGAAGCAGGTCTGACGGGAGCCCAAATGTAGATGAGATTATTCTTGTGCCCATGTGTGCATGGGATCAGACCACAGAGAGATTTGGAGAATGTGGGTCATGCAAAGAAGAATAAGGAAAAGTTTATTTCCCTTGGAACGTTTATGTAAGGCAGGGTTATTTAGTTAGGTTTTGGGGTAGAATTTTCCTACTACCCTTCCTTTTTTGTATGTTTTTAATAAGAAAACACAATAGAAAAATTTAAAATATGGAGAGTTTTTCCTCTCCTTTTTCTCTTTACCTTTTGTTTGAAAGCAGCTAAGATAGTGTATAATTACAAACCAAAATTCTCCTGCCATAACTGACAGTTAGAGTCCTTCAGAGGGTCTGAGGATGCTGTGTGCTCAGCTCCCCTGGGATATTCTGGGTTCTTTCAACTCGAGCATCTTCAGTGGGAGCTGGGGATATGCAGTATTTCCTAGAGCTAAAGTCAATGTGACATTAATGAGATGCTGTCATTTAATAACTGCGCTTTGTTGTCATCGTTTGTTGATTGCTGCCTTTATGAAAAAATGCAGTATTGTTTTTATACCCAGTCTTATTCCTAACTGAAATGTTTCTCTCAGTAAATTTCACCAGGATTAAACTGTGGCACTTGAGAAAATCCCAGGCCAAGAGCTGTAGTTCCATGGATGTAATAAAGGTCAAGAAGCTCCTGTGTATAGTTTAAACAAGAACTCAACATGGAGAGCAACATTAATTGTGCACTGTAAGTTGAAAATCAAAGTTAAATATATTCATTTATTTGTGGTATCTTGATGGCAGTACCATAAAACTTTCTGTTGACTGTAGGGTATAAAAGTGACTTAGAACTGAAAGATTTAATTACTCCTCCCTGTTATTGCCTGTCTTGAGAAAACCAATACCAGTGCTAATGAGCGCATTTCTAGTTTAACACTACTAAAATCCATTCATGCCTGGGAGCCAAGAGGAGCTAACACCTAAGGGGGAAATTTTGTGGTTATTATTGACAAACACTGTTGTTTAGAGGACAAACTGATGAGATTCGAGGAACAGCCCATACCTAGAGCTGTCAGAGAATGCCCATCTTATCCGAACAGCGTGTATAAACAATGACATGTATGATAATGACTAATTTTAGTTAGTTCCTAAACTATAGAAATATGAACACAGTCCTTAAGATCTCAGGTAAGGTTTGTGCTCCAGACCATGACTCTCGCTAGGACATTGGGGGAATCAGATGATTTGGAAAGTGACTGGCTTTGCTTTAGTGGTTTGGCACAGCACCGGCTGACAAAGCACCCAGAGAATAAACAGCAAAACTGTGAATCATTCATCTGGGGGGAGGAGGGAAGAGCCAATGGCATGGCACAAAGGTGGGAGGTGTGTCACCTGTGCCACCTGCCCTCTCTGCTTGACAGGCCTGTTTGCTAAAGCCAGAGGACGGGCTGTTCTCTTCCAGATCCCCCAGAGTGGTGCTTCATCTCAGTCGCTTTGCACCTTGGTTGCTCGCGCCCTTTGCTCGTTGTTCCTCGTACCTCTCCAGTTTGCCTCGCCTTTCCTCCTCGTATTTCCTCAGCAGCTATGACCAGCCTGAAGGAAATCTGTCGTGGCCTTCCTCTATACCCTTTGCCTGAAAACAGAGGTCGGAGGAAAGGAATACCCCATGCACCCGTGAGAACCCCCAATCTCACTGGTCAGGAGAAAAAGGTAACGTGGACTTTCCCAGGGCCTCATTTCTCTTCCTTTCAGATAAATGCAGCTCAGGGCAGCAGACCTGATTGCCTGAAATACTTTTCTGAATATGCACCTAACTTTGTGGCAAATGTGTTTCCTTGGTGTTATAATTTCAGTGGGTAAAGGGACAAAGTGCTGGAAACATTTCTGTTTGCTTGCTTTCTTCCTCCCCCAGAGATAAGCAGATTGATACGAGGGAAATTGACTGCACAACAGCTACCATGACTTTGACTGGCTAAACAAGAGGCATGAGACTTCAATGCTGTCAATCCAGCGTTGTTCCTTGGAGATGGAATGATGACTGCTGTTGTGAAAACACTGCATATGTATGGGAGTGAAAGCTAATCCCTCAGATGCAATAAATGTCAAATGTGGTGCATCAACATCATGGTGCAAGCTACACATATGTATATTTGCATAAGAGATCCAAAGATAATTAATTTTAACTCGTAGTCTGAAGCGTCCTGGAATTTAGGCAAGTTTGTAGGGAGTTAATTATTTGTCTTTAGTTGTGTATTTCTCTTTCTCTCTTTTTTTGTTTGAATAGTCTACGTACACACTAAAGTAATCATTGCATTATTTCACATTAGTGATTTTAAAAATGTCATCAGCAGAAAATAATGGTCCATGGGTGGAGATCATTAGGAATTTGTGTGGGAGAGGATAAGGTGGGTTCCTTAGTTTGGAAGTCTGTTCTTCATCACGTGTAACATCACTTATAATGTACCATTCTGGTCAGAACAGAGAAGTTCCTTCCCCACTAACAAGTTGCATGCAACTTTTTTGACTTCGTGGGAGTTCCCCACTGGCATGAGCAGCCAAATTCTTTCAAAGCCCACTTGCACAAGCAGAGCAGAGCCTAGTCGAAGGGTAGAAAGAGGAACAGCTGTGAGATATCCAAAGAGAATATACTTCAATGTCAGGAGCGTTCATGGCTGAGGCATGCTGTTCATGCCTGGGACAGCTCAGACACGTGGAACTGTGGCTACTAAGCGTGCAGAAGAAGGGGGCTGTGGTGTGTGGTGATGGCTGTGAGCATAAAGGAGCATGGAGTGAGTTTCATCACATGTCGGAACATTGCCAATCATCTCTGTTTTATCCCTTGCCTTTGCTGATCACTTTTCCCCAGGAGAAGTCTGCTATAGCATGGAGGAGTCCGTGTTGCAGGAGAGAAGGTGGTGTCTCTCAAAAGGACGCCAAACCTTACTCTCTACCTGGAGAGAAAGGTAATGACAAAGTCCTCTCCTATATAGAAACTGGAATAGTTTCCTGCCTCCTTTAAGTGTTGCAGGGAGATGGCAGTAGACTGATTCCCTGGCCCCAGTCTACTGTCTAACATCCTACCCTCATCTCTCCCTATCTACCACATGTGATAAGAGGTCATGCTAGTTGAGTTTTTTATTAGACTGTTAACGATTTAAAAGCTTCCTTTCTGATCTATTTTACTCTGAATCTTCCACCTTAAACTCTTAACAGAGTTAGAGGCTCAGCTGGTATTTATTTTATATCTGAAAGGTCAAATTTCTTTTTTTTCTAAGAGGTGTTCCATGCTTAGAAAAGCATGTGGACAGACAACTCCAGAAAAGTCTGTCTGTCTGTACGGAGTCGTGTAAGTCTTGAGACAAGCTTCCAGATCTTGTTGGCAGCGTGTAATGCTGAGCATATTGCAAGGCTTGTCATTGTGTGTGACACTTTGGTCATTTTCTCACTGAAGTACTCAGGGGAAGCTTTGACGGAAGTTAATAACGTTCTGCTGATTTCCTCAGGATTTGTCCCTCTCTTCATATGCCTTCATTGCAGTTTTAGCCCTTTCTACAATAACAAACCTTAGCACTGCCAATGCTTTGTCTTCTTGGGCCTCTTTTTGTGGTTATAATAGAAATTCGGTGAGATTTATAAAGTTCTCTGTGTTTTGGGGCTTGCTGAAGAGGTGTATAGTTCTTCCTATAATACCTACTTTAATCTTCTTGGATAAATCAAGCCATTTCTCAAAACCGATTCTGTTTATATGTTTTCCAAGTTCTCTTCCTTCAGCATTCTTTGCCTGAGGCCTGAAACAGCCACATTCTCTCTCTTTCCCTCTACAACTCAGGAAACCTTACCTTGCTGTTTCTCAGCATCTGTATCTTAATGTAAATATGCTGTAAAGAAATTGCCCATAAAATCTTTTGCCTGATCTGTCCTTTGCAGAACAAGGATGCTGCATGCTCAAAACTCATTGGCATTACAGTAAAGCTGGCACAGCTTAGGAAGAACGTGCACTTCTCGGTGTTGTGCAGAATCTGAAAAAAATGGTATTGTCTTCATCCACGCAGCAGTTCCCTTACTTAATCTTAGAGCCAAATCATGTTACAATCTTCCTGCTACCCCAACATGATCATCTGCTGCCTGCTCGCAGGATCGTTTGTGTTTCTGTCACAGGGCTCTGAGGTCAGTAATGGCCCTTGATGAGCCTCACCTGAGATCTCCACCCACAGCCTCAGCCGATAGGCTTAGGGCCTTCATTTAGGCTCAGGCCTGGGACTTTTTTCTTAGTTGAGGTGGTGATGTGTCTGTAGCTCTGTCATGGGGTGTCTCTGTGCCCAGCCATGGCTGACTTTGCCCCTATGTACCTTCCTGGTGATTTCTGGGCTTTCTCCTTGTGGCAACCATCACCAGACCCGATTCTGACTTGCTCTCCTAGTTTGGCCCAAGGTCTGTGCATCACTGTGATCTTCCCTGATGAGCTGGACTCCTGGTGGAACCTGGCTGCCATCCCTGGGCTGCCCTGCTCACCTCCCTCAGGTACTATGAGGCTGGACGCTGTCCTGCTGGCTCTGTCACTCTGGCTCCATAACCCTGAGGGAGCTACTGGGCCTTGCTGCTTCGTGACATCCTAGTACAAAGAGCTGAAAACCAGAGCCTGTGAAGTTGTGTAGCACCTGAAGTTCTTGTTGAACTTTCTGGCGAAGAAGTGGGACATTTTACCTTAATGGTTGCTTTATGAATCCAGAAATGAGGCCGCTGTTAAAAGTTTATATGCATATTAGGAAGGCCAACCTGTTGACTGTTGTTCTGAAATGTGGCCTCAAGTTGCACCATGAAAGGTTCAGATTGGATAGTAGGAAAAAAACTCTTCATGGAAAGGGTTGTGAAGCACTGGAACAGGCTGTCTGGGGAAGTGGTGGAGTCATCACCCCTGGAGGTGTTTAAAAGGTGCACAGACGAGGTTCTTAGGGACATGGTTTAGTGCCAGTTTAGGTTAGGTTATGGTTGGACTCGATGATCTTGAGGGTCTCTTCAAACCGGAGTTATTCCATGTCTAGATGATAAATAACTTGGTTAAACTTTCACAGTCCATAGGGCATTTATAGCAATGGCTGGTCAGAAATCAGCATATTCACTTCCCAGCTGAGCTGGTCTAAACTGAGGCCTATCAGGAGGAATAATATATGAAACAACCATCTTGCTTTTACAGTTGCTGTTTGGAGAATAGTGCCAGTAAAGATTCTCAGCCTGGATATCATTAGGCGGAAGAGGATGAGTCTGAGGCAAACAACAGCCCCACTGGGAAAGCACAGAACTAAGAATGAAATGGTTGTAGAGTTCAGGAGTCACTTGCTTTCTTCACACTTCCCTTTTCCACAGTAAACAGGGAGACTGCAAATCTTAGTGTTTGAGTGTTCAAGATTCTTAAATTGAAAGTCCTGATGATGTTGTTAGGAAAGGGAAATTAATGCCATTCGGAAGAGGCACTGGTTATTCAACAAGAGAAACTCACAACAAAGATATTTACAGCTGATCAACGGGAGCAGGATTTCGTGGGTTCTTTTGACTACATTTTCTTGACACTGAGACATCTGAATCTTTATTAAATAGCCACAGGATCCTGTTTTGCTGTATAAATACCAGTGAATACAAAAATGGTCATCCTACTAGTGACTAGAGCTTAAGCACAAAAATCAGATGTTAGATCCAGCTGACAGTTCTAAGAGGGTACTTTTACATCTAATGCTTGAGTTGCACTGGGCTGAACTGAATCAGTAACTCAGCAAATTCAGAGCAGTTTTTAAACAGCCTATCAGGCTCAGGAGTGTAAGTGCAATTTATTAATTTTTTTTAAAGGCATCAATGAACTCTGGACCTGTTTTTCTTTCTCTCAAAGGTGCTGAGCATGTGTGGCTTAGGCTTCTGTCAGTGGAAGTTATATCAAATGCACAATGTCTAATATTCAGGATGCAATGTGTGACTTATAGGTCCTACTTAGAGGTCAGAATAATGTTTTATATGGTGCTTTAATGAAATGTATGGAATAATGGCCTTATATTGTCTTTCCACAAAAGCATGATGAGCAGCCTACTTGAATTTGCTTCTTGATTGCCTTTCTCAGGTTATTTAATTTATGACTCAATAATGAATATGCAAAATTCTCCCTGATGCACATGGCAGTTGCCCTTTCATAAAGCAGTTGGGCTTCATCTAAGCAATTTTAAGAGCCCTAGCTCTCCTTTTGAGAGAGTGTTTCAGACTCTCTTGTATTTAAATTCTTCTGATTTCAATACTACATTTTTTAATGCCTAATTCACAGCTATTTATTCCCTTTCCGGCATTTCCCTGAAACTCCTTCCTGCTCTGACATTTATCCTGCACTGAGACAGCAATCAAATGTCACCTTGATTCAGTTAAGCTAAGCAAGCCCCGGTTCTAGTCTTCTTTCATAAGATCAGTTCCCTATTGTCTGTGCAACCAAGGTGCCCTTCCTACCCTTCATATAACGTCCAAGTTCATGTTTCATTAATGTTTGCATCATCAAAATTCAGCCTTCTGCTGATGTATAACATTAATAGGATAGAGGCTTAGTCTAAGTGAATTTATTTGAAAGCCCAAGCAGATTTTGCTTGCTTGAGTTTTTAGGGCAAAGAAAAATATTTGTGCATCAGTTTCATTATGATACAAATAATATATTGATCAAAGACAGGGTGATCCTTGCCAGACTGGAAACAAAACACTCCTCTTGATAGTTCTCTGTAGTTCTCATAGGCAGACAGAATGACAAATGTGGCAATGTTTTCCTCTTGATTTTGTTGTTGTAAGGGGTGTAGGTGATTTTATTCCTTAGAAATTTCTTAAACCTAGAACCCACTATGGTGGCTGCTTTGAAAATCCCCACGTATTTTGTCATGGTGTTGATATAGCTGGGATTTTTGCGTTTATTAATAACATGCCCTTGAAAAATGACTGTTTATCCAACTGGAGAAGAGTAAGGTAGTGTTTGAAGATGGAATTTGCATTTTCTCATCTGGCAAATAGATTTCTCCCCCCCCTTGTCATTCTCTGTGAGGAATGGCAAATCTAATTTGTAGGGGTTTACTGGTCTGGTCCTCAGCTGGTGCAAATCAGTGTAGGATCACTGCTCTGAAAAGGTCTGACCTGTCTGCCTGTTCAGTAGCAAGTACACCAACAAAACCTCTCTTAGTATGGGGCATTTTTAGTTATAGAGATATTGTTCTTTCAGTGTGCTCTGAGACATGTGAGACCAATATGCTCAGATGAAGGAGCTGGAGAGCACCAATGAGCCAGACCATCCTCACGTTGAGTGAGGAGGTTTATTACTGAGCCGAGAGCTTTATAGAGCTTTTCAGAACTTCGTGCCAGGATGGATGGTGATGATACCTGGACTGGATGCTTCTAGATGCCTTTGTTCTAGATACCTGTACTACAGCCCACCCCTTCAGTTTCTCCAGAAAATACTTCCTTCCGTAACTCTCTGACTTGCCAGTGCCAGGTGTCACAAATGGGGTACACTTGCTATACTCAGTCCCCTCCAAAACTGGGCTTTCCCGGTGGTTTTGTAGACTGTTATCAGATTTGGAAGCATGCTTGATCACTTTCTATCCTTTCCACAGCCATTAAAAATCAGCCTAATGAAGATGTGAAATTCCATATGATCAGTGAATCTCTTCAGCTAAAAGTTATTTTGGTAGTGTTGCCATTTGTCAGGGAACTTACAAGATCTTTTAGCATCTTTGCGTGAAGTTGACTTTTTGAAGATTAGAAAAATCTTTATTCTCATTATGGTTTTAATCATACGGAACGTGGAATACAGAGACATGACTTAACAGGCTGTTACTAAAGATAGTGATTTATTTATGGTTTCTTTCATTCAAAAGGACATACTGTACTTTGCAAACCATGGGCAATGTCTTTGAACGCAATAGGGAGTGTAAGCCACGTAGTATCATCTGCAGAATTTAATTCAGTGCCTGGTAATCACTTCGGCTAATTTGGAAGTGAAACATTATTTTATTGATGCTACATGTAAACCACCACCCTCTGCAATACATTAGGATACTAAATGTAGTGAACTTTAATAAAGCTTAGCCCAAGAACATCTTCATCTGGGAGTATGTCACATAACTCAGGGCAAAAACCCCCTTTTTTGAATGGAAAGTACAGTAGGGTCTTCAGTGTCTCTAGAAGTTCAGGGTCTCAGTCTAAGGATTTCTGAACAATGTTTTCCTTGGTAGTTCAGTGCCCCCTAGCATTGTGAGAGGGAATTCGCCCATGTCTGAAATCGATAGGATTGAGCACCACTTAACAAATCTCTGGGGTCTCTCCATGGAGATTTGGGGGGGTGGAAAGGGAAGCGTTATTGGTGTACAGCAATTGAATCTACAAGAAAAGATACAGGTGGAGGCGGTTCCACAGGAAAGCAGGAATGGGGCATCCCTGGTGTGAGCTTGGCCTTTCCAATTCTATCATCCTGCTGATAGCTTAGGCAGGCTTCCAGCTGAGACAGGTTAAAGTTCAAGGGCACCCCCTTACCTCCATTTCTCTTTTACCTTGATTTTTGTCTCTCTTGGTTTATTTCACAGCTGGCTTTGCGCAATGCCTTGCGTTATTTCCCACCTGAAATACAAAAGAAGCTGGCTTCGGAATTTGCTGAAGAGCTCAGACTGTATGGCCATATCTATATGTACAGATTCTTCCCAGATATTGAGATGAGGTAAGGACTGGATGTTTCACATTGCATTTGACTGCCATTTGGTTACCAGCTTTCACCTGTGGAACTGACCTTTAAACAGTGGCATTGGTGTGCTTTGATTTACCTGTAGTAGAAGCCGTGTCATAAGATATCAATGAAGTACATAATCTGAATAAATTGGGTGATCTGTTTGTCATTAGATAGCAGTGGTTTCATTTCCAGTGAGTGACACTATATTTTTTCTTTAAAGCTGCATAACAGTGATCCTGCTTCTCCAGCTTTCATCCTGCTCTCTGTTTTCATGAGAGTCCCATGGGACAAGTTGGGAGAGTGTTCACCTTTCTGAACAGGCTGGGGCAGGGCCAGCACAGTCTTGCTGCTGGAAAGCTCAGCACAACTGAGCACAGGGAAAGGATTGTGCAAGGTTGTGTGCTTGGTAATGCAGGCTTTACCCTACACAGAGATCCCAAATGCTCTGCCTCATGGCAAGGCTTAGTTTCTAGGGCCCAGTTGTTACTCAGAGACGTCTGGTTGTGACCTGGGCAGGAAACCTGCAGAGGTCCTGAGCTGGTGTGAGTCAAGTCTCAATTGAACCAAGAGGTAAGATCAGATGAGGAGATGGCTTGGGACCTGCTATGAGTGGCTGGTTGCTTCCCAGTCTCACAGAGAAGGCTTTTTGCACTTAAGACAGTACATTTTTCCATCACGAACCTGTATCTGACCCTGGTTTGTAATGTGCTGTGCCTGTTGCATGTTGATCCTGGAGCACCACTTCATTCTAGGGCTGATGGGGCTAATGTTTGTGAAGCAGACCAGTTTTAGAGAGGGCTGCCAGGGGCTAGCTGCTTTTTTTAGACTGATTGATTCCTTTTTGCATCCAGCAGGGGCCTGGTTAATGTCTATACAGAAATCTGAATAAAGCAAGCCACTAGAAAGCAGTCTGATTTCCACAGACATCCGTATTTCTGTGTTGTCCATGCTAGTCTGGGGTCAGCTCTTGCAGAATTCAGCTAACAGGAAGACTAATGGAAGACTGTCTGGAAGATACTGTGGAGCTGGACTTGAGAGGGCCCTGATCCTGACCTGTCCATGAGGACACTTCCCACCCAGGCTTGGATGAGACCGTCCACCAGCTTGTTTCCATCACTGGCATCAGTGACTCTTTGATAGCTTCAAATAATTTTTTGCTTTGTGACCATTTCACTGATCACCCTGATTCTTACAACCTCAGATCAAGAAAATGCCTTTTGTTCTCTTTAGTTGGGTAGTATGTGGTTTTTGGTTCTGTATGTCCCAGGGAGCACAGTCCAGCTTGGTTCTATTCCATTTAACACCCATGTTCCCATGTTCAGCTGATATCTTAATTTTGGGTTTCTCATGTTCTGGGCAATATTATGTGGCAATATCTCTTCTTGATGAATTGATATAATTCCAAAGAAATTCTGTTATATTATCACATCAGCCTTAGAAAAGCAGAAAACACTAATGAAAAAGTATTATGGAGAAACGCAAATGCTTTCCCTCCTGGTTTGGCAACGACTGCCAGGCATTTATTTTGGTATCCTGATGTAAGAAGCTGGGATAAAGTGCATATGATCATGGAAGGAGCCCATTCGCTAAATCTGTAGAATATACATTCCAGATCTTGGCTCATGAGCTGGTCAGCGGATGTCTAATTTCTTTTTTGTAGTTGGCCCTCTTCAGCCTAAGCTTTTCAGTGTAACTGTCTTCCCTGTACAAAGCAAGTGTCCAACCACTGAAGATCTATGGTCCAATAAAAGGAAGATCATTTAGAAACCATGTCAAATGATCCCATCTACTTTCAGGAATTTCCAGCATCTGTGATGGCGTCGTTGCTTGCAGAAAGTGCAAAACTCTAGATCGGTGGTTACACTTCCTTTGGCATCACAGTTGTGCAAACACAGCGAAGGAACTGTCCCTGCCCCAGAGAGCTGCACTATAAATCTAGGACTAGAAGTTTTAGAGCGATTTCATATGACAAACAGATGGTGGAGGAGAAGATAATGGTGAGATGATGGTAGCAGTTGGCATTGAAGCACTAAGTGCCGGGAAACCAGACTCGAACAGTTTTGTGAGAGTTTCCTGTACCTCACCTCTCAACTTTGTGGCCAAATGCATCTTTTTCAGGAAAAAGGCCCACATTCCTCCTAACGAGTTCAGTTTTTGAGCTGCTTTGGGTCTGACATTCAAGCTGGGTGTTTTTCCTTAGGTAGGATCTTAAGCAACAAGGGCTGATGAGCCCAAGGGCACCTTCCACTGATGCTGTTTTCCTTGGCATTGCAGGACTCTGCTCCTTGGCCTGGCAACTACATTACGGAGACCGATTGCAGCATCTCCAAAATAATGCAGTTAAAAAGCAAGGAGAGCTCTTGGCCACTATATTTATAACCAGTTGTGGTTAACTGAGCCAGCAAATGATAAGCTGAATACATTTATTCGCTTAGTTCTGAAAACAATTAAGTCCTGACTTGCCTGTTAAGGTGCATGTGTAATTTCAGACCTGCACTTCTTTTTTCTTCCCTACTGAATAAAAAACCTGCAATTCAAATGTGTTGGCGTGCAGGGATGTTTCTACGGAGCATGTTGTGGTTGCCCTTGTGAGTCAAAGTGCCTCTTCTAAATTTTAGTGATTACCGTTTCAGAGCATACCCCATAGGAGAATACCCTTGCAAGACCAAATCAGCTGCTGCCATTATGTTGATGATCATGAATAATCTGGATCCCTCAGTGGCTCAGGTAAGGTACAGCAGAAATAAAGAGCCTGGATTCGTAGGGCAGCAGCAAATCTGCAAGTTACTTCTTGTGTGTGTTTTCACGTGAAAACTGAAGAATTTAGGCATATAGGTGAAATGGCTCCTTGTGCAGATGATTATCACTTCTACGATATTTTCTGATTTCAAGAATTCAGAGGGTGTTGATGCAGTTTATTACTGAGGCTAAAAAAAATAGCTTGGAGATACAGTGAAAGGCTCCAGGAAAGTGCTTGCCTTCTGATTGTTAAATTGCATTTTTCAGTTTCCCCAGGAGCTCGTCACTTATGGAGGAAACGGGCAGGTCTTCAGCAACTGGGCGCAGGTAGGACATCGCTACTTTCCCAACTTGTTTCACAAAACCAGTTTCACCCTCCCCCACGCACGTTCTGCTCAGGCAGTTTGTGATCATTCTTGGCAGTCGCTGTCTCAAAATACTCCAAAACATCCTGTCTGGCTAGAGGAATGCTCAGTTAGGAACTGCGTAGATGGGGAGAGCTTTATTTAGTAAGGAGAGCACAGGCAGCGCAGTGGAAATACTAAACGTGAAACCATAAACACACCAAGCTGCGTATGATGATGTAAAGACTGTTGGTTTGGTTTTTTTCCCTTGGATGCGTTTTTATGTGCCTGTGTATTTTTGACATATAACTTTAAAGTAAAAATGAATTTTGGGAAACAAAAAGGTGTATTTTTTGATTGCTTGTTTCTGGTACTTTTGCATCATTTCTCACAACAATAGCAGAATGAAAAGAAAAAAGCCTTTGATTAAAGAAAATGCAATCCTGAGTCTTTTTCCAAGCAAATCAGATTAGCTGTAAATTTTTCCATACTTACTGGTCAGATCATAGTGCACTTCACTGCCAGGCCTAGCAACGTTTCCCCTGGTCTTCTGAGAATAATGGCAGGTGGGTAAAAGCCTGTCGAAAATCAGAGCTGGGATGTTTAAGGTGTGGTGGTATAATTTCTGTTCTCTTTCTCTATTGAAAAAAATGGTAATAAATATAATTTAACCCAAGTACTGCAAAATGCATGTGGGAAACATTTTTCAAGAGATCTTTGGCTTCAGCAACATATTTACACTTATGTTTTATATAAGCTCAATTCTCTCAAGAGGAAAAAAGAAATGCTCTGGCTCTGAATCAGGTGTGTGATAGCAGGAGGAACATTTAATGAACAATCATCCTGAGTGTGGATGGCACAAATGTGGTTATTGTGAACGACAGTTTTGTTTCTGAATCTGTAGCTTACACAAACAAAACCTGACTTCAGGAGCCACTTTCTGTCAGAAAGGATCATGTATGCTCCTTGTCAGGGCTTTACCTGAATCTGGCCTCTTAGTTACTAAAAATCCAAGCAAAACCAATGTGTAAATGAAGTTCCTGGGTAGGGGAGAGGAATGGGTTCCTCCCTGTAGCATGGAACTGAGAGACCTGTGTTTTGCTTGCAGTTTGACTGTGATTTTATTTGTTTGTGGCTGAGAGAGAACTCCTGCTTCGGTTTCTTCACCTGGTAGAACGCCAGTTAAATCCAAATCTTAGGCAGCTTTTGAGGCAAAGCTGTTCTGACTTTAAAAATAAAGGTACCGTGGCGGTGCACACCATTTCTTAATTCTGTATACCAATTAGTAAATGCCTGTTAACTACCTGAGTTTTGCAGCATTTCTGATGTGAGCAGCACCAGCAGTTTCTATAGCAGCCTGCACTGCACTGACATCCCTTGGGTAGAAGCTGGTCTGCAAGGTGAAGTAGAAGCACTGCCAAAGTCAGGAATATTCGCTTTTCTCTTGTCCAGAGCTATGGCCTGAAGTTGTTTCACAGCACAACAAACAAAACCTTTTTGTCTTTTCTTACTTAGGGTAGGAATCACATGAATTATTTGGTTATGACAGAACGTTTTGTTCTGTTTGTGGCTTGAAAACAACATGTTTTTTGGTAATCTGTCATTGCCGAGTTCCTAGTGAAAAGGTTCAGTTTGATTTATAACGTCCGCACAGACCTGTGCTTTCTTCTGAATAATTTTAAAAGTAAGAACCATGTCCTGAGTTAACTTTGCAAGCGTGCAGACAACAGAACTGTTCCTTAGCCAGGAAAGGCTTTTGTCTTCTCCTTGCTAGTCATATCTTTCAATGCAAGAAGATCTAAGCGTCTCACAGCTGCTAGTTTTATTACAATTTTTTTCCCGGCCTGCTAAGGAGTTGGGAGTTCAGCTAGTTACCTGTTCTGTCCTAAGACCAGAATTTCATTATTTTTCTTGAACCAAGTAAGTTAAAAGTAAGGCAGTAACTCTAGTACCTCTTTCCTCCTCAACCTAACTTGCAGCTTGGAAATTAACTGGGTTAGGAGGGACTGGTTTCAAATCTGCACCATTTTCAATTCAGATCAAAGACACCGAGAGGTTCAGAGCCCGCACCAATACTGCTGTCTCTTTGATCAGCAGTTCATTTTATCTCAAAACATTGCCTCCGTGTCCCTCCAGGAACTCTAGATTCAAGCTATTTTTGAATTCCAGTGTTGCATGGGAAAGCTCTTCTCGGGCTGAGTTGTCACATAGGCTTTGTGACACACAATGATGGGTGCCAATCAAATCTATTGGCAGCTTAGATGATCGAAACCTACTTTTTGGCATATATTGAGTAACTATTGAATTATGCAGACAAGGTTGAGATGCATTTATTTGTGTACTCCTGGGTGCTCCAAGGACTTCACTGGCCATAGTGAAAGCTGAATTTTTTTCTTTGGGAGGAATTATTTCATTTTTAAGTGCACATCATAATATCAGTTTGAAAAGATGACAAGCACCAGGCAATGCTGAATTATCCATTTCAGGTTACGATCAACTATATGCATGGGTATTTTAATCACTTTTATAAGGAAAATGTTGCAGTTTGGCTTTGGAAAGATTGCCAGGAAAGTGCTAGAATCGAATGGGTAACTTCAAGATAAAACTAGAAAGGCTTTAAAAATTAAGGATTTCTGGGTTTTTTACTGGGGAAGTTATCCTGGAACTTATTCAGATTTTTACTCGTTGGTGAATTATGTTTCCTGCTGAGTGATGTCTTTTAATGGACACTATTAAAAGCAAGAATGTGTTGAGAGCTCTGGCTGTTATTCCAGATATGAATACACCTCATCTCTATAGCTGCTTTCATACTCAAAGTTTAGGAGCTTCACAAAGAAACACAAAAGTAAGATGGAAACAGATTCCCTCACTTTCCTTGCTTTTCCTTTCAGTTCTGGTTGGTAATGCACTATTTGTCAGAGATGACTGAAGAGCAAACACTGGTCATGTACAGCGGACACCCTCTGGGACTCTTTCCCAGCCATCGGAATGCTCCTCGATTAATCATTACTAATGGCATGGTACGTGTTAGCATCTTGTTTTCTCATTTCTCTCTTCTTCTCTTTAGTTTTCAAGTGTTTACTGAATGCAAATTTTATGTGTACTACCTGAACTTACAACAGCACACAGGAGAATCTGGGGTCCGAACTCTGCAGTATTTATTCCAGTACAGTCTTTCTTCCCTTTAGTGTGATGACCTGCATAGATGGAAGGAACAATCCTCTTTATCAGATGACTTCTGTTCTGACTGAGCCTGGACTGTACATGTTCCTGACCAGAACAGTTCAGCTAGGCTCAGTTTGGAAGATTTAAAAGCCCTCAATAGGCAAACAGATCATTTTTAATCAGATGCTGAGCTACCTGGGTTGCTTTGCTTGGAAGGCAAGGTGAACAAGTGACCACGCTGGTTCATTGCCAGTCTTTTGAACCATTTTGTATCTCTCTCCACAACCTAGTTTTGTGGATCGTGAGATGCTTTCCTTAAAACTCGTATGACAGTCACTCTACCAGAAAGACCAGGCATCTTTTTTCTAATACTACACTGCATGGAATCAACCACCTGAATTACTCCTCTTGCTTTTCATTGTTTTTCTATGTATGCAACCATAGTTAGAGAAATGTAGGTTGTTAGAAAGATCTGCTTAAATGTCTTATTTGCTTATCTGAGTTTTCTTTTGATTTTTTTTTTCTGTAGGTTATTCCCAACTATTCCACCAGAGATGAATATGAGAAGATGTTTGCTTTGGGAGTAACAATGTAAGAAGATACCTCACTAATAAAATGTATCAAATACTTAACATAATTCAGACATCAAGCAGTGGCTGGTTAAAATATCTAATGCAGATGGATTTCAACTGTGCTGCATAAAGTCCTAATGCTGCAAAGCATTAATTTAAGTGGAATTACTTAGGCGTTTGAGTTATGTTCAGCCACACATATAAGGATGTAATTGAGGTCTGTTAGGAATTAGTATTAGGTTTATGTGTGGGACTTGGCTGAATTATAGTCTGAAACCTTAATCATCACCTACTTATAACACTGGCTAGTTCTACTTTGCAGTGGTTGTTCTGAAATCTACAGAAAATACAAGTTATGAACCGTTCCTTCACACTAAGAGAAAACTTGGTAGTAGAAAGTTATTTTTTTATATTTTTGAATGATTATTTTTACTGCTCATGTGGTTGATGAGCACAGGAATATTATTCCGTTGTGTACCATGGAGAGAATAAATGAAAGCTGGAGAGCTGGGTGTGTACAGATAAGGAAGCTGGAAGAAACAGAAGGGCATGAATAAAGAATTTCCATTGATGCTTTCCTGGCAACTTCGTAGGAATGTGGACAATCATTTTGGGCTAACAACTTCAAAAGTGACTGTGTGACTTAAAAGCATGAGTGCCACTGAAAAACAATAGCGTAGAGATGCCAACAATGTGAAAAGGAGTGTGCTTGTGTCCTAGTCACTATGCTAAATGCCAAAGCAAGTTTACACTCAGTTTTTTGATCCATGCATTTCTGAGCTCAGTTTAAAGAGCTTAATGATTTTCTGAGAACATGTTGGTATGTTGCTAATGAAGAAACTCTAAGTTGTGAATTTGATAATAGCAAACTTTTAACAACAAAACAAAGCAGAGATTTTGTTGTTGTTGTTATACTGGAAACATATGTAAAGATGCACAGAATTCATTCCAGCCTGAGTAACATGCATTGTTGTGTTGGTTGCTACTGCAGGTATGGGCAGATGACTGCAGGGAGCTACTGCTACATCGGGCCTCAGGGGATTGTCCATGGGACTGTGGTGAGAAACTGGGGAAGGGTCCATTGTCAATACCTGCTGGAGGCGGGTATCTCCGCGGTGGCTGGTGACTGCAGTGGGATGGTTTGCTGTGAGAGGATGTTCTGGCTACCGAAGAAATTCTCATTGCTTAAAAAAATTGGTGTCCTTCCCCTCAGTCCATGGTATCTTATCCTGGAGGAATCTGCAAGGAAGGTCTCAGTCTGAGCTTGTATCTAGCTACAATCAATGAAGTCTGAGTTGACCAAAACGTGTTAGATGTAAACATTCTCTTAGCTGTTTTCCTCAGCTGTCTTTTGCAGCCATTCTCAATAAGTGTGTCTACCCCACGAGCAGCATGTTGGGAACCTCTGTTCTATCCTGTTTTATGATGACAGAAATAAACATAATCGGGACAGACGGTTTCATAACATCACTTTATATCATATTCCCTTTTAAAAACATTAAAACAGTTTCATGGTCCCAATGATCCCAGAGTTTCAAACTCTCTTTGCAAAAGGGACAGAAGGTCTTTAAATTTCAGGGACTTTAGGGAGAAGTAGCTTCTGAAAATTGCTATATTGTGTTGTGTGCAGCTCACAGTGCTCAATGCGGGCCGTCGCTACTTGAAGGCAGAAGACCTGTCTGGAAAGGTGTTTGTTACTTCTGGTCTCGGAGGGATGAGTGGGGCTCAAGCAAAGGCTGCAGTGATCGCTGGCTGTGTGGGCATCATTGCAGAGGTGAGAGCAATGCTGCTTTTGTTCTGTCTTCTCCCAATGTGCTGAATCAGAACCCTCATTCTCCTGATCTGACATGTTCCTCAAGTAACCCTGACAAGCCAAACTGAAAAAAAAACATTACTCTTTTCTTATATCTGTCTTTTTCATTCCTGAGCATTTTTCATGGCTGTTCCACTCTTTATTTTTTCACTCACTGGATCAATCAGATTGTGAGTATATGGAACGTAACTTATGATTGCTTCACAAATAATGCAGAATGATGCTGTCAGATGAGCCATCCTCAGTGCCTGAGCTGCCCTCATTTCATGTGTGAAAGGGTGTAACTTCCACAGGCAATTTCCATGGGAGCTGCGCTCACTTATGCTGAAAACAATCCATCTTAACAAGGTGTTAAGTTACATTATGATTAATCTTTAATGCCTCTGGCACCTTTATCAGGTACAAGGCAAAGTACCTGTTAAAAATGTTGGTGTGATTCACTCATTAAGGTTGGGACTAACAAAGTTGCTTCTTCTTGTGATTCTTTGGAGTCAACGGGATTTTGTAAAACTGAGAATTTTAAGTTAACTTCATTATGATGATGAGGTTAAATACAGGCACATAGGAGAATCCCAGTTTGCAGACAACAAAGGTAAGTTCTGCTAAGGGAAAGTGCTGATGGGGAGGAGTTCTGTAGTACCATTTTCCCTGTTCCCTGAAGCTCACCCAGAGCATATATTCTTTGTAGAGAGACTTTCATCCTGATGTAATGTTTCTCTGTTCCAAATACATTAAAATAGCCCTGCTATTTCCTCCCATAACCAAAGACTCAAATAATGATCTGTGATTCAAAGACTGTTAATGTCCAAGTAATCAGAATAGTGTATGGTAGGATCCAGTGGATTTACAGATATTCTTAAGTAGCATATATAATGCAGAACACAACATCATAATTTTTCGAAGTATATATACCTGTAAGTTTTGAGTGAAATATGTTTTTGTATTAAAAAGTAACATTGAGTTATCCTAATATATGCATTTTTCAGCTCTCATGCTTATCAGAGGGTTCTGTTCTAACAGATCAGAGGGAAGGATGGATGACAGAAGCACTGCAACAATTTTAATAGAAAATGTTGCTCTGCGATGCTGTGAAAATGGTAGTGAATACCTTTAATTATACTGACTATTGAGTAAAAATAAACACTTCTATGTGTTTCTTTCCTCATGACTATCTTTGAATTCAGTACACTGGGGAAACATTCTTGGTGGAGCAGATAAAGGATTGACCTAAATGCATTGAACTCTTTTGACTCTTGTTACTGCTCCAGAGGAAGAGACTTTTGAGAACTAAACTCCAGTCGGAGCTGACTGGTGTGGGAGTTCAGCCTTCTCAGCCAAAGTCATTTATAGAGAGAATTAGTTGGCAGACCTCTGCTGCCGGCATGCCACTGGCTGCAATGAAAAGGGTAAGAATACTGCAATCTGACCCATGGAATTATAATTAAACTTCAAAACATGATGGGTCAGTCTGCCCAGATGCCATGCAGTAATTCTGCTCTGACCAGCTCAGGTGTTATTCATGGAAGGTCAGGGGTTCATCTCTTTTAGAATGATAGTGCAAAAGTGTTTTTGTTAGCACATGAGTTTTGAATGTATTTCAGACCTCATCAGATGCTCCCTGCAGATGAAATAAATTTATTCAATAATAATTTATTCAATAATAAACTGAATAAATTAGCTTTATTCAGGCTTCTGCTCTATCATCATGACCTTTCAAATGCTGGAATACAAAGGAAAGATTCCAGTGAATGCTGTTCACAGCCGTCCTTTGTCCCTTTCATCTCTATGGCTGCAGATGATTTTGTTCAGGAGACTGAATATCGCCTGGTTTTTATCTCCTGCGAGATGATCCTTGTCGGAAATGAGTCTCAGGAGCACATGTGGATAGCTATACATATGTATAGATTATTTATTTAAGGAACTATTTATGCAAATGACGCTGATGAATTGTGCAAGAGATGTCATTTTGTCAGCCAGGGCTTCCGAAGCTCAGACAGAAGGGATTAATGGTTCAAGTCTTTTACCTCTTCTGTCTGACACGAAGCAGACTGTAATTTTCCGAAATAATTATGTGGAGGGCCAGACTATCTCCTCTGAGCTGCACTAAGCTCTCTAAGGTTACACTGGAGGTGACATTAGCTCATCCTGTTTGTGCAATATTTTAAACGCCTGAGATGCTGATCAAAAAATGAACCCATTTTTGAAAGTGTGGTTCAAAGGAAGCCAATTTTCTTCAGTACGCTTGCAAGTCAGTGAAAGACTAGAACTGTCAGAGAGGGCTGAGGTGAAATATGTAGGATGTGGTAACAGATTTAAATAGATCTGATCTGTGTTATGCTGAGCTTTAAATGAACCCAATTCCTGTAATTCATGAAGACCATTTAATCTTTCCTCCTGTGCTGATTTAAATAACTCCCAAAGAAGCTGTTCCTCACGGCACCTGACTTTATTGAATAATTCCATTGGCAGTGACACTGATATTATCATAATCTGGGGGTTTGGAAGGACAGTCTTTGTTTCTGATGTTGGAAATGATGGAAGGTTTCTTATGTTAAGAATAATTAGGAAAGAGGTTTCCTGGTGTTCAAGGAACTCCTGAATACAAAACTTATTTAATTTACATATAAATACTTTGTTAATGACAAATAATAAAATGAAAATGATGAGGGTGGATTATAGAGAAGTAAAAGTGCATTAATAAAATACCAGAAGCTAACCAGGTTACGTGTTCTTATGCACAGACACCACCGTGGGTGTTTAAATCCATTGCTACCACAGAAAATTGGCTTAAATTAATTTTGCCGCTTGCTTTATGCCAAGGATAGCTCATTATAAAAGTATTAATGATGTGCAAGTTTGTACATTGAGCTGTTAATATGCAATCTGTGCCAAAACCTCTGCAGTTAGTCTGTCCTTTTATATTTTTATCCAGCTGTCTCTTATGCATATACACCCGGACACAAAAGCTGAGCCCAGAAGAGAGTGCAAGTTTGGGACTGAGCTTGTTTGGAGCTTCAAGGTTCAAACAAGAGGGAATTAAAGACGTAGTTTTGTTTTGATCCATTCCATTTTTCAGAGGCATTAGCCAGCTGGGACGAGAAAATGCTTTCCTCTTTTCCATATTTGGTCGAGATTTTCAACCAGCAGTCAAATAAAAAAGTGAGGGTCAATTTTGTTCAGTGAACCATTGCTTCAGCATGGGCAGTCTGGCAGAAATGTTTATCTCTGAGCTGATCAAATGAAGTATTTCCTTAATAAAATACAAATTTTTACAGAAAATAGCCAGATTTGAAAAATGAATTGGAAGCATTTTGGCTTTTTCTTTTTCAATATAATAATGAAAAGAAACAATAAGAAGAATTGGCAGAACAATCACTCTGTATTCTGAAAGCCAAGGCAGGGCTATTCCCTTTTCCTGTTTGCCACTCTGTCTTGCAGGCTAATTGACAAAATGACTGGATAGAGGAAAGGGGATTTTTAAGACCTCTCCTGTTTCTCTCAGGTTGACGAAGCCGCACTTCTGAAACGTCACAAGCAGGGATGGCTGATGGAGATCTCGAACAGCCTGGACCATTGCATTACTCGCCTTAGGTACGACTTGTAAGATAATTCAGTGAGTTTATCCCTGCTTCCTAATCCTTACTGTACATTTCAGTGCTCTTATAGGAGTTGAGGGGCATCTCTTCTTATTCCAGCTCTGCTTGTGAATGTGAATCCATCCTGCCAAACAGCAGCAGTCATTAGTAGTGATTACCAGTGCTTACTGTGAGCCATTACCAATGCTTCACGTCATTTAGATATGTTAAATTTGTCTTCATTCAGTTTCATGAATATGCATAGAGCAATTACAAATAATGTGACCCCTGAAGCATCGCTCAGGCTTTCTGGAATCAGTGATTAACAATTACATGAAGATTGAAAGATCTGTTGCCTTGATGAGTATTGGAAACCACATATAGACTTCTTTTTCCTGAGTTTTAGTCTGTGATTTGTGCATTGCAAGATGGAATTACATGAGGTGCATTTTCTTCAACCATTTTATTAATCTATTCTAGAGATGCAAGAAAGAATAAAATTGCCCTCAGTTTGGGTTACCATGGGAATGTGGTCGATCTGTGGTAAGTAATATATATGGATAGTGGATATATTAATGTTCTTGCTGTTAGTCAACCTGGAATTAGTTCCCAAACTCAGAAGAGAAGAGGCGTTAAACCTAGTGCAGAGTTCATTACTCTAGATGCTCATGAAAAACTGTGTTGTCAAAAGAGGGGTCTTCATCCTTGTGTTCCAGTTGCTTCCTGTGCACCTTCTCCTTTCCTTATGGAACAAGGAATTTTGTAGGGAAAGAGATCCCTAAGATTCTCCCTTGGTGAAGAAAGTATTTATCCCTTTCCTTCTAACCTTCTGCTAGACAGCAAGAAAGTGTCTTTGACTTGAGCAAAGAACCAAAGTATTGAGGTATTGGTTGATTAAAAATAATCAGATAGTGGATAGAAGTTCTAGCACTCTTGAGGCTTTATCCAGTGGTAAATCTTGCTGTCACACCACATACCGAGGGTTGAGACTGACCAGTAAGACTGCTATGTCATACTGCTATCTGATGTATCTATCAACATTCCTGCACAGGTAAATGTGAGGTATAAAAGTTTCACCTAAATCTTTGTCACCATAATTTCCCACCTCCTGACATCCTAAAACAAAGACTTAGCCTGCCAAGGGCATAACTTATAAACAACCTCTTGGGATGGAAGAAGTTCACCTGAAAGAGGAGCTGGGATGTGAAACAGCTTCGGCTCAAACACTCTGGCCCTTGTCTTCCCAGGGAGCGGCTGGTGCAGGAGTTGGACACAACAGGGGAGCTGCTGGTTGACCTGGGCTCTGACCAAACTTCGTGTCACAACCCATTCAGCGGGGGATACTACCCAGTACAGCTTGGCTTTGAGGAAGCAAAGCAGCTCCTTTCCACCGATCCGGGGAAGTTCCGGACCCTGGTACAAGAGAGGTAAATGTTTTGGTGATACATGTTTTTAACTTTCAAGTTTAGTTGTTCTGCGAGTGATACGAATTTTGTCTTTCTTGCAAGAGTTTTCTGTCCTTGAGTATTTCAGTAGAAATCTGGGTAGAGCTACAGTACTAATTAACTCCCAGCTTCGTACTCGTGTCACTCAGGATCTGGCAGACATCACTTACCCATCATTTTAGGAGCAGTCTCTAGTGTATATGATCAGAGGTTAGAACACTAATGATTTATTTCACTGTTTGGGCCAAGGTAAAGGCCAGAACAGTGATGTTCAGCCATTCTCAGTTTTTGCGTCTCTGCTCACTTTCTCTGTTAACTTCTTAAACTGTTTCGTGGTTTTGTGTAGGCTGTTTTTTTGTTATTACATTCCATCCTCAGAGCTGGCTGCATTTCTTCGCTGAAAAATGTGACCCCTCTCTGCTAATTAATGAAGTTCCCTTAATGACTGTAAATAGCTTCAAGGCTTCAAGATTTGGGGATAACAGGTGCTACAGAGACTGAAAGCATCTCAAATGATATCTTATGGGTTTATATCTAAGTTTCTCTGGGGTCTTTCAGTTCCATCTGTCTCTGCCTGCTTTCATGCCTTTAGTGAGTTCATGATATTATTCTTTTTGGTATTTTATCAATCTCAAGAATAATTGTTTCCTTCTTTTATTTCAGTTTGAGGAGACATGTGGCTGCTATTAACAGACTGGCTGATAAGGGCATGTTTTTTTGGGATTATGGCAATGCTTTTCTCTTGGAAGCTCAAAGGGCTGGTGAGTAGATCCTGGAGCTGTCAGGTGGAAGCAAGGACAATCCTACATGCATTTTCCCAGCTATATATTTTGGCAGGATAGGGTTTGCCACTGTATTATGCTAACTCTTTAATCTGTCTTGCTCTCTGAGAGCCCTGACCATCTCTGTGGCTGGGGTAGAGCCTTCATTGGGAGCCCAGGTGCAATCTGGTTTTACTTTTCATAGCTTTTCTTCATTAAGTCACTGACTATTAAAATATTTTTAATAGGTGCTGATGTTGGGAAAAGAGGAGCCAATAAAACAGAATTTCGATATCCTTCCTATGTTCAGCACATCATGGGGTATGTTGAGAAGAGCTTGGAATAAAGCATTGAAGTGTCTTGTGACTCTCTCTCTTTAGGGGGACAGTACTACAGAGACTCGACTTCATGCAAATCTTCCAGTCTACTATAAATGACAGAAAGGAGTCAACCACAGCAGTAGGAAAATTGATGTCACGGGTGTTATCCCAGAGTTGGTCTTATTTTTCTCCACCCTGGAGTAATGCTCAGTGTGATTTAGGGAGATGTCCTGTTGGCTGTAAGCATCGTGCTCATGTTTTCTGTTGGCTTCCTTAGTTACTCCTTGCATTTTCCTGTGTACAGGGGAAAAGAGGAGCCAGACCTGGAGGGACAGATTGTACGTGATTAACATAAGTAAATTCTGACACCACAGGTTTTGCTAATATTTTATCCTGAAAGGTAAAGCGTGTCTTAATAATTTTATGTAAAGCTTTATCCTTTTTAGGATTAAAAAGTGTTATGAAAGCAGACACCATATGTGTGAACAGTAAGGTAAACCATTGCCAAATCAAAACTCTTAACTCCTTTAGATGAATAGCTCCATTTTCTCTCTTGTTGCATCAGTTTTCCTTAAGCAGCTCTGCTTCAGAGAATAGCCAAGTCACAGCCTCAAACTGTAACTAAATACAACTTCACTTCTAGGTGCTAAAAATGAAGAGCTTGTCTCTTCAGAGCGGGAGAGCTCAGTTCCAAATCATCAAGCCTGATGTCTACACTGATGTTAAAAGCATATCTGAAGTAGGACACTCATTTGCTCATATTGTCAAGTGTACCTCTTACCCAAGCTGTGCATACTGCTGGTAGAAGCAGCTGAGCTCAGATCTGTCAAGGGACTGGGTTTATAACACCTTTTGCCTCTGACACATGCTTATCTTGTGAATAAGAACTTGAACATAGAGTAAGGTACCAAGTAGATTAGATCTCTTCTGGAACTCAGTTGAAACATGTCTTACTATTGTGTTTTTAACAATGTGGACAGCAAATAAGTCTGGACTCGGGCACTTGTTCAGAGCCTACACTTGTATGATAGTGTAGATGCACTCAGAGTTAGCCTGGGTTGAGGACAAAAGACCAGGCATCAGGGAGAATATATTTGATGAAACAAAAGAAAAATTGCAATTCATCTGGTGATGCACTTGTTTGATTGAACTGCCCAACATTCCTGTCCAAGTTCTGGCCTGACTGTATTTCTGTACACCAGTTGATGGCTGCATGAAACAGCACTGTTTAATTTCTCAATTAATGGTCCCTGATGCTTCTGTTTAGATTAGTTCATTGAAAATGTTTCAAATTCTTCCGTCTCAAGCTAATGAAAGAAAAGCACTGCTAGCAGCCAGGATAAATAAGGAAAGAATTCCAACTATCTCTTAATGAAACATGTTCTCTTCCCAGGGACATTTTTTCCCTGGGATTTGGGCCGTTCCGCTGGGTTTGCACCTCAGGTGACCCACAGGATCTTGCTGCCACTGACTCGATCGCCATGTCTGTGCTGGAAGACTCGATACGTCGGGGAGGTAAGACACCGTCCCATGTCCCCGTCACCGGTCGTGCAGAATGTGTGACAGCTTTTGGTCGAAACTGTAGAAAGCACTCTTTGACCTCACTGTTCTCCAAACTCCTATAAGGATTGTAAACAGTAGGTAAAATATAAAAACCACTAGGTGGAGAGGTTATTGATCCCAAAGCTATTGTTGCAATTTTGGCTAAGAGCATTTCCTTTCATTTGTTACAGGTTTTCCTGTACTTTATCACCTTGAAACTTTAAGGCAAACAGTATCTTTCATCAATAGGTTTCCAAGAGGGTTTTTTTAAAGGATTCAAATGGTTTTGCCCTTGTCTGGCAGGTGAATGAGGCCTGGGAATCTCGGGAGGTTTTTAAGAGGCCAACAAACGGACCAGTGGCAGGAGACCCAGGTTTCCTGCATGCGGTGCTCCATCCAGCGTCATTTATTTGTGATTACAATTTTGAGGTCTTTCTTTGTCTTTTGTTAACAAATTGACTGCTGTTTCTACTCACTGGTAGAATCAATCTGGAATATCTGCATGGCTCTGTATGCTATTCTTATATCTAGGAATTACATTTTCATTCTTCTGTATCCTTGAAAGTCAGCTGTTACTGTTGTCCCCCACTGAGACAAAGCTAATTTTGTGTCAGCAAACATGAATCATGTCCCCCAGGTTGCAGTGGAGGGGCCTGCTACTTTCCCTTTGTCTGCTTTTACAGTAGCTGGATGGCAGACTCAAAGACTCAAGTGTTATTGTCCCCTGGCACTGAAGTCCTCAGCTCTTCCATTTGGAGAGAGTGGAGCTTTGTGCTTCTCCGAGTCAAGGAAGGGATCAGAAGGAAACAGGTCACAAATCCAACGCATATTTTAATGGGGAGAAGAGCATTATATTTTTATCTGGTAATATTGAAATACTTAATGAAAGACATCATTGAAATATGAATAGAAGTGTGAGGATTTTGAATGCTCTATTTGTTCCAGAACAGTTAGCATTGTGAGGATCCAGGGTGGTGTTTCTGAGAAGGAAACACCATATTCAGATACTTCTCTCATTTGAAACAATACAACTGTTGCCTTCCTCTAATGCAAGGCTGGTGTCCAGCTTCCTCCCAAGAGGTGAATTATTGATAGAGTAGGTCCTTAGTGGTGTATATTCTCTTAAACTTTCCTTAGGAGTCATCTTGAAGAAATAGCAATGGACCGTGAGGTGTTTTTAATGCAATAGCCCAGAAGTGCCTCCCCTGTTCCTTGGACATTGAAACTCTCATGTTTTTAAGCCTGGTGCCTTGGCTTAATTGAAGTGGGGGTGAAATCCAGTAGTCTAGTGCTGGATCTGTCTTCAGAAATCTGCAGTAATTTTTCTGCCACGTACTGCAATCTCCAGCCATCTTCTCTCAAGATTGAATCGATGCGTGACCTTTGGATGGTTTGCATTGCAAGACTAGGAAATGAATTAGATACTGTGTGCACTATAGTATATGAGTGTTTATATAGGTGGTAATGTAAAGCTGGGGAGAGAAATCTCTTCCACAGACAAAATGCATTGAACTCTTGCATGGAATTCTTAAATGAAATATTACATTTAAAAATATCCCAGCAGGTGAAAACAGGCTTAAGGGCAAGGCTATAATTGGATTTGCTGTTGAATTTGGCAGGACAATGGGAATAGGATTTCAAAGAGAAATGAAAAGAGAATTCGGCCAGAAAATAAACATCCATTCATGGATTCAAGTTCTTGACTATTCCACTTGCTATCTGCTCCCCATGGGACCTGGGCTTGGACCAAATTCCGGGGTCTGGATATCATCACACATATGTACATCTAAAATCTGAACCTACCTTTGAATTTTCTAAAAGAATCTGTTACGATGGCTGAGTGAAGGCTCCACAGAGCTGAAGTCTGTTGCATTCCAAACCCAAATTTTTGACCTGGCCTTGAGTCCAATGTTCAACATTCTTCTTTCATGGAGTTGAATTTTTGCACTTACACCTCACAAACTGTGGAAAAAGTCTGATGTAGTTTTATTATCTGCTTCTACTCTTAAGGTATCTGAGCTTTTAATGTAGTCTTTTGCAAAGATGAGAGATGCAGCACTGATGACTGGACTGATCAGAGAAGAAGAGATCTCAGTCTTACCTTGGGACAAAAACCTTCATGTGCACCATTTAGTACCGAGCAATTGCTACCCTATAAATCTATATCCCAGCATTGGTGTAACTTATTCTCGAATATATATTGCTGGCTTCTTCTGCTGATTGACTCAAAGGACTTAGTTACTACCTGATGCAAGATGGAACTGTAGTACGCAGTGTCATGGAGTTTGCTAAAGCTACTAATTAAGCAAAGTCTTGGAAAGGAATTGGGTGTTTAGTAGGCAGCAAGCCAGGTGCCAGAAAAAGGAACAGTACTCAAGGTTTAATTTAGCTTGCTAAAGATCTGAATGGGAGTTTTCATTCCAGCTGCCTTCTTGTGCCTTCCTCTGCATACATGGTGCCAGTTACTGCATCAGCTGCACAGAGGATTCTATAATGCGCAGCATTTCCTATATGCGTGCTTGTATCTGAGAGCAGAATTTGACTTCCTAGTGCTGTCAGATGAATTACATTTAGAGCATATTGCATTCATTTTCAAAGCCTCTTTTCTTTTTTGTTTCCTCTTGCAAGTGAGCACATCTGTGAAGCAGCAGTACCATGACAACATCCGCTGGATCCGGGAAGCTGGCAGGCACCGGTTGGTGAGTGCACAACCTCCTTCGGCACTCGTGTCCATTCCTGGTCCAGAATGCGGGTTTTGAATGCTGGAGTGAAAACAGGAATGGGCGTGAATGAAAACACTGGCTGTAACTCCCGGGGATGAGAGCTTAAACCTCTCTCCACAGCAGGGCTTTAGGGTGAGCTGAAGCAGTTCTTTCCCTTCACATTCTCATCTGGAAATCTTCAAATATCTAGTCTTCTATCTAGAGCGAAATACATCAATGATTCACCATCCCCCTCATTTGTAACTACCTTTCGGAGCACTGTTCAAGATGTCATTCTTGGCATTGCTTTGGCCTCACCTCTTCAGTTCCCACTGCCTTTTTCAAAATAGGTGATGCGGCCAAAGAACCACCATCGTTTGTGTTGTGGGAAGCAGGATGGCAGTGAAACATCCTTATGTTTTAGGGCAGGCTCTCATTGGGAAGCGAACCACTAACACTGTGGGGCTCACATGTGCTCTCCTCATCTGGCAGCCAGGTTGGCCTGTGGGGTAAAAGCTGGAGAGGAGCGTCAGTGTGCAGGACAGATGTTTTTTGCCATTCTTTGTCTCCATATTTCTCTTCCCTTCCAGCCTGACAGGTCCAAACCTCTGCTTCTCAGCTGTTGATAAGGGATTTGTTGATAGGAGGATTATAGCCTAGCAGTCAGGTTGATTTAAAAAGTGGGATTTATTGGACAGTAGCAGCTGAATACAGAAATACATATCACTGATTGTGTGAGTGGAGATAACTCGTTTCAAAAAGGGATTTTAATTTATTTTTTCTGGAAGCCGGATGTTGATGAAGAAATAATCTGCACTTTCTCCTGTGACTCCATTTATCTGGGGCCTGAAGATAAGCCAGTTGCACAGAGAACCTTATCGCTCTGGCATTTTTATTTTTCAGGTTGTTGGCTCTCAAGCTAGAATCTTATATTCTGATCAGAGGGGTCGTGTGTCTATAGCTGTGGCTATTAATCAAGCAATTGCTGAAGGAAAGATTAAGGTTTGTCTTTTTTGTCTTGATACGATCTGGTAATTGTGTTTAGTATCTGAGACTGGGGTGGCAGGTGGGAAAGGAGAAAGCTTCAAGCAGTTACTGTTCAAGCCAGCTAATTCCAGGTCACACCATGCCAAGGGTGAATTATTCTTCTATAAACCCCATGTGTGGAAAATGATAATGAAGACCTGCAAGCTGATCTAGATTCATACTGTCAATTAGATTCCAGATCAAGAATGGACTTGTTTGAGCTGTATGAAATCACTGATTTTCACTGCTAACCTATTTTCAGTCTTGAAGTCTTCCAAAAGAATGGAAAAGTGTAAAACTTCTTGCTTTGTTTTCATTTGCAACAGAAAGCAGGAATTATTTTTAATAAGAATTTTTGAAAGTGTCTTTGAAATTTCAAAGATGCTCAGATGAAATAACCACGCTGCTTCCTCTGTTCTCCCCGCCCTCCTTTGAGGCTGCCATTGGCATAAAAACAAGCTCTTGTTCTTGGTTATAAAAGGATAGTGGCTTTCATGAACAGTACGTGAATAACTCTTTTTATATGAAATAATAGGCAGGGAAGGTGTTCCAGGGGGTTTAGAAGGGGGGACAATGCAGAAGTTTGAAATGACTTAAGACAGAAACGATTTCAGCAAATGATGATTCCCAGTAGCATTGACAGTCCATGAAGGATTCCGTTTTCTCATCCTTGGCTTTTTCAGGCTCCAGTTGTCCTCAGCCGAGATCACCATGATGTGAGTGGGACTGACAGTCCTTACAGAGAAACGTCCAACGTTTATGATGGATCAGCCTTTTGTGCAGGTCAGGAGAGCAGCTGGGGCTTGTCTGTGTGGGCAAACAAGGAAACTGCTTTAAAAGAGTTATTTTTTAATGCAACATTTTTAAAATGTTTTTGTTTAACCCTTTAATCCCAATTAATCAGATTTCCTGAGAAGCTTTGTGGGATTTAATAGCAATACAGACATTAATGTGGAGCTAGTTAAACAGAGGAGGTCCAGAACAATGCTGAAAATTCAACAAAGATGCATAAGATTTACCTGATTGTAAATAGACAGCAGTCTATCGCAGAGCACTATGTCTTCTGTTTGACTTTAACTTTGCACATCTCTGTTTCAAAGAGGTGATCCAAGCAGAATTACAGCCATATTTCCTTGGGAACCACAAGATCAAAATCAGGTTTATAATTGTGTTTTGCTTAAAGCAAAAAGATTCACAGCTGTGTTCATTTCATTGCCTGAGGACTCAAGTAAACAGTCTGGAGAGTCTGAAAGGAACTTTTCTGGTCATAAGGGAACATACTTTGATAGTAAAAGCATAAGAATGGAAGTTAAGTGTTCTGGATTAGATTGCAAGTCTTGTTGCTCACTTACAGTGTGACCGTGGGCAGATCCTGTAGGTTTGCTATACAGAAGGAGCCTTTGATTCTACACACCTGACCTGAGCTCACCAGACTCTGCTTTCAAGTTTATGAAGTGGTGCTTTAGCAAAATAAACCTAGGAAATATCAGAGGCCTGAAAAAAAAGGAGTGAAGCACTAAGCAATTTTTAAACTAAATCTTCCTCAATTTTCCATCCATAAAGTGGAAATTACGATAATAGCTTTAGCCCAGTAGTGTTTCTGCATGTCACGGACTGACAGTCGCAAAGTGGTTTGAGATTGGAGGATATAAGCTGCTGTAGGAGAAATTATGATAGAGGTAGCTGAGCATATTGAATTACTTCCATTATGTGAACTCATAATAGAACCAAATTATGGTTCAATTTTAAGGAGAAAAGTTCCCTGCTATCTTAACTGAATTTCCTGATGAAATGAGGCTTTTAGCTGTGTCTATTAGTCCCACTTCAACACTTTTTGAGGATGTTGGCTCATTCTATTAGGCCAGATAGATGCCTGGAATAATGTTTGGTTCTGACAAGCTGTGAGAAAATGGTGCAGCTGCACCGAGAACAGCAATCCAAAGTAATGTCTCCACCAAAGGGCTTAACAACATAAGTAAAGCTCAGGCAATGCCCTCAGAAGAAGGCAATAGAAATAAGGCTTGCTAAAACCCATTGCTTATCATGCTATGTGTTTTTCTTTGCATTTTATTATTTACATGAACCATTTGCCTTTTCCAAGGGCTTATCTAAAGCCTGTTGGCCACTGATTTCACTGGGCTTTGAAACCAGCCTAACGCAGCTTTACCTGATGAGCCTCTGGAGGTAATAAAAAAAAATCCTAGGTCTTCCTGTCTCCCTTCTTTCCCATTGTTTTCACACCACATTTGAGCCAGTTCAGTTGAAACTGGCTCCTCTGTAGCACACAGGAATTTTCCAGAGTGCTCGCCTGTCTTACTTAGTTTTGTAGTAAGCACCTCAGCCTGATCCTTTGCAAACATGGGTCATCGCTGCTTGGCAAAGTGTAGCTCAGCACAGACATTTGCACAGTGACTGACCTTTATCGAAGCCAAGAAGCAGTACATTATTACACCGTTAAACCACTTGCCATGCTCCTTGTCCAGCCTCCATTCTTATTGCACTAGTGGCTGAGGAAGAAATCTGTACATTTTTTAGAATACGGGGATTTTGATCTCTCCCATTCCCTCTTGACAGCACTGTAATTATGATAATTGGGTTATTAAAGTGACATAATGCCAGATAAGATGCCATAATGGAGCTTTTGACAGGATTTAACATAGATTAGCGCTCAAGTAAACTCATTTTTCCGTCAGACGTGTAACAACTGTGGATCTGTTGAAACATTCAGAAATGTGGCTGGCAAGGATATTGCCATTTGTCTCTTTGTTTTTTCTGTTAAAAGCACAGCAAATAATCTATTAAATCTGGCCAAATATTTTCAGTAGATTTTACCCTGTTGTCCTCTGCGTGTACTTCTTTCTACCTCTCTGGGTATATCCTTTAGCACAAATTGTAGTGAACATACACAATTCTAGTGAACAGTTCAATGGAAATCATACATTTGACAGTCACACGACATTTGTCTGCTAAACGGTTTTTCAAACAAAAGAAACCTGTGTGATTTCAGCAGTTCGCATTCAGGGTAAAATTCCCCTATGTCAAGAGAATCGTGGCTGATATCACTTTCATCCCAACTGTGTTCCCAAAATGTAGCTCCTTGGCTTTACACTGGGTTGAATTAACTCTGCACTCTGAGCTGAAAATACTTCAGGCTTCTGAGAACTTCAAGGTGTGCAGTTTTCCAGGTGTCCCCTCAATTTTGAAACCTCCATATGGAGGTGTCCAGCCTGTTTTTCCATGACCGAGACATCCCCAAGGAGAGGATTGTATTTCTCTCCACCTCAGGACGTATCTCCAGCCATGGAGTGGTGGGTTCTTCAGCTGCTTGAATGGGATCACAAATGCAGAAAGCACCAGAGTCCTCACAAACTGGTGTGACACTGGCATTTGCTTCCTCCAGTGTAGGGGCAAAGATCAGGAGGAAAATCTCTTTTCTGTTCTTCCCAAGAATGAGATGCTCACTGTATATGAGTAGCTGTGAGTAAACCTGTCCTCCAACACAGCCAGAATGGAGGTGTCGGTGAAGAGAATGAGCAGCACAACAACAATAAAAAGGCGAACGCAGCATGTCAGAGCCATGATAACACCTTTCCTCTCCTCCTAGACATGGCGGTACAAAATTTTGTAGGAGATGCATTTAGAGGAGCAACCTGGGTTGCACTGCACAATGGTGGTGGAGTTGGCTGGTAAGAATTGATTTACATTTCTAAAGCTGGATTCAGAATTTTGTTACCGCTGCTGTGCCTGTGTGTGGGGAGGAGAGGCAGGAGGGGAACTGCAGCAAAAATGTGGGTATTACTGGAGTTGTACAGTGTCATGATTATGGGAAGGATGGGTTTGGAGACAAGGGATGAAAAGATGTATTATAAAGTGGGGTGTTGTGTGTTTTTTTAATGCCCATATGTCTAGAAAAAGCATTTTGGACATTGGCCACAGCACAGTTTGTAGAACTTAATTCACCAAACAAGGACGGTCTGCCATGGTCTTTTTGAACAGATCCTGCTTCCAAAGTAGTCTTCACACATGCACAGCCAGAGTGTTAGTGGATGGATTATGTTTAGGTTTCCCCTTAAGCTGTATTTAAATCTCTGACCTTAGGACCCCAATATAAATGCCCATGTGCTAAAGTGCAATGAGGGGTTATTGATACAAACCAGCCCAGGTGCCAGCAAACCCCCAGTCGTCTTTCTCCCCTTGCTCGTGCCTGGTAGAATAATAGACCACAGCCAAGTAAGGGCTGGATTAAACACCTCCACATAAGATGCAGAAATAAAAGAAGCATCTAAACTCAGAAGCAGAATGAAAGGACTATGAGAGGGAAACTGATCTCCATCATATGCCACTAAAAGGTTACTCTGGGTTGGTGGGGATGTAGGAAAATGTGAGTGGCCACACTGCAGAGTCTTTAGTCCTGGTTTGTTCTTTCCAGCAAAGTCTCTCCCAATTACAGTCACGTCTTCATTTTGTGGTGTTGCCGGTCAGGAAGGGCACAACTCTACTAAATACTGTTGTGAACAATCCCACTTCCCTGTGCCATCCAGCTCTGGAATAGCAACAATAGCAACCCAAAGAACTTCTAGCAGATGTTATCATCAGAGACACTTGATGATACTTAATTATTACTCATGCAGATGAGCTGGATCTAGAAAATATCCCCCTTCAAGTCAGATGGAGAATTTTCTCTCCTGTACTCTAACACCTTGGATTTCAGTGAATTAACTACAGAATAGAAGGTATGAGAGAGCAAAATTGAACAGCGGGATACGAAAGTTTTCTGAGGGCTTAGACACATCGAGTGAAAATCTGGCTTTACTGATTCCAGAAATAACAACCCCCATGGCAAGGTTTTCATTCACAGCTTCCTTAATTCTGAATGGAAAATATATACCAGAATATCTGCTTATTCTGATCATCTCAGACTCCAGAGACAGCAGCAGACTAGATATGTCTGAATGGCCTTAGCTGACTTGAACCTTATAAAATATATGCTTATGAAATACAAGCAAAGACAATAACTTTCCACTATGTTTTGCAAAACACCTGGAATATTTTTATGATAATTATAAGTATTAGAATTGCTAAAATAGTTGCTTATGCCACCAATATTGTGTGTATTGATGATGCTTAAAGCATACAAATAATCATATTCCCTATCTCTCTCTGGTTTCTGTACAGCGAGTCCCTCCTGCACGTTTTAGCCCTCTGAGCAATTCAGAGACTGGCTGCATTGTAAGGCTGCTGTTACTGCTGGAAAACTGGCACCGACCACGCTGCCATTTCAGTTTTGGTGCTAAAGTGGAGTTACATCATTAGAAAGAAGCTTTTCCCCAATGCAGAGCACAGGTGCTGTCATTTATGTAATGCATCAGAAAATTAGCGTGTGGCTATTCACTGAAATCAAAATATTGATGGAAAAACAGGGTTTAGTTACCTTCCACTTGCTATGGCAGCTTAGTGGCTTGTTACGGCGGAACAGTATCTGCTCACCTCGTTCATAACAGCAGTCATAACCCTCCGTGATTAAATTACCGTGCTTCGGTGAAGAATGCAAAGCCTGAAAATTAGACCTGGCTCTGCACAAGCCTTAATAAGTGACCATGCTGAGACTGGGATGTGGTAGCAAAGTCGTGCCATTAGATGCCGACTAGGACCGGTGGTTCTGCTCAGCTTAACTACCCCTGGCACCACCCTGGCTGGAGACAGCGCTGCAGCCTCTGCCTTCTGAGGAGAATTGCTGTGAAGAATAATTCAAAGGTAACACAAGAAGCAAAACCAACACCAACCATTACAGTTGACTTTCTTTACATGGAAGAGACAGATGCCTTTTGGTTTATAATAGCCTGTTTTTCTCTTCTTTCTGGAGAGGTAAAAACCCAGCTGACTTTGCCATAAAGGAATCTCCACATGACTCAAAATCTTCTTTTCATCAGCTGATTTGGAAGTGTGAAAGTGGAGGTGGAAGCTTATATATATATATATTTATATATATACATATTTATAAACAAATATGTGTGTGATGAGAAGAGAATCAAGTTGGTGTTGGCAAAGTTTTGTTCAGGGCGTTCAGAAATGGCAATTTCGCTGTCTCCAGCTGAGTCCTCCCTGCAGAGGCTGGAACTGTTGGCAGATCTGCCACATCTTCCCTACGATATTAGAGAAATGCCTTTTACCTGCTTTGATTTATTTTTATTTTTATTTTTATTTTTTTCTGCTATAGCCTTGTGGGGCAAACAGAAGAAGCAGGATTAATATTTATTTAGCTGGAATCTGCATCACATGTACTGTTTGAGAGACTTAAGATTAACAGTCTTGACTATAATTACAGCAAATGAATGCTATTCACTTCTTGCTGCCTGTTTGTTTGTAGGAGAATGTACATTAGCACAGGGCCTGAGTAACCTGTGGTAACAAAAAGGCAGAAGTAATTTAAGAATTGAAGTGCCCTGTTGACAGTGTGACATCTTGATTGTGAGAGAGGCCTTGTTTTCTTTGATCACCTTAGAAAGAGACATCTGGAAATTATAGGAGGTAGGTTAGGTCAAAATGCCACATGTTTCTTTAATTACCTGAAAATGTGACCTAATGCTAATGAAGGCAAAGAGCTCCCCGTTAAAAGTGAGAGGTTTTGCTAGAAAATCCATCCTAACAAACACTGGCGTTTAATTTATGAGTGATTTTTAGACAGTAGGACAGATTCTGATGAGTGATTCTGATTTCCACTGGAGTAACTCCATGGAAATCGATGGAGAGGCTCTAAATTTATGGAGTGCGAGTGAGATCAGACGCTCATTGCTCGTGCCTAAGCTTCAAAGGATGCTCTTTGGGATGCTGGGCACAGAGGGGATCTTTCCCCCTGACAGAACATCATCTTCCCATGTGGGATATCTTTATAAAGCACCAGTCCAGAGGTCTGGTTTTCCTACTGTCTGGTATTGCCAATAGATGGTCTTGAGGTGTGTTCATGCTGTGATCCCAATTATGTTCATAAGTGTGGTCTCTGTACACAGAAGCAGCAGAATATAGTGAGGTAACTGGTTCTGGTCTTAATATAATTACATTTGTAATGTTGTCATCCAGTCTGGCCTCTCTTGGAGATGACAGTAACAACATGAGCTATTGGAAAAGTAGAATTTGCAAGAAATGCAGGTGTTTTGGTGCTTGTTTCCATCCCCAAATGAGACTGAGAGCAGACTTCATGAAACATTTCACACAATAAAAAAACGTCCTGGGAATTAAATTCCAGACTGAAAAGTGTTGACAGTGTCAATCAAAAGGAAACATCTTATTTTGAAGGGTCAGAGCTTACAATATTCAAACACCCCAACTGAAAGCACGACTGTTTCAAATTTTGCTGCTGAAGATAAACGATTCATTCACTGACATTCTGCTGTGAGAACTGTCAGTTTCAAGAAAGCTGTGCCTTTCACCTGAAAACGTATTTATAGTAATGATATATCTATAGTGATGAAGTGGAGGGGATTCACAGAATGGTACTGCTCTGAGACCTGGAGCTCCAAGTTCCTCCCTCAGCCATGTGACAGGGTTCTACTTAGCACACAGGTAGTGTATATAACTGGTGAAAGGGAATTAACATCACATAAATAACATTACACTGAAAACAAGAGAATGTCAGCTCCAGTCTCAGTGAGTAGATCTCAGGTCTGTGGGGCTCCGGTGAAGCTTCATTTCCTGAGAAGCTCAAGTTACTGCTGGAAAATATACAGTGAGAAAGGATTCCTTCCTGGGCTGGAAGGCACCGAACTCCTGTCTGATTCATGGACATGTCTGATGTTACTCTGTAAATTCTGTAAACTTATTCCTGCTATTAACTATAAAATGCAGAGGACAAAATCCTGCCCCTGGGGATCTCTATGAGGAGTCTCTCATAGCATGTGTGTTGTTGTCTGATATGCCCCGTCCCTCGGGTATTGCTGATGCTGAGCAATGCCAGAACTCTCATACATTTACAGCAACGGGTAATTATCCAGCTGCATTCACCATATGCAATGAAACAGGAACGTGAGCGGGGAGATTCTGCAGTCAGACAAGATGTTTTTCTCTGCGTGTTTTCCCTGCCCTTTTAAAACTAGACTGGTATTTCTCTTAAGTATAATCTGTTAGTTTTAACGTTCTTCTTCTGCCAATAAGTCTGCTTCCTGAAAAGTTGGCAGTGATGTCTTTAAACATCTCTGTATCTCATACAAAATGAGTTGCTGTTTTTGAAATGATCGAGGCAGATGTGCATTAAGTGGTGGTTAACGCTTTTTTTAATAAAATACTTACGCTCTCCCATTTGTCCCAAGACCATGTAAATAGATCCATCTGTCTGCTTCAATAAGTACGCGGCCCTCCTCACAATCCTGTCTATATGGCAGGCTCTAAAGTAGCAAACACAAACAGCATAACCTTTAAAACCGCCCTGAGACAGGTGGTGTCAGGGCTGGTCAGGAGCAGTGACCTTTCTTTACGTGTTCCTGGAGTCAGTGCAGGCTGCAATCTTCAGGAGATGCTGCACACGCTTAGTTTTTGGCGTTCCCGCTTGGAGCAGATACCACCTGCCAGCTGGGCATGGTAGGAACGGTGGAATAGGTTTGCTGCAGGTAAGGAAAACAGGCCTTTGCACCGCTAAATTCCCTTTTATTTAATTGTAAGTATGAAGGTTACTAATAACGTCTCTTGTTCAGCACCATTTCTATGTTCTCTTCCTTCTTACTGCAGTGCAACTCAACAAATTAGCTCCTGTGATTTTGGGGGGATTGCTTTCAATTATTTTGATTTAATTCTTATATTTATATGTTTTAGGGGTGAAGTGATCAATGGGGGATTTGGCCTGGTTTTGGATGGGTCCAAGGAAGCTGAAGAACGGGCTAAGATGATGCTCAGCTGGGATGTTTCCAATGGGGTAAATAAAATTCATTATATATGTTCACTTTAATATTTTCCTAACAGTTCCCTGGCTGTCCACAGCGCTTCATCCTTACATGCTGGCAGAGAATTTGGCTCCTTGATTTCATGGTTTTAAAATGCATTGAGTGATGTTTTCCTTTTTAAATATTTATCCCGCTACAAAAGCATTGATTGCTTAAATGATACGGTTATCTAAAGCAAGTGCTAGTTTTACAGAGCTGGGATGGAGTGCACAATTATTTTTAGTGAGAGAATTTTGTAAAGTTTATAAGGTACGTGGCTCCACAGTGTTATGTCTGATGTTATATTTCTACATGAAAATGTACCAAGTCTACCCAAATACTACTCATAAAACTGGCGGAGGGTTGAAAGATTTATTGACATGAACTTGGGTGCCAGTGTTTGTGCAAATATTGTGTAAGATGGATGTGGCAAGAGAAATGTAGAGTTTTTACACCCATTGATTTTCTGGTCTGACAGGTTGCCAGACGCTGCTGGTCGGGTAATGATTATGCTTATGAAACAATCTGCCAAGCAATGAAAGAGAATTCAGCGTTGAAGGTGACTCTCCCTCACAAGGTGGTGGATGAAAGTATCTTGGAACAAGCCATGAAGCATTAGTGGTATTCCAAGTGCAATATTGTCCTTGCAGATACAGTTGAAGTTGCTTCCTTGATATGTTGTTTTGCTCTCTGGCCAAATGATAAGAACCTTGCAAATGTGTCTTCCATGTGAGTTCTTTTTTGCCCCTTTAGCTTGTTAATGGGGCAAACCTGTCTCTGTGTGTGACAGATCCACTGATGTCACATGCAGTCTTTTCACTAGCAGGTTTGGAACACTGTTTGCAGTAAGAAACTATTCATTTTAAGGAAAGGAACTGGAATTTTGTCCCTGAAAAGTAAATAGGGGAAAAAAAAATCACAAACAAACAAACAAAGCTTGGTCTGGTCTGTCACTTGGTCTCCTTGGCACCATATCTGTTACCCCTTGGAAGGGAAAAGGGTGGCACAGGGAAACCTGTGTTGGCTGCTGCAGATGATGTGTGATGAGCCCTCAGAACTGGGGGGGCTCAAGAAACTCTGCAGCTGTGGTACCTGCCAGGTGAGCACACCCTGCAACTCTGTTTCTGGTGCTGAGTAAAGGAAACCATTTATTTTGAGTCATAAATCAGCTCTTTACTCTGTTCACGTACTGCATATGTCTCCAGATGAACAGTGAGAGCCTGGCATCTGCTTGTAGCTGTGAACCTTCTGTGAAGTGCAATCTGCAGTTGATCCGGGATTGCTTTATTTTATGGAAAAAAACCCACGCACATTGCCAAGTTCTGTGATTGAGATGTGAGTAGCTGTCAGCCAGATTTGACAGTCCTTGCTTTGACATGTGTTATGCATTACCTATTATTAATAACCACGCTGGACTGGGTCCAAGTTTGTATCTTGCTATTGTACAAAATCACTCTAGTCTTCATAGCCCAAAAGCAGTAGGGCACTGTTTTGGCATGAGGAACAACCAGAAAACACGCTGACTTTTCTGTGCTAAGGAATGTAGACCTGCTCTTTAGGTTCACCTTAATTCTGAGTTGAAAAATCCACCAAAGGCAAAATGTTGAAGAAATTATGAACTCTTCATGTGTGCATTGTTTAGTATTGGAGTACCTGCCTGTGTGCTCACCTTCACATGCCAGACAAAAAGGGAATCTTTTCATCCTTACTGACCAGAGGTCATAACCTTGCAAGTACACCCGTGTTGAGTGGATGTACCTACAGCTCTATGGCAGGAAGGACCAGCCTGGCCAGCAGTCTCCCATCCTTGCTGCTGGAGACTGGATGCAAAATGGCTTAGCAGAAAGGAGACACCATTTGTGCAACGGAAGGCCCACAGCACCATCTGCTGGGGCTGTTTGTTGGTCCCACAGCAGGAAAGGGCTTGTGTCACTTCCATGGCAAATACAGGATAATTTTCCCTTTTTCTTTAACATTGCAGAGCCGGAAGGCAGCTGAACATTCTCCTAAAGAAACCTTTGCCCATGCATGGAAAACAAAAGAAAAAAGTATGCATTAGATAAATATCTAGGGTGTGGTTTGGAGTTTGTGTTTTTTGGGTTGTTTTTTGGTCAGATTCAATTAACTTCAGCATATCATTTGAGAGCCTCTTTCCTACCCTCAGTGTCGTCTTGTCTGTCCTTCTCCCTTCCCCCTGTGCAGCACCCCAGCCCTCCTCATTGCCCCCTTTCCTTCAGCTCTCCTTTCCCTGGCTGTGGGAGGGGTGGAGGGCCATGCTTTGAACAGGAAATCTATATCGCTCAAGGCTGGTTCATAATGCTACTTTCATGTTTCTGCAGAAGGTGCACAGGCTATTTAGCTCAAGTTTTTACCTGTTGCAGCTCTCCAAATATGGCTGCAAATTTAGAAGTGCTTTAGTCTGGCATGGCTTCTTCCTTGCTATTAACAGAAATAAACAGATACCAGAATAATCATGAGCAGGGACACCTTCACCAGCTCAGGTTGCTCAGAGCCCCATCCAGCCTGGCCTGGGATGTCTCCAGGGATGGTTCATCCACCACCTCTCTGGCCAACCTGGGCCAGGCTCTCACCACCCTCATCATGCTCATGTCCAGCTTGAATCTCGCTCCTTTAGTTTAAAACCATCACCCCTTGTCATGTCGCAACAGGCCCTGCTAAAAGTCTCCATCTTTCTTATTGGCCTTTTTTTAAGCACGGGAAGGCACAATAAGGTCTCCTGGGGCTTTCTCCGGGGAGAGCGGGGGGCGCCAGGGCCGAGCAGCTCCGGGGCTCCGCCCCGTCCAGAATTCCGCACTCCGCGTTTCCCCGGCGCCTCCCGGGCCGCGCCCGCTCCGGAGCTCCAGGCTCCGGGTTTCCCCGCTGGCCCGCGCTGGCCCCGCCCCGCGGCTCCGGTTTCAGCCGCTGCTACAGGGACCCCCAAGATGGAAACGCAGGGGCTGCCCGCGGAGGCGGCCCGGGCCCGGCCCGCCGCACAACATGGCGGCCCCGCTGCGCCGCCCGCCGCCCCGCGCCGCCCGCCCGACTGGGAGCCGGCGGCCGCCGCCGCCTCCTCCTCCCCCGCTGCCAGCACCGCCGCGTCGGGCCTCTACGTGAGCTTCCCGGTGCTGCTGGTAGAGGAGAAGCCGGAGCCCGGCGCCAGCCCGGCGCCCAGCCCCTGCGCGCCGCCGGCGACGCCCGCGCCCGACAACGACGGGCTCCTGCTCGTCTTCAACGTGGTGCGCGGCGCGGCCGAGGCCGGCCTGAGCGGCGGCGAAGCGGGGCGCGCCCCGCCCGGCCCGCCGCCCGCCGAGCCGCCGGAGGAGGCCCCCGGCTCGGCGCCGCCGCCGCCGCCGCCTCCCCCGCCGCCGTCGCTGCCCCCCGCCGGCGGCGATGGCGGCGCGGAGGACGGCTCCTTCTCGGGGACCATCACCATCAACAACCAGAGCCTGGTGGTGCGCATCGAGAACGGCGTCCTGACGCTGGGGCCCGGCGCCGAGCAGGCCGCGGGCACCACGCCGCCGCCGCCCGCCCCGCCGCCCGCCGCCAGCCCCGCCGAGCCGCCGGGCGGGCCGCGGCCGCGCTCGCCGCCGGTCTTCCCGTGCCCGGAGCCGCGCTGCGGCGAGGCCTTTCCCCGCAAGCAGCAGCTGCGGCTGCACCGCCTCTCGGCGCACGGCGGCGGCGGGGAGGACGGCCGGGGCGCGGCGGGGGCGGCGGCGCGGCCCTTCGGCTGCCCGGTCCCGGGCTGCGCCTGGTCCTTCGCCACGGCCTACAAGCTGCGGCGGCACCTGCACTCGCACGACAAGCTGCGGCCGTTCGCTTGCGCGGCGCCGGGCTGCGCCAAGCGCTTCACCACCGTGTACAACCTGCGGGCCCACAGCCGCGCCCACGAGCAGGAGGCGGCGCACAAGTGCGAGGCCTGTGGGCAGCGCTTCCCCAGCGCCGCCCGCCTCGCCGCCCACCGCCGCCGCAGCCACCTGGAGCCCGAGCGGCCCTACCGCTGCGACTTCCCCGGTAAGCCGCCGCCCGGCATGGGGCTGGGTTCTCCTTCCCCCCGCACCCTTCTAAAACAAATAATTCGCCGGGGTAAGGCTGGGATCCCTGTCCTGAGTCCGTGCTGTGGCTCACCGCTGTCCCTCCATCCGTGTCTCGTTGCCCACTGAGTCCGGAGGAAGGTCCCCACTCCAGGCCACCTCTGTTACCAAGAGGGAAGGCTTGGGAGCTGGAAGATGCTGTGCCTTGGCTGCTCAGCCTGTGTGTGGGTGGGTGTCAAGAGGATGGACCAGACTTTTCTCAGTGGTGCCCAGTGACAGGGTGAGGGGCAACGGGCACAGACTGAAACACAGGAGGTTCCATCTGAATATGAGGAGAAACTTCTTCACTTTGAGGTGTCAGAGCCTGGCCCAGGCTGCCCAGAGCGGGTGTGGAGTCTCCTTCTCTGAGACATTCAAACCCACCTGGATGTGACCCTGTGTGATCTGCTCTGGTGACCCTGCGTGAGCAGTTGGGTTGGACTGGGGGATCTCCAGAGGTCCCTTCAAGCCCAGCCAGTCTGGGATTCTGTAGCGTTGTGCTGATGTGATGAAACACCTAAGTCGCAGCACATACGTTATGAGGCCGGAATCCTTGTAATAAGCTGTCTATGGGTGAAATCCTGAAGCCACCAAAATAAGTTTGTTGTGTATCTCTTTAGTATTGAGTGCACAAGAATCCTAACAATCACCCTGGGTAAAGTGTAGATGTGGGCTTAGGGACATGGTTTAGTGGTGGACTTGGCAGTGTTAGGTTTACGGTTGGACTCAAAAGATCTTTTCCAAACTCAGTGATTCTATGGTCTATGATTCTGCAGTTGTTCAGTGATATACTGTGCTGTATGTGTTTTGATAGCACACCTTGGCTAAATAGTTGTAATCCCTGGGATTAATGTGGTTTAGGATTGCGTGTTTGTCGTTTCTATGTGCCAGGGTGTAATATCCTGGAAAAAGGATCATGAACGTCCCTCAAGAAAAGCTGGGAGGTAGAAAACAATGTGATTTCCCTGATTTGTTTTTGTATCAACCTGATGTGCTGTTTCCCTTCTCTTCCCAGGCTGTGACAGAACATTTATCACAGTGAGTGCGTTATTCTCCCATAATCGAGCCCACTTTAGAGAGCAAGAGCAGTTCTCCTGTTCATTCCCTGGCTGTAACAAGCAGTATGACAAAGCCTGCCGGCTGAAAATCCACATGAGGAGCCACACAGGTATTCATAAGGGTGACTTGTACACAGAATATGTGGAGAGTGGACTTCAGTTTGCTGGGGAAAAACTGAAAGTCATGAAAGGTGAAAGGGCGGCATGAGTTATTTAGAGTCAGGGAAAATGTTTGATTCTCGGCCTTCTGCAGGGTTAGGAATCTGCTGAATGAATTTGCAAAATACAAAGTAGCTATGGACATGCAAAGCTGAGGCTTTTGGAATGCAAATTCAGTTCAGAAAAATTATCCCAGCTCTACTCCCAAGTTCATAGACATTCAAAACATTGTGTAAATTCTGTTCTTAGTCAAAACAAATGTCTGAAAAACTCTCAGAACACTGAAATGTATGTTCCAAAGTTTGGAACAGCAAGAAAGTAAATTTCAACTTAAGCAAGCACTCCTGACTTCAGAGGACCGCTGCTGAGCTGAAATCCAGCCTTTTAATGTTTGAAAGACAATTATGTGTACACTCTGCTGCCCTCTGGTTTCCTGGTTTCATGGCTTTACTGTGTGGGGTTCGCTTTTCTGTCCTTTTTTTTTTTTTGGTTTGGGGTGTTTCTTCTTTTTTGTTATTTTTTTAAGTGTTGCTTACGTTTAGTGAAGACATGATGGAAGCTGGTTTCATATAGTATACTGTATTATAATCAATATATAATCATGGGTCATGAAAAAAGAAAATAATATCAGCTGTAGTTCTGATTTGAATAATGCTGTTACTGGTTATTGAAGCACCTTCAAGATAGCTCAGATTGATGCGAGATGGACTGAAAATTATCTGTGCTCCCCAACACAGAGGGAAAGATGTGATGGGCTTGAGTTGAAGATGACTCAGTACGAGTGGGATGGGGCATCACAGGAACTGCAGGAGAGGGTGGTTGTGTCTTGCCTTAAATTAATCCAGTTTAAGCAACCCTGGAGATTTCCTAGGAGCAGTGTATATTTCCATATTGAATTATTGATGTAACGTTTTTTTGCTTAAGGTGAAAGGCCTTTTACCTGCGACTTTGAAGGTTGTGGCTGGTCTTTCACCAGTATGTCCAAGCTGCTGAGGCATAAAAGGTAAGGTAGCCTTTTCTGATTATGCTCTTTGTTTCTGTTCCAGTACTTAAGTGGCAGCGGATTTAATCGTGCCAATGGCAATTTCCTTCCCTTGCAGGAAACACGAAGACGACAGGAGATTTATGTGCCCAGTGGAAGGCTGTGGGAAGTCCTTCACGAGAGCAGAACATTTGAAAGGCCACAGTATAACTCACCTTGGCACGAAGCCATTTGAGTGTCCAGTAGAAGGTATTGTTCCACTCTTCTATATGTAAACTGGTAGTTGGTGTGTATATTGCCTAAAGGTTGTATATGGTGTGTTTATTGCCTTTTCCTCACATGGAAGCTTGTTACAGGATTGGAACAATTTAGAACGAAGACATTGTAGAAGACATTGTAACTCTATGAGCAATGGTTCTCAAGTTTATGGATTGTGAAGAAAACATTGGTTCATTTTCTAGCTTGATATTTATTTTTTCTTTATGATGAACAGGACTGTTTTATTCTGAAAAATCCTACTTCTGATAGTCAGAGCTGGAATATTTTGCTTCATAATGTAAAGCAGCTCTGCCTGGCGATTGTTTCTCCTTTTAATGGTTTTGCCAGTGGTTTTCATTAAGACTTTAAGATGCCACAGTAGACAAAGGTTGTGTGTTACATCAAATGATTGAAGAGTTTCTTGTTGTCAGAAACAGGTTGTTGAACTGTCCTATGTGGGAACAGCACTACCCACTGATGTAAAATGAGGAAATCTATATTGGGCTTTCTTCTGATTCCTCTGGCTGTGCACAGGCTCTGCGAAATAGCAAACGGAGTTCTGCAGAGCTACTCTGATTCGTTAAGGTACTAAATATGAACATCAAATTGAAATTAGATGAAACTTCAAAGCTTTGAATATCTTCTTGCAGGCTGTTGCGCAAAATTTTCAGCACGAAGTAGTCTGTATATTCACTCCAAAAAACACCTGCAGGACGTGGACTCATTAAAGACTCGTTGCCCTGTATCGAGCTGTAATAAATTGTTCACTTCCAAACACAGTATGAAGACGCACATGGTCAAACAGCATAACTTCAGCCCAGGTAAAGCGCTTGTTTCGAATTACAGGAGGGTGCAATGGAAAAATGAAGCGTTTTATTAAGGAAAAAGTGTATTTACTGATGTTGAAATCTGAGCTTGATCTCTCTGAAACTAAGAAATCACAGCTTTTTTGAATGAGGTAGAGCTTGTCCTTCCCTGTGCCATCTGTAAAATGTGATCAAGGACTAAAACCACTTCTTTTTGTACTCCTTTTCTACTCCTCTACAACCAGAGTCAGCGCTGCCTTAGTGTTGTCTTTTGGCAAGTACTTTTGTAACTGAAATTTCTCAGTGAAGGAGTGAACTCATTTCAGTAAACTGCTTTTCCTTAAATCTACTTTCAGAGAAGTTGGGAAGTGCTTTAGTAGGCTGAGAATCTAGAGTTTGAAGCTTGCTCATTCCTATTTTTCTACCCATTGCTTGATGAAGGTCTGTCTTCTAACCAAACCCTTTCTTTCCCAGATCTGCTCACTCAGCTCGAAGCAACCAGTTCCCTCACACCCAGCAGTGAACTTACCAGTCCGGGCCAGAGCGACCTCAGCAACATAGACCTCGTATCCCTGTTCTCCAACGTGTCAAGTAACAATTCTGGAATTGCAACAGACATGGCGCTCGTGAACTCGGGGATCGTCACGATCGATGTCGCTTCGGTGGGCTCGACGCTCGGCGGAAACCTGCCTGTCAGTAACAATTCTTTAAGCCAGGCGGTCGATCCCTTGATCCTGGTGGCCAGCAGTGACATGCCGCAGAGCCTGGACAGTTCTCTCTTGCTGGGAACCAGCACAACAGTTCTGCAGCAAAGCACTTTAAATTTGGATGATGTACAGACTGTCAACGCGGAAGCCTTGGGTTCACTGGCATCGCTGTCGGTGAGGAATTCCAGTCAAGAAGTGCACGGTTTGACATCCAGCAATAATTTAACAATCGACACGGCCACTTTGACTCCTTCCAGTAGCCTCGGCGGTACCAATGTGCCTGAGTTACTAACGCCAACTAAAGTTGAACGGAGTTTGCTTCCTGGCTCGGACGTTGTCAGTCAACAAGAGGGCAGCAAAGTAGTGACACAATTTGTCTTCTCCAACCCCCCGGGGAGCTACAGTGCCCAGAAAGAAATGGATCTTGGCACAGTGACTGGCAGCTCATTTTTGGTGTGCAGTAATTACGTTCATTTTACCCCTAGATGACTGAAACACCCTGATTTTGGGGCTATCCGTCGCTACTTCTGCCTTATAGGGAGACTTTGCTCTCCGATTTTGCAGATTGTGTGTTTTGGCTTTTTTTGGTGAAGGATGTTGGTTGTTATGCTGAGTGGTGTGTTGTCAGAAGTAGGTTCAATGTGGTGATAAGTTCTCTTAAGAAATACTGGAATTCCAGTGGGGAGAATTAAGGGAGAACCTTTCAAAGGTTTACAAGAATACCCGAGAATATGTGGTGTTTCTTTTGCATTTGGTTCCAGGGAAAGATTTGGGCTCTGAGAGTAACTGAAGCATTTTGACATGAGTCCTCATTCCCATTTTAAGTCCTCTTCCCTTTCTGCTTTACTATGTTACTGCAGAGGTAACTTTATTTAGATTACAAAGTAAATGCTTACCCCGTTTAAATCTGAACGCTTATAAATGTGGTGCCCACTTCCTTTTGTGTTGAATTCCACATATTAAGTACATATGGCAGATTTATTAAAAGTAATCAGAAGAGCACGGGAAACTAGAATTGTGTGTTTGCAGTGTAACAGATACCTGCACCTGAGAACTCTTTAGTCTCTGTTCATTGTCTTGGTTTGTTCTTGCATTCAAAAAACTTTGCATCTCTTGGCTCTTGGTTTTTCCTAGGAGAGCAGCGGATCTGCAAGAACAGACTACAGAGCCATTCAGCTGGCCAAGAAGAGAAAACAGAAAGGGAATGGCAGCAGCACAGGTGAGAAGCCATTAATTATGCTAAGTTTACTAAATACAATTACTTAGGGTTTTGAGCAGGTACCCAAGTACATTCTTAAACATCCCGTCTGGTTTATTGCTAGTTAAAATAATTATGCACGCCGTGTACCATCTGTTACTCGGGATAATCACATTCTGTGGAATATCGAATTCACTGTGAGTTTACAAAGAGATCTGCACCGTATGTTTTATGATTGTTAGAAGACACTATCCCTCCATCTCTTCATCTGCTTTTTATTTCTTATTAGAACAAAAAAATAAAGATCATTTTCTCTCAGTTTATGCTCTTGGTCTCACCTAGTGGATTCTCTTTTACTCAGTACAGACAGTGTAAGAATCAGCTGGATTTGTTTTGCCTCCATGTTTCACTCAGTAACAGCGTTAAGGAATTTATTGCTTAGTTATCTAGAAATAATCAAATCCCTCTCTTAGATTTTAGCCGTGGACACATTCCTGTGCGACCTCACCTAGGCGTTCCTGCTCCAGCAGGGGGATTGGACTAGATGATCTTTTGAGGTCCCTTCCAATCCCAAACATACTGTGATACTGTGTGATACTGTGTTGAGAGTTCTTGTGCAGGCTGAGGTTTAGGTCACGATTTCTTTGGCATCATGTTGTCTGATGTGAATTATACATCGTTACTTTGTCAGATCAAACGGGCCCGTGGCTCACTAGCCTTGTGTGAGCTCAGGCGTTTGAGTTGTGTCTGTCATTGGGGCTGGGGTGCCTCTTAGTACCTTCCACCTCTGAAAATCAAGGTGATAATTTTTAAGGTGAGTTAAGAGACCAGTTCTGAATTGGGCACTGTCAGGTCTCAGTGCTTGTAAAAGACATAGCTGTGTAAATTCTGTCTGGTTCAGTGAATCAGCACACGGAAGGATAACTGCTTTACAAAGCTAGTTCTAAGCGTGCTTGGATCATCAAGCGTGTCCTTGGACGTCAGTTTAAAAAGATGATTGCACTTAATCTGCATGTCTCCTAAAATGAGCTCAGAAAACTCCTGTTTCTGTTCCTACTCAAGCCACCCAGTAGTTCACACCTCACCAGCTGTTGCCTTATTGCTGCTGTGTGCTTTTCAAAGTGGTCTGAAGGGCTTTGTGTTTCTAATTGGTTTAACTTGATTGAATGAACACTGGAGAGGGAAGTTCAGTGTTTAAAGAGAAGTTACTCAAACCTTTGATTTACTATAGCAAACAAAACTAGCTTGTGATACAAGCAGCTAGTTTGTTGTGTTTTGAACTGAAAAATGCTCAAGGTTGTGGTAGTTGAATTTCTGTGGCCTGTTCTACTGAATAGTCATTGAAATCTTTCCGGAAATAGCTGAGCTTCACTGTGCTCTTTTTGGAAAAATGACGTACATGACTTCTCAGGAAATGAGCTGTAAAACTAAAAATAGAAAACACAGTTCTGCTTCCTAATTCCTAACTCTACAAATATGCTGATATTTGTGTGCTACCACCAGAGCGAGCCCTAAGCTTAGCAGTTCGTGCTGTGGTTCTAAGTGCGTTCATGTAAAAAGGATGCTCAGTCAGCAGTTGGAGTTCATCAGCTCATTGCTGTCTGGCCTTGCAGCAATTATCAGATGGCACTTAATTATATTGCAGTGTTCCAGGCCTTTGCTGCGTAGTGTAAATAACTGCAAAAATTGAAAAATACTAGCAGGAGACTTTGGCAAATTGCTTCTGACCGTGTAAATATTCAAATTGGTCTCTTTTTTTAGGGGCATCTGGCTCTGGGCAGAGGAAAAGCAAGGGTGGGAAAGTAAGCCCCACCAACTTTTCACCGTCCACCCCTGGCAGTCGACTGGGTGGCAACATAGTTCTGCCGAACGGGGGGCTGACGATAAGGGACCCGGCCACTGGAGCCCAGTACGTGCAGATTCAGCTGCTTCAGGTAAGAGCAGAGGAGGAAAAACATGCTCTTCTTCTTTGTTTTACCCTAACTGGCACATTTATGGAAGAATCTGACTCCTTGTGGACTAAGGTACTAATGCCCCTGAGATCTGCAGTAAGTACTATGTACTTTCCTGGGAAACTGGCTTTAGAGAGATCTAGAAATGCCTGAAAATAGAGCTGGTTCAATCATACAACTGCTGGGGATGCAAACAGGTGCATTGTGGAAATGGGTGAGATGTTTTTATTTGGTTTAATACTTAGAGTCAGTCCAGCCTGGAATATACGGGCACTGTAACGGTGGGGAGCATCCTGTTCAGGTTCTTAGGCTGGATGCGCTCAATGCAGGTAACACTGGAGGGGGAGCTAAGAGTTTTAGCAAACTTCTGGTTTGCATGTGAGAGTTGTGATCCTTTATGGGCTTAGGACTTCTTCCTCCAGTCTTCTTTTGTTGATACCCTCCCAAATTCTTATATTACTCCAACCCTCTCTCATTTACAAGGTAAATTAGTCTCATTGTAAATGAGACTGATGTGAAAAGATACCTTCAAAATGAAGTTTCAGCCTGAACTCTTATTTCTTGAAATTGTTGAAATAAAGGTTAAGAATTTTTCTTTTCTAAAAATAGCTGGTAATCCATGTGGGCTGATTAGCAGAGCATGGCTGGTCATACATTTTTGGCCAGGTACATATATATATATATATATATATATATAGTATCCAGTGAAGAGGGTAAGTTAATTCCACTTTATTCCTAACAACGTATGGTGCGGAGGAAGCTATGGGCTGAGTTCTCCATCTGTCTCATTTCCTCATGGGTGTAAATGTTTGTAACTTTGATGTTAAGTATCAGCTTCACACAACATGATGGAACTTGCTGCATATTTGGGAGTGTTTGGCTTGTTGGGAGATGAACCATTGCTTCCTTTCCAGATCTTGCCAATTTTCCAAGTTGATTATGACAGATTAATAGGCTGTACACTGAGCTAGGTTCGGATTTAAGTAGCAGTTATTTCCCACGTATCATTTTGGATCTAGGCCTTACTAGTACTGTGCCGTAGCTTTATCAGATGCTTTTTTTTAGGTTGTGAGGCTGAGTGAAATTTGCCCTATTGTGGTGGAATGTTTGGAGTTCTTGTAATCACATAATATTTCTGCATTAACAGGATGACTCCCCGGGAGAGGGAGATCTGCCCTTTCAGCTGAGCTCTCAGTCCTCCTCGTCACATTCGCAGCTTACAGTGGATTTACCTGTTCACATACTTCAGGTACAGCATGTTGGGGTTTATTGCTTAGCTTGAAACAGAGGAGAGTTTACTGTGGAGACTCTGGTATTCAGCCTAATGAAAATAACTCCTTTTCCATTGGGGGTTTAATTTCACTTACAAGAAGCAGTAAGCAGAGAGCTGCACTGCAGGATTTATCTTGTGTTACCAACCTTTGACACATCATAGCTGGTTGTTTTTCTTCCTCTCTTACCGAGTAATGAATAACTAAGTGTTACTCATTTATTACTGAAGTGCCCCATACTTGTTTTCCTGATCCCATCCTGTAGACATTCAGTGGGTCTAGAAAGGATCAGAATTGATACGTTAGAGGCTACAGGAAGGGTGGGCAAGTGGGAAAGAAAATCTTGAGCCTGTATTTCAGAGCGGGAACGGCAGATTAAAAAGTCTGCTCGCTTCTGCAGTCCTTCGTTTCATTACTTGCCCTTTTAATTGCTGAGTGTCAGTGGCGTTTGGACACAGAAAGCTTCCTGTAGCTTCTTGTATAAACGTGGAAGCAGCTGAGAACTGAACAGCAATGAATGATTAGCGTGTACATAAACTTCATTTTCTACTTGACTGTGTGTGGCTTCAGTTCTTATAAACTCTGCAGTGCAGTTATTCTTACCAAGGGCGCTTCTCTGGGATAGAAGATAAAGCTTTTGTGTTAGAGAGAAGCACCTTGCTGTGATAAACCTAGAAATCCAAGGAGAGTACTAGAATTGTTGGCCATGGTAGAATAGAGGACGAGCCAATAGTCAATGATTTTGGATTTATCTCCATTAGTAATGCTCATCTGAAATGTTCCAGTGTAGTGGTGCTGTTTGAGTGAGACCCCAAAGCAGGAAAGCTTTGGGTTTCCTGTAAACCATTCAAAGCGTTTGTCTGGTGTTGGAAAAATGGCAAAATAATCTTACTGAGAAGCGTTAGGGGTGAAAGCACTGAACTTGTCCTGCTGTTTGCTTTAACAGGAACCACACAATTCCACGGAAGACGATGCAGGTTCTGATAATTCTCAGTTCACTGGAAGCACAATAAACTTACAGGACCTGGAATGACCGTTACGAAGAGCGGTTACTTGAAAACAAAGTGGGCAATCATGTCTCGACAGAGTGACATAACTGTGGGGGTCTTTTTCCAAGGAAAATATGAAAGCTAGGAATACTGGATTATGGTTGCACTCTTTGCAGTTTGCTAAGGACAGTTGCAGCTGAAAGGTTTTTCTTAAATGTAAATCCCACTTGATGTGCCTGTGTTAAATACCCCGTCTGCCTGGGGGTTGGGGAGGCCGAGGCAGACGCTGTACAGTGTTGTTTCAGGGAGAAGTACTGTATTAAACTTCAAACTGAGGTAATATTTACTGTTTTCACAGGAAAGCAAGTATTCTACAGCTAACAAGTACAAATTTCTAATCCTGCCTACAACAGTTAAAACTTCCCTTCTGGAAGGAAGCAGTGTTATTGAGGAATTAAGAGTTAATTCGCAAGTGTTTTCCACACACACACAAAATAATGGTTTCGGCCCCTGTGTTTTGGCAGAAAACTGGAATAAATTGTCCCAAGTAACAAAATTAATGTCCTATGCCATGAAAACAAGATGCTCTAAAATCTTTGTTTTAGAAAGCTAGATTCTAAATGTTAACTTAGCTGTGAATCAGTTCGTAGCTCATGTTGAGTTTCTCCCTTTCTTTGCTCCTGCGTCCCAAATACTTTGCTGAATTCTTCCAGCAAAAACTTGAAAACTGCAATAGAACTGTACTCACTGTAAGTGATTTAGCTACGAGTCCAACAGCATCGGAGAGGTTAGTTTTCTGTTTGTGTTCCCTTTTTGGGGAGGAATGTTGACCATAACCTAAATGTAAGCACCTTGATTTTATCTCATCTATAGACTGCTGCCAAGTTACCTAGAAACTGGTCACTATATTGTTTCTTTTTCAATTGAACACTGTTAACACTTGTTCTTTATTGATATCCCAGAGTGTCACATGCATGTGGAGCTTCCGGCTGGTTGCAGTTGTAAGAGTATTTTATGAGGGGAAAAGAATTGTTACCTGGGGAGATTTGCCCCACTGAAAACCGTCAGTTTCTCTTGAGGACGGGGGGAGAGGTTGTATGTACTCTACTTACCTGGATTGCAGTCACTTAAATAAGCATAGGGTTGTATAGGAAAAAACACCGCCACCTTTGGTTACATTTTAAGGTAGTAATTTAAATGTTTCTTATGGTGATGTACTGAATGCCTATAAAACGATGTATAGGAGTTTGATAAAAGGGTGTATGTACTGTTTTTTATTCTCAATGAGGTGTGTGTATGCACGTATGTGTACTTTTTTTTACAGAGTAAGATAATGTCATGCAGAAGAACGTTGTGATCTTCCTAATCTTGCACATATTTATTTATTTTACAGTTATATCGAATTCACACGAGGTCATTCAGAAATGCTTTTACTTCCTGTGCCTTTTGAACTATGTACATGTCCAGATAAATGCTCTTTTGGTTGAAGACTTGGGGAGGCAAAAAACGTATCCAGGTTACATTCAACTTCAGCTCCTGATTTGTAGGCAGTATTTTATCTTCTGGTTGAACCAGTTCTATTTTTCTATCTTTAGCTTAACTGAGCATTGAGGTCTCTCTGTTCCTCTCATCTGGAGTTTACAGCTTATGCCCAGGGAACCTCTTAACCCTCTCAGGCTGGGTTTCTAAACCAAAACTACTTGGTAGATGAGATTTTCTGCCTGGTGGCTGTGACTACAGCACGGAGTCCGTCCTGAGAGGTAGGAGGGTTGAGGAGGAATCGTGCTGTACAGCGACTACGGGGTCGTGTGCTCGTGGTCACCGTGCTCTCCCTGGAAGCCTAGGCACCTTGAGCTCCCAATGCCTGCGTTATTCTGTTCTCAACAACCACACCAGTTCTTAATCTACTAAAATGGCCAAGGAACACTCCTTTTTTTTTTTTCTTTTTTCTTTTTTTGTTTACGGGACTTGCAACCGAATCTTTCTACTTGTTAAAATGTACCTCACTCAGCTTTGTAAGTGAATGTAAAGTGCTAACCTCTTTGGGATGAAAATGGGATCACTTGGCTTGAACTCCATTGCTGGCAATGGATGCCTGAAGAACTGCTGGTGCAAAAGGGTCAATAAAGGTTTTTTTTATGGTCAGTTTGTCCCTGGGTATTGTTCTTTGTATGGATGCATCTGACATAAAGCTGATTGTTAGCAGCTTGATGTATGCAGAGCTGTGTTTTTCTTTTGCCTGTGTCTGCTCTGCAGGAGTGGGGTGGAATCTATAGTTACCCATCCTTTGGATTAAACCATAGCCTTAGTTTTTTATAGTTCTGCAACAGATTTGTGGTTATAATACAGGTCTGTCAGGTGCTTGGCTTAGTCGTGGCATAACAGATTTTTACGCAGGACTGCAATAAATCTCCGTAGTCAGGTTTGTAGGGATGGTGCTATTTGTGTCAAAAAGTGAATGAGAAAAGCATTGGTAGCAGGAGCTTGGGAAGCAAGAGGAGAGAAGTTTAATTTATTTTCTTAGGCAAAAGATCAACGCGGGGGGAAAAGTGGTTGCCTGACACAGCAGCCTCCCCTGGGATCCCAGGGTGGGAGAAGATACGGAATTTCATGGGACCATGAACTGGTCTAACAGGCTAACGCATGGCTAACAGGCACTACGAAACGTCGTCTTTCTAGAGCAGCCACCGGCCCTACCCGCTGCGGTTCAGGCTCGTGCTGTCAAGTGAAATAGTAGAGCTCTTCTTCCTTCTCCTTATCCATTTCTTCTTGGCTGTGCTTTTTCTTCTGCCTCCTGGCAGGGGGGTTGGAGCGGAACACCAGCCTCCTGCCGCTCTGCAGAGGGAAAAGGCACAAGTGTCAGCGCTGTGGGGGCCAAACCACCACCTGAGCCTGCTCCGTGCTGCTGGGCCGCGGCCTTTCTGCTTTTTAGGCAGGTTTCAGTGTGTCTAAGTGTGTTTTTTCTATCAGAAAATAAGTGTCAAGCACCTGAAGGCCACGCATGCGCTAGTGCTTCAGCTTCTACAAGGTACTTGTACTTACTACACCTGTAACTTTTCTGACTAAAGGCTTATTTGTATGATCTGAAGAGGATGGGAAGTTGGAATTCCAAAGAAATACCTGTGGGAGCCTGCAGAACTCTTTAATTTTATCTCGAAAGGGACTCGTGATGCCCGTTCTGGATCGCCTATGCTTGGGGTGTGACTGAGAACTGGGGCGTCCTGTGAAATGTGGAGCAGGAGCCGTGGCCCGAAGCTCCACGTTGTGCCTCCTGAGGGGCCAGAGCTCAGTTTGGGGTCATGCGGAATACACCAAGGAAGATGCGGTTTGATGGTACGGCTGGGCTGATCTAGGGGCTTGCTGCTGTTGTCGGGAGCGTCCTGTTTCTCTTTTGCTGATTTTCATGCTTTTTTATATTGCCAGGTTAATAAATTGAAACGAGCTTAATGAGAAAATCGGCAAGTAACGGAGGGGGCCATGCAGTCAAGACACAAAGATAGAAGTATGATGGAAGGACGTTGATCTGGAATAACTTGCACTATAACTGGCCTCCCAGCAGTTGCTTAAGATTCATCAGTCCCGTAAATTTGCCTACGCCTGAGTATGGATCCAGCCCCTCATGGGTACGGGGGCTCCTGGTAACCCTCTTCCCTTAAATGCCTGATGTTCAAGCACCCCCAGTTTCTTCGAGGTGGGCTGGTGAGGTGAGATGTTCCTATGAGTTACCTCACTCACCTTTATCTTTACGGTCGCCTGTGATCTTTCCAGGGCCCGCTGCAATCTTTCCTCCTGCTGCTGCTTCTGTTGTCTGAGCTTTTCCTCTCTGAACCTTTGGAAGGGAGCAGATGAAGGATGGGTTAGATGCGGTGTGCAGCCACACCGAATATGCTTTTGACACACAGCTTGTCTGATAGCGTGAGGCCGGCGGAGCTTTGGGTGTAGCTGATGCTGGAGGTTGTTGCTGTGAAGGTGGTAAGAGGGGAACGCTTGGTGCAGTTGATTCTGTTCTTTCCAGAGTGAGGGGAGGAAAAAGCACCTCAGGCTTTGCTAATGGAGATGTCAGATGGTTGGTCTCTGTGACAGACCTGCTCTGTACCACCTTCAGCAGGTGGCTCGTGCCTCTGCAGCCGACCAGGGTGCTCACCAGCTTTGTGGGTGAATGATGCTGATTGTGTTGTAAGTTCTCACCCGTGCAGCCAGGTCTGTAACGTACAGATGGGAGTTGGAGGGTTTTACATCCGTGGAGCTAAACTTTGCCTAAATGGGCATGGCGGAGGCTGGTGCTGGGAACTGGCTGCAATTCCTTTTGGAAATGCAGCACGGGAACAGAAACAGGCTCGAGCTGCTGAAAGCTGCAGTGCAGAGGAAATGAATTCTTAACCTGTGATCGTCAGGAAATTTTAAAATGCTCTTTGAAGGCTTTTTTGTTTGGTTGCTTTTGCTTTTTATTTGGCGGGGGGTGGGAAGGGAGGTCTCAGTTTCCCTCCTGAATTCTTCTCCTTCATCCCAGAGTAGAATAAATGTGTCTTAATTCTTTAGTAAGTTAAGAGTGCACAACTATTTATAGAACATCAGGAAGAACCATCACACCCTTTTACTACGAAGGTGAAAGAAGATGCAAAGTCAGGAGCAGGGAAATGTCACTGTGTCACTGTTCTGCTTTTAAATGCTCACGCTATTACTTTTTTCCCCTTTGCTGGATGTGACTCACCTGGGGATGCCCAGATAGCAATCAGCTGTCCAGTTGCATCTCTGCTGTTAGCAAGGAGAAATTTCACGTGTGTAACTGAGCTAAGAGGAATGTGTCTCACCTCGGAAGCTGATTTTATCGTGCTAATTGGTTACTATTTTAATTTAATAATACAAGTTAAAGTTAACAGTTTTGTAGAAGAAACATTTGGAAGCTGGCATTGCTGACAAGTGCTCCTATGGACCTCTTGAACACTGACAAAAGATCAGGGTGTGTCAAATAACCACAGAGGAGGAATTTTCTCTTTAATTAGTTTAAATATTGTTACTGCAAATTATCTTCTTAAAATGGCGATTCTCATAATTGAATTTACTCAGGAGATTGGGTGGTTTTTTGTTATTTGTTTTGCAGCTTCCAGGTCATTTCTAACGTACCTGTGGGCTCCTGCTTGCTGATCGGGAGATGCAAATGCGATCAGTGTGAAACCATTACAGAAGTAAAATGGGATGTATGGTCACGTGGGCTTTCAGATTGCTGTGACAGTGTCCTGGCTGATCCTGGCTCTTTCAGTGGCTTTGCTTTTGACTGTCAACATTTAAAACCAGAGGTCCTATTGCCAGAAGAGTGTCTTGTCTTACCTCAATCTCTGTTCCTTTTCTTTGGCTTTCTTAGCCCGTTCTATATTTTCTGGTGGCATTGTCTCCAAGCAGTCCAGTAAATCGATGAGCTGCTTTTCTATCACCTTTAACATCTCCACAGGCTCCAGGTCTGTCTCATTTTCTCCAGTGCAGTGGCAATAGACTTCCAGCACCTTCTTGTGCAGGCTTGTGAGCATTTCATCCTGGTGATGAGAGGAGACACGGTGAGAGGCACAGCTGGGTTCTGCCCAGCAGAACCACAACATCCCTCCAAAAGCAAGGGAGATTAGCACACTTTAATTCTCTCAACAAGACTCAGTTTCTTGTTTCCCGGTTTGTTTAGCACCAGTGTCTGGGGTAGGTGGTTGTACTGAGCTGTTTGTCTGCTGCCATCATCTTCCCAGCTTTCACAGAATCACAGAATATCCTGAGTTGGAAGGGACCACAATGATCATTGAGTCCAACTCCTGTCACTGCTCGGGACAACCCCACAGTTCACACCATGTGTCTGAGGGTGTTGTCCAGTCTCTTCTTGAACACTGTCAGGCTTGGGGCTGTGACACCTCCCTGGGGAGCCTGTTCAGTGTCCAGCACCCTCTGGGTGAAGAACCTTTTCCTCATGTCCAGCTGACCCCCCCCGGCACATATTCCTGCCATTCCCTCAGGTTCTGACGTCGGTCACTAAACAGAAGAGTTTGGCGCCTGCCCCTCCAGCTCCCCTGGTGATGAAGCTGCAGCCCCATGAGCTCTCCCCTCAGTCTCCTCTTCTCCAGGCTGAACTAACCAAGTGTCTTTAGCCACTCCTCATACGGCTTCCTCTCCAAACCCTTCACCAGCTTTGTAGCTTCACCAACTACCCAGCTTTGCTGTGGCCTGGGACATGTTGCAGATGCCCGGTTGTCTCTGCAAGTGCTCTTCCCACCTCGTAGCAGCTGCCTGGACTAGGCACGTTTACCCCAATTTGCTGCCTTGGCCATGCCCCAAACCTGCCCTTGCTGTAGCTCCGCTGCTGAGGAGCAGCACTGGTCCCCCCGGTGCAACCCCTGTCTGCTTTTTTCCCAGGACGGAGCTGGCTGGTGGAAAGGGACCATTTAATGCACATGTAATCCCCCTTGCCTTGATCTCAGGATGTGCTTGGTCATCAGTTTTGAGCTTCAGATCCGCTACTCTCTCCTCTTCTTTGGCGATAGAGGATTTGAGGGTGGCTACCTGCTGTTTCAGCTCTGCCAACATCTTCTCCCTAGGCCAGAGGAAAAGGAGGTTGTTTTGAAAAGGGCATCTCTGGAACACGAGTCTTCTGCTGCCTTCCAGCCTGGGACCGTCCCTCCCGCTGCCGGCAGATGGAGGTAACACTTCATGGCATTTCTGGGGAGCCTGAACCCACAGCTCTGAGAGCAGAGGGATCTTGTGATTTTTCTGGACTAACAGTCCCTGTGCTGGTGTGGGGGAGGGAGAAAGCATAGCTAAATATTAATTATTTTTTAATAAGTCAATGGGGGAAGTAGATTACATTTAAAAACTTGCACAAGGGGATAAGCTGCACTTTAAATGTGATCATGTGTGCCTACCTGCTGTTGAAACACTAAATTGCAATTACGCTCGGGCTCCCTGCTGGCTTCCTCTAGGAAGGGTTTGCATTGAGTCAAAATAGGTGCTGGTCTGGACCACTCCAGCACATGCCTTGTTTCTTCCTTTGGTCTTTCTTTCTGACAATTACAGGATACTTCTAGCTTATGTCTGCTCCAGGATGCTAAATGCATCAATTCCCCAGCCTGTGCCTTGAGGACTAAGGAAATAGTCCCCATGTCAAGTCTTATCTCCTAAATTATGTAGATGGGACACTGACAGGATGGTGAGTTGGATGGGCTGCAGCTGGGCTCTAGGGTGTGAGAAAGAGACTCTTTGTTGTGTGCTGCATGAGCAGCACTCTGTGCTCTGCAGCCTGATGGTGCTGGTGGGGGGCACAGGGGGTCACCTATGTTTGAAAGCTGGGGCACAAGAGCCCCTTCCTCACAGGATCACACTTACCTGCTTTCATGTGCAGTGACAAAAGTGTGTTGGACCTTCTGCAGGCTTTCCTCAGTCTCCTGGGAATTCTGGATGAAGGACAAATTCTCTTCCTCTATCTCCATGAAAATAGACAGCAGTTGTTGGGGATCAGTAAAATACAAGTCCGGCTTCTGGAATGGAAAACACATGCAATGAGGTTTTTGTCCTCTTTTCGCCCTTTAGCTTCTTTTCCATTGAACTACATGGAAGTTGGTCTGCACCAGCCCTGGATGTTCAAATGCTCTCCCATACAGAGGGGTCCACGAGCATCCATGTACAAATGTCTCCCACCTTCCTGACATGTGTGTAGCTTGATGCTGCCTTCGTAGCTCACCCCCAAAACAAGTGGCATTTTGGGGAGTAAAAAGTGGCGCAAACTTCTGTGAGTGGGAAAACTTCGATTTCAGACGCAAAACAATAACTCCACTGATTTCAAAATCTCCGATTATATGATATCCTATCTCACCAAGGGATGGCAAGCTTTGAGATGATGGTAGGTTTTTGCAAAGCGGAGGGGGAAAGCTAAAGTGTTTATAATGTGTTGCTAAACATGAACATTTATGAACATATAAACACACATATTAGTGGCTACAGTAACTCCTCAATACCATAATGAATGGTTAGAAGGTGAGATAAACTATTAACATCAATAAATGACACAGGACAAAGTGTAAATATTTCAACATGAGACTTTCTGACCTCATCTTCATCCAAGCAGGTTTCGCTTCCTGCATCCTCCAGTGAGCCTCTGAAAAAGACATTTTGTGTATGAGGCCCGTAGAGAAACGACAGCACAAAGAGAACTTGTGAGTTGTGAGCACTCTTGTTTGCTTCTGAATTGTCCTTTGCACATTCCCATCTTTGGTCCCCCATGGCTGTGGGCCATTTGGGGGTCAGTAGGAAGTAGGGGTCGCACAGACATGTAGCATGGGAGCCATGTCTGTCCACAAGCAAGTTGCCTTTGGGGCTGCTCCTCAAGGCTGGGCTATTGGGCAATCAGAAGGCTCAGGCAGCAGCACAGCACATGTAGAGAAAGCCTTGTGCTCCGTGTGGGTTGTGGTATTGCTCTTAAACTACACGGGGTGGCCACCATTGGAGTCTGCAGTTTTTACCTGCCCTGGGAGGAGAGACCGTTGAGTGCTTCTTCCTCTGCACCGATGACTGCCATTAACCAGCAGTGCGGCCTCTGTCATCCCTCCTCAGCCCCAGGGACAAGCCCAGTGCAAGAGCTGCAAGAGCAAGGCAGGAGGTGCTGGACTGATGTTGGGAGCAGAGTCTGCTCGTCGCCTTCAATTGCACCTGCCCCTCTGTGCCACAGAGGGGTGAGAAACCTCCGTTTGCATCAGCTCAGTGCCAGCCCCACTTGTGTCTGCATCGTTCCTGCCATGGGGCAGCAGCCCAGTAATTGCAGTGGCTTCGCAAGGGGTGGCACACAGCAGCCCTGCTTCAGAGAGTGCCTGCAACACTGAGTAGAGGCAGAGGAAATGGCCCTGCCAGCAATTACTTAGTTCCAACTGTATTGATAGGCCTTAGGAGACCACCAGCCACTCTTTGCTTTTCCAGGCCATTTCCTTCTTTGCCTCAAAAATCCGGAGCTGGCCGTACTTGCACCACATTCCCACCTGCCTCTCCACTTCTCAGGTGGTCCTGCCTACCTTGCAGCAGTGTTATCCCTTGTATCCCAGCATGTAGTGTCTGAAGGCTCTTACTGAAAGCAAACGGTCACTGCAGTGTGAGTCTACAATGACTTTCGACCTTCATTAATTCCAAAAGAACAGGCAACTCTTTGCATGGCGACCGTGATCAACAGAGGGAACCAGTAACTCAGCCACAACAGGCCACAGAGAAGCTTTGCTCCAGGGCAAATGTGCGAGGTCTATGATTCCTCCTGCAGTCAAGGTCCAAACTCTTTGGGCAGGGTCTCAGCAGAGGGTTTGAGGATGAAGCTCTGTTGGAGCAGGTGCACAGGTACTGACTTGCACACCTGATGGCTCTCAACTGGTATTTGGATTTGTTCCAATGAGACTGTCTCGGAATGCTCGCAGTGAAGGTGAGGTTTGCTCTGCACTGACCCCCAGTCAGCTGGGTGCTCTCTACAGTACCAAGGTTGGTGTTATCTTGTACTTACAGTTTTCCTGTTAGAGGCTTCAGGAGTTTTTTGAACTGTGGCCCGATGTCCTGTAATGAGCCTAATCTCAAGCTTCTTGAAGACAGCAGGGCAACTGGTGCATTCGTATCACTCATACTATTGGGACTGGAGCTGTTTGTCCTGGTTTTGCGACCCAGGTCTGGAGACAAGAAGAGACGGACCCTTAGAGCGGGGGGCTGTCCCCCTGAGGAGGGGGCAGCTCTTCCCTGGCTCTCACCCTGTGCTGGGGTGGTGGGACGTGAGGCACTTTCTTCATTACCTTTGGATGCTGTTTCCAAATCCTTTTCGTTTGTGTGTTTTTTGCCATGTTCCTCCTGCCACTCTTTTGGACAGAGTTGATAGAGGAAGTCCCTGTATGTCTTGTAGTCCCGCACAGTATTATTTAATCTGTATATATCACTAGGGTGAGAAAAGTGGATAAAGTTTGTTAGCTGAGGAGAAAGCCTTTGTTTCAACGGGTTCTTTCTAGCTCTTGATACTCATCTTCACCCAGAGAAGGGACAAGAGGGCACATGTCTACATGGACATGCAAAGACAGATGGGAACCTGCCCTGCGAGCTCCCTGTGGTTCTCACGTGGAAGCTGTCTGCTCATGTCTGTGTGGCCAGGTGCTCGATATGGTGTGCTAATGTGGGAATTTTTACTTGAAAATGAATGAGAAACCTTGCCAGCTCAACTCATAATCCGTATATATATATATATATGTATATTTATTTTTTCCTTCTTTTCACAGCTCAGCATTAAAATGCATTACTTTTGTTTGGTTTTTAATCTCAGTCTAGGCATTTAATTTTGGATTTGGAATATTTATACCTTAAAACAATTTAATTAAAAAAATAGTTGAGTTGGAACTGTTTAGAAATCTTTTCCCCGATTCCCTTTTTTCCCGAGGGCTGTGAGGGAATTGCGCTGTAGGGGCTGTTAAAGGCCAGCAGGAATAATGTGCAGCTGTTACCTTTTGAGGTTCTCTATTTGGGAAGTGATTGCCTGGATTTCCTTTATTTTCTTTGTCTTTGCTGTGGTTTCTTTTTCAGAACTAGGGAAGAACGCACAAAGCATAAAACAATTTAGCAGTAAGTGGGTAGTGAATTGAGGTACATATAAAACAGTGAACAAGACGTGGGGGTGGCACTGGAAATCTCTCTTCTAGATGCACCCCAGGTGATGCTTGTCTGCTGCCTGAAGGCCCTGCTTCTCTTGGCAAAGAGGCAATGGGGTCCCAGCAACACGTTCAGGTTAAAGCCTCCCTAATTTGGCTGCTGCTGAGCATCAATTACTATTTTGCCCTTGTGATAACCTATCATGGACCAAAATCCTTCAGTTGCTTCATTTAGGGTCCATTGCTGCTGTGAGGGGTTGGTTGGGCAGAAGCACCTCCCCCTTGTAACAGTGTTGTGAGAAGAATGGAAGCGGTGGGGTCAACAGCAGGTTCCTTGCGGCACCAAGTCAAGGGGTTTTGCAATGAGGGGATTCCCCAGGTGTTGGTCTCCTTCCTCTCTTTCATTGGATGTGTGGGGAGAAAGTGCCACCAGGACTGTAACCCTGGGAAAACTCAGACACAGAGCACCCGGGGATGGATGCCAGCCAAACCCTGCTCGAGATCAAGCAAAAGACCTCATGTGTCCAGCACAAAAGGGGACACAAGTGCTTCACTCAACTTCCATTACATTTTCAGGGCTTGAACCGAGCTTTTATGTTTCTCCTTCAGTAACTCATCGAAGGTAGTAGCATCCTCCTCCAGGTAGTATTCAGCCTTCTGCAGTTTTCTTTCCTCGTCCTTTATTATGTCCTCCATCCTTTGCATCTCATCTCGCTGTACTGCCATGGCGTACTGAAATGAACCCAAAAGGCAACACAGTCACCTCATCTGGTTGTTTTTAAAGGTAAGTTGTTTTTGCTTTGTTCTTGGTTGCCTTTTTACCTTACAATTGTTAGCAGAGAGGGTAAGGATTTCAAACCACGGTTTGTGTTTTAGTCCAAACAAGGTACATAGAGGCCTGGAGATGTTTCAGAAGCAGCACAGCAAATAAGCAGTGAAACTAAGGACAGAATCCAGAAGTCTCGGCACCGTGTTAACTTCTGGTTGACAAAGATTTATTCAGTTGTGTTATAGCACACCAACAGAGTTCAATAATGGGGATAGTCTAGCACAGCTCTCTTATTTTTAGTTCAGAATGGCTCCCAGTTATAGTTTATGTATGGGACAGCACGAGCCAAAAGGTCAGTATATCTACATATCTCACATATGAAGTAGTTGTATGGCTACTACTGGATAGTGCAAACAATCTATTTGTCCTTTCTTTCTTGGTTGGGGATTGCCAAGCTATAGGCAATGAGTGTCTTTAACACAGGACTTGGACGATCAGGTTGTGAGGTCTGTGGTTGTTGTGGGCCTCGGTGTGATCTGTAGGCAATGGATTTCAGGGGAAAAAACAAAACAAAGCAACACGGGGAAGAATCATTAAATGAACAGAAAGTAATTTTCTCAAAGTCAAGTACCTCAAGTAAAAATATCTCTCTTCTGCCATTTACGTAGTCACACAATGGCTCCTTTTTTACTGAATAATCTGAAATGAGGATATAAAGTTGATCAGACTTGAGGGGGAAATATGACCAAGGCAAAACACAGTAAATATGGAGGCTGCTGTCAGTATGGATGTGGTTGGTGTTGGAACCAGCTGTACTGATTATTTTGTTATGGTTTTGGCCTTGTTTAGGATCAGGTTCATATGGGCTTTTGTGGAGTAACCCCAGGTAGAACAGAGTGGAGAGTCTGGTCCTTCTAAAGGTCAATGTCCTCTAGCCACTAAAGGCGAAGCTACTCCTCATGTCAGAGGCACTACAAAGGCAATAACTCTTCTCTACCTCTTTTCATGACTGTCTTCCATAAAAGACTCTCCTGAAGGTTTCTCAATCTCTCTTCATTTGTTTCCAGTTTTCTGTCCTCCTCGTCCTCCTCCATTTGCAGAGCTTTCCTGCCATCTTTTTGCTTTGCTTTTATTTTAGTGGAGTAAGTCATTTTCTCATGGATTTTCATGGTCTTCATCCTTTCACGTTCCTATGAGGAGAAGCCAGTTATGGGGACCGATTGATTATGTGCTTCGTTTCCTGTACTTTTTAAAGAAATGAGTGGTTATTCACAGTATAGAAATTTGCAGACTACTGATATCCTCCTGAGGTACGTTTGCCTGGTTTATTTGACTAATCCCAATGATATTTTCTCATGAGGCAACCGAAACACTTCATTTCTCAGCATTTGTTCCCATTAGTTTGTTGATTTGTATCCTGCATCCAGCCACCAGCTGTACCAGTTTGTACCTACTCAGTGTCCTCATTTTTCCTTCCTGGGTTATTCCTGGGAGAGAATGGCAATTTTCAGAGGTTCATCCTTCAAGTCCCCTAATAAAAGGGAACAACAGGACAGCCCATGCTCAATACCAACTCAGTCCAGCTTTCATAAAGGCATGTAAACCCTCAGGTTTGGATGGAGAGGATCTATTCAAACCCTCTCCAGAGCTTTCTGGAGGGTTGTTTGTGCTTTCACATGGGTTGAAGTAGAATTCATTGCTCTCTGCACAGTTTGGGCATGGGTTGGGCTGAGGATATCACTCAGCAGACATCCTTACTGCACTTCTTCCTAAGACCTTCCCCATATATATATATATATGTATATATATATGTATATAGTGACCTTCAAACCAAGCTAAAACCAAACTGTGAGTCATCAATGTGAGCTGAGGAGGCTTGCTTAAGCTTGTTTGGAGCCCTTCATTTCTGATTTAGAAAAAAGGACCTCTTGCTTCCACACTACTGCCTGGCTTCTGCAACCACCTGCGACAATTGGACCTCTCAGAGGTGCAACAACCTCTCCATGACTTTTCACCCCCTGTGGATTGCATGCCCTAAGGAAGGTCTGCTGCAGAAATGAGGAAGAAAGAGACATTCCTGAGACCCAGCTCTTTGTTCTGGTAGATTGCAATTCCCTATCTTATGGAGAGAAACCTAAGGCATGAAACCCATGTTGTCCTTTCTAGGCATTCATTTCATTGCCAGTTCAGAAGAAGGTCATATCAAACACTGAGACACAGCTTCCCAAGCAGAAAGCCAAGCCTGTTGCAGTGGACAGCAAGAGATCTTGCACCGAAGCTTTATGGTAAAAGAACTGGCCGGTATCTTCTCCAGGAAGAGGAGTAAGTGGTAAATCTACCTTGAAGTAAGCAAACAAAGTGACAATATCCAGATTTTGCACTAGCAACCAGCAAGCCTGTGCTCAGATCTGCTCTTGGTAAAGTTAATCTCTCATCATGGACTTCAGTGCACTTGAAGCTAATCTGGGGAAATTTCAGCTGAATTTGGAAGCTATTGTTTTTCTTATGCACTGAATTTTGATATGACTTTATGTTGGTAGGTTGCTTGTCCTAGTGAACTGCTTGTACATACATTGGACTAAAGCACATACACATACCTCCTTGGCTTGTTTTCTTTCCTTGTTCCTTATTGAGAAAATATCAATATCTGGAGCAAATGTGAATGGATTTTCCATTGGTCTTTCTTCAACCTTTTCTGGGATTCCTGCAAAAAAAAATGGATGAGGATGTAGCAGACGAGAGGCAGAATATCATGACCTGGTGCATGGGGACTCTGATCTGCTGTGTCACAACTGAAGGGTGGGCAGGCAGCTGGCCCACAGCTGTGGGCATCTAATGATGCTGAAATGGGAGCAGGGACCTGGATAGGGCTTCTAAGAAGGCAGTGATAGAACTGAGACCTCTCTAGTGCTTATGTCACTTTATCTGCTGATCCACTCGGGATTTCAGCCAGGGATTTTTGTAAGTCTGGAACTATTTTACCCATCTCATGCGATTGTGGGCAGAAGAATCTGTAGATGGGCCTCTCTTTTGATTTAAGAACAAAAAGCTACCAGAACGTTGTGACCTTACCTGGCCGTTCAAGTTGGATTTCCATTCTGGGTTTGGAAGAAACACTTCAAGATGTTGAGATGGTGTCTTTGACCTTGGCCCAAGGAAAAGCATAAACAAATCAATCAAATGCCAGTTACTGCCAGTAGGGGATGCAGTAGGTTTTACAGCAGCAATGGGCTTGGGGGCTTTCTGGATCTTAACCGAGCCTTTTGCATCTGCAGAAATCAACACAAAGTTTCAGTAAAGTTGAAGATGTTTGTGTTCTGACCCCCAAAAAGAGATATGTTCATCCCTGGCTTATGTGAAAGCTGCATAAAACACAGTTCTTATACACACTGATGTAAAAGCAAGGACAAACCAATTTGGAGATAACAAGCAGCTCAAGTCCCTTGCTTCTTCTTCCACCCGCATCTCCGGTTCTGATCCAAACCCACACCTTGTCATCCTCCCATGACCGGTTCGAGAGCAACGTTTTTAGTCCCTAAGGCTCTTAACCCACAGTGCTGAAGCAATTTCTGGTTCTTGTGATAAGGCTGAAGGACCATTGGACAGCACAGACATGCTGCAGGGAGCTCTGTCGTGTTTAATTTTAGGCTGGCAAAACATTGAAGGCTTAGTTTTTTTGTTTCTTTGTAGTTGTTGCTATGGATCTTAGGGGAAAAGGCATAATTGTAATGATCTCACTTACAAGGAACAGATAGACAATTCTTAAAGTCATCCTTTAATCAACAAAGGCAGCAAGCTGGGTCCAGGGAGGTGTTGGTTCAATTGATGCGATTCTGCTGCTGGGACCATTCCTGGTCTGCACTGATACAAGACACAGCAGAAATTATCCTCTTCCGCTTGCACTAGTTTTAAGGCTATTTTAGAGCATCGTTTTTTGCTCTGAATAGCCTCCAGTTTTTATGTATTTTGAGCTAAACTCATCTGGCCTAATTTTGACGTACGTCCTTGGTGCTTTGTGTTTCCTATTGGCTGGGTTTCTGCAGCTGCCCAATTAGTACCTTATTCTTTGGAGGTGTCAGACGTTCACTGTTGAAGAGACCCAGTGGCTGGGGTAGAATTTAGGCAGATTGAATACACCCCAAATGTTTTATCTCTCTTTTTCTGTTCCTGAAGTGCCTTTTTCAAAAGCCTCCTTGACTGATTGCTTAGATTTCATGTGTCTCTGAGCTTTGGCGTAACTTAATGGGATGTTTTTCTCTAGGGGTCCCTCATCTATGTCCTGGAACAACATAACCCCTGATGATGACGTAAGTTTTGGAGTAAACCCCATCAGGGCAGGGGTAGGAAGGCAGAAAACGCCTGCAGTGTTCAGTTGAATACACTTTGTGGATATGCAGAGCAGTTGCAGCGAACACCTGGATGTTCAGCCCTCCTCGTGCACACCTTGAATGCTGTAATATGAACCCCCCCTCATAAAAATCTTCTCCTTCATGTGGTTGATTTAAATCTGTGCTACGGGGAATGGCACTGAAAAGCAGGACTAGACAGAGGATACCGGCGTATGGAAAATTATCAGTGAAACTCGCACAGATAAAAGGTGCTTTATGCTACAATTTTAGCCAAGTAAAGGAATTTGTTTCTAAGATTAACTTATAAATATTCATTTTATCAAGGTATTTATGGTTGTTGGTTTTTTAGTAGATTGTTTGTACATCACTTCATAAATAATGCCAAGAGCTACAGAAGTGTTAGTTGTGCTAATTATAACTATTAAGCTCAATAATGCCAATAAAAAATTGCATTGTTGCTACAATTATTTGGCATATATTTCACTGCCTCTGACATTTCGGTAGCTACATACCAATGGCCATTAGCGTGTGAATCAATAGATAAGGCACTCATGAGTTTAATTTACTGAAACATTTATTCAGTGCTTTTCCCTAGCATCAAGCAGAAAAGAAGTACACCAAAGCAAACAATTCTGAAAAATGATGCAATAAAATCCACCCACCATGTTCGTACTGGATGAACATATATTTTATACACGCTTAAATGGTACCGTCGCTTGCAGAAAAGGCTTGTTATGCTCACTGGGAAATTGCTCCAGGTTTGGAGCTACAGAGCAACTCTTCCTGGGACAGATGTGTCTGGTTTCCATCACGTACCCCCCGTTCGCACATGAAAAAGGAGACCGTGGGTCCCTGTGGGTCCCTGGTGACACACGCCAGTGCCTCTGCTTGTCTGAATGAGACGCTGTATCTGATGTTGAAAACACAAAAAACCCTGCTGTGATTGCTCTCACCTGTTTACTTTTCGGCGTCTCACCCGAAGGATGGCTCCTCTCGGTGGTTTTGTGGCCAGCCCGTGGTCCGTGGCCGCCATGCAGCTCTGCTCGGCCCGGCTGGTGTTTGCTCCGCCATGGAAACCCGCGCCCGTTGCCTGGCGACATCCCCTCCGCAGGCACGGGGGATGGATTCCTCCCTTCTGGCGCTGGGCCCGGGTCCCCTGTGGCCAGGACAAGTGTCCCCATGACGCTGGAGCGGGGCTGTGCCAGGTGGGTCCTCCTGTACCACAGGAGGCTTCACAAAACCACCTGCCTGGTGGGAACACCAGCTGTCCTGAGCAGGCAGCGCGTGGAAGTTTACACCGGGCCTTGGGATGGAAAAGGAAACCTGCGTGGTGTAAGAGGCCTCCCTGGCTTGCTGGGTTCTTTATTATTTTAGTCCACATGGGGTATTTAACCCCATCTCTGCAAGGAAAGCAGAGATGGGAGGAGGTGGAGGAAGTGGGAGCTGTCGCCTGTAAGTGTGGAAATGGCTGTGATTTGTAATGGCTGTGTGACTTTGAGCTGTTGTTTCACAGCCTCTGTCCTGGTGTTTCTGTTGGAACAGTCGCAGCTTGGAGACTGTGTGTGGTACGGGAGGTGAGCTGTCGTTTACTGGAGGTTCCCCAAGTCAACACTCCCATTGAATCTCAAATATTATGTTTCATAATACGATATAATTCTGAAGATGATTTGATAAAATATCAGTTGAGAGAAATAACACATTTTAAGAGAAGCAAAGATCCTTAAATCCCCATATTTTCTCTTTCCTGTTTCTGAGAAGACCAAGTTCTAAATGGATTGTGTTATTCTCTAGGCTCTTTAGACTCTCTATTAATACAATTTCAGCTTTCTGAAACAGCAGTTTCTTTCATTTACTGACAGGTTTCCAAACAGCTTTCTCCATCTGAATAAGTCATGCAATAAATAGCGTGGTTTTCTGTAAGTGCAAACTCCCATTTGATTGTCATAGTTCTCTTCTGTAATTGCTGATTATCAAGTGACTGGATTCAGGCAACAGAAGGAAAATGCTTATACAGAAAGAAATTTATCTTCATTCTGAATGTGAATGCTTTGATTTTTAGCAGTGATGCAGAAAACTATAGTGTTATCTTTAGCATGTTTTGGGAAATATCCCAAATGTATTGGGGAGTATGTATAAAAAATGAGGTAATAGAATCATTTCCATTACAAAAAAAAAATAATTCAGGCATAAATTGTACTTAAGATGCATTTTTCTAAAGGCATAATGTCAAATGGTCTTTGTTCAGAAATACCAGTTTATTACGGAGTTGCAAATTCGCAGCAGTGGTAACATCACAGAAATAGATAACAGAAAATTAAGACATTTGAACAGCTATGGCTCTGTCTGGCATAATCTCTATATCAATGAATGATACAATTATAGACCCATTCTGTGTTATCCTTGCTAAACACTTCCCCAAACTGGAACGGAGATTATTTAAAAACAGAGATGTATTTTGTGAATTCTTTGAAATGTGCAAGCTCTTCATAGCTTGGGTTCATTGTTCATGTCCCACACAGGCCATAGGCCACATAGGCTTTGCGTTTTCTCGAGGCCAAAGAAGTTTTTAAGGCCACAAGGATATCTGGGGTCTATTCTTAGCCACCACTAACTTAGCTAATGAATGGAGTAAATATAATGTGCACTTCAGGGCACTACGTTTTTGGGGATTATTAAATGTCTCACTGGTGCACAGCTGAGGAAGATGGGCAGTTTACATGGTAAGAATGGCAGGTTGCTGTTTGCATTTCCAACATAAGGATGCCTGCAGATTTAGAGGCTTGTAGAGGGTGGATTTGTTAGGACATGGGCTTGGAATTTCAGGATATGTCTTTGCTCATTTATTTCTTGAAGGGGTTACTTATCCACTCCTTGGTCACCCAGTTTGTGATGTGATCGGGTTACTTGTCTTCCTCATTCAGTTACCTCATTTGTGACATGGGGATGCTGATCCCCACCACAGAGGTGCTGCAAGGGTTAATCAGTGTTGGCAAAACATTTTGAAATGGCTGGTTGAGAAATGCTGCCAGAGATGAAAGCTGAATAAGTATCTAGATAAACACTCCTTTGTAGTCTTGTCATTATCCTGTAGCCAGGATACTGCTCAGGTCACTGGGCAGTCATCTCCCCATTGCTTGGCATCTTCTCAAGGGGATTCATTTATGTAAGTATTTCACTTTGGTTTCTGTGTTGTGAGACACAATATGTACCACACAAAGAGAAAAACCTGGCACTAACCAGCAAACAACACTGAAATACTGAACAGGTTGGCAGTTTTTCCTTTCTGGAGCCCTTGTTGCTCTGTTTCCCAGTGAATTGTGTGGCTGCAGAACCTGGACCATCCTGGGAGGGAGAAGGGCAAGTTGGAGCCTATTCCCAGGGTTAGACACGAGGAAGCAGGAGACATTTGGGGCACTGTTCTCCTGTCCTTCTCCTGCTTGGGAGGGAAAGCAGCTTCAAGTTGATTAGGGAGATCTGACGGGGAATATGTGGCTGCTCACACACTTCTTGAGTGGTCTGTGCATGCTGTTGGGCTCTGTAGAGAGGGTGAAATGGGAAGAAACAGTGTCCATGTGGTTCTCCTCCATTCGTACTTTATTCACAGTATAAATTCCTGCATCGGAGTGACAGCTCAATGAAAGAAGCAGTACTGGAGACCATGGCCAACCCATCTGGTGAAGCATAGGGCTGGAACATGTCTCTGTTTCTGCAGATCTTCTCCCTTCCCAGCATCAGACCGTCCTGAGGGCCAAGCTGAATGGCCAGACACACTGACCGCTGCATGTGCACGGTTTCTCAACAGCAACAGGGGTGTCTGCTGTCACTTTGGGTCATGGAACCCAAGGAAGTCACTGTCAGAAAAGGGTGACTATGGCTTAAGGTGGAGCCATCCCACACAGGGGTGAGCAGCTAGTGTAGAAGGTAAGCAGGAGACCTCCCATGAACAGCAAAGCTATGATGTCCAAGTGCCATGGCCCCACGGTGTCTAACCACTGGCACTCCTGTTTACCCCCTGCTGAAGCTTACTTGTAGGAGAGATTTTACCTCAATGCAAAAAGTTTCTGCTGGAAAAATGTGCCCTGTAACCTTTGCACGGCCAGAGCCAGCCAGGAGATGGCAGCAACCTTGTATTGACAGGGCTGGAGATTTGGCTCAGTGATCCGCATCTCCTGCTCTTGCTTCTTAATGCCCCTTTTACATTGTAGATGAAGTCTCCAGGCTGGATGAGCACCAAGAAAAACATGGCCCATCCTCTGGCTGTTGAAGAAGTGCTCCCAGAGCAGGGGTATGCAAGACCTGTGAGCTCCACTCTCATCTGTACAAACAGGCTGATGGAGCAGGGCTCACTCGGGTCTTGGTGTCCCACCACTGAGCCTCAGCACCCAGTGTGTTCTTGGGCTGTCTCATCTCAAATGAACTTGTGGTGATTTCAATCTGGTGGATGAAAGCTGCTAAAATCTCTGAAGGGTGACATGGGAATGAAAAGACAGCCCCTGTCATCTGTCCTTTTCCTGCAGTACGCATGGGTGCTGTGTAATGACTTGGACAAAACGCAGTGAGTGCTCAGTGATTTGGATTTCACACTCGTTCCTGCTGAGAATGCAGACTCTTTCCCGCTGAGAAGAAGAGAAAATGTTCTGCAATCTTCTTTTCGGGACCTTTGCCAAATCTGGGCCAGCTTATTTTGCAATGCAAAGCTTATTCTAGTGTGTGCTGTGGTGGCAAGGGGTCTTCCTTGCAGTGGCTGTCAGGAGCACTCTCCTCAGACAGCTGCACACAGATAAGCTCTATGCTTTGCTCTAGATCCTGAGCTAACACAGCTCATATGAAGAAAAGTCATTTTACCCAGGCTCCCTGACTTCTGGATCAGGCAATGTGGGGACTGCGTGTTGGTCAGTCAAGTGGTGCTGGTGGAGCAGAGCCTGATGGAAATAGAGCAGAAGATGCCAGAGTCACAGAATAAGATCATTTGAGAGGAACCTCTGGAGGTCTCTCGTCAGACCTCCTGCGCAAAGCCAGACTACCTTCAAAGTCATACCAGGCTGCTCAAGGCCTTGCTCAGCTGCTTTGAAAACTTCTAAGGATGGAGAGTTCACAAACTCTGCAGACGATGGAGGGTAAAATCTGGGAGGCTGAGCTTGGGCTGGTTTGGGGCCCACTGGTTTGCTCTGGTATGGTTATAAATAAATGCTATGGTTACAATTTCAACGCCAGTTCTGAATAGCCATTGAGACCTGATCCCAAACCAAAAACTGAAACTGTTCCAGGCCCCCTCAGAGCTCAGTACTTTTGGGACCTAGGAGTTTGCATTTGGCCCATTGCAATGAGAGCCACAAAGCTGCAGCCAAGGAGCCTTTCCTAACCAGGGCTATAAATCCAGGCTATTTGCAGGGACAAATGACCCAGGAACCTGAGGCTGCAACTTCATGATTTTGCATTAAGCCCTTAAGGCACAGTTCCAGCATTTTTCCTGGCCCTTGCTTTGTGGCAAAACTACAGCTGCTGTGACTGCATGGGAACTGATCCAGCTGAAAAATACCCTGCCTGAGGAACAGATCCTTTTTGTAATGGTCACTGTGATGGCTTGAGGAAGAGGGACACGGACACATGCACTGAGGGAAGGTGGAATTGCCCCTTTGATCATCTTAGGGAGTTAATGAAACTGCAGCTTTGTGGTAGTGACACGGGCTGATCCTGCAAGGCCTGCACACACAGCTCCCTCAACAGGGCTGTACAGAGCAGACCAAAAAGGATTCTAAAGCTACCGGTCATGCCGATTTCTAAGACCTGCAAAAGGGAGCACGTGCGTCATGGCTCCAAACTCTTTGTGCTCGTGTGGAATGGATTAAAGATAAAAACGAGCCTGTTATTTACTTTGCTCCTGAGCTGTTTCAGTCCTGTCTGTCGTCTTCTCCAGAGAGGCTTTATTATCTGTGATCCAAAACTGTGGCTCATGTCGCCAGGGCAGCTCATGGGATCCACTTCCCTTTGCCAGAGAATGAGGCACCACTGGGTACCAGCTGCAACGGTTCAGGAACGCTTGGTGCCAGCCTGGCAGTGTTCTTGCAGCATCCACCTATTCGCATAATTATTTTAAGTGTGGAATACTTGGGCATAGAGAAGCAAAGTGACTCCGCCGATGCTGTGTGGTGGGTCTTTGGTGGGACAAGCCTCAAGTCCACTCCTTGTAGCTGCTTAGCTGGAATCACAGACAGCACAAACGTGCTCGTCATGCAATGACAGCTTTATTACTTGGAAATGCTAGAAAGTTTCCACATCCTATCCTGGTTCCTTTGCCTGCACCTGTGTGAATACCCACTGTTCTCCCCATCAGGATGTCAGCAGATCCTGTAGCTTGTTTTCCACTGAAATGTCTCCTTTTAGGTAAATATTACATCTGGCATTGCTTTGCCACTGGCTTTCCTACCTGGAGTTTGAACAACAGGTCAATGCCCTGCTCGGAGATAAGAGGAATATTTTCTGTGAGTGCTGGTTGCTGCTGCAATATGCCACCCTGCACTTCCCTTATTAGCGTCTCCCTTTAAAGGTTTTTGAATGCTGCTTAAGTCGTGGAATTTTTAGGAAAGTGAGGGAAATTTAAGAAAAGCCATCGAGTGCTTGGGCAGAGCAGACGGGCTTGGTTATTGCAACAGCTGTCGCTTGTAAATTATTCATCTGTGTGCAATTGAAACGCAGATCCTCAAAGGTCTTGTTACAAAGGGTGAGGTGAAGGATCAGCGAGCTTGGAGCAAAACAGGAAGGTGAACAGGTCCTGGGGAACCCTGCTCCATCCACCTGCATCTGCTCTATGATAATGTCTGCTTGCAGGAGAAAATTGAGTTGTCAATAAGTGAAGCGATGTAAAGATACGTGCCCGGGAGTGGGGAGAACATCTGTAAACTATCTTCTTGTGTCAGTTTTCCCTCCAGTGGGAAATACAGGTTTAAGCCTGTTGCAGTGAAACGTATACACAGCCCGTGGGCACGTACCAAGTATCGATGCACAACAGGCCCTGGCCTCTGTGACATGGAGAAGTTTCCAAAGACCACTAGAGATCAGAATAGCCGGCTAAGCAGAAAATCAGCCAGCGCAGTTCCACTCAGCAGTTCTGTCTCCAGACAAAACCAGACTTCAACTAATTAAGAAGAGCAGATGCTAGCTGGAACATTAATTGGAACAACTATCATCTTTTGTCTGTGCGTAAATCTGTATTCTAGCTCTCTCATAGTAGGTTTGGAGAGAGAAAGAATTAACCCTTTATCTGGCTTACTATTTTGTTAGGCACAGCACAACCTTAGAAGGGAGTGTAATGAAACATATATGAACCAGTTTGGATCCTTTATTTTCTTTTCAGGAGCAAAAAATTCTCTGTCCACTAATGCAGAATCATCATCAAAACCAGCTTTCTCAACCCATCCTTTTCATGGCATTGTCAGTAAAGTGATCTTGCTCAGCTTTCAGAGGCCTTGTAAGTAGTGCTGGACACAGGGTCAGCTGCTGTTCTTCCCTGTATGTATTGTATTAAGATGACACCTCTTCTTTAACCTGCACTCATTTGTTCCCCTCAGCCTGTGTTCCTTCTCATTAGACTTGATGTATGATCTATAGAAAGTGCGAAGAGCTCAGCTGATATCTGATATACTTATAAATAGCCTGTCTGTCCTGCTATGGTTTTGTAGCTACCCCAACGTGACCAGACACTCAACATATTGAACTCTTCCTAGAACTGGGAAACTATCGAAGATTGCTCTCTAAGGCATCCAAATTTGGCCTCTACTGGAAGCTGGGTACTTGACGGCAGGCACCGCGGAGCTGTTCCAGATTGGCAGTTCCTCGGTCTCGTCTGCAATTCCTCCCTAAGAGATGAGGCAAAGGTGTCATTCCATTAATGAGGCTCTTCCCCTGTTCCTTGCCCTGCCTGCTCCAGTTCCCTCAGCACACCTATAAGCCCCCATCCTTTCCCACTTCTTCTCTCACAAGCCACCCCTGGGCTCCTGTTACATCCTTCATTCCCAGTTTTCTCCCTCTCAATCACAGCCAGATCCTCTTTTCTCAATGGGCTCACCATGTCTCAATGGGCCTGGCCGTCCTCCCTGCTATCTGTCCTGCAACGTTTTCCTGGGCACCCATCTAAACGCAACCTGCTCTGGCTTCCAGTAGACCATAAGCAGCAAAGACAGCAACTCCTGGTGCAAACTCCTCTCTACTTCCTTGGTATGTACCCCTTAGCCCTGTTTTCTTTTGCTGACCTCCTGAGTGATAACTATTGTCACTTCCCACCCCTTACTTGCACTGAATGAGCCTCAAATTTGGCTCCCAGAGAGAAATGAATTTAGGCAGGAGATCTGTGCAGGCTTAGGAGGCTGATCAGGATATTTAAGATTATCCCTGACCCATTTTCTTGCAGATCTGATGCAAGAAGTGAGTCAGATCCCTCCAACACAGTTTGACCCGATGGATGTGGCCGGCAGACAGCTGAGCAGCAGTGTGTGGAGCTCATGTTGTTTTGCAAATAGAATAAAGTTCATTTAACACAGCAGGCTGCTGCCTATATTTGCTGTTAACTCAAAGGCTTATCACCTGAAAACAACCTACAGATCACTTGCCCCATCACTGCTTGCAGGTGGAATTAGCTGCTGAAAGCCTCCAGCGTTTGTGGAGGAGGTGGGTATTTCTGAGAGGTGACCCTCTCTCCCAAGACAGAGCGAAGGTTCCTTTCCTGTCATGCTGAGCTCGTCACGCTTGAAACGCTCACAGTCTCCATCCCATTTGGGTAGACAGGACCCTGCTCAAAAAAATGTCTCCTTCCTCTGGCCTTTCTCTCTTAATATGCTGCAAATACTAATCTTAATGGCTGCTTTCTCTTCCTAGGTGTGGATGGTGTCATTACTCAATGACACCTGTTTCCCACGGGTCCCTTCAGCCTGTAGGAAAACCCTTCTTTCCCCCAGCTCAGCCGCGGGCAGGTGTCTCCTGAGGCCGCTGGATTAGGTAAGCTGCTCCTTCTGACTCAGTTCTCATTGCGCTGAGCTCTCAATGCCTGTCTTCCTTCTGGACGTGTCTTGTTGACTCCTGACAGTCACAGAATGGCTCACACACTGACTGATGTCTGCTTTTTAGACATTCAGAGGTTAGGGGATTAAATTAATGGACATTTGTCTCCTAGTATTTACCTCTCGTGTTATACCAGCATCTCCCCTCACCAGCATCCACCCAGTATCTCAAGGGTGGATATCAAAAGGATGGACCAGACTCCTTTCAGTGATGTCCAATGACAGGAAGAGGGGCAATGGGCACAGACTGAAACACAGGAGGTTCCATCTGAATATGAGGAGAAACTTGTTTACTTTGAGGTGCCAGAGCACTGGAACAAGCTGCCTAGAACAGGTGTGGAGTCTCCTTCTCTGGAGACATTCAAACCTGCCTGGACATGATCCTATGTGATCAGCTCTGGGTGAACCTGCTTCAGCAGGTGGGTTGGACTGGATGATCTCCAGAGGTCCCTTCCAACCCCAACCAGTCTGTGATTCTGTGATATGAGCAGGGATTTTGCAACACTGGGAGGCTGAGTCAGGTGTAGGGACAAGAGCCATTTCTGCTGATGAAAGGCTCAGGTGCATCCAGGTGCCTACCGCAATGGTTTCCCTTCTCACCCCATCTCCCCAGGGCTTGTGCAATATTGACAGACCCGCTTTCCAGCCCAGTGTCGGAGCAGCAGCCATCCCAGCACTGGCAGCCCCGGGCACCGGCTGGCTCGGCAGGGACTCTGCTCGCTGCCTGCCCATGGCTTTTCCCCCTGTCAGCAACACCATGTCCAAGGTAAATGACCTCTTTTTGGAACGGTTTTGGTTTCAGCTCAGGTTGGCAGCCTCTGTTTTGCTGTGGGCCTTTTTGGTACAGCCACAGGACACGATCCTGGTATGGAAAGTAGGCTGAAAACACTTGCCATCCTGTACCCTCTCCAATGGCCCCCCACACGTCTGTGTTATATGGACTAAAATTTACTGCTCCCAGTTTCCCAGACAGTACCCCAGGGAAAGCAACCTGGTGCTCATCCTTTGGATCCAGCCCTTTTTGCCAGTTCCCAGTTTTTAAGCTTCCTAGATAAAATCTAATGGATCTTGTTAAGGCTGTTCAGATAGGTGGTGGCTGTGGGAAAGGGACTTGTAAAATAAGAGAGTCTTGATTTTTGTTACCCTCATGTTTAGTTTCCTGTAGATCTTTCAGTGCTTTCTGTGCCTGGCCTATGGCTAAACCATTCTCAAGGACTAGTTAAAGACTCTTGTGATAGTTCCTCTAGCATCTTGTAAACCATCTCCTGCCTTTGGCACTGTTAAATGGTGAAGGAGTTTTACTTCTACAATATATCTATGTTTTGTTACAGCAGAAGGAACAGGGTCCAGTTCCTCACTGAAGGTGTTTTAAGCTGTTTTAAGTTTCCTTGTTTGATTACATAGCATCACCTTGGGATAAGCCAAATCAAAACTCCAGCAGTTTGCCTGATTTACCTTCCCCTTCACCACACGCTGTGCTAGACCTGGGACTTCGTGCCCATCCTGGGTCACAGCTCCCTCTCTTTTCAGAGGGTAAATCCTGCAGCTGCATTAACACACGAGTGCTCAAGACAGCCCCTTGAAGCAGCCTGTGTGGCTCCTCAGCAGGAATGTGGATTTGAAGGCAGCCAAAGAAGGCTCCTGGCACATTTTCCTCTCGAAAGTGGGATTGAGGGAGGAGGCAGCTGTAGTAATTGAGCTGACAGATTTTTTTGTCTCTTGTCTGGGTCTCAGTGGGCTCCAAAAGAAGGTCGAGAAGTGCCAAGTCCTTGGGCTGGCCCTGTCCCACGCGCAGGCCGCCTTCCAGCACGGCTCAGGAGCCTCTGCTCAAGGTGGGGCTTTTTTCAGCTTTTTTGTTCCTTTCTGCACCTCTTGTTCTGGGTTGCTGAAGCTCTTCTGCTGGCTTGTATTTTTATGAGGATTTTATGGGCTCTGATAGCAGGGCCACCTTCCCATCCTCTCTTTCTAGAAAAGCCAAAACATCACCATCTTTTGGCTTCCCCATGAACCTTCATCGATTCTCTTACTCCAGAGAAAGACCTAAACATCTCCATGCACCCACACTAACCATGGGATTTTTGTAGTCTTTATCACTCCCACCCAAGCCCATTTGTATCAGGCAGTACTCAAAGAACATGAAAAAAATTCAAGGATTGTTCAAACTGTCTCCTCTACCCCACGCAAGCAGCCCCTCTTGGGAGGGCAAACAGGTCTTTTATCCATCATTATGCTGCTGCACAGCGATGCCCCCTCTATTTTAAAATGTTTTTGCCAGAAGGCAAATTATTAAACAGCTTTTTGAGCAGACGTGCGCCGGTTTCATTGCCAAACCCTTGTTATTTCTACACACCGAAGGCCAAATCCTGGGGGTGCTGCGCTGATTTGCTGCGATGCCCAATTCCTCGGTAAAGTCTGTTTCGGCGTTGCACAACGCGTCTGTTCTCCGGGAGGCCGTGCGCAATCTCTGCTCGGGACAGACGTCTGAGCTCGGTCCTGCTGGAATGACGTCAAAGGTTGCAATCCTGTACCTCGGCCTGGCGCTGGCAGAGCCCGGCCCGGCGATGTGGTGCTGCAGCTCCGCTTGAAGCCGTGCGGCTGCTGCTGGTTCGACCCCGTGCGGTGCAATTAATAGGTTCCCAAATGGCAGCACAGGCGGCCTGTGCTGCTTTGCACGGTGGAGCTGCTTCCATGCTGGGCTCTCCCCTGCAAATTCCTGCTGCTCCAGAAACCTCTGACTGAAAGCAAATGGGAGTTGATTTGAAAAGGAGCATCAACCAATGTTGACGTGTGAGCAGATAAAATTCCAGCAAACTCTCAGCCTTTCCTGTGCTTGGAACTCAGGCTGGCACAAGCAAATGTCATTTATCACGGAGCTGCAGCAGGCAGCATGACAGAGGGTGCCAGTAAATCACTGGCTGTGGTTTGACGCTCATCTCCATGGCTCTGATTAAGAGAATAGGAGCACATTATCTACAAGCAGCTATTTTGAACACTTGCTGCTGAGGTCTGCAGAAGGCAAAAGCAACAGTTAAAGCAGCAGACTTGGTTTGAACCCAACCAGCCCTGGCGAAACAAGGGTGTGAGATACACTGCTACACCTGACTGTTTGCAACAGGGATGGTTTCCCCATGCTGCAGGGAAGGAAGAGACCGGCAGGTCCCCAGGGCAGTACAGACCAACTTCCCCGCACCCCAAGGCACCTCAAACCTGCCGCGCTCCCCAGGGGCTCCGGCAGCACCGTGCAGTTGTGAAATACCCTTGCGCTGCTCAGCAGGGCGTGATTCATCGCAGCCTCTTGGCATCGTGACAAGCCTTGCTGCGCCTCACCAGCCCTTCGCCAGACCTACCCACTGGTATGGGTGGCTGGTGACATTTCACATCTGCCAGCCCTGGCCTGAAGCGGGCTGCTTCCAGCCCTGGAGCAGCAACGTGATATTTCTGGTTCGCTCGGCTGTGCGCTGGCCCAGGCTGCGGTCCCGTTTTGACAGCTCTGCGCATAGGTCAGGAGAAGGAAGGAGTGTTTGATGGTTTCAATTTTTATATGAATGCCCAGGCAGTTCTTCTTGAAAAGCTGCTGACAGATTAAGGACAGCTCCCAAGTTTTGAATTTTTGGAAATATTGGGATTTTCCATGTTGTAAATCCAGCGGGACGGTTCCAGTGTAGCTCAGCGCTGCTCGTGTAGCTGCACCCCGGGCTCTGCCACATGTGGTGAATGCCCTGGGGAAAGTGAAAAACAACATGATCTGTAATGTTAGCAGGAATATTTTTGATGGCTCATTAAGTGAAGAAACAATAGGATGTAGAAAACTGTATTAAAAAAACATTGCTAGGTTTAAACAAAAGGGAGACATTTTTTATAATAACATGTAGGAGCAGAGGTAGCTTTAAAAAAAATGTGATTTCAAGCTGGAAATAGGACTGAGACAAGTCTTGAAAGTAAATATTTAATTACCGGATCAATTTTGATAGAGACCCAGAGTCTGCCATTGATGTCTTTAGCCTCTGCTGAGCCCACCAGTGAAACTCCTCGTTAGTACTGGTGTTGCTGTGAGTCCTATCAGCAAATAACTTACACTTGTGATTATAATTGGTTTGACGTGCTTAAAGTGAAAAGCTTGATATCCCAGAACCAACAGCCTTTCTGTCTTCTCTGATAGTGATAACTATCTTATTTTTGGGTGTAAAAGCAAAATTTCTTGACTGGTCGTGCTGGTTGGGAGAAGCGCTGGCGTGACAATACTTGGCTCTTCACAGGGCAGAAATTGGCCAATGTTTACCTTAAGGGCTGTGATATTTAGACAAGAATTCCAAAGAGAATTATAATAGTGAACTTCATCTAACCGGTACGTTTGCACGACCAGTGCTTAACTGTAATAAGTTGATACTTGTTGATTGACAGGAGCCATAGCGCTATCTAGAAAAGTCCTACTGCCAGCATTAGTTCACAGGATGGTCACAAGTAAATGAGAGGTTAAGAACTAAAACTAAAATCCAGATGTAAAGGATGCCCAAGCATTGGGGTAAATCTGCTTTAGAGCCCGGGGCAGTTGCTGCTCGGTGCCTCTGCAGCAAACAGATGCCAAGTCCACTTGGCCAAATACTGGGTGGTGTGCAGGGGTTTAGAGATATTTTTTATCTAGGAAAACATGAATTAGCGCGTCATTAAGCAGAAGTTTTGGAAAAATGAAATCATTAAATATTATGAGATGCGATGTTCTCTCCCATTCAGTGATCAGAGATTCTTCTCATAGGAGCTGCCATGTTCTCTGTGTCACCAGCACAATTCGGGTGTCCTGAAAAAAAGGTTTTGTCGCCATATTTTTCTATATATTCTTCACCAAACAATCCAAGTGCATTTTATGAACATCAGTTTGTTCAGTGTTGTACAAGGATTATCATCCTTAGGGAACAGGTGGAGACAGCGATGAGCAAAGAGAAGAGGTGAGACACTTCTGGCTATACAGACAATATACATGGTTTCCTCTCAAGCAGTATATATAGGAAAAAAATATATGGTAGTAATCTGAATTTAGCTCTCTGTTAGTTCTTGTGACAGCAGTAGGGGTGAACATTTTGCTCCCAGATACATACAGAAGAAGAAAATGTGCCTCTTTAGATCACAGGATATGTGACTAATTTCCCTCAAAACCTTTTGACAAGTCCAAGGTTGCTATGAATGAAAACACTTTCTATGATCACATCTGTATTTTGAGGAGGAATAATGCAGGTCTCAACCCGTGTTTTCTCCATTGCTTACATTGCTACTAGAGATTAATTAGATGAGAAAACAGATGATTACATCACAATGGATATTTTTTTAAAATGACCAATCCATTTGTTTTGAGCTTTTTTGCTTGTTTTTAATTATTCTGCTGAGACCATCTGCCCTGTCACAAGCAAAGCAGTCAGTTCTCAACACCAGTGAAATAAATCTCAGTCCAGGGCAATGCAAATTGGGAAGAAGCTCCAGAGAGTGATGCTATTTGAAATAAATTGAGGAGTTCTTTTGAAAGCTTGCATGGAAGAATGGAATTTTGCCAACTATTACAATTGGACTTCAGAATAACTGCTGAGTGGGTAATTAGTCCCTCAGGAACACGGGAGTCTGGACAAATGTAAGACAGAACAAGAAGGGGGGGGAAAGCGTATGAAGAATTAACTTCAGAAAACAAGTTAGAACATTAGTCACAGGAGGGATATAACTCAACTTTCATTTAACGTTTATTTCTGTGACGAACAGAAACATTGTTCTTAACCCCTGTACTGAAGCAGAAGATGGGAACCTTCTCTCTTTCTAAGGCAGCTGGAGCTGCTTCATTGAAGTTCATCTTCTTGATAAGAGGGTGAAGGGGAGCGTAAAGGAACGCACTGAGCATACCACAAACCCAGTAACTGGGACTTATACTTGGGTGGAACAGGGAAAGAAACCAGTTGAGGAACTGGTCAAGATATTACGTAGTGTCATCGTGGTCTTCAGTGACTTCCCCATCACGAAGGCAGCAATTAGCCAAAGTGTAAAAGCCCATGCCCCCCAACATTCCTCACAGCCTGTCTACAATGCGCAGCCTCATTTTCCCCTCTGCTGAGCAGCTGCGAGGAGGTGATTCACCAGTCCAACACATCGGAGGATCTTGGCATTTTTTTGCTGGGTTTACAAAGACTTGATGAAATACAACTGCAAACTCGAAGCATGTGATACTCTTTTGAGGTTATATAGTGCACATACGGTTGCTCCTGCCCTTCCAGAGCTCCTGATTCATAGTCCTATGCTGTAACTATTGAAATGTAGACTTATTTGTAGAGTTTGCACTTGGGTTTTGTGGTTAACTGCTCCCATTATTATCTCAACAGCAGTGATTTGCTAATCAGTCCTCTTTGTAGAACAGAGCTAGTATTGCTTTGGATGTTTGGTGTTTAGAAAAAATAGTGCCATTCACATGACTCTGGAGAAGAAGAAAGCTTTGCAAAAACATTAATATATTCAGGTGTGAATTTACGCAAATGGATCATATTCACTGAGCTGTGTGTCTAGAGGGTTAATAGTAACATCAGAGCTGAAGGTTCAGGACTACACCCCCAGACCTGGATCTTCCCAATTTTGAGGACTTTATACTTTGGCGCCATCTCGACTCAGTCTCTCTGGAGGTTATAGAGTAATCCTCCCTTCTGGGCTCACATGATATCATTGGCCAAGCGACGGGGTCCCACTTGCCCATTCCGCACTGGTACCCCAGGAGTACTGTCTGTTGGTGCCACCGTGTTGTGTTTCTGACCTGGTGACGCTCCGCTGTGAGCAGAGCGAAGGTTACCAGTGTTTTCATGTAGACATTGTGTTTACTATTTAAGGGCAGTGTAAGGCTCTGGATTCCACCGGTTGGGTCATCCTTTCTGTTTCCCAATTCAATGCAAACGGCCAGGCAGGCAGGCGGCTCTTCCTTGAAAACATCTGAATTCTCTTGAGAGGTGTGCCAGTTTCGGGCAGCCATGGTGTTGGCAATGCACGATGCGCACAACACTGTCGTGGTTGTTTGTTCCTGTAAACATTGTCTTCAAAATCACCATCTCCTCTCAGCACCTTGAGCTGCTGCCCTGGAGTGCTCAGCACAAGAATCCTGCACAAACACACCCAGCTCTGGCGTATTCCTTCCAGGAGAGGGCAGGGGAATACAGTTTATTGCAGATCCGCTCCTGAACGGGAGCCAGCGTTCCTCACGTCTCAGATCTTCCTGCACGTCTTTCAGCCTATTTCGCTTTCCTAAACCCGGATGAGCAGAGGTGGCTGCTGAATCTCCCCGAAGTGAGTCAGTGGGTTTTGTCACATCCACAGACCTGCCTGCCCCTGAGTCATCTGCAGGAGGGATGGCCCGGGCCAGGCTGCTCCCCTTGCTCTTGGACCTCTCCCGATGAACCTCATGTGTCATGTTGGAAGCATTGACTTCTGCGCAGCTGCAGGACTGGGGTTTAAACAGCTGAGCCCCAGCTCATCTTCTCCATCTCACCATTAAGCTGGGGGAGGCAGTGATGAGGCTACTTGTCTGTCCCACCCATAGCCCTGCAGAACGGGGTCTGATTCCCTCAGACGTCCATACCGTCAGCAGGTGCAGCTCTGCTCATGGGTGCTTTGGCCAACAGATTACACTGCAGGGCTTGTGCATGGAAACCCGAGATTGGAGCAGGACCTGGTTAAACATGGCCTAGAGAAATACACCCAGAAAGCCAGCTGCATTTTCTCTATCAGGATTTTAATGGATAGGAAGTTTGGGAGAAAATCAGAAACTCTCCCCAGCTCCTTCCCGTCTTTAATAGTCCGGAGGGTGTTAACATAAAAAATCCTAAAATGTATTTCTTCCAACATATCTCCCTCTAGGCCTATGACTCTGACTTGAAAAGACAACACAATTTCCAAACTAGTGACGGAAAGAAAAAATATAAAATCAATAAGCTGTTGGCCCTGCCGCACAGGTGTCCTTGCAAGGCCAAAGAAATGAAGTTCTGAGATCGCTGTTGTCGTTTCCACCTTGTCCTGCAGAACCACAATCAGGGATAAACATATTCTTTGTGTCAATATTTCTGTAGTACCGAGAGAACTTGCAGTCCTTATCTGCGAGTGTCAAGGACTGCTGAGTTAAATGAGCGGAACATTATTGGAGGGTCCGACGAGCTTTTCTGTTCCCTGTGTCCGTGCAACTGTTCTCGTACTGAAAGCTGCAGCCCAGCAGAGCCCGGCTGGACACAGCCACCAGCTTCATGGCAAGTGGAAGGGATTAATAAGCAGGAGGTTAATTAAAAAAACATTAAAAATAAAAAAAATCCCGAAAGAGAATTTGAAGTTCCTTTTAATTTTTTCTTCACCTGATTGTTTTGCTTCTTTCATTGGAAAAGAGCAGCCTTGATTTTTAGATCACATGGAAACGTGCAAGTGATCAATTCAGCCTGACTAACCCTGGCTTTGCCAAGTGGCCGGTTGGCTGGGTGGATCACTCAAAGTTCACTGCTGCAGTAAAGGGGGAATAGCAGGGGCTGGGACAGAACTACCGCAGGTGACCTCTGAAGTCAGCACAGCACTTGCCCCGTGCAGCTCAATCCCTCTTTTTGCCCCTCCGTGAAGTTCAAACACTTTGCCTTCCAGGCCCTTCAAAAATGAGACGTAATTTGGAGCACAGAGCTGCACAAACAATGTACGGAGATGGGAGAAACTGAGGCAGGGAAAATCAGTCTCTGTACAGCCACAGATGGAAAGGCAAAGTGTGGGCAGAGCCAAACAATTCTCAGGTATAAACCGTTGAGTGCAGAGCAGGTGAGCCTTTTGCTGCCTTTAATGGGTCTGCGCTACGTGGCATAACAGCTTGGGAACAACTTTAGCCTATGGTTTCTTTCTAACTTTGTAATGCAGTGCTATTATCATCTCCAGGAAAATTTTAAACGGTTTGGATGCTGAGGTTTATTTGCCTTCTCTGACTGCATCTTTAACACACAGCCACCAGACAAAAGGCAATGAAAAGGACCTTAACTTTATGTTAACCCAGTGTTTGACTGGGCTGTAGGAATGCTATAAAGGTCGCTGGGGCAGGGGAACCAGTTTGACTGAAGTTCTCTCCCGAAAGGTGGCAAAAGAGAGAATGGAAAATCCCCAGGCACAACCAAGGGACAGAGGTAATAACAGATTATAAAAGGACTTAGCGAAGAGATGAACAGAGGGAAGCAAATCTCTTAGCGATGCCCAAAAAGGATGGGGCAGGGGAAAGGACACGTGTTTTGTACCAGGAATCATGGACTCGGTTTTGCTGCAGTACCAGAGGAAAGAAGCTGACGTGAGACATTGATCACAACTGCACACAAGTCATCCCCAAAAGCCTGTCCCAGCCCAACAGTCATTCCTGGTTCCCATTAAAAAAGTGGAAGCCAAAAGTGATCAGATTTGTCTGGATCTGTGCGTTTGCCCTGCTGTTGATAAAAACTTGTTGTGTTTCCAAAATCTAAAGCAAAACTTAGATGGGTGTCAATTTGCTTTCGCTGTCATGGGGCTCTGAAGAATTAGTCTGTAAATCAGTTCACAGCTTGAGAAGCGCATTCGGATATCCCAGAGGGATGGAGAAGTGGCCGAGTCAGCCCAGAGCCTGGCACCTGGCAGCTTGTAGTTCTCAGTTTTGGGTTTAAGCCCTGAAGTGCACCTGTGGACTCCAAAACCAGGACTGTGGTTTGAAGCCCTCCCAGCAGACTCATGAGTACAACAACGTGATCATCCTGGGTAAGAAAACTCTGCAGATAAAATTTCTGCTCAACGTATGTGCTGTTGGGGAGGAACCTGTGGACATGTTTCGCTAAGGACAACCCCAGGGCTGGGCTCCAAGTGACAGAGACTTTTGCATGTTTTCTCATTATTCTTTGTCATACGATGATGGGTTGGTGTAGAAGTGAAATTCTTTGTGCTCAAGTGAAGTATCAGAACTTGGGCTACTATATACCCTGTTTGTTTGTTTGTTTGTTTTTAATGTTTGTCTCTGGCTAGAGATTTTGTCTGGGCAGAAAAAGCGCACTTTGGATATTTGTCCAGTGTATCCTGGTGGCCAATAGCCTGGCCAGGGCAGTAATCTCTGCAAGATTGCTGGACACCCAGAAATGCATAAGGCACAGTCACTGAACATATGTCCTTACTTTGCTGAAGCTTCCTGTGTGCACAGCAAAGGGTATCTGGACATACACAAAAAGTTTGTGCGTCCAGAACTTGCCACATGGTGCACGAATGAGCTCAGATCAGGGGTTCATCCAGGATGCTCTAAACTCAATTCCCAGGTATTGTGCGCTGCGTTTTCAATTTTGTTTGTTTGTTTCAAATAAGTCTGGAGAAATATAGAAGCTGTAGTTACACTTGCCTGCTTATTTCCATTGTATTTCACCTCCCAGCGATCGCTGTTGCTTTGTATTGAACAGATATGATGCTGTAGGGTTCAGTGCAGTTGAAAATCACTCATCCCTGAGCTGAGCAAAGTAACGGTGAATTGAGGTTGTGTTTCTTCATCTCAGGAATATGCTTGGGCTCAGACTCACAAGCTCTTCACCTGCTTTAACAAGTTTCTACCTGGTTGTCGAACCAATGGGTCCATCGCAGATGTGAAAAAGCAGTAGATCTGTGTAAGGTAAATATGGGATTTTGTTGCTTCTCCAGCAATTTAGAGAAAGTTGGGAACTACTGAAACTAAAATACAATGAAATCGTCTTTTCCACGTGGAAAAAGAAAATTTAGAGAAACCTCAAATGTGTCCCAATGCGTATGTAAGTCATAACAATGATAAAATTAAGATTGTAAGTTTTGGTTGTTTTCACAGTAGTAAACATTGTAAAGGAATTTCACATCTGTACAGCAAACAATCCAAATTCCATTTCAGCCCTGTCTTGAGGGCTTGGGGTTTTAGCTGCATCTAAATCCCATGCCCTTTGCATTGCATCAAGCTCAGTTTCACCTACTCAGGGAACAAAGGGGTTTTAATTGAGAGAAAACAGCAAAGCAAGGTTTGCCAAAAATCTATTTTGGGTAAAAAATTTTTAAGGCCAGCGTTTTTACCGATGTAATGCTTCTTACATCAGGGAAGTCACACTGATGAAGAGTTCAGCCCTGATGTTTTTGTATAAATATAGTATGTAGGAAATTGATGAGCGTGTATTTATGCATTATTCATTGAGATAACATGGAGAGGAAGAGGAAGGTCTGTGCATGAGAGCAGAGCCCTGAGCACCCCGGGTCCTTTGGTGATACCCACCGGGGTGAGGTTCCATCACAGACATTGTTTGACCCTCTGTGCCTCAGTTTCCCCCCATAAAATCATCAAATGGGGATAATACTCAATTTTTCCTGCAGCACAGCAATTTGCAGCCCTGAGGCCCACAGTCTCTCAGTAGGAGAACAGGAACAGTGTTCTGTCCCATGTAACCCTCAAAAAGGTGCACAGACCTCTTGTCACAAGATTGTATTCTGTTAGCATGAGTGAACCTTCCCCAGGACCTGAAAAATGAAAAACTGGATTTGGAAAACCACTGATTGAGCAGAGAAACCTCACTGCTGCTGCACCTGGCAGCCCTGCACGCTTCCTCAGCTGGGCTTCACCTCTGCAGGGTCAAACATGGATCCTGATCCATGCCAAACGTGGCATAACAATATGTGTGTATATATAAAAATATATATGTATATTTTCTATGTGCCTTTACATGAAAAACTAGCAATGTCTGTAGTAACACTGCTGGGGGACCCCAAACCCCAATACTTCCTAGCATGCTGGAAATCACCCATCACACTCCAGCAGGCAGGTGGGAACGGGGCAGGAGCTGGGGTGCGCAGCATACAAAAGGCATGGGACATGCTTGCACCCCTCCAGGGGCTTGCAGATCTCCAGGGGCTTGCACATTTGCAGGAGCCTCTACATATCCAGGGGCTTGCACACTCCCAAGAGTGTGCACCCCCTCCAGGGGCTTGCACACTTACAGAGGTTTGCAAATTTCCAGGGACTTGCACATTTCCAGGGGCTCGCAAATCTCCAGGAGCCTCTACATATTCAGGGGCTTGCACAATTCCAGGGGCTTGCTCATTTCTAGGAGCCTCTACGTATCCAGGGGCTTGCACATTTCCAGGGGTTTGTAAATCTCCGGGGGCTTGCACGTCCCAATGAGCCCCTCCATACCCAGGGGCTTGCACACTTCCAAGAGTGCGCACCCGTCCAGGGGCTTGCACATTTCCAAAAACGTGCACCCCTGCAAGGGTCTGCACCGCTCCAGGAGCCCGCACGCCCCGGGGGCTCGTCCATGCTCTGCCCCTCCCGGGTACCGCCCCGGGGGCCGGGCCGGGCGGTGCGGCGGTTCCCATTGAGGCCGGTGCCGGGCCGGCCTCCGCCGCGGCGGGGCCAATGGGGGCGGCGGACGCGGTCGAGCCTCTCCCCGGCCTCCCCCGCCGGGAGCCCGTCCTGTGAGGGGGATATAGTACTACGGGAGCGGGGCCGCGCTCCGCAGCCGCGCACCCGCCTCCCGGGGGAGCTGCGCCCGCCTCCCGCCGCTCCGCGCTCCGCTCCCCGCCGGGGCTCCTTCTGGTTGTCGTGGGGTCTTCTGCGTCTTGTTGTTGCTGTTCTATTTTTTAATTTTTTTTTTTTTAATTTCCATAATTATTTTTGCTTTTTATTCTTATATTTGTGATTTTTTTTTTCCTACTTTAATTGTTTTTTTTTTTTCATTCTTCTGAGCGTTCTTTGCATTTTTTCCCCGCCGTCCCCGGCTTGCAGAGGAGTTCAGGTAAGGGTGTGCGAGGGCCGCGGAGGTTTGCGCGGGTGCGCGTCCCACCAGCGGAGCCCCCGCTGCCGCAGCACCGGTGGCCGGGGCGGGTACTGGTGGTTGTTTGTGCCGCCGCTGCCCGGTCCCGGGGTGGGTGGAAGGTTAAATCCCCCCCGCCCTGGGTGCAGTAGGGGGGGTCGGGCTGCGGCCGGCGTTGGGGGGGCTATTTTCAGGCTGGAGCTGTGCTATGGTGTGACAGGCGGAAGATGGGGGGGTGGGTTACTCTTGGTTATCGTGACCTGGGGACCACGGCGACTGGGGGGAGCTCGGGCCCCCAAACTCTTCTGAAAAGGGATCGAAGGAGCAACAGTAAAAATAATAACACCCCCCACCCCCAACAACAACAACAACAGCAAAATCCTCCAAAACAAACAAGCAAATGCCAGGAAACCTGGCCGTGTTTGTTCTGGGGTGGGAATTGCCGGCTCCCCGGGCCGGTTCTGCTGTCCGGCTGATGCCCCCGCGTTATTTCGGGGCAGCCCGGGGTGCGGGAGGCGGCGGGGGGACGCTCGGTAGCGGGGGGGGGCACCGCCGGTACACGCTGCAGGTAAAGTACATCTTCTTGTAGAAGGCAAGGTTTGGAGGTCGAGGAGGGGTATTTTCCAGAAAATAAGGCTTTGGGAATGTGACTGCAGCTTCCCAGTGGTGGTGGGGTTGGAAAGAAACTGGGAGGCCCTCAAAAACCCTCCGTCTTCCCCTCCCCATGTCCGGGGAGCAGCGCAGCCACATTGCAGAAGGCATGAGAGCAAATGGGTTTCCTGGCCTTTTTTATTCCTTTCCTTTATTTTCCCCATGCATTTCTGTTTTAATTTCTTAGAAACACTGGGCCTGGTTCGTTCCCTGGTTTATGGCTCTGTCTGCGGAGCAGGAGTCGGCCTGAACAGATTTAACATCTTTTAGGGAACAAGGAAAACCATAAAGAGATTACTGCTAAACTCGGAAGAGCTGTAGCAGTGTACATGGGAAATGACTGTCGGTGTATCTGAGCCCATACAGCGCTGTGCAATCAGCTGCCATGGACTGACTGTCCAGAAATGACAGGCTGGGAAATATGTCCTTGTGTTTCAGTAACTTCCCAGGACTTAACATTTTAATATTACTCCGAGTCAGAATACGCATTCTCTGTTTTCTGTTTTGTTTGGGTTTTCTTTTTGTTGTTGCTGTTATTTTTTTCAGCTGGTGATTAGATGGACAGGTTTTAATCAGAACAACATGTTTCTGGCAGAAGGGACATCATAACAACCCAGGGAACTCTTAAAAGTTGGAGACCGCGGTGCTGCCATGTGCTATTGAGCAGCTGCTGTATTTCACTCCAGAAGGGGCTGTTTTTCAGCAGCACAGGCACTGAGGTCCCTCTGTAGGTGCTTACATTTCTAACTTTTTGTTTGTTTTTGAATCTTCTGGCTTTGGCTGTGTCTTCAGGCAAACTAGGGATGAAAGCCCTTTGGTTGTTAGTCTGGCCTTTGGGATAAAATATAGCTTCAGCTCGATCCTGCATTCCAGGCATTCCCCAAAATCTTCTTGGCTGCTCTGCAAGTTTTGAGAGAGCACAGAAAGCAGATCTGGCCCGTAGTGTGCCTGGATCTGTTTGCCTCTGACAGTCCCCTGCCTTCTCAAAATGACTCTGGTAACACCGGGTGACATTGCTCCATGTCAAAAGAGATGGGGATAGGCACGCTGGCTGTTTGCTGCTGAGATACATTACTCACAGCAGTTGCTAGGAGTTTGTTGGGTTTTTTCCACCTCCTTTCAGCCCTTATTCAAATGAGGGTTTAGTTCTATTCCCAGTGAAATGTATAGATATTTTGGTAATGTGGCTTCCTAGTTCCTGGGCAATTAAAGAAAACTTGAGCTGTTTTTTCTTAATAACTTTACCAACCGCTTTTGGTGCGTGATCTTTCCCTGCACGTAAAGAGCACGCCAGCTTTTCTTAGAAAAAAACACATAGCAGTCCAGATTTCACTCACAGCACTGTTCTTCAGCAGTTCCAGCTGGAACAATGCAGACGTAGGAGGGAAGATCAGAAACCATCTGAGGGCAAGTGCCCCTTTCTGCCCCACATTGCGCTGGGCAGTCACCAGTTTTTGGTGCAAGATAGAAACGAGCTGCTTGGGCGAGTTCTTACGGGAAGCCAATACAAACTTCTCCAAAGCAGATTGTGTTTTCTATTTCAAAACTGGGACTGGCTCAGCTGGAGGAACTCTCTGTCAACACAGAGCTTTAAAAAAAAAAGAAGTCATGTGTTAGAAGTCATTTGGCTCTTTTGACTTTTCACTTTTACTATAAGAAATGATTATAGGCTAAGGTCACAAGACAGAGCCGCTAACCTCTGCTTGAACTTCCTCGTGTTCGGCACATGTGGGTATTTCATTATCAGCTCAGAGCCATAGCTGACTGGCGGGCCAGGCATATCGGGAAAATATGCACTCTTACTTTGAAGTCAATCTTTCAACCTGCCTCTACTTTCTCCACATGCCTATGGAGGAGGAAGTTGTATCTTTAAGAAATGTTTGGTTGTTTTCCGTGTGAAATATTAATAGATGCAGCCATTGGGATGGAGCTCTTTAAGGGTGTTGTAAAAATATCTCGCTCTGCGTTCATTGCAGCACGGAGCGCATAGACGCCTTTTGATGTTTTCTCCAGAGATGGCAAAGACGGGGCAAATTTTTGGAGATCAGGCAGCAAGGATGCTCTGCAATAGCACTGACAAGCATCCCCTTCCCTGCACAAAACTGGGAGCTATTGACTATTCATGGCAAAGCGTCCGAAGCGCAGCGGCAGAGCCTGTGGAAAATGACAGCGTGTAACAAGATTGACTGGCATTTCCTTCACGCTGGGTCACATGCCTCCTAATTCACACACACACAAAACCTCATAGGCTGATCAAATGACTCCTATCTCTGCAGTCCGCATACCTTCCACAGAAAGAGTTGTTTTATTATGCACATGTACAGCTCTGTTTTCAATCAGTCACCTTGAGCGAATGACTGAGGGCCAGTGTTTGCTCCGTCCGGAGGTCCCTGCGGTTGCTCTCGAAGGGGCATATTCTCCCTCTGTAAGCAATTTGTTTTTTTCCTCTGGGGGGGCAGAAAAACCCAAAAAAGAAAACGAACATGCAGATGCCCATCCTGCCTTCCCCTCCCCACAAACCTTTTTAAGAAGTTTGATTGGCTTAACTGGGAAAGTGCAGGTTGGTGGCTGCTGTCGGAGAGCATCGCGGTGGGCTCATTTCCCAAACCCCCCACGGGGAGGATGGATTTTGCTGCGGTGGCTCCGTGGGGTTGCGGTGGGATTGCGGCTCACGTGAGTAGGGGCTTGCGGGACGCTGCCCGCTCGGCACCGTGCGGGGGAAACCGCGAGCACCGCTGCCCGCCGTGGGTTCGGGATGCTGGGGGTCCCTACAAACCCCCTCCCGGTTTAGGAACTAGCAGGAGGTTCAGATCACCCTGACCTCCATAGCCGGAGAGGGGAGGATGGAGGGGTGAGTGAAACCGGCCGCCAGCTGCCATGCCAGGGCAGGGTAATTAGCTCAGCACAGCGCCAGCCTTATTAGGGGCAGTGCAGGTGCTGATGACGTTGGCACACTGATTCATGGCATCTGGAGGGGAAAATCCGCCTAGTAAATGCTGAAGCACAGTAAATATTTTTGGCTCCTGACAGATTGGTCCTTGCATTATGCTGATTAGCCTATATTTGTGGAACTGAGGAAGTTAAAAATAAGGTTGGTGGAAAGCTACAAGATAAGGAAAGGATTTGCATTTTATGGCCGCCAGCAATAAACTTCTTTTTTGATTTGTTTTTCTGGATGGTAAAAATTTCAACACTTCATTTTTATTTTTGTTTTCTCTCCCCATTCCCTCCTGTGGCTCTGGGTTTCACTGTTATGTGAAAGCCCATGGTTTATTTTCTGTTCCCAATAATATTCTGGAAGGGAGCTGTAAATGTAGAGCGTGTTCAGTTGGGAAACGATTTCTGAAAGGTTTCTTTTGCAAGTACGTGGTGCAATCCTGCAAAATGCTTTGTCCCTGGCAGTCCTTAGGGGGTGGTACAGCCGTATCAAAGCGTGTAGCAGCGTGTGTACTCAGTGAGGCTGGATGCTTTGGACTTTCCCGTGAGCTAGAGGGCTTTATGAGCTTTACTTCACAGAGATAAATGATTAAACCAACTTCTGACTGTTGCTGTTTTGTTTTCCTACACTCAGGCTCTCACCTGAACTTTTGCTGCGTGGTATATGCTGTTGGGATAACCCTAGGAGATAGCTCAGGAATGGTGGATCACTTGCTGCCTACTGATGAATCCTTTTCATCTACAAGATCTTCTCTTGGATACTTTGGGGACATGACAGCAGGGGTGAGGTCCTACCAAATGTTGCCCTCTCCGCTGTCGGAAGATGACAGCGACTCCTCCAGCTTTTGTTCTTGTTCCAGCCCTGACTCCCAGGTTCTCAGCTCCAGCTATGGAAGCACGTCCAGTGCGGAAAGTCAGGACAGTATCTTAGACTATTTATTGTCCCAGGCGTCTTTGGGCAACACCGCTGCATCATGGTGGGACAAAAGGAGACTTCAGCCGATAGTGAAAGAGGAGTACTTTAGGTTGCCTGAATTTGGTGTGGATATGGAAGACTCTGGACCATTTCAGCCCACGCTTGAGGAAATTGAGGAGTTTCTGGAGGAGAACATGGAGTTGGAGCTCAAAGAAAGACCTAAAAGTGAGACCAAGGACTTGAGATCTTGCAGCCAAGTTTCTGTTGCTTCGCTACAGCAGAAAGACCATATGTTACCCAGCGCTAGTTTAAAAGAGAGCAAAAATGAACAGTTGAGCAGCTCAACGGAAGGTGGCCAAGCTTCGAATGGGGGAATGTCCCTGGAGAATGGGATACCGGTTATGCTGCAGATTCAGCCTGTACAGATCAAACAGGAGTCCAACACCAGCTCTAGTTCCCAAGGACCAGCACAAGAGAACGTTAAAATTGCACAACTCCTAGTCAACATCCAAGGACAGACGTTTGCCCTTGTGCCTCAGATAGTTCAGTCATCCAATTTGAACTTGTCCTCTAAATTTGTCCGCATTGCTCCCGTCCCCATCGCCGCCAAGCCAATTGGGCCAGGAGGCATGATCCAGGGTCAGACGGGAATCATCATGGGTCAGAAATTTCAAAAGAACCCTGCAGCAGAACTCATTAAAATGCACAAATGTTCTTTTCCTGGTTGTACCAAGATGTACACGAAAAGCAGCCACTTGAAAGCCCACCTGAGGAGGCATACGGGAGAAAAACCTTTTGCATGCACGTGGCCGGGTTGCGGATGGAGGTCAGTATTGGGGTGCAGCGCTGTCCTATCCCCCATACCCTTTTTTTTTTGCTCACTCAACTTAACTTGCCGAGCAAGTAGGTTTGCACTCTGATTTATTATTTCTATTCCTATAACTTGTTTGTTTGGTGTGAGAATTAAGACCTTTTCTTTCTCCTGTTAGGTGGTCCAGGGGCTTTGATAAATTAAATAGCAACGCATCACCTGCTGGCACCGGCTGTTTAAGTGTCTTAAAAAAACCTCAAAGCATCCCACTGTAATTTGTGTTTCATTCCAAGAGGGTCAGATTAAGCTCGTTACTGCAGGCAATACCTTGAGGTCACATTGGTCTGGTTGCAACACAGCAGCTGCAGCAGATGCTTGGCTGGTCCCAGCTGAGGGCTGGAGTAGATGGTTTAGGGCAGAATCCCTGTGTGCGGGGCTGAACGTGGTCACCGAGGGGCTGTGACAAACAAGTGGCGCTCAGAGCAGCAATATTCTGTGCGGTTTTGTGGAAAATGAGCTCCATCCCACTCCTGCTGGAAATGCTGGCTGTGACGCTCCAGCATGCTTGGGGTTTTATTCTCTGCATTGATTCAGAAAAAATGCGTGGGTGCCACTCAAAGTTGCTAAAAGCTGTCAGATGTAACAACATAACCAGAAGGCTGAGGTGGAGTTAAGCATCGCTTGAATGAAAGATTGCAGGTTTGATTGAGCAAAACGTTTCACACAGGGTCTCTCTTGATTTTGTTTTGTTTTTAAAAATTTGTTTTTAACACTCGTTGAAAAATTAAAAATTCTTTAAAAAACATCAACTTTTTATTTTAAGGAAGCTTTGGTGGAAGCCCTCCCCCCTATTTCCAATGAGTTGTGTTCCTAGCCTGCCTGTGGGTGAGCGTTAATACAAAGCACTACAAATTATGGTGGGAGGAAACAAAACCTTAACTCCTTTCTATTAAATTAAACCAGATTTCTTTCAAATAATATCCCACAGAGCTTCAGCGAGCAATGTCTAATGAGGAAATGGGTTGTGAGCATGGGGAACAGACGAGGTAAAAAGTAACAGGAGAGGATTGTGTAAAAATGCAAGTATGTGAGCCATGCAGCAGTTAGAGATGGCTGGATTGGTTTGAGGGAAAAGGTCAGAAGGGGGCTGAATCCTCTGTTCCCCAACCGGGCCAGTTTGAAGTTTGCCTCTTGGCGGGATTGAGGAGATCAATGCAATTGATTTATTTGATTTTCGTTTTTCTTTCCCGTTTCAGTTTATGGTGTCTCCGCAAACTGGTGGTGACTTTCTTGCGTTTTGTGCTGCTGGCACTTCTCATGAGCCGGGCTCAGTGTCTTGCTACTCAGGATGCTCTGAAATTAAAGCCACTTTATTTAGCTGATTGGTCCCATCAGCCGCAGGCTGGTTTGCTCCTGACCTGCAGCGGAGCCACTCGCTCCTCATTTGGTTGCCAGAGTACGTGCGCAGAGGCAGCAGATGTGCCTCCTGCCTGTGGGTGTCATGCTGCTTTCCCTTCCTTTGCTTTCCCTTCCTTTGCTTTCCCTTCCTTTGCTTTCCCTTCCTTTGCTTTCCCTTCCTTTGCTTTTCCTTCCTTTGCTTTTCCTCCTCCTTGCAGCCCGAGGTGTTGCCTGTAGGTGACCTTTTCCAGCTCTGTCTTACCACAGAGCTGATGTTTTCCAGGCTGCAGAACGAAGGGGTACGCTTTAGGAGGAATATTAGGTGGTAAGGGGTGGAGATGGAATTTACATCGGGGTCCCTGCGTCTTCCCATCGGTACAGCAAATGGTGTGGATCAAAAGCAGGACGCAGGTGTAAGGTGAGACAAGAGAAGTGCAGGTCCCATGATCGGGAGCACACTGAACTGTCACCCTCAGCCAGCCACACCTTTTTAAAGATGAGAAGCCCGACAGGGATGAGCAATTAATCACCTTAGCTATGAGGAGCACATGTCTTGTCCACAAACAGCTGCTGGAAGGGCTTTTCAAACTCTCTATTGCTCTTGTTGCATTTCACAGCCCAGGCTGGTTGCCCGGTCCCCAACACCCCCAAGCTCCGAGGGGGGGTTATAGCCATCAGTGGAGGCTGTTTTCCTCACTCCCAGCAATCAGCCCTGGCCTGACATTCCTGCACATCCCCTGCACGCTGCTCCCACATCAAAGGCCAGACCCAATTGAGCGCTGAGTTACTCAGTCCCCTTTCATCAATAAAACATGTTTACCTTTTCCACAAGTTCAGCGCGAGCTGTGATCTCACATGACTTAATGCATCTGGACTCTCTGTTTGCAGTTTTATGTTATCTTGGATGGATTTAAGCACTATAACACTGCTGGGCTCTGCTTTGCGCTCTCTTTTCTCTGCATTCTTGTGCTTGCGTATTTATTTTTTCACCAAAGACACTTAAGATCTGACCTCACTGAAGATAGTAATTTCAAAAACAAAACACAGTGTTGCCTAGCACAAAGTAGCTGAGCTGTCGGAGGGTTAAAGCTTTCCCAGCAATCTTGGCAGCCCTGCTATGACAAAGTTACACGCTTTAAATGTGCCAAGGTAGGGGTGTGCACACAGCAGACCCTTTTGCTAACCCCTGGGACAGCTGGAGAGCCCCAAGCACCTCCCTTAGTGAGGCTGAACCCTGCGTGCTCATGCCCTTCTTTGGCACGGGGTGAGAGCTGTTTTCTGCAGGCAGCAGCGATGTGTTCACAAGTGGCCGGTGACCCGCTGCGGTCGATAGCCCACTGTACCGATCAGCGCGCTGATCCGTGTCACGCCGGCTTATACCTTCGGCACAGGCAGCCTCTGGTTAGTCCTGGCCCTGAGACAGGCTGGCCAAAAAGCTGAGCTGCAGCGTGGGCCAGTCCCCAGCAGCTGTGTTATGGCATTGAGCAGAAGCTCTCGCTTTCCCTCCTGGGCACAGCAGTGTGCAAAGCTGCTGTTCTCGCAGGGCCTGGGGGATGAGGCAATAGAGTTGAAGTGCTGTCCCGCATCTTCTGGCTGGAGGTGCTTCCCCATGGCTGGCTCTGCAAGTGACAGTGTGCGATAAAAGCTTTGTCGGGTTTGTAGGGAGGGTTTAAAGGCTTTTAATGTGTGTATGGGTGGACCACACATGGGATAAATCAGGGCAGGCGTCCTGCATTAGGCTTTTTTGCTGGTGCTGTGCAGAGGGGTTTGCAGGAGGTGCTGCTTTGGGGATGGGCAGGGTGAATCTAGAGCCTCCTCTCCACTGCAGAGAGGAGCATCCTGAGTTGGTCCCAATGGCTGGTGGCCATGGTAGGGACCATGGAGTACCAGGCTGAAGCTATTGACCTTTCTTGCCCTGTGAGCCATGTATCAATGTCTTTGTATGGCCAGGAGACACAGAACATGTCCTGCATCAGGGAGCACTAGGATTTCTCCAAGGGAGATGCAGTCATGGGTTTTTTGGGGTCCTACCAGATAGGAGGTTGAAGGAGGCTCTTCTAGTTGCTGTGGGATTGCCCAGATCCCTCCACCTTCCTTTTGAAGGAGGAATCCTTCTGGAAATGGCAGTGATTTGACATAGTGAGGTGTTCCTTGGAGGTGCCTTTCTGTCGTTCGGATTTGACATTCCACTGGCGATTATTTGCAGTTTTCTTGGGATGATCTTGGTGCTGGAACATGCTGCAAATATCACTTCGCTGCAGAGCCAGGCCACCAGATCCTCCCAGCTTCCTTGTCCTAACCTTTGCGTTGTGTTTTTGTAAACACACCAACAGCTTGAGGTTTATTTCTGTGGGCTCTGTAAGTTGATCTTTCTGTGACTGCTGGGGAACAGTATTGCAACATTCCTGCCTCTTCAGCTAAGGACATCGTTATGAGGCAGAGTGTATTTTTATTCGATGAACTCATCCGAGCTCCCAGGGTATGAGCAGAGCTGCTCATTCCTGACATGCACCAGTTTCTTCCCCACCATCCATGCAATTCCCATCAAAATGCACTTGCGGAGCCCTTGTGCAGGATTAGCCATGAGGGACTGCACTTCTGTTCCAGATGGTGACCTCAGTGACCAAGGACATGAGATGAGGCAACCCGGCCACATCTGGTTTTACTCCTTTGGCTGATAAGCCTTTATATAGGAGGATGGCTCTTTGCAAAGGTGCTTTTCCCTGTCTGCTGCCTCTTTTCCCTGGATGTGGTTGGCCTCACAGGCAACAGGTCTGTTCCTTCCCCAGCACTGAGTCCCGCTGAGGGAGTTTGCACAGGCAACATCCCACCTTCTCGAGAAAGAGACTTAGTCCCACTCGTCCATAGCTCTCCAAGAGCATCCCTCCAGGGATGTGGCACTGGGACTAGCTCACTAAGGACTTGGGAGAAATCCCTGGTCCTGCTGCTCCCAGGTTTTGGGAAGCCATGGCTGGGAGAAGCAGGGGAGTTAGAGAAAGCAAACGTGCAAGTACTGGGGGAGAAGAGAAGCCTCTGTCGTGGCCTTTATGAAGAAGATGCGTTGCAGACAAGGAACAGGTTGATGGCTCCATTAGAGCTGAACACTCTCTGGGTTGCATCCCTGGACTGAAGAGCTGTGGGAACTGGGGAAACCATTCCCAATTTCCCAGTGCCTGTGCTCTATTCCTCAGCTGGCGGCCGGTGATCAGAGCTAATTAAAACCTTTATGTGGAAACTTACTTTTCTTGCATGAAGGGCTTATTCATAGGAGCCCAGTAGTCCTGTTTTCCCCCTTTCCTAAAAACAGCGTATTCACTCTGGTGGTGATGTGTTATTTTGCTCCAGAAGGGCACATTTTTCTACATGTCGTTTCCCCCATTTATTCAACTAGCACCCATGACTTCATTTATTTATTGTAAATAAACAGCTGATACCATTTCTTGCAAGCTCTCTTTCTGTGCTGCTCTTTGTTACTGCTCTGGCAACAAAACACTTAATTGCCCTTTGTCAGGCAGCGAATTTTTCGTACCCATCTGGACAGGGCTGTTTTAGTGTGACATTATTAATTAACCCTGTGGCTCCCAGTTACGTCCACGCTGGAAATAGAACCAGGCCCACTGTTAGGACCAAAGGATTAGCTGATTTGGGTTCAGTAAAGCCCAGTGGATTCACAATGACTATTTGGGGATTTTTCTGTGGAGATGTAAAGTGGGAAATACCCCAAATTGAAATCACTCTGGGAGACAGTTTTGATAATTAAAGGCTCAATCTTGATTTCAGTTTACCCATGAAGGGACTATGGTAAAGGCCACTGGGGCCCGCTTGGATTTCAACTGTTTCGATGTTGAACATCTCTGGTATTGAGATATTAATGTCTCTTTATTTACCCTGTGGGAGCACATACAAAAGCCAATTTTTCAGCAGGATCTGATGAGCCTTTTAACTTCTGGGCAGTTCTTTTGGGCTGTTATCTGGGGTCTATCTCAAACTAGATGCAATTACTGGATGTCCGTTGTGCTGGTGCCAGTGGGAGCTTGGGGCAGACCTCATCTGCAGGACGTTGGTTGTTATCTCTGCTCGGGAAGGGTCCGTGCTTGGATTTGCAGGAGAGAGCGTGTGGGACAGGCTTTGGAAGGAGGATCAAGAGCAGCGCTGGTTTTTGTTGAGCTGTACCCTGTTATTGAGTTTAGGGTGAGATTAGTACAAATGTTGCCTCCGTGCATTGCTCTGAGTCCAGAGTTGATGTGGAATGAGGTTGATAACTGTGTGTTTCCATCACTGGTTGGGACCAGACTGACCCCCTTATATCCCTTTCAGTTTGTGTGTTTGGGCTTTGCCTCAAGTGGAGTCTCTCAGTGGCCTGAGGGGACTTGTTTTTCCTGTTCTGAGAGACATAGCAACTTAAAAAAAATTACAATAATTAAAAATCTGAAAAGTCTTCTCATCTCTTGCAGGTTCTCCAGGTCAGATGAGCTGTCCCGGCACAGGCGCTCCCACTCGGGGGTGAAACCCTACCAGTGTCCTGTGTGCGAGAAGAAGTTTGCTCGAAGTGACCATTTGTCCAAACACGTCAAGGTGCATCGGTTTCCACGAAGCAACCGTTCCGTCCGCTCCGTGAACTGATCGGTCCCGCTTGCCCCTTCCCGCCCAGCCGTCCTACAACAGCCGATGACAGCACTTTGTTCACTATATTTCTAGTGATAATTTATTTGTCTCCACAGAACAGTCAATGCTGTTACTCGATACCACCACGTCTGAGTGTCTCATGTCCTTTAAAGATGATTTGAGAATGAAGTTCTTTTTGGGTCAGGGGAGGGGGGTGCTTCTTCCTTGCTGTATTTTTTTTTTTTAAGGATGTTATTTTCCTTTCCTTCTACCTTTCCCTCCTTTGCTGCTGCTGCTTTTGGAAATTGCAGTGTTTTATTTTTAGCTGTTTTCTGCTGCACAGGAAAATGTAAGAGTTGCTTGCTGCTAGTTAATTATAGCCCTGGCATTCCTGAGGGCTTTGCTCATGTGCAGGCCATTCATTGTGAGTTTTTATTAAGCTGCTCTATTTGTCCAGTTTGGAAACAGCAAATTCCTTTTAAAACGAAAACAACTCCTTTGTTTTTTGGGTTGCCTGAGCCAAGGATTTGTAGGGGCTGGCCATAGGAGAAGGAAAAGTGGGAGCTGGGGAATGGGGGAAGCAAGGCGTGAAGAGCGCTGGAATGCACCTCTCTGATTTCTCCAGCTCACGTTTACCTTTTCCTTGGCTAGGGCTATATATAAATATTTATGTATATATATTCATACATATATATTTCTAAGCAAAGGCATACCCCAAGCAAACCCAGAAGCTCAGGCTGGACGAAGTGGCTTGGAGCAGAGCCTTTTGCTGTGGCTGAGCACTTCCCATGTGCAGCTTCTCCTGTCCTGTGCTGCTGTGGGGCTGAAAGGATGCCCGTGCCTAGAAGGAAACGCTGCTTTCCTTTGACCCTGGTTTGCAGCACCCACTGTCTTTAGCAGAAGAGCTGTTGTCTAGCATGTAAAGCAGCAGGAAGCCGTTCTTGAGAACTGAGCCCTGGCCCAGGCTGCCCAGAGTGGGTGTGGAGTCTCCTTCTCTGGAGACATTCAAACCCATCTGGACACGATCCTGTGCGATCTGCTCTGGTGACCCTGCGTGAGCAGCTGGATTGGACTGGGTGATCTCCGAGGTCCTGTCCAGCCCAAACCATCCTGTGATTCTGTACCAGCTGAGCTCTGTTTCTGTCATTGCTTCTGTCCTCTGGTGTGATCTTGGGGGAGAAACCAGAGCACCAGCCCTGGAGGTGCCTGGTGAGCACGGGGCATCCCGAGCATCCACGGCGAGTCACCACCTCGCTGGTTGGAGCTGTCTCCGTTTGTCCGCTGTCCTGCAGGGTTTTGCAGGGTGTACCTGTACCCAGGGAAGGGTGGGAGGCATCGTGGCCTGGTGGGACAGCACCGTGAGATCTTCTGTCCAAGCGTGATCTTCAGCGCTAATCCTCCTCTTCCCAACAGCCATGTCAGAGCTCCGTGCAGCTGGGGTGGGCGAATGGGTGAGAACAGCAGCCAAACGAAACAAATTTGTGTGGTAGCTGGCTAAGAAGGGAATTTGAACAAATAATCAGATGGTAGCAGGCTAATGATTTTGTTTGTGTTTCTTCTCGTTGCTTTGTTTTTCCTTTTGAACTCTGGTGATTGTAAGAAGCTTTAGAAAAAAAATAGAATTCAGTAATTAGGCACTATTTTATAATGGATGTTAGATTTCCTTTCCATTCGCAGGCGGCATCTGTTTGTCTTTTTGTTGGCAAAATGGGAAATAGGAAACTGCGATTGTAGCACTAGGCAGAGCGGGGGCCCATGCTGTGCAAGAACAGCAGGTCTGGCTAAAGCGAATGCATTCCTTTTGTCCTCTAGAAATTAATATAAATGAACTATCATCTATTGACTGGTTTATATCACATCCTATGAATGTATGTAAATAAAACTGTACATAGATGCATATCTATATAAAATATCTTTTAATAACATATCAAAATTTGTGTAAATTGGAAACAAAAATACCTATAAAGCCAGTGTACATAAGTTACAATTCTGTATATTTTCTTTTGTTCTTCGTAAAAATATATTTACTTTGACAATAAAATGAAAATGGAAATTTTAAATCCCTTCTTGAAATTATTATTCATTAATTTCCTTTGTGGCCAGCTCTGTAATCGGGACAGTAGTGCTTGAAATTTTGATTCACCTGGATGTAACTTTTCAGGTGCTGGGTAACAGGGAGATGATGGAACACACCTGAAGTTGCCTTCAGAAGTTTTTCTTATCTCGGAAGGTCCTTGGGAGGTCTGAGATATTTCGGCCCTCCCTTCGCCAGAGCCCTCTCGCAGCCGCGCTGGGACCCCGATGCCTTCCGTGGTTTCTGACCGCTGTGGAACAGGTCACAGCTGCACTGAAACTGTAGTTAATAAACTAGAGCAAGCAGGTTTTGAGGAAATTCAAGCTCTAGTGGTTAGTGTGAAGCAGGAAGGGCTTCAGTCTCCTTGAGACTGACGGTGACTCACTGTGTGACCCAGGACAAAGGACTCAATTGCCTCGTGCCGCAGTTCCCTTTCTTGCAAAAGGGGGATAAAAATGCATCATGCTGAAACTGTGGGACTTAATTTACGTTTGTGTGGTCCTTGGATGGAAGGAGCAAGCTACGAGACCAGCAGTCACAGGATTAGATTGTGAAAGAAAGGCTCGGCACGGCGGCGGTCTTGGTGCCAAGGCGCTTCGGTTGGCTCTTCTGTAAATCCCACGTCTGAAAGAGTGATGTGAAGGATCTGTGGTACGAAGGATGCCTCAGGCCTGAGGAGAAGACGTCCTGTTCTGCAACAACCATTGCTTCCCATTTGTAACAACAGGGGCGTGAACATGATGCTCTTGTGATCTGCAAGCTGGGACATCTCTTGCTATGTGCTTTTGCTTGCTTGGCCTCCGCTGGAAAAAGAAACCAGCAACGTTATTGGTGTTAAATCATTTCTGAGGCTCCACGGGAGCAATGGTGCTGCGGGTCTAGACCTTCTCCCAGCAAGAATCACTCCGAGACTAATGGGCACTTAGGGATTAAAGACTCTCCCCGAAGAGCAGCCACCAGAAAACGCCAGCTGATCAGCCACGGATTTCCAGACCGCTCATTATTTTTTCCAGAGAATCCCTATGAGTCCAGCAAGAGGACTCAGGGATGTGGCAGAGTAAGTTCTGTTCACTCCAGGTTGTTGTTACCTCCTGAGCTGTAGCCTGAAGACCAGAGTCCTAAGGACAGCTCGTTTAAGAGCGCTAGTCCCATATATGCCTTAATTAGCAAGCCTGCACCAAGAAGATCTGTGATTCCCTTCTGTTCTCACCCTATCGACATCGTGCATAAAACCAGCTGCTTTATTTGAACCAGCATCTCAATCTCCTCCCCATCTCCTCTGGAGTTCTGATATTGCTGTAATGTTGGGCAATTCACCCTGCAAGACACCTGGGGCAGAAGTTGTTATTTTCCTGCAAGAGCCAATACTTAAAGCTGGAGTGATGCAAAATACCTGCTGTTGGAGCACAGCAGTGCAGAAATCTAAGATCTAAGCCATGTTTTAGCCTCACGTATTTTCTGTGAAACACATTGTCTCTTTCTTCTTTTCTCTTTTAAGTATTATTTCTGAGTGTGGATTGTGTGGATTTTTCTGGCTAATACCAGTAAGGAAACTTAAGTTTATATCAAGTCGCAACATTTTGCTTGAAAGAGTAGGGCCATGTTTGCTGTGAAAGGAGATTTAGTTCTGCATGCAAATTAATGATATTTTTGGAGGTTTGTCGTGAAAAAGTAGAAATTTCAAGAAGTTTTTGGTGTTTGTTCTATGTTGAATTACCGGCCTGTCTGGGCTGTGCTGATTCAGGAGAAAAACGTGGCCTTGTCTCAAGCCTAATTACTCTTTATGCACTCAAAGATAAAAATGTATTTTAGCACTTTGATGCCACAACTGTATATAAGTTTATTATGTCCCAACTTCAGCAACTCTGCATGGCAAAACACAGCATGACATTGTTACACGTATGCCTAAGTCTTATTGACTTAAAACATCTATAACTGGGTTTCTGAAGTGTGAATGGACACATGTGCAGTGCCTGAGCTTTCACATAATGATGATTATCTGGTTCCTAACACTTGTGAGATGTCTCTACGTTTCTAAAAGGTTTCACTGGCAATTTCTGGCTGTTCATCAAGCTAGTTGTGAAGGAACAGTGTTATGAGACATGAGGAGCTGACAGCTGAGAAGGTTCACTAGAGGTGAGGACTAAGCATAAAAGAATAACTGTAAAGTGATTTTTCCATAAGGTGACCTGATTTCCATGACTTGTGGTTAAAGGCAGAGCAGTGGAGTGACAGCTGAGACCACAGAGCAACACAGAGGGGAGATGGGAACAGAACCAACAAATCCCAAATCTCCTTTGCCCTAGACAGTGGCACAGACCACACATCGATAACACACAGTGGGTTATAGAAGGCAGAGAGTAGTAGGATACTGAGACATCAGAGAAGCAAAGAAAAATGAAGATGGAGTATAAGTATCAGTATAAGTATCAGGCTGCACTGATAACGTCTACTTTTGGAAAGGATGCCAGGAGAGGAGGAGGAGAACTTGCTTGCTGGAGTGTTGCACTTGGGAATCATAAAGATAAAATGCCCTAAAAAGGGTCCTGCTCTCCTGACCTGTGCTACAGGGGGCATTTTTTCCCCTGGCAGTTTGTGGGGGAGCTCAGGGCGCTGCACCGCTATGGAAAGCAAAGCAGCTCTTCGAGCAGGGTGATGAGATGGAGGGCGGCACATCTGGCTGCTGGAGGAGCGCTTGGGCTTAGACCCCGCGATGTTTGCAAGGGTTCCCTGCTCCCCGAGGGGCCGTTTCCAGTTAAATCTTTCTGCCAGGAGCCTTCTACTTGTTGAAATGGCCACTGTACATTTAGTCCAACCAACCAGGTGACTCCAGCACAAAGGCAGTGGCAGTAAGCCAGCGTTAATGATTACCCCGGCCCTGTGGGTTATGTAAGCCTGTACCGCGGGCTTTCGGCTCAGACATGCCTTCCCTGTCTGGGAGAAATACCAAGGACCTGCCAACACACATAGAAAGCTGTTTGGAGCCAGCCAGTCTTTTCCTTCTCCCCTTTTGACAGCACCTATGAAACCCGTTATTCACTTGGTTCGGTGATTGCTGTGCTTTGCTTGCTTGTTATTCAGAGGCAGTGCTTTTAAAGAATGAGTTGTGCTAAACTCCCACTGACTCCAGCACAAGCCAAGGACAGGGACCGCCACAGCTTATCTGGGGAAAAAAACTTCCCAACTAAGGCAAGGATGAAGATCCTTGGTTTCTCTTGCTTGTTTCTTCTGGGACATCTCTGTTTTTGTGGCTTTTAATCTCTTATCCCACAGGTTTTAGTTTTGTTCTTGCTTTTTCTTTGCGGGGGGTGGGCAGTTTGAAGGTGTGTGGTGTGTGAAAATAGATACCGTGAAGAAGCTTCTAGTCTTAATATCTAGCGTGTGTTTGCGTACAGCTAGAGGGATGTGCCTCAATGACTTTTCTGGTCAGATGATCCTATATCGTGAGGTTTGCAGCTCCTCGGTGCTCAGTGTGTTACAGGTCTGAGCTTCGATCTGCTCTGCCAGCTCAGTGCAGGTCTTGCTGGAGCACACCCTTCATCTCTTGCTGCGTTCCCTACCCGATTATTGCCTTTTTAGTGGTTTTATGGTTAGGCTGATGCAAAACTCATCTAAGTACTATACCTCTTATCGAGCTAAGACTGGATGAACCTCTTGGTCTTTGGAGAAGTCTGTTGCAGAGAGCTTTCATCAGGTCTCCCATCCTGCCCTATGGAGCATTTATGCCTTGGACAGCATCTTGCTAATCCCCAGCTCACTATTCAAGCATCCTGCAGTTTAGAGCAACATCTGACAAGGCTCTGTCCATCACGAGCAGAGGACAGTGTCTGCATCTCTGCCGAGTGCAGCAAGGTGAGGCGTTAGGTAAAATGGGAGTGAAATACATGAACGACAAGTAACTGTTGGGAAAGCTGCCTCTCATCTTGCTCTCACTGGTGCTCGTCTGGTAATGCTTCCCCTGCTCATGTTGGATTCATAACCACCCTGAAAGAGAGAGAAAATTGAGGTGAGCGTGGCCTACAGTTTTCTGGAAGGGAGTGGAGGAAGGAAAACAGAAACTAAAGCTGGTCATGGCATAACAGGCACTGTTCTGTCTTTTCCAGCACAGATAGAGTGATGGGCTCCTTTTGCAGAAAGGGTTCTGCTTGTTGGGCAGGAGGAGGGTGGTCTGGGGCAACAGCAGCTCTATGGCAGGGGGTTCACAGGGTTGTGCCTTGGGCAGCTGGTGGTCATAAGAAGAAGGGAATGGGATTCCTTGTCGGTCCCTCAGGTCCCCTTTCTTATATAAGGACACAGCTTTCTCCAGCTGAATCTGTAGCTGATTCTTGGAGTGGGCTCGAATGAGTCTTAGCACTTCTCAAAGCAGAAATATTACTTATCCATATGACCCAGATACTGGGAGCCTCAGTAATCACAAGGCACTCCAAGATCTTTAGTAGAAACATCTATCCAGGAATTGTTTTGCATATGACTGAGGGTGGAGTCCACCAACCCACAAAAAGAAAGGTACAATGAATTACTGTTCTGTATCTAAAAAAGCCTTTGGCGTCTGCCTTTTCTGTTGAGTCCAGTAGGCACCAGCTTAAGCCCTGCTCATTATTGCAACATTACAGTTGAAAATACAAGGATTAGGCTATTGGGCTGAAAAGTGTCCAGGTATTTAGTAAACTCGCCTTCCATAAGTGAAGGAGTGACGCAAACGTTGGAGTTTGGCTGTTGACGGCTGACTTTTTCTGAGAAGTCTATAAACGGCGGCCAGGTAGTCTCTCACTTTTTTGTTTCTCTGGTGTGTGTCGTTTTTCCATGCACAACATGTCCTGGACCTTAGAGAGTTGGCTAGAGCTAAATTCATTTAGACCGGGTGTCCCTAGTGGCAGATAATGCATCAGGGAGGGTAAAGGGCTTGGAAATTTCGTTACATCAGAACAGCCATTCTGCAGACAGAAAGGCTGGAAAAACAGCCGGGCTGTGGGGATGGCGGCGGTGCCGTAGCAAGCGGCCTCGTGGGCCAGTGCATGTGCTGGACCTGGCTCTGCTGTGCCCGTTCTGGGGTCCGACTGGGACACTGTGGCTGCGTGGAGCTGAGATGCAGATGTGGCATCCCAGGGCAGGGCTGATGTGGGGAGCTCTTTGACATAAACAAGACCACTCTGCCTCGGCTGATGTGGAAATGGCCTCTGGAACGGGCTCGTCCCTTCTGGAAGCATCAGATGCTCCTGGGGAAGGTCAGCTTTGGCTGGAATGGGAGAGCGGGGTGATGAGCAATCTGTCCCCGCTCAGAAAATTGAGTTAGTCACAGCTGACAAGTTTGCTGGTAAACTCTCCTTCTTGCTCCCAAAGAATTAATGGCGCAACTGGAGGGTGTTCATTTACCTGCCACCCAGGACCTTTAGTCTCCTCACAGGGTATTCCAACAACTGATAAATAAACACACATTAGTAACACATTTGCCTTCAAGACAGCGTGGATTTTCTTTGGCACCAAGCTCACAACAGCCCTTCTCAGGCACTGCCCGATTGCCTGAGCACTTGCCCATCACTCAGGATCCCTGGCACTGCCTTGCAGATAATCCAGGCTTGTCCATGAGATCAGTGACACCCATGAAAGCTTAATGCGAATCAATCTGTGCCATGCCTAAAGGAGTGAGTAGCAAATTAGTGTTGGTCCTGATGACTTCATGTGAGTTACCTGATACCCTGTGACAGATCCTTGGTGGGTGGAGAACTCCAAATCCAGGGAGACCTGGAGCCACCGTCCTCGCTTTGCTCCTGCATTTTCGTGCTGGTCTCAGTGAAACAAATTAGCTGTGCTAAATTAATAATAATATTTGACACTTCTCTAGCATCTTCCAGATGAGGAGCAGAACATGTTTCCCAGTGGGGAATTACAACTTTCCAGCCCCCTGAAGGGTACTTGTCACCTACATTGTGCCAAGTCAGGAAAAGGATTTAAACGATTTAACCAATAGTTCTTGGGGAGATTGTGGCAGAGCTGTAGAGCAAACCCAAATGTACCGATCCCTTTTCAGACTCAGGCATTCATCACCGCTTGTTTGATGTGATTTTGAGACATGTACACACTGATATATAGATGCAATTAATTGAAGTACACCGGGGGAGAAAGTGGGACGCTTTTTAGCCCTCTGGGTAGGCTTACGACCAACACAAGTGTTTTAGATTGTGTAAGAGTGCCCATTTTGAAAGTTACTTCAGGAGATTTAGTCCAATGTAATCTCTGCTGTTTATTCTGATATTTTATTCAACTTCTGCAAGTAGATAATTTGTGTGGGATTTAATGAACTCTACTCTTTGTCGTGATAATGTGGTGGCACGTGGTCACTGGGGATGCTGGCTGGGCTGGTTCAGTTCCCAGAGCTGCTGGATCAGTCCCTCTCTGTGGTTTTGCAATGCCTGGACCTGCCAGTGCTGGGTATTTTGAAGTGATGCTCCGTCTTCCTCATTTTCTTTCCATAGCGGCTCCCCTTGTGAACTGAGGATGTTGTGATTTTACCAGAAAGACTCTATTGATGAGCTAGTGTGAAAGACAAATAAAGTTTCTGTTGCAAAGCATTGCAGCCAGCTTGGGGTTTATTTAAGTGAGGTGTTGTTTGGGGACTTGCTGCGGTCACGCTGGTATGCAGAGAGAACGAGGAGTGGAAATTTCTCTTACTTTGTCCTTGAAGACCCCTCGTGAGGCCACATCTGGGTCTATTTTAGCCAAGGGGCCCTAGGACAATGGGCTGCAAAGGCACTTAAGGGCACCCTGTAGCCCCCTTGGCTCTGCTGCCAACTCCTTCTAGTTCAAGGTTTTCCACCAGTCGAAACTTTACTGTTAAATGAATTTCAGAGTTTTTTTCAGTTTTTGTAAAAGATTTTTATGCCTTTTATTTTTTGTCAACTGCGAATTTAAAGAATTATGTGGCTTTGCTCAAGCCTCAGCAGTTTTCTTTGAAGTTGACTTTTCCATCACTTTTCAGCAGCCCCGGGAATGTGATTTTTATGACCAAAGCACAAACAGCTCACTCGAACAGACTTCTTTCCTGTTCGTAGATATTTTCAGGGGACAATCTCCACCGTTTCCTGCTTGCCCTTGGAAGATACCCACCTCAGAGTCCCATAGGTGCAACCTCCAAATGCAACTATATGATGAGAGCTATTTGCTGCTCCCCTTGCCTGGCATCAGCACACAGAATCCACCCATGACAACCATCTCATGGCCATTTGTGTACTCTGGGTGAAGTGTAACACGGGAAAGAAGACACAACTGAAGTCTTTAGTGTCTTCAGATGGAGGCGTGAACAACAGAATTACTTTTCTTATTGGAGTTGCAATGTGGTAGCAACAATTATGAAGGAAAAGGCAGAAAAACTCTGGCAGAGAAAAGGTGTTTATATCTTCAAGGTTTTATTCTCAGTCATTCCTAAGCTGTGCCATGCTTTGCTTTCTCTGGGCAGCAGTATTGCTGAGGCAATACAGAGGTATTAGCTTCCCCAATTTTTGGATAGGCAGAAGGACAGAGGTGAACCTCCTTGGCAGAAGTGGAAACGTGATTTGCAACTTTTGTCATCCTGTCTCACATTTAATCTGCAATCCCGTGGCCACCAGGTTTATAAGGGGCACACAGATTTGGAGCCTCTCCTGTCGGGGCTCTTAGTGCAGAGACCAAGACAAAAAAAGGGGTCTCACCCAGGTGAGGATTCAGCAAAGCTCTGTTAGCAAAGGGTAAAATCTTGTTGAATTTTTCAGAGCCATGGCTTCGCTCTCAGTTTGTACTCAAGCAGCCTTCCCACTCAGGGTTAATGACTTTGCTTGCTGGGTTGATATGGGAGGGAACTGGGAGTCTCAGCTGGGTCTGGGGTTAATCACAGGTGTCAGCTGAGGGTATATCCAGGCTCCTATAAGGGGAGAAGCTCAGGTGTAGGAATGTGGTTGTGTGTTTATGGCTGGTCAGGGAGGTGGTTGCTGTGTAGCCACTTTTGGGGAGAAATTAAGGAAGAGACTACAGCAAGGAGCAGTTGGCCTGTGTAGTGAGATGCTTTGAGGAATGAACCTTCAGCAGGTAGAGTGTTGGGGAGGCTGTGGTTGACATGGTTGAACCTCTTGGTTTGTTTTGGTTTTGTTGTGGTTTGTTTGTGGGTGTGTGGGGGGGTTTTGTTGTTGTTTGTTTTTGTTTTGTTTTTCCTTTGAGGAAAGAGGGTCCATTCAGGAGTGAAAGAGGCTTGTGGCTGGTGGTTAAATACTTCTTGCTGGTGTTTAAGCCCAGGAGGCGATGAGCTGTGCTTGGCTGGGAGGGAGCTGAGGTGCTCCCTAAATGAGGTGTGTGAGCTGAAGATCAGGTTGTGTTTGGTCTCACTTGAGGGACGTAGGGTAGGTCCCTGGTTCCGTTCAGGTGGCTGGGCTCAGGCTGTGCCACAAAGTGTGACTTGGGGGATCACGCTCCTTTCTGGACCTGTTGTTTTTCACTTCTCCTGGCCCAGGAGAGAGGGCTTCCTCCTGCTCTAGTCTCCTAGTGTAAAAATAAACTTCTTGTCAATTCTTTATTTTCCTCTCCGCTGGATAAAGGAGGCTGGGTGCTGGACCATTAAAGCAAGCACACAGACTGTTTTCTGGGAGGCGAGGAGGAGCAAATATAGTTTAGCCTGTGAGCTAGAGAGTTTCCTAGTACAGGGCACAGTCCAGATTTTTCCACGTGTGGGCTTGAGCCCAGACATCACCCTGACAACATGTGGGAACATAAATACAAACAAAAATAATTTCCAGATGAGGGATGTATGCAATGTTTTCTTTTACTGGCATTTATGCTTGCTTATTTGGCTGAAGTTGACAATCAGCTTTGCTTATTGCAACAGGGCAGCAGGAGGATGCTCGGAACAGTGAAAGTGCCTGTTCAGCTGTGTTTGCAACCCCAGAGGGATATGAAACCCATGGCAGCCGCCTCAGGGAGGCCCTGTGCAATTTTCAGAGGGAGACAGAGCCCAGAAACTGGCAAGAACAGTCTTGTCAGAGCAAAACCTTTTGGGGGTCCCTGACTGACCTGTAACTGCTCAGGGGATCTGGCTTTGTGGCCCATCTTGTGAGCCGCCTCTTGCCTGGCTGTGCTGCGTTAGGTTCTCTCCTTGTGGTGTGTCTTCGTGGATCCGGGTAGGACTGTTCTTGTGATGTCTTGTATGTGTGTGTATGTCTTCCCATGCGTATTACAAAAATATGCTGTTCTAAGCAATGCTATTGGCGTGCTTAGGCATGGTTCTGTACTGCAGCCCTTAGAGGACATCCTGGTCTACCTGGCCACTGAATTTCTTGCTGATTTATCCCCACAGCAACATCATGGAAGACAATAATGACACCGGCTTAAAATTGGTGAGGGTAAAAAAGGACTGACTGTTGCTGAGTGCCCTTGTAGCTATGTAACCTCCTTGTTTTCTTTCCGGAAAAAATCAGTCTGTGAATGTAGCTTGGTTATATTACAGTAGCCAGTCCCTGATGTTACTGCTTTGAGTCTGTATGTCGAACAGATCTAAAAATAACTGAATAAATCACTCAAATGAGGCAGCAAGCAGATAGATTTGCCTACCTGTTTATTAATAAACACATGCACACGAACCTATATTTCTATATTAGAACACAGCTCTGCATCTCCTGCGGGTATAAAAAGAGAAACACCTGGCAAAGAGCGAGGGCAGTAAGGCAAGTACAAAGTTTCCACAGTAAACATATTTGTGTTTGCTGAGCAAGTGTTGCCTTAGGAAGGCAGGCAGGCAAGCGGCTCCTGCTCGCTTGCAGAGCCTCCGATTACCAAGTGCAGAGCCTCCGATTACCAAGTGCAGAGCCGACTCTGACAGCTGCAGATTGAAGTCAGATCACACGGGGGGAGTATTTGAGAGAAGGGCCATGCAGGCATCCTTCCCAGCCTCTTTCCATGCTGACTGCGTGTGTGTGAAGTCCAAGTGCGCTTCCTCCTTGGGGTTTGGGCTCAGCAAGCAGCCAGGAGATAGCGCAACAGCCAAGCTGAGCCTCGGTGGTTTGCTGTTTGGTGGGTGTGTGGGTTTGTTTCGTTTTTGTTTGTTTTTCCAGGTTTTACTTCTTGAAGGGTTCCTTCTCAGGATGGCTCGGGCATGCTTTGATTCTCGCCCTTGCAGAAATACCTCTGCTGGCTTGCAGAGCGGCCCTTTGACAGCAGCAGCGTAGAGGTGATGCAAGGCAAACCTCTCCTGGTTGGATTCATGGTTGTCTGCTGGCAGAGGTGTAATGTGAGGGTGAAGGATGAAGGAAGCACCAGAGGAAGATGGGGGAAGAGTGTTCCCAGGTCCTGGTGTAGAGTCTCTGGGAAGGGAAGATCAGGGTGACCTGGTGATGAGTATGGTTCATGTGCTGTGAGGTGGGGGGAGTAGCTAAAAAAACCTCATCTTGATGGCTTCTTGCTTTCCCATTCCTGTTTGCAAGCTCTCTCAGCCATGCTACTATTCCTGCTTCCTCACAGGGTCAGCTGAAACATGCTGAACAAGGGGGAAAAGGGTAACAAAGAACCCCCAGGCAAGGTACTGCCTAAGTGGGACAGGTTAGGATGTGTGGCCAAATCTGGGGCTGTGTGGGTGGGTGTCTCATATCTCCGTGTGCTGTTTTCTAGCTCTGCAAGAGACCCAACAGTTCAATTGAGGATGATACCTCTTTATAATGAAACAAATAGTTTCACATTGGATGAAGACAAAGCTTCCAGCTGTGGTGATGCGAAGGAGATGTCAGGTTCACACTACAATTATTTGAGCACATGACAGGCAGTTGCACCTAGGCCTGGCATATCTAACATATTTATGAAGCTTTGATTTCACCCCCACTCTATCAACAGCAGCAATAATTTCATTTGTACAAAGCTGTTGGATAACATAGTCATGCTCCACAGCTTTATGTGGCAATTTTTTGGACTGTTAATGTGCGAAACCTGAATGTTTTAATTACTGGCATGGTCTTAACTCTGGGTTTGATACCTAGAAGGAGGTTCAGAAGTATTAGAAAGTTCCATGATTCAGTGATGTGTATGTAGCTTAATTTGACTGCATGACTTGCGTTTTCTGCCTGGGATCTACTGATGTTTAATCAAAATCACAAAATGACGTTGAATTAGGTCACAAATGATGGTGAACTGTCATTTCTTCTGTGTATTAAAAGCCTTGGATAGCCTGGAGACATCCTGTGAAACAGACTTTCCATCCCAGATCTCTCCCACATATACTTCTTTCTTTCATGTTAGGACAGGATAGACTCGACAAATTACTCTTAGTAGTTTCTGGTTGCATCCAAATACTTTGTGCCAGCAGCTACCACCTGCAATGAGGTCTCCCAAAAATAAACTGTAGGCAGATGTATATTTCCAGGGCAGACAAAACTCTTTGAGCCAGGATTGGAAGTAGAAAGTAGAGGCATTTTTTCCTCCTGGTATTTTCATTGAAAACTACATTCAGTTGGAAAGGGTGCTATCAGAGGCACATGGGACTTAGTTTGGCCATATCATAGTCACAGGAGATTATTGAAAGCAATGGTCTACTGATGTCCTTTAGCATTCATGTACTGAAGATGATGTGTTGTTTTATACTAAGTAGGAATTGACCAAATGAGCTTCTTGCTTCGAGGGTCCTTGTTCTACTGGTGGACAAGCATAAAGCAGCCCCAGTTAATAGGTCCCTCTTGGCTGTCCACAGATGCTATTTCATTGATGAAAAACAGCAGTTAATATTGAAAGCTGTGGAAAGAGTGGCCTGCCAGACATTTGAAACAGCAGCGAGAGAGGCTAGACGTGTTTAAGCAATAGTAGGGGATGGGTCACTCAATTTTGCTGTAGGAATCTATTTCCATTTGGTTCTGCTGGCTGGGCCCAAGGCAGAGTATAACTTGCCCCTAGAACAGTTGTCCAAAGGACATAATCTATTGAGGCTAAAGATGGATTATGGACCTTAGCTCTTAAAACAAAATAATATATAATGCTGTTAGATTGTGAAAAATCATTAAAAATTACATGCTTAGACACATGCAAATAGCTATTTCTGAAGCAGGTCCATGATGCAACTGCTAATACAAAGTGAGCTGGATGTTTTTAAACAAATAAGAATATTTAGGTTGAATATTAACTTTTTGGTCATTTCAACTCTGATAGCTTTGGCCTTCAGGTTGATCATTTAATGAGCTCCTTCCTGTTGCTACAGCAACTGCAGCCCTGGAAGACCTTGATGTTCAAGTCAGCAAAAAAAATAAAGCAGCTTGTCCTGAAATTTGCTTAGGCTTCTATTGATAAGTGTCTGTGCTCAGAGTCAATTGTTCAGACAAACAAGGCTTGGAAATGTACCACAGGGTTTAATGCAATCCTTGCGCAACCCCGTCCCAATCCATTGGCTCTTGAGCACTGTTGTTAACAAAAAAAAAACCTTAAAAATTCCTACAAACCTTAAATTTTGTGCCCTACTCTGACATGCACTAAGCCATTCTGTGATGTTGGTTTAAGAAAGCAGTCAGACTTGTTTGTTCTTCTCGCTGAGCTGTGATTGTACACGATGTAATTCTGGCCCATGAATGTGCGTGCCCTCGGTGTGCTGTGTGCCCGTCTGAGGTGTGATGTAAGCTGAATTTTGGAAGGACAGCATAAAACTGCGCCCCCATTCCAGTATGTGCTTGTGCGCAGTGCTGTCCCAGATCTCAGCTATTGCTTTCCTGTCCCTTTCAAACACACCTTCTGGCTAGAAGGTCCTTTCTTCTTGAACCTCTCCCAGACATAAAGCATTCAAAATTTCCCCTGCATGCTGGTCCTGTTCTATAAATTCTGTCTGGGATGACTTCTTAGCGGGTGTAAATCAGTATCACCTTATTGAATTCACTGCAGGTATGAATTTAATGTCAGATGAGGCTTTGGCCAGTTGTATTTGCAGCAGTAGAAACCTCCTCAGCTCTGCTTATTTCTCTGAATGTTCATCTTAACATTGTTGTTTGAGTTCTCTAACCCTATAGTTTTCAAACACAAGAATTCTTTCTATGTCTGGGCAATTGCATCTCTATCTGTGATACGTGCAGAGGTCCATAATGAGAGTATAACCACTGCACATGGTTTCTTTTCTAGGTAGAATGCTCCTTCTCTCTTATAGGGTTATAAATACTTTAATGAAATGTAGGACTACAGATGTATAGCTGAGTGCTCATCAAAGCTGATGGTGAAGCTGCTGGGGTCTTCAGTGCGCAGCCCTGAGGGCATCTCGTTTGAGTCATGTTTCACAATTGTTTTTAAACATAAAGCTTTATGGCCCGATTTAAAGCACAGCTGGCAGGAAATGCTTTTTCCTCTCCTGAAGAGCACTTGAAACCTTCCAAAATAGTCCTGCTCCATGCTGAGATGGACTGACAGCTCCCAAACCAGAGAGCAGAGGCAGCCCATTGAAAATAGTTAGAGCCCGAGTAGTTTGGATTATCATGGAGCAGCTGACACATGTTTAAATCCACAGTCTGAACCTGACTTGGAGTCTTCTGTATCAGGGTGGACGGCCTGGCCAACAGTACTTTGCTACTTCATGATTTTTCTTCCTGCTTGGATTCTGGGAAGTGCATTGTGGACCTGAGATAACAGCGTTTTTACTGAGCTGTCGCTGGGAAAGCTGTTCCCAGGAACTGGTTCAGTTTCAGTGAGTCTGCATTTTCTGTCAAAATAACATTTTGTCAAAAACCTCCGGGCTGTTTCTCATCCCAAGCCTGCCGAAACCAATGAAAAACATTCCTCCTCAAGACAATTTTAATTACTTTTAAGAATACCAGAATAAAAGCATAATCACATTAGGAATTTGATCTCTTGATGGAGGCCTGTGTGGATCTTTGGTTTTTCTGCACTAATGAAAAATAGGAACGGGGCTATTGGATAAAGATCTGGACTTCCCCTTGGTTTGAAACATGGGGTATGAGACTAGTTCATGCCTGCCAGAAAGTGTGCGCTTCTGTGTTTGCTGGGATAGTCTAGCAAGGGATAGGCTGCCATAAAGAACAGCAATGACCACCCTGGTCAGACACGTGTTAAGACAAATTCACTCTGATACTTCTTTTTTTTAAGCAAAACAAAAACAAACCCTCAATCAGCAACACAGCCCTTGCCTCCTCCCTTGAAACGTTTGGCCGATAGAACACCATAGATTTTTAAAGATGGCTGGAAGGAATTCAAGAGGCAGCAGTTGCAACATCATAGGTTTTGGTTTTTGTTTTTAAGTATATGATTAAGAATGAGCGACAATAAAAGACAAATCGTCTCTCTATCTAACTTCTTCCATGGGAATGCATGCATGTGCGCGCACACACACAAATATCTCGGTGAGGTATTAGCCTGGAAATTACTCAAGTCTTAGTGGTCCAGTTCTCTTGGGAAGAAGAAAGTAAAGCTGCCAACTTCATGCATCAAGTGGAACAATAATCCTGAACTAAGAGAAAAGCTTCCAAGTGTTCAGATGGTGAATTATTTATCTGCTGACATAGAACAATACGCACTTTGTAGTTGATGTACGAGATTCCCTATGTGTGTTGCATTAGAAAGCAAGAGTGTGTGGAGTTATACAATTAAACTTTTTTTTTTTAATGGGGGAAACACCCGCTCCCTCCACAACTTTAAAATATGTAATTAGCCACATGGGAAGCCAAATATCTCCAGCAGCCCCTTTTGAGGTGTTTCATTATGTTACTAGGACCAAAGGATGCTGCTGGCAGAAGTTTTTGGAGTCAAATCCCTGGGATTATCTGTTAGTCCCCAGGGCAACGTTAGCAGAGAATCCCAAAGGACTCCAATCAGTGCGCTCTACTTGCTTTATAATTTTTTCCCTTTTTCTTCTATTGTGTTCTCTTATTTCTCTGGGTTTTTGTTTTGACTGCAAGCCCCCACCATGGAGATCTTGTCTCCAAGACTGCCAGTAAAACACCTTCTACTGCTGTGCTATTGGGAGGATAGCAGAAACGTGGTCTGCTTCTCAAGAGGGAAAAGCCATCCTTGAAAGCAAGTCTTCATCTTGGCGTTGCCAACGCTTTACCCTGGTGCTGAGATCACGAGCTGGAGCCCTGGCTGAAGGCAACAGCTTTTGGGCTTTCAGTGAAGCCCTGTCTGTGAAGAACTGAGCTCATTTCACCTGCGAACTGTCTGAGCTATCATGACTTTGCAACATCATCATAAAATGAAATCTATATAATTAGCACTAGTTATCTAGAGGCAAAAAGACGTTGTATCTCATCGCCATATCTTTGAGTCAGCTTTTAATTGCTTTAATATTCTTTAAAAATAAGGTTTTCAATGGACTGGTTGCATCTTTATCTGTGATCAGAAAACTGGTATTGCTCTCTCTAGCATCCCTGGAGTAGGCAAGATGCTGCTGCATGAATTGCCAGAGGTAGCTTCTAATATCACCCTTTTTATAAAGCACCTACCCTGCAGATTTCCTCCCTACCTTATAATGCCAGGTTATGAGCCATAAAAAACAAATACTTCAGAGTTGTTTAGCAGTGTAAAACACAACTGTCTCCTGATGGCAATAAGTGCACATAGCCAGCAGACAAATGTCCCTGCCAGGTCAGGGCCAGGGCACATTGCATGGCTGTTGCCTGTTAGGGAGATCAATACAGGACTTCAGTCTGCGCCGCTTCAGCACCTTTCACTGAAATGATCCTCACATGTGTTTAACGTGAAACAAATCCAGACGCGTCCCAAGTCCCCATTGAGGGCAGCATGTGTGTTTTGCCCAGGTTGCTCGCACGCATTCCTTTCTGGATGCCTCTGCTCCTGAAAACTGTGGCTTGTGGTGTATATCCCTCAAAGCAGAAGAGCAGCATGGGGGAATGAATGGAAGATCAAGGATACCACAGCCACATCTCACATTCTAGTGTGGACTAATTTAATATATCAGATTCAAGAGAGCTCAGTGAGAAGCAAAAGGCACTTTTTAGCTGAAATCCTGTGGACAGCAGGAAGCCACTGTCAGCCCTTGCAGTGTCATTCAGAACAGGAGAAAGCTCTGTGGAAGTGCAAGAAAAATGTGGTTTGGTGGTTTTGCATCCCTCCCACTCTGCTCCCACTCCCTAAACTAATGTGAAGACTGGTTCTGATGATCAGTTTGGGGCTTTACTGGTAGTCAGCTGGCAAGACTTTCTTATGTTAAACAAGATAGGAGACCAGTTCCAGTTACACTAATCAAACCAAATGTCGATGAAGCTGATTAAATCCACTCAGGCTCAGCTCCTTTCCTTGGCTATTGTTTTGCAAAGGAGCGTTGATTATGATTAGTGTTGATTACCATTTTTTTTTTTTTTTTTGACAAAGGCATTGTAAACCTCAATTTTATCTTGTGGTATCAGCTCCAGCAAAGGGAGAAACCACAGACATGAAACTTTACACTGTTTGCTGCATTTAGTCAACCAGCCTGATGCAATAGAAGAGCTCACAAATGCCTCCTTTCAGAGCCTTTGCTTCCTTGTTTTAGGATTGTGAACACCTGCAAAACCCTCTGCAAATATCTAATCACCAGCTGTAATGTGGCTGAACGGCAGGACCATTTGCAGCCTTCATCACCTTCACTGTTCTGGGCAGGGATTGCTAAAGTTGCTCTTTGCCTTCACTTTCTTTGAGCTTACACAATTTTACTGTTAAGCACATTGCAGAACAGCCTGGTGACTGATGAAATACCTTGCAGAGATGACAGGACACAGTGTAGATCTTCACACTGCATTCTCACAGGAGAGAGCTGTGCATTGCAATGGGTCAGGGTCTGTCAGGAAGCTTTTGACCGACATTCATGCTACAAGCTATGTCATGACCTGAGATTTTCGAACAAGAAGAACTGTGCTGACCTTGCACTGATTTCAGGTTTGCATTCGGAACAGTTGTTCATTCAAGCCTTAGAACTTTTTACCTTTAGACCTTTCCACCCTATAAATTTGGGATCCCCCTACCACAAAGGCATTTTATGGTATACGTTCAGAGTAACAATCAGGGCGTCAAGCGCACATTAGGAGTGGAGTAGTGTGAGGTCATCTGGCTTGCTGGCACCATGGCCAACCTCTTTCCCCTGTAGAGCTTCATGTGGCCAGGTCTCCTGTGTTCCAAACGGGGCTGTTGGCACGTGCCCGTGGTTGTGTCGCACTGGTAGGACCGGCTCTGGGGCCGGCCAGCAGCACGAGAGGTGTATGGAGGAGCTAAGCTGAGCTCTCCGGCGTTCTGTGACTGTACTACTTCTGACACCCCACCTCACCTGGGTCCTCATGTAGGCGCTAAGGTGGTGGAAGCAGCTTTCCACCTCCTTGGACATCCGTGTCTTGGGGACTAAGAAGGGAACTGCCTCAGGAACAGGGGTTTGTAGGAAGAGCTGAGATGCTTCTCTGGCTGCGCTTCAACCTCGTGCACTTGGTGACATCTCCACACAGGGAAAGTGGGTACAAAAGTAGCTGAACCTGATATCTTCTGGTGTTGGTCTTACCATTGCTGGAGGTCACTGCTCTATAAACACTTCATCTCTAGGAGAAGAGGTTTGTTCTTCTCGCAGCTGCAGGTTACAGCGTGTTGGAAGATGATTGTGCATCTTTGCCCTCAGTAAAAGAGGGGCAAGGGTTGCCTAGTTTGGCCCGAGTGCTTGTTTCAGACATTTTTGGAGAGATACTCTGTTCTGCATTGATTTTTAAATCAGGATAAATTGTTGGCAATGAAACAATTCAGTGCTTGCTGCAAGATATCTTTGCAAATGTAAAGCAACATAGGTAACTGCCTGATGTGCAAACTAAGTTGCCTTTTTCATATTGAGGTGGTATGAACATATTGGTAACCAACTGCTAGAAGCTCAGAGAGAATGAAAAAGAGAGGAAAGATTTTTACCGCTGCCTTGGATTCTTTCCTTCATCGCTTCCCTTTCCAATAATCTTGGTCCCTCTCTTGCTGCCAGCTTCCTCTGTACCAGCAAACAGCGATGCAGAGGGAGCACCGCAGCCTGGTGTCACATCAGTGCCCGGTCCCCTTGCACGGACAGGCCACCAAAGCAGTGACAGCACCTGCCAGCACGGCTCTCTGCTGGGAGGGGTGAATGGCTCTCAGCAGAATTTGTGCCTCTCCGGGAGCCACGTGGGTCATGGTATTGAGTGGATTCGTTGCGGGTGCTGTGGCAATGCCAGACATCATCAAATCCAGATAACGTCACTTCTCTGACCTTGGAGGAGAGTGTGTGCCTTCCTGGGCTGAGGTCTGGTAGGAATCTGATTCCCAATCAGCAGAAAAACAAACAGATTTTATGCCTCCGAGGCCTCGAGCTTTGGAAATCTCAGCCTTTAATTCCCGTTGGTGTGTGTGGATGGCAAGTCTGTTCTCCCAAACAAGGCAGTGCCCTGGAACAGCTGACAGGGTTCACTGAACTGGAAACTTGACCCTCTGTAACTCTTTTTTGGACCCTGTAACTGCTTAGCAAGTCTTCCATTTTAACCAGTGCTCTCATGTGGCACAGTTTTAATCCTTCACTGCTTTTGAAGAACAATCATTTAAAGTGAAACCCTGTCCTCGGAAGAATCAGTGGGAATTCTGAGCTGACTTTGAACTGACCTTCAGCCAGGGCCACTCCTGTCCCCACAAGGGCACCCAGCAAGTGGACAGGAGAGCACTCGCCTGTGTCCAGTGCAAAATAAAGCCGGGGTCGGGAGGAGGGAGTCAGGGAACTGAACTGTGCATTGAGCTGCTGCTGCCAAGGGCCTCCTGCCAAGGAGGGGAATATGTACTTTACATGCCCCATACACATGGTCTCTCCTTGCTCAGCGTCAAGGCCACAATGTACCAAGCACTTTTGCGAGAAAGCAAAATACGCAAGTAAATAGCAGCAGCCTTTAGCTCCAAACACGCCTCGGTTGGTTGCTCTTGTTTTCTTGTCGGAGGAGTGGTTCAGCTAGGGGAAAGGTGATCAAACCATTACCAGAGGGAGACAAACACCTATTAAATGTGAAATAATTCGAAATTCTGGAAATGGCTCCCTTGAGTGAGGGTGACTGTTTGCCTTGGCTACTGACTTGTCCTTAGCAATCCTTTCTCTTCCCTTCTCTGCTGCCTGCAGCACCATGTTCAAGAGCTCAAGGGTGACTCCTGAGCTGGAGAAGGATTCTTCTCCATCCCAATACATGGGTCAGATGGGAAAAAGGTGAACAACAATAGGACATTTGAACCACTTGCAAATACCTGGAGGCTATGGACACTGGAAGAAGGTGCTGGGGGGAATGGGATAGTAATGCGAGTCTGAGCGTTAGGAGTAGAAAGCTTAAACTGAGCAAGGGAAACTGTAGGTTTAAATGTCAAGATATATTTCCTAACAGTGATTTCTGTCAAGTTGTTGGATAATCCCAAAGGGAAGTGGTGGAAATCTCATACGTAGAGATATTTCTCAAATTAAGTTTGGATGAAGACAGCAGAGAATATGTACTTGCAAAAACAGTTGAGCTAGATAATCTAGGAGTATTTTCCCATATCTAAAGTGTGATTTATGCTATAAGCACTGCCAGACCCTGAAAACTAATCTGTTGTCTCAAAAGTGACTCGAACACGATTGCTTATATTTTTATACCCCTCATGATGTTAAACATTTGGTTTGCCAGGAAGAGTTGAAATATCCAGGACACACTTTGCTGTGAATGGATTTCATGAACGATAATTACTAGGCAATAAATCCATACAAGTGGGAAACATCTCAGGCCTTGTGCTGGATAATAGCAAAGGACAGGAACTGACTGTTTTGAGGAGTTACATTTTTGTGTGAACTTGGAAGGAATTAAAACACCAGTGCTACTTTTGAAGGGCCAGTTAGGGCAGAGGCCACGAAGCTGTTCTTTACATTAACACTAAAAAAATGTATTTGCGCAGCTATTTCTTGGATGGATGCTAGCACAGAGACAGCTGTTTTTAGTTATGCAAACAGATGCAATAGCTGAGCAATTACAACTTGATCATGAGCCCATGCAAGGCGAGGGGGTCTTTAGCAGCCTGTGCTTAAACTGCTGGTGTTGGGCAGGATCAGACCCGCAGATGAGAAACGTTGTCCTCACCACAGCAATCCTGGGAAGCTGCTGGGAGAAAGACTTCTTCCCCATGGCTCCATTTGTGCACCAGCACACTTCGCTCTGATTTGGTGATGGGTACAAATCTTGGGGAACAACCAACTCAACTGTGGTTCATTGGCTTTGTTGGTGTCTCCTCCTGTTTCCAGTGGGGTAAATAATGAGAATATGACTAGGCGTACCTCTGGGCAATTCCCTGGCACTATTTTGAGGGAGGCTGTGACTATTTCTTGTGTGTTGCCGGAGGAGTTTGCTACTGGTCTTTATGGTAATTGCTGTCGGTGGTAATGGATTTATTCTCATGCTCAAAAGGGGTTTCATATTTCTAAAGACACACAGAAAAAAAGTGTTTCTTGCCCAAAAGAGCCTAAAATCCAAACTCGGATATGGATCTGTTGATCTGTGACTGGTTTAGGCACAGATCACTGTGGTACTAAAGCATGACCAGGCTCAACACCCCACTGAAGGCAACAGGACTTTGGTTGTCAGTGGCAATCTGAGTAGGGTTGAGCCCCCTATAATCTGTGTCTCTTTATTCAGTGTCTTTAAGTATTATTTACCTCTCCCTGGTTGATACAGAGGATGTACAGGGTATCAACAGGTGAGCCACAGCTTCATCTGCTTATCTACACACACATATACATATATGTATAAGTGTGTGTATACAGATCATACAGACTTTAAAAAGAAGTAATTATAAGCTTCCAGCTGTTCAAACTCAGCATTATCTTATTGTCATCAGTTGTGGGACTGCAGTGGAACAATAATGTAACACTGCTGAGAAGGACAAACACAAACTCATCAGAGGAAAGCCGTGCATGTGTGCAAAACCCCAGCCTGTAACTGCTTGTCATAAAAAGCCATGGCTTCTGTTCTGCCACCCGCTCTGCTCTGCCCCAGGGCAGAGCCTGTTCACTGTGTCCAACTGAATCGAGAGGAAAGTCTTCTCCTAAGCCAGAGCCCAGCTTTCGGGCTCTCAATCTGACCCCGAAAACAGCAGCTCTGGCCCATGTGAGGTTGGTCCTTCTTGCCTTCTCACTCTGTCTAATATCACTGACAACTCTGTGCAGGAGGATTGTTTCTGGCATGTACAAGAGCAGTCATGAAGCATTGCTCTGCTGATTAAAACATGTGCAAAACGATCTGATTAGGTCCTGCCTGGCTCCCTCGGGGCAGCCTGCCCAGCCAGGACAGCCGGCTGAGACCTTCGCTAGAGAGAAGTGAGAGTGGGGACTTCAGAAAGCAGCTACTGTCCTGTGGCTTTTAATGCCCCTTTGCGAAAGACTGACTCAAACTGCTCTCTCATCAACATAAGTGTGACCGCGTGGCCACCCCAAAGTTCTCTGATCTGGCAGCATCTGGCTTGGTTTCTCTGGGCCTCCATGACAGCAAATTATGCCGATGCGGAGCTTGTTGGCGCAGGGTGAGGAACAAAAAGGTGCCCTAGCTGTTGGAGGAAAACATACAGGCTCCTGCCCTCAGGCTGGGCATTGAGCCTGCCATCTGGTTGTTAAAATTACAGCTGGGTCCCAGGTTGGCCAGGTTCCCTCCTTCCCCCAGCTGGACCTGGACCTGACTCTGGAGGACATGCTGCCTGCATCTGGCTTACAAGTGTCTGTCTTTCCTCCTCCTTCCCCTGCCCACTCTAGTTCACATCCCCAAAACCCCGCTGTGTGGTAAAGAAGGGGATGTGGGGATCTCCCAGGCCTCCCTTTCAGAGATAGTTGGTTTTGTTTTGACCGCCCTGCTCATTCCACTCTGGTCTCATTCTGCACCCCCAGCTCCACATTTGTCTCAGGCTGCTCCCTCTCCATTTCCCATGAGCAGAACACAGCAGGTCTTTGCTCTCCTTTTTCTTGTTCTACTCTTTGCAATTTTCTCCTTATCTCAAGTTCTTCCTCTGCTTTTGACCTCACAAATTAGGTTTGAACCACTGTCCTAAGCAAGGTGGAAGTGACCTTATCTGTTTGGCAATGACTTCTGGCCATCTCAGATCAGCTCCAAGACCTTTCTCAAAGAACCTGAGAATGCTCAGAAGCGTATAAACAGGAGGTGATGAACACAGTATAGGATTAGATCTGGTAGGAAATGGTATCATAAGGAGCAATAACTAGGCTCCACTTTTGCTTAATCCTCTGCCATATGGCATTGGGCAGACCATTAACGTTCATTCCTACCTTTGTGATGGGAATAATATGCAGCCCACTTCAAATTAAAGTGAGGACCTCTTAATTCCTCCCAGAATTACACCCTTGCTACGCAAAGTTTGAGTTTTGGTACAAATTCTAGACCAACCTTTATCTCATAGCATTTGATCACTGAATTTTTTCTTCGGCTAGATACTTTTTCATTGCAACTCCTGCTGTGACTTTCCCAACACTGCCCTTTTTGTCAGTCTATATATTTTTCTGGTTGGAACTGTAGATCTCTAGATAAGCAGTATCAAGTATTGCTTTGAATATTGAGCAATTAGATGATAGAAAGCTCCTCCACAAGGCCAATAAAATGGTCTCTGGTGCACATACAGTTATCAACAGCGCTTTGGTGCTCTGTTCCCTTTTGCTTTATTAACCCTGGCCCTGTGGGCATTGAGCAATGATCCAAATGGTGTCTGTGCTGCACGTAGAGTGCGTTCTGCTGGCCGCTTCTACACAGCAAGGCAACAGAACAGATTTCTGAAGCTGACCACTTATACTTGCAAACACATTTGCAACATTAGCATAAGTTAGCTTGTGCTTGCAAACATCCACAGTGCCTGTGTGACTATTTAGCCAAGAAATGGGAACGCGCTCACACTGGCCTAAATAGGGGCAATTCACCTCTCTGAAGTGGCCGTAGCTGCCACAGGAATATTCTGCACCCTCCGTAACAACTTCTATCTGCAATTAGGTATTTAATCGTTCATAAAGTGGCTCTGAGACATTATGCTTCCTTCAGGGGAAATCTAGGGGATTCATGCTTTCTTTTTGCACAAGTAAACAGGATCTTTTCCAAAGAGGAACTGAGAGAATGGTATGGAAAAGAGCTGGCTGACGAGGTAGGGCACACGTTCTCATGCGGAAAAGCTTATTTCAGTATCGCGCAATGGGCTTTATTTTTACTTCTGATGGCGTCTTTGGGGCTTTGTTGGCTACGTGACAGCAACATGTGAACAATGTGTTACTCATCAAAAGCTACCTGGCACGACTACCTCGAAAAAGAATAGCGTAGCGAATAAATACAGCGCAGAGAGAAGTGACGACAGCAGCCACATTTCAAATAGGCTAATCTTTGTTTAAATGGTGTTTTGATGAAGAAAGATTAAATGATGTGCTGGAAGTGGTGCAGTATGACTAATGAGAGAATTCACAGTTATAAGTGATAGAGGAAATATCAGAAGGGATGTAAACCATCAGGCATCCCCACACTGGTGGACTGTCAGAAAAGAAATTTGCTGATTGGCAAAAGATATCACTGTTGGCTGTTTTTTTTTTTAATCTTCCTCTGAGATGTTTCAGCCCATTAGAACCATCTCCAGAGGATCCAGAGATGAAAACTTGGGGCCAGAAGTGTCTTACAGCAGCTCCAGCATATGGCTGCATGAACGAGTTGGCCTGAGATAAATCGGGGGGTGATTTCTGGCTTGTCTCTTCCTCCCCAGTAACAGCCCAGCTGCCCGCTACAACACTGCAGAGGGTGGAAAGCAGCTCCCCATGCTTTCACAGCCAAAGAAGCTCACTGACATCTATCCAAGGGTATATCCAGCTCCTTGCAGGATGGCAGAGTCATGGTGAGTTGTTTGTGTAGCTGTCCTGAGGCAGGGAGAAATAGCAGGAACATCATATGGCCCCATTGATTTAGCGGGGGAGCTGAAGTTTTCAATTATGTGATAAGTATTGTCATTGTGTTGCAACCCTATGTGTATTTCCTTGTGAATTTTCCAGTATTTATGAAGCCTCTTAGGCTGGGTACAAGTCATATTAGTGACATATAAAAATAATAATTAGTTCTACTTTGCAGAAAGTGACACTGCAGCTGAAAAGTTACATGGCAGATGCTTAGCTCAGGGCTAGAACAAAATGATTCCCCAGAAGCTCTCTAACCAAGAAGCTAAACTGCCATAGTCCTTGAGATGAGTGAGGTTTTTTCTTTCTGATAATTTCGGTATTTACACCACTCCGCTATATATTTTGGTCTTGGTGGTTTCTGGGCTACACCAGTGTATAACAATGGAGAGGATCGAGGAAGACTTCTGTGAATGGCTCCGGACAGTGGCTCCACATGCAGTGCTAGACAACATTTTTGTTATGAGAAATTGTTCAGCTAAATACTCTGAGATTGCTGTCCGCATTGACCAGTAAATCTCAGCCCATATCAGTGAGCTGAACACCCAGCCACTGGAAGCAAGCTCTAGCACCAATGCTGCCACACACAGAACCCACCTTTTCTTTTTGGCAGAGATATTGATCATTGATCCCCATAGCTTTGGACACACAAAGGAAAATACCAATAACAGGAGAAACCCAGCAAAAGAGGGAAGAGGTCTCGGTGCACTTTTCAGTTGCTGTATTTCAAGCCCTATCCAAAATCCAATGGATCAATGGGAATCCTTCCAGTAACTTCAGCTGAGGTTTTATAAGGCTTTAATTAATGGCCTGGTTGCTATGGTTGTGCATGTTCCTCTCACAGTACCACTGAGGGTTATGCATCCAAAAAATAAATAAGCAAACAGGGCTCCTTGGTCAACATTTTGCAAATGGCAATAAATTCACTCACTTGGGAAGGATTTGATAGTGAAGGTTTGTCTCCAACTGTCTAAAAGTTTTCTATTTTAAATGGAGGGAGAAAAAGCCATTTTTGACCCTATTTTGGCTGCATTCCAGCTATATTAGGTTTAAGACTAGTTTTCTGATAAAAGGTAAATGTTTAACGTTAAGACTAAAAATATCTTGGGATTAAGGAGCTCTTTGGAGTTAATGGCAGTGTTCGGCATAGGGCTGCAAACGGCATCTGACTGGGAGGAGAAAGAGCATGCGCTGGTGTAAAGGTTCAGGCATCTCCTGTGGTTGTCTTCTTCCCTTTGGGCAAGGGTCTGGTGGTGCGGTGTAACAGCCCAGCTGCTGCCCCTGCTTACACAAGTTTCTTTTGTTCTCCTTGTGCCTTTTGAGGAATCTGTCCTATCTCTTTTTTAGTCACGTTGCTTATTAGCTCAAAACATCCTCCCTTTGCTCTTCAGCATCCACCCCACGTCTCATACGCAGCAGCCACAAAGTCAGCTGTGTTCCTTAGAAACCAGACAGGATTTTAATAACCAACCGGCCAGGAGAAGCTGGTATCGAGTGGCAGCTTGTGGGTGCTCATGTACCTGCTTGCACCCACAAACGAGGCCCTGCAATCCCCGCCTTGTGCCAGAAAATCACTGGGTTTGCAACCACATTGCTGAAGACACAAAGCCAGGGCTGTGGTCAGGACTGGGCTGAAAGAGCAGTGTCTGTCCTGGAGAACCTCATTTTGTTTATGACCGAGTCCCTCTGGGCTGCTTTTAGTGACGTGGGATGAAAAATGATAATATGTACTCTGTAGGACTGTGTATATATGTGTGTGTGTGTACACCCAGAGACAGGCACATTTCTAAACAAACCACAGGACACACTGCAATGCTGGAACACACTCCAGCGCGTCTGTGGACATCTTGTTCTCTTTCCTTCTGTCCTTGAGGTATCAGGTTTCCTTGTTTACACTCTGCCTCATTCAGGATCTGGAATTCCTAAAGAGCAGCAAAACACTATCATGTGACCCAAAACTTATTTCCAGGAAAAGCGGAAGAGGTTCTAGGAAAGGTCATTCCTCACATTCTCACTGAAGGAGATGAAGCCAATGTGAAGTCCTTGAAGCTTTCTCTGTTGAGCCTGGGATGAGATCTAAAGGACAATCTAATGCTTGATGCAGACTTTCTTACATGCCTCTTTAATCGTTTATTGACATGAGACAATTCCTGCCTCCTGGTATGTCAGTCCTTCCAGTGGCTTCCTTATCTTCCGAAGGGTTATTTTTGCATGTGCTGTCACAAGTGGTCATAACCCTGCCTGTGACATTAATAAATAGACCGTGGGCCGGATCCAGGCAACAGAACACGCAGGGAGGACTTACATAAATGTAATTACAGAAAGTAAATAAAGAGGAAAACACAAACAAAACCAACAGCCCTCAGGTCTCATATACCAAAAAGCATCAATGGGAGCATTCCTAAAGCTCTTCTCATCGGGCCAGAGCAGAACTAGGGAACCTTGATTGTATGGGGCTATCTGGATGGGTGGTATTGGGATCCCTGGCCCTGTGCTATAGGTTTCAAAGACCCTGCACTACAGCAAGTCTGCAATGCCTCTTCTGTGTTATAAAGTGCTATAAAGTGTCGTTACCTATCCAATGGAAGACTGGAAGACAATGCTCACAGGGTTGGCTTTTGGTATGAGCAACATAGACAGTTTCCTACTGTGGCTGTTTGATGGCTGCAAGGCCATGTTGGCTATTGCTGCTGTAAGGGAGGGACATGGTTTGAGGAACACTGACTATTCCTGGGGACTTGCTTCTGAATCTCTCCTAGAGGCTGCAGCTACTGCTTCTGTCCCTCTGCTCTTGCTGGCAGCAGCAGCAGAACCCTTAGGTGATGATAGATATTGAAACTTGTTCCGATAACATCGTGGTCAACAGCAAAAATTCCCGTTGTCTAGATTTTTGCCCTGCAGCTGTGTGTCTTTGTGCTTTGAGGTGCTGAGTTTTGTGGTCTACCTCCAACAAAAGCATGTACAAGCATGCCTAAACCCTGCAAAAAGGCTCCCGTGCTTAAGTCCTTTCTTAGATACAGACTCTCAGCATAAGACAGGACTGTACCTATAATGATTCTTTATTTCTGCACAAATCTGCTGGAAAATATGTTTGTCAGGAGACCTGCAGCAGGCTGGGGATTTAGAGCCTTCCCCAGGCATCCTCCATCCCCACTTATGCAACCTACTCACACAAAGTCCCCTTGTGCTGAGTAAGCACTGCAAGGGTCATTGGTGAAGCTGCAGGGGGCGGAAATATCAACAAATATGCAGGGAACACACAGCAGCTCTATTGCCGTGAAGTGAGAGCCCTAGATACTCCAGGCTCCATTGACTATCCCAATGCAAATAAATGTTGGATTATGGAGCAAACCCAAAATTTGGAGAAGCAATAAAGAAAAATCAGTAACGTTTGCACAGTCTTGCATTCCTGAGGCACAATGACTGTAAAACACAGGTGCCTATAAAATCAGGCACATGTTGCTGTGTTATGAAAAGAAGACTCATGGCTGTAGTGTGGTAAATACATCCAGCACCTGCTGTGGAACCTCAGGAATTTCAGGAAATTCTGACTCACTGGCTAAAGTCTGGACTATAACTTAACCGTGCTGCCTGAAATCAGGGCCTGAGCTCCTCTCGCTGGTAGTGGCCAATGGTGGTTACTTGCAGAAAGGGAAAAAGAAATCGATATAGCTGGTCTGTCATCCTAGTTACAGCCGTCAACAACTTGGAGATGATCTAAGCCAGAATGTCTGTGTGGGTCTTCAGGTTAATACCAGAGATGGACCATGGGCTGATCCTCTTTTTGAACACAGTTAATGGCTTTGGACTCGTAACATCCTGCAGCAAACAAATTCACAGGTCCATGAGGCTCAGTGTGAGATATATTTGTGTGCTTGTTTTAAATGTATGTGCTAGTATACTGTAGCATGTAGCACTTCTGCGCATTCTCCCTTGCCCGCATGACAACATCAGGCGATTGTTCCCCAAGTTCAAGTCCCTTATATCAATCAGGCAGGGCAGATTTGTGCTCTGGTCCCTGTCAACATGTCTGGCCACAGGGTTTTTGGTTACTCTGAGTAGAGGAGTGTTCTTGAAGAAAAAGTCCTAGACTGGAAAATCCTACCCCAAGAGGTGCTTCCCTTCCTATACTCTGTCAGAGCTTGTACTGAGTAAAGCCTTGGGATATGCAGCCTGTCCACTAACCAGAAGTTTTACGTGTGCCAGTCTGCAATTCCATGTCAGTTTGAATCAACAGGTCTGACATTTATTTTCCTGAGGTCTCATCTGAGCTGCTATCAGCTTGGATCCAAGCTGGTGGATCAATGAAGGTTATGACGCTGTACAGATTTGTTTTTCAGTGGCATTGATAAACCAGTGTTGCAAGATCCTCAGCTCAGACTCGGAGTCTGGCTAACTGAAGGTTGTGAAATTTCCAAAAGCGACAAGGGGGAGAAAAAGCAAAAAAACACTCTCCTCTGTGTTGCAACTCTGAGTGCAAGCAGTCGCAATCAATAATTCTCTCACTGGACACTCAGATTCATTTTGGGTCCATGGAAAGACATTTCTATATATATCAGCTAGATGTCTGACCTGAGGGTTAAACCGGAGAAATCTGCTTGCAGAAAAGTTGCGAATGCAAAATTCTGGCATGGCAGTCCGAGTTCTGCCCTCAACTAATACAGATTGTCTCAAAATTGTGACCACGTTGAGCAATTGTACAGGGGAAGGGAAGAACTTCACCATTCTGAAGAACAAGAAGCAGCTAAAAAACAAGCAATGAGAACCATTAGAAATGGAAATATGTGATTAATGAGCAACACTTTAATGAAGATATTTGCTGTGGAACAGCTCCCAGGGCTGCACTGGTACTTCAGAGCATTCTTCCTCATCTTTTTGGGCAGCTATGGTTTTAGCTGCTCTGTGCCACAGATAAATGAGAGGATCCAATTCCCCTTGCTCAGCATTTCAGCCGCTTTCTTTGATTCAGGAGCATGGATTAGTGGCTGAAACACTAAGGTACTGTCTTATGAGAAGAGGCTGAGGGACATGGGAGTGTTCAGCTTGGGAAACAGGAGGCTGAGGGGAGACCTTCTTGCTCTCTGCAACTGCCTGAAAGGAGTTTTGAGTGAGGTGGGGGTTGGTCTCTTCTCCCAAGTAACAAGCGATGGGACAAGACAAAATGGCCTCAGGTTGTGCCAGGGGAGGTTTAGATTGGATATTAGGAAAAATTTCTTTATGGAAAGGGCTGTTGGGCATTGGAACAGGCTGCCCAGGGAAGTGGTGGAGTCACCATCCCTGGAGGGGTTTAAAAGATGCATAGATAATGTTCTTAGGGACACGGTTTAGAGGTGGACTCAACAGTGCCAGTTTAGCAATTGCGCTTGATGATCTCAAAGGTCTTTTTCCAACCAGAGCGATTCTATGATTCTGTTATTCCCACAGCAGCCTACTTGAAGCATCTCTGGTATTGGTGGGCACTTCCACCCTGAACATGACAGAAAGTCAGAAAGAGTCCAGTGAGCATTCAGTGATGTTAGCTGGGTTATGGCAGAACAGAGAAGCCCTAGTCTTGGGCTGTGGACGTGATGTATAAGCAGGGGACTCGCACATAGTCCCTACCTCAATGAACCAGGCCAGAGCTCAGCAGGACTTTCCCAAAACACTGTCTTAAGCAAATTCAGAGGAAGGAGCCAAAGGGGAAGAATCAACACAACTTGCACTTGAGAGTTGAGGAAAAAAGCAGAAAAGCTCTAGGAAATTCTGTTCCAGCTCTTGCCACTTGGAAGAAAGGATTCACAGTGTGATTTCAAGCTCCCAGAAATCCCCCAGAATATAGGCCAAACAAAAATAATCTAATTCATTCCCATCTAACACTAATTCATTTCTCACTGCTGTGAAATGGCCATAAAAACATCTAAGACATTTTTTTTTTTTCAATGTTGACCATCTGCAGGATCATGTCACACTTACCACTGCTCTACGGACACTGTTCCTTAGTGGAATTATCATTTAACTGAACTGCAATATGTTGCAAGAGGAAATCCTTGTGAATGACAGCTACAGGCAGGAGAAGCCTTGTGAATATTTTTACTAGAGTCACTATAACAACAATATGTCATGCTATGATGATCATTACATTTAACCTGCTATGGAACTGCCATTTTGGGTGACCTTTCTGTCAGCAAAGGCAAAACGTAGCACAGAACAGGTTCCTGATTCTGTCTACCCACACCTTGATGGGCCTGTCTTCAGTGACCTTCCACATGCACGCAAGGAGCAGCTATGATGATTCCCCACCTGAATCTGAAAGAACAAGTATAAGAGGAGGCCAAAGCCATTCATACCTTTCCACTCGGTAAATAATGCTGCATACGCAGTGTAGCGACCACTGAGAGCAGTGCTTAACACCTCAGGTAGTTTTCCATTTTTCCTTGACTAGTATCTTGGTCAACAGACTTCTGTATTTGTAACTGATGTCACATTGGACTCTGAACATAAACACTAATGACGAGAGACAGTGGCAGTAATTTCTGACTGAAAGTCTGATCACTTTGTACTTAAGATACTGCTTTGAATCATAAAATCAAATTAGGTCACGTGTATAGCAAGGTGCACAAGTAAAGGTATCGCAATCTGACACATGTTGTTGGTGAAGCACATTGAAGTCCTCTAAAGGGAGGTGCAATAGAAGGGTGAAGTGTTAATAGTTCCTCTGCGTTTTTATGACTCCTGTTTTGCAAAGAGTGGTCATGTGCTGTTGTTTTGAACTTCACTCATGTTTGTTCTGTTTCCTAGATCTGCCTTTGTGATGGCCACTCCCAGACTAATAATCAACCCTGAGGAAATTCATGTCTGGACTGATGAGGCTCTGTTTTATTCTCAGCTCCTCGTTGAGAATATGGAAGTTTTTCTTCCGCTTGTATTTTTCCAAAGCCTTCCTAGTTTAAAGATCAGTGGATTACTTCTAGCTGTTTTGGTGTCAGCTCTTCCATGTCATCTGTACATATTCTATTACTCCCAGGATCCCAAAACCACATGTGAAGTGCATCAAGTAGACTTTCTGCTGCCTGGTGGTTTGTCTACAGGGGAACACAGGGTTTGTATGTAGATTCTGAACCAGATATACCAATCCCGGATTTCAGTGGAACAAGAAGTTGTGATGACACCATAGATATGGACTATAGCAAAAGAAATATTTAAGCCAGCAAGAGACGAATTGGTAGCACCTGATGGTGTTGAGACCAAGGCACTAATCCTTGACACTGGGTTTGCTTTTTTAACTGGGTCAGTGTTAGGCTACCACAGATGACTTGTGTCTGGAGTACCTCTGTATTAGACATCTCCATGTGTCACATTTTGCATGAAAAATTTCTTGAGGCACTCTTCTGCTTCTTGAGGGGCACCCAAAGGATTCTGCTGAGTTCAGCCTGGTTTCTCTTGTCTCTTCCTGAATGAATGGTCACAGAACGGCATTTTAGTTCTAGAAAGAGAACCCTTTAAGCTCCACACATCAACTGCACACTGTGCCCTCCGCAAAGCAAACAGTGTCAGGCAGACAGGAGGAGGTCTAAGGTTGTGAAAATGGCCACTCAACACCATGGACCTCAGGAAAGATCTGGGTTCCTACAGAGCTGAGCTGCCTCCACACCGAAGCACTGAAGGCTGGCAGGGGTAGGAGCAGCCCATGTTTGGATGCATGAAGACTCCATGTTATGAAAACCTCCCAAAAATAATTCAGAGGGAAAAAAAAATAAAGTGTTTCAAAATTTGAGCCCAAAGGAAAAGCAAATTGACGTCTAACAAAAGACCTATTTTTTCTTCTCCCGTAGAGAGGTGTCTGCCACTTACTCGAGCTGGCAAGGCAGTGTCTCTAAGGGCAATTTAACCAAGTTGCATAAGGCCTTGGCTGGGTGGCTGTAGAAATACAGGGCCTCTTATCTGAATGCTGGCCACAGCTGCTACAGATCTTGAAGGAATTATCTCTGTGCCTGTCAAACATCTGCTTTGTAAGCAAACAAAGAGGCTGAAACACTAGTGGTGCACAGGACACACTGCAGCTCATGGGGCAGAGCCAGGAGGCAGCAAATGAGAGCTTTTTTTTTCCCTGGCATCAGAAACCTGATGTCCCATGAGTGACTCTGATGGATGGATAGGCCATAATCCCTCTGTATTATATAGACCTGTGCCTTGTCGTAGAAAAATAGCCAGTGTGGTCCAAACACTGATCTCAGTGTCTTTGGTAAGCTATAAATCATCTGCAGCTCTCATGAATATTCTGGCACGTAGCCTACAGAACTACATTTATTTTCTCACTCACCACCCAGGAATTGTTCCATATAAATATGGGTAGACCCAAAAGGGCTGATACTAAAAATCACGATGTGCATTGGAGCCCTTTGACATTAAATACCTTCTTCCTTTTCTGTCTTCCCTCCCTTAGTCATCACTATATTTTTCCTCTACAATACAGTCAGTGCTCCCTCTGTGAAGCAAGTTATCTGCCCTTGCATATCTCTGGTAGTCTCTCCATTACCAATACCCCCCAGCACATAATAAATACCCTTGGAGAGCCAGCCACAGGGAGTGTGGGATGCCTGTATATTGGGTAACTAGAATATTTTGTGTTTTCTTGTGTGTATTTTTGTGCTAGCACCAGTACCACAAAGCCCCTTGATAATGGCCCATCGCTGTGACTCTTTGCAGATGCGTGTGTAGGTCCAAGATCTGGTCTCTGTGCAACATGAACCTTCACTGTCCCAAAATGTAGATGCTGTGGGAGAATCTAGTCCAAATATGAGGACTGGTGACCATATGAGGGTACTGATTTTGCATTTTGTCCATTCGAGACTTCCTTTTTTTTTTGTGCTCTATCAAAAACCACTGGCACTGAAGAGGAGGATGGTGACTGTATGAATGGATGAACAAGCGGAAGAATGAAGGTAATGAGTTGTCCCGAGGGCTCTCTCATCTGTTTTTCCCCTGACAGAGACCTCTAGGTGTTCCTGAAGTGTGTTCCTGAGATGTTTATCTACATATTTTTGCAAATATCTTGGTTCAAAGTGACACATTTTCTTTATATGTACAATCAAACACAAACACTTAAGGTTGCCTAACTGAACTCTGTGCCAACAGGTAACTACAGTTCAAAGGACCTTTTACTCAGTTAAGAGGTTGGACAGTATTTCCTCCACACCCTTCAAACAGAGATATGGTGTAACATCTAATAGAACTTGCCTGTCAAAACCTCCAGCTCTCCAGTAAGCTCTCAGGCCAACTGCCTGAGGCCCCTGGTTGTGAAGGACACAGCTGGGCTGAATAGAAAATCAATGCACGACATTCAACGTTCAACTGAAAAAGTGGGAATGGATCCATTTCAGGCTCCATGCAAGACCACAAGGCTGTTGCCAGTTCTGCATGTGTCAGCTGGAAACTCACAAAGCAGTTATCACCTTGTAATGAAAACAATCTTATCAAGGACTACCAACTCATTTGCATTCCAGTTATGCTGTTGCCATATTTATCTCATTATTCGCAACGACACCAGGCAGAGGAGGTGTTAATATAAAGGAAGATTGTGTTTCTAGTTACAGCTTAGCACTATAAAGCAGAGAGAGTGGGTTTTGTTCCAAGCTTTGCCATGGATCTGGGTTGCTTAACATACCTTTGCCTCAGGGTTTTTAATCTGCAAAGTGGTGTGAGCAGTTACACTTAGCTGTGAACCTAAAATAATTACTATATTTAAAGTACTTTTTCTGGAAGATAGTGCTGGTGCATAAATGTAATTGCAGCGCAGGTGGCTTGGCTGTACTTGTCATAGGAGACATCACATCCAAGTGTCTGCTCAGATGCTGTGTTTTGGAGATTCACATAGTTAAGTCTGTGCTCAGCATTTATGCGGATAACTGGATTTAGTTTAGCTAGGGGTGGAGGTGGTATTTGGCTAGACAAGTGTCTCATTGTCTGAATGAAATCTGAATCTTCAAAGAGAGGAGAGCAGCAGGGAATGGACTTGGCCAAGTATTGGCCGTGAGATATGGGGCTCTTCAACTCCCAGGTTCAAATCCAATAATGTTAATAGAAATCACATGGCTCTTTTGTCATCTGGCAGCCAGTTGGGAGCTTGTGTGCATTGTATTGGTGAATTTCGCTATCTAATTACAGGACAAGTGACTTCATCAGCTCTAAGGACAAGCTGGGAACAGTGAAAAAAAAACTGAATAAAGTTTGTCAACCTAGGGCAGTGGTTTGGTAATTTAAAGGAGTGATGTGTGAGAGGAATGCTTTAAGCCTTAGCCTTACAGCTCCAGTTTTTGACAGAGGATAGACTTTCCAGCAGATGGACACTAAGGCTTCTTCTTGGGAAATTAAGTAGATCAAAATCTTCTATCAATTCTGTGGTCCTTTCCATGAAGCCAGATGATGGTTCTGATGCATAAGGAGAACTCACAGTTCCGACCAGACGTTTAATTTGGTTTGTTTGAGAAGTCAGGTTAACCTTCCTCCCCCCCCTTTTTTTAATAAAAAGGTTTATTTTGTTTTCATACTCGCAGAAAAGATGAACATGAATAGAAGGGAGAGATAAACGGGTGGTTTGCCAGCACCTGCAGGATGCAAAATGTCCAGTGAGTTATGGATGTGCAGTGATATTATAAAAGCCGCACTAACTGTGTGCGGGCTTCAGAAGGGTTTTTACCCTGGAAGAATCTAGAGTCCTGACACCATTTAGCTCTGGTGTCATATCACCTGTTTTCAAATGGATGTTATGCCTCCGCTGGTGGCCATTTTACAGTAGCCTGTGGCTTCTTGTGTATTGCAAAATACAAGTGTTGTGATTTCTGAAATACCCTGCTGACTTGAGAACAGATCCCAGGGCCCATTGCAGTCTACCAGGAGGAGACGGGAGTTTCCGAATCCCTGCCCAGCCCAGTCTCATCCCTGCAGAGAGCTCTCATTTCTCCACAGGCTCCAGAACCTGCTTGTAAAAAGTGATGAGGGACCAGTGTGGTTCTCTCAGTGGAGCGTTAATTAAGAGTCCTGTGTGAAACACTGGAAGAAGGTGTCTATTTTCTACCAATTTCCTACTTTTCCCTTGAGGAAAAGGCTTGAGGACCCCGGGGGTTTTGAATGTCTGTGTTTTCTGGTCAGTGGGGTGTGTGGGCTCAGTTTGCAGGTGTGCCTGTTTAAAGCAGCTGTGTTCAATTGTAGGAACAAGCAGCCTGGTTGCTCTGGAGGTGGGAGAAGTGAAGCGTTTGCCTTGTTTTCCCACCTACCTAGAGGAGAGTCATGTCCAGGTGGAGCTGGGTGGGCAGTGCCAGGACGGCAGGTAAGGCTCTGCATGCCTTTGGGTTTATTTATTTCCATAGTGTTGGTTTGCTGGTGCAAAAACTGGTTGCAGCATGTGTGTGGGAACATGTGCTTGCTTTATCCTCCAGGTACATTTGGAGGACTGCATGGGGTCATTTGGATTTGGAGCTCCTGGCATGTGTTTCTGTGATGCTTTCTTTTGACTATGCTTCTTTTTTTCCATCTTATTTTCCTGTTTGTCTCTACATACCTAGAAAATTGTGGTGCCTGTTTTTGTTGCTGTTGTTGCAATGACTCATTTTAGGTAGGGGATGTATGTGCACTGTTCTCTGGCTGGAACTGAAGTATTGACAGGTCAGCTAATATATAATAGCTGACGTCAAGAGAAGGGCCCAGCTGCAACGTGCATGTGTTTCTTAATGCCCAGACACAGTCCTGGAGCTGTTTTTGTTTTCCACGTTGGGTTAATGCATTTCTTTACATTTCACTTTGATTTTGTGGTCATGGAGCAGAGCTTGGCAGATGCAGCTGGCATGGTTCTTCCATATGAAATCTCAGGGTGGGGAGAGAATTTCTGGGTGTTTTCAGGTGGAACTGGGTCTCCCAAGCCAAGGTTGGAACCCCTGGAGTTTTTTGGAAGAAAAAAATAGAGTCAGAGCTTTTGCATGAAACCAAGCACTAAATCATGGGCAGCGTGGGAGATTGAAAGAAGAAAACAGGCCCCCAAAACCTCTCCTATCCACATTCTCTCAGTGTTAGCAAATAGGAATTGAACCTATGATTGTGTAACTGGGGAAACTGAGGCAGGGAGTGATTGAGACCACACATGTAATAGTTGAAAGTGCTTGAAGTGTCACGTAAGGATTCTGGGTGTGACTTCTGGTTAGAACTAATGATTTTGGGTGTCTCAGTGTGAAAGCTTTGGTAGACCCTGGTGTGTGTGTGTTTCATGGTTTGGTTTTGGTTCTTTTTTGTGCCGTCCCTGTCTGTGTCTCCTCAACCCTAGATGGTCCCTCTTATCTATAAGATGCAAACTACCTTTCTAGTGCGCAGTTTCGGATGTCGTAGAAGTGAATTCTCTGGAATAATACATGGTTTTGAAAAATCCTGACCTTGCATCCACTTTTGTCCTTGAATAAGAGAGGCCGTTTATGGGAAATAGTTCCATCTACACGTACCCAGAAACTAGAACCTAATGCAGAGAAACCTGCTTAGCTTTTGTCTGCTGAAGTGCACAGGTGAGAATGGGCTTCCAAGTTCATGACTTAACATTTTTTAAATATGAAAGGCTTATGTAAGGAACAGCAGATGTAGCTACAAACCTGCCAGAATGTGTCTTTCTCCATGCGACTGGTGCATGTTGTTGAAACTGGGGTCTCAGTTCAGGGAAATAGCAGATGGGATGTGAGAGGGACAGGGAGAAGTTAAACCTTAGTGTGTTTGGTATGTTAATGTGCACTCAGAGCTCTAAAGGGACCATCCCAGAGGCGTGTTGGTCAGCAATTTTGGCTCACCGCTGTTAATAGGAGGCTTCGTTTGTGAAGAACTTAATGTGCAAGTTTATTAAAACACCACTAGCCTGTTGTCTTTCTCCAGGATAAATTTCTTGCCTTCTTTCATCACACTTTATAGAGCATGTTAAGACACAATAGAGAACACTCTGCTGTTCTTGTTCAGAGTCAGGGAGTGTCCCTGTGAATGAGAAAGCTCCATTTGAATTAATCATGGGTGATTAGGCGTCTAATGGCCTCTGCAGCTCTTTAGATCTGAGGTCTACAGCGATAGCTGATGCACAAATACCGTGTGTGTGACAGTGAGTAAGAACTAGCATGCAAAGGCATGTGTACATGCTTGTCTATAGGTGTGTACATGCATTCTGTTTTTCTGGCATTGCAATTTCCTGCTGTGACCGAGTTACGTCTCGCTGCCGTCTGCATGATCACTTGTTCTCAGAAACAGGGTTAGTCAGCATTTTCTGAGCTTTTTTGGGAATTGCGAGGACCTGCAGACTTGGTGTGTGTAGCAATAATACTGGTAAAGTCCTCACCCAAAAGGGAAGATTGAAACTCACACTGTTGATATTATTTTTTTAACTATTTTTATTATTTTTTTTCCCTTTGTGCTTGGTTTGAGCAAAAAATGGATACATTAAAGATTAACCAGACAGCGGTGGGAATATAAGTGATATCTGTGTTTGCTCTGTGTGTGTATGTATTTGTGTGGGCCATTTTAAATGATGGGAGGCGAAAACGCATTAAACCATCCCTTTTTAGACGTGTCTCAATGCCCATTTCCGATCTAGGCCTGCTTACTGATCTATTCAATCCTTCCTCTGGGGAGTTTCATGGAAGGTTTTAATTTCTGCAGGCCATCTCTGTGCTACTCCATGTGATACTTCTGAGAGAGGAAGATCTTGTTGTTAGGTGTCTAAAAATGTATTTCAAAGTGGAGTAAAAAGCGTGAGGTGTCTTTTTGTTCTGCATTTGTACAGCTCCTGCTCAGCAGGACTGCTCATGACTGAGATCCTTGATCTTGATATCAATATGGAAAACTAGTAAAATAAGCTGCTACCTGGGGCAGGCCAATTCCTAAATCTGACCAATGTGAAAAAGCAAGGCTCATTAAATGCCAGATAGACCATCTGTCAACATGTTATGCCAGGTTTCTGGAAGACCAGCAATGCAAATCAAATTGTGAAACAGTCTAAAACGTTGCATAGATGATGGTTTGTGATATGAAACTTTTAAGTTATGATGAAGCCGTGAAAAATCCTGCTGTGTAAGTCACGCTGTCTGGGAACAGAGCAGTCGGACAATTGCAGTTCAAGTGACTCCCCAAATCACCCCACTAATGACATGCGATGTATGGCACTTGAGGTGAGACTGATGTGTTTCAAAAGCCTCCATAGGCTGATACCTTGCAGTCATAGAATCATTTCAGTTGGCAGAGACCCTCAGGATCAGTGTGTTCAACCATAACTCAACTCTAGCACTACACTATGTCCCTAAGAACCTTGTCTTAAGTGCCTTTTAAACACCTCCAGGGATGGTGACTCCACTAACAGTCAAGTGTTGTGTTCATATTCTTGGAAGGTACCACTCATAAAATTTCTTTACTGAGGGTCATTTTAACACGAGTCCCCGTTGTAATGATTCACATAAAGGAAGGTGTAGATCCCTGACCCCGCTCTGAACACTTGTTTGCATCCTTATGGCTTTAAAGAACGAATGGACTATGGGGTGATCAAAGCTTGGAGGGAGGAGATATAGCTAAATGAATGCCACGCTATTAATTGCCTCCCAGATTGTTAAAACAGTCTTTCTGCAAGGCTGCCTCTGGGAGACAAGGTGCAGCTGAACAGATTCTGGCCTGACAACAGTGAGAAGGTGGCTACAGCATGCACTTGAAGCTGCTGCTCCAATACATGAGCTGAGATTAGGAATGCTTGAGGCTCGTGTTCTCCCTCTGTGTGCTTCTCCTTCCTAGTTCCTATTTGCGTGATTAGGGGCTTTACCCTTCCACTTTTTTGCTGCAACATGTCCTATTTTATACCAACACTTGTTTGAGTGCACCAGGTGGATGCAGGTAGACATGGAAAACCATTCGGGCTGCAGGTTTTTCCCTGAAGTAGAGAACCAAATTAAACTGGCCTTGCAGACCCATCCACTGTGGCATTGCCCTTTACCAACAGTTTTGGTGTTTTGTGTGGGGTTTTTTTTCTGTTTTTCCTGCAGTTCCTACTCCAGTTGTGTGACCTTATTCCACTGGCTTCTGTCTTGTGGAGGGAGATACTTCCCCAGCCTACACTGGTCAGAGGCCACAGCCTTGGGCCATGGTTCTGCGGATGGGAATGTCCTTACTGGGGTTTCCATGATTTGGCTAGAGAAACCTGCAGGTTTCTGTACTAAAATTAAGTACAGGCATGTATATTTGTGGAATTTGGGCCTGTAAATACAGAAGCAGAGTGTCCCTGAGAGGGTATGCTTTTCACTTTTAACCCTCTGATGCGTACGTGCTTTGAATTTGTTCTTGAAATGCATTCACTTCGCTGCATCTGCTTGGGAGTCCTTTTGCAAGGAAGAAAAGGAAGGAGAACAGAGAGGTTTTGCTCTTAGGTTGTGATAGCTGCTTTTGACAGGGATTGGGATCAATTTCTCCGTTGACAAGGTAATTGTCTCTGTTTTACAAGGTCTTGTCCAAGCATCTCTTGGTGCGTAGGGGATTTATGGGCACAGATCTTCAATATCAGCAAAATAGTGGGTCTCTTGAGGACACTTTGGATGGCTAATGAAGGAGCCTCCCAAATCCTGTCTGAAGGAAATTTATAAAGGCGTGGAGCCAGTATCATTCTATGGTGTGAGAGGTTTTGAAAAATATGTATGTGACTGTCTTGTGTAGGTGACAAATGGATTTAACAGGTATAGAGAAACTGTGTGCTCAAGATCTGCACCTCAAAATGTTTCTGGAGCTACAAAAATCACTGAAGGAAAGCTTAGGGATCTGGGACCAAGCTTTGAAAGGGAAGAATGGTTTTCAGTACAGTTTTGTAGACTGGGAAGTGTATAGAGTTGTCGTGGCAATAATGCCCTGTGTTGACTGTTTGCTTTTAAAAGGTATTGCGTGTGGGGTCACAAGTCACAGTCATACCTCAACAAAACCAGAGAATTAAAAAGATGAATATTTTCCTTTATATTTGTGCATTCTCATTCTTGCCTTTGATTTTGCAGTTTCCAAGTGACTGAAGTCTGTGTTACTACAGTTGCAAGGCTGTCAGTTGTCACCACTAGCTACAAGAATCAGGTATCTGTTACTCATCAGGTCTTCCTTGACTCGTTGATGAGAACTAACCATGTACCTGCAGGGTGATTCAGCCGGTGCGAAGACCTTTGGTGAAATAACATCTGGATGTGCCTGGCTGTCTCTGTAAGTGATGGGGAGCAGTTATCACAGTTCCTGAGTTAGGATCGTGTGGTAGAGATCAGACCATAGCACATGAAGATCTATCTTTTCGTGGGTGCTTGTTGCCAGTGGGCATGTTTTCAGCCAAACATCCTGTAGCCTTTTCAGAAATGCTGGTTTCCAGTAATTCCTATTCCTACTTTGATCTTCGACCTTGTCCTGTGTCGAGCCAGGTTTCTTGAGGCTATTCTGTGCTGACTAAGTAGGTAGAGGTGATTATAGATTTAAACTGATAGTATCCTCAAGCTGTAGGAAATCCTCTTCAACGCAATGCACTGCTGAAGTGTGACACTTGATAGACTGTGATATAAACTGTGGTGTCTGACTGGATTTGTTTGCTTCTGGTGATACTGGACAGGTTGTGTTGTGTTGGATTTCAGAGGAAGTTCCTGTGGAAGGCATTGATGCTGAGGAGACTTGAAGACAGACGTGCATTGCAAAGCTCAGCACTGTCTGGCAGTCAAAGATGACAAAACCAGCTCAGACCTCTCTGGGAAAGGGAGTGACTGTGATGCTTAGATCTGCTTGACAATAGTTATTTCACCAAATCTGGGGATTTAGATCCAGTTCAGATTGAGCTATAGCAGCTGACAGGAGACAGACAGTATGGTTCCCTGTGCCAGAAATGTCAATTGCTCCTCCTTGGAGCCTGGCAGAAAGTGTCACCATGCTGTGGCAGTCCCAGGCATTACCATTAGGACATGGAGACAAATACCAAGAAGGGAGGGAGATTTCACTTACTTTTGTGTTAAATTGTTTCTTGTGGGGTTCTTAATGTAAGGTGTTTATGGCCTAGAGACAGGAGACACCCCATTCGGAGCCCACCTCGTGTCACTGCTGTTCAGGATGCAGCAGGGTCACCTGGCTGGGCAAGAACACGTGCTGAGCTTTCTCCCCATCTCCTGCAGTTCTGTGCATGTGTTCTTGTGTGCACTTGTGCTACAGGAGCAGGCAGAGGCCCTTCCCACTGCAGAGCATCTGTCATCGTGTGTTTAAAATAATCTGAAGCTAAAATGGGAGCGTTTACTTTCCCTTCCTCCCCAGCCGGAGCCCAGAATGGGCAGCAGAGTCTGCCTTATAGACTTGCAAGTAGATTGTGCAAGATTTTGGCAACGAAGGTGTGTGGTGTGTGTATCTGCAGCTGGGGAGCTGTTGCAGGAAAGGGTCAGGGGACCTTGTGTAGGAGTGTGAAAGACACCAGCGTAAAAGACATTGCCCAATTACAGCTCCTGAGCTGATGGAAAGGAGTACTTGTAGAAGCACTGACCTTTAGATCTGCTTTCTTTACAATGTGTTATGTCCAACCACAAGTCTTCAAATTATCTAAAGGAGTAATTTTCCCAAGCAATATACTTCTGTTTTCCAGTGACCTGTAAAGGAGACATAAATGGTAAGAAATAAAACAGGCGTAATTTAATGGGGACAACAGCAAGACGTGTGGCTGGTGGTGGATCACTTGGTGCAAGGCTGAGAATATCGGCTTCTGGGTGGAGATGAGCACTGAGAAAGTGTTCAATTAATCTCACTAGAGGCCAGTGAGCTGCTCACAGTCACTCATGAGCTGTTGTGGGAACTCAGCCGCTTTTGTGAATGTGTGTTCTCTGAGGATACCTGTACGGGAGTGATTGTTCTTCAAATAAACGCGTTCCCTCTCAGGCAAACAAAGCGATTTGTGCTCAGACAAGTATTTGCAATTCTCCCATTTTGTAATTCATTTTTCAAAACCCAGTGTCATTCAGCTGTGGAGAAGAAATAATGCCATCCACCCACAAATAAAAGGCAGCAAACAGTCCGTGATATCTTCAGGCTAAGAGCTGTTTGTTCAAAATGTTTGGCAGCTACTTTCAAATAACAAAGATCTTCACAGAAGCATGGGCTGGGTGATGACTGATGTGGGGCGGTTCGTGGTTTGTGGTTTTTGTTTTGTGTGTGTGTGGTGGGTTTTTTTTTGTTTTGTTGCTTTTTTTCAGCCTGCTTTCCTTGTACCCCTTAACCTGCCTGCATGTTGTACCCTGCCCTTCGTATCCATGTCTCTAAAGCACAGAGCTGTTGCACATAAACAGCATGTGCTTGAGTGGCTGGGACAAGTAAAGGGAATGATTTCTTTCAAGGCAAGAAGGGAGCTGGTAGGAGTTGCCCTTGTTCTAGTCCCCTTTATTTTTTGGTTCCTCCTGGATATGGCACTGAGAGAAGGACTCACTGGAGACCTGTGTTAATTTATTTGGCCTATGTTTAGCACAAAACCAGCGGGACAAGATAGCCCAAGAAAGCTGATCACAGGTCAGTAAGGAGATAGCACAGACTCATCTCTGTGCTGCAGTCTGCACCATTGCAGCTGGTGCATGTCTCATCTGAATTCCTATGTATAGATCTGCAGGTGAAGAACCTCCCAACATGGTCTGCCTTCCAGTGCACCTGTTCTTTCCTACACCGTATGCATATAATCAAATAGCTTGTCTCTTGCTGCTTTTTTCCCCTACGTAAAATGAGGAAAATTCCTGTTAGTCGTAGAAAAGTCCAGCAAGACCTTTCCAAAATTACCTCTCTTCTTGGCTTTTGTCTATAGTATTTCTAGTGTGTCTACAGAGAGTTGTTAACGCTGTTGGATCCTAATTTATTAGGTGCAACCCTTTGTATTGCTACTTGCTACTGAAGTCTTTGCACTGCTTGGAAGTCTAGGCCTGTTTTGAATGGTGGAAGATTTTAAGCCGGGGTTAGCAAAAGAACAAATTTCACATGGAGATGAGAGGGGAATATATTGTATGTTGTGGGTTTTGGTTGGTTGGTTTGTTTGTTTTTGGTATTTCAGAAGCAAAATGACCACATACAAGTTGAAGGTAATTTAACCTGAGTTTGCAAGAACTTTATTGTCTTGACTGGGAGCCAGGGTTTCTACAAGGAGCTCGACATACAATAGCAGTTCAGGTGTTGCAGGAACGTGGTTCTGGTTGGCAAGGCTAGTCCAGGTAATGCCTGCTCTGCTCCCATAGCTTTCCTGCTGAGTTCTGTAATTGTGACGGTTTGTATTGCCCCAGTGTAAATCTGATTATTGAAATGAACCAGACTAAGAAAGCCTATCTAGTGGGGAAAAAAAGGCACCAGGCATGAAGGGCAAGACTGTCCTCAGCAGCAAAGGCAGCTTATGAAAGTGATTGCAGAACTTAGTGGGACCTGAAGTGGCAGTACTTCACCTCATTCTGAAAATTGAGGGTGTTTTATCCCATACAAAGAGCTAATAAAGCAAATTCTTGTAGTAGAGTCTAGGAAGTGACGAGAGCGCCTCAGGGTTTGGCGGCACTGATGACTCCAGCCTTCTGTTCGAAGACTCTGTGTTTGTTTTAGTAGCTGTTTATTCTGTATTGTAGCTTGATGCAAGGAACAGGTTGTTAGCCAAGGAGCTACAAGACTTGAATCTGGAAGTGGATTCAACCCAGACTGGTCCCTTCTTAAAGATGACAGACACCAACCCATCCATAAAGCCTCTCCTGGATGGGCTTGTATCTTTGCTGTCTCCCAAGGGAGATGTGTACATGCTACCTGTTTCCTACTTAGCACAACTAATGGGAATTTATGCAGGGTTTTCTGCTAATTTCACTTAGCTGAAGACCTTCCTGCTCTGCCACAAATAGGAGCAGAATTTTGGCGAGATCCATGTGTTCTATACTGCAAAGGTCTCCTTGCTGAATCTGAGTCAGCTAAGGAGTAACAGCTCCAGATGAGGGGTGGGATTCCTCATGGTGCTGCTCAGACCAAAGGGTTTCCCTTAGAGCCAGGGTAAGAAGACAAGTTTATGTAGAACTTCAGCCTGCATCAGAAGGTGTAGTTCTCTTGTAGGTGATCTGCTTTCATAGTGAACTCTTCTGAGCTCATCTGTAAGCTGTTGCACTTGCTGGGTTTGGGTGAAGGGAGATGTTTCAGACTCTAATACCCTCAAAAAAGCCACAACAGTAAAGCTTTGGTGTGTCTGAAGCATGGGAATGCTGATTTATCTCTTCTCCCTTAGCACAAGAAATCAGCCAAGGGAGACTGAGATATGAGAAACTTTTGAAGATTTAAAAAAGGCAGCTGAAATAGCAAGAATTATATCCCATGCATCTCTTCCCTGTCTCCCCCCCACTTCTTAAGGTTGAAACTGTGACCTCCTTGAAGACAGGAAGGCTTTAACACCAGAACTGAGTTCTTAATCTGGGGAGAGTTATATTCCGAGTAATACTTTGTGTGGACAACTACAAGACCAAATCTTTGCTGTTATAAATTAGCACAGCTCTGCTAACAGACCGTGACCCAGTTCAGACCTGCATGCATCTCTCCTCTCCTCCTTTTACACATTGCTGTATCGCAGTTTGACCAAATCTGTCACTGCCCAGTGACAGAGAGAAATAAGTCAAATGATAGAGGGCTGGGTCTGTAGTGACCAGTTGAGTGCTGAACATCAGAAGCTTCTCTGACTGTTCCAGACTGTTTTGAGCTTCCTCGTAGCATCTGTCATTGGTTATGCAACGCATTCTTTGCAGCCCTTAAAAATGCAAAGTGTACAGGACACAGTAATTTATTGCCTGTACCAGGAATTACACGGCAAACTGCTGCTGGAATTAGAGTGGATTTCTATGTACTGTGTAGTACTATGGAGTACTGTGTACTACACAATGGATTACTTAACACTCCTGTTTAGCAACACCTGATTGAGCAATAAGATGCAAAGCAGCACATCATGAGATCACTTTGTCTTATAGCTTTAGATGTTTTTAAACCATAGGTAAAGTGAATATCTTATGTTTAGAGTGACCTGAGTCATCCCAAGTAGTGCTGACTACCCACATACCAGAACTTCAGTCATGTTAATGAATCAGGCTTTGCCTGTAAATGCCCTTCTGTGAGTAATTGCACTGAAGTTAATAACACTTGTTAATAAAGTACAACTTCTGTGAACTGGGTCAGGCCGGGCCTTGGTATCTTAGAGTAGGATGTTTTGTACCATAACATATTGTTCCATTAAACATGGACTCATACTGATAGGTTTCAGTGCTGTAATAGCTGTGATTAATGACAGCTCTTTTTCCATATAAATATCTGTCTTTCCCATGTAGATTTTCTGCGTAATTCTCCTGTTAACTCTTCCCAGAGTATCTCATGTGATAGATGTTCTGCCACTTCTGAGCCATCCAGATGTGGGAAAACATGCCTAAAAAGCACCTTTATGTTCACACAGTAGGAAAGTGTCTCTGTATATGACACAAGGTCAAAACTTTGAATCTTTAAACTTAATTCACTAAGATGTTTATAAGCAACAAAAAGGTTGCAATGCCTGGTAGGAGAAAGTGAAGTAGAGATGGGGTTAAAAACAATTAAAATGGTTGTTCCTATGCATAAAGCTCTGCTCTTAGGTTTTTAATGCTGCAGTTACCAACAGCAGAATGAAGTTGCATAACCCGTCCTGTCCTGCTCAGGTGTATGTGCCTTGGACAAGGTACCAACCATCCCAATGTCCCCCTGACTTCAGAACCGTCCATCCCTCATTCTGTTTGGTGAAGGCTCAGCCCTGCAGAAAGAGATGCCAAAACGCCTCTTCAGTACAGACACGTTTGGGGTACTTCTCAAACTCTGAAGAAATGTTTGTGCTAGGGGATGAAACACGAAGGTTTTTTGTTGTTTTGCCATGTGTTAGTTAACTTGTGGCAACAGTTACACAATTGTAACCCTGCTGAATTTCTGCTGAATTGTGTGGTTGGATTTCAGTTTGTGCCTCTCTGTTTTCCAGCGTCCCTTGATGAAAGCAGTTTCCAAGAGTGCTTGTGGCCTCGGTCTTGCTTTCTGTCAGCCGTAGGTGTATATTAAAAGCCTGGGGCCAGATTCTGCTTCCATGTGAAGCTCTGTAGCTCAGAATAGCTCAGCTGATTATCAAAGTGGCTGAGACCAAAGCTGTTGTGCACAGCACGGTGAGCAAAGGGGTTAGAGGAGCAACCAGCTGCTCCAAGAGGGCCAGATGTCACTGTGACCTTGCTTGATCGCTCTTGTATATAAGTGGCTTTTGTCAGGCAAATTAATTCAAACACTGACCTATAATCAACAGCTGAGAAATCACACGCAGTGTTTGCTTAACCTGTTGCTTTGAGGGTCCGTCCGATTTGTCTCGCTCCTCCGAAATAAATTCTGTTAAGGTCAAATTGTTGAGCTCCTGGTTTCTGTTCGGTAATTTTGATCTGTTTGCAGTTGTTGCGAGGCTTGCTTCAGTGCTCCTTTGAACTTCTTGATAACCGAAGTGACGTGTAGGTGTTGCAGACAGAAGAGGCAGGGGAAACTGTAAAGATGATAGAAATCGATGTGAGAGCATATAAAGGGAGGAAGCGGGTGACTTTCTGTTGTGTATGCAACTTCCTGAGGTTGCCCTGCCCCGTGCAGTGCAAGGGAGGGGAAAAAGCGCTGAGCTGGGGCGCAAATTTGGTGTTGTCCGTGAGTCTGTGTTCTGGCCGACTGACGGTCAGGTCCTTGCAGCGTGCAGAGCCTTGGTAACTGCTGAGAAATGGGGCTCATCCTACTGAGCTACAGCGTGCAAGGCACTTCAGGGACACAAAATTCTCTAACTGTTTGTAGTAATACTGTGACATTTGTTTTATACTCCTCTTTTTGATTTTTTCCTTTGATTCTTGGCCTGTAGTTTAATAAACTCAACAAATTTACCTTTCTAACATCTTCTAATTGAAATTGGTGAGGCAAAATTGCTTGCAAGAAGTAGCGTTGCCGTACAGAAATCTAGTCTTCCCACTGCATTACTCTCCATTCGCATGGCTTGACCCCTTCAGCTAAACCCATTCCTCCATTTCTCCTTGGTGCCTCCTACCCTGCTTTTCTCCTTAGCAGGTACTGACCAGACAAAACTAGAATCTTGCCTTCATCTGATCAGAGAGATGGTGAAATGTTTAATAGCCATTTACAGCCTCTCTGAAAGGCATCAGCATCCAGACAGAGGACAAGGATTGTGCTTCTAGAATCACTGCTAAAGCAAAGTGAGTTACCTTGGAGCTTTCTTGTGTCTGGAAAAAGGTGCTTGTTGTCAAGGAGCTGGAATTAATTACTCTGGCTACCTCAAAATGCCTGTTCACTTGTCTCTTTGGTGATTATAGGATGTGGAAAGGAAGATGGTCCTTTCCTGAGGAGAAGTTGGGGAAAACATTTTGAGGACCTTGAGAGTTGCTCAATGTGATACTGGAGAGTCCAATATTGGCATTTTCTTCCTGGTTGTAACAGTGGAATTTCCAGCAGTCTCTACAGGAACCGTTTATGTAAAGGCCGTAGCGAGAGTTTTGAAATAAACATACGTTTTGGCTCTTTTTTTTAGGTCAAGATCTTAGGGGAGGTGGGAAGAATTGCAATGAGGAGATCAGCAGATAGAGGGTTAGAGATCTGGAGCTCACCCTGTTTCTAATCCCAGATTGTAATTTGCGTAATCCTATTTTTACTTCCCCTCTGTGTTTGCAGCTGGTCGGAGCGCTCTTTGCTTTCTGGTAATGACCTGCTCTTTATTGCTTTAAAGGTAGAAGAGGAATTTCTGTATGGAGGAGGCTTACAAAAGCACTCTAGAAGGAACGTCAGGGCAGGGATGCATACAAACCATCACTGTAAACATAAAGCTTTTCAACTGCTCTGGGCTGTATAAATCTGACAGTTTTGTACTGAGTCATCCCTGAACTAGTTTGGAGGGCAGACTACTTGTTTCCCATGGCTAATATCTAATTTGCTTCATGTATGTATTTTAATCAGGCCTGGAATTCTAGCTTTATCTGGACCTTTTCAGAACTTGATATTTTTTTTACCCCCAGTCTAATTTAGTGCGATACAGTTAACCAATTTATTGTTCTCATGGTTTTATAAACCATTAGTGTTTCCATATATCACTTTTGGTACTAAACTGAATCTGAATTACTGACCTTCACAAGATGGAATTTAGACTGGAAGCAGCTGGAGGGAATTACCTTAATTCTGTCTGTTTGTTTTTTTAAAGGGAAAGAAGAATTAATTTTATCCTTTCTGCAACTTAATCTTCAATTTAGAACATATGGTTAAGTGTAAGGATGTAGTCCCTTTTGCTGAAGTGTGGTAGGCAGAATTATATTAGGTTAATATAAAGGTGAATAATGCAAAAAATCAAAAAGTCAGATTTATTTTTAATAATTGTCTAGAAGAATACTGAATCTTCAAAACCATGGATGTAAATGACAATTCCCAAGTCTCTGATCCGAACGCAGAGGATGCCCAACCGTTCTGCTGCTCCTGTCATTCCTTGTCAGTAAAATCCACAGTGACAGATTTGCTCCATGAGGAGTCTGTTCCAATAACTGCAACTGTAGTTTGCAATAATGATTTGAGTTTGAAACCTCAGAAAAGGGAAGGAAATAAATGCCACTTGACATATCAGTCTGTCTTTCTTCAATCTGCAGGCTGTTCCTTTTCATAAATGAACAACTTGTTTTCTAAAAGCTACGGTTTCTAGGTGCTATGAGATATCAAGACTTGTAACTCAGCGACACAAAACGTAGCGTTTATATAGTGACTGCTGCAAAAATTGAAAATGCAGCGATCTTTCTTCTCCTGTAGGTGGGAGGGCAGTAGTTAAAATTATAAAGTGTCAGTTTAAGTCCTTTTAAATACTGCTGGCTGTGACTATCGGAACACTGAGTAATGAAAAACTGCGGAGGAACTGTAAGAAAAAACCCCACAAAATTAGCTTTTGGAATCCAGAAGTGCTTTTGATATTTGAGAACATCTTTTCTAACATCATTTTTTTTTAATATATACATTTTCCACGAAGCAGGAAAAGCAATAATAAAGGATCTAGTCAATGGACTGGAGTTGGACCAAGGGTTGGACTTGATGATCTCTGAGGTCTTTTCCAACCCAGCTGATTCTGTGATTTTGTGTGATTTTTCACTCCAAAGTACAGTGAAAAGGAGTCTTTTTCCCCACAAACAGTTAAATGTTGCATCCTGTGGCTTAGTCTTTGAACCAGTTGGGTTTATGGGTACCATAGGATTATGCTGTTCTCTAATAGACACTGACTTTTTAAAGTGGAAGCTGGAACCTTTTGTTAATCACAAGACTGAGAGCTGATCACAAGCGCCAAGATGAAATCATGAGACTTGCAACGCTGTGAAGGCAGAATTTTCCCTTCTTTGATTGGATAATTCAAGTGTTTCATCTGCGCTCATATGAGATTGAGGACTTTCCAGAATGTAGCATAGTTTTACGTGATTCACAGTCCACGGTAAAGATCCCAGTTTGTTGTAATCTCTAAAAAGGGAGAAATGATAAATAACCCAATGACTCTTCCTCATGGTGAGTCTCTTCTAAGATCTAAAGTCAATATGTGAAACACTTGAGTCGTGCCAACTTTATGATCCGTATATCAGTCCTCCCTCATGGTTGTGTGCGATGCTCGATCTTGACATAATGCCAAGGACAGTGTGGAAAATCTGACATTAATATGCTGATGTATAATAAATGTAAGACTTACAGATCGTAAAGCTCAGGAACTGGCTTAAAAATAGTATGCCAGCCCAAGAAAAGGTTTAAATATGATTGGTAATGGTTTACCTGCGAGAAATGGATGTGAACACAAGGTAGTGTTCTTTTGGTGGGAGAGGTTCAGGAGGCAAAGGAGATATTTGTAGCTCCTGATATCCAGAGGTGAGTGTCCCTGCAGTCTCTTAATGCCATTCTGCTTCCCCACTAATTATGCTGCCTGACAAATCAGCACTTATGGGATGAAATTGGACATAAAGAAGCTCTGAGCAAGGACAATTGTGTCACTCATCAAGCAGGTCATATTTGAGCCTCTTTTGTGTCTTCTGTATTGAAAATGTTAAATGTATGTCACTTGATATGTACAGAGAAATAAGATCTTTCTATGTACAGAGTCAAGATGTTACTGCTGTAGTGAGTTTTGAAATTTTTCCACTGGGGTGGAATGAAATTCCATCTTCTGTCAAAAAATGATTACTTTCTTGCCTTAGATCCAGAAGCTTCCTTTTTTTTTAGGTAATTTTTAATGAGCAAGTCTTTCACACAAAAGTTGATTTAGAAGCTGTGTTTCTCACTGCAAACAGTTGGGAGAAGAAAGAGGCAGCTTGCCTCAATTATGTGATGAGCAAGGTTGTCATGTAATACCAAATTCCTGTTGTTAAAAATAAACCAGAAATGAAGCAGAAAATTAGAAATGGAAGCAACTGATTGAAATAGTTTAGGAAGAAAACTTTTGACGTATAGAAGATTCTTCCTAATTCTTAGAGATGCAAAAATGTTCGCACTCTTTTAGTACACAGTTTTGGACAGATGCCCTGTGGTATTAAGAGCAAACAGATATAGAAATCCATTCCTAGGAGACATCCGTCTGTTCAGCAGACGCTAGTGCCAGTATTAATATGTAGCTTGCTAAATATTCTGTTAAACCATAAGGGTAGTAGTTGTTTACACTGAAAGCCAATAGCAATTGTGAGAGTAAACTGCCTTAGTCACTGTTAACAAAAAAATAAGGAGCCTTGATGATAATGAAGCACCTTGTTCTTGATATAAATAGGCAGAGTTTGACTCCATTGTATTTTTTGCCTGTTCAGTCACTAATCTGACACAGTGACTTGGGTATTTAGTCATTGCTCAGTTTTACGATTTCATGTTGTTCTCTGGGTCCTATTCATGTGGCTGCACATGTATATAAATTTGACCTACAAAGGAAAGTTACGGGTTAACAGTTCTACACCTGGATTCAGTCTGGAAGGTGCTTTTGTGCACGCAGTCCGGTTCCATCTTCACTGGTGCTGGGTAGTAGTCAAAGTAGAGAGTCAAAATGATGCCCGTGCACTGTTGTACTTTTGAGATTATTATAGCATTAAGCTTAATGCTATGTTTCTCTTACCTGGTTAAGTCACCTGCACCTTGAGGACTGAAGGAATCATTGCCCTGTATAGATATCCAAACTGAAGACTTGGGTCACATTACAGTGTAAAAACAAAAAAAGCGGATCCTTTCCAGTTTTTTTTTGAGGAAAAAAAAAAAGCTTATGAATCCAATCTGTTTGTGTTCAGTCTCTCATTTTCAATGGGCAGCAGTTTGAACTACTTCTTTGTTTATTGGAAAATATTGGTGTATTTTCAAAGGCCACTGAGTCGGAGAGCCATACGGGGCAATTGAAATGACAAGTAAATATTTTCCTCTTTCATGCAGTTAAGTGCCTTATAAATCCCCATAAACACGAGCTTTGCTAAATGAGACAGCATAAACAGCCTTTGTTAAGCCCAGGCTTAATTTACTCCACAACCGCTATGAGAACATCTGGCAGTGAGAACCAGCCTTCAAGTGGATGTAAAAGTCGCTGGTGCTGCCTTGGAGGCCGCAGATGTGTAAAAATCCACCTGAGTGTGAATGGGAACTGGGAAAAATGGTCTCAAGTGTAATGGGTGCCTCCTCTTTCCCAGTCCAGCAGCTTCACTGGTCCAGCCCAGGAGATGATTATGGGAAGGGAGGTATGTGGAGATGCACGGGAGAAGGGGAGCAGCCCACAGATATTGTATGCACAGAGTATGTATAGAGGGGAGGTATATGAGTGTATGTAAAAGGAGGGTGAGTGCTTGAGGTGATGGAAAAAGCTGAAGGACTAAAGCAGAAGAGACAAACTGACCATAAATCTGGTTCTTCTGAAGGTTCTGCAGAATGTTTCCTCAGCCGACGTTCCTGTAGGTCCAGATCACCCCTTCCAGAATTTGCTGCACCACAAGAGAAAATGAAATAAATGACCTCTCTCTCATTCTTGGAGAGGCAGATCGAACGGTTCTGTTGCTACTGAGAAAATCATGTGCTGGCTTTGAGACCTGGATCCTGATTTTAGTTGCTGTTGTCTGCATCCAGAATAACTGTCTGGTATAGCTCTCAGTGCTTGAAAGTGTAGTCCAAGTCTGACCACGACATGGTGTTCAGGGCTGGGTGTTGCCAAGGGATGAAGATGTTCTTTCCCTTCACCGTTGTTTTTTGCGCTACGTCTGGTGCTCTCAGAGCTGTGTGATTATGGCCCCTTCCCCTTGCTGCTGTGCCCAGATTTTTGACAGCCCGCGTTTGTTAATATGGAGTAAGACTGAATAGCAAAGAACTTGTTTATATGGGGACAGAACCTGGCAAGCTTTTAACTTTTTTCCCTTGAAAGAAGACCAAGGAGGCAGGCAGATAACTACTTCATTTCATTCAGTGCTTTGATAGTGGGCTGGGGCCTAGAAAGCATTTAATTGATAACAGTAAAAGATGGCAGGAAGAAAGGTTTTCACGCTGGACTGCTATCCTGTGCCCCAAATCCTCAGGTCTCTTTTCTGTCTGCTTTTCATTTGTGTACTTTGATTAAATTGTCTTCATCCAGGCACTAAAGAAAATGGCCAAGCTCATAAAAATGATTGTTATTGCTGAGATTTTTGCTGAGGGTTTCTTTGTGGGGGAAAAGTTTCCTTTTTCTTCCTTCTCAGAAAGGTGTTTCCTACGGCTCGGAGCCAAGGCACACTGGATTAGAAAATGTAATGCCTTTCTATAATACACCCATTTCCAAGCAAAATATTATTAAATCTGTGGAGCTTCTTTACGTCAGTTGGCATTTTTGTCACAATTACAGAATGTACTTTTAGACCGGCTGAAATGTGCGCTTAAGAAAAAAAAGAATAACAAGCACCACCAACCAAAAACGTGCTCTTTAATATGCAGACATGTAGGGAAAGCGTGGTAATGAATTTGGCTTAGTTTGTTGAGTCCGGGCCAAATTCTGATCTCATTTACGCTGGCCTCAGCTGGGCTGCTCCAGGTTTTCACCAGTCTGACTGAAGCCAAACGGTGTTATTTAGTCCTTCAGCATTTTACTGTTGATATTAATAGTTTGGGGGCAGGAAGTGGAGGTAGAAGAGAAGGATTTGTTAGAGTCCTGTCCCAAATACATAGTTTCAGAATACTTTATATGTTATGTATTTTAAGTCACTGATTACCCGATGTTGAGGTGTTCCAAGGCTTTCTACATAATCTACATTTGTGTAGATTTCACTTTTTGGATGGAAGTGCAAAAAGCTGATTCCAAAATCAGTGTGTCTGTATCTGCCGAGTCCCATGTAAGCTGTGAAGGCTCTTCCTGAACACTGTCAGTAGCTGCCTTGTTACAGATGTGGATTAACACACCACTGGGCAATGTATGCGTCTGTATATTTAATAGCTTTAATCTTCCTAGCCACGTACTGCTCTTAGAACTTTGCTTTTGAACAGTTTTGTCTTTCAAGTACAGTACTTATAGTTGAACTTATCAAATACAATGAATGAGTCTGTATCACTTCAGAGAATCTATAATGTTGTGTATGTATGTATGCTGTTCATGAAAGCTATGGCTAAGCTGTCAGTCCAGAGGGAATGTTCTGTCTGTTATTTTCTGGGGTACTTACACAGTGGTAGTAGGAGAAAATCACTTTAATCCTTAAGCCTGTGTCTATGCTAAAGCATGTCAGAAATGTTCTTGGAGAACATGGGGGCTCAGTCATCTATACCTTTGTTATTGGCATTGGCCCTCGCATGCTGTCCATCATTCTCTCAAACAATTCCTAGGCGTGGTTCAGGATTTAGTCCTTTTTTGGCACCAGTCTGCATTACTCTGAGCACCTCAGCAGATTTGCCTAAATCCAAAGCAACTGAGGTAACCTGGACTGTAGTTTGGCCTTGAGTGTGTGAAGAACACGAACGTAATGTCTGAGAAATGGCTCAAGAAATCTGTTCTTACTGCATCCAAAAAAAGTGTGCAATATTGGATGTCTCTGAAGCCTTTCTCTCTGTCCCTTCCACACCACAAGTATAAGATTATGCACAGGCTTCTAGTATTTATGTCCTTCTAAAAGGTTTGAAAACATGGAAGTTGAAGGGCTAATGTCAATAGACAGTTGTGTCCAAAAAAAGGGTGCTACAAAGGAGAGGCATATTGTCACTGGTTAAATGAACTTTTTAACTAGAAGAGGTCACTGTCACGTAACAAATGCCTAATGACAAACCTGGTATGTGCAGAACGAAATCTTTGCTCTAAGCAAAGCAGTACTAATTGAATTATGTTGGCATAAAAGTGGTATAAGAGAAATGCCCTCAGTCTATTTCCACTTAACATCCCACTGTTACTAAAGAATTCACAAATGGAGTTTTTTGGGTTTGTTCATTTTTTTTTTTTTAATTTATTTTATTTTATTTGGTGTGTGTTTGTGGTTGGTTGGTTTGTTTTTTCTTCCCAGAGGCTTTGGTTTTCTTACCATCATCTATTCACTTCCATATGGTGGTGGTGTTTGGTGTTTGGTGTCTGTTTTCTAGTTGGCCAGCACTACAATTGGCTTTGATGGAGGGATCGGCTGTAAGAGAACTTAGAAAATGAGATACACCTGCAGGTCTGTCCGTCTTCCAAGCAGTCTGAGGGCTGAATGGAGGGACTTCAGGGCTGAGAGCCTGAGTTCCTTCTGCCTGAGCAAAATCGCTCTTTTGGCACTAAGATATGAGCACCAGGCAGAGATTGAGCGTCCTGCCCTAGCCATAGTTTGTATATACCAAAGTGATGCCATCTGAAATAATGCTGCCGTAGTCCTGGTGGCTTAATTGGCTCAAGACATCATGTGGGCAGCTCAGGTGAGGTGCAGACTTGGCTCCCTGTTTTGACAGAATCCGGGAGATGCTGTCAAATGCAAGGGATTCTGATCCATGATAAGGCTCCATATGATCTTTGGATCCAATTTGACAAACTTCCCACCTCACTTTCTTGTGTCTTTGTGGCCAACTGCATCTTCAGGGTGTTTCACACCGTGGGGAGACAGTGCAGGGTCTATAGATGCTCAGACCCTGTACTGCAGGACCACACATTTATCCTTCTCCCTGGTATTTGGCCAGAACTGGCACATTTAGGTCTTGCAACATGCTGGGTTGGAGAGTCCTGACGCAATCTTTTAGAGGCAGGTGAGACTTGGCTGCAGTGTGGGTGCCCACTACAAATGCTGCTGGGGATGACAGCAAAATTGCAGGTGTTCTTAGGCATCAGGGTAGATACCGAGCACTGTGTTTGGAATATGCTGGAATTGAGCCCATTCTACATTGTGTTTAGAGTACCAGGACAGAGTTTGTGTTTGTTTCATGCTGGTCGTGACTCCATGTCCCTCTTGTGGGCACCCTCACCCTGGCGTGCTCGACTTTCACCTGTTGTGTCAGAGGACAGCTATGTTGCTTGTTTGCTGCAGACCTGTTATTTACTCTAACTATTTACATAACCTACAGGACCGTAACAAACTGTGATTGCAGTTACCCTGGAATAAACCAGGAGGGATTCTGGTGCAGCAGTTGTTACTTTTCGTCAGCTGTGTAAGTTGGAAAGGGCCCCTTCAGCTGCAAGCTGCTATCAAACTGGAGACAGAAGGGAGGAAACTACTTTCCAGCTGAATTCCTGAGGACACTACAAAACCTCTTAGAGGCAGGTCAGCCAGTGGAAAGGAAAATCCGTGTGCAAAGACACAATTCCTTATAATAAAGCTAGGGGATGGTTCAAAGTTTAAAGGTCTCTGATGATCCTCAATCTAGAGCAGCATCTCCTTGTCTAGACTGATCTAACTTGTACAGTTTCACAAAGGAATAATCTCATAGCCCACGTTCTGATCTCATTGTATTCCTTTAGACGTTAAACTTGATTACTGCAATATTCCACCGGTGTAAATGAAACCTGAATCTGGTCAGGTGCTTAAGAACAACACCTGCAAAAGGAAAAGACTCTTTCAGCATCTCTTTCTGCCCTTCTTTTCCTTTCACCCACATTAGCAGCTGTGATAGTGTTTACATTCCAGGCTCTTAGACTAAGAGACTCTTTACTTTGCGATCATGAATACACATACAAGTGCATGAAAATCATGTTGATCTTGCCTCTCCAAAGAAAACAGTGGTTTATTTTTTCTTTATGCTGACCCTATCTTTTTAATTAGTGTATTGCATGACAGATCTTAAGAAATAAGCCAAAGGAAAAGGGAATGCAGATAAATGGTGTAGTACAAAATTCAGGCTTCTCTATGTGTTTGTGTGGAAAACTCCCTGGTTAAAGCTACTGCTGGCTGGGCATGGAATAATTAAAGGATGCTAATTATAAAACAGTGGAGGCCTCCAACAAACCTAGTGCCTCAGAAAGCCATAACGCTGAACTTAATTAAAGCCAAATTAACGAACAAGATGTAACTCTGTTCTCTAATTGGTTTAGATCAGTGTTGGGTGTTTGCATGCAATTCTTTTTGTGTGTTTTAGCACCAGTAGCTGGGACTGTACAAGTGCTTCGTTCACCTTGGCTTCAAATATTTCTGCAGCGTCCAGCTTCTCTTCTCACCGGTTCATGGTCATAGAATCATTTTGGTTGGAAGAGACCCTCAAGATCGAGTCCAACTATAACCTAACTCTAGCACTAAACCAAGTCCCTAAGAACCTTATCTATGTGCCTTTTAAACACCTACAGATACAAGCAGATTGCTCTTCCCCATCACCGAACTTTTATGATCCTGCCCAATATTTTTGCTTGTGAGTCTAGTAGAGGCTCCCAGGTGAAATGGCCTGGTTTATTTCCTAGGAAATGGTGTTTTCCTTGTGAGGAGGTACCGCTGCAGAGGGCTCAGACCACTATGAAGCACTAACTCGTGTAGCTTAGCAGAATGTGCTGCTGTATCATGGAGGACTGCAGTGTATGAAACAGTGTTTGGAGTTCTGCTTCTCTCTTGCTGCTGCTCTGCTCTGTCAATTTTGAACTTGGGTCAAATTTTGAACTGTGTGCTCCTCTTTTCCTGTTCTCTATTTTACTGGTCTTGCTTATTTAGATAGAAAATCCCTGCCCTAAGGTATTTTTATTGCTCTGAGAGAAATCCTGCCTCTGCTGATATGAGTAACAAAACTGTGCTTTGATTCTGGAGTCTAGATTTCACCCTGCATGTTTATACAGTGCTTAGCAAAATGATGCCTCTATCTGTGTTGGAGTCTTAAGGTGTTACTGAATTTATAATAACAAAGGAGACAAAAGAAATGTATGGGAAAGTAATTTCCTTTTGTTTTTCTGTTGTGTTGGATGCCTGTTACTGTTGTTATGGGTCTGCCTTACCCTTCTGCTCAGTATTTCCTCTTGAGCCCTTTCCAAAGGCACTGATTTTAGCTTTGCCTGTGCCAACATAAATGAGGAGATGACTGAAGTCATTCCCAGGTTACACCTGTCAAGCTGAGTCTGCATTTGGGAGCTGAGCTTTATCCACAGGGTACCAGTTGGGGCTGATGGCAGTAAAACCATTACCCTGTGACATCCAGTACCTGGAGAAATCAGAGCTGCTTATCCTGTGTGACACAACTGTTCCCATCAGATACCAGGTCTTGTATCAAGGCTCTCACTTTCTTGGGAACATGAATAGGGTCACTTTTATCTTTCTGCTGCTCCCCTTTCCTTATATTACAGGTCTAATTCTCAAGAGTTTCAGCGTATCCTCAGTCTTGTGGGAGCCTTGGGTTCAATCATAGTCCCTGAAATAACCAGAGTCCTGTTGATCAAACCCATAGCCTAATTGGTGTTAGAAAAACACTGGCAGTCTTGGGCAGTGCTACATCACAATAACATTATTTGTGATGGATTTTTGCAATCACTGTTTTTGAGTCACAGATGTTTTCCTCAGGCTCTTTCTGCAAGTATTGCCTTAGGTAAATTTGCAGCAATGCGCATACTGGAAAAGACAAGTTCTCTGGATGCTGGCCTTGGGATATCTCTAGCAGGGTAGCCTTATAAATAAACGGCGCTGTCTCTGGGATTCCTTGGAATGGAAAGTGTCATGCCCAGGGTATTTCTGCTCTGGCTGAGCTATGTTTCTCTAAATGCCCTCTTGCTGCAGGAGCTGACGCAAGGTGCTTCTACCAACTGTGTCTGTTCTCCAGAGCATCTCACAGATTCATTTTCGTTGGCTTTAGTCTGAAGTTGTTCTCAAGCTACCATCACGCTGACATGTACAGATAAACAGTCACGGCACTTGTTTCCAAAAAGAAAATACAAAAAAGGCACTCCAGGAGAGTACGTAAAGGGCAGAACCAGCCTGGCTGGTGGAATCCTGGCTATTCCATCCCTGTTTGTTCATCGCTTCCCAGATTAGTAACAGGAGCTTTGGGGCCGTGACTTCAGTCTCTGACGTGGCTTTTTCTTTAAACATTCCTCTGACTGCTTCACCAGGCATTTCTAGTCATTCCCTTTCATTAGGGCTTTCACTAGAAATACCTGTTTGCTACATCTGTGTGTCTTTCAAATACTATTTTTAGCATATGCCTTTTTTGCAAGTAAATATATCAAGCTGACATGCATTATGTGTCACCTATAAGCCTATCTACATTTCTTTGTGTGTGTTCGTTAGTCAAATGATGACACTTCGAAAATTTTGTTGGGTTACTGGTTGGCTGGGATGCTAATTTGACATCAGACAGGTTTTCATGGAGCCATTCCAAACTTTCCCAATGTTCAAATGATCATGTTTGATTGAATACTGACAACAGGTGTCCTGTTTTTGCCAGCAGTGGTCTTAGGCTGCCAACATGTCGGGTTTGCCAGCATACCATAAGTCTTATGCTGGGCTATTTTAAGACTATATTCTGTAAAAGAGCTGAGCTGCTTTTAAAATGCCTATTAGCATCGAATGGACACTGCTCATGACTACAGTATGTGACGCTTTTGTTATGAGTTGTTCGCTACTCCTTTGTAGGACAAAGTAGGAGTATTTCCACCCTTTTGAATAGAAGCTGTCAAGCCAGGTGCACCATCCAGAGTAATACTTCACCAGATGCTTCAGAGCAAGGTGTAAAATCCTGTTAAATAATTATAGGGTATCATTACTTAAAGACGTTTTCCTCTGAATACCTAGCAGTTAATGTTTGGCTCGTATCCTGGAGCCTGAAGGTAAATATCTCATATCCTACTTAGCGTCACTGTGAATGTTTTCTCATTATCTGTACAACCATTGAATCCTCCTCTCAACCCTCCAATGTGCTTTGTTATATCTCATGGTGCTTGTTTTACTTTTATCTCGTCTTGTGTGTTGGGGTGAGCATCTCACCAGTTGGAGGGAGAGGATATTATTTGTGCCCGCAAAAATAGTCTCTGCCATTTCAGATCTCCTGACTCATGATCTTGCTTCATGTCTCATCCTTCTGTAACAATAGAAGGAAGTTAAAAGTGGCCAGGTGGGAATTGGCTATTTCACATATTTGGGGGAAAGGCCACAAACATGAGCATTCGTAACATAGAGCTGACTGTAAAAGCCATCTTTAAATCTCTAATGGATTTCAGAGGATCACATTGTCTAAGGGGAAAATATCCATTTGAATTTGAATTGCTGCGGGAAAAGCACTGCAAAAGCTGGGAAGCAGATGCATCATCTGGCTATTGCATTCTGTTCTCTAGCAAAGATATGTAGAATTCTGTAACATTCTTAGCGATAACTCATTTCAACACACACGAAAGAACTTGAAAACATTGCAGATTTTTTTTTCCCCACTAAGATATTTCAGCATAGTGCGTAGGGTATCGAAAGGTTTATCAACAAGAACAGGTGTATTTCAAAAGTTTAGTATGTAGTTGGTTTAAGATGTGTTTCTAGAGCATGTCTTATCAGCTGTCTTTGAACTGAAATTTTCCCATGACACATGGTGTAACTTTTATCAATCTTTCACCTTTCCTGTCCTTGCTATCTTTTATAATGCACACGACAGCAAGTACAAATGAAGAGATGTGTCCTTGGTGGTGAAAGAAGGAAAGGAACTATGAAGACTGGAATCTAGTACAAATTCAGCGAGACAAAATGTAACTTAATAATGAACCTTCTTTTTTAGAATCACAGATTTCTCCGGTGAGGTTGGGAGGTCTGAATTATTGTACTTCTAGTTCTGAATGGCACCGCTGGAGCAAACAGGAGAATCTGTGCGTTTTAGCCCAGGGAACCTGAAAAACGCAACGTGTCTGTGTTTTGAGGAGTTTTTATAGGTCAGGCTTTCATTAATGCCCTTAAGTTTTCTAATCTCATTTCTGCCGAGCATTTATGTTGCGAAGTGTAGTAATGCCAGAGGATTAGCCAGGCTGGGGTTAGTACTGCAGCCTACAGGCATTAACTTCCTTGGTGCCAAGGGCATCAGCAGGACCAGGAGAAATGCCAGTGGGAGCTCATGTCGTGTAATAGTGTGTGCAGAATGCTGTGCTGGTTCATAAATGACAACGTGTTGCTCCACAGAGAACATTAAAGCTAAATCTGGAAAGAAACATCTTTCTGCTCATTTCTGACTCCTAGCTAGTTGATTTACTTGTTATAGGTTGTTTTTTACTGTTCCCAGAATGACTTCTCAGCATTTGAATAAATTGTGTAATATAACTTAGCTTCAGAAATGAAAAAGTAAACTGTTTATTCCTTTCTACCCAGCCCCACTGGTCATCCAAAGAGGAGTCTTTTAAAAAAAATTGGGTGCATACTCTAAGTTTTCAAGTAGCTCAAATAGTAATTGCACCGTGGGTTATTGTTAGAGTTACAATGACAGAGGCTAATTGAAAAGAATGCTATTGCCTTTTAGGAAGAAAAACAAGTTTAATTGGTAACATCCCAGACATGTTCTGCCAGAGCCTTCCTCTCATCTTTTCCTAACTGGTTTTGATTAATGTAATTTTAACCATAATTTCTCTGTGTAACTTGGCTTCTAAGATTCTTTCTGCCAAATTGCATTATTGTTCTCTACTTGATGGAACTGTTTACAAGTGTCATTTTCAGAATACTGTTGTGGGAAGGCACTGTACTGTTGCTGCTACTTCGTGTTCTTTCTCACTAGCAAGTAGATAAACCCAAATCTAAAAAAAAGTAAGGTAAGGGAGAGAAAAGCCTCTTTTCTGTGCGTCCTGGAGTGTTTACACTGTACCAGAGGCAACTAGTTATAGAGTAACCATATGAAGTCTACATTGGTTTTGGTGTAACCCATAGATCATCATTTTAAAGCAAAACGGTGTAACTGAGTAGCAAGGTGGATACAGGCATGTGTTTGGAGCTTAGCCCATAAAGAGAAGAGTTTAATTCCATTTTTCAGCTCCCATTTGCCGGCTTTGGTCTGAGACTGCAACCCACACTGAGCTGGTCCAGAAGCCAAGTTCCTCTGGTCCATCCTTCTCTCTGTCCCGTATTTTATGGGTGTTGTACTGAGATGTCGATATCTAATTCCTGGAAAAACAGTTTGTTGTAAAGCAGAATGGATTTTTGTAGTGCAGAATGCAGGCATGAAAATATGATGGTACCTTATACCACTTAAAGGGAGGTAAGGGGAAAAAAAGTAGTCCTATTGTGGTGAATTATGTGTTGATATCTAGAGAGAGAACCTGTACTCTGTAATTCTCTCACTGTAACCTATAGATTTTGTTTTGTTCCAGCTCAACTTCAGGAGCGTATAATCAGTGGACTGTGGTTAAATCGCAATTTTTACTTAGTCTTAGTCCACCATACCAACATTTTCAGTTTAACTAACTTGCTGTTGGGGAAATGAATGGTCTTGGTTCAGTGACTTCATTTGTTGTAGGTGTTGTGTGGATGTGTAAGGTGAGGAAACCCCAAATGTGTAATCCTCCAGCAGCTTGTGACCGATGTCTGTGTTCATTGTATGTAACTTGCTGGGGTTTTGGAGGAAAACCAAGTCTTTCTTTTTCTTCTGACTTGTGAAACTCCCACCAAAGTTTAGGAGGGACATAGTCACAGATCTGGGCTCTGCTAAGCTGGACATCGAGTCTTGCAGTGCTGTCGGCTATTCCACCAAACACATTGGTCAGTGTATGCATTTCAGTGTTACCTCAGTTGAAATAATGTTAGCGCTTTCCTAATCTGAGTTCACAACCGAACCAAGTCCATAGATACAAACTCTTTGGAACTTGAAGAGTGGGGGAGAAGGAGTTAGAAGCAAATGCAGATTTTTCTGGCTTGTAGATACCGCTAAAGATTACTGGGAACAAAACCTTGCATTCATTTAGAGAAATAATATTTATATTCAATTTTAGGCCTGTTCCGCAGTTGCATAACTCACTACATTTCAGTGGGGCTCCACCAGCTGGGAATTTGGCATGTTTTACCTTATACTGTGGTGTTTTTAATTTTCTTCTGGATGGCTCAGAGCAGTTTGAGCAGGGCATTAGAAAATTAGGGGCATTAGAAGATTAGGGGCATTGGGCTGTGTTCCCGGCAGCTGGTGGGAATGTGTGCGTATTTGGGCACTACTCAGCACTCGCACCTCCTCTATCTGTAAAATTTCCCTGGAATACCTAATGTCTGGAGAGGAGCAAAGGTGTAATAGCAGGAATAGTTATTGCCATGAGTTGCCTCGCTCTGTTGAGATTGTTATATGGGCACACAGGTAAAGGGTGTGTTTGCATGAATGGCACCAAACATGCATGAGAGTGCTGTAGCCCATTGCTTGGTAAAGGTTTCTATGGAGAAAGTGACACTGCCACGTGGTTTTGTGCCCATGCCTCTGTCTTTTTATCATTCCCATTCCCCTACAACCCAGAACCTTCTCTGAGAGACCTCCTTGCACGTATTTCAGCACTACTCAGGACAATAGGGATCAGGCTCTGAGAAAGACCTACAGTGAAAACTTTCTCAGCTCACTGGGGATGTTTTTAGCTTCTCCTCCCCATGTCTCTAAAAACAGAGAGCCAAAACCAACACTGAGTCACTCCAAGCTTGCTCTTCCCCAAAGCACAAGCATGTTCCCCACCCATAGCCAGAGATGTGTTGCTGCAACGAGCTGGGAGAAGAGCTGTGGGCTCGGTGCTGAGCCCATTCACATAAGCCTTGCATATGTTTTTTGTAGCTGCATATTGCATGGTTCTTTGTAGCTGTGGCACAATTTCTGTGCAGGTGTTCCAACACGCATTGCACAGGGTACGGATGGAAAGAGAAGGGGTTGTAAAGATGTTGTGTTCAAATTTGTTTGGATCAGGTTTGCCTGGACTGGAGAGGGTTCATATGAGCAGCCTGGCTAGCTGGATGTCCTGAGCAGCTGTGGTGCATTCAGGGCTGCGCTACAGCTTCAGAAGGATGTTCCTGGAGTGTCTCGCTGAGCAGAACTGGGCTGTTTGCAAACTGGTTGCCTTCCCATAAATACGGGCTTAGAAGGAAACTGAATGCAACCGTCACGTCACTGAAAGCAAAGATTGTTAGCCACAGAAATCTGAATGCTTTACGCAGAACGTTTACAAACTGGGTTACAGGGACATGGTGGAACAGTCACATTGTCCAGCTCATGTACATGGCATTGGAATCGATATGGGCTTGCGATGGGAGCAGGAGCAGGCTGGGGCGCAGCCCCATGTGGCCGGGACACCCACCAGGGGATGGTTACTGCTGAGAACGACTGTGCTCGTGCCTGTGCCCATGTATTTGGGGCACCTCAGCTGCCCCCAGCCCCTTTAAAGTCCTGCAGCTCCTACCAAGCAGAGTCTTTGCCTCGGTGTTTCAGTTTGATTCAGTGTGCAGTGGCACATGATTTATGAGCTGCGCTCTCTGATTTATGATCTGTGTGGCTGGCAAAGAAAGCAGGATTCGGCACTTGGCTATTGTGCAAACAGAGATGACACATAGTGTCCCAAGAAGAACACAGGAAAGATAAAATTACACAGATTGCTGAAATACTCTCCTTAACTGTGTTGCTCATGCGGATGAGTAAAATAAGAATAAGGGTTGTTGGGTTTTGTGTGCAAATTGTTTATTTTAAACTCCATTTCTCCCCCCTCTTCTTTGCCTTCCCCCCCATTTGTGCTTTGTTCAGCCCAGCCAGCAATGCCGGACTCTGTAGTGTAGTTTGGAATTCTGAATTTGGGTATTAACATCAAACTGTTCTTTGGGTTTCTACCAACTGATGGAATTGTTTTAGATTTTCCTCTCCCAAACGCCAAATAAAATTTGCTTTTCTGACACACCACAAAACTTGTGCTTCTGACTTACTGGAGATTTTATGACTTTGTTAGCGTTTTCCTGAATGTGTATTTGAAGAATTGCATTTTTCATTCAGTATTTGTTAAACCCCAGCAGTGGAGTTTCAGCCATGAAGTACGTGAGAGAAACTGAACTGGGGAAGAATTGCAGACCTGGGGTGTGTGCTGTCCTGTGACAGCAGCACAGATTCAAAGTGATTTCACCGAAACTTGTGGTGTAACTGTGAGCAGAATCCAAGCTCTTTAATCTCATCAAAGTGGATAGCAAGGAGTTCTAATCAATATCCTCCCGGACAGAGTTCAATCACATTTGATCAGTGTCTTTGCTGCTGAGCAGCGTGGCAATCACTGATCTTTGTTTCATCTTTTGTTTGAACAATAAGTTCCTCTTTATTTCTAAGTAGGGATTTCGGCTGAAGCAAAGCACTTTTTTTGTTTTCCCCTCAATATAATTACTCTGCTGCTAAAGTGCTTTCCTTTAAAAACCAGAACTGGCATTTGTGCACAAGTGAGAATTAACTTGGAGGCCTGTTGTCTGAGACGATGAGGGATGTAGCAAACAGCTCTGGTGTAGTGACACTGGCCCAAACTGTGATCACCAGGAGCTCAAAACCAACAGTGTTTCTTCTGTGGAAGGTACACTTTCATATTGCAGTTGGTAGGAGTAAGGTCAACACCTGAGAATGACTTATAGAGCTCAAGGCTGGGAGGCACAAGCACATAATACTGCCCTAGAAAGATGTTTAGGATGGTAGGAGGAACTCAATTCCTGCTGCTTGAGGTGCCTTGTGCCCTCTCTCAGTACCCACCACAGTGGATTTTTGGGGCTGTGATGGAGGGAAAACAAATACTTGGATCATGGAGGTTCTACCATGCCCTGCTTGTTGTCCTTGCAATTACGCCTACGTCTGGCTTCCTATCCCAAGATCACACAAACAACCCTCATGACGCTACCCTCAGGTTGCCCTGAGTGCAAGGGAACCTTGCTGGCTGGGACCTGCCCTTCATTTTCGTCCCCGCCACACATGCAAAACAAAAACAGTGCAAGTGAAGACAGAAGAGTCTGCCCTCAACAGTAAAGGTAAAAACCCATATACTGCTTATTCTCTGTGCTAACATTTGGTGTCGCCAAGATGTACAATGTGGCCTGAAACAAACTGCAGAAATGCACACAAATTGGAAGGAAAGGTCTTTTTTAATGTGAAAAATTCTGTTCTGTGAAGGATGCTTTGCAATTTGCCTGTGAAGAAGTGGCAGTGTCGTTCAGTGCCCACTTAGCACAGAGACCGTGTTAAGGATGGCAGTGGGCAGATGCGGAGTGGCAGCAGAAGGGCTGGAGCAGACCTGGGAAATGAGCTGGGTCCTGGACCTTGGTGAGATCCAAAAGCAGCAGGAGCTGGCAGCTGCCACCTTGCAGAGGGTAACGTATTACCTCTGAAACTTCCAGCTCTCAGATGCTGTCTGCCAGCGTGCCTGTGTTGTCTATCAGCATCCCCACCCTCTAATTTTGGAAAGAAGACTGAATTTTTCCATGGCGCCCATGAAAGGTCACTGACCTGAGGTTTTGGTCTCTGCTGTGTCATCAACTGGCATTTGGCTGGTAACATTCATTCTCTGTTAGTGTATTACGGACATAGTTAAGAAAAGCGTAGTGTAAGTGGATCGAATACTTTAAGGCAGGAGCTTAAAATTTTCCATTTGCTCTTCTCTTCAGCAGAAGACTAGGTATTGTACTAAAAAAAAAGAATTAAAGGTGTGAAAATATCCACTTTGCTTAAGTCCTTTTGTTTTATTGTGGACAAGAGAGCAGCCCTTTTACCCCCGCTCATTATTTCTTACTTGGTAGATTAAAACTGAAAGTTTTCCCCCAGGTTTAAAAAATCCTAAACCCTACACTTGGAGTGACTGTTCTAAACCACATGATTCTGCAACATGAAAGAGAATTAACTCTTCAGGAACTGGCACTTCTCCCCCATAGGCTTCCAGCCCCCTGGATATATTGCAAACACCCCATACTGTAGCTGAGGTCTGTGGCGACAGTATTTTAGACTTGTGCAATTAACTTGCCAGAGGCAAAGGATATTCTGGGAAATCAGCCAGGAGAAACTTAGAATAAGCAGGGCAAGTGGTATAAACGTAAGAATAGGGCGGGATGCTTGGATGTGGAAACAGTTGGCCTGGGCTTGTGTTCAAACTGCATGGCAGCCTTGGAAAAGGAAGCTAGAGTGAAGGAATTTATAAATGCTGGGGCTTTGTATAGACACATCCTATTAATATTAAGAAGCTTGAGGGGACAAAAAAAGATAAACACGTTACTCTTGGGCCACAAAGACAGTTGGATCAACACTTGGGTACATACATCATCGGTTTCCAAATAAAAAGGATCTGGCTTTCTTTGGTACTGCTCATGTGACGGGGAAGAGCAAGCCAAAGGACTATAAAGCAAACGAGAAGGGAACACACGTATCAAAGCAGCCAGGATGTTCAATTTACTTATTAGTGTTCCTTTATTTCTGCTTTCTGTGCTAGAATAGAATGGAAGGGGCAGAACATCTGACTCTGGCCAAGTGTCCTGTCTTCATTGAACTTCACGGGTTTTTTGTTTTCACATGTGCACAGGAGATCCAGTTCGAAAAGGTTAGAAGAGAAATAGGTTCAGTTGTTTTAATGGGTGTAAGTATGGGTGTTGGAGGGAGCATACATCTCTGCTAAACAGGATTCCAGAAGGCATATTTACTCACATAGAAAACAAGGCACACATGAAGGAAGTTATTCTGCAAGGTCCTCTGATGGAGAAAGCAGCCGAGGGAGAAAGTCCAAAGGAATAGAAAAGAAAAGAAAACAAACTCATGGATTCTGTGCATTCCAGTCATAACCTTCCCAAAATGGAAAAAAAAAAAGTTTCCTATAAAAAAAGGAAAACAAAGATATTTGGTGAAATAAGACCTTATGTGTTTCTCCAAACCACCAAATGCCTTCAACTCCAGTTCCTTTTCATGCCAAGTATGTCAAGGTAACCACATTGTGCTGTTTGAAAGCAAGTGTTCCCATTTAAGAACTGCGGTGCTGCTGAGACTTTGTGTTTGTTTGAGCCCAGTGTTTGCTGGTTGAGTGGAGGCCCTTCTGCATGGAGCTCAGGATGGGGCTGGGAACGTTCTGCAACCCAGAGAATAATCCCCAGGAAAGGCATCTGTGCACAGGTTGAGTTTGTATACTTGGCACTCCACCCAGTGTGGTCTCTTGGCTCTGCATCCAACTAGTTAAATGTCTCTGTAGTGTAAATGTCAAGCCCATCTTCCCACGCAGTGCAAAATGATTCCTGTTCCTGCCTTCATCACTTTCCTTTCTGCTTTCTCCTTCCATCACAGCATGCGCTGTGGTCACAGCTTCGCCCTCCCCAAAGCCAAAAGTCACAAAAATATGTCAGTGCTCACTCTTGCTTAAGTAGCTCTCTGGGGTATTGTTGGGAATTTGCTGCATCTGGTCACGCCTGTATCTGCAGAGTGATCTCTGTCTGTCTATCTTCTCTGCTGTTATTCAGCTTTTTAGTTGCTGCTGCTGGTGCCAGACACTAAATGGACAACCAGCGCCCAGGTGCTGTATTGGTGAAAGGTGTTGCTTTTTTGGTGCTAATGAAGTGAGCACCCTGATGTGGCAGGGATTTGGGGAGCGGAAAGAACCCAGATGTTGCCTTCTGTCTCTGCCCCAGTTCCCCTGTGGGAATGGTGGGGTGTATGAAAAGCAGAGAACTGCTCCACAAGGAGTCTTCATCCCCGTGACTTACTCAAACACTCAAGGTGCGAACAAGAATTGGTGAAAGAGGGAAGAAACAACTGTATTACTACTCATGTTCTCTTATCCTTCTTGGGAGCTGTGTGTCTCCTCCTCCTCAGTCTGTGTTAATTGTAAAGTTAAATCACAATATGCTATGGAACCAGCCTTCATTACTTCTTCTCCTTAAAAGGTTGCAGGGACATTTTTATGAAGAATCTGCTCTAAAGTATAATAGCACAAGAGGATGAAACAACCATCCCTGCCTTCGAAGCCTCATTTGGAAGTGAATGTATGAAATCTGTGAACCTTATGGGTTGTACTATGGTGGGAGTATTGGCCATCCTTTAAAAGTGTTCCTTTATATTGCTTTACCCGAAATGTTTCTCAAAGTAGAAGGAGGGCTGCGTCTGCTCACCCATGCTGTACAACTTATTCAGGTGTTTGTAAATTGAAAATACTGCAGCCTGGAACATTGGTTTCAGATTTTTTTCCCAACCCATGTCCTTCCAGCCTTGCCGTGCAGCTGACGGCCCATGTAGGTTAACACTCTCTCCTTTTGGTGGTGCAGACAGATGCAAGATAAATGTCTAACATTCCCGCTATTTCCTCTGCTCCTCACTCCAGTTCTACTTGTTCATTCTTCAGAGAACAGATCACTTTCTTCAACAGTTGTCTATTATATACAGTACATACCAACGTAAGAAGAATGTTTAAGCACTCAAGATGTTCTGTAGCTGGCCATGCTCATTTTGTTTGTGTGCCTCTGACAGGCTGGATTAATTTTCCCCACTTGTTTTTCATTTTCTGCATATAGTGGCTGATTGTGCCTGTGAAAATGCTTGGAGAGGGGTGAAGGGAACTGTGGTCTCTGCACATGAAGGAGAAACTGCCATGAGACTTAATCTGGATGCAAAAAAGTGAAAATATTAGAACTGTATCTTCTACTTGTGACACATAGCAAGTTCCTCTTTGTTTTGACCCACATTATCTTTGCTTGGTAATAGGAAATAGGTCATAAAAATAATAGCAGGTGCAACTGGGACACTTCTGAAATCCTCTAAATTTCCTAAATCCTTCTCAGCTGGCCAAGGCAGATATGTCGCTGGTGATACCAGAACATCCGATTTCTCCTGGGAATAAATGAAGATAATGCTTCTGCTCCTTTTATTTCATCTGTTAATCAGCTTTGATATGCTGACTACAAAGTGCTCACTAGGACACGGTAGTAGAAATGAATGAGGTTGTGTTTGGGAGCTCATTGTGGTTAGGGAGTTGTTAAAGATAACTTATCTGCCTAACCCACTGACTCCTTTACTGCGTTACTGTGAGATAGTTCGAGTCTCTTAGCCTGGACGCAAGGCCAGTAGAAAAGCACATAAAAGCCTTGAACCCTATTGTGCAAACACAACAGGTGTGGTAGGAAGGATAATCCTGGTATCTCTCCAGCACCTTGTTAATGGTAACCGGGCTCATGCTTCACCTAGATAAAGTGGACACAATCTGATGGACCTGGAAGAGGCAAGCAGAACATTGAGAGATCCTCCTCCTCCTTTGCTCCAAAGGGAGTGCACTGCTCATTGCAGCCTGGTTTTCAATTGCTTTCAGGAGGCCTCAACAGCTGGATATCAGCATCTAGCCCAGATTTTTCTCTCTATCGGGGACCTCCTCCTCTTACCCACGTCTGCGTTTTCATTAACGCTTTGAACGATAATCGATTCAAAGCACATACAAGGAACAAAACCTCAAAAGCTCTTCTGACTTCAGAGCTCTTCAGGAGTATTTCCAGTCTTAACTTAAAAATATTTTAGGATCTTTCTCTTCTTGTTGCACATTTAGTAAAGTGTAATCACCCATGTTGAGAAACTTTGCATACCACCTCCCATGCGGTGTTTTTAACCTCAGCTTCTGAAGCAATATGACTTAGGCACTTGTCTTTGCCTTGGGCTGCATCCTCCCACTGGGACTTTTTGGTGATTTTAGCTGTGCTGGGCAGAGAGGTGATAATTTGCCATTTTTCTACTCGCTTCAGAGAAAAGCAACTACAAGAAAAAGGAAAGTCTATGGCATCTCTGAAAAGGTGTCAGAGAAGTTGCATGAGAAGGTGTTATGAGAGATACCAGAGAAACTACATGTCATAAATGGTTTTTAAGTGACACCAAGTGATCAGCCATCAGGATTCAATGCTCTAGAATGCTGTGTGTGACTCATTCCAGAGGTCATGGAAGCATTTGCCAGACTCTAGGAAATGTTTGGTTTTTTGAGTAGCCTGGGCTTAGATTTGGTTGCCTTTTGCAAAGCTTACCTTTCTTCACAGATGTTTTGTAAGGCTGAATTTTGGCTGGTGCAATTGAAGACAGAGACTGAAAGACGACTTAAGGTGATTAGTTAAAGAGTTTTTGTGTTCTCTCAGTGTTGTTTTATTGTGACTTGGATGGATTCCTGTATAATATTAATACTACTTAGGATATTTTTGTTTTGCCTTTTTTTTGTTAAACTCTAGCTGCTAGTTCATAGATCCTTTGAGAGACACTTAACAAGCTGGAAAAAGCATCAGAATGAAACAAACAAACAAAAAAATTGGAGGGCTTGCATGCATCATTAATGTATAATGGAGTAATATTTCAGTTGCAATACAAATGATTGATTTACCATGGAGTCATTCTGTACTGATAATGGAAGCACGTTTCCTCTTGGAAAAACCCATTGCTGTCTGCAGATCAAAACCATTCATTCATGGAGCTCTTCTTGCCCCCGTGTCCCGTGTGAGCATCATCAGGCGCCAAATGCAATCAACACAAATTGTCTTCTTGATGACACTGGTATCAGCCTCGCCCAGAGGAGAACTTGGCTTTCAGACCTTCTATCAAGTTTTAAGGAAAATAATATTGACTCATGTTATTTCAAAATCTTTGTTTATAGCCAGCAAATTTTAAATCAAAACAGTCAGGCACGTTTTCCTTTTACGCTCATTGCTAGATAAGCTGTGGAAAAGGTTTCTGTTTGCAGAACTGTTTCTGCCCTCCCCCCCCCGCCGCCAGATTATTACGTTTCACGTGTTCTAGTTCATCCCAAGATCATGCTATTGTTCTCTTCAAAGTTCATAGACCATTAATCTCGCTCTATTGTTTCCATTTGGTCTTGGGATACGTCAGCTTGAAATTGCATTGCTGGAGAATATTCTGGCCTTGAACACACGAAAAAAGGAGTGAGGAGAGTCTCCAAATACTGTCAGCTCTTCATTCAGAGCGTACAGCTAAGTAAGCCCATAAAGTCTGTGTTACTGAGTTCTTTATCTCTGCAAGGCCAGCAGAATAAACTGGGCATCAGGCACCATGTTGAACAACAGCTTCTATTATCATATTTAAAAAGTGAGTCTTTTCACATCATATTTCCATGCTGTTCTATTTTTCTCTTTTGTCTTTAACAACCCACCAGGGTCCACTATATTAGATGTGACAGTTGAAAATGTGTATTTAAGGCTCGGTGGCACACAGCTAACGGCACGGCCACAAAGGAACAGTCATGGCAATTGAACTGTGAGAGCCGCTCTAGCGTTGCAGATCCATCAGTGTTTCCATTGTGGCTCCTCCTTGCTCCCGAAGGATTTTTAGATGCGTTTTTGAGAGGACTCCAGTAACTAAAATAAAGATGTATTTGTCTCCACAGAAATGTTGCAGCCACATACGTGGCTATTTGGAGAAAAACAAAGAAAAAAATGAAGCCCCGTCAAACTCATGCTGTAGTGACTCTATTGATGGATTTTCAAAGCCTTGTCTTAAAGCATGTGACTTTTACCTATTTCTAAATCTGTTTTTACTGTTTCTGACTGACATATGGGACAAATTAAAGTGTTTCAAGCAAAGACATGTACTCCTTAGGACACGAAAGGTTGATTTGGCTACTTTTGGAGCAAACATATAATACAGTCTTTCACTTTTCAGCTTGCTTTCTTTAAGTCTCCTAAGGCCTCTGCTTCGTCCAAGGCACAGGGTGGTTATACTCTGGGGTAGGATTTGTGTTGGACAGAGAAGCAGGAGCTTGTTGTGACCTGGAGAAAGGCCGAGGGGTACAGATGATACTGGAGGGTGCCCTTATGAATAACACCCTGCTGTGATGGAGTCTGTGCCAGCCTTTGCCCCCAAATTCTTGCTTGTCATTAGGGAAGTAATTTGAGCCAAATTATTCTGGATGGCCACTAATGGTGTGTTCCTCAACTCACGGGCTGGTCAGTCCAAGGTGCTGGCGCTGGACTGGCAGTTACGGCATCAAACCAAGACCAGAGGAGCTGTAATTTTTACATAGCGATTTTGGACGCTCCATCCAGAAGATCTTTGGCTGGAAGCTGAGTGAGCTGTGCCCACATCCTGAGCTGGCTCGATGCTGCGTTGCTGTGTTACAACAGGACTGAGCCTGTGCTAATAAACCCCGTCTCTCAGCAGGGGCCGGGGTTTGTTAGAGTCAGGGAATGAAGGGCCCCTGTGAAAAGGACATGGGCTGAGGAAAAATGCTTAAATTTTCCTGTTAACCGATGTGGTCTAGGGGGAAAGGATGTAGGCTCAGTTTAGGGGTGCATAAGTGGTGGCTTCCTGTTGAGAAGTTCCCAAAATGTCAAGTCCCCAAAAAGTTCTAGATTCCAACCATTCCCTGCACACAGGCCTCCTAAGAAAAGGGCTCATGGGACCACATGATAGCTAACCAATTTCCTTACTGTATGCACAAGGTGACCGAAGTCAATTCACGCAAGCAACTTAGCCACCTCAGTATACTATTGTTTTGGTTTTGGGAGAAAAAAGCCTCCCACCTATGTATTGGTGAACATAGCAGAAGGCTCATGTTCTTTGTCTAGAGCAGCAAGGACATATCTGCAGGCAGTGCCCACAGGGACTGGGCAGGCGCCTCATCCCAGCACTGTTCACCAGCAGCTGGCAAGGAGGTCTGAAATACGTGGAACAAACCTGCCCTCTTGAACATGGAAGCCTAATGAGGCCTGTAACTTGAGAGACTGAAGCCTAAGGTTCTGACTGTGGTGCTGGATTTGTGCAGTTATATCTTGGTTTTTAAAAACAAAACAAAACCTCATATATATTTTTGGTGTTTCAACTTTTAGGCACTGATCTCCAAGAAACACCATAGTTATCTGCTGACTAGGAAATCATAGTCCTGCAGCTGGAAGCTTCTCTTACCTGGGGGGAAAAAAGATGCCTGATTAGTTCTTTTAACTTTGTTTTTTGTGCACAGACTGCCAAGAAATGTACTTGTGAGGAAGTCCTACCACATGTTCCCTGCTTGCAGCCTCAGGCTGCAGCTCGAGTCCCATCATTCCCAAACACCAGACATGTGCCTCTCCTGGGCAAGACCTCACATGGATTTGCATCTGTTCCAGGTCAGACGTGCACCCTTCTCGCATGACTCTGCATTCAGGGTTGATATCGGTGTCAGAGGGAGGAAATTCAGGGAAATGTGCATTTTTTTGAACTCATCTGGACTGCAAATGGAGGTTGGAGCTGCAGACTGTGACTAAGAAGTGGCTGTGTACAATAGAAAGGGGAAAATCTAAAGTGTTATCCCCTGTCTTTCTGTTCACAGCCTTTTATAAAGCTGGCATGATATTCAGGATAACTCCAAATTTTACTCCAGCCCTTAAACCAGAAACTTGTTATGTTGGAAGGGGCCTAACAGAACACTTAGGCAGTTGTTCCACATCTGCTCTGCTCTTCTTCAAACCCTTTCCACTGCACAGTTTGATTTATGATCTATGCAGAAATCCTCATTTGAATCCTAATCTAGCATTTAACCATGCAGTACTTACTTGTTCGTAGCTCTTTCTAGGAAGGATCATTCTCATTTAGCCTCCAACAATCTTTCTTTGTTAGCAAAGTACTTAAGTCATCTGGATTTCAGCTGTTGCCTTTTTTATTTATTTTCAAATTACTGGACATGTAGCTATCTCCAGAAAAACAGAACGTGTTGGTTGTACAGAGAGCCCATTGTACCCTCCGATCAAAGAGAAACTGCCACCATGTGAAATGAAATATGGCCTGGGGCAAGCGTGAACCTCATATACACTGGTGTTTGCGAACATGCTCTTGATCTTCAGGAGCAGATGCAGCCTGTAAGTCAGCTAATGATAAGTTAGGGTATGTATTTTGAAGATAATAGTATTTTTGGAAGGATAGTGGGATTTGATTTGTGACAAACAGTACAGGTATTGCGCTTTTATGTTTGGTTTTGGTGGGGATGTCCCCTCTGAATAGCTACTGTATGCATCTAAGGGTTTGTAACTGATTGCTGTGTACTCGCAGACTTCAAAAGAAATCAGGAAGGAAACGTGAAATAACAGATGAGAATAAATGCATAGTTGCTTGTGTACAGTAACTGGGTTAAATAGTTGGGAAGAAGAAACTTTGTAGCTTTAGTCCTGGTGAAATTGGTTTGCCTAAGTTGAAAAGCAAGAAATGAAAGACCTAGCCTAGAGAAGGGGTGGTGCAGTGATTTCAGTTGTTGGTGAGGCTGACAGACTGATACACCCTCTCGAAAATATACAGAAATACCCAGAAAAACGTGCTCACGCAGGCTGGGAGTGCAAGTGAGGGAGGCTGGAGGTGACGTTCATGGTGTGAGATGGAAGAGTAAAACCTGAGTGTTAGGGCTTTTACTGTTTTCATTTATTGATCTAAGCACTCTGTACCGTTGAGAGAAAGGACAAATCCCCTCTGTTGAGGGAAGAATCTGGTTTTGAGACAACTTCTTTTTCCGGCATGTCAAAGGGCCAGAGGACTTCTGGCTCCCACACCTATGGGTTCGTAGGGCCCGTGTGCTCTAGAGTGCTGGACACAGCAGCCCCAGGGCCCTTGATCATAGTGAGGTACAGCAAATTTGGCATATTAATTGCTTTAAAATAGGTCTGAGGTGCTGTTTGGTTCCTCTTGAACACAGTCTCTGAGAAGCAAGTGTTGAGTGTGGAAGAAAGCTCCGATGATGGATGCAGTTACCAAAGGTTACAGTGAGGTGGCTGCCTCAGTGTGGTTGAGTAGAAAGAAACAGAGCAAGGAGTGAGATTTGACCTCATTCAGGAAAAATCTCTTGTCCTGTACAGCAGTGAAATGTGGTGGATATGGAAGGTGCAAAATGGCACAAGATAGAACGAATGAGCATTGGGAATTTTATCATGGAGCTCCGAGCTGGATGTCGTCTGGTGGACTGCTGCTTTCATGTGGAACTGGCTTTGTCTTGGGGCCTCTTCAGTTAATTAACAGCATTCAGAACCAAGTCTGCAAAAAAGCCTCAGCCAACAGAATATATCTGTTCAGATGCTTTTTCTGGAATGTCCCTAAACAAAAGCTAATTCCCTGGAGGGAAATGCTTTAGAGTCCTTTTGCTCGGAAATCATCAGATTTCAGTTCGTTCTGAAAGCGCGTAATTGTAATAAAATGATTCTTTCCAAAAGATATTTGGACTGTTTTCCACCCTGCTCAATGAGATCCATATTCCATGGCACTAACTCTAAGTGAATGGTTTGAAGATAAATGAATGTCATGTCATGAATGTGTTTTGACTTCGTCACGGGGAGACACCAGCCAATTAAATTCTGAAACAAGGGATTTTTAGATTTCTTTTCTTACTAAAAAAATATAATAATAAAATAACTGTTAATCCTATAGAAAACTGGCATTTTTAACTCTGCTTTGGTTATTACTATAGTAGTCAGGGGTAAGAAAGGAAGTTAGGGGCAGAACTTCAGTTTTACTTCCGATTGAGACTTTTAAGAGCCTAACTTTCAGTTTATTCATAATCTAGCAACAGTTTGGATTCGTTTAAAAAGTTGCTTAAATTGCTTTCAAAGAAGTGTGAATATTTCTTTAAATGAGATGATATGGTGTGTGTGGGTTTGGACACATTGATGTCTACTTTTTAATTTGTGCATCTCAGCCCAGTCTGGAACTGGGATGGAGATTCGGGATGATTAGTTACCAGGCTCCTTGCTGGTGTGCTGAAGGGCTGCTTTGCAAGATGCTGTCCCTGTTATCTGACAGAGGCAATGGAGAGCAGCATTAGAAGCCATTCAGAACCAAAGAAATATCGCTATAAAATATGTTTTGAGTCACACGCGTCCTGTGGGCACCGCAGAGGCAGCAAGCCTGGCTGGGGAGGACTGGGAGATGGTTTTGTTCAAGGGTGCTGAGATGTGGGAAGCGTTACATTCAAGGGGAACAACGGAACAAAACCACTTGAGACATGTGCATGCTGAACAAGTGAGAAAGAGTCCCCAGGGCAGGTTGTGGGCTTATTCTCGGTCTCCAGCTGTGATGGGCGTCAGTGTAACTTGCTGAGACAAGTTGCCTGGCTGATGGTAGCAGCAGCTGTGCTGGGAGGTGGAGGGAGACTGAAAAACCGCATCTGCTACCACATCACATGGTCAAGACCGAGGGCCTAATCAGCGGATGGGGGCTCAGGAATGAGCTGGACCCCCCGAGGTTCCCCATCCTCATACCTGCCCTGACCCATTTCCTTCTTGTTCTGTGCTGTGGGACCGAGGGGGAGAGTGGGGAGGAAGAGGAGACTTTGTCCCTCCTCTCTGAACTCCAGGATATGTCCAAGTCTCGGTACAATCAAGGTCTTGAAACAATATTGAAGTTCAGCTCCAAGAGCCCTACTTGCTGCACCTTTTGTTACCCTCAATGGGTTGCTGCAGGGTGCAATGTGGGCGTGATGGCCAGCTGGTCTGAGATCTTAACCCAGAGGTGCAACGATATAAACTGGAGGTAATTTAAAACTGTAAGATTAAATCCTCTGTTCCTCTCTGAAAAGTAGAACTTTTATATATTTGGCTTTCCTATTCCTCTTTGCCCTCACAGATCCAGCCTTCCTAAGGCACCCTCAGGATGAGGACAATTCCCTACCTTGGGTTCAGTTCAGCTCAAAGTACAAGTCCCAAATGAGGTGGCTTTTTGTTCCATTTCTTCTAACGTGAGTTAGTCACGAATGCTTGGAGTGACCAATTAATCAGAGGCTCCTTCGCAGTTTCAAAGGATTATCTTCCAGATTGAGCATGTTTCCAAATTGTTTCCTGCTCTTCTGTTCTTGGTGCCGGATCCTCTGCCAGCTTTGTCAGGCAGGATGAAATGTGGATAGTGGACTCCAAGCATTTTCATCCAAAACTTTCAGATAATTACAAAGCAATAAGTAGATAATTTTTACCATCCTTGGAGAGTTAAGTTTTACAGTTGCTGGCCAGGCTTTTTGATGCAACAGATTCAGAAGAGAAAAACAAGTTTCCTCATGCTGAGGGAGGAAAATCTCTCTATAATTTTTGATGGCTAACTAGTTTTGAATAAGAACTGTGTCTGACAAGCATTCAGATATAGCAGTTGTGTACAAGCTACATGTTGTTCAGTTTGCAGCTCTACAAATCAGGACTCTGAAGAAACTGCTAACAGCTGCCCAGATTTCATTAGGCAGCAAAATTGGAAGATGAGGAGGTAATTTAATGGCAAACCCCTTTCTTAGCAGCTTGAAGGCTCCCTTTTGAATTGTATCCTGGAAATAGTTATTCTGATCCTGTTAATGCTTAAGATAGACCAAAATACAATGAAACTTAAAAAGAGGGGATTGAATTGAACTCAATTCTTAGATCCAAGCTCCCTGAATTTGGGGATTATTTGGATCTGGATCTAAACTGTGTGTCTTGAATCCGTTGCCAATGGAAGGGGGTGGAAAAATAAAAGTCCTAACAGCCAGTAGTTACTTGTACCGGAGAACAACCTTGTTTGTTAAATGTCTGAGTTCTCAGTACACTGGGAGAGCATTGCTTTACATTAATTCACCCAAATTATTCACATGTAGTTTTGAGTGCTCTGCATTGACTTTTGAAGGAAATTACCTATTTCTATGGTGGTTTGTTCACTAGCTGCTTCAATAGCGCTTTTTCAATACTTAATTTTTATTCCCGAATTATGATCTTAGAGTGTTAAATACATGAAGGAATTGGAGAGACCTCCGCAGTGGTCTGCCAGCATGGCATTGCTTAGTACTGATTCAAGGTGGGCAGAGGATTTGGTTCAAAGTCCCTTTACAAGGCTTTTAATCAACTTCAGAGGACTGAGTTAGTCCCTTTTTTATCTAAAACAGCAGGATCATTAACAGCTGCTGGCTTAAGTGACAAGGGAAATGACTGGGTGTGTATAGATGGGCAGGGTGCTCTGCCAGCCGCTGTGAAGCTTTCTGCCTTTCCCTGTTGGAAGAACTGGCTTTCTGATACCCCTCAGCGGAGGAAAACCAGAAGAAAGTCCTTCCAGTGCTACCAGCAAAGCTTCTCAACGCGCTGGTGCAGCGGTGCCCCTGTTGTGTCGTCCTGGTTTCTGGTTTTCCTGCTTTGGTTGAGTAAACATGCCAGAGGGAAACGGAACTGCTGCTGCCTTTTCATGCTGAATGCGGAATTGTTCCCTTATGTGCTGATACCCTGGTAATCTTGTTTGTCCTGTTTGAAAACCACTGCTCTAGCAAGCTGTGAGGAAACTGGAACGAGGGAGGACCTCCAGGCCTATTCCTACAGGGATTCTTGGTACAAATCCATGTGTTTGCAGCTTTCTGTACGGATCCCTTGTGCAGGGGAAGGTGTGCTAGACTTTACAGAAGTCAAGCTCCTAACACCCACCTCTCAGAGGAATGGGAATGAAACAGAATAGAGAAGAGGCTATCTCAGGTTATCAAGTGAGCTTTGGTCTTCATAGGCTGTGATGGCCACTGTTGATGGTTCACAAGGGTCTGCCTTCTAAGCAAGGGCTTTCCTTGAAGGGAGAGATCTGTCGATGGGCTGGGCTTTCAGGCAGGCAGGGCTTCTCCAGATAATCCTGACTGGGTTTAGCATTGAAAAATAGCTTAATGACAGTGAGAGCTTGCCTCTTGTTAGCTGTGCACTTGTAACAGGAGGCACGAAGTGGGTCTGTAGATTAACAAAAGGGCTTAAATATGTTAGAGGAAGAAGAGAGAGGCATTTGCTGCTTTGACTAGAAAAGCTATGATGTCTGTGTATTTCAAGGGTAAAAGCGACTGATTTTAGAAATGTCTGTTCACTTGTCCTTTTCTTGCCTTGCCCTGAAAATCTGCTCCAATAAAACAGAGCATCTTAGGGCTTATGAACCATGAGGAGGTCAGAAGAGCATGAACAAGAAACTGAAGAGAAACAGGATGGGGAGGAAGGGAGGTAAGAACTTTGCTTTGCAATTGCATGGAGGGTTTGAGTTGAGGAAGGAGGAGACCGGAGGGGGTTCTGACCCTGAGGTGCAGCTCAGTTAGTATCCATGTGTAGGTGGTGTCCTCATATAGCTGCCTAGAAACATACTGGTTTGAAGGTGGGCACCTCAAGGCTATAAGAGCTTCAAAACTCCATCCCACTGCTCCTGTCATCTGACTTTCTTCTGGAACCAAATTATCAAAGATAATTTTTACTTTCCAGATGTGAGGCTTAGGCTATAGATCAGTGTTGGGCCGAAGAGGAGGATGATATACACCGGAAACATGGCCACTGACTCCAGTTTCTTCTTAAGCAGTTTTAAAAACACAAAAATGGCTGTGCTGAGGATGTGCCAAGGCTTCCTCCAGCCCAGTATCCCTTCTCTAACGGTGTCCAAGCGAGTATTCAGGGACGATCAGGAACAAGGCTAATATACATTATGTTCTTCCCAAGGTAGCCTTTCAACATCAAACTCTTTTCATCGAGAAGGTCTCAGGAGCCTTCTGTGGACAGTTTAATTACTAATCCTTCATGAATCTTTTTCTCAAGTAAATTTCTTCCATTTAGCCTGTGTAAACTTTATGCATCCAAAACATGCCTTGGCAGGGAATCACACAGACCAGTTACCTGTTGTGTGAGAAACCACATCACCCCATCCTGAACTGGAGTCTTCTTCAGAGATATCACTGTTGTGTCAGGTTGGAGTTGTATTTTGGGAAACACTGTCAGGAAGACAGTCTGATCACTTCCTTACTGATTGCAATTTTACAGGTGAAGGGAAGATGTGATACAGCTCCACACCCTAAAGCACTCTCGGCTCAGGGGGTTTACACCAGCGGGACATGTGCAGCTTGTGTGAAAAGTGAGTCTGTTAGACACAAGGGATGAGTGAAATGAATTGAAGGGGATGGATTCTGGCAATACAAATAGTTTGCATCAGGTTTTTAATTGCTTTCCTTGTGTTTTCCAACTTTTTCTCCTTTTCTATTTACAAGACTCCTTAAAAATGAAATCATAAATTTTCCGCTCTCCACAGCCAGTATCAGATGTCTGCAGTGACACTGAGGGCTGGACGCAGATCTCCTGGTAGATAATTAGACACTAATAAGAAAGTGACTTTTACCAGCCTTGGCGGCTTCATTTTTATAATAACTGGTTGGAGCTGCTGATGCAGCAGAGTTTGGAAAACAATAAACCATGTGTCCTCTTAAGAGGAAGGAGCGGTCTTATTTTTATAGTGTATCTTAAATAGCCAATTTTAATTTCCTACAAGGTTTAGGAGCGAGACCAGGATATGAATAATTGAGAATGGAAAAAAAACTAAAGCCAGGAGGAGGAGATGTCTGAGAGAGACATAAGCGATGCATGCAAAGACTTAGACTGTAAAATGAAGCACAGGTAGATTTAAACGATAACTTTTGTAAAGCATTTTAACTCGATCAATTAGACAACAGAATGTTTTACCAAGGAGGTTACTGAGGGCTTGTCAGAGAAGTGTTCACACAAAAGAGATGAAACGCTTAAAATCTGCTTGAGGTAGCAAGATAATGAAGGGCTTTGTGGAAAACGGCTTCTCTGCTCACCTGCATCCTCCTGGTCTGTCTTGCTGTGGCTGACGAGACACTTGCTGCAAGTAAAAGGTATTATAACATATGGAATACATAAAAGGGAATATTATACAAGCACCTATAAGGTACCTGGGGAATTCCGTGCCTCCTCATCATCCCATTTAGGGCTCATTCAAAGAAAGGACTGGAATTTGTAGTCGTTGGCAATGCTCGTAGAAGCGGACATGTGCACTGCTCGGTGGGAGCGTGCTCTCAGCGTCGGGTACTGATGTCCATACAGAAGCTGACGTGTTGTTCTTGATGTCCATGGTCTGATCTGTAGTAGGTGTCTATCATTTCCAGGGCATCAAATGTTCACCTTTCTTTAAGTGTTCTAACTGCACAAATAAGCACATTTAGGTCCATTCTGGACATATTTCAAATTTCGGGCTGGATTCTGTGCTAATATAAATTGTCACTGTTTAACAAAGCCAAGAGGATTTACGGCAGCTGCGGATTTGATGCTTCTCCCTAGTGACTGCCTTGGGGTTCAGTTCTGAGCTTGACAGATTGAGTGGTGACTCGTGCTCTTGAGCCTTTCTGTGAAGAGGTATTTGAAATTCTCAAATTCATCATCTTCCCTAGAGCGAGACAAAGCCCAAAGGCTGACTTCCAGCCAGGAGGCACTTCTAAGCTATGGAAAGCAAAATCAAAAATTAGACTTCTGGTTAATGCAGAGAAAGAATAATCATGGAGACTGAAAACTTGCGTACTAAAACGTGTTTGCATATTGAACTTTTCTTACCTGTGTGCTCAAGAGCACACAGCTGTTCACATCCACAAGATGTGAAATTCCAAAGGGCTGCGGTTGACGGTTACCGTATGCAGATGTAAATAACGATGCAGAGCAGAAAGCAGAGAAGAATCAGGCCTCTTCAGCTAAAATATTTCCCTGGCCCAGATCATAGGAGTTGCCAGCAAAGGACTTGGTGCCAAGTTCACTAAGCCTCCCTAAGAATGTGATGATTGTGCTCTTCAGCCACTTGCACTCCTGTAAATCAGCAACATGTGATTAAAAGACAATGAAGTTACTGCAGTATCAGCTCAACTGAAGTAAAAGGATTAGAGTATTTTTCAGTTTTCACGGGTATCATTTCTGCAAAGAAAATTCTAAGATACATGAGGCAAAGGAGAACACTGCAGAAAATAAAAGATCTGATTGCCATTTCTATATTGCTATTATTAATTGCATCTTTTCTAGTCCGAATGCATTTTTAATTCATTAGACTCTGTCAATGTTGAAGTACATTGTTATTGCTAGAATGCATTTCAAAACTGTCCTGTATGTAATTTTGTGTGTGTTTGGTTTGAGTCAGCAGTTTACAGTTTGTACAGAAGTAACATTTGCAATACCAAGTCCTAGAGGAATTTTTCAAGACAACGAGGTTACTTCATACAAGCTGTTTAAAAAAAAAAAAAAAAATCAAAAAAATTACAAACATCTGTATTTTCTCAAGGGAGACATAGATTATTGCTTACAATGGTGTGGGCTGGAATGTGCCTCTTTCAGCTGGACGAATCCACGTGCTCTTGCCAAGAAAGTTTTACATTTCCCTTTTTCCTCGGCTGCTGTATCCAGCCTTGGCACTGGATTGACTTATTATATTTATTTCTTGGATTTGCTGGTTCCAGCTTTGGCATTTACTGCATTTCTGCGTTTGTCTCCCTAACCCCATCTGACATCATTCAAGTGAGATCAGGGTGGGAAAAAACCCACAGCTTGGAGAGTCTGGTCAGGTATAATAGTAAAAATAAGAGCTTATGTAGTGAGAAAAATGACAGACAGTTGGCCAGTTCCGAGAAGGGTTGTTCTCCGGGAGTTCTGCCGTTGTTTTCAATGAGATCAGGACTGGGCACTTGGCTGCAGTGAGAAGTGGACCTGGGCCATGTGGTTTTTCATCCAGACCTTCCCAAAGCTCAGGAGTGTTTAAATCTGGCCTCCCCTTGGTGAGAACGTGCAACGCTTGGATGTACGTGCAGGAGAGTTGATTTTGAACATGCCATGTAGGCAGAGCCCTGGCGTTAACGTTGCCAAACAGAATTTTGTAGAGGGATTGCAATCATCTTTTGGACTTCAAACAAGATGCTTTATGGTGCCATCTCCTTGTGTCGTCTTTTTTCCATCCACGCTTGTCCCATCTCAGCGCCAGGGACAGTGGCTCACTGTGGTGTCTTTCCAAAGCTGTAAATATCCAGTTGTTATATTAAAAAAGAATTGATGCTTAATACATTTTCAGGAAGACAATTCCGTGCTCACTTCTTGAACCCTGCTCCTGTACAGCTTGTATTCAAACAAAGAGTGAAGGCACAAGGCTGTTGTGTTAGGCACTCCAGATTCAGAACAATGTCCTTTAATGCAATAGTTACTCTTGGTCTTGGCCTTTTATGGTCTTGATTTATTTAAACCACTGTGAAAAATCTGGGAGGCTGGCAAGTTGGATTCTTAATTCCCCAATTAATTTTATTTAATTTTTTAATAGGGAAATTCGAAAAGAAAACAAACTTGAGAATTGATATGTGGCATATACCACGGCCTCTTTGGATGGGTAACATGAATCTGTCTCATACGCCTCAGATATAAATCACTGCTCACCAGAGGGACATTAAGACTCCTAGTACAAATGTATGTGTTGGGAAATTGTTCTGCAAATGTTACATGTACATGTGCAGTGGCTGATTTGCAAATCTGAACAACCTGGCCTGTTGACATAGTCTCTGAAGTAACGCAGGGTGCCTACTTCATGTTGGGTAATGGGCTGACTTACCAAATGAAGCTTTGGGACGGCGGTGGGGGGGAAACTCAAAGCACAGATGGTATTGTTGTGCAAAATGTCCCAACCTGGTAAACTTTTTATTTATTTTTGAGTTTATTTTTAGCACTTAAGGGGGGTCCTCCATGTGGGCAGAGGGGCCGTGTCCTGGCACCTCTTCAGTCCACAGTGTAGGGCTTGGTGACCAATAGTGACGAGTGACTTAAGCTCTAAAGCTTGGATAGGTTGGTCAAACAGAATGTTTCACCAGTCTTTTTGGCTAGGATTGATGCAGAAATGTCTGCTTCTGTGCAGTTCAAATCTGCCTCCGGCCTGAAGCCCTGAATGCTAAGCTTCATTTTGATGTGGGTTTTGTTTGTTTGTTTGTTTACACAAAACTAGGATTAAATCAGTTTCATTTGAGAAAAAAATAGGAGGAGAATGACTTTGTGAGAGTTTCCGTGCTCCGAGGTGCCAGTAACTCGTAGCCTGTAAATTCTGGTGTCTGTGGATGAGCTGAAAGCTGGTTTCTTATTTCTGAGAGAACAGCTACAGTCAAAGGCTGTCCCTCTGGGTAGACTTTTGGGATATGAGTTTATCTTTATTTGACGTGGACACAGTCAAACATGCTGTCTGCAAAGAACAGTATATGTAATAATACGGGAACATGACTCAAACAGGAGTCCAAACTCAAGAGTGCAATGAATGAATCGGTGGTTAATTGAAAGTGCTTCTGAAGTATTTGGATGATTTAATGGGAAAGTAGTTTAAAAATGCTTTTGTCTGGTTGTTGCTCTCTACTTGTTTACCTGGAAAACAAATATGTACCAACCAGTAGTAACAACATGATTGTTTGTATGGTACCTTCAAGCTCAACTCACATGTCTGTAGTTGAATTGTTCAGTGCACATTAAATCAGAGGGTTTAAATTAATGTCTTGAGTTTAACCTCTTGTGCGATTGCAGGCAAGGAAGCCAAACTGCAATGTGAGTACCAAAGGTGTTACGCGGTTTTTAAATGCAGGCCAAAGCCGTATTTTCTGTTTTATTGCTAAATGAGGGCTAAGTTGGTGGCCCAAAAGTTTACAGAGTTTTAAATGTTAAGTTCAGCCAGCAAACAATGCTTTACATGCAAAAAATGCGCTTGTGTGGTCATAGATGTTCATAAGTAGATTGAAGTTTTACTTGGCGTGGCTTAAAGTTCAGCCCTAACACGTCCATAGGCGAAAACTGTGTGCAATGTGATATTAGGAGGGGAAAACCAAAAGGATTTAGAGAGATATTAGATTTTGGTGAGATTTAAGATACTTCATGTCCTGAGAGGCTAGTGTCCTTTGTCTGAGTTATCAATCTGCTCAAATGCCCACACATTAAAAAAAATTTGATTCCTACCTTTGATTATAAGGAAATCACGGATGACATTGTAATGATGGTTATTCAAAATTCCCATAGTGCCCCAACAGGGACCTGCACAAGGAGTAAACCGACACAAAATTTCGAAAATGCGGGAGAACCGCGCTGCTTTGGAGTAAAGTAGGAAGAGGAGGGGAACCTGCCCAAGGGTTGTTGGTTCAAGGTTTCTTCATGTCCTTGCCCACAGAGGCGATTCCTCAGTGTAGTCACTGTTTTTGCATAACCCAGCCCTTGTCCACACGCGGCCATAGTGACTCCAAACCGTTCATTACGTTTTTCACACCCAGTAAAACGCAGCGAAGCTTCCCTGCATCCCCCCAGGGCCGCAGATCTGCTCTCTCATCCTCCGTGCTCCCCACACCAGCTCACCCTGGTTACACAAGGCAGCTGGCGAGCCAAGAGAAACCGCGGAGCCCTCTGGCTGGAACAACCGCCGGTGGGAGCCAGGTCTCTGCTGTATCATCCCCCCGAGGGATCGGGCAGGCGGCAGAAAGGGCCGGGGTTGGGGCTCACGGGGGCTGCCGAGGGGGACACCCCCTCCCAAACTGTCCCGTTGGAGGAGGCTGCGTTGGCACCTTTGCAGCACGAGGCCATGGGAACGTGCTCCAAGTAGGATGTGTCGTTTGGGACCTTTGGTGGTGTGGATCACATTATGTGAAAGGGGAGTACTGAGGTTTTTGGACGTGTCTTTACCAGCTTGGGACTGGTCTGTGTCTCTCTTTAGCTGGTTTGTATCCCCAGGTTTTCCCAAGTGTCCGTTAACAAGTGTTTGTTTATGTAGCCCTTGCTCTAGGCCGCTCTCTGCCTAGCAAAGCATAATGCACAACATCTAAACAAAGAGAGCGATGTGAGCTAATTAATTCCTGATTCAGGGAAACAAAAGACAAATTCCTAACTAAACTAAATTTTCCTAAAGCTAAATAACTCTTCCCACCTACTTTCTCTTCTCTTGTGCTCCTGTGTACAATAAAATGGCCACTCAAGAAACCTGCAGCTCTACTGAAAACACGATGGGCTCAGCTGGGGTTCAGAGGAGCACCAAGAGATGATCTTTGGGCTGTGCTCAGGAGGATTTTTCTGGACACTACGGTAACACCATCTCTAATGGGAGTGCTCTAGTGACACAGCCCACCTTGGCCAGTGTCTACTAGGAGATGGTGCTTTGCTTGTACTGTTTGCTGAGCTGTGGCATTCGGGCTCCTGTGTTGCCAGGGGGGAGCTCAAGCCCTAGGATGTGGGTCTCCCTCGTCTCTCCAGCCTTCTGCTCTCAGTGGATGGAGAGGCTCCTTAGTGGATAATCCAGACTATATCCACTGTCCTCTATTGACTCTCCTATCAGAGGTGCACATGGAAAGCAGTTTCCCAAGCTGCCTCAGTGAGTCTCTTCCCTCCCTCAGGACCAGTCTTTGCTATTGTAGGAGCCCAGGACCGGGGATGCAATCAATTCTGGCACATGTATGTGTCAGATGTCTGTCGCTACCTCTGTCCACGCTGCATAAAGAAATGCCTAGAACTCTAACTCCTTTCAGCAGCAGCTGATATGAGGAGTTGGGAAGGATTCTGTCAGCCTGACAGTGGCCAGAGAGATGGCTGGTCACGCTACGCTCCGTGTCCTTGGTGTGAGTTGAGTTGCACATCCCTTCCCTTTGCTCTTCTCCACACTTCCCCTTAACTCTACGCTTGAGTATGGATTCTTATCCCTGAAGTATTTCTTCAGCTCTCTGAAAGAGCCCCACTGGGTAATCTTTACTGGTGACTATAAACTGACTGAGTAAAGTTGTGCGTCCTTCTTTCCATTCAATTCCCTACAGGGCATATCCTGCAAGCCTTTCTTCCAGTTTCAGTCAGTCCTGTAACTGGGATTTCTCTTTCCAAGCTTTGTTGATATCACTGATGCTGGAGGGTATTCATTAGCTGAACACAACATTTTGGGGCTGGTCCAGGGATGGCTGGGTGAAATTATATGGGCTGTTTTATACTGAGGCTCAGAGAAGATAATTTGTTTTTTAAAACTTGGGTTCAGTGGGAATATCACCTGTCAGCATCTGGCGCTGTAAATTGCCATGTCAGTTTGTTGGCAGAAACTACGAATGGGACCAAAAGTGCCCCTGATTTACACCACTCAAAGCTGATACTGTTTTTTTAGCTTCACAGGATACACAGGCACAGCTAAAAAACCATTCTGGAAAAAAAAAAAGAGTTGAAGTTAGATATTTTCTTCCTACTCATGGGAGCTGAAAACTCAAGCTTACTGTAAACAGCCTTGGAAAACATTTTATGTTTCCAGAGCTCTGAATCCAAACATTTCCATGAAACGGTGACACAGTTTGAGAGTAACACACTACTTTTCATTAATGTATTTTTTTTTTCTAATAGAGGTACAATTTTTAAAACATACTCCTCTTGCATTTAGGGACAAATACCTCCCTTCTTAGAGCAGATTTTGGTCAGAGGTGGGGAAAGGGAAATGTGGACTTCCTTAAATAAATACCTATATGTGTTTTTAGTATTTCTGGGTATTTTATTTTCAAGCAGAACCTTGGTGTTTTTTTTTTTTTTTTTTTATAACCATCGTACGGGACTATGGAAAATGTAGAGAGTTATTTTGGCTGGATGGAGCAAAGCAGCGGGTTAAATTTTAGCACATTTAGTAGCACAGAGATCCCTCTTCTGTGAAAGACAGGATTGTATTATGTAACAGTCCGGCTGCCAAATACTTGTGCTTGCAGCGGTCAGCCTTCTATGCACCATTGACATCAAAACCTAATGAGGTTTGATCCAGAGAAGGGATTTGAAAGGCCGTCTTGTTTTTCTTCAATCTTCACAAACTCAAGTTGTTTAAAAAGGGGGAGGAAAGAAAAAGATACAGAGTCTTGTTTGATAAATGAGGAAAAAATAGTGGGTTTTCTCCAAAGTTTTGCCTGTTTATTGGTTTAACAGCTATTGCTCAGAACAAGTCGTTTCTATTGATGGTGTTTATCGTATCACCTCGCCCTGTGTGATGGATCGAGGGGGCTGGAGGTTGGGCCTGCACGTGTTCCCCCCACAGGGACTTTCCCACAGCTTATCTTAGCATCTCCTGTGCCTAACAGTTACACATAGTCATATGGACCATTCAGTAAACATGAGACCAAACAAGTGTCCCACTCCCTGTGATGTGTGTGCTAAATAAAATGTATCAGCACGTAAGTGCGGACAAGAAACACAGGAACATAACCAGCCGGTGCAGGAGTAGCTGGCTCCATGAAGGCTGCCACAGTGCTAGATGCAATATAGCAGGATATTGTACCAGAGCTAATAAGCTCTTGCTGAGAAACAGGTCTTGCCAGTTTACCTAAAAATGTGATATGCTACTGGGTGAGGGGACAGGTTTGTCTAGCCTGATGTCCTCTCTGACAATGACTGGGAACGAAGGCTAGAAGGAGAAGATCGGGGAGCAGAGTGTGTGTTGAGTGGTCTGTCCCTTGATCCAACACCAACCGGCAGGTTAGTCCTATCCTGAGCTGGAGATCTAATACATTGTGACTCTGTGAAAGCTTTTAATCCCATTTTGAACTTGTATCATGCGGTCACAAGCTCCACAGTTTGTGTTGCATGGAAAACTCTCCTCAGTTTTGTTTCAGACCCGCTCTCAGTTTACTTGGACCCAGGCTCCTTTCTCCACGTTGCTGTGTACAGGAACATGGGAACATGTTGGCTCGTGAAAATATGGACCAGCGTTAGACCAGACGTCTCCCTTTCAGGTTTCTATCGCAGTGCAGACATAGTCGGTTTTGGCATAATACGAGAAAGCATCAGTTTATCAACTTCCCTCGTCATTCTTATGTTTCAGGGTGATTTTGTGGCAGAGTTGGTTTTAAGTGAGGATTTAATCAAGAATGAGGCATATTTAAAGGTGTGTATTAGAAACAGCATCACGTGAGGGGTAGTATAACTTGTGTATTAATGGAAAAAAGGAATATGAAGCTTCTCATTTGAAATAAATAGCAGAGTTGCCAGCACTAGCGAAACAGAGGCAGGAATGAACATAAGGGTAGCATGTTGAATATTTTACGCAAGTACTGTGCTTGCCTTGGAAACATATGGCAGAACATATCCGCTTACCTTAACCTCATCTGGGAAGTTCAATATCCTTTTCTTCATTTGCCAGTGGGGCAGGTGGTGTAAGCAGAGGTTAAATACCCCAAATGAAATCGCTGAACAAGTCAGTGGCAGAGCTGGGATTGCAGTCCAGGAGCAATGTCTTACAGTTACGTATTTAGTCTCCTGCTTGTGTTTTTCTCAAAAAGTATTTCTGCTCACAATGTTAGAGGTGTTAACTCAAATGAAGCTTGACAGTTATACTTGTATTTCTGCTTTCATCTTGAATGTTTTAGGGCTCTCTTGCCTGTTCAACAAGTCCTGTCAAAGCTGTTTAAGAGAAAACTACAGAGCTCAGGATTATGGTTATTTTTCTTTCTTGTTCAGTGCGCCAGCTATTGCCAAAGCTTTCTGATGGTCACGTGTAGGAACAGAAACATGCTGAGAAAGCCCAACTTTAGTGTCTGTGCATGTTACCAATGGTACAGGAGTGGAATGTGAATGACAAACAGCATTGCCACGTGACGGGCTGCATTTTGCATGCAGGTCTCAGCATCCGCTCCTCTCCCTTAGAATAGCATCCAGCCTTCCAGGATCCTGGGCAGTGACAGAAAGCTGGTTGCTTACAAGGTAACCTGTTAGAGGAATGAGGTTGTTTTCTCCTCCGTTTTTCTCTCCTCCTTGGTATTCTTTGCAAAAGCCCAGCATGTTTCAGATCAGTATTATGCCAATGGAAACATATCTGCATTTATAAGTAGCATATGGGTACGAGTCGTCTGATATCACAACACTGCAGATTTCTCCTGTTAGGAAGGAGTAATTTCACTGAATGTTTTCTGGTCTAGCACTGAAACGTACAGAGGTGTTGGGGCACACACTCAGAACCGAGACACTCAAACTTCATCCCGATGCAGATTTTTTTTTGAAGTGCACAAGTTTACGTGGCTTTCAGGGAACTGTAAGTCTCAGCATCTGTGAAGACAATGTAAATTAATGAAATGGTCTTCAGACAGTGTCTGCGAGAAGGGACTAATGATGGGCCACAGAGCAGTGACTGGTGGGGACAAGAAACTGCCGTGTCCCTTGGAAAAGGCTGGCTGTGCAATCGGATCCGCTTTGCGATCATGTCCGTATCTACTTTGCTATCCTGATTAAGATAAGGATAAAGAGAGGGATTAGCATCTTATGCTTGTATATCCTGAAAATTTTGGGCTTAGTGGGTGTACCCTTAGCAGTTCCTGCATTTGTAGGAGTGGATTGTTTTAACAACAGATATGATCGAAAACCAAACTAAATTTATTTATCCAAAGATCAAATCTTGAAGTCTTATTGTCCCTTGAGAAAGCTGGTTGGGGACACGGTTCTTAAACTCATCCGCACTTTCAGGTTGCGGATGGTGGGGTATCCTGGGGTACCCTGGGGTTCATGCCCTGTCTGCGGTGTGTGTGAGTGGGTGTGTTTAGTACAATCTCAAGGAACCTACACTTGGGTTGTGAGATTTTCACAAACGAATACCATGGAATGGAATGATCTTATAGTTCAGTCTTGTCGTTTTAGTCCAAGTAGAGGTTACTTGAAGGATGGACTTAGTAAAACCAGTGTTGCCTAAAAGCCTGGTTTAGTGCCCCAGTTTGGTGTGACTCCATTGATTGTGGAGAAGTTGTATTCATGTCAAAGCGTGGTGACAAGAGGCTGCATCACATTCTGGAATGTTTAATGCAGAAAACCACAAAATTTAAGTTGGAGTGACTTACAGTATGAACCTATTCCATCAGGGGCACATCTGAAGAAATAAGAGTATCCACTTGTTTACAGTACATGGGCCAAAACAAGAGAACATGGTGTTGAAATTGTTTTTCACAAACCTGACATTACACCTTCTTTTTTACACTGCTTGATAAATTGACACTACTAATTATTTATCTTAATGTATAGTAAGGCAGGAAAATTGTTGGCTTTTGCTTGGTAATTAATCAGAAAATGTTGATGTCCATGAAGCCTTTACAACAGGTTATTTCAATATGTTTTGCAGCAGAACATGAGAGGATATTTGCATAACACCTTGGATGTGCTCAAACTCTTCACAAATACATATATAGATGTGGATACCACGAGCCTGGGAAAGTGAAGGAAAAGCACCAGACTTGGCAAAGCTCAGGCTACAGGTTTGGCTTCAGATATCTGAAAACCAGCTTTAGACAGCGCCCGATTTTTCAGGCCAGGCAGTGTGTCTAGGCCCCGCTATTTTGTTCTGCCCTCATTTTGGGAACATGGCACATCCCAGAAGCCAAGGCAAACATGATGTTCGCTTTTACTGGTTATGTTTGGCTGACATTTCCTGAAGGAAAGAGCTCAGGAAAATAAAAACTTAATTTTTATTGGGCATCGTAATAAGAATAATAGCAGCTCATGAAACAGAGCAGTTGCATTTCACTTTATACTTCTGAGAGGCTGGTGGGAGAAACAGGCAATGTGCATTGTAGTGAGGAGCAGAGATTAGTTCTCCCTCTATGTACCAGAAAGTAACGGTTTGCGCAAAATTATTTTGGGAACAAACTGCATGTTTGCTTCTGTATCTGAAAACCTGACTGGGTAGCCAAGATCTTGTATAGCTTCAAGAGGAAAAAACAACTTTCTGTTACTTAGTTCTGCCTTTCAACCATTTAAAATGGCCACTTGTAGCATCTGGCTTCCACAGGGAGCCAAATGCAAGCACAGTCATTCCCAGTACCCAGGAAAGTTGATAGAAGGACGTAATCTGGTTTTGATTTGTACCTCAGACAAAGCAACTGAGGGGGATATATCATGTGGCAGTGTGGCACCAAAATTTCATGGGGATTTGTTCATTGTCCATACTGCAAAATGAAAAGAATACAACTGCAGGCAAATTCTGTGATATCTGTAAATTAATGTCTTTCAACAGCAATGGACACAGTAGAACATCTGAAAAGGACCATATGTTCAACTAGCAAGACCTGTCTACCTAAATCTGGGATGCAGTGTCTCAGCCTGCATCTCATCAGCTGAATTCTCAAGATCAGTTTAGCAGCTGGAATGATCTGCCTGCTCTCCCAGATGTGCTCTCTTTGCTTTTGCAGCACCATCTTTGTTGTTTAAATGCTACCGGTTTTTACACAAGAGACTTTCCTCTCCTGGTTCTTTGTGCCTACTATATAAGCAGCCCTGGATGCAAAACAGAACAAATTTGAGTCTTGGATAATTAACCCCTATTCTGGAATATTTATTGCTATGGTGCCTTTACAAGTGTTTGCACAGAAAAGGGATCAGGAGTTCAATCCAGTAAAAAATGCAGACACCTTGCATTGTGCAATTGTCCTTGTAGCTGTTTAAATCCAGTAGAAACAGCTCCCAAAGGGGCAAAAATTAGTTACCTTTTCCTAGGAGCTAATGAAGGTGATTCTGCACTGGGCATGGGGGCTTTCATGGTTGTCACTTGTGCGTATGCACCCACCTAATGCAAAATATAGGGATCCATAAGGGCCCCAAAGGTAGACACTACAGTGTTGGCCTTTGGTGTTGGGAAACAAAAGGTAAAATCTTTGTGTTTAGCAGATGTAAAAATAGGCAGGATAGTAGAACTGCATTCTGGCACTGCGTATTCTGAAAGGAATCACAAATTGATTAGGGAAGCTGTTTTATTATTATTCTGGGGATATGCCTTTAGCAGTACTGTGCATTTATTCTTGGAAAGTTTGCCCTGTTATGATGTTTCAGGTTAGATGCACCAAAATTAAGTCACACTTTCCTCAGCCATATTTTCTGATTTTCAAATGAAATCTAGATGTATTTATAGTTGGGGGGGACGGGGGGGGGGGACCCAAACGCAGCAGCAACAAATTGTTCTTTTCATGATACAAAGAAGGATAAACTTCTATTGGTTTATGGGTTTGCTTCCCCCTTGTCACTTGGCTGCATCTTGGACTCATAATCTGCACCTTTTAACACCAGAATGAAGCAGATTTGCTCCATATGTTTCATACTGTATATTGCTACGCTATCTGCTCTCACTGTGCCCATAGCCCAGTGACTCCCATGTCAATGGTGCAAGAGCCAGTAAATTGCAAGCTCTTGGCAATAACAGCAACTATTCCCCCTGAAAATATTGCATTATACTCCCTGGCAAAAGAGAACACCTAATGGGGTACAGATGATGTGAATTAATCTTTGAATAAGCATTTAATTTGTTGGCCAAGATCCGATTGCCCTTTTTTTGTTGTTGTTGTTGTATTCTCATAATGAACATAAAAAGATTACAAGATTTGTGAATGTAGTCAGTCCTCTGGAAGCTCTGGCAGCTGGCTCAGCTTTAACTTCATTTTTTTCCCTTGGTAATTAAAACCCCTTGTACAAACTCAGAACATAACCATCATTAAGGGTGCTTCCAGAGCAAGATGTGAGACTCAGGACTCCATCACCTCACTTAGCCCCTTCTAGCCAGAGATGCTGAAGAAAAGTATCCTGCTGAGAATTTATTTGAGAAATGTATTTCTTGCGCAGGTCATTAGAATTGAACAGGTTGGCTTGTCTACAAACATATGGATTAAAACTGTTGCCGTAGCTGAGATACAGGACACTTAAATTAATCCCTCCTCTTGGGTAAACCCTGCTTTCATTATACTCAATGAGGAGCACGCTGCAATGGCTTATGATAAATCTCACTTCTAAATCATTTCCAGAATGACATACAAGATGGCAGAAGATAGACGTTGGTAATTACATAAAAATTGATTAAAAATACATGGAATATATTTGAAGACTCACAAACTTATTAGCAGAGGACCAGAGGAAGGCCCTGTGGCGTTCAATGGAAGGGTCTTGCGTCACAACAGAGGGGAACTGGGAACAGAAGGAGCGATGAGAGCGAGAGGAATAAAAAAATCCAGGAGGGTTATTTTGAACTGGATCCCAGGAGCAATGGGGTGTAGATAAGATTGCAGGCAAGGCTTGTCTTGGTTCGAAGATTTACTGGTGAAATCAGGGGGCCGCGAGTCCTGGGCTGGATCCCACTAGTGCTGCATTAGACTCAGTCCCGCGACGTGTGGGATCTCATGTTCCTGAAGCAGCCAAATCTACGAGGCTCCGTGTCTGATCAGGATGGGGCGAGAAGGTGGGAAATTACACACTGCACCTCGTGGGGTCGGTGTTGTGGGCAGCTGGGGAAGGTCCATGAGAGAAGGGGTGTTGTCTGCTCCCCACGGCCAGAAGCGATCGTGGTCCAAAGGAACGGGGATGCAATGCAGGCCTTGGCATTTAAACAAGGAGGTGGTGACAGGAAGATTTGCAGGCAACAGATGTGGAAGGAGAAGGAGAGTTCAGGGACAAGGAGGATGGTGTGGTGGGCTCAGGTGTAAAAAGAGGGTGGCTGGAGACAAAGTACCAGGTGCTGGGGCCACCTTTGGAAGTGCATCTCAAATGGCTGTGGCTTTCTTTTATTTTAGAACATGTGGCAGGTTGGCAGAGTTCAGAGCTGCATTTCCAGCCGGGAGCTCCTGGTTGCAGTGAGGATTCTCTTCTCGAGCACATTTCTGCAGGGCTTGTGTTACGAGGTGGAAAAATATGGTTTTGGGCTAAAGCCAAGGAGTGGAGCAAAGATAACTGGGTTTTATTTCTGATCCCAACACAGGTGTAAGGTTTGCAGGAGTCATTTAACTTTCCATTTCCTTTAATGTAAAACAGAATTATGACTTCTTCTTACGTAAAAGGGTATTTTAAGGCTTAATTCCTTAGTAAAGTAATTCTGAGATAAAAGCCACTGGTGAGTGGTAGAAAATGCTGAACCAATGTTCACACATCCAGGAGCTGCGTCTTTGGCTTTTAACTCTACCCCGAAGGACATGTGCATTTTGGTATCCGTACTTCTGTTTTACAAGGTTTGTGCAAGTGTTGTGTTTGCGTGACAAAGTCAGGTGGCATCTTGTTGATCCAGAAGTGTCAGAGTGACTTTGGGCCCCGCTGCAGTTTGTCAACCATGGACACCAGGTGCCTTGTTGGAGATGTCCCCGCTGTGTAGCAGAGCGTTCACATACGACACAGCTGGGTCTGGATTCAGTGCAGCTCAGCTGATGGGTAACGGAAAACATTGGGGAAAAAGAGAACAGTGCAAATCCTTTACAGCAATTAGGGAACAAATTACCCATTCCCCTTGTGAGTCTCTTATGTCAGAAAAATTCCCAGCGCATACGCTGCGTGATTTTCAAGGATGCTGAGCACTCATGTTGCCTTTTGTTTCCAATAGAGAATCGAGCCATTAGTTTACCGATAGATTGACTTCTAGCGAGAAACTACAAGTGGGAGAAATGAAATGGGACCGTGACTTTCACAGATTGACATGATGCAGGAACATCTTAAACCTTTTGAAGACCTCTTTTTCTGTCAAAACTAATATTTTTCATGTTCATCAGGGTCCTCTTCATCCTGCAGCATTGCAGGGGAGGAAAAAGTAATGTCCATCCACTTTGCTTTGTGTAGCTTGCAATGTTGTGTTCACCGCATACAGGACCCTCACAGATTGCTGTGCTCTCCCAAATACAAAACCAGCTTCAAGCACCATTCGGGCACTGCGGGGTGGTCATTGTCCTCCAGAGCTGGTAGGAGAAGTGAACTGAGCCAAAAGGAAGCCCTTTTGTTCCCGTTATGGGAGAGGCCCCAAAATGATTTGACTTGCTTTGGATCGGGCTGGATGAAGGTGGCAGAGCTGCACTGTAACCTGGACCACTGGGACCTGGCATTTTAGCTCTGCCACCGAACCATCCTTGTTCTCCCAAGGCCATCATTACCCAAATAGGATGATTAAATTCCCACTATCAGGATCTATTTTGCTATTAGTAGAACCGCTGAGTGTTTCTTTGGGATTCCTCTCCATGCCTCTCAGGGTTTTCTGTGTGCAGTTATAGATCCCCTAAGTTTTCCTTGAAAACTCAGATTCATTCAGTTCCATGAATGCACGATTCACAGCGGAGCTGACACATTTCATTAAGCTCAGCACATTGCGTAGAGGCTTGGCAAAGGGTCCCGGGTTTATTCAACCCAGACACACCGTGTGACCAGCTGTCGCAGATTGTGTTGTAAAATTAGAATAAAACCATAAAACACACTTGAGGGAAGGAAAAAAACATTGTCCCTCTCTGGGGACAGCACTTTGAGCTGTGACAAAAGATTCACAGAGCGCATCAGACACAGACACACACAAAAGCTTTGTGCAAAACTCAGCTGGTTTCGTTTTCCATGCTTGAACATTATACCATGGGTAGGTGCCATAAAGGATTCACCTTGTTCCAGCTTCAGCACGAAGTTCTGCTCTTAACTTTGCTGTCCAGAGTTTCTGGTGGAACAGCGTAGCCTTCTAACCAGGCTACAGGATTAAAAACAACCTGAAAAAATTTGCGCCTTGCTGCGCTACATTAGGAAGCAGCGAGAGGGTGGAAAGTCGTGCAGCCCTTTCCCATAAAGGAACTAAAATCTGCTTGTATTCATTAGATCTGCCGAGGTCTGTATGAGGGAGACACGTGTGCTGTTTGTCCTTGTTTTGCGGAGCTCCCTTTTTCCCCCTGCATTGCGTGAGGCAGCACGTTGTGGGATTCTTCATCATACAGGTGCATCTGGGTATGGTTTTTTTGGGGCTCCTCTGGCCTCAGGACTGTGACATGACCTCACCCCAAGCAGTGCAAAGCTCTGACCCCTCAATTCTGCATAAGGGACATAGCTGAGTGGCTGTCACAGTGCATTTAATGCGTGGGATGCTGCGTCAGGAGAGAGGGATCTGCACTGCAAGTGTTTCAGGTGTCTTTTTGGGGGAACGAGTTGGAACATGAAGCTTGTGATATCCAATGAAACAGCTAAAGAATCCTTGCAGAATTGACTTGTAAGACTTGGAGGCACTGAGGGATTGATTTGTTGGATATCTGTATTATTTCTTGATGTCAGATGGAGAGCTTGATTGTCTGAAAACAGGACTGCCCAAAACAGTGGATATGAGGAAACTGTGGCTTAAGTGAATTGGCCACAAACAGCAAGGAACTCCTATTTCCTTAGTTTCACTATTGCAGTTGAACTACCAGGTGTCATTTTTATTGTCACTGTTAGGTAACTGGCTGATGTATAAGTAGGTCATAGCTTTGGTAGAGAAATAATTGGTGACCTCAAGGCACAGATAGATGGCTACTGTAGCTGCTAACAAAATTAGTTAATCAACAGTGATGAAATTATATCATCATCCAGCAAGTGAAGCATGCAACACCACTACTGGAATCTGTTTAATGCCTGCTGTTTACCTTGATTCATGCCAATTTATAAAATGGGTTAAGCTATTTCCATTCCAGCATCATGTTCTCCGTGTGGGAGAAAGCTTGCCTAATGAAATGCTTCCAAGTGAAAAATTCTGTTCTGAGGCTCATTAATCTCTTTCCTCTGTGATAAGGAGGTGCAGTTCTGTGTCCACACGGAATCCTGACCCCTCTGGAGCAGAGAGGGGAGCAAAAACATACACAATGTAGAAATTAAATGCATCTGAAATTCTTGTTTGTTTGTGTTTAAGAGCCACACGTAACCTTGGACAGAACAGCTCCTTGAGGGCATCAACAGGCATCTGCAGTGACTTTTCCATGCAATACTATCAGTTGCATTAATCTATTAAGATTAGGTCAGTATGTTGAAAGGGCAGAAGGATGAGGCTGCTGAGGTGCATCAGCACAATAACTGAAGGTTTGAGTTCAGATCTGTTCTCTGTTGGACTCAAGAGTCACATCGGGTGACTGTTCTGGACACTGACACAGCCCCAGTACTGGAGATGGAAAGTCCCCATGTGCTTCATGATAGCACTGGTTCTGCGCTGGGATGGATGGATGGATGGATGGACAGATTTGGGCCTGCGAAAGGCCAGATAGCTCAGTTTCTGTGGGTATCCTGCGTTTTGCTCTTCCTAAGCATAGTACAGATGATTTGAGTCTGATTTACAGCAGAACTTATTAGGCTTATTCTGCATGATTCACTGTGTGGGAGCAGATGTGGCATTTTGCAATATGTAGACAAGAGATCCCACTTGCAGCATTATTTTGTTCAAAAAGGGGCGGAAAAATGTGTGATATTGGGAAGTAGCAAGCTGGTACTTGGATGCAAAGAGAGCATCTTGAACATGAGTGTGGGACTGCTAACAGGAGGAAATCTAAATTATGATCTTGGGGTTTTAGCTGCCTTATTCATAACAAGGTGGCAATGTTCAGCAGTTCAGTTCAGCAATGTTCAGTTTAACCCAGGAAGGGATATCTGGCATTACCCCTTATTTCTATTGTTTAACATAAGGTGTATATATGTTTGGGTTTTTTTAATAAAGGATTTTTTTAATGGATTTTATAAGTATAAATGTCAGGTACAGCCTTTCTACAAGTCTTGAGGCACACTGATGCGCACATAGAGATGCTTTTCCTTGAGGACCTGTGGGATTTCACAGCTTGTTGGTGTTTTTCTTTTCCCTCCTTATTCCAGCCGGGTATCTAAGGAGCAAGGCTGTTTGTCAGGCAGCGTTTTTGTCTGAAGTGGAATGTGACGGGCCTTCCCAATGAAAGGCTTTCAAACGGGCTGCCTGGGGGATCCTACCCCAAACTCTCCCTCACCTCAATGGGAACAGAGCGGCTCCGATCCAGCCTGGCCAGGCAGATCCCCGGGAATGCAGCCAGCTGGAGTGTCCTCTTGACTGAACAAATCCTAAAGGGAGCCCTTATTCTGCTGGGAAGAAGTTGTGGGATTGGTTTTACTCCAAGTCTCCGGCAAGAGGGACGTGTCTGTGGCAGCGAGAGGGCTTTATCCCTAAATGCTGTGATACAGCCGCACTCTGTGATCAGGATGGGGAGTAAGGGAGATGGACTTGAAGTCAGACCAGTCCTAAAGTAGTTTCAGTGGCAACGTGAGCTCAACCAGGCCCCATGTGTGAGGAGGATCAATGTACCTTTGTGCTGCTTTTCCTTCTCTCCTTTGCTTTTTCTTTGCTCTCAGGCTTTGTGTCTCACTGCCCATTTGCTGCTATTTGTTTTTCCAGGCAGGTGTTTGGATTGATTCTGATATAATCAAGTGGTTATTGCCATCCTCAAACCTGCTATTATGGGTTTTTAAGTGCGTAAAACTGCTCACCTGATGTGTGCAGTATTGCACTGTGTGTTAATTCAGGCGTTTTGTTTGTAGCTTCTGAAGCACCTTCCCCAAACAGGTAACAGACATATTTTTCCTGTTTAGCAAATAATACCATAAGAAAAAAGAGAATATGGGAGTGCTGCAGTTCCCTTGAGATTTTATATTGTGCAAGGCTCCTTGCTAAATAGACTGCTACCAGACTGGGCAGAAGCGTTGGATTTTCAGAAATGTGATGGCTTAGGCCTTTTTAATGCAAATATGTGTTTCTTGGAGCTCATTTAACAGAAGGAGCTTGTATGAAAGCGACATCTTTAAGTGCATGGAGTTTTTAAAATCTGTTAACTTGAAGGGTGGTTTAGCTTTCGCAATTGGTTGATATGACAATTAGCGCATTTTCCATGCTAATGGCTATTTTCTACAGACTGGAAAAAATATATCATACTTCTGTTAAGTGCATAGATACCACAGGTTCAATGTGGTATATGTGAGCTTACTGTTTTATAATGGACTTCAGAAATTAACTGCTTTCTCAAGTGACAATTATCAGTAGCATTAAAAAATACTTAGGATGGAATTCTGCTCTCATCCATCATTTGGCTTCGTGTTGCTGTACCTCAGTCTTCCCATCTGCAGTCTGGGAACAAGTAGCTCTGCGCTTCTCAAGACTGCTGTGAAACTCCATGAATGAGAATTTATAGAAGGATTTGAGGTGCCCTGGCAGTGGGGCGGAATATTATTAGAGTCCAAACTGGTCCAGATATTGAGCACGGACCCCGGGGACTATAGCTTGACTCAGATGCTGTAGGTAAATTTAAATCCATGCCCCAGTCGCTGCGTTTTCAGAGAATGGCTGTTTTCCTTTTAATCTGCTGTTCTTCAATGGGTTTCCAGCCTTTGCTAGCCTGTCTTTGTGAAATGAATTTTCCCCATTCAAAAGCAGCAGTGTTTTATTTTTGTTTTAGCGGTGCTTGGGAATGCGGAGCAATTCAATCAAGAGGAAAATACACCATGAAAAGCTCTGAAAGCCCCGAGGTCAAGGATCTGAAGTTACCCACAATATTAATGACAAACCAGTGGCTGCACCATGGCAACGGACAGAAGAATATGTGGCGTGGAAACCATAAGTAGTGTGGGGCTTTGAAAAAGCACAACCGGGAGAAAAATGGAAATTACATGATGTTCTCTCTGTTCTGTCCTAGGACAGCCATGTACAGTCTAATCCCTAATGTTGGTGAGTCCAAGGCTTTCAAGAGGGCCCCATAAGAGATAGAGGAAGGAGTTGGAGCTGGAATTAAACTGCTGAGAAGTTTTACTTAAAGGGAGAAAGGTTTGGGTGGGAGCAAGTTAAATGAAATTCGTTTTTAAAAAAAGTATATGTATATATGCTGATGCTATGGGATCTCCATGTCTGGATTCTCCTCTGGGGTTCCCTGCTGGGTCCAAGTGACTCACTCAAAAACCAAACACTGGTGGTGGATTTGATTAGAAATATGAACCTCAGCTTCTTTGCCAGAGCTGGGAATTAGTGGCAATAGGTTGTGCTGTTGACTTCAGACGGTGTTGAGTTTCCTAATTAAGAAGCGAAGGGATTGTTTCCAAAAATGCCTCTAGATAGAATAGCTTGTTATTATTTACTTTTAGTAAAAGGTTACGTTTCTGTGACCATCTCTGTTGGCTTGTGGTACGTGAGACAATAAACAGCTGAAGATACTGAGGGCTGACCTGCCCAGCTCGCGCATCCCATGGCAGCGCTGGGGAGCAGGGGACGAGGCAGGGAGGGAGACTGAACTTTCTGCTCCTATGGGGCCCACTGGAAACTGCAGTTCCTATGACTGCAAGCATGAGAATCGTATCATTAAAAAAAAGTGCCAAATAAGCTCTCTAATGTTAGTCTTACAGTAGTCCTGGTGTAACCTTCATTATTGCTGGCAGATGAGGTGCTGATGAGAGAACTTTCTGAAACGGGGGCTGCTGTTTCACCTCGCTGAAACCCACTTGTGCTGACGGAGCAGTGTAGCACTCAGGGTTCGTTCATGCCAATTCGTGCTGGTCTAGTTCAGGCTTTGACAAACATTTTTCACTTGGCGGCAATGACTGCAGCAAGTAGTTGGCAGTGGTGAAACCACGCTCTACAAACCAGTGATGATCCACCTTACCACGGCTTGGCCACCCCAATCTAGAGTGAGTGTGTTGTTGTCATTGTATTGCAATGTGTACTGAACCTCTGCCTAATCCTCAGGTGACACACGTTACCACTATGGCTTGAAATCAATGCTGGCAGTTGCAACGTGTATTATCCTGCACAAATGTGCTGTAAGAGCATTTCAACCAGATAACTACACATGGAGCCATGCAGCTTTGTATACGTGTGGGGTTTTTTCTTCCTTTTTTAACCAAGCCCCTGCTTTTCAGAACACCAGTGATACACATAGCGGCTCAAATCCAGGTCATGGTTAAAGTGGATCACTGAACAGCCCGCAGTTCCGCGTTGCTGTAACATCTGTTGCTGTAGCATTTGTTGTGTATGTTTGCAATCAGATGACCTAATTCTCTTTGTGTGAACAGGGAGAGGGCTGAGGTTTGAGGAGAGACCTGTGCAGGAATCGGTGCATTGAATCTAGTTGGCCAGAGGAACTTTATTGCAACAACTGAATGAGAAGATCGCAGAGAAGTGTATAATGCTTGGGGGGGGCTAAGGAGGGTAACTTCACGGGGAAAACAAAATGAGCAACAGAGGAGGGCAGCATGACTTGGTGGAAGAACATTAAATATCAATGGGGAGGTGGTCTAGGGAAGGAAGACCATCTGAAATCAGAGGAGGAGGTTTTTAAAATGAAAACCAAAATTCCTCAGGTAAAGGCAAGAACTGGAGAAGCGCTGGGCTTGTTGGAGTGAAGGCTGCAAAGGGTTGCTTAGCGCCTCAAATATGCTTGTAAGAGCCTTTTGATGGTATGAGAGGCAGTAGCTCAGGAGGTGTTGAATTTGGAACAGGAGGGCTGTGCAGCTTCTGGGCCCTCTGGTGAGCAGTCTCCTTTGCAGCACCCTGGTCACTTGGGAAAAGCTGGGATTAAATGACAGAAGGGAACAGAAAGTTCAGCTGGGACACGTGGCTGAGAAATGTGACTGTGTTTCCTTCAGCTGGTTGGCATTTCTTGGGTACCTTTTAGTTTCTTGTTCAGTATACTGTTCAGTGGCCACTCGGCTGATCTGGAGTGTTTTACTTCTGAACATGTGAGAGTTGCATCTTTCCACACCTTCTAACGCTTGTGGTGCTGTAGCTCCAATCATATGGCAAACAGAAATAAGATGAAACTGGCTGGTCGTTAATACTATTATTTCCTCAGGGCATTCTGCTTTCCAAAATAATCTTAACTCTACCAACTTAGTAAACTTTTAACTGGCCTCCTTTGCATGGATCCTTATATCCTCATAACCAGTTGAAATGTCTAACATGGTTGTGAATTTGCTCTCATGCAAGGGAGCTGGTGACAGAGGTGGGTGGAAAGGAGGAGCTGGATCTGTCCATGCAAGACTGGTCTCGGTGCTACTGAACATGTTAGTGTGATGCATGTCCCTATCTTCTGGACACCCTTAAGATAGCCTTAAACTCTTTGAGAGGTGTTTGGACATTCCTGCAAATCTGGGAGTTGTACAAGTAGGTGGCTGCATTGAGGGCTAAATGCAATGCTGGTGTGATGGAGGGAGGAAGGTCGCAATAGTGGGTGCCCCATCTTGTATGACTCTCTGGATGGATAGAGCAGGCAAGGTGGGGAGGAGGTCTGTGTAGCACCCTTGTCCTCTTGTGCCAATACTTCCTCTGAGGGCCATTTTGCTGATAAAACCAGATATTGAAAGCTCTGAGCTACTCTCCCCTCAAAAATGGCCCAGATGTTGCACTTGGTCTAAGAAACTATGAATCTGGCTTTTACTGGCTGCTTTGCTTGACAACTCCCCTCATTAGCGCCTTGATACTTGTCCAGGTGGTTGTGTGGCTGTGCAGCCACAGCTGCCTCACAAGTCCAAGTCCTCACACACTGGGTCACACCACCAGCAGTGGGGCCTCTGGGGCTCTCAAGGCTTCTCCGTGACTTCAGATCTATCTGGAAGGAAACCGGGAGGGGGCTCAGCCTGTTATCGCTGCACGCACAGCCTGGTGCCAACACTCTAGAGCGGCGAGATCCCAGTGGAGCTGCTGTCCTTGCCTGTACGAGGCATTTCCAGGCTTGCAGAATGATGTGGTGTGTCTTGTGGGTTTTGACGGTGCAGAACTTTCAGTCTGCAAAAGAGAGTTGGCCACTGCTCCTCCAGCTGTTCGTAAAGTGATACGTGTCAGTGGTAGCCCTGCGTGTAATGTCAGAAACAGCAGCTACAGATGGAAAATCACCAAAGTGCAAGGCGTACTGACGTGCTCAACGCCTGACATCAGATTCCTCGGAAAAGATCCTGAGGAATCTGGGAACCGTGGCACATGATGGATTATTTCTGGTTTGGCCTCCGTGCAGCTTATTTCTGTCAGTCTCTGCTCCTCTTGACAGCTGGAGGGTTGTGGAAATGCAGCTCCTTTCTCGCTGCCTTTACTATTCCTGCTCTGCTAACAGGCTGGCGTAAGTCTGAGTGTGACACATGCGGATGGTGATCGTATGTCCCAAGGTGACAAAGTCCGGGAGTACAGTCTGCTCTGTTCTTTCCAGCAAGGATGCAAAAAATAATCGCACATGTTTGCTGGAAGCAAAAGACGTGCTAGAACTCGAGCTGTTGTGTTCCGTCAGAGTTTGCAAGCAATTATACACCAAGAAAAACAGCTTACCAATGGTTGTAGAGAAGAGACAGATTTAAAGCCTATTGCTATCTTCTAGTCCTTGCCAATAAAACCTGCACAAATTGCTTCCAGCTCCTGGTAGCTCACCGAGGGGCATATTCCAAGTCCTTCCATCAGCATTTTTCCACTCCCCCTGTTGTTGCAGAATCCGATGCTAACAGCCTGCCTGGGCAGCGTTGGGCAGGACTTGCAAACCATGGAGCACGATGTCCCTTGGATGCCAAACCCTGTGTGAGGCTCTCAGCACTGTGCAGGAGAGGGATTAGACACAGGGAGAGATGTTGTTCTGTGTGAACACGATTTTAGGGCCCAGCCTGTCAAATACTAAATGCTCCCAGCTCTTGGGTGCTGCCGTTGGGATTTGGGATGTTCAGTACCTGCTGCACAGAGTGTCTTGCTTAGATCTGATAAGAGAGGCTTTTACTCCAGGCTTGGGTGGTCCTACTTTAGTGTGGGAGGCATGGCTTAGGCAGCTTTTTTTTCTTTCAGCCTGTTTCCTAAAGGCTCGAAGAACAATACTACCAGCTCCGAGAAGTTCTTGATGTTTCCCCTAAGGATCTCCACCAGCAGGAAATAACCTGTCCAAACCTCAGCCTGAAGCACAGATACAAAAGAAGTGGAGCCCAAGCAAAGTTGCTGGATGATTCCATGTCTGTAATGGGTCGGAACCCAGGGTTGAAGCCAAGCTTGTAGTGGCATTTCCACTCCAAATCCAAGTTTTCTTTTAGAGTCTGATGTTCACATAACCTGAGTAGGCTGGTGGACAGACAGGCTGTGTGGCAAGATGTTACTGAGTAGCTACTCCATGTAGTTAATGCTGGTGTCAATTTTAACTGCTCAGTCCTCTTTAATAACATTGAACTGTTATTTCATTCTGCCTAGTAATGTATTTCGAGGGCTAGGGCTCAGTGGAGGAGTCAACCCATCTTGGGGCTCATTCTCTATAGGATGCTGCTTTACTAGTAGAGATCCCAGGGAAATGGTGGCACTTGTGGTGGTTTCACCCTGAGGATTGTTTGAATCCCAGTCACGCAGGTAGAAGGAGCAGAGCAAAAGCGTTGGTGGCTTCTTGCTTTGGAAAAGGAGCGGAGCTCCTGCTGTTTTCTGGGCACTGGGGGCCCAATTTAGTGAATCCGCTCTTGTAATGCACGAGACCTGGATGTGCAAAGGGCAAGATAAACCATTAGTTCTTGCAACAGCTCCAAAACCAAGAGCAGAAGTCCTGCGCTGCTCATTCGTGGCCTTCCTGGTGTTTGCACAGGGGAAGTCTTATGCCATTCCCCTGCCACATTGTTTCCCATGAGGACCTGCCAAAGAATGCCTGATGCAAAAAATAAACCGTGGCAAGTGCCGTCTGTTTCCATTACGATGTGGGGAATGACTGGCTTATGTAACGTGCAGCGTGAAACCACTGCAGAGATCAAATATAAATATTGCTCTATCGTGGAATGTACTGGGAGCATAGTTGACATTTTTGTGGCTGATGAAAAATCAAAGCTCATTATCACTCCTGAGGTTTACCCTCTGTGTGTGTGTTTCTGTGTGGGTTTGTCTATTTCTGTATATTAGAGGCTCTGGGTCAAATCCTGATATTCCGAGTCTATTTTTACTCGGTTGCTACTCAGGCAAAACTTTCATTGACATGAACTGGAATGCTGCCTAAATAAAGGGCACTGAGGGAATTGAGAAGCTGGCTGTAACTCGGCTTGATTTTTACTGAAATTCCCTTTCTTGAGATTTTCCTTTATATTACATATACTTGCTAACGCAAGTTTAAAGCCAGTGCAAGTTTGCACTGCACCACTGGAGCCGAACATTGGTTTTAAGCAGTGGGGATCTCCTTGCTCTGCATGTGGGAGAGGTGTCCTGTGTGTCTGGGGGTCTGCACTTTATAGGACTTTCCCCATTGAAGGGCCGGGGGTCTATGGGTCAAGCCAGCCAGATGGCAGCAGCGCTGTGCTGACTTGCACTGGCTGTAGATCTGGTATGCAGAATATTTATCATTTCTTTTCTTTCCCTGTCCTCATCACTAGAAACATTTGGAGTTTCATGGCAGGAATTCAAATGAATCCCCTCCGATCTCAAAGCTCTCCATGCATTTTTCCTTCTAACCTGCTGCTTCCAAGCTTATTCTCCCTGAACTGCCGCCACCACCTCGCACAAAGGCGGCAGGTTGGAATTTGGCATAGAAGGCCCCGCATGAAAGACACCCAGGGAAGAATTGGCTTGTGGAGCGAAATGCATATCCAGCAGATGAAACAATCCTCTGGCAGTGCCTTGAAAGTGTCAGTTGGGTGGGTGCTCTGAAATGCGGGCAGTCAGAAAGGAAGACAGATTTCCTTTTATCATTAGCTTTATTATTATTATTATTATTATAGACTCATTAAAATAGTGCACTTGCTTCTCAGGAAGATTTTGGTTTGAGGGAAAATAGACAAGTCCATCCTGGACAGATGGTGCTGCATGGAAGGTGTGATGGAAGGAAATGGAGGGGTGGGTGTGAAACGAGGATGGAGAGAAGGATCACGTCTGATACAGGTTCAAACAAGTCTGGGAGGGATGATGTAAACCAGCCCCTGAAGTGAGCAGGGGAGCTTGTGGTGCATGAAAATCCTGTCAACAAGAAGAAGGTTGTGTGAATTCACAGGGGCTTTTCTGTTTCCTCCAGTGGCACTAACGAGAGTTGTCAAGTTGCAGCTACTTACTGGACATAGTCAAAGGCTTGTTCTTTTCTCTCTCAACACCCTGAGCTCCACTTCCCTGGTACTACCACTCCAACTAGTTTGGAGTCTGGGAACTTGGGACCAACCCACCCAATTCCTTTCTTACCACCCTATAATCCAGCCTGTGTTTTAATTAATTGGGTCATTTTCTAGCTATTCCTGGAGAGTGTGGGTGACACCATGCTTTGGGCCATAATGCTGGTGACAGAAAATATAAGCGATGTTCTGATTAATGCTGGTTTGCTATTAGGAAATCAGTGGTGGAAGAGTTGCCAAGGGCATATTGCTGTCTCTGCAGAGAATGGATTCCCTAATTGCACTGTGACACTTAGTGGAACCCACAGTCGTATTTGCTGGTGTCAGGCCTCTGAATCTCTCCAGGAAAGATGTATATCCACATAATGCTCCCACACCATTAATCATGGGTACAGAGAGGTGACATCCTGCCTGTACAGCCTTCAAGAGGAGGTGGTGAACAGGTTGGTTGTTCTCAGTGGTACGTGAACCTCCATGGGGATAGCAGGATGAGGACTGCATCAGAAAGATGCTTCCAATGGACATTAATCAGCACTAACTTAATGTTCTGCAAACTTAATATACTTTACATGAGTTGTATATGAGGCTTATTACCTGGCCAAACAGGTTACCCCAAGAAACATGTTGGGTCAACTGCTGTTCATTTTGGTGCAAATCAAGTTGAATATAAGCTTAACATGCACACGCTATTTAAACCTCAGCTTATGCTGGTGTTCTGAGTAGAACAAGCAATTCCCTTTTTGTCAGTCAACTTGAAGGTCAGACTTCGTGTTTCTTACCCTGTGATAGGATAGACTGTCCCAACTACTGGCCCAGACAACTGATTCAGCTGCAAAAAGATAAACTTGGCTTCAAATGCACCCCTGAGCTTCTGGGGGAAAGCATGCTGCCTTTCTTGGGATATCTGCAGCAGCAGTAAAATGCAGAAATCCCTTGTATTACAGGCCTTTTTCATGAGGTCGCTGATTGACTCTTTAGGAAACCAAAAGGACTGTGTAATTTGGATAATTTTGCATAAGAAGCCTCTCGTGTTTCTCAGCTTCATTCATTATTATGCTTAATGTGTAATTACAGTTAGGTAAAATACTATTAGCCATTAATTCCCTGTTACTGATGAAGATGGAATTGAGTTACTGCTTGTAAGTGTCTTATTTCATGCTTCTTAGTGCCTGTGCCTCCAGAGGAGCATCTCTGAAACGTCTCTGTAGAGCAGGCAAAGCATGACTTTCCTAGAGCCGGCTTGGAGTTGTGGTGCAACCTGAATAACCAGCATTTAGAATTTTGTTTCAATTTCTCATGTTTTGTGATATTTGAAAATGTTTAGGAGACGTCCAAAAGGCTCCCAAGATTTAATGAACTCCCCAGCCAGGTGGTTTGCCTATGGGGATGGCTGGTAAGACTTTATATATAGCTGAGAAGCTTTAAGGGCTTTTAGTGGTGTGTGTTTCTTCAAGGACGGAAAGATGTGCAGTCCATGCAATACAGAGCTAAAGCGTTTCACGTGGAATGATGTGCACATCACAAGGTCTCTGTTGTAATCTTTGGCCTCCTCCCTTTTCCAGAGTGCAGATGGGAACAGGCAGAGCTAAGTTCTGCTCTCCATGATCCCAGAGTCCCAGCTGGCCAGGCCCATGTGGATGAATTAGCAGAGCGCAGTGTCAGGACTAGTAGTCCTTGCCCCAAGTCATAAGGATGGGCAAAGAGAGAGTGCACCTATCTCTGTCCATAGGCACCGGCACACCTAACCCCTTTGTAAGACACAGAACCAGTGTAGAAGGGATGTCCAGGAGCATGGGCAGCCCAGGAACGTGCCCAGAACTACCTCTGTTCTGTGCTTTTACTTCAGGGTCCTGAATGATTTGGTGTCTGAAAGCACCAGCAAATAAAAAGGCTTCCAGAGTAAGTTTCTTTTAAGTTCTGGATCATTATAACTTACCTTACACTAGTATTATGAAGCTTTGTTTCTTAATATTTGCTGGTTGGGACTAGATCCCAAATGGAAGGTGATAGACAGGAGCGCCTCTGTGTGACTCCAGCTTCAAGTCCAGCTTTCACCAAGGAAATGTAAAGGAAGACATACTTTGCATATTGGGGTAATGACCAGATTAATGACCCCCAAGGAATGACTTTTCCTTCTTAAATTACCGTGTTAAAAGGGCTTATTGATAGACTGCCAGGGAGAATCTGACTTGTGCTAGACACTCTATATATGCATACATCTGTGATTTACTTCACGCAGCTCCTTACACCTGAATGTGTGGAGATTCAGTATCAAGTGAGTCTGAGTGCCCGTGAGCTCCCATTCCTTGTGATCTGTCAACAGAACTCATGACTGTGTCCACAGAGAATTAATTATACATGTGACATGCTTTACTATAAACCACAGCTGCTGGCCTCAATGTATACAACAGGCTTCCTCCAAGTCTGTCATTTAGACACATCAACCCAACATTGCTGCAAGGTCACAGCTATTCAGGAAGTGACATTAACTACAGACTGGCACATGAGCTGAAGAAATTCACTCCAGTACTAGAAAAAAATCACTAGCTGTCTTTGGATAATGAGATGTACTTGGTAACAGGCTTGTGACTGCCTCTCCACTATTTGACGGTCTTGCCTTGATTTTCTGTTCCTTCCATTCTGCAAGAGAAGATGGGCCCCTTGCTTTGTTTTGGAAAACACTAGTGACATAATGGAGACCAGATCACAGGACTAAATGAAATGATTCATAGATTATTAGATGTTAAGGCCAGAAGGGACCGTTATGACCAAATCCTCTGACCTGCATAACATAGGCCGGGGAATCGCATCCAAAACTTCCTGGAGCAAGTCCTCTATTTGTATGGGAGCTATGAGGATATCTTTTACAATGGTCTTAATTTAAATTACCATGAGTCTCTCTGATTATAGCAATTGCCATGAAGCCATGACATCCTTCTGCCGCCAACCAGAGTGCTCAGGACTCAGCTATAACGTGATCGTTTTACGCTACACACCCTGTTGGGAGGAGAAGGGAAAAGAAGCAGAAAGGGAAAAGAAGCAGCAAACACCAGCAGAGTTTCAGAGAGGAGATGGCTGTGAATCGACTACAGCTCAAAAAGCAGTGTAAATAGCCTTTTAAAGGAAGGAAAGGGGGTGGATGAAGCTAGACTTTACTGAAATTTAGAAGGCTATTTCAAGTCATCTAAACCAGGCTCTGATATATGTAGAATAGCCTCCTGTTGGTGTTGAGCTGCAGATGGTGCAAGGGGCACTTTGAGATCGCTCCAGTCCAGCCCATGCTCTAGTAGGTGCTCAACAGGGATGCGCTGAAGGGTAAATGCATTGTGCTCTGTGCTGAACAGAAAAAGGCCTCCAGCCACTAGGCAGAGGCAGACAGAGAACTTTCTGCTGGCTGGAACAGGGCAGGATGTTGGGCAGATACTGGCAAGCAAAACAGCGAGGGGACAAGGAAGAGTCAGTGATCTGTATTTCATGCTGGCAAACTCTACCAAGCCGTATCAGTATACTTCATTGTATGCTTTACTTTTTCCTTACTTCAAAAGGATCTTTGAATTTAACAATGTGAGCATGGGGAAATGAATACTTAGCACTCAGATTTCAGCGTCTCCTTGCACAGTGTCCATTGGCACATGCACTAGATCCAGTGAGCCGAGGCACTTACTGTGTGAACTTTCAGGATTAAGGTTTTAATGCAGGGAAATGCTGGTCAGATTTTGCTGGAGCAGCTCTCCCAGTGTTGCTGTGAAATGCTGCAGTGCTGAGATGAGTAGTTACACCAAAACAGTTGTTAGCCAGATGAGAGGAAACCAAACTTGCTCCACAGCCACAGGCTCTGCCGAAGCCAGAAACCACTTGGTCACTGTGGTCTGTGACAAAAGCCTCCCTCGTGTATGAGCAGAGGTGGGCAGTGATGCTTTGTTTAGTGCTGAAGATTTTTCCTAAGATTCATATTGTCTAATTACTGCCTTTTAAAAGTCGATGTTTAAGGCACATTCCTTCCATAGTCAGCAAAGATAAGCTCTTTAAGTGGGTCCCATCTGAAGAGAAGTGTTTAAGATGGATTTGGTGAATTGCCCTCTGACTCTCCTACCTGTCTAATGTTTAATGGGCTTGATTCAGCCTGTTTCAATTTTGACCTATGCAGTCAGAGGCTTTAGACATCAGTCCAGTTACACTGGGTTAACAGTGCTTACAGCTCACATTTTCCCACTTATCTGTGAAAATCAGAGATTTATGTAGCTCAGCTGATGTGCTCAGTAAACCAGAGCAGCTCAACTGAGTGTCCAAGAATGAGAAATTAACTGCAATTTATAGAATATCCAAGGATATATCTCCCAGTATTGACAGTTTATTACTTTCAGGAGGTAACTAGTCAATATTTATCATAGCTAGTTAGCAGATTGTGGAGTAGGAAAGGAACTTTGAAAGCCATCTCATCCATCTTTGGCTGCAGCTACCTTTGTGTAGATGTTTATGCCTTTAAAGATCTCCATTACTGGAGGCACACTGGCCTAATGCTTCATCATCTCTGTAATCTGGAAGCTCTTGCTAAACTGAAGTGCAATTTCCCATGTCTTTCTGGATGCTTGTTTAGCATTTCAGCATAGATAATTAAACTAATGTATTAATGGACAACAAAATAAATCAAAAACTCCCAAAGGGTGTTTAAGTGGACAAGAGAGGAGAAGGGAGGCTTCTAGTACATCCGCAGCCATAGCTGTAGGTAGATTTGGCAGGGACAAGACAGTGACTGTCTGCAGCATTAAAGAGATGTTTTAGGAGGTGCTCTGTTCGTGGAAGTAATGTTGAACCATTAACCTTTTTTTTTTAAGCTAGTTTGCTTGAAAAAACTTCAGAGGACTTCTGAAGGGCCCAACCAGCTCAAGTTAATGGAAAATATATATATATATATTTTAAAAAGTAAGGAGAGTGTCAGCAAGATCTTTTTACACCTGTGCAAGACTCTCTCCTGTTTTATTTTTTTCAGTTTTGTGACCTGGTATTTGTTCAGTCGGAGTGATAGTCCCCTGGTGTTATAGATGGGAAGGAAGTTGTTTTAATGCTCATTCACAGCCAAGAGTTTTCTGGGAGGGTGCGAATTCTCCAAAAGCTCATTAAATTATTACCTTCATCCCCGACCGCACGCTGCGAACCATTTCCCCCTGGTCTTAATGTCAACGTCTGCTCAGGCTTATTATTACAGAGCAGATCACAAGATGTAACGTGCTGCTAACGTCGCTGCCGCAGGCTCCAAACAACCCGTCACAAATATGGAAAGCTCGGGGCCCACATACCTATTATGGTTCTCGTTACTCCGAACTGCTTTGCTGCCAGCTCAGAGTTTCCAGGCAGCGCAGGGTCCATTCACCAGCGTCTCTCTCTCTGCTGGCACAGGGGATTATTAAATGCATGATGCTCAGCAGGATGGTTCTTGTCATTAGCCAGGATCTCCAAGCAGAGAAACCTCTTCATCTGTCATTTCAAGGACTCTGGGTTTTTTTGCTTAGCACACAGATACATAAATAGAGCTCTCCTTAAGATATCAAAGCTGTTTTAGGTCCTATTTGTGGCAGCAGCTAGCTACTAATGGAATAAAAATCCATAAATGCAATCTGTTGTGTGTCTGCAGCTTCTTTCACCCAAGTGTTTGAGAAAGCTTTACCACAGAACATGCTCAATTGTTAGTTGTAATTATCGTGGTAGCATAAATGAGAAGACTGAGACACTGGAGACTGAAGTGCTGCCCAGACTAGCAGCACATGTCAGTGTGAGCCTTGCCTTGCCCCTCCAAACTTGCTTTCCCAACAGCTGGACCACGCTGCCTCTGAAGAGTGTGGCAGTGCCAGTAGCCTTCAGGGTCCTAGCAAAGCTTTCAGTAAATAATTTAAATAGTGATTTTAGTGTGTATCTTGTGCTGCGGCTTCTCATTGCTTCTGAATCAGAAGGGCTTTGAGTCTAATAGAAACCACTCGCTGCTAATGGAGGGAAGCAAGAGTTCTGCTTGTGGTCAGAGGCACAGAGAGGTTTGGGTGATATTGAGGGTGTGGATTCCTGAAAAGCCAAGGCATGTGGTGGCTCCTCTCAGCGTGTTGGTATGAGACTTAGAGGCAGCACATGGTCTATATAGCCCTGGGCAGGCTCTTGACCGACACATGCACTTCTTGCATTCAGGAGCCCAGTGTTTCCATGCACAAAATGAGTGGTGGCATGCAAGAACATACTGTCTTTCCCCCTTGTCCAGGCTACAAATGAAAGAAAGCCAAGATTTCCTAGAATGATATTTGTATCTGGTGTTGTAATGTTACATTTGTATATTTGCATGTAATAACATTTCTAAGCTAGTTTGACAGAGCATCTGAGCTCACCGTGTCAGGATGAGATCTCAGAGTCTGAGCTCGGAAAGATGTTCCTCATTATTAAGGAGAAGGAACTGGACAAGAAGAGGTCAGGAAATAATGGAAGGGGGCTACAGAGTTTAAATAATGTAAATGTTGTTTTTCTGCATGGAGTCCTCTGTAGCTTTGCCTAAGTTAGACAGAACTCCTTGTATCTCATTTTCTTCAGATGTACCACAAGGGGAACGCAACCCAAGTTGTAAAGGGAGATCTGTGTATAATTTTTAGCCAAGTATCCCCAAAGTCTTTCACAAATAGAAAGTCAGGTTCAAAACAAGCTCAGCTGGTCTGGGTAGAAGGAAACACACAGAAATAGCATCCCCTGCTCCTGGAATGTACCCGTGTCTGGGACTGAATGTTACAGCAGCGCTTTGTCACAGCCTGGCACAGCAGTTTGTAACAGGGTAGAGAGATCAGCACCGTGTACCTTTTGAAGAAGAAATGGAATTGAAAATTTGAAGAATGTAATTTACCCAGGCTGGAGCTGGGACACTTTCTGCGTACCAAGCTTTATTCCTTCAGTCTGCACCCATCGTTGACAGCTCTTCTCTCACAGTGTTTTGTGCCCTTTTGCTATGGGGGCAGAAGACTGATTCCAGAGACACTGTGTTGTCAGGCAGGGCAGCTCCAGAAGCAGCTGTGAGCAAAGCATCTGCATCCAGCTGTTGTCTGCATCCAGCTGTTTGCACATGGGCATCGCAGCTACCGCGGTGCCTGGCTGGGTCCATGTAGTGACTTCCCAGCCATGGGAAATAGTTAGACAAACCTACTTTGAAGTGTGCATCCCCCAAAAGAGCTGATGCAGTATGGGACTGAGACCAACAACTTATTCCAGATGCCACCAGGCAATCCTGAGCTTCTAATGATTCCCAGCCATCACTGGGCTGGATACAAACATAGTTGGTAACTTGGGAGTGAAGGAGTTTCTTCTTCCCTTGGCTAATTCCCTCTGCTATTTAGACCTGTATATCTTGTTTTGCTAAACAATATAGCTTGGACTTCCCAGACCCTTTCTCCAGAAAGGTTCAGCTTTTGTGGAAAAAGTTCAGACAGGAATGTTTACTGTTATTTGCAGCAGCAAACAGGTAAAAAATCAAATGCAAAGATTCATAATACAGATCAGCAAAAGGCAAGAATGAAACAGTTGCCTGAGGAAATATCCTAACAAACCAGAAAGATGTTTCAAAATGATCGTTTGTGAGTCACTTAATTTTCACTTCAGCATAGCTGTGCCCTAAGGAATAACTATCTAAATTTAATTCCTCTTAAGTAAGAGACATTTATCTATGGGGAAAGGATGCCGGATGAGTTTTATTCCTCTTCCTTGGGGGCAATGACATGGCTCTGAACATATTCAGTGGTGCCCAACCTTCTGCAGCGCTGAGTGGTTTTGAAAGATGGTTTATTTTATCAGCTACAAAAAACACGTAGTAAAAAGGATCACTGCCTTACTTTGAGGTATCATTCCCAGGCAGAACCGAATGGCAGAAATGATGCTCCTGTTACAGCCAATTGTTTCTTAGCAAAGGTGTGGTTATGTTAAATTAAGCATGCTGAGGCGACTCATTCTTCATGTTATCTTATTGAATTTTCAGGGGTCAGGAAGATGACTCCCTTTTAAATAATAAAAATTATATTAGCTGAACAGGGCATATTTGATGTTGCCATTAGTAAATCTAGGAGATTAAGCAGATTGAGTAACTACTTGGTAGCTAGGAAAACTTATTTTATTTATTTTATTATTTCTCACCTTCTTATTCAGTAGCCTCAGCTGTCGGCGATGGTGAGAAACAGACCCTGCAGAAGCAGCAAAGAACAGGGTTGTTCCAGGACAATGGGAAGAAGGCTGTGCCACAAATCACTGCTTCAGAGAGCTGATAAAGTGGTGTTAGTCACAATAACAGAGAAGCCTAGAGGTGACTCATCAATGAAAATAACTGGGTAATTAGCAGCAGTGAACATTTATTTAAGAAAAAACCAAATCCCTTCAAATTAACTTGCTATCCAGTTGCATTGACAGTTTATGGGCAGATGTTAGTTAATTGGGGTGAGTTTGAGGAGAGCCACAAGAGTGAGTGGGAGCTGATCTGCTTCCCTAAAGATGAAGGACTCAAGGAGAACCACAAGGAGGGAAGGGGCAGTTTGGAAATGAACTTCTATAGTCAGAAAGAGGTAACTGCGTTCAGGGGCTGGAAGCTGAAACTGGTCAAATTCAACCTCATGAAGAAGGGCATAGTGGATGAGTTCTTAACCCTTGTGGTGATTCTCTCCCATCACTGGTGGTTGTTTGTGTGGTTGGGTTTTTTTGTAGATCAGGTATTATCTAACAGGAATGCTGCAGCTCAACCAGGACTTAATTTAAAGACATATTGTGTCCTTTGACTCACACGGGAAAATGATCCTTCTTGGCCTTGCATGATATCAGCCACAGATGAGCTGAAACCACAGGGTTCCAGTCTGGGAGCTGAGCCTTGTACTCAGGATGGTGAGTTTTGGGGTTTAAGTATGGTACAAAATTAGTGCATTATAACATGTGTGTTCCTTTCGTTTTTGCCTCAGGACACTAACTGTGGGAAAACCACAATGTGTTTGGCTTCTTCTCGGTCTCAGGAGGCAGCCTACGTCTCAGAGACAAGATGGCACGTGAAACGTTTCCTATTTTCAAGCATTCCCTGTTGGGGTACCAGGTGAGTCCTTCCTGCAGTTATACAGAGCTATGCCACTAACTCTATGTGGGTAGCACTCTAGCAGCACAGGGCTTGGTGGGGAAGGATGGATTATATTGCTTGTGATAACTGGGAAAGCCAAGCGATGTAAACATGCCCAGAGGTGGAAAACATGCCCTTGGTCTTATTTACCATCCTGCTCTGGGAGCGTTGTGAAGTGTTCCCATTCTGTGTTACCAGTTTCTGTGGGAATGGGCCCGTTTGTGAGAATAATCCCCACGTACGCAGAGGGCCTGGGTGCACATCCGTGGAATGAGGCAGCTGGATCCCATCCCTGGCTCACACTGGTGTTTTCTGCTGTGTGAAGGCATTGGCACCATGAAATGTCAGGTCTCAAAATGGAAATGGCCCGGCATTGTTTAGGACTGATTCCAGGAAATGCCTCTCGGATAGAAACACTCTCGCTGCCCCTTGTCCATGGCCACGTGAGGAAAAGTATCTAAAATAGGTCATTGTTATGCACGGAGAGAACCCTGTTCCCTAAGCTCCCTTGGTTTCCAAGTAAACGAGCTTTGGAGGTAAGTTAGCAAAAAGAGGCTGATTCATTAGCAGCGAGGGAAATCTGTGCATTGGAGGGGTGCCCAGCTGCCCAAAGGGATTTACGTAGCGACATGCTCCTCAAATCTTAACAAGCTGAGTGATACACACACACAGGCTTGAACTATATCACAATCACATGCTTGCTCGGCTCATTTCTTATCTCACGGGTTTCTCTGGAGAGTATCAGTTGCTTCAGTCCCTCATAGGATTTCAAATTTGTAAGGGAAGGAGTCACGGTGAGGTGTCTTCTAATGTGAGAAAATTCTGTATCTGTTTTCTTTTCCAAATTAGGTCACCTTGTAAGGCAGTTCTGGATGGAGTTTGTCCCTGCAGTTATAGAGGCTGTAAATAACATTAGATGTTACAACACGTTTGATGGGATTTCATTGCGCCATCACTAGTCTATCTGAATATCAGATCCCAAATTAATAACAAATTAATTTTATCTGCTGAAAGACCCCAACTGTCACCCTCCTCTCCGGAATGAGATCATTTTGGGCAGTTAATTCGCTTACAGGAGGAACGGGGCCAGCACATTCTTCTGGCTTCATTACAGAGGGCAGGCTTGTGCGCAGTGATGAGTGCTCTCTTTTGTCGAATCGTCTGGACTGCAAGGAGGAGAATTTGGTCTTTTTGGAGCATCTTCCGCCTCTTCTTTGTTGGTGCGTCAAGCACAAGTGCCAATTAGTGCCAGTGATGAGATGGACACTTGTCCACAAGATCAGAAACGGAAACCCGCAAACTGCTCTCGCGCAGGACGCTGAGCAGCTGTCGGATTGTAAAGATCTCTGGCCCCTCCTGACCTGGGCCAGATTTGAACCATTGACCTAGAAGTGAAAAGCTTGAAATCCCTGCACAAGCCACGGGATAAATAGGACTTGCAGAACTGCAGGTCCTCATTTCGCGTTCATTTGCTGCCATCTAATGGCAGGTGGGAAGTGGAAAGGCCTCATGCAATCTTGTCCTTGAGGGTCTAGTATGCGGGAGAGCCTGTGCGAATAGGTCTCATCAGCCCCTAAGAGCTGGTGATTTGGGCTGGCTTTATTTCTCTATAGAACAGTTTGACAAAGGCCTGTTGTGCTGCTAGTCGATGTGTCCCACTACAAAAAACAGATCTTCATGCTGCTTGTGCTGCCCTATGCTGCATTATTTCTGTATGTGAAACCTGAGTGAAAGTCTGTGGTTGTAACCTGGCTTAACATCTGTCTCAAGGGCAATGGTAATTGAGAGGTGGGTGCCAGTGGCAAGAGGAGGTGATGAGAGAAAGTAGATAGGAGGTGGCACTTTTAATTTTGCCAAGTACCACTGGTGCACACAAAACATCTACACTTCCAAGAACTTTGATAAAGGAAGAGGAGGAGATGAAGACTAGAATGAAATAAACTATCTGAAAACTATTTGGTCTGATAATAATATAAAAATAATATTTATAATATTTAATAAATAATAATGTTATAATAAATTGTATCTATAAAACATATATTATAAATTAATAATATACAAATTATTAATATATAAATTATAACAAAAAATATTTAAAAGAAAGAAGAAGGAAAGATGTCTCCTTCTCCCCCTTGCCCAACTGTATTTTTTTTTGTGTCTAAAACCCCAGATTTATAAGGCAGTAAGCATCCATCATATATCAGATTTGCACTGCCTGTTTCTCCACGCAGATCTCCAAATAATACTTCTAAGCCACACTAGCTAACACTGTCTTATGGAGGAGAAAGCTTAGTGATTGCATATCTCTTTCTGCATCCCTGCATGGCAGCTGTTGGGTGTCCAGAGGCACCTCCCGTGATGGGACCACAGCCCAGTGACCCATGGAGCAGCCCCCGCAGCCTTTAATACAGCCCCACTGGTGACCTGGGAACTCGCGTGGCCCAGCAGGCAAACTATGGCTGTTGCCAGGGCTAACTGAAGTTATAAATCAAGCTTTATGTTTGAAAAACGTCTACAGTGGTCCCCAGTCACTGAAGAAATGTCATTTTATAACAGGGAAACTGTGGGAAGAAAAAAAGTTGTATCTCCGGGCAAAATACTGGAAAAAGCTGTTAAATGCTTGGATGAAGGGAACAGTTTTTGGAAAGAAAGTCCAGGAGCAAAGCAACGTAGAGGAGAGGAAAGTAAAACCAACTTATTTTCCTACTGGAGAAAACAGTCTTTAAAGCACTGTGCAGAGAAACAGAAATGAGTGCAATGAGTCCTCAAACGCCCTTGTAACTGCTGCTACTACCTGCACGTCTGGGGGACAGCAGAGAAAAGCAGCACACGTGAATTCGGGCTCAGTGGGGAGATAAAACATTTCAGCATGAAGCTGCTCAGCCTCATGCCAACAAGCACTTTCCAGACAGCGTTGAGCAGCTGAACTCTCCTATCTAGAGTTACAGGAGCTCTGTTTGCAATCAAAGTCCAGGATCTATCTAAACACCGTTGCCGCGCTTCTGCAAAAGCGCAGCTTTGTGCCACTGCTGAAAGTCAGTCGGCCTTCTCAAATACATACCTGCCGGGGACACAGCAGGGATTTCAGGCTGGGCCGTGGGGATGTGGTATGTGAGATGGTTACATCTCCCCCTGCACGCAGAGCGAGGCCTGGCGGGTGCTGGGAGCGCCTGTTGGAGCTGATGGTTGGATCCCTGGTAGAATGGTGACATTCCCGAGCTGGAACTGAAATGCCCTTGTCAGTCAATCTCCCTAGGAGACTTTCCGCTAGCTCTGTAGATATTTCTCTGTGAAGATCAGTGGTAAAGTGATAGCAGAATACATTTAACAGGTCTAAAATTGTCTTGGCAAGGTTGCTACTTTTTAATCTGTATCCCTTCCCCTCTTATTTCTCCCAGGAAAACACCATCTTCTGACTGTTCTCAGGGAAGCGTCAGTCGCAAAGCGAAGACATAAAATCACACCAAGTGAGCTGAAATTTAAGCCTCGCCATTACAGCCCTGACATTCAGCAGTTATCGCACACCGTCAACACGCACCAGCTGCAGCGTTTCGTTACTGTCACAAAAACCGTCCGCTCCCTTTGGTGTGCCCTGCTTGAGCCAGAGCTCGCAGGCCCAGAGACACCGTTTTATCAGTAAAAGCCCTTTAGCGCAGCATTGACATCTGAGAGACTTCAGCAGGATATAAGATTGCTCTGGTACTGAGGTATGATTTAATATCCTCAATTGTTCTGGTAATTTGAGCTGCATGATCCGGGAGCCTTGCATGAGTACCGTTACTTGAGTGCTTAATGGGATTTATGTGCTTGAATGTGACGGATGCTGCAATCACATTTCTAACACGCTGATTTGATATGGGAAGGGGGGAAAGTATCAAGTCAAGGGGAGTTTCGCTGTCATTGCAGTGGAGGCAGGCTTTTACACAAAGAGCACTTGCAAATGCCAAAATCAGAAAAAACAAAGCACAAACCATACATAGAGGAAAGGTCTTTTCCTCAACTCGAATTTGCAGGCTCCTGTTCGCTCAGCCTGTACTGAAAGTTGTCATCCTTTCTGATAAGGTCTGCCAGGGGGTGGTAGGGGAACCAGAGGCTTGGGCTTGTCCCAGTGAGGCAGCAAGGGGTACCGTGGCACCCTGGGTACCCCGAGCATTTGCTTCCAGCAGGGCTATATCCCAAGCAGGAGCCATCCTTGCTGGGAGCCCCCCAGGCTCTCCCTCCACCCCCAAGCTGTCCGCTCTGGCTGCTGGGGGGCAGGAAGAGGTATAATAACAACAATAATAACAATAAATGATGGCATAGCGGGGGTTGCAGCAGTTTCCAGCCTGCAGAGAGCGGCCCGGCTGTTTCCTCGGTACACCCACAGGGCCGGCCCGGCAGCTGCCACTCACGGCTCCGCGCCGCCTCCGCCGCCGGGGGCCGGGCTCGAACCCGCGTCCTCGGCGCAGGGCGGGCTCCGAGCCGCACCGCCGCGCCCCAGATGTGGTGGGCACTTCCCACGTTTGCATCGTCCCAGCTGTGGCCGTGGCCCTGCGGGCAGAGCCCCGGGCAGGGCAAGGAGTCGGTAAGCGCTGGCAGGGGGGGCCGGGTTTCCTCCTCCCGTAAAGGGGGACTTTGTTTTGTCCATTCCTCCTCCCTCCCTACAGCTGTGATTGGGGCCTCCTGGCTGTTTCCTTTGCTCCCCAGATGTTGGGCAAGAAGAGGATTGATCCTTCCTGTGGTAGTGCAGGGGCTTAGGACGTTAGGGGTCCATCCTGAAAATGAGAGCATCAGAGAACATCTGCCAGCAGTTAACCTGGATGAGCGCTGGCAGGAGGTGATGGGGAAAGATTTGGGGCAGGCAGGATGAATGACACTTAGAGCAAGCAATGAAATGGCAGGCAAAGGGTGACTGGTAACAATTTTGCATGTTTATTTTTTTTTTCTTACAAGCTGTTGTGGGGTTGTGGCAACTTCTGTGTAGATGGATGAGTCACATAGTGCATGCGTGTCAACTAAAGCACAACAGGAAGAAAAAGCATCCAGATTAGAAAGAAGATTAAAGAATTATCTTGTTCTTGAGGAGTGATGGACAGCTAGCTGTACTATGCTAGGTGTGAATTATACCCTTTGCTGGACTGCAGGATGTTAACTGCTCCCATTTTATGGCTAGAGGTCAAATCCTGAAAAGGTCTGGATTCTGCTGGGCTCCTCAGTTTTCATGACTTGCAGTGGGAGAGCTGCTGAGTCCAGAATTCAGGCTGCGTGCAGCACTATCCGCATCCTTCTAGGTGTTCTCGGGCTGCGAGCCAGGGTGCACAGCAAGTACTCCAGCATGAACATAGGTCTGGGAAGACAGATGCAGTTACAAAAATTGAGATTGATTTGATGCTCTATAAAGTTGAAGGTAAACAAAGTACTACCGTTTGGGTCAGCAGAGCATCTAGGGTTTTGGGAGTGGTTTGCCTTCAAGTTAGTGGAATGGACAGAATACCAAAGGGTTTCCTGTTTCTGACCCATCCAATGTCTCCTTTAGTTATCTCATTGTTTCTGACTTTGTTTTTCAGGAAATCTTTGTGATTTAAGAAAGCCACCATGAAAGGCGAGGAAGTTCGGCAGAGGAAAAAAGAGGGCAGGACTAGGAATGGCGAGCGATCCAGGCACAAAGCAAAGAACAAGGGTAAACACAGAGAGAACCGACTTGGCAGTCAGGAGGCAGAGGATGTCTCAGTGCCTGCACAGCAGAAGCTGGTGGCTGAGGGGAAAGCGGCCATGGCAAAGTCACGGGAGGAGTCAGCCGTCGCGATTTGCCTGCAAGTGCTTCTGCCATACCTCCTAGCTGGGCTTGGCATGGTCTTGGCGGGCATGGTTTTGGATTATGTTCAGGTAAGGGAAAGGAACTGATCTGATCTACTTGGAATGGGATAGCTGGGGGACTTTTCTTCAAAGGCTTGGGATTTGTTTTGGGGATAGCAAAGTAAAGGAGGATTTGCAGCTGTTTCATACGCCAACACGCCCTTCAAAGTCAGCTATTATATACTTTCGTGCAGCTCTCAAGAGACAGCGCATGCTGTTTATCTGGGGCATTTAATCCTCGGGAGATAAAAGACAAAATGATACCAAAGAGCACGTGAAGGATCTCAGGCATCTACATAGGAAGGCACAGTCCTGTGCAAAGATCTCTTTGCTCCTGGGACAAGGGTGGCTGACTTCCAGCCCCAAGGGCTGTGGTGGCATAGTGCTTTCCTGCAGTATATGCAGCTTTATCACCCCTGGATGTAGCCCTGGAAAGTCCTGCATCCTCTGCTTCATTGCACAGGGAGCCAGCCAGCCCAGCTCTGCTAATGCTTCGTACAACCAGCTCATCCTGGCCTGCTCACCACATCCTTTTCTAAGGCCTTGCAGCAGATGACTCAAATCCTCAGGTCTTTCAATCCCATCTCTGACTCTGTGCCAGCCAGGATGGGACCTTTCCTCCCCTGGTGCAGCAGTACACAGCTTCAAGGTAATGGTGGGCGCCTAATTTCAGACAGTTTAAAGCTGCGGTTAGTTTCCAGGTTATAAATTGCTCTGTCTTTGCACTCTAGGTGGCTCTCACTATTGTGTGCCTTTTTGTGAACCCTTGTTATTTGTCTAGCTGGCTCTTGGGTCAGACTGCCCTGGTCTATCTGATAGTGACACTGACACTACTGTGCTTGCACTGACAACTTTCACAAATCTGGAGCTTTGTTCTTCTGCTATTAGCCTTGGGCTGATCTCCCTGAGCTTGAAGAGCTATAAAGGCTTATGAGTGGCACAGTATCCTTAACTGACCTTAGCATGTACTCAATAACCAGCAGCATGTCTAGTCAGATCAGAAAACACCAATGCAAATCCAGAACCTGGTGGCAAACTACTTTGTGTCTCCATAAATGTCATTGTGAGAGTCTCGAGCAGCCACTTTTACTTTTCAGACTGTTCAGACCTGTCCATTCCTATGGATTTCTGACGTTAAATGCATGTTACCTCCTACTGTGAGATATTAGAGTGTGAAATAAGTTGGAGATGGGTTTATGATGCTGAAGAGTTGTTTTTCTTTCAATATTCTTCCCTTTTTTTTTTCTGGGAAGGACTGGGCCACTAATATAAACAGAATGTGAAGCAAACCTCCTACCGCTCTGAAATTGCCAAAATCTGCTTTCTGTTTTATGCAAATAAAAAACTTTCACGTTAGTGCTTAGAGCCTGGGAAATAACCAATGCAACATCTGATAGCGAAAGCAGACCTTTAGCAATTAGCACAGTGACTTTTCGTGCGCGATGATGAACCACTTGAGCATGTCTCACCATGGACTTGCTGCTTCTAGGAGCTGCCCTCCCTTTCTAAGCCAGTCCTGGCCTCTGCTGCTGTTTCTGTGGGGCAACAGGAGATGCTGCGAGGTTTTGGGACCCAGACGCTCTCCATCTGCTTGCTCTCAGTCTCTCGGCATAAGCTTTCTTCTCTGCCCTTTCCTAAAGCAGGGAAGAAAGGAGCAAGGTAAACAACAGGAAAAATACACAGCCTGATGTGACAGAGAGGTAGCAGAGTCAGGGGGGATAGCACTCCAACAACTGGGATTTGTGCTCCCTGAAAAGCATCATCCTCCCACGGATCTAAGGTGTCCAAATTGTGCTGTCTGTTGCTAATACTGCTGTAAGAGCACTCACTGGTATCCCTATCCCTTCTTTGCAGGGATGATAAGATACATCTAAAACTGTATCCTTTGGCACTTTCCATCATTCTGTTCTTTTTTGTTGTGCTGTGGCAGCAGATGGAAGCCCTAGGTCAGGGTCAGGGCCCACCAAAGAGGCTGTTTGTGCTTTGGCTCCTCTAGGTCAATGGTTTGCAAGCACAGGGATACGGTGTATTTGCGAGCAGAGAGGGGCAGCAGGGTACCTGCCCGACTTTTGCCATGATGAGTGGTGCAGCCATGAGGTGTTTTTAGGGATTTTCCCCAACTAGTTATCTTTTTCCTGCTGTTCAGCAGTGCTCTCTTTCTTTTCAAACTTGACGCATCTCTTTGAGGACAAATGTGGTATGTCCCTTTGCCAGGAAAATATGATGCATCTCTTTGCTGACAAATACGGTACAGTTTTTTATCAGAGGCTCCTTAAATGCATAATGAAATGATCCAGTGTACACACACAGGTCACCTGAACCAATTACCTTCTCTGCATACTGACTCATCGGTTGAGGGCTTTTTATGGTGCTTGCTTAGAAACAGAGAGAGCTGAAGCGTGATAGAACTCATAAACCCTGCAGGCTGATGCTTTAGTACAGGATGTCTCACTACTGCGTTTGTTAATGGCATTTGAGTCATTCAGGCTTATTAATATTTCCTTTACATTAATGTTTCTGCCTGTTGGCAATCCAGTTGGCAGATATAATGACGTATAGGGCTAGGTACACATGTTATCAGATCTTTGAAAACTCATGGTAGTTGTCCAGAGATTGTCCTTTATTTCCTTCAAGCCTCTGTGAGTTCCTAACCAGAACTGCACCTTCATGCTGTCACTTCTCAGTTCCTGGCTGATATAAAGAGGTTGGGTCATGTGTAGTTATTAGAGGTTTTTATTAACCTCCCTCTTCCAGCTATTGTGAGCTTTTTTTCCCAGTTAGATTAGCTGAAAAGTTCTCCCGTTAGCTGTAGCTAACTGGACCATTGTCACACCAAGCCAGCTGGGAGTGGAGAAGCTTCAGGGGCTGGACCAAAATACCCACCTAGAATGGAGCAAAGGACAGAGTCTCCCATCTACAGCTAGGCCCGGTTTTCCACCCTGCCACACTTGCGGAAAGATCCGTTGTCCCTTCTCAGCCCGTTAGGCTTCGTGCTTTGGTTTGTGTGAACTCAGACCAAAAGAAACACGCTGTCCAAATGGCTGAGAGCTTCCTCAGTTCCCATTTGTCTGCAAGGCAAAAGCGCCTCTTGTTCTGTCCAGCCCTACCAGTGCATTTAAGCTCCAAGCTGGGGACCCTGACACAAGGACGGAGTCCACAAGCCATTAATCTTTATGTATCTCTGAAAAGAGTGTCAGGGAAGGGGTTGACGAGTACAAAAAGTGTTAGTAAGGCAATGTAATTTAAGCATTGAATTTGAACCAGACTGAGAAACCCGAGTCTTCCGTGCCTACCGATGAATACTTGATTTGACTTGTTTACCGTCACTGGGGCATGGCTGGATTTGAACCTGTGGTTGAACAGGGAAAAAACTCAGTTGCCGATGTGCTAAACTGATCCCATGCCCTTCCATCCAAAATTGTGCTTTTAAAGCCGTTTGATCCTTTGGTCCAATTACTTTGCCCAAATTAATTATCAGGAAGGATCCCCAAAAGAATATCCTGACTCCCTTCCCTGCATGCCTGACTTTGAGCTGAAGAATACACTTCACTGGACAGGATATGAATTCTTGGGCTGTATGTGGCCACGATGCACCTCTGTTTCTTGAGCTATTGTCAGTTGTTTGACCAGGGAGAATCTGGGGTGAGAGCCCCTCTCTCAAGCACAGGATTTGGCTGGCAGTGTGCAGAAGCAGAGTGTTTCTCTTTAGGGTAGGAAGGAGACCAGCTCACAGCATGGAAACTTCACCCTTTCTCTCTCTCTTGCCTGCCATGTAGTGAGATTACGGAGCTACCTTAAATAAGCTCTCGCTATGACTCTTATCTTGGCCTTTGCAAACTAGCAGAAAGTTGAAGTGATGACAGCAGATAAGGGTGTTCACTTTTGAAGCTTATTGGCTGGTTCTCTGGATTTTTTTTTCCCCTGAAAGCCAGTCATTCAGAGGTACAGCTGGCACAGAGATCCTTACATCCCATGGAGACCACAGAGAGGAGAAGAGGGGCTGGGGTCTAGCAGGACAGATCTTCTCTCACCAGCCAGCCGAGCTGTGTCACTTGCCTGGGGATGAGACCTGCGTGATATCGTCAGCCGGGAGAAACGTGGCCTCATGTTTTCCTTGACCTTTCTTCACCTTGAAGGAGAGCAAAACGGATCCTGGTTGTTAACTCCCCACCTCCTCGGCCTTGGGACAGTGAGAAAAGTTCAACGTTGCTTATGGTGGGAGTGAGGAAAGTGGGGCCGGTTCACAGCAGGCTTACATATTAAACCATCGTATCAAAGGCGAGCTGCGGTCTGACAAGAAATGTAACCTGAGGAGAAAGGACACTGGTGCCTTTGAGCACGCTGAGGGATTCTTGCATGACCTGTCACTCTTTCAGTGCTGTAGCCTGAGCAGGTCTTACTGGTTTTTATCGAGGTGGTGGGAGCTGAATGGGGCGTGGGCTTATTTCTATTCGTCCACAGACACCTCCGCAATCTTCTTTTCTGTTTTTTAATTCCCCCCTGGATATAACTCGGAGAAATAGTGTCCGTCAAGTTCCCTGCCACCTGGGCTCAACCCAGCTGAATCCGTTTTGGAGGAAACCCTTGCTGCAACCCTCTGGACGTGCTCCTAGCAGGAGGAGAAGCTGAAGCAATTTGGCATCGTTGCTATAGTTTGAGGAAAAACATTCTTTTGACTTTGGAGAGAGCTACCAGGAGGATCTGTTTGATGTCCTGATCTCCCCCGCTTTGCCCTGCTGAGCATGGGGTAATGGTGTTTGACCATGGTGGTCACCCAGTTACAATTGGAACTGTGCTTCCACGGCAAGAAGTTGAGAGGTTTCACCTGCAAGCTGACCAGGTCAGCCAGTGGATTTCTCCCAGAGACTTCGTTCTCCATTGCCTCCCAGATTTTCGTGCCTTTCCTTCTGGCTGGCTTGGGCATGGTGGCTGCCGGCCTCTTGATGGATGTTTTTCAAGTAGGTACATCTGTTTAGGCAACTTTATAGTGAGCGGGTGGGCTGCTTCACTGACCTTGAGCATTTGTGTGGTTTTGTCTTTAAAGTGTGTGGTCCTGGCAGCCAGTCAGCCGGATGGCTGTCGGCTTCTCCTCTGCTAGAGAGACACTATCAACCTCCTTTAGATCAGCACATGAGCTCCTTGTAAAGTGGGATAGTGGCTTTTAGACAGGCTGCCTAATGCTGCCCTCGATGCGTTAGGCTGGGCTTTCCCTGTGCTGTATCTACCTAAACACTTGGGTTATGAATGCCATGAAGAAACTGGGGTCAGACTGTGGCATATTCCTGTGTTGCATGGTATTATTTCTTTCCTTCAAGAACTGCTGATAAGATGATCTAGGTCAGGGTTGATATTAATTACCTGTCTCACTTAGAGGCAAGTTTATGCTTTCAACTCTTTGCAAACAACCTAATGTAATCTTTGTTCTAGCAGGCATTTAGATACCGTGGTGAGCCGCATGCCGGCATGAAAAGATTAGCGTTGCCTACAAACTGAGTGCTTCTTGGCCAGATTCTGAGGGGGGTGTAAATTTGGAACAACTTCCATTGATTTCCAAGGAGTGCTGCTGGATTTACACCATTGTGCCCACAACCAGAATCTATCCTGTATGTCTTTCCTTTGTCCCAATGGCACAAATAGAAATGCAAAATGTAATCTAGTTTGGGCATCTCATGCCAGTGGATTTACAAATCAAAAGGCTGGCAGAGTTTCCAAAGGATATGTCCTGCACTCTGAGCTCATTGGATTCTCTGGCATTAGTACCACAGCAGGAGCTAAAAATGGATACTTGAGTGTTTGGAAAGACAATACCTTGCTGGTTTTTCTTGTATTGGAAGAAACAAAGAAGGCAGAGACTTGAATTAAAGGGAAGACGAGGAATATCAAAGAAGGGTTAACTGGAGCGGCACACGCTGTTGCTATGCTGTGTTTGTCATCTCCACCTTGTGCTGTGCTTGGTTACACAGACCTGTCTTGCAGCATTACAGAAGTTCTCAAACTACCCAAGATGTTATGTTAATAGTTAGCAGTTATCTTTGGCCAGGTATCTCGGAGAAGGATAAATACATAGCACATAGCCAGTCCATACCCTTGGCAGGTGAATAGGTCTTTGTCTAAAAGGAATCAAACGCACTTGCTAAGAATCGAGCTTTGTTCAACAGTGTAATTGTATCTGAACTAGTGGGAAACGCAAGCCATGTAAACCCACATTGCACGTGTCCTTTAAATACCAGCGCGCAGTCTACTTTGTGTATTTGTTCACTAGGTGCTTAGAGATGGAGTCATGCATGAAGCACAATAATAGGAAGTGTATTTTTTGGTGAAGGTGTTTCTAACTGTGTTGGAATAGAAACTGTCAGTGGGTTCAGCTCCCAGAGGAGGGAGCTGGTGCATTGAGAGTCACAACTGGCAGAGAGGAGGTGTTAGTGAGGTGAGCTGCCATGATATCCGCAAACCCCTATTTAAAAACAAAACCAGTGGCTGGAGAAGTCCAGAGATCTTAACCTTTAAAAGTCTGGATTATTCTTCTGTGCTGTTTTTGTCTTTGAGCTGCTTATTTTCCACTTTTCTTCCTGCGAGCATGACAGCTGGAAACTTACAGTCCTGCCCAACTGGAACTGGAGAGCCCAGGTACCACAAGACACATATTGGTAATCACAAGGGCTCACACTACTGAAACTACAGGTTTTTCTGCTCCAGGAGTCTGTGATTTGCCCATTTTTCCAGGGATGGTCTGACTGAGGAACATTTTTCCCTGTTTGCAAAACATTTTTAGGAAACTGTGTCTGCCTTTGACAGGGAGATAAACAGGCAAGCTCAAGGATGGTGTCTAAGGCACACATGTGAGTTTAACAGCGCTACCCTTGCTTTGTCACATACAAAATACCTTGAAATAACGTGGCTCTATGCTGGGAGTCCAGCTGGACCTCTTGTTTGCAGGGCTGGTGGTGTTGGAGAACAAAGTGGAAATTGCTTGTCTGTGTCCTATGAAACTTTCCAGGATATTAGCAGTTTCTGATCTGTCCTGGGATGAAACCAAGAATTGTTCATGTTACTGTTTAAAAAAAAAGAAAATCAACAATTTGTATAGCACAATTGACTCGAAGGCTCAAACCTGGGTCTCTCATACTGTAATAAAAGGATGCCTCACAACCTGGAGATTTTGAGCCCTTTGTTGTGAATCTGCACCTGTTGGGCTCTTATTCCTTTGGTGGAAAGTGGCAGCAATTTGTGTTTTTTAACTGGTGCATAGGGGAGTGCTCATCTCTGACCAGCTCTGCTGTGACCACAGATTACTTCAAGCATGTTTTATTTTGGTCTTCTCTCTTCTCTTTTCTCTTCTCCTCTCTCCTCTCTCCTCTCTCCTCTCTCCTCTCTCCTCTCTCCTCTCTCCTCTCTCCTCTCTCCTCTCTCCTCTCTCCTCTCTCCTCTCTCCTCTCTCCTCTCTCCTCTCTCCTCTCTCCTCTCTCCTCTCTCCTCTCTCCTCTCTCCTCTCTCCTCTCTCCTCTCTCCTCTCTCCTCTCTCCTCTCTCCTCTCTCCTCTCTCCTCTCTTTTTTTTCAATAGGGGAGAAAATGTCCACTTACCTGTGCAGAATGTCCCATTCCCCTCGAATCCAGCTGCACACTTGCAATAGGCAGTGCTATTCGATAGGAGAAGGCAGCTAAAGAATTAAAAGGAGGGAGAATACATTAAAATAAAGAAAAGAAAAAGAAATAAAAAAGTAGGTTTGGTGTACAGCGCTTGTTTCTATGCATTGTTCCAAAAGTAATATTACATAGAAATAGCAAGGCATTTAACTATATGGTATGATGTAGTTACAACCATAAAAATGAATGTAGTTGGTTGCATTTTGGATGATTTACAAACATATTTTGGATGTATTATTTTAAGTATTGCAAGCCTTGGCTGCCAAGTGTCTTATTTTCTCATGTAGAACTCCAGAAGTTGTATGCCTGCTCACCCAAAAACTTCATCAGGTTTTGTTTGTGTGCACACAACTTGAGGGATTGCGGCAGAACTGACATGCGAGGGTAGGAGCCAGGCATCCAAGTCCCCTGGGCTCAAGTGTGGTGGTGGTGTTGTCTTGTGTGTGTGTTTTTTTTCCCGCAAGTTTGCTGTTCTATTTGGTGTTCTCCTCTCGCTTGTGCAGACGATGCAGTCTTTCTGAAGGGCTGGTAGCACCACACGGGTCTTTTCCTGCTGGACATTTCTGCTTCCTTGGCCAGCTGGTTGACCTGGATTCTGCGCTGGCTGGCATTGCTGGAGACCTTGCAGGCCCTGCCAGTGTTTGGCCCACTCTTTTACAGTGAGTTGAAGAATCAGATTGAAGCTGCGCGATCAGATTTCAAACCAGAGAATTCAGGAGGAAAGTTTCCCTTTCATTTTCCCCTTCTACACCGCCGCAGTGGGACACAGTCCAAATAAAAGTCGCAGATATACGGTATGCCTGTCCTTTTTTGATAAAAGCCTATGAGATGATTAGCACTGAAAGAGATTTTGAATTGGCTTGCGTTTTGTAGTCCAGGATTTTTTGATCTCTCTATTGATTTGCTTGGGACAATGGAAAACCTTGGAGGTTTCTTAGCTGCTGCCATGGCAGGATGGATGCCCTGGAGAGGTAACGGGACATGGTTGGGACTTTGAGGATGGTGTAAGGAGGGGTGGGGTGGACTGGGGCTGAGGACACTGTCATACGACATCATAGCATCTGCTCCTCTGGAGGACCTCATGAGCAGATCAAGCTGACACAGGAACAAGTCGCTGTGGATCATGGGGTAACCAAGTTTCCAGAGAGCTGAGCGTTAGGGCTGCAACTCCATTACGGGGACGTGGCGTGGGGAAGAGTCTTTCCGGCTGAGTGTCCCTGTGTGGGTCTGCAGTGCTGCAGGCAATGTTTCTGTTCCTTCAGACTTAATACCGCTGTCTTCACCCAGGCAGCTCCTGTGCTGTCACGTTCACCTGCTCCTGCAGCTGACGGCCGTGCAAGGCAATGGCACAGGCATCGTGTTTATTCTGTGTTTCTGCAGTCTCTAACACAATGGAGTCCTGGCTACCGCAGTATAAATCATTATGAATCTGTCCTTAGGCTCTTGGTGAGTCACTAATGAGACTCAAATGGAGGCAATTAAGTCAGCTTTTTTATTAGTAAAGTTGTGTGATTATTAATTGTTCAAAGCCTTTCAGTGTAATTATATGTGAGGCAGAGTCCCAAAAAATCACACCTCATATGCTGAAGCTTCTGTTAAGATGGCTCGAGACGTGCAAAAGGTAACATGCACAGATAAAACACGAAAACCAAACAAGCAACCTCTTCGGTTTTTCTGTTGCTTTTTATTTATGTCTTTATATGTGCAAAATATGCAAGGTCTTAAATATGAGTGTTTGCACGTCTGTGTATTTTAAATGATTTGGTTTCTTTACATCATGACTATAAAGGCTGTTTTTTCTTCTCTTTCTTTTGAAGGTGTCAAAGATGTGTTTGGATCTTTAATTTCAATTAAATAGAAAGGAGAGAGGGGAATTTGAATCTTTAAAAGAGGTGTCTGCCCCTAGGTTTTCTCAGGTTTTTAAGTTCCACGTTAGCAAATTCAAACAAAACTGTAGCGTGTCAAATAGGGCGACTGTTCTCATGTTGTCTGTTATTTACTCAACAGTAACCTCAGCATTTTGAAACGTGCCTGCTTCCAGGTCACCTCTGCCAGGAAACGTGCCTTTTTACGTTGATAATACCGTTTTGCGTGTTATCTGCACCTCTGGCGTGTCCTGCGCTGCGTGCTCAGGGCTGTCGCTCCTCCCGACGCAGAAGGGAGCTCTGAGGTCTCCCCAGCCGACAGCCACCCCGCTGCCTTTCCCAGAGGAAAGCAAACACCCCCTATGTATTTCCCAGCAGCCTGACTGCTGGACGTGTCGATGTTTACCGAGTCTGTCCGACCTCCTGGATTTTTAGGTTTACAGTGGATGCGGAGAAGGCGGGCAGGGACCTGTTTGTTTCATTCTCTAATGCCAGAATTTTGCACCGTCACACAATACTAGCCAGTGACAAGCTAGAATTGGTGAACAAGTTGATCCTTCACGTGACATGCGGCTAAACTATGGAAATTATCGCCACAGGATGGCACGTGGGTTGAAAAGGGGAGATTGGATGAGTCCATGAAAGAGAAATCCTTTGAACACTCATGTGTGGAAACAGCAGCCCTGCAGCTCAGTACCCTGTGACAGAGTCGCAGGCTGGGAAATATACAGGAGAATGATCCCATCTACTTGTCCTAGTTGTAGATTGTTTTATACATCTGAATTTGTCTACTGGTGGAGCTAAGGATAGGTTAGGCGGACCTTTGGTCTGACTCATTGCATGCTCCTTTTTTCTTGTATTCTGCTCTTAGATGTGGAGCTTGTTGGTTTTACTTTCAGGGTGAGCTGCTCCATTCTGTGATTTCATCCTGATGTGAGCCTCTCTGACTACAGCGGGACTTTGCCAACATCCTTGAATGCACAGGGGGTGAATGATTTATGTTCCAAGGCGCTGTGTGGTAGATGAAATAGAGAAGACATGTTAATCAACAAAGTTTCTTAAGGTTTCAGATGATTTCTAGTGTTGCAGCTGATTCAACAGCTTCATACAGTTCAGCTTCAGAGGAGCAATGATAATCAAGATACTGGCCCAGCAGTTCAGGCTTATGGGATATCTTAATTCAAAATCCTTTTTCCAGCTGTGCTGGCAGCATGCTTGATAACAGGAAGATTTGGGAACTGCCTGTGGAGAAAAGATACAAAAGTCCCCTTCCCTCCCACCACCAGTCTTAGATGCTTAGAAGTTGGGTAAAAAAAAGACAGACGCAACTTTTTGTTCTTAGATCGTTTCCAGATCTTTGTGTTTGTTCTTAGGAGTCTGGATAGCGATAGGTGTTCCTGTATCTGGTGTCAGTACAAGGGATGGAGAGCACGCTGTATTTCGTTTGGCTTGCGAACCGTAATTATTTTTCATGTTGTTCTTGGCTGATGCTAAAGGCACATTTTAATTTGTGGCTTTCCAAAATCTTCTGCTGCCCTCAGGAAGAAGGTTCGTTCCTTGTTAGGATAGTGCTTTGCTGCGCAGGAGATCAGAAGGAATATTGCAAGCTAGAAATTCCTTCGCTCCCAAAACGCAGCCAGGCCAGGGCAGCATCTGCCCCTGTGTGCACAGCAGACACCTGTAGAGCAGGTGGCCAGATGGGAACCCATTTCTCTTTGAAGCAACATCCTAACAAACTGAGGTCATTGCCTTTGTTTTTTTCCAGCACTGGGATGTGTTTCGGACAATTACAGAAGTTTTTATCCTGGTTCCTGCCTTGGTTGGCCTGAAGGGTAATCTCGAGATGACGCTGGCATCCAGGCTTTCTACTGCTGTGAGTGTTAACAAGGTGGTTTGTGTGTGGGGATGGTGGGGATTAGCAGGAGACATCAGGAAATTCTGCTTTTATATAACCACACTGTGTGTATGAGACGTGCCCTTTTCTGCTAAGTAGAAGCTAGTGGTGTGTGAGTGTTAAAATAATGTGTGTGTCCTCATTTTGTAACTGGAACAGAGAATTTCCATCTGTGCTTTGAAGGTGAATTAATCCCTGGGTGGCCAGTTGCTGATATCTGGGGCCCTGTGACACATGAAGGAGACAAAGCCAGGGCTCCACAGCTGTCAGCTTCAGTTTTGGATTGCTTTGCTGTGGATATTGGCCCTTGAGAGACCCAGGGCTTCCCAGCAATCCCGCCTTGGGAGGACACCAATGCTCTGTGGGACCTGCAGTAGCTTTTGCTACTCCGGATTTGATCTCTCCAATCCCCATAAGCAGTTCTGTTTATTTTGGGCTGTTTGTATTGCATGTCTTGGGAGAAATTGGTGCTTAACTGAGTGATTTAGGGGGAACAAAAGAGGAAAAAATGGTTTAATTTGTTCAGCTTTTGGTCTATGCGGGATGTGCAGGTTGTGCCCACTCCACTTGCAGCTGGGTGCCTCTGCAATACCTGCAGTACCTCTGTGTGAGCCTCTGATGTCCCCGGGACACTGGGTCAGAGCACAATGGAGATGTGTCCAAAAGGAAATGCAGGAAAGGCTGGGAGATGCTGACCTGCGCTCGCTTCTCTCTGGCTTTAGTGACCTCTTTCCCACAGGGACCAGGTGAAACTGCCTTCAGCAGCTGCTCCATTCCACAGGAACAGGTTTTCAGGGTGTCTCTCTTGGCTCCTAGGCTAACACCGGACAGATGGATGATGCCCAGAAGCAATGGAAAATGGCCACCTGCAATTTAGCCCTTATCCAGGTGAGTGGCTTCAGCTGGGAGAGCAAAAAGGCTCTTTTCCAGTGCTGCAACCCAACAGCATCTGTTCCCAGCAGCGCTGGATATGGAGCTGCTAATTTGGGGCAGGTGCTCTCAACAGAGCCAAGCAGAGCCCAGGACTTGATCTCCAATAAAGCTCTGTGTGGCCTCAGAGCTTGCAGTTTAGCTGCAAAACACAGCTAGAGGTTCACTGCCTCTGTGGACAAGCTGAGAAAATGAAAACCCTTCCTTTTGCAGGGGGAGCTCCGGCACAATCCCTGTTTCACAGCAGCCCCTAGATAAAGCCTGTCATTTACTGGCAGTGTTTGGGAATCAGCCTTGAGCAGGAAGGGAGAAATGTGCCTCTTGTAGCTATTTCTGCCTGTTAAAATCCAGCAACCAGCCCAGAGGTTGCACATGGCAAGGCCACAGGGCTTGCAACATGTTTCTGTGCTTCCCCTTATCGCCTTCCACAGCTTTCAGCTTGCTAGGAGTGCTGTGTTGATGAGGAGCCCATTTTTGTGTTGACCGGGGCTATGCCTTTGCTGATGGACTCATTGTCCTTTGCTGAAATGTTATCTGCCCTTTGCAGGCCTCTAGACTTTTTCTCCACATTTTGTTGGGATCCCTTACAGGGATGCTGCTTAAATCCATAAGCGCTCAGCATCCCTGCAAGGCTTTGCCCTCCTAGCTGTGTGGCAACGCTGCGCTCGCAGGGAACCGGGGGTGCCTGGGAGCAGGTGCAGGTGGTTGCTCACCAGCTGTCTTTTGGCCCCCAGGTCCAGGCCACCGTGGTGGGACTTCTGGCTGCTGTTGCTGCTGTGATCCTGGGAGCCATCTCCAAGGGCTCGGTGGAGCTGAGCCAGGCTGCCGTGCTGTGTGCCAGCAGCGTGACCACGGCCTTCATAGCTGCGCTTTCTCTTGGTGAGTTGTTTTGCTTCCTCAGATTAAACGTGCAGCGCTTGGGTGCGGAAGAATACTGTCCCTTCTGCCAGGGAGGCCCAGCTGATGTCCCTTTGGTCTGGCACGGGGAGGAGAGGTGCAGGGAGAATTAGTCTTGTTTTGGCTGCTTTCACCCCCTCTGCTTCCTGCCTTTGCTTCTCTCGTCGCATAATCTGTTGTTCGCTGGGCTCTTGGCATCCACAGCAGCGATCAAAATGTCCCACTTCACCTGACACGTGGAAAATGCCGTGTTCTATGCGTGGGTGTACACACACGCGCACACACCTTCTCCATGTGTGTTGGGTGACGCATTGGCTATCGACACTGGCCCTTTCCTAGGGGAGACCGAGCTGAGAGCCTGCCCAGAGCAGGGTTATTATGAGTCTGGTAGCAGAGTGACCTGAGAGCCTGCCCAGAGCAGGGTTATTATGAGTCTGGTAGCAGAGTGACCTGAGAGCCTGCCCAGAGCAGGGTTATTATGAGTCTGGTAGCAGACAGCTCCAGAGCACGCTGGAGATGGACTCACGTCACCCGGTACCCTGCGGAGGAGCATGAGCAGCACTGTGGCTTCCCTGCAGGAACTCTGAGCCAGGTTCTCCACTCCCCTGGCTGTTCCCCGTGCAATGGAAACATGATGGGGTGGACAGGCAGGAGCGGTGCTGTCGCTTGGAGGTGATCAGTTTGTAAATCTGCCATACGAGGGCAGCATGACACCCTGAATAGAGAGGGCTGGCAGAGTTGGATACAGCAGGTTTTCTAAATGAAAGTTAGAACAAGTGCATATCCTGAAGCTGGAGTCAAAGGGTGATTGTAGATGCCTTTGATGGAAAACATGGGATGAGGCAGTTGTTAAGAGAGAAAAACAGCAGTGCAGCTTTCATTAAACCCTTCCCTTCAATCTCCCTGCTCGGTGTGATACAGAGAGGCTTTGCTGCTGTACCAGCCCAGGCTTTCAGCTGGCATTAGTCTCTTCCCTGGACATGGTCACAGGCAGCCTCTGTGTGGGTGTGCATGATGGGAAGCTGCTGGTTTTACGACCAGGGAGGGAAGCAGCGTGAACCGTGCAGTGGGGAGGGAAGTGTGGGTGTCTGGGAGGGCTTTTGTAGAGGATGCCATGTTGTCTGAGGATGCGTTTCTGTAAAAGGGATGTTGTAGCAGGAAAGGTGCACACGTGGCATTACTTAGAGGGGAGACAGTGCTCCTGTGCACGCTTGGCTTGGCGGGCCTGGGTGAACAGGCACAGAGAGGTTGTGAGCTGGAGAGAGACACCATTTCTCAGGTTCCCTTTGTTATGTGCTGCCAGCCACAGAAGGACTTGAAGAGATGTCATGTGTCTCATCTCAAGGCTGCCCTTGCAGCAGGGTTTATTCCAGGTGGCTTTTCCACAGGCCTGTTGAAAGATCTGCTGGCCAAGGGATTCCTACATGTTCATCACAGTTTGGTGTTTGTCCTTCTTAACTTAGCTGGTCAAGCAAACCTTCCCTCTTTTCCAACAATGCTGGAAAGCAGCTGAATTTTCCAGGTGCAGTCAGAGGACAGGGGAAGAGAGGTGATGTGTGCCACCTCCACAACCCTTCCACTCTGGAGCTGCTCACAGCATCAACGTATATCCAGTGCAATTTAAAGCAGTCCCAAAGGCTCCTGGATGTGAGGGGTCAGTCTGATGGCCGGGCCCAAAGGCTAATTCAGGGTACTGTAAGGAAGCTGAATCCTTCTTGGTGGTTCAAACTCAGAGAAATTTTGGTCTAATATGGAAAATATCTTTGTGCTGTGGAGATGGCACCGGGAGGCTGCCTCATGCCTGCTGTGTGCTTATCTCTGAGTGTGTTCCGTGCCTGGTCCTGCTTCAAGGCAGCAAAGATTAGGGTGCTCAGGAGGGAACTTCTACATTTGGGCTGCCTGCTGGTATCTCCTTTGATCCCTGGAATTTGCTCGTGTGCCTCTGGGCCCTTGGTGCAGTTCAGAAGGGCAGAGTCATGCCCTTCAGGCTGGTGAAAGCAAGAGGACAAATTCCTGGGGATGTCCGATCTCCAGCTGTGTCGTACTGCTTTGGGCAATGTGCTTTTCGCTTTTCCCAGAACCCGTGTTGCTCTGGGAATCACAACAGCAGTTTGGAGGTGAAAAGTAGCAGGGTGCATTCTCTGATGCCTGCTCTCTGTCTTCTCTAGGTCTGGTGATGATTGGAGTGATCATTGGAGCAAGGAAAGTTGGGATCAATCCAGACAATGTCGCCACACCCATAGCAGCAAGCCTGGGAGACTTGATAACCCTTTCCCTGCTGGCGGGAATCAGCAGCACACTCTTCAAATACATAGGTACAGTGTTTCAGGGGGATTTGCAGCTCAGCAAGGAAGGGACCAATTCTGGTGAAATTGTTGCAAGGTGCTTAAGCCATTTCTGGGGTGTTTCAGAATGGAGGCTGTCATGCCACTGGGGTAGAAAAATGACCAAAGAGGTTTTTTCCAGGCTCTCTTTTAGTAGCAAACTGGAAGGCATAGCCTAAGAAACACAACTGGGCTTTGGCAAAGAAATGACCATGGTGTGTTGCATAGCTTTGGAACAGGAGGCTGACACATGTGACACTGACTCTGTTCCTGCATTTATCGCTAGCCAAGCATAGCCACTTTCTGTGCATGGGTAATAGCGGTCCTTCCTCACAAAATTATTCCAGGGTTTTGGCATTTGTAAAATATTCTTGTGTCTTCTCATGTGGAGAGTCATGAATGAACGAGATATCATCTTGGAGGGAAGGGGGCAGGGCCACATTGTTTGATGCTCACAGGGCTCTGGGTAGCAGTTGTGGCTGCAGGTTTAGCTGTGTTGCTGGTTGGCAAAGACTTGGGTACCGAGAAGCTCAAAACACGTTCAGTTTGGTGATATATGCCTGACTGCTACTTGTAAAGGGCTTGGCTATTTACCATGAGACTAACCCAGAATAGAAATAGGAAAACAAGAATATCCAGCAAACTCAATGCCATTTGAAACCCAAACTGTTAGTTCAGACTGTGAGCAGAAGCAGCGAGGCAGCTGTTGTCAGTTTGCATAACTCGTTCCATATGCCAGCAAGTGAGGAAGCGGAGGAGCACACGTTGCAGGGAGAGGCCCATGAATCGCTTTGGTCCAGCCCTCCGTGAGCTTCAGGGGTGCATTTTTTTTGATAGGCTTTTTCCATTACGCCATCACACCTGCCTCTGTAAAGTTAGTTGGTCTTTCAGTCGCTACGTCTCTGATAATATCTTCCAGGGAACACATGCCAGAACAGCATGAAAACCTCTGTGATTGTGACCAGAGAGCGTCTGGGATGTTTTCAGAGCAGTTTAAATAGCCCCTTGAGATGGAAAATGCTCAGTACACAAACACCCAGTTATTTGGAGTATGAAGTGAAGCAGGGAGGAGGAAGGCACTGTTGATGCTGGTTGAATAAGTCCATTTCCCTCCACAGTGTGTAGTAAGGGCCAGGCCACGCTGTGGTAAGTTCTGGGTCCTACCAAAATGTCTCCGTCAAAACCAACAGAGTGCAGTACTATGTGCCACCTGATGCAGCACCATGTCCTGTGGAATACCCTTTTGCTAGTGAAGATTTTCAATTCTTTAAAAATCAACCCTGCTTCTTCCCCGTTCTGGGTAGTGGAGATACCAACTGGGTTACAGCTTGTTTATGGGCTCTGTGCAGGGGAATGTGGCAGAACTGGAATGAGGAGACTGAAGTCCATTCATCCTACCCGGAGTCTTTCTGTGGGATTTCATAAGGTTTGATAGACTCCAGTGCTCTGTGTCTGCATTATTTAAGAAGGAATTAATTGCCCGAAATAACAAGGAGGGGAGGTGGGAGATCCAGTACAGCAACTAAGTCTTGTCATACAACCCATCTGTCCGAAATGACTCCAGGTGGTAAAGTGTCCTGACAAAACAGCAGCTATTTACACCCAGAAGTGGTTGCATTTCAGTGCTGACTAAAGCCGTGCGTAAAGCGTGCACCTCTTTGTGTGAGAGCCCTTGCTTCATGGAACATATCATCGCATCAGTGCCATCTCATCCAGGTAGCCCGAGGCTCCCGTAATGTCATTTTGAAAAATGCAAACTTTGAGCCTGCTTCATCTCCCAGATTACCTGCAAAATCTGCATTACAACCCGCTGGCTTTGGCCCCAGCACAGAGACCAGATGGAGAGCTTTGTTGAAGAAGCGTTTTTATATCAAAAGGGTTGGCATCGTCCCCATTGCTTCAAGGTGTTTCTCATGCTTCTGAGTCATGTTTATTTTCTTCTAGTGCTGCACGTCTACTTATTTTTTAATTCCTTTGCTTCCAAAGGTCGCTTCAAGGTTATGCCCCTACTCAATGGAGAAAGAACCTAATGGAAACACATGTAAGCTTGCACGAAAGAAACCCTGGATCTTAACTGGCTTATATATGCAAGAGAGCATTTGTTCCTACAGAGCAGACCAGCTGCTCAGCAATTCTGCTAGCTTGTCACCAAAAGTTCCTATTACCTCTTGTTTTAGGTGAAGGCGTGAGGTGTCTGTTGCAAGTGTGATACAGCTTGCACACAGGAGTTTCCCCCTTGCCCTGCTGTTTGATTTGTACCCTAAAGCCAGAAATTTTGTAACTTTTTGTCTTGCTTAGTTGGAGGCAGAATTGGAGACTTGCTCATCTTCAAATACAACTTGCTTTGAATCCTGCTGGTTTTCAAATAACATCCTCTAGCAGTGAGTTTCAGGGGTTAATTATGGATTTGTGAGGTGGTTGTGTGGGGAATATCTTGGTTCATGTGGTTTTTCTGCTAACGTAACTCAGCCTGAGGGAGAGCCCTGCTGCCTTTCTTCCAGACTTGGTGCGATATGATTTGGGCAACCTGTGAAGCCAGGGACATTTAATTCAAAATTTCTTTTCCTTGCCAGATATGAAATACCTTTCTCCTCTGATCTGCGTTGTCTTCATTGTCATGATCCCCCTCTGGGTTGCTATCGCCAAGCAAAGTCCTTCCCTTGCCGAAGTCCTGAAGTCTGGATGGCAGCCGGTCATTGTTGCAATGAGCATCAGCAGGTAAACTGAGGAACCGCTCGTGAGCCCACACGCGTGTGCACGCTGCAGAGGGACAACACGCTCCTTTAGAAACCCATCAAAAGCCAGACTGGAAGGGCCAGCAGAAAGGTATTTTTCCAGAGCTTCTCAGCTCTCGGTGGGCCTGCAATAGGCTGTGAGATAGCAGATAAAGAGCCCCCAAATGACTGGAAACGCAAGTCTGTCATCATTTTAAGTCTCAGTTGCACATCCATGCACTGTATGGGTACAAGCCAGGAAACCAAAAAGGGAGATGATGACCATTACAAGTAGTTAGACTTCAACCCCATTTTTATCCAGCTCTAAAGACAGAAGACCAGTGAATGTAGAGCCAGGTAGTTCATTCCACCCGCACTTCATCTTTCAGACCTAACTGAGATCTGGGATAGAATTAAAAAAAAAATGCTAAGACCAGTATAGAAATGTAGCAAAACTTTTGGGGAGGATGATAAAGTTTCTTTGGATACTATCAGTTTCACTTGAGGGTGGGCAAAGAGGCTTCCCTGATCTCATTATCCCAATAACAAGAACTGTAATGTTATCTGTTTGTGAAAACCGAGCTGTGAAAGGAGTAAATGGGGAGTGGTCCAGCCCTGGCGATGGGGAAGAAGCAGTAACTCATCTCAGTGTGCTGTTTGCACAGTGTAGGAATTGCCCTGGGAAGAGAGATTGATCCACCCTCATTGCTTGTTCTTTTTTAACAGCATTGGTGGGCTCATCTTGGACAAAACTGTAACTGATCCAAACTTCGAAGGCATGGCCGTTTTCACACCTGTGATTAACGGTAGGTTGGGCAGGGGGGATTATATACATGCTTTTATTTATACCTCCCCTCCTCCCCAAGGATTAGGGTATCCACTGTTGCCCCTACACAGAGGTTTGTGTTCAAGTCCCTGCTCCCATCATGAGTGGAAGTGAAGTTACTGGTCCCCATTACATCCCTACTTGTATCTTGAAGTGTCTTTGGAGCAAAATAGCAGGCAGGGCTGAAAAATACTGGCAGAGCTGTGGGAAAGGTTAACAGCATCTGATAGTTGTCTCTGAGAGCTACACTGACACCTTTTGTTTCGTAACATCAAGCCTACTAAGGATGTCACAATACATCTGTTTTCCCTGTCTCTCTCCACTCAGCAATTTGAGCTGTGCAATCATCCTCCATGCAGATTGATGATAAATTTATTAAGATTATAGGTGTCTGTATATGTATTAAAAGATTATATATAAGCATTTTTGATATATATATCAGTATCTCATGTGTGTATGTTTATATTTGTTTGAAACCTTGCAGTACTTTATACACACGCACCAGGACAAACTGCTGGGGATCCTGGCATCACTGAGGATCCACTGGGTTATTTTTCTGCTATTTCAATATTCTTGCAGGCCAGGCTCATTCCAGGAGAAGCCTGCGATCCTAGGCCTGATGCTACCCTCAAAACACGGTGTCCTCTTGCATTGTCAGAGGGTGTCACCCAGCTGTCACCTTACTGGATCTGCATAAAGGCAGCCACCTTGCTGACAGACTCTTTCCAGCACGGTTACCCAATGGGCCTGATTAGGAAAGTACGTCAACAGCAATTTAGTTGAACAATGATTGACCCAGACTTCGCTGTGTGGGGGCAGGTGCCTGGTTTGGCAGAGCTGGTGGCAGTTTCACAGTGCCCTGGATCTGCATAGGCAGTTCTTCACTTGGCAGGTGTAGGGGAGTCCTGCAGAGTGGCAACGCGTGATTCAGAAAGCTCTTATGTGACCTGCATTGAGTTAGTCTTAATATGATACTTTCACTTTGATTCTGCTCTGGCAAATCTCACATGTAATGATGGAGCGTTTCCTTCTTCAAGGAAGGGAAAACATGAGAAGCCTGTAGGATGTGGCTTGCAGTTACCTTTTCTGTGGCATTTCTACTCTCAGGGTGGTAGAGAATGGGTCCACAGATCATCATCCCTCTGTTTTCTGCTGGGAAACATAGCTGCTTTTTCATGTTTGCTAGAATTAATCAGTTTGGAAGGAATTAATTGCCTTTTAATGATCTAACATATTTGGGCTCTGATTCATTCTCACATGATTCCTTTTCATTTAACGAGCGTGTTAGGTGCCTTCAGACAGACATACAATCACTCTCTGTGATGTTTTTAAACAATAATGTCTCTCTGGGTGAGTAAATCCAAGAAGTGACCACGAGCAGCATCTCCTGTTGCCTGTGCCGCTTTCCCCAGGTGTTACTCCCAGACTGTCAAACCAGGTGCAGTTACATCATCTGCAGAGGCCACGTGGCATTTACAGCTGGTGCTGGGAAGCAAGGGAACATGTTTCCTATAAAGCAGTCAGAAGGAGATGATCACTAGAGCCTTCCTTTTATGAACTGTTCCTCCTAAGCAAACAGCACGTCATCACCATGACACGTGGGATCAGGTTTTCTCTTCTTCTCACTGCTGCTCCCGATGAGCTTGTAAATGAATGCAGTTGGACTCACCTTGGGCTGGGTTTTAGGCTGATGTTTCCTGCTACACTGAAGGTTTTTTACAGGTTTACTGTGTTTTGTTCTCACAGGTGTTGGAGGGAATCTGGTCGCCATCCAGGCCAGCCGTATTTCCACATTCCTGCACTTCTGGAGCATGCCTGGAGTTTTGCCATACAAGATGAGGCAGAATTGGCCCAACCCATGCACCACATTCTTCTCATCAGGTAGACCTTGAACCCTTGGTGTCCATGTCTCAAGGCCTGTCATCACAGATAGCTCCTTTATCAAGCCTGGTTGACCAAGGACTAGGTGGGTTTTAAAGCCAGAACTCCCTTTTCCCCTTACAGGGAAGATGCTCAGATTGGAGAGGAAGCATCTTTGCGTTGGGCAGCTTGAAAAATAACCTTGTGGTGTAGTTGCTCGCTGGTGTGCAAAGAAACTGGCCTTCAGGGAGCACTAAAGAAAGTAATTGAAAAAGAATCTCAGATTTGATCTAATAGAAAGTCATTTTAACCATGGCCAGCCTAGAGCCATCACCTATGGACAGAGGAGTGAACCTTGCTGAAAATCAGCGGTTCCTCCATCTTCTGCAATGGATAAAGCTAAGCATCAACAAAACTGTGTTTGGGCCTGTTTTCTTTTTAGATTCCAGGTTCCTCTTGATTTTCCCTGCTAGGCTGGGAGTTACTGCTAAAGCAAACTAAAAACTGGGAAGGTGGGTTGCAGCAAGGCAGAGCAGAAGCAGTGGGAGGCAGGGAGCAGCTGAGAGGGGTGTTTGGAAGAAGAGTGGATCAGCGTGGAGCTCGTCTTTGGCACATAGTTTCAGTGCTAGGCAAAGCTGCTGAGTTGATGACTGCAGGTGCTCCAGATTGCTGCGTGATCTAGAAAAGGCGTTAGCAATGTGGTTGGTGGGAGGGGACAGCCCCAAGTCTATGTACCAGCATGAAAATATGCAGCTGTATCCTGTCATCCCTGCACCATCTGCAGCCGCTGTCATCGCTGTTTCTGTCCTCCACAGAGGTGAATTCCAAGTCAGCCCGAGTCCTGTTCTTCCTGGTTGTCCCAGGGCACCTGGTGTTCCTCTACACCATCCATCTGCTGCAGGGAGGCCACACGTCTCTGTCCTTCACCTTTGTGATGTTCTATCTGACTGCTGCTTTGCTGCAGGTAAACCCCGAACTCTTATCCAAAAGGAATCTCACAGATAACATGAAAACAAAGCAGTCCTCAGGCTAATCAGGAGTCACAGTAAAACTTCTAGCGGCTGCCCACGTTTCCAGTCACTTCAGGCATGCTTCCTACCCTGCATCTTATATCTTCTGTGGGTCCAGTCCTACTTCACCCAAATTACCAGGGTCTGGTTTCCCACATAAGCATGGCTGCTGTTAAGGGTGAGTGAGGTGTCAGGTGAGATGAAGAAGTTATCATGATCCGCTGAGCAGCGATATGTGTGCAGAGACACACTTAGCAAGGAGATGTCTCTTGCTGTAGGTGTTACCTAGTTTTAAACTGTTCACTCCTTGAGTCCCTAAACCCCAAGCATTTCTAGACTGTCACTGGTCATCCCAGTAAGGTGCAAGTGAGAGGCCAGCAGGTTTCCTCACTCATTTTGAAAACCAGTTTCACATATCGTGCTGAAGACCCAGGGATCCCTCTCAGCAGGGTCGTATGGGTCAAAAGCAAAGGAAGAACCCAGGCCTGTGAAGTTAATCTTCAAAAGTAAAAGTTCTGGGTAGACAATGGGCCTTTCATCCCATTTTTTCTGCCTGTTCCCCTTTCACTGATTTGCCTGCCCTGTAAACTTGGTTGTCTCACCCAGAAATGCATGCGGCTGTTGCTTGAACTCCCAGAGGCTCTAAGTTCACTTGCCCTTTTAAATCAGTGATTCATTAATTTGAGGGTGAGGTAGCTGACGTCTTCCTTTGCCTTACAAGCAGCCTCGTGTCTGCGGGTGAATTCCTTGCGTGTGTAAACAATCAGCTTTTCTCGACCTTTGCACAACCCTGAGCCCAGCAGCACAGCCGTAGTTGTAAAGGAAAACATTTCTTCTTCTCTCTATGCACAGAGGTGACTCCTCAACCAGAGCCAAGCATGAAAATACGCAGAATAAATGACAATGTAAAGAGCAGAATCCCAGCTACACCGCTGACCCTGAAAGTTTCCCATGGAGGCCAGCAGAGGAGAATATGCTCAGCCTGGTTCTTTCTTCCTCTCCATTATACTTTGTAAAGAAAGACAGAAAGAAAGAGAGGGGGAAGTTTGGGTCAGCTGGAGGAAGCCCAAAGAGAAAGATCAGAGGCCTAGAAAACATGACCTAGGAGGAATGATTGAATGGACTGGGGTTAGCTAGTCCAAAGAAGAGAGGCTTGAGAAAAATCTGGTTAACAGCCTTTAAAGGACCAAGTTTCTGTAGGGAGGGACAGAATAACATTTTCTCCGTGGTTGCTAGGGATGAACATGGAATCAGGGGTTTCAAATGGAAGAAGGTAGATTTATATTGGTTCTTGGGAAAAACAAGAGCAGAAAAAAACCAAACGAACGAGCAAACAAAAAACCCAAAGCCGTGGGACTGATTGCTTAGAGTGTGGCATCTCCATCGTTGGGGGTGGATTAGCAAAGGTTAAACAAACAACCATCAGGAAAGAGGTGGGCATAATTTGATCCTGTATTTAATGGTCTATATAAAACCCATTGAGTTTCCATGCAGTTTTAGTTTCTGCAATTCTGTTATTTAATTTATGCCCTACATCTCTCCTCCTCCCTCTTCCCCCCACGCAACTTGCAGTTTTCACCTTTAGAAATGCTGCCTCTGGCTTTGGTTCCTGTTGTGCTGCTGTCTCCCATGGAGGGACCACAGATGTGGGGTGCAAACTCTCTCTCCGTTCTTAATTCAATTAACTAGACAGTCTTTAATCTTTAACCAAAGTATTTTTTCCTCCATCTGTTTATCAGAATCGGGAATGAAATAGGAATTAAAAGAAATCACAACAAAGATTTAAAAACTGTTGAGATTTAAAAAAAAAAGAAATTATTTTGTCTTTTTTTTAACATGTCAGTGCTGCTTGGGATAACTTTGATGTAAAAACTGCCTCAAACTCCAGTTGTCTACTGAGACTTTTAGGAAAAGCGAAGTAGATGTGATCTGAATTTGTAATGGAAAAAAAGAAGGATAAAGAGAAAAAAATCTGACTACAAGCTTATCCCGTGGGGCCGCCTGCATATTCACAGCAGCCCTGTTTCTGCTGGAGTGAATGGGTGTGCTCCCGTTCATGGCGTGGCAAGTGGGAACTGTAGCTTGGTGAGATGATTTTGCTGCGGCCGGGGTCCTGTTTTGAGCTGTGTGATGCCGGTTGGCAGTTCTGGCGTGGTCCCCAAGTGTGTGGCCGTGGCACCGTGGGCGATGCAGCACCCAAGGGTCTGAACCAGCTACACCCATCCCAGCAGCTCCATCCCGCAGAGAAACAGTGATTTCTCTCTGTTGTTTTCTTGCCTCTCCCCAGGTGGGAATCCTGCTCTATGTGGCTGACCTAATTGTGCGCCTGATGTGGAGAAAGGCGCTGGACCCCGATAATTTCTCCATCCCCTACCTCACTGCCCTGGGCGACCTCCTGGGCACCGGATTCCTGGCCGTCTGTTTCCGCCTGGTCTGGCTCGTCCACGGCGCAGACATGAACCTGGGCAACTGAGAGACCAAGTGCTGCTCCGCATCATTCGTGCGACACGGTGCTTTCCTCTGGGACAACAGGGTACCCTGGTGATGAGCGCTGGGTCACCCGGCTGGATTAGGCCCCCCCTGCGCCCCATCTCTCCTCTCCATCGTGCCTTACAGCTGGGCTCGCCCGCCCGGAGGAATCAGCACCCACAGGACTTGCACCCTCGCAAGTCAGCAAGCCAGTTTGAAGCAGTGCCCACTGCTCACACCTGCGCCCGACAAACAAGGTGTTAAGGAGCGTTTGGGCCATTTGTAATGAATGAGCATTTTGATGGGTTTCAAGCACCGACAGCCTGCGAGGCTGCTCCAAAGCCGAGGTCACTGCATCCGATCCTGCAAGTGGATGTCACAACCTCTCCATCGGACTCTGACTTTCCATCGGGACAAATTCTTTATTCACCCCCTTTTCTCTCCCATCGCATCCCTGGATGAGGGGAGAAACCAGGTCTTTAAACTTGTCTCCTCTCCATCGCTCAGACAACTCAGGATCTGACGCAGTGAGCTCCTCGCTGGCTTGTGCCCAGCAGGAGGTTATCTAGGGATACCACCCACCTGGGCTGGCAGCATCACTGTTGTCTGACCAACAGGCTGGATTGATTGCATTTTCGGCATAGGAAGGTTTGTTTTTACGGTTTATGGAATGTCCAGTAGCTAAAATGTTTATAGAAACAACACGCACAAATAAAGTGGTTAAAAAAAAAAAAAAGGTAATGCTGTGGATTTGGGGTGTTTTTTTCTTGCCATGGCTCTGCCTGTTTCTAGTACAAACTTGTCAGGTGGAACTTCTTTCTCACTCATTCGTGGTTGGACAGGACAGTTTTAACAGGGCTTCAGGAAAATCAGCATTTCCTAACCAGGAGCAGCCTTCTGCAGCCCGTGTGTTTCAGGTTAGAATTAAAGCCCCTACCTTCTCCCACAGCTGCCACCTGCTAATTAACGATTGCTCTGCAATGAGTCTATGATCTTCATGTGTGCATAAGGACCGTGCTGGGCTGGGTAAGGGTTTGGCGTGAGGATTTGGCAAACAGTTCCTTAGGTCCTCACTCCAAGGTGGCTATTCTGTGCTACCGGAAACGCGTTAAGGAGGCTTGTGGGGCTGAAAGCAGCCAGTTCTCACTGAAATCAAAGCAGCAGGGTTCTCCAGATAAGATGCCCAAGAGTCAGGAGTTGAAGACACTGTTAAACACTTAAATTAGAGCTGTGTTGGGTGCCTGCTGGCCTTGGGTGTTTCTCTGCTCCTGGTGCTGCTCCGATCTCCCAGAGCTGCTGCAAAGCTGAGGCCCCTGCACAGGATCGACACATGGTTGAACGTCCACACCAGGAAAAGTTGGGCTTGGGGAAAAACCCTCCCTGAAAAAAAAATAAGCTGTCACCTTCCTGCTCTCCAAGCCTGCTCTGCTCTTGCTTTTTTTGTTACGACAGATAAATTATCCCGTGCTGGCTGAGCTGAAGAGGATGCGCACACCAGCTTCTTTGTGGGGAGATTTCAGCATTCGAGGCACACGCTCCCCCCAGTCTTGGGCCCTTTTTTCTCTCTCGCTGCAGCCCGTGTGCTCTCAGCTCCGCTCGGCTGCGCCGCCCTCGGCCCCCAGCACCCGCAGGGATCATTGCAGCAGCAGCAGCTGAGGGGGCTGCTGGGGAAAGCAAAGCAAACGTCTGATTGCCGGTCCCAGTTTGAGAGGGGGCTGCATTAGGAGATACGTAAGTATATATTTGAATAACTTGAGCTTAGCGTTTTATGTTGTAAACCTTTATTAGCGCCAGTTTGGCACTGGCTCCAGCAGTCCTGGCACATAACTCCTGGAAAATAACTCCTCCGGCCTCAAGACTCTTTTCTCCTCCTCGCTGCGTGTCCTCACTGCGCTGGGGATGTCCTCTCTGGACCTTGGTGCTTTTGCCGCTGGTGTGAATCAGGTAAAGCTGGTCCTAAGGTAAGGCTGGTCCTAAGGTAAGGCTGGTTCTAAGGTAAAGCTGGTTCTAAGGCCAAGCTGCTGAGGTCACTCCAGCCCTGTGCAGGGTCCCAGACATGTGAAATTCTTTTTTTTTCTTTTTTTAACGGCTTCAGCATCAGCTCCGAGTGTCCAACCCGCAGTTGCTCCTCTTCCATGTGATTGCAACAAAACCCAAGCACTGTTGCTTCCTTTCATCGGGGGATTTCTGGGCAGAGTTTGGCTTGTTCTCCTTGTCACTACTGACGGAGTACATGGATGGGAACAGGTAATGGATGCCATCTGTGTCCTACTGGGACACAGCTACCTACCCAGCTGGGCCCGGGTGACCTGTGCTGTACCTCACCCATGCTGGGTTTGGGGGTTCCCTCCTTTCAGGAGGTGTTGGGGCTGTGAGCTGATGTGGGGAGGTCACACAGGGCACAGAGGGACATGCTGTTCTCCAGGGTACCTCATGGTGGGCAGCCACGCGTCAGCCTCCTGCCCGTGAACTTAGTGCAGGGAACACACTTAAGACTGGAAATTGCTTCCAGGCTCAAGAGAAATGATATAACCAAAGGAAATGGTTTCAATAAAAGGGGATTTTTTTTTAAGGGCAGCGAAAGGCTAGTTATTTGGCTTTCAGCCTGTTTACTGTTTTCTCCTTTCTTTCCCTGTGCAAGAAAAGGGCCTTTGCTAATGAAGGTTATATATGACCCTGGAGCGTGGTTTGGATCAGCATTCTTGTAACTCCACCTGAACCTGCTCCTCCAATGAAGCCCTCCCAGTGGTGGCACTGAGCTCAATCCTCATCCCAGCAAGGCAAGAATCATAGAATCACAGAATAGTTGGGGTTGGGAGGGACCTTCCCAGCTCCCCCAGTGCCACCCCTGCCGTGAGCAGGGACATCTTCACCAGCTCAGGTTGCTCAGAGCCCCGTCCAGCCTGGCCTGGGATGTCTCCAGGGATGGTTCATCCACCACCTCCCTGGGCAACCTGGACCAGAGTTTCAGCAACCTCAGTGTAAAGAAATATCTCCATGTCTAGCCTGAGAAGCCACCAGGTTGTCCAGGCATCGTTCCCCTCCCGCAACGGGAGGAGGGTCAGGCAGGGGCTCCCTCGTTGCTGGCTGCAGAGGAGTTTCTCTGCAAGCAAAGAAGGGGCTGTCACCAGCCACAGAGAGAGATGGGAGCAGATTGTTCTCAGGAACAGTCAAAGCATTTATTTCCCTGCCCCCCAGCTTCTCTTCACTGCCTCCATCCTAACACAGTATTTTTCCAGAAACTCTTACTTTGTGTGAGATGCAGCATCCTTACCAGGGACAAGTGAAGTGCCAGCCAGCAAATACAAGCAAGTCTGAAAAGCCTCCTTCAAGCGAGACATTGCTTCCAAGACATACTTGAAAACACTTACATATTTTTTTTTTCCCTTCAGTGAAAGTCTATTTAATCCTCCAGCTGGTAAACAACCCAATCTGCAGTGCACAGCAAGCTCTGCAAGGAAACCTCCCTATCGCTGAAGCTCAGTTTTCTTCCACTGGAAGGAGAAAGTCAACAGCTTCACATGGGCCACCAGGGATGGGGCCAGCAGCTCCGTAGTGTGAAATACCCGCAGCAAAGTGCCCGAAGGCTGGAGCCAGCAGAGCTGTTGGTGGAACTCGGAGGAAGGGACAGGCTCAGTTTTAGCCACGTTGGACTGTGGCAAAGCTCAACGTTGCAGGAAGGGAAGATGGCGCCTCTTGTCTGGGAATGCACACGTGTTTGTGTAAATATGATGTTGCACACACATGAGCATATGCAGACCTGCATAAACCAAATGGCTATGAAGTATTACAGTTATATACAAATCTAATCACTCTATGAAACATACAATATGTAAGTATAAAACATTGTTTAATCATTCTTGCAATGGATGCTTTATACACGTATATTACCTATAATGCATGTATTATCACCTGTATTTCAATTATTTGCAATATTTCTATTATACATGATAATAATAGAATTATTTATGTTGTATATGTGTGCACACATGCACATATAAAAGTGAGACTGTTCTTATTTGCTTTTTGTGTCCCTGGAGCTGTCACAGCTCCACAGCAGCTCCCCAGCCTTGCACTGAAGTCCAGGGCCAATCTGACTCCCTCAGAGCTGCTTGTCCCCAAGCCCTGGAGCCTGAGAACAGGATGGGACCCCTGTGGTACCAGAAGCCTCAAATGGGACTGGGGACACTCGGCAACTCAGAAGTCTGAATGCTACTTCATATGGCAACAGTCACGGTTTGTTCATTTATTTATTGACTTAGTTTCTTTTGTTTATTTTAATAGCACTTGACTGAGGGGGGGTGAGGAAGGGAGGATTTAAATAGAGTTTGCAAGGTTATTCCTTCCCTGAGGCTGAGCCGTGTGCAATCATCACATCTAACTTGGATTTTTCCATTTGTCTTTAGGCTCCCCTTGCCGAGCTGGGGTGACCCTGCAGAAATACCAACTTGGGGTTGTTTTGGCAGTGTAAGGCTTGTATTTAAGGGCACCAAAAGAAGTCCATGCACAGGTCCCTGCTGTCCTATCCCTTTGCTCTTTCTCCAGGTGGCAGCAGCCGTGCTCGTTCCGGGTAGGATGGTTGGTCCTCTCTTCACCTCGTTGGTCACAGGGCTGCTCCAGAAGAGTCGCCACCTCTGCTCATCATCAAACCTTGGCCAAAACGCAGCGCAGGACACAGTAAGTGGCCCCACAGGGCAGCTGCACCAAATCCCCATTGCCACTAAGAAACAGGGCTGTGTTTTGGTCCCATTTAGGATCCAGGTAGTGCATTCATGCCCTTCATCACCAGACACCATCTTCCTGCTGGGAACAGTCCCAGCGGGGCCGAGGGGTGGCACCCTGTGCCCTTCTCCTGGGGGGATGCCCTCGGGCATCTTTTCAAGCCCTTGTTGCACATCAAGTGCTACCGCATTCCTAGTCCCAAATACAGGAAAAACCCAAATCTAATTACATTTGAGAGATAGCCTAGGTTACCTTGATTTTTTTTTTTCCTCTAGCAAGAAAAAGGGATGCAGTGGAACAGTTTAAAAAAGGAAAACAACCAACCAACCTCCCCCCCATCCCCACGCACACCAAAAAAAACCAACCAGGAGCACTTGAAGTCATAGAGGAAATTAAAATGCCTGTAGTTAGGATCAGCAGTCACACGGTGTCCTCATTACTCCGTTTTGCTCCAGTCCTGCGGCGGTTTTTGGTACCGCTGCCCTTGGCCCGGGCAAAGCGCTGCCAGGCCCCGAAAGCTCCAGCCTAGGCTGAAGGCAGTAGCTTCAAAAATACAAAGTGGCCATTTTCTGTTTGCATGGGCAGGTTTTACTTCAAAAAGTGGTTATTTAGGCAGGGAGAAAGCCAAGGGTATGACCTAAATGGGTTGGATTGTGGCTGGTGGATTTTTATTATTATTTTTTTTTAGAAAAATCCCAAAGGTGGGTATTTCCAAAGGTCCTATGTGATGCAGAAGACACCCTGTCATAGTCCAAATCTCAGCAGACCCTGGCTTTGCTGTTTGGGCCATTGGGTCAGGTCTGATGGGGATGTTGGTTGACAGCCGTGACGACTGGGACCGTCTCCCAGTTGCCACCATTGCAGGAAAGGTTAGAAACCAGCTGGCTAAATGACAAAGCCCAGAGCGTGCCATTCTTTTGCTTTCACTCCACAGAGAGCCCAAAGGGGCTCCCGGCCAGCCAGATATTGCCTAAACATCCACAGACAATGGTTAAAGAGGCTGTGTATTTCTCCTTGCGACTCACTGTGCCATCAGCTTTAAGAGTTACCTGCAGTGAGCAGTACTTAGGAAAAAGAAATACATCCATTTCTCTCTCTGAATCTGCCCCCAAATTATGATTCATGACCAAAAGCAATGAAAAGAGCTTGTGGTGACTTGAACAACGATTTTTTCCAAGCAGAGGCAATGCTAAGCAGGCAATGCGAGACTCCTGAGAAAGTGGGAGGAATGCACTCCAAGCCTGAACGCCGCCGATGAAATTTGTTGCATCATATAATCTGTTTTTGTGCTTTTGAGTTTCAGCTAGACGGGGAGATACTAACACAGCACAAGAAAGGCCATTCCGGTGAGATCTCCAGTCGAGATTGGGAGAATCAGTCAGACCGCCAGCATCACCACCAATTTTATTTACTTTTCTTTTTGTTCATGGCTTTGCTAAACCCAATCTCCAAACAGAGCAACCAAGGAGAAGTGTCAGCGTGGAGGTGCCGAGCAGAGGCGGAGAAGAAAAAGGTTAAGATATAACAGCCGAAAGCTGTTAGATGAAAACATTATTTTTAAAGGAGCCTGAGAGCACTGGGGTTTTATAAAAACTCCCATTGTATTGCACTAATAAGTCAAGTGTTTGCAGCCGAGCCAGCAGATACACTCTACAGCAAATTCTATTACTAGTGTGTTTATTTACAAAGGCAGCCACTGAGCCAAAGCTGAACAGAAAAGAGGAAAGACTGAAATATGGTTTTTAAAAAAAAAATACAGCTCCTTGGACTGGTTTTAATTTAAAATCCTAGGACTGGATTTGTCATTTTCTTTTGTGTTTTGCCCCCTCCTCCCCTTTTCTTCTTCAAGGAATGAATTGTCCAAAGCCAGCCAGCCAAAGGGAAATTTTCCTCTAGGTGTCTCTGTCCCCATTTTTATTCTCATTTTTCTCTCCCACACACACGTTCTCTTCTTCTCTGTCCTTCCCCGTCCAGCATCACCTTTTCCTCACCGCAGTGACCTCGCACATCCCAGCACAGTGCTCACCCAAGCCCTTTACAACCCCAACCTGCCCCAGGACCTTTCTCCATCCCCCAGTGCGATGTGAGAGGCACCGGCTGAGCAGCACAGGTGATGGGACAACGAGCCAGCACTGCCTCTGGGTCCTGCCAGCCAGAACCCTGTGAGGACGCGATTTTAACTGCGCAGTCACCTATATACAGCTTTGCAAAACCAATTACCACCCTGTCCTGAAATCCAGGAGGTGTGGGGCCTGGATTTATTGGATTTGAGCAGAAATTCAGAGACGCGCAGGCACCTGCACTGACTGCTCTGCTGTTGTAGTTCAGCAGAAAGCTCAGTGTCTATCAGCTCATACCTCCTCTCTCTTTGGAGTATTTTGCATCCCAACCACGAGCATGTGGAAAGAGCGGAACATAAAAGCCCTCCAGGCTTTGTCAGGGAGAAACGCACGGTCACAGTAATAACACCACTGCCTTCCATAGCAATGGGGAAGGAGGCACAAGAACAAGCTGAAAATAAAGGGGAGTAATTTTAAACAAAAGCAAAATCTTACATTAAATTATTGCTTTATTTCTGGTTCTATGCAAGTCTCTGACATGCTCCACCCTGCCCGCAACACACCACATCCACCCCCAACCAGCCCAGTAAGGAGGAGGAGAAAGACCTGAAGGGATCCTGCCCGAAAAAAAAGGAGCCTTCCTAAGATTTGGATCTACAGAGGCATCTCTTAGCTAAAAGAAAGTCCGTAGCCAAGGCAAGCCCTCCTGTCCAGCAGTGTCCAGTCCCACCACCATCCCCCTGTAGATATTGAAGGGTGGGAGGGAAAGGGAAGGGAAGGAAAAGCTCCAGCCCCAGTGTGTTGAGAGGTGTCCTCCCTCCAGACCAGGCATGACCGAGGCATCAGCATGTGGAGCAAAACGTAATGGAGAGGGCAGGGGGGAGAAGTCAACCAAGAGAGGAGCACAGGGTGGGAGGAGAGGAATTGCGGCAAGAAGAGAGTGACCCAGCTCTCCCGCGCCTCTCCCCCCAGCCCCTGCCTCATCGGATGCGGAGGTACGAGGGGATGGAGTAATTGAAGAGCAAGTAGTCCATTTTGTATAAATTAAACAGTCTCCTTTGGTAGAAGGGGCTAATGTCCTGGAAGAACTGGGCCGTCATGTCGTCTGTCGTCCTGGTGGTCTTGGATGAAGATGGGAACTTGACGCTCGTGTCAGCCCCAACCAACTGGAGGATGTAGTTGGCATCTTCAGCCAAGGTCTCATACTTGCCCACCACGTCGTAGTGGACGATGCAGGGGTGGCAGAGCGAGTGCACCCGCTCCCAGTGCTCGTTGAAGGGCTCCTCCCGCTGAGTCCGTGGATCCAACAGGTAGTAGACGAACTCCTCGAAGCGCACGTCGTCCCCGCGCTCCAGGGCCTTGTCGCTGGGCTCCTGCCGGTGCCGCCGGATGATCTTGGTGCCATAGCGCTTGTGGAAGGCCGTGTTGTAGCTGCGGGTGAACTTGTTGCGGTACGCTGAGACCAGGCGCTCAAAGGGCTCCCGCACAAAGATGAACTTGAGGTAGCTGCGCAGGCGGTGGTTGATCTCGGGGATGCTGTACTCGGAGAGGGTGCGCAGGTTGGATGAGACGTGAGCCTCGTTGGCGGGGATTTCCAGTGGGTCCCGGTACTTGCCTTGCCCCGTCAGGACCATCATCACCCTCTTCCAGTTAGTGCAGGCCACTTTGGGCACGTAGCAGTAGAGCAGCCCATGCGTGTCGTCCACCACCAAGTGCCGCAAGTCATCCGGCCGCAGGAGACGCCGCTTGCGGGTGTAACGGTTGCAGATGTTGCTCAACAGCTCCCGTCTCTGCTGGTGAACCGCCTGCAGTGACGACTGCTCAAACTGGGGAGAGAGAGAGTAAAAAAAGACATGGTTACCAGCTTGCCCAAGCTGATTGTGGCCTACAAACAACACTTGGTCCACAACTGTCTCCATCCCCTCCTCTTTCCTGGGTTTGGCAGTCACGCAAGTGAGATTTTTAGGGACAGCACTGACTTAGAACTCAACTTTTGTGCATTTAATCCTTGGACCTGCTGGGGGGCAAAACACAGAACAAAATGTGGTAAGGAGCCAGATGAGAAGTCAAAGGGGATGAGGGAAGAACAGGAGCTGTAGAGAGGGTCAGTAACCAAATATTTGTTATAGCACCCACACACACTGAGCTAAAGGTCTCCCTTACACCAGTCCTGAGGGGCATGTGTGGTCTAACCTCTCCAAGCCCTTCCCAAGAGCTCGGGGTTTCTTCTCCTGAGGGATATTTTCTTCCACACACCCCAGTCCGATGCCTCAGCTCTGTTCTCAGTCTCCTTTACTCATGGGGAGGTCCGTTTTCTTTATCCCTTTTGATCCTTGTGCCAAGGCCTGGCAGCTGCTGCATTGGCTTCCTAGGAGCCCAGAGTCCCCTGACCCTTGGCCCAGCTGAACCCCCCTCCAGATTTGGGGATGTGACCTTTTCTGTCACGGCTTTCATCAGAAATCCCAAAATGTCATTAAAAACCTCTGGGGAAGGAACCCGTTTCCAGGAACTGAGAAGGGGAAGGTCCCTTCCTCCTCCTGCCCACTTGCTCGCTAACAAGGGTTGGGAGGTTTCGTGTTCAGCCTTGAGGTCATTGCTGGGAATCTCCAACAGCCTCATCCAGCCCACAACCGCTAACGACTTCACTGCCTGTTTGTTAACCTGGGGGAGCTCTGACCCCCCCGGAGCTCTTGCTTCAACTTGACGCAATGACCTCCATGTCACAAGATGACGGTGGCTTCCACTTTGGGGTTGTGAAGACAGTCCTGCCAGTGTCACAGGACACCACAGCAAATGTCTCTACAGCCTCAGGATGAAGGGCAAGGGCAGGCCACCTCCTTGGTCCCTACAGCTTTGCTGCTGTCATCATTTGTCCATGCCAAAGGACACCCTTTGCCAAGCTTCAGGTGCACCTTCACCTCACCCTGGAGGCCTATAAGGGGTTTTGGAAGGCACCAGAGGCTGGGAGAGGCATCTCTGTGGAGATGTAAAGCTCCTGTCAGGAGCTGGGATCCTGAGACAAACTGCCCATCTCATAGATGATCCAGCAGACCTGTCACCTTCAGAGGGATACTAACACCTGGGCAAAAAGCTCCTCCTGCAAGGGATGAACCACACTCAGGCTTTTTTGGATCTAATTTCCACAAAAAGAAATAACCTTGTCACCATAGTGACCACTTTCTCCAGGAACATGCATGGACAGTAACCTAAGGCATGGCTGGGAGAAAGCACCCCATCCCTGCTCCTTCCAAAGGGAGATGGTAAGGGAAAATGTTCAGATGGAGGTCAACAGACTCAAACTGCCACCAAGAGTGGAATTTAACATAGTTGGCTACTTGGATATGAAGAAGCTACAGCCCCTAGGGAGATGATAACCACAGCTGAAGAGGCATTCTCATGGTACACCTCCTTGCAACACAGCCAAAACTTTCAGCAGGAAAGATTCTCTTGCTCTGAGGCTCTCCATCACCTTTTAAAACTGGAAACCCTTTTTGCACTTATAATGTGGGGTGTTTTTCAGGTATTTTTCCCTGCACTTGCATAATTCAAAACTGTTGGACCAGACAGACATACAGACACAATGTCTGTAGACATGGCAACAAATAAATGTGACTACTTTTCAACTGCTGTCCCCTGGAATAACTGCAGGTCTTGCAGTTACTTCAGAGCAGAATTACTCCCTACATACCCTTTTCTTTAAAAGCCAGAGAAGTTAAGTATCACCACAACATTCTAGCAGGGACAGGGTTTGCTGGCATCATGGCCAAGGCATCATAGAATAGAATCAGAGAATCATTTTGGTTGGAAGAGACCAGCAAGTCCAACCACAACCTAACTCTAGCACTAAACCATGTCCCTAAGAACCTCATCTAAATGCCTTTTAAAGCCCTCCAGGGATGGTGACTCCACCACCGCCCTGGGCAGCCTGTTCCAATGCCCAACAGCCCTTTCCAGGAAGAATTTTTTCCCAACATCCAATGTAAACCTCCCCTGGCACAACTTGAGGCCATTTTCTCTCGCCCTATCATAGAACCGTAGAACAGTTGGGCTGGAGGGACCTTCAAAGCTCATCCAGTTCAAGCCCATCCTCATGTCCAGCCTGAATCTCCCCTCTTTTAACTTAAAACCATCACCCCTTTTCCTATCGTAACATCCCCTGCTAGAGGTTTCTATATATATGCATATACATATGTGAATGTTTCTATATAGCTCCCAATATAGAAGCATCTATCTACCAATTTTAGCTCAGAAAGTGTAGCAATGATGCTCTTGCCCTCCTGTGATGACCCAGAGTTGGCTTTGAAACATCCAGATAGCGAAATCTCCTGGGTTTGGCCAGTTATAGCTCAGCCCACCGGTAATGAAACCATTTGCCCAAGTCCCCGGAAGGACCGTAAGCAGATTTGTTCATCAATAATTATTCCCCAAAGTAATGTGGTCTTTTGGACACAGCCAGAGGTTCAGGACCTTGGGGGTGGTGGGAGATGGCGCAGGGCCCCACACACCAGAGGGCTGGAAGAAGGGGTCAACCCCCAGCGCCCCACTCCCTCTTCACCCCCATGTCCCTCTCCCTGTCCCCTTACCTGGTCACTCTCGTACAGGGCCTGGAGTGGGCTGCGACCGGCCTTCCCCTGCCAGCTGGATCTCATAGCCCTGTCTTCTGCAGCTGCAAAAAGAGTGAGAAGAATCAGCAGGGTTGGAATGGCAGCTTCCCTCACCCCCTCTGGAGATGCCCAAGTTGCCATCTCTGAGAAGAGATACATCCATTTGGCTCTGGGGGAAGATGCTCAAGCAATTCTTGTCCCTCCCCCTTATTTTTAAACAAAACCTGTAGCTGGGGTTCAAAAGATCCTGACCTAACCTTTAAACAAATAAAAGACCATAAATAAAGGTAACAGCTTGTTACCATTTCAAAAGCACCTGGGGACAGTCTGATCTGCATGCATTTGGGAAGCGCCCGTGTGTGCTGGCTGCATTGGCGAGGGAATGACCCCAGAGGTGACAGGACCCCCATCAGCACCGGGTCAAGGGTCGAGATGGCACTGGGGCTCGGCAGAGCCGAGGAGCAGATCCAACAGCGACAGCTCTGCACTGAGCCCCCACGGGCTCGGAGTTTACATCGCCAGGCCCAGGGACACAGTCATTAACAGACAAATTAGTCATCTGATGTGGTAAGTCATTTCAAGTTCTTATTTGCTATTTCCTTGGGTTTTTTTTCCTTTCTAAACAGCAACATCTCCTCGAGTTTTGAAGCTGAAGACAGTCCTCACCCTTTCCCTGCCACGCAGATTATCTGGTTTGATGTTGGAAGATTATTTGCTGCAGCACCAAACCTGAGGCTGGATGTTGCCAGCAACAAATGCGGTGCCAGACACCCAGTTGGTGACTGATGCTCAAGTTCTGATGCTCATAAATTATGCAGGGATGCAACCACTTTCCAGGCTATGAAGCATCTGCTTCAGCTGCCATCCCTCAGCCCCAGGGACCCGTTCCCAGCACACCGTGGGCAGAACCACGTGGATAACCCAAATCTAATCTATGGAGCCAGCTACAACATGGACACAAGCTCTCGCTTGCAGTAACACCACTGAGCAGGTGTCCCACCTCTCACCCACCCTCTGCTTCTCGTATCTGACCCTCTCCATTGGCAGACAATGCCACAACAGTTCTCATACGAGAAGGTTTCTAACCATTAGGTTGTGCAGTCCTGGTGTTGGATTCCATGGAAGAAATCACACTGTGAGATTTAAAATGGACAAGGATGTTTCTTATTGTTCAAGAGATCGTGGCCTGGGAGGTTCTTCTAGCCCTCCAAATTCCTGGTCCTACAGGGACCTTCTAAAATGTCAGAAGGACATATGTGGTGAAGGGAAAAACATCTCTCACAATCCGTTTCTGGCAACAGGAAGGTTTCTAACACAGAAGCTTTTTGCACGACTGTTTCGGGCTCTGGAGCTTTTCATTCACTGACCATCACCAAATAAAACGATATTTGTTATGCAAGCCTCAGGCGGCATATTTTTAACCAAAACAACCAGAAGGAAAAAAATCCAAATCCCATCTTCATTTTTGTGTGCTTATATTTTGCTTAAGTGAAAACTGCTCCAAAAGCACAAAGTCACCAGGGTCAAAGCTAAATACTGTTCATTCTCGGAGCGGTAATTAGGGGGAAATGACTGCCTGGCCTCACCAGATTTCATCAGCAATGCCTGTACGCTTGTGCATTTGTGGGAAATGAGACTTCCTGCAGCACTGGATTGATTGAGATGTGACCTAATGAGAAGGTACAGTTTCTTCCTCAATCCCCTGTATCAGTTACCCCACAGGAGGGTGAAACAGCATCTGTGCTAACGAGAGATAAACGGAAGATCCAACGTACGCAGCGCTGGGCTGAGATGCTCATCCCAGAGGAGCCCTGTTTCACATTTCCAGGCTCAGCCTTCTGCAAATGACAGGGAATTAGATCGACCTTGAAAACTTGACGCGCTGCAGCCCCAATCTGCGAGCAGAGAGCATTAAACTCCAGTCCCTTTCCTGGCTGGGGCTGATAAACTCCTGTTCGATTTAAGAGCATGACCCTGCCACGGGCTGCCTGCGAGCGCCCTGCACCGCAGCACTCACTTGTCCTATATTTAGTAAAAGCAATGTGGAGGCGTTTGTTTTTGAGAATAACACGTGCATCAACCAGAACCTTTCTTACAAGGGACATCAAATCCTGGGTGGTTCAGGCTGACCTGAAGCTGCTAGAAATGCAAATGCAGGGGCACAAGGAAACGCATTCCCTGGGAAAGGCGGCAGTGCCCGGTGCAGGGTCAGGTCACGGCCCCGGAGGAGCGAGCTGGCTCGGCAGGAGGCTCTTTAGGGTGAACAAAAAGCAAATCTGCAGTAAAGCAGGGAGCGAGCAGAGGTCGGGCAGGACAGATCCGTGCTCTGACCGCTCTGGGCTGTGCCGTTTGGTGCTGCTGTGGCAGGGGAACAAGCCTGGCCAGGGATGCTGCACCTCGCGTGGCTGTCGCCAACAGCCCCAGCAAAAACGTTGCAAAATGGATTTCCTCCAGCCCTTCCCCAGCACAAGGTCTGGCAAAGAACAATCCATCTCCTCTGGATAGCAGCACACCCCCTAGGATCCCCTCTATGCTTGTGCTGCACAGAGTTCCAGAATAAAAAAAATAAAATAAAAAGGAGGAAGAAAACAAAAGAGGAAAAAAGCTGCCAGGCGGCTCCCGTGCGGCTGGTGGAGCCGGGGAGCGCTGAGCTGGCAGGGGCAGACGCCAGCACTGCACACTCACCGCATCTCCACAGCTTGTGCTCTCCCACACCGCGACACCATCCCCTGCCCGGGGCGGTCGCCAAACCCTTCAGAGCAAAAGCAAACGCCTGGCCCGCCGGCAGGGTTTTAACAAGCATCCAACTGCAGGAAGCCTCCTCTCTCAGACTCAGAAACCGTCTGCTCGCGCTACACTCGCCGTCCCGAGCGGAAAAGCAAACGGGCTCCTGGCTGGGCCATGGGGATGGCTTTTGACGCCAGTGTTAAACCCTGCAGCAGTGAGGGAGATGCAACAGCTGGAGCTGTGTGCAGCTCAGCACAGCATCACAGTTACTGGTGCGTGCAGGGGGCAGCAGCCAATCCGTGTACCCCTGGGACCAAAGCATCTGTCCTCTGCAGGGCTGGGGTCGGAGCAGCTGCACATGGAGACAAGTCCTGGCTGTCTGTGCCCAAAGCATCCGGGATCACCCAGCAGAACAGCACTGGCCATCACAGCAGCAGGCAAACCAGGGCTGTCGTGTCCTGCCTGAGCCAGTGGAAAGCTGCAGCCAGTGATTTACCCGAGTCCAGCCGCACTCAGACCTGGCTTTGCCACCTAACACAGCTCTGCCCCGTGACCTCAAGCTCTAGCCATCCCTCTTTTGCCATCCATCAGCCCCAGTACCTACAACATCTCTGCTGCTGCATCCTCCTCCCTGGCCTCCCCTGGTCACCAGACCCCAAGTCCTGATGGACACTGCCTACAAACACAGCTTGGCCATCCCTTGGACACAAAATCACATCTGCTCCATCCCAGCTGTCCCATTGTGCCATTCCACAACACACTCTCATCCTGCAGTCTCTCCTCATCCTGCCCTCGCTTTCACCGCCTACCCCAAGAGGATAACAGTCCACCTTAGGAAAGCCGAGCTCAAGAGACTCCACAACTGGCTAAACTGTACAGCTGGAAATTAAAAATCAAACATGCAGGGGGAGTTGGGGAAAGGTTCGATTCTTGATCTGTGCCTGTTTCTTCCATCAGACCCAGGATGAAGCCTGGACCGTGAGGAGGAGGAGGGAGGAAGGGGGCAGGCAGGCACTGGCACTTAGACATCCGTCTTCTTCCACCTGTTTCTGCTGAGAGCAAGTCAATCACCTCATCCCAAGTACCATTGGTTTACCTATCTCTGGGATGCTCCTAGGACTCTTAGGAAGTTTGGTAAGGCCAAGGAATACTGAAATATATCACAGTGTTAAGCAGGGAGTAGCATCAGAGTAAATTAATGGTTCACGCTGCGTTTTGGCACCATGGCCCTGAGTACAGCAGGATCCTCCATCATCGGGGGCTACCAAGATCTTCGCACCCTGCCTTTCCTCCTGACTTTATAGCTTGTTACTGAGGTTCCCAGATTCTACCACGTGCAATGGTAATCCTTGGAAATTTAGCATCACCACAATTGCATCTGAAAGCAGGAAGGTAACTTAGCCAAGGTATATTGAGTTTCTAATGGGGAGAAAACATCAACTCTTGGCAACTGCTGGATCACCATTTGGATAGCAAGTATCAAGACAGTGTATATTCATAATCCAAATCCCCTGCAGCTTCAAAGCACGAGACAAGGCAATAGGAGTGACGCAGAGCAAGGGACCGAAAACCCCATGCTGAGGCAATAACATCAACAGAATCACCCAGATGAGCCTGAAAGGGAGCTCAGGCTCATTTGGGAGTCTCCTCTGCTTTCAGTTTTTCCTTTGGAGCTTAAAAAGGCAACACGCTCCCTCCCTCCTTTCCCCTGCCAGCCCAGATTTTAGTGCCATCCCACCAAAACCAGAGCTGTTCTCTCACAGCGCTGTGACACCGATACCGCTTCCAACAACTCGCCAGCTCTCTTTGGAAAAGGGAATAGGTTTTAAAGCTGTGAATATTTAGATGTACTAGTTGATTGCAAAGACAGACAGACATGAGGTGAGGGAAAGACTGGATCATGCCCATCCCAGACTTCTGGAAGCACCAGTGAAAGAATTTGCTGGTTTGGCTGTAGAGGCTCTTAATTACAGAGGGAGGTTCTCTGCAACCACAACAGCAAATCCAGCGCCTGAATTGAAGAGTTTGGCCAGGAGACAGGATTCAGGCAGCGACAAGCCTGCGAGGCTGACATCAGCATTACCGACGCTTTAGAAAACAGTCTGAAGGAAAGAAAACAGTTAAAAGATGTGGGTGCAACTGCACAGGGGAATAAAATCAACATGGCATTCACTAAGCGCAGCTTATACCCATGCAACCTCATCTGTGAATAAAATAAGCCATTTCTGTAGACCAAGCATATGTGGTAGATCTTCACCCAGATAAATGTAATGCACACGATAGGACATAACACAGGAAATAAGTACTTCGGAGAAAATGAAGTTTAAGAGGTGAGCTGTAAGGGACACAAGCAACTGGAAAGCAGGTGGCATTTAAATGTGAAACACTAGGCATTTCTGGTAAAATATCGCCAAGATTGGCTTTGGAATCAGTACTTTGGGAATGAGTTGACATAAAAATAGATGCTGATGATGGACAAAGCATTGAGAAAAGCTGCCAGGCCGGGAGAGACGGAAAAACCAAACAGGGAAACTAAAGCTTTGTCCTGGACCAGGGGAGTGGAAACTCAACAGAATTTAATTTCACAATGCTGGAATTCAGCAGTTTCTGCTACTTTGCTGCTGGAAGTGGCAGGAGGTCCCAGATGCATTAGTTCTGGGCTATCAGCTGCCACTGTGACAGTCATAAAAAAAGGCAAATGAAGTCCTGAAGCGTTTCAGGTGAGGTATTTGCCATAGCAGCAAAAAGAAAAATAAAAGCATGAATACTATTATCCATACCACTGGCGACCTTCACCTGCAGCACTGACAGCTTTGCTCTCCTGGGACCAAGGCAGATCCAGAGCTGTGAGGTGACAGGGCCATCCCAGGACTTGCTGCCCCATGGGAGGCTGCAAGGGCTGGCTGTAGGTATGGACCGTGCTGGGACACGATTGTCCCCTGGGAAAGGGCCAGCAGAGCACGATGGGAGGTGTTCCACATGAAAGACATAGAATCATTTTGACTGGAAGAGACCCTCGAGATCACCAAGCCCAACCATCCTCGTGGCCACTTGCTCAGGTGCCAAATAGGAAGAGGTTTGGAAAGCCCAGATCAGTGGGAGTCTGGCAGAGATGCAGCAGGAGGAATCCCAACCCTTCTTGGCCTGGAGGATGGAGCATTTTCTAGGCTGGACCCTGGGGGCCACAAGAAGCCAAAAGCTCCACTCGTGGTCTCCAATACGAAACACTGGAGAGGGTTAAAGCCTGGAGATGCAGTGGTCTCCAGCCAAGGAAAGCGAAGAGACAGAGCGTGTTTGCACGTGAGCCTGCAGCCCAGAGGCACCAAGGAGCTAATCCTGACCCCACCGCTGTCTCACAGCCCCAGCTTTGCTTCCTGTTGTGTCTGCTCACAACCTAAAAAAAGAGAAAAAAATAACTGTGGTGCCAAAATGCTCAGTCTGGGTGTTAATTACAGCCTGCGAGTCCCGGCGGGTGAGTGGGATGGGTGCTGGGTTGTACTATGGGAAGAGCTCTCAGAGCAGCCTGTCCTGGGGGCATCAGAGAGATGCTCACCCTCAGAACAAAATAAAATTCTTGAGGGAAGGGGTGTGTGTGAATCCACCACATTTGTGTGAATTCACCACATCACAACAGATTTTAAACATAGGAAAATACTGGGGTGACACGAACTGATTGCCTGGCACACATGGCACGTGCACAGATGTGCAGCCAAACTGTATTTGTACAATAAAGAAGAGTTTACAGTGGGAAACAAGTAAGAACAATATTACCCCTTTATATTAAAAGGGGAAACAACATAAGGAACTCTATAGCATAAAGAGATCAACACTGGAAGAGCCAGAAATCAGGACCAGGATCTCTTAGTGGGCACAGCAATGAGCTTTTCCAGACTTTGCTCTTCTTGACTTTTCTCCAGCACCTGTTGTGGGTGACGAGCAAGTGTGTTGGTTGCACCAGTGATGGCTCACTTGACCCTGACTGCAGAAATCAGCCCTGCTCGGTGATGACAGCCTCCTCGCTATTAAAATAACTGCGCCCAAGAGACAAGGAGAAGGATCCTGCCATCTAATTTAAGAGAGGTCATTGAGACTGCGTTATTCAAAGCCAAACTCGCCAGAGCCACTGCCTGCTCAATGGGTCCAATTTTCGATTTTAACATCCAAGAGGGGAAAAATAAAAGAGAGAAAAAAAATAGAGCTTGAGAGCAGCAGTGATGGATCCAGACATTTCCTGCCGTCTGAGCTCAGCTTTCCCTCCTGGTTTGACAGCAAAGCCTGAGACACACTGCCCGGCTGGCAGCTGGGCACTTCGACTGTGTGAGGATGGTCCAGGGCACAGAAGCCAAGAAATCCCACGTGGAAGCAGCAGCCGAAGCCCTGGGCAGTGGCCCATGGTCTGCGTGAGGAGCAGCCCTGTCTGGAAGGATCAGAGCTATGGGACTGAACAGAGCTGGTCTCAACGAAGCAAAGTTCAAGTCTGGAAGCTCCGGCTTTCCTGTTTGGGCTTGTACTGGTGGATAACACATTCGCTCCATTGCCATCTAAGCACAAGGGTTTGTTTGTTTCCTTTTTTTTTTTTAAAAAGATACTTTTCAAACCGAGGTGATGTGGGAACCCAGACACCAAAATCCTACAACAAGCTCCGGACCCACCAACTTAACATTGCTGAAGGTAGTGACTGCTGTTTGATGGAGAAGATGACCAAGTAAGCGACCGTCTGCTTTCCTGCATTCATCTGTTTCATTCAGCAGAAATTAAACCAACCGAGTGACTTGAGCTTGGCTGGATCAGACAGAACCGCGTCCCAGCAGCACGAGGATGCTTGAAAGCTTAGCTCAGGCTTTTTTTCCACTGCTACACATTTTCTACCATCCCCCCCAGCTCTTCTGAAACAGCCAAACCAAATAATTAAACCCCCCCCTGCCTCCCCTCACCTCCCAGCACTTAGGAACTGCAGAGGGCTAAACAGAGATGCCTTGTGAGGAGGTTACCCACAAAGCTAAGGGAAAAACCACAAATAAAAGCAGCTCGGAGGCAAACCTGAGCGAGGCAAGAAAGGACACGCACATGAGGAGGTTTATATAGACAACAGCATACGTACAACAGGCACGACAAGCTGCGGCAGCCAAAGACAAATCTCCTCTCCCATCAGCTTGGATGGATCAACCTGCACACATCTGCATATCGGAGAAGGTGGTTTTGCAGCACCGCAGACACCACGGTCACCTGAAAGTGATGTTTTAGCTGCTACCATAAAGTGCCATTTCAGGGGAAGATGAGGGAGGGGTGCAGAGGAGGGAAGAAGGCTGCACCCCATCCCCAACACCCACTTTCAGCCCACGTCTCTGCTGACGAAGCATCCCCAGTACCTCCTTCCCAGCCACTTCCTCAGAAGAGGAACCATGAGGTCACAGTCCTCACTTCTGAGGAGGTCCAGCTGTACAAACCTTCTAAACAAGAGGGAAACCAATGTTTTCCAGCCTCCTTCCACCAAATGCACACACTCCACAGGTATTATCCCCCAGGAGAAACCCTTCTGCAGCATTTCCATCCTCAAACCACACAGTTCCTGCACATACAGAGGTCTGAAGGTATGGGGCACCCCTGACTGCCCTGCTACAACCTGTGCATGGGCCCTCCCCGATGTCCAAGATGACTTCTTCTGGGAAGGAGGTGACAGGAGGCATCATCCCCTAAAAATAATACCCTTGTCTGCAGCAATCAGCACCTTGCAGCTTCTCCATAGTCGCAGGGCTGTGTGGCACAACGGGATGGTAACAGCAGCCAGGCTCCCTGGCACTAATGACCATCTTCCTCTAGCCAAGAAACACACTCCAGAGAGGGGACAATGAGTCACTGTTTTACATGGGATAATTTGACAGACCGCGCTGCTTTTAACAGGAAAAACCATTCACTCTTGTCGGGATGTGCCTGGCTGGAAGGCAACGGTCCATGGGCGAGAGAGGGACAAAGGGGCGCGATGCCTCCAGGAAATGCTAATTCAGGGCGTGGACAAAGGTCCTAAACTGTTCTCTATGGAAAGTGATGGAAGAAGAGCCACGCAGAGGGGTGAGTACAGGTCCTGCTCTCGTTCCAGCCAGACAGGGAACGGCTGAGCCTGCCAGAAGCAGCAGCGGTTGTGGTGAATGTCTGGGGGTAGAAACGTACAGCTCTAGGGAACTGAAACAGACCAAAAATCCAGGCACACCTTCCTCCAGCCGTGTGTGAGATCCCCGATGTCTGTACATAGACATCTGCTCTCGAGGACCCTGTGCACGCTGCACCAGGGGATGGAGCGGCAGCAGAGCTGCGTCACCTCTCTGATATTGGGGCACTTACGCCACCTACAAAGTGCAAAATACTCCCAGCAAGGTACCCTCGCACACAGAAATCTGAGGGCAGACAGGAGTAAGGAGAGCCCAGGAGCACCAAGCGTTTTAAACACATCCACACCGTTTTCCACCTGTTGGCAAAAGGCAGCTGGACGCTCCCTGTTCCCTCAGTGCGGGGATGCGATGTCCCTTGTTCGTGACTGTCACCTACCCATAAACATTTCCATGCTCAATGACTCACGCCAGATGCAATAAAACAGCAGATGGCAGATACGGGGCATTTGGCCTCCAGCACAAAGTGCCACCAGACTCCAGGTTTCTCCTTCTGGATCCAGCTCAACACAGACACATTGACTTCCATAAAAAAATGCCTCAGTCCAGCCTCCCAAATGCTGTGGCAACCTTTGTAGGGGAGGCAATGCCACTGTGCCAAGGAACGATGGCAAATGCCTCCTGAGCGGCTGACGAGACAGAGGTGGCAGCTCTGCAGCTGACCTGACCCCTTCCCAACCGCAGGCCCCTGCTCACTGTCCCCATCGTCACTGATCTTCAGAACCTTCTATTCTAGCTCAAACATGTCTCAACCAAGATCCGAACCAAGAATCACACCCCAGCAGGGCCTTCTGACAGGTCACACGTGGCGCTGGCACTGCCACGACTACAGAAATGTGACAATAAGACCGATTTCGCATCGCCATCCCCTCCTCAACCGAAAGGGGCCTGCCTCCAATGGGCAGCTTCTTCATCCTCACTCCTTGGGGTCTAACATGTCACTGCCACACCAGAGCCTGTGTGCCCCATGGTGTTCTAAACACCGGTCCAATATTCAGAGCCATTTGGATTTTTCCACCCGATCATAGGATCCTAGGGAATGTCAGGAGGATGTGCCAGGGGAGGTTGAGGTTGGACATAAGGAAAAGGTTCTTCACCCAGAGGGTGCTGCACACTGGAACAGGCTCCCCAGAGAGGTGTCACAGCCGTAAGCCTGAGAGGATTCGAGAAACATTTAGACAACACCCTGAGATTCACATGATGTGAATTTTGGGGTTGTCCTGTGCAGAGAAGGAGTCAGACTTGATGATCCTTGTGGGTCTCTTCCAACTCAGGACACTCTATGATTCTCCAAACCACTAAAAAAAAGAGGGATCTCTGCTGAAAGCGCTCCAAAGAAATGCGGCAGGCACTGCTGACAACGTCATCTACACGGTCCGCTTCTATTAATCCTCTTACAGATTTCGCAGGAATGGGAAAGCACAGCACTGAATTCACCATCCCAGGCGTGCGAGCATTCCCAGTGCTGCAAAGCCATCGTGACCCCCTGCCAGCCCCCGTCCCGGGTCCCTTCCCAGCAGGCTGCTGGAGCCCTTGGTGTCCAAAGAGACAATGGGCTCGTGTGTGCGTTTTGCTTCTTGTGCTTGGACGACAAACCCAGCCCACAGAGCTCCGTGTTTGCAGTGCAAACTCAGCACTCTGCCGTTAGCGCTGGAGCTGCGAGATGATTTAGCATTAACGGGTTTGCAGCCAGCTCCGCCTTCCATATGCCATACACAACTGCTCCGACAGCAGCCACAAAGGCGGATGGGAGGTTCAAGGGGGGTGTTTTCAGATGTATGTATTTTTTTAAGCTGCTACGAAAAGAACACTAAAGTCCTGACATGAGACTGAGTCTTGCGCTATTGCAGATTTCTACTCCATGTCACATCCACTGGGCAGGAGAATAAGTATCTAACTTCATTTTTTGCCTATTTTATTTCTCCTCTAACAGGAGACTGCCCGGCCTTTAACAACTGCCTGGAAGAGACTCTGAAACCTGAAATCCCTAGTCTGCCCAGGCCTCAGCTGGATGACTCCTGTTTGGGGAGCGCTGGCCGTACCCAAGCCAGCACAGGGACTGGCAGTCGCTGGTTCCAGAAGCGACTTATGATTCAGAGATCTGGCTGCTGGAGATGCTTTAAAACCACCAGAGCATTACTCCTGATGCTCAAGATCCTGGAAGGTTTACTTAGGAAGAAGTTATTACCATTGCCATTAAGATACTAAAATTACATACGGAAGCTCTCTGTTTTCTGTAATGCCTCATGAAAGCTCTTTCCTTTCCTGACTCCTGCTTTCTCACACAGCTTACTTTGCCTTCATGTTTCTGAAGGTCATTTTTCTTCATTTCTCACCGCTGGCACCCCTTGGACCACCACAGTGTCCCCACTCGGGCACAGCTGGCCCTTGGCTGTGCGGCTGCCTCGTCCCCAGAGACAATGACAGCTCTGACTGTTCTTCAATGCAGGCTTTCTTATTCCAGTTTAGTCAACTTGAGTCAAGGATCAGCCAGGGAAACTCTAATCAAGTGATGGAAAAGGGTGACAGCTATAGGATTAGCTCACAATAAATCATGCAGAGAGGGAAAGAAAGAATCCAGCTGCTTCACACAACCAGCCAAATGCCACAGCATCATCTCTGGGGATCGGAGCAGGACCAGAGCCAAAGGCAGCTGCTCTGGACACTCCGTCCCATTCAGTTGTTCCATCTAAACCCACATGTCCCTGTGCTGGCAAGAGACTCTGGTCACCTGGAACCAGCCTAAGGCAGATGTCAGGAAGGTTTAATAGAAGGATCACAGGCATTTGAGGTGAGGGGATGTATTTTACCAGAGCAGCGTGCCTACCTCTCTGCTGTCACAAGGATTGCGATAGAGATTTTTACAGGAAACAGAAAATTAACACTATCCAGCAGGAATATGGCCTATGTGAGCAAATATAATATCTGTGCTTAAGTACCACGCAACCTTCTGTTTTCAAATGGTTAAGTCCTCTCACAAGCCAAGCTAGAAGCTTTCCAAGAGCAATTTCTCTTCCCCATTACGCCTGTCGCTCTGCTGGCCCCGGCTGGCTGCTTGCATATATAATGCAAGCCTGAACTGCCAGCATTTCCATTCCTTGTCAATAAACCCCTCCTTTCCAGTCTGCTGCTCAACAGGAACTGCAGCAGAAGGGCTTGCGCTGGCAGTGCCAGGGCAGAGATCCCTGCCGGGATGCACTGGGGCTGATTTTCAACTGCCCCAGAGCCCCATCTCTCCCCTGCACACCCACAGCCCTGCAGGCTCCCATCGCTGGGGCAGGCTCAGGCAAGCCATAGGTGCAGAAAAACCTCTTGGGCTCAGCCATATGGATCTACCCAGCCATGAGCCCATCTGCACCAGCCTGCTGCCTTCTGCGCAGCTGCTGAGGCCACAGCAGCCCAGGGTGCTGGGGGACGAGGCTGGATCTGCTCAAAACTTCGCCGAAGTCAGGTCTGGTTCAGGCAGGCGCTGTTTGTGCCCTCTGCACATAGGCTACCTACACTCATACAAGAAAAAATGAAGTCTCTCTAAGGTCATGCGGCTCAACAACTTGCCTGCTGAATATGCATCACGCCATCTTGTCAGCTTCGCGCATCTGGAATTGATGAAAGCCTCAACGAGCAGATCTTGGAAAAAAATGCACATTCAGCAAAACAGTCCTAACACACTACGGTGGACACAGTCATCCCCCCCCAGCTTTGATTCACAGTTCTCAGCCCTCTGCTCTCAGCAGCTGAGGCTCTGTGTCCTGCTCTTCTATGTGACCGCAGGTCATCAACCCGCGAGATTCACTGCCCCAAGATACAGAGCAAGAGGCTTTACAACATGTTGAAGAGATGCATGAGCTTGCAGAGGAGGACAGGAGCTAATTACAGCCTGTTGGAGGCTATGAAAACCATCTCTAGCATCTCTCTCATTGCATCACTCCTTGTGCCTCCTTCTGCTGCACTTAGTAGTGGGCATCTCCTGAAGCCACCAAAAAGCCAGCACATTGAACAGGGGGTACAAACATCTCCAGTATCATTGCAGCACTGAGATGCAATAAATGCAGCATCACAGGTCGCACCTCATCTGAGTCCTTTTTGGATTCATCTCCCTGCTGCTGGCCAAGCCCTGAGAATGGCTGTTACCAGCAAACGCTCTAAAGACATCTCCTTCCATTTTGCAGGGAATGATCAAGTCTAATGGAGACCTCAGGAAGAAGAGAACAAGGACTCTTGCATCTACACCCACCCAGCAGCGGCTGCTCATAGGCAACTAAAGCAAAACTCCACCAGCGTCACGTCAGTCTCAGAGTGCCTGTGTCTGCTGTTCCTATTAAGCTAAAGGGAAATCAATCTCTCCGATACTGCCAGGAGTAAACTTGGAAAAGACCCAGCTGTGAATATGCTCCCCCCGCACCCTTGCCAAAAGGAACAGCCCGGCTCTGCAGATGTGTGCAGGACTGAACTCGCTGCCTTCCCGTGCTGCGGAGAAACACGACTGTGCAGAGGCTCCCCTGCGGCTGGGGAGCTGGGCAGAGCCACACGCTTGCAGGGCACAGCGACTGGGAATGGTTGTGGAGCTTCTGACCTCCAGTCACTTTGTACTAATTTCCCATTGAAGAAAGCCCTCTGGAACCAGGGAGCCAGCCCCAGAGATACCCACACCCGGCGGCTCCAAACAAACATCACCTTTGAACCTCATGTCAACACTGCCCAGTGAAGCAACATCTGTCCAGAGAGCAGGCGTGGGTCAGGTTTGGATCAGGCTTCACGTCAGCGATGAGGCTGCAAATCCCCAGGCCGTGCAGGGACCGCTCCAAGGGACAACTCTAAACCCGCTGCTCCCTCCCTGAAAAGGCTGGGAAAGCAGCCAAGAGATGGAGGGCTATTAATCAAGTGGCATTTACAAAGAGAAGAATAAGCTATGAACACCGCGGTGACAAGAAGCCAGGACTCGTGACCTCAGCATCCCCCCATACCACAGAGGTGACACGGGGTGGAAGGGGCCCACAGGTCACAACATGCCCTGTGCATTAATTACCGTGCAGGTCCAAAATGATCACCAGCACGTCTCCTCCGTGCATACACACCATGGGTAGAGCTGCCAACGCCTGCCCAAGCTAGAGGCTTGCGGATCTGCCACTTGAGCCACTGCAGAGACAGTGATACCTTCAGAACAGACTTTCTGGGGAGAAAGCAGCTTCAAGTCCAGCTGGATAACGCTCTGGTAGAGTCCATGAAAATTAAATCCCATTACGAAAAAGCTGTGTCTCACCAGAATTGGGTGCTTCTTCAGCACAGCAGGTCTCAGCACCTGCACTCAGCCATGGTTTGTTTACATGACCACCTAACGGATTCATCCAAGCATGACACCAAACTCGGACCTGGGGCAGGGCAGTTTGCAGCATCTCTCAGCTGCAGAAAGAGCTTCAGAATGCAACACGCCACTACAAGGGTTTGGTGACAGCCATCAGGCTGGGCGGCACCGCTGGGAACACCAAATGCATTTGTTTTTCATTGCCCCAATGCATCAGGGAGGATCGTTGACAAGGTGGAGAGAAAGTAGGACATGCTAACAGAGAGGGAGGCAGACAGGGCTCGAAGGAGCCAGGCTGGGCTGTCCATGGGGCTGGGAATGGCTGGTGCTCGGACAGTCCAGCTGTAGGTGCAAGAAGCTCTCACCACTGTGCAGGGAAGGACCGGGAACAGCAAGAGTAGGCAGACACCGAATCCAGATGGACTCGCACCCTCAAAACCAGGTTCTCAACCATTCTTAATACAAAACAGTGATTTTCACCTCAGCACGGAGCTGCCAAAGGATGTGGGTCATGTGACCATGCTTTCAAGCATGGGTAAACGGTGACACGACACCTCTGCTATGGATGTCGCTGCTGAGCCCGAGGGTGACAGAGCTGCTGCAGTACCAACCAGCGGGAGAAAAACTGCTTGCTTCTCCCATGAGAGACCAACTCCCAGCTCTGCCCAGCCAAATTCCCATCAGTCTGCCTGCCCATAAATTTATAAATCTTTTATCTAATGAAAGCTCATCCAAATATGAAGAGCTCAGGGGCACTATGGGGAAAACAGGAGCAGGCAGGGCAGCCAGGCTGTTCCTCTGCCGGGCTGCAGGAATCCCCCGCTGACTGGCTCAGGGTGGGACACCTCAGTGCCCTAAAGCTAAACCTGCTCAGTACCATCCCAGGCATCTCAAGAGAATGGATTTGCGCAAGCTGAACAGATTTTGAATTCCTTCTCTGAGACAAAAAAGATCTGGTCCATCTAGAAACAAAATTCAGGTTTCTACAGATCTTTGCCTCCAACCCTGCAAGAGGTGAGCGCTGGAAAGGGTTACGAGGCAGGGATCTTCTGAAAGCATGTTCACCCCAGTAAGGGCTGCTGCAAAGGGCCTGGGAAAAATGAAACCTGCTCAACAGTGTCCAAAAAAGAGTTGTGCAAAGCTCAGCTTCCCTGACACGGGCAAGCCAGCGTAAAGATGTCCCCACACCCACAGGTGCCACCAGGCTGGGTGGGCAAAGGGACAGCACCAGCTTCAACATGGATCTCCGATGGCACAGCTGGGGTCCAGACCCCACAGGGCTCTCGCACAGCTGCTCGCAAACTCTTCCTACTGAAAGGCCATTTTTCAGGCAGCAGCCCAGGGCAAGTCACAGCGATGCCAGGGCTGCTGCTGAGATGTATTTGCCAAGTGCAGGGGAGCGTGTGTGCACAGGGGAGTGTGGTGTGTTTGCTTTTTGCAATCGCTGTCCTGTCTGCGGGGCTCAGACTGTAGGTCGAACAACATCCCTTGAGAGCACACTTCAGGACAACACTGTGCTCTGCCAGGTTCAGCCCGGCGAGACGGGGAGGAAACGTGGGGGCTGTTAAATGGTGGGGGGGTAGTCAAGGCTATTAGTCGCTGCAGGTTCATCTGGCTGCTGGGTCTCCTTGGCTTCATGCACAGGAGAACAGGCACTGGTGGCTGCTGAAACCAACTGTGCTGCCTCCCGCAAAGGACATACTTGGAGGTTGGACCCTATTTATCAGAGCTCTACAACTGACTTTACTGGAATTACATTGGGTGCAAACCTGCAACAGAGCAAAAACCGGGCTGGCCAGAATAAACCATGGCAGCTGGTGATGAAGCAATGATCCTGGCATCTGGAGATGAGCATCAGGGAAGGGGGAGATCTGCACAGGGCAGCAGCATGTGTAGGTACCACATTTAGCAACACCTCCCACCATCCGGCCCTGCTGAAACCATTTTATTGCCAAGGGGGTGGTTGTATTTGAAGAGAAAAATTAGAAGATCCATGTGAAACAGTGGGGAAATTGTAGAGTGCTAGTAGTTGAATATAGACCTGTCCCAAAGCTGCAGATCCAGACAGGGGACAGAGATGGGGTGTCCCAGTTTACAGCAGCACAAACTCCGCAGGCGCAGATACATGTACGGGAAAGCACAGACTGGTCTGACCTGGACAGTACAGGCTGGGAATACAGGGCTCAACTCTCCACTGACAGCAGTCACTCCCCTCCACCCATCAATTATTTTACTGAGGGGAAAAATATCCCCCCAGGTCTTAGGGTAGCTCCATTTGTCTCTGTTCTCAGCACTGGTGCAAGCCTTGAAGCGAAGGCAGGACGATGGTGACGGTCACCCCAGAGCTACTCAGCGAGATGCTCCCCTCCCTCTCAGATCACCACAAGGAAAGCTTTGGGCATTTGCCCAGCTGTGCCTCAGAGCCTCAATGTCCACTCCTTGGCACTGCAGAGGTTAAAAAGAGTTAAGCTCTTCTTTGGGTCCTCAGCTCCAAGGGGGAGCAATGGGAGTTAAGCACCTAATGCCTTTGTAGTTTCCTGGCTTCTGATAGCAAGTCCTGGAAGAGACAGCTGTGTTTGCACTGGGATTAGGATGGAGAGCTTGTCCTGCTCTCCATTCAGATGCTTGTGGGAAGCAAAGAAAATGCAGCACATAACAAGCCCCAGCACCCCCAGGAGTGCCCTGGCCACTGTGTGAGCACTCATCTCCCAGCCTCAGACCTTCCTGACAACCACCAGAAGGTCCTTCCTGCACCGACACACAGACAAAGGTCCTACTGCTCCCAGGAGATGCTTCTGTGGAGTCCTTCAAACCACGGAATCATAGAATCATTTTGGTGGTAGAGACCCTCAAGATCATCAAGTCCAACCATTAACCTGACTCTGGCACTAAACCATGTGCCTTTTTGTAGGATAAATAGGAGTGTTGGGGTTTGAGGAGTGGGAACAAAGCAGGAAATGCAGGTACAACGTGCTGCCAAACAGCCAGGCTGGGATACCAGAGGGACGCGGGACCAGCAAAGGCTGGATCCACCCAGCAGAGCCACCGGGATGCGAATCTCTCCTGCAGGCACAGAGTTAAATCCCAGCACACTAAGCCCCCTCCTTACACATATCAGAGATTCTCAGGAAACCATAGAAAGCCAAGAAAGACTAGAAGAAGCATTCCTTGTGAAAAGCCTGGCCCTCAGGAGCAGATGGGCTTCATTACTGCCCTGCTTTCAGCACCGGACGGGGCAGATTTTTCTACCACGACAGGTCACGGCTCCAGCATTTCATGTCTTCTTCAAAAAAGGTAGAGCTGAGGGCTTTCCAGCCCAAGTTGCCCAATGCCTTGGCTGATAAACGTCGCTGTACTTTGAGCTCTGGCTCCTCAAAGGGTGCATCCTGGGCTTCAGAGCACTGAGAGCAGGAATCTGAGCCAGGGAAAACTGCCCCATGACAAAAGCAAACAAAAAAAACCCCAAAACAAAACCGAAAAAAAACCAAAAAACAAACAACAATGCTATCTCAGAGGGTGTCTTAGATTTCACAACCCTGGCCATGCTTGCAGCACTAGCCAGGGCAAGGGCAGCGTCGCCCTCGTTATCTGGAAGGCTGCGGACATGTGTCAGCCAGCTGCAAACATCACCCAGGCTCTGAAAGCCGAACCGCGTCCACGTCCCAAGGCAGCGCCTGAATTTCAGCCTGAAAATACCTTTAAACAATGGGGAGGAACTGAGGTCTAAAATAAGCTCTTTCCTGTTCTGAAAAACAAATCCCTGGTTTCTTAGGGTCTGCTAATATCTAAGTGTGTATCTCCGTTCACTGAGGTCTGGGTGCATTTGTAGGTTCAGAGACTAGTACTCTGCAGGACCTCAGTCAAACCACTTACAAATTCCATAATCTCTATCACTGTATAGTAATTTGTCCCACCTGAAGGGAAAAATCTTGAAGGACAAGTCAGAGCTGACTGACAGTTCACAAGAGCAACTCCAGACTTTGGATGCACAGCTCAGAAAACTTGAAAGGACAGACTTGCGTAGATCAGAAGAGCTTCTCCATGACCTGCTGGTGCTGAGAGATGCTGGGCTGGGCAACAGAAACCATCCCAAAGTTGGCAGAGGATGGTGGCAATGGGTATCTTCTGTTTCCACCACAACTAACCACACCAGAATGGTGAGAGACAGCTTCCTGCCTGTGATATGTATTATGTGTGGTGGTGCGGCTTCTGGCATTGCTGCTCATCCTCCTGCAACATCCTCATCCTCTTCTCTTGGGGTGGTGAAGTGGTACCTCGGCTCCAGGAGCGGCTGGAGGGGGTTTTGCTCTGTCAGTGCCCAGAGGAGATTCAGCTGCTTGATGCAGCAGCAGATAAGGATGGAGAAAGGGATCTTGCTGCTTTGCTGCTCGTAAACCTTTCTGGAGTGGTATCACAACCTGGGCACTACTGTGCTCCTGGTTCTGCTGTTTCTTGTGAAAGAGCCAGATCGAAGGCTGAGTATGTCTAAACCGCAAAGCCTCGTGAAAGTCCTACAACTCATGCTAAAAGCAGCTTGTGGAAGAAGATGGGGGGTATAGGAACCACTATTAAGCAACTGCTGCTAAAAAGATATAAGAAGCAACGTCTGGATGCTTCAGTCCGGCAGATCCAGAGGAGAAATAAAGCAGCATTTTGAGATGGAGGGGGTTTTCCTTCTTACTGGAGAAGGTGATTCAGTGCTGGAACAAACTAGAAACAACTGGAAGCGGAGCGCTCCCCATCCCGCTGCCATGCCCTCTGTCCCCCCCAGCCACCTCCAGCACGCACAGGTCACTGGACCTGATACAGGAAGGATAGGGCAAGAAAAGAACAGCCCAGCTCTTATGCAATGGCCTCCTGGGATCAAACTAAATTATCTCCCCCTCCCTCCTTGCCTCAGGCTCCCAAAGGTGCCTCTTCCTTCAAATACTTCTGGGATTGTCCCCTGGCCTGCAAGAGGACTTATTATCAAATAAGAGATGGAAGCCTTAAGAGGGGGAAGGTTATGTAAAATGTTTCATATAGCACTCAGTCTCCTCTCATTAGGAAATACATAATTTTAGGACAGAGGAGCTGCTTTTTAACTGCTTAGGAGACTACAAGTCGGTGCACGCATCCCTCTGGCCCCTCACTAGTGGCCTGAAAACTGCCAGCTCTCTGGATGTCAGTATAAGTTACTTACTCATGGTTTCCCCAAAAGACCTTGCCATTGGGGTGGCCCCACAGCATGTTTAATTAAGGTCTGCAGAAACCGCAGATGCAGATGAACACAGGGCCCTACCACCTGCCACTGACCTCCCTCTGCCCCCTTCAGATGTCCTCTCTTCTCTCCACCCCACATCTGCACCAGCACAGTCATCCCCAGCTCCACCGCTGGTGGTAAAAACTGTGCGATTCCCCTAAGAACAGCGGTGACCAAAGCTTTGATGTAGACAAGGATCAGCGGCTTCCAGCATTTACCACCGTGCCAGTCTAGACTCGCTATGATCGCGGTCAGACGAGACAGCAGACAGAGAGCCCCACTGCTTATTCCAACCTCAATATGCAGAAAATGCATGGTGTGCAGAAGGCAGCATAGCCACCACTAACGATGCACCATCCCTGGAGGAACAGCAGAGGAAGACCAACTCAGAAGATGGATGACAATCATGCCGAGGCCAGGCAGGATCTCCTGGACGGCGTGGGTCAATACCAGTAAAGCCAAGTCCCCCTGATGGACCACATCCCTCCCAGCACCAAGCTGAGATCGCAGGTTTGCCCGGGAGCTGAGTGTACCTGCCCACATCACCAGGCGAAACGCAGGAGAGCCTGGAGATGCTGAAAGAGGATGGCTCTGGCCAAACCCCATAACTGCCCACTACCACAGTCCTCGCAAATTCCACCTGCCAGCGTGCTCAGCACCACTCTAACACCTCCCTGCAATGCGGATATTCTGCTCCTGGCCATGTATCTGCGATTCTGGAGTGAGACAGCTGAAACCAACAGGCCAGATAGGTCATTACGTCCCCACCACCACTTGCTGGTCCAGCCAAAGGCGAGGAAAGCCAAAACAAAGCAACCAGAGGTGTGAAGTCAATGCACACTCAAACCGCCATACGGATGCTCTCCCTGGGGAGCATTGAGACTTCTCCCTCCTCTCCCGAGTGCCCGTGAGGTTGGCAAACACACCTGAGCCCGTCTCTGCCTCCAGGAGGTACAATGGGGGTTCTGCCACTGACTTCAGTACAAGCAAATTCAGCCCAGCACCAAAATAACCAACTCAGCAGCACTTGGGAACAGAGTTATTTCAGCACATGCTGGCATGTGGGTGTTCCTAGTGTAGAACAAGAAACCCTTATTTCAGCACAGCCACAGAGCTCAGTGCAAACCGCTCCAGCGCTCGACTGCCCCGATGGCGTTGAAAGTGGGAAATGCAAACGGAGGAGTTAATTCCTGCTCCTCCAGACAAGTGAGCCCTTAGCGCTCTCAAACTTAAAAGGTTTCTACTTATATCAGTTTTCTTCCCAGGTTGTGTCGCTTGCCCTGGTCACAGGATGGTTCGATCTCGACGTGTTGTTAGAAAGGATTGATTCAGCACGTTACACATCACGGACTGCGGGTGGCCCAGGAAAGGTGACCTGCTGAATCCTCCTAAAGAGGGAGAAAAGGATCTGACTGCTCCCAGGAGGAACTTGCAACACTGCTGCTTTTTATAGCGTTTTTCTTCATTATTATATAGAAACCAAATGAACTCCAAATAACCTCAAGGCAACCATCGCCTTCTAGATTACACTTTTGTCTTCAAATTATTTACCTATTATTATAACTTGTAACTTCTAAAATTCAAGTAGTTTGCCTCAGTTTGCTTTCCTTTGGGATAAAAAAAAGAAGCCATTTTTAGCTTGTTTCTTTTCTGTATATGGCAATGACCTTTCCTCTGCTGGTGAGTTTCTCGCAAAACTAGAGATGAAAGCAAAAACTGTACACTGAGTAACAAGTGAAAGGAATGGTGAAAAAACCAATGAAGGCTGGACACAGGAAGACAACTGTGTAGCTAGAAAATAATCAGATTTTAGAGAACATCAATATCACTTTAATTTACCTCTTTTGTGAACCTTCAGTGGCAAATCTGCAGCTGTTCACCACATTCAGGCTTCCCCTGAGTGACAAACACCACCAGTTAAGGATCCCTACCCCAGATCTATCACCTTCTACAGGACCTTTCAAAAATCACACCTGCCCCATATGAAGGAAACCAATTTGCAGCCTATTAAGGGCATTTGCAAAGCCTCAGCTGGCCAGCACCTCTCAAGGAAGCGTTCCAAACCCAAAACCCCCTAAACCCGTCATGAGATGCCATTGCCATTACTGTCACCTGGTTTGCTCCGACCTGACGGGAACTCTCTGTGAAACTGTTGAGATCATGCAAGGGATTAAAACCAAGCAAGCACAGAAAGTTCTGCTGACTCAGACACATCGAAGTCTCCTTTTGAAAACCAGAGTCCTGAAAAGAGCCACATTTTCCAGTCAAATACTAGAAAGCGAATCCCATGTAAAACACAATTCTCTCTCTTTTAGGAGCCCTGGAGATTGGAGCCAATTCAGTGCTGCTCTTTCTACTGAACAGTCTCAATGCTAAAATAAGGATGCATATATAGTTTATTAAAAAAAGTTACTATAGAATACAATACTGATTGTGGTCCTCTGGGATTACAAGAATTCATCTGACAAACTTCACATGCTCTTATAGAAACACCAAATGCTTGCCAAAACCCAACTCCTCTTCAATCTTATTCAGCCAACAAGTATAAGCCTTTTTAAAAATTATTTTAGGAAAAAACATTAAAGTGATGAAGCAGCCCCTATTAAAGGAGAAGCACATTTCATTGAGCCCACACTGATAAAATTCCACTAACATCTCAGTCAAATCAGTCTTCTGAATTTTAAGACGCAACTTTAAAGGCCCCATTGATGGATTGCTGCTGTAATCAGAACGCATTAGTACATTGTTAGAACTACAGGAATTACCCAATAACGTCTCTCAGCAAAGAAGAGCTAATTTCCCCAGAAGAACAGAAAGCAGACAGGGAGATAAATAACCCCTCCAGTAGAAAACTGTTTATATTTCAGTTCTGTTATTACTGAATTGTTTCCCAATGTGGCAGATATTTCTAAGAGCATACGCTAAAGAGGTCCCTTGAGCAACTCAACCACATTCTCCATGACTTTTAGTGACTGTGGATGTGAAATAGGCACTTGTGGAACAGAGCGGCTCCTTTGTCTGTCCTGACCCCAGCGGGACCGCACGGAGCTGGACCCAGTTTCATGTCCTGCTTTCAGTGAACGCGGGGACACCGAACGGGACAGTGACCCAAAAGCAGCCTGCTTGAAAAGTGAAATCTCAATTTCATTGCAAAACGGCCGCGCTGAGCCGGTAAATCGGTTACACGTTGCAAGCAAACACCACAGCGAAGTTCAACGGTCCCAGCCGAGAAAATGTGCAACCTCCGGACGGGTTCACCGGCTGACCCCAACTTCAACCCCCCCGCCGAACGGCCCCTCCGCACCACACCGGCTCCCACCGACACCAAAGTGATTTTAGGAGGCGGCACAGGGACAGACCGCGGTGCCCGCACCCCGACCCGCTCCGTGGACCGGCCGGGGGACCCGCCGAGAAGCGCCGAGGTCGCGGCGGACCCACCTGGGTGGAGGCTGCTCTGGAAGTAGAAGACGAGCAGCAGGAACGAGCCCAGGCAGGCGGCCAGCCCCAGCCGCGCCGCCCGGCTCCGCCGCATCCTCCGCCGCGGCTCGGCGGCGGCAGCGCCCCGCGGCCAGGGCCCGCCGAGCGCCCGCCGGCCCCGCACCGCCCCGGGCGCCGCTCCGCGCCCCGCCCCACTCCGCGCCCGCGGCCCCGGGGCCGCCTCGCCCCGCCGGCGCCGGCAGGAAGTGACAGCGGAGCGGCTCGGCCGCGGGAAGGGGAACTTGGCCCCCCGAGTGCCCCGCAGCGCCGGGGCTGCCGCTGGGCGCCCGCAACGCGACTCGCCCCATCCAGCCCCGCCGAGCGGCGGGGGCAGCGGGAGGGGCTGGGGGTGCGGCCCCGGGGGTTGGGGGTGTCCTCGCCCCGGGCTGTGCCCGCTCCCTGCCTGCGCTCGGGAGTACGGGCTTCCCCACCGAACTGCCGAGGTGGCTTTAGAACTCCTCGCAGGGGAAGGGAAGAGTTACTGATGTGCTGGCGGAGTTTCCTGAGGACTTTTCGCAGCACGTTCAGCAGTTCGGAAGCGTAAAGTTTTGTAGCCTAAAAATATACCTTTTTTTTTTTGTTACCCCCTGGCCGTGCAGTCTTTAACTGAAAGCAATAATGCTTCTGACTAATTCTAACTCAAACAATGGCGTTATATAGAAGGAGGACATAATTTTCCACTAATCTCTGTGTGATTTTGGAAGGCAAGAGCGCAAAGCTCTCTTACCGCGTCCTCTAACCTCCAGGCTCTGTAATTGCAGGCAAAAAAAGCTCTGAGCTTCTGTTGCCCTGGTTTTGAAATAGCAGGGATGCTGTTGACCCAACTTTGTAAAACACTCGAGATCTACTCAGAGGCCACTTGCCAAATTAGAAAGATAGCCGGATTCCCACTGACAAGTCAATCACTGCTTCTCTCTTCATCCCCAAAATGCTTAGCTTTAAAAAAAAAGAGAACAGCTCAAGGAGGAGCCACTAAGAATGACAAAGGAAGCCTGCCTGTGTGTATATGCTGACCTTCATTCTGCACTCATTTAGGGCAGAGTAACCAGGAGGAGGAATTCATTGCAGTGAATTAAGCTGGAATGAAATAAAAACCTGAGCAGCACCTTGCAGGCCAAGTTGAGCTATGACCATGAAATCACACAGCTCTTTAAAGTCCCTGTTGGATGCTCTAGAGCAAACTCATTTTCACCAGGGGCCACATCAGCCTCGCAGTTGCCTTCAAAGGGCAAAATGTAATTTTAGGATTGTATAAATATAACTATGCCTGTGAGTTTGTCAGCCTTGGTCTAGAGAGTGGCAACAGAAATGAGACCACAACTGGCATATCCAGCCTGTGCAGTGGGAACCCCCTTCCAGTAGTTTTCCAGGAGCTGGAAGGTGCACTCGGACAGTAGGTGAGTTTTTCACTATTTGTATCTTCTAGTACTTGAACACTGGAAAATCTGGACCAAGGCTCTCACAGGAGCTAAGGAAAATAGTCATCCTCTTAGCTCAGCTTCTCTGGGTCCAGCAGGAGAAATAAAACCAGTACAAGTGACCCAACTTCACCCATAGTTGGACATTCTCTTAAAAGAAAATACAGTAAAACATGGCAGTTGAAGCTCAGACACTGACCTGTTGAGTCCTGCTGGCTGCTGTCTGTGTTTCATACCCGCAAGGCAAGGCCGGGGCCATCTGTGATCACATCAGCTATGCATGGCCAGTCTTCCGACAGTCCGAGGTGAACGCGCTGCTCACATCTGCCGGGCTACATGAGGTAAGGGGAAGCACATCATGAAGATTTTATAGGATTCCTACTTGCATTCATCTGCAAATCAGGTTGGTTCCACATTAAAACATTCTTTTTAGAAGGACAAACCCATTTTCAAGGGGAAAGAGGTACATTATGGTAAGAGCTGTCAGGTGACAATGACACCAGCTGCTGGGAGGTCAGGGCTTTGCTGTTGCCTAGTTCTATGTGTGAGAAACCAACCCGGTCCCACATATTGATGTCTTGTACCGTTCCCCTTCCCTGCATCCCCACCATACAGAAAAGAAAGAGCAACCCCAGCCCACGAGGCAGAAAACGGTGCCTGGTGCTTACCTGGGGAGAGAGGTCACCCCAGAAGCGCAGAAGATTAAACTTAAGCTCTCAGGCTCCAGAACTATTATTCCAAGCCTATTTCTAAGGGAAATCAGATTCAGACCGCACTGGAGAAGTCCGTCCCTCCCTCTCCAAGCCCCACTGGTTTGACTGGAGAACAACTGAGGTGCAATGCACACATGAAATACGAGTGCTCAGTGGCACATGTGAAATAAGCGTGGCGGTGTTCTGCGGGCAAGCGTTGAGCCTGGCTCTCTCAATCTGCTGCTTTGCCAGGTTAACTGGAAGAACTGAGAAATTAGGATTTGCTAGAGACTGGCAATGGCTCCTTCCCTGCCAGGCCGTGAACTCGCTGTGGAAGGGCCACCATGCTGCCTGTCCGCACCATGGCATTCAGGTCATGGAGGAGCTATTTACGGCTGTAAAGGCAAGGTTGATAACCAAGAATAATGGTCAAAAGGTACTAATAACATGGTACGGTGGAAAGTTGTTTGTTCCTGCTGAGGCCTGGGACTGCATCTGATTTGTGAGTGAAGAGGGGGTGCTTTTTGCCTGCAGAAAGATGCGCTGCCTTCGGTGCAGTGCATGCTTGATTCCCTCCTTGCTCATTAGCAGTGCTCGTTACTGTCTTCCCAGGAGGTTTAACCCAAATGCCTTGCTGTTTCCCAGGACCTCGGTGCCACTGAGCGAGATTAACCCCAAGCTTTGGTCTGATGATCATGTTGAAGGGAAATTAAACATCGGAAACTGAGGAGTCCATTGAATTCCTTCTCAAAACCTGGTTTTCCAGCTGCCACGAAAAGGAGCCTTTCTAGAGGATATTTTCATTTTGCACCCGGTTATTTCGTTCTGGAGCCTGAATGCCATGGAAATAGTTTTGCCCTGGCCTTATGCTGGTGAGACCTCCATCTGCTGGTGGCCAGGCACCAGTGCACACTGTGTTTGCAGCCGGAGCCCCCAAATTTTACCAAGCCAGCAAGGGCTTGGGCGGATATGTAGGAAACTACACTGATGTACTACAGGCTTTCTTCAGAAACCAACATCTGGGGAGATATTCACAGAGATTGCTGTGGGTTCTCCCTCTCTGTTTTCTAAGCACTGCATTAGACATCACCCTCCCTTCAGGATTTCTGTGTCAGCTGAGAGGGACCTTGCAAAGCCCCAGCTCGTCCCCTTCTTGAGCAGATGTGTGTGCAGCTTATTCTGACAGTTTCCCCAAGATGGACACCTTATGATCTTGCCAAGAAATCCCTTTCAGCTCTACAAGCCCTAAAAAAAATTTCCCACCACCTTATCTGAACCATCCTGGTCATAACTGGGACCCAAGACATTTTGCCCTGAAAGACACGCAAGGCACATTTTTGTATTAACCAGGAAAGATTAACTCTAATAGCACCAAGCTGGAATAGTTGCTTTCTCAGGGAGTACATTGACTTTCCACCATCTCCTATAGTCCTTTTCACCTGCAGAATGTGAGTTTTCCAATATTATTCCATTAAAACACTAGTGTTGATGCCCTCTTTGCACTGATACACAACAGCCATAGTTCAAAGCAGCAGAGAATCACACTGGGGTGGACTTTTCACCATTAAGTAGTAGAGTAAATACTTGCAGGCTCAGTATATATAAAAGAAACAGATTGGGTAAAAGGTAGAATTTACATTCAATACCTCTGGAGAGGTAACTGGAGAATTAAAAGTACCTACAATAAAACAAGATGCTTGGTGGATCTTTTAAATCTGTGGCCACATTTTGCCGCTTGTTCATATAAAGTAGCACTGATGCCTTGAGGAATCTCCTTGGTCTCAGGGGGACAGGGCAGGGAACAAGCAGCTGATTCAAAAGCCACTTCACACCCTGGGAAATCCCACTGATTTGGGGGGTATGACAGTGTATATTGCCTAAAGTTGTGCAGGTTCATATGCCTTGTCAGGGGAAAAAAAGTACTAAGGGTTAGGATAGTGCGAATAGTCTGGTCCTGAGTAGTTAACATTGTCACCTGGCTAATTGCATAGCTTGGTGATCTTCCTGTTCCCAAACAAAATGCTAATCGTTTCCCAGAGATCTTTCTGCAATTATCTCCTGATCTTCTGGGAAATCTTCCTAGAGACCAAGAACTAAAAGCTGAGCTCTCACTTCTCATTGTGAAATGCTGGCCTCCGTCAAAATAGCGTTCAAGAAATCAGTCATTTAGCGTTCTTGCTACCACAATAAATAAAAAAGAAGAAAAATGTAAAAAAAGGAGAGAAAAGAGAAAAAAAAAGCAGCAGCTGTTTGCTTTTAAAAAGACCAGCAGTGATGGGAGCAAACCAAATTACAGGCTCTGAGGGCTACTCTCTGCCAGCAACGCTTGCATCAAAAGGAAACTCCCATCAGCCATTTACTCAGTGGTGGCAACTATGGACTGTGTTTGCCTTTTGTACCGGGCATTTATATTTCGTTAGTTTATTCACTGTCACCCGCTGGGAGCTTGTTCTCTGCTGATGTCTGATTTAGGGGCTCACACGAGGAAGGGATGTGATTTACAGACACGCACTGGAAAGCCAATTGCCCTCGATCTTAGCACAGCGTTGGGAATGGCCATTCCTTCCGACAACAAGAGCAGCAAACCTGTCAAACCTCCCAGCAGGAGCGCGAGACTCCGGCGGTCAGCGTTTGCTTCGTGCTTTGCTCTTTTCCTGCACATTCCCAGCAGAAAGCTGCAGCCTCTCTCCCTTCTGCCCAAAGCACCGGCTGCAACCGCTCAGCTCTGTCTGCCATCCCTGTAACAGCTACAGGTTGCACAAAGAGAAGGGGATGCTGCAGTGTTGCTGCAGGGCTGAGGTGGGAGCCAGCTAATGATCTTTCTGCCTAAAGAGAACCTGGATACCCTGGAGCAAATTACCGCTGTGGTCCTGCCCATCGTACATCAACGCACAGCAAACGACTCAGCACAGCTTCTGCATGGCAAGGGAACACAATTCATAGGGAGGGGATGGAGAGAGGTAATTTTTCTACTGTGTCACACAGATCTCTTGCGAGCAAGGCTTTGCACAGAGCAGGGACTTGTATACTCAGTGCTCTTTTTTACAGTCTGGTTATGGTGGCTGGGAAAGAGGAGTCAGAGCATTTCAAGCACAAATAGGTCTTGCAAGAAAAACGTGTTTCGAGCTTCCCTCTGTAAGTGGGAATTTGTCCCTCTCATTCCTTAAGATCTTCCTGTTTCCTGGACTTCAATCTATTTACATTGACTCGATCATGACCAGAACCCCAGGACCAAATGATCTGGTCTTGTGATCTTTTATGTCCAAGCAGCCCGTGGCCAAGATATAGAACAAGAGAAAGAGACCTTAGTTTAAGTACCTTGTCTGGAAAGTTCCCTTTCTTAGCATAGCAGCAATGAGCACAAGATTGTGATCTGGGGTGTTTCGTTCTCCAACTCCCTTGGTCTCAGCAAAAGCAAATTTGTTCTTGAGAGTAGAGTGAGGGGGTGTATTGGGTGAGAAATGCCCATGGCCAGATGAAGCAGCTTCTCGGCAGGGGTTTGTGTGCTGGAGAGTGCTTATTCCCTGCAGCTTTCTCTTTGCTGCTGTTATACACGCATCCATCTGAAGTGGCTCCAAATACAAAGGGGAAAAAAAAAACAGTCTGTAAAAAGAAAACTAACATAAGTTGCCATCAGTGGTCAGAGCAGTGCTATAAAAGTCTCCTGAACCACAGAATGAGCACGCTGAGAATGTTCCCTTTCTCCTTAAAACCTTGTGTTACAGGCAGGGATGGATGTCTGCTATGTTCTTGCCCTCTTGCATCAGGGAAGCCTGGTCAGGTCTGTCCCTTCTCCTCTCCTGACCCCATATCTTGGCAGAATAATCAGACCATCCAGAAATACTGACATTGCTGAGGGTCCCTACAACGAAGCAACCTGGTCCTGGAGGAAGAGGAGAATGAAAGAAGACAATGAATGGAGTGATGTTTTCAAAGAACCCGTGTGGCTTAGGTACTGCCCTCACTGACCACGGTTAGATGAGTCTTCAGGTTCTTAAATCCCTTCAGCACTGCTGAAACATTCCCTCATAACTAAAACGGAGTTTCTTTTTTACTGAAGGGGTACGATTAAAGTAATAATCATCATCCTCTAAATAGCATTTGTGAGGCTGTACCCTGCATGTACTGCCATAAAGTCAAACCCAGGTTTGTTACTGCAATTTTAAGCATAGAGAACTAATTGCCTAGACATGACAGGCCTGGTCAAATCCAATCTAAACAGCTTTGGTTACATGGAAACCCTGGCTGAAAAAGCATATAAGTATTCTTTGTCCAGCAATCGTCCATGACTCTCTGTGTTTTCACTCTTCTAGGAAGCCTGAGATACTATTTTTATTTAGACTAAAAATAATAAAGGCTTTTCTCCAATCCTCTGGGTGCCCTAATTGAATTATGTCTGCATTAGTAAACCCCAGCACTGCTAAAACCAGACAACCACCTACCCAGAATGTCTAGGAGCCAGATCTAGGAGGCATGGTGTCTGCCACCTCCAGAAACTCGATCCAGAGGTGTCTTTTGCAAGAAGTTTTGTCCTGGCAAGTTACCAAATCAGCTTAGGATGGAGTGGAGAAAGCACATTCCAAGTCTCGGCAGAGAAAGCCAAGCCGGCTGGCTCCTCTCTTTTATAAAGAAATCTTTCAAATGAGGACTTTGGTCCAGTGTTTGCAGAACCCATCAAAGACAGAAGGGGACAGGGCATTGGATTTGCAGCTGGAGCTCTTATTACTACCACAATTAATTCAGGAGAAACAGCCCCAGTGGCCCTGCAGACTGCAGCCCAAGCAACTTAGATCAAAGGTTTGCAGGTAACGCCTTCGCCTCTTCTTGCAAATATTAACCATGGAGTGATGATTCACGAGTTTCTGCATCACGTGCTCCCAGAAACATAAACCTGTGCTTCTCAGTTTCCAAGTGCTTTAAGAATCATAGAACCATTTAGGTTGGATCAGACCTTTAAGATGATCGCGTTAGGCGCAGCCCAGAGACAACATGCCCGTCCAACCTGCCATGGGTACCAGCCTGACCCACAGGGTGACCTCCTGTTTAGGCACAGCTGGTCTCGCTGGCTGAGTTACTGATGATACATTGCACTGCTTAGGGCATGGCCAGACTTCTCTCAGAGCTCTTGGGCAGTAACATTAGCATTGCCGAAAATGTTAAATAACTGCCTGGCTGCTACCAAATCCATATATTGATGGCAGGTAGCTCCTGGACTTTTAAAGCAGTTGCTGTATTTCCAGCTGGTTGCAACGAGACGGGCTCTGCCCTCTTCAGTGTGGCTAAAATAATCCACAGAAAGACGTATGAGCTTGATCTTCTCTGAAGTTTGCTTTCAGTGAGAGGGGGGAGAGAAAAAGCTGATTCTTTTCTACAGATGTTCTCTACAAATGCCTCTCTCAGCTGAGGAAGAAAGCGCAGTCATATGCCTTCCCCAAACCTCCTTTCCAAGTAACAGTGCAGCCAGTGTCACTGGAAAGAAAGAAAGAAAAAAAACCCAAAACCAAAGAGACAAATAATAAGGTTTTGGTGGGTTTTGTTTGTTTTGTTTGTTTCATTTGATTATTTGTTTTCTTTTCCTGTTACTTCTGTGGTTAAAGCTACAAAAAAACCCCAGCAGTAGCCGTTTACAGCAGCAACTGAATAGGCTGCTGTGCAGAGGTTCGATTCAGTGAACTGGGCAGTCTTGGAAAGAAATTGGTTTTCAAACTTCAGAAATGAATTTAAACAAAACATTATTATCTCTTTCAATGGGGGCATGTTCAGGAAACACCAGCCAGATATAGCCCAAGGTAGCTCAGGCATATTTTTCAATGTTTCAAACCTGAAGCAATGAGAACTGCGCTGAAGCTTGCTCTGTTCTATTTCTGTTTCACATCCTGGAGCTAAGAGAGTGGAGGAGCTTGAACAAAGTGCTTCAGTCAGCCTCTCTTGGCTTATGCCCTGAAATGCCCCTGCAGCCCTCCAGTCCTTCCAAGGGTTCTCCCAAACATGAGATGGGGCAGTAAAGCCACCCTCAGCCTCCTGGTTTTATCAAAGCAAGACTAAGAATACATAATAAATAATGAAGAAATTAAAAAGTACTGCTCAAATTGCAGGGGTGATAGAGAAGGACATGTTCTGAATGAAATATAAATTCGAGGAGTGCTGCGCCATGACCCCCATCCAAGCTTGGATGGTGTGGGGAGGCCAAGGCGCCTGTTCTGACCCCCGCTTTGTACCACAAAGCTGGTGAGATCCAGCGGCTGCTCTGTGCATCAGTCCCATGCTGAACGGGGATCAAATCCCTCTGGGCTGAAAGCACCAGGTTCATGTTGCTTTTGAATGATGCCCACAGGCCATGTGGAAAAGCTTCCTGCTGCCCAGCAAAGCAGCTGGAACTGAGCAGTAAGATAATCAATGAGAGGGAACCATGACTACACATTATCTAGAAATATGGCTGGCCCGGAGTATAAACTCTGGCGCCATGCAAGGAAAAGATTAGGAATTGGGGGAAAAAAACGTAATAAAGCTGTGTTACCCTGACAGTTAATTCTCATCCACACTGCAGTGCAGTATATATGGCTTTGCTGTCCTCTCCTATTCTGCTTTCTTAGCTGTATTTCCTCTGGTAGTTGGTTTGTAGCCAAGCAAACTGTTCCTGCAGAGCCCAACAGAGATTCATGGTGCTAAATCAGCCGGCCATGCGAGTCAAGGCTGATGCTGGCTTTCCAGGACCTGCTCTCGAGATTTCCAAAGCCTGACAAAGCGGGCACGACTCCACGGATCTCGTGAGCCACTGATTGACTACACAGGAATTTATAGTTATGTGGTTGCTACAGCTTTCTCTAAAGAAGGGATACACTTCACTAGTTAACATTTTCCAATGAAATCTTAATTGGCCTGTGCAGAAGCCAAGAAAAGAAAACCATTCTCAGCTGGAGTCTCAGCAATGTGTTCTGCAGTCAGTCAGGACAAGGGCACAGTAAAGAGAAACCTAATCCTAAATCCCAGCCTCTGTGACCCAGGCTAGGAATGGTAATGAATAACACAAAGCAACATCTCATTTCGGACAGTGTCTCACATACCTGAGTTCCAAGAAGTCTGATCTGCAACTGCGTGTTGACTTCTGCGAATGTGACAGTGAACCTTAAAAAAAATTACTATGAGAAGATTATCAAGGAGAAGGAAATCAACAACAACATAGAATCACTTCGTGTGCTTTCTTCGTTTGTTAAATAATGGCTGAGCAAAGTAAGAATATGTAATAGCTGAGTGAAATATTAGACTGTTCAGGAACACATGGCAGTGCTAAAAGTATCAGCTTTTCCTGCACAGAGAAGTGGTGATTTTTATATATGGACATAACCAACAAAACTTTCCATCCACTCCAGCTTTTGAAACAATTAATCTCATAGAAACCAGAGCTGGAAATCCTGCTGGGGAACCAAATGCTTTAAAAACAGTACTTTGCTGAAAGATCCAAGAGCAGTGAAAGCAAATGCACCTGACTTTCTGGGCTGCGCTCAGATAAAGCTCTTTAGTTGCAGTGACAGATGTGAATACCTCTGTTCTCCCATATCAAACCTTCCGTGCCAACTTTAAATCCTATTAAGTCCAAAATAGGGGGGGGCGATCTTTCCTTACATAGCTTTGGAGAACTATTTTTCTCCTTATCCAAAAAGCCCTTCCACCCGTCTGCCCTCAATAATATTGGCAGCAAAATTAACCATCGGCCTGAAGAAACCCAGTTAGCACGAGCATTTCCCAGCAGATCAGGGTCCAAACCCCCTCCAGATGCAGAAGGTGCCATTTCTGACAGTACAGGAGTTGGTACCAAATCAGCATCTGAATTAACCCAATTCCCAGGACCCCTACACACACCTGGGTAGAGGCAGGTGCCAGAACAGCGTTTGAGACAAAGATGGACCTGGAAGCCAGGGAAGATATTGGGAAAGTAGGAAAGGGAACATCAGCTCCCAGTTTTGGTGGCTGACTCCAGAGGGGTTGGAAAAACTGAAAAATGTTCCCAGCGTGGTTGTCCAAGCTCATACAACCAATGAAAATTGGTGAAAGATCTGTTTGCTGACTTCAGGGAGGGCAAAAAGGTACATTTGACCACATGAGATGCTCTCGGACCACCATCCTCCAGTTCAGGAGCCAAGGGCAGATTCACACGGGTTCAGCCACAGAGGGAATGGGAAACAAGACCCTGCGTGGATTTCGTGCAGAGAGGGAGAGGGGACAGCAGCGAGCTGCTCGATTTGGGTGGTTGGAGAGAGGACAGGAGCAGGGAAAGCAAATTATCCAGGGGACAGACTGTGACAGGAGGCCATGAAACGGGCTGTGATTTTACCACTGGTTTCATACTGGCTCTCAGGACAGCTCTGCCCAGCACCAGAAAGCACATCTAAGACGTGACAAGTTTCAAGTCCAACACGTGTGGGTGGTAGAATTCCTTTTACAAAAAGGAGAGAAACCTTTACCACAACACAGTAAGTAGTAAGAACAACATTCAGTAGCACATCTCCTCAATCTTGGCCATAGTACAGCTGAAACATTTTTGCTGAAATTTGGATCAATTTAATCAGCATGAAGCAGACACTCTCTGATTGAGAAGTTTCAACGCAAATAGTTGCAATTTGGCAAAACTATAAGCAGCTGAAATGAAATTATTATTGCTGGAAGTGCTAGTCTATTTTAACAATAGGTGGTGTACCTGCATCACTTACCATACACACGATATCTGGTATTGGGATGACAAAGACAGAAATGAAGGCTGGTACTGTTAATCACTAACACCTAAAGCATTGTAAGGAAGTCAGGGAAAGCAGCTTTTTCCTTGCAGTCGAGAAGTGATAATTTTACCCTCTCTTGCAGAGGAAACACTGGTTGCTGAATTTAAATTTTCACAGATTGAAAAAAAAGCCCTCCAGGTGATTTCTAATCCATGCAGTTAACTGAGCTCATGAATTTTGAAACTGCCTCAGATAGAGAGCATCTCATTTTCCGAGTCTTTTTAAAAAGCCTAATAAAGATGAAATAAGCAGCATTTTTATTACCCATTCCAACACGGAGGTGAGGAGTGGAAACATCAGGGGACACCGCTGGGTCAGTAGACAGGTGCTGTGGCTTCTCTGCATTAGAAACTTGAGGATGAAGGGGTGGGTATAGTTTGTATAAAGATGTAGGCAGAGCTGTACAGGAGCCTGAGGTTAGAGAAGGAGATGATGGAAAGCAGTGGTTTGCAGGAGCACACAGTGGGTGCCCCAGCCTACAAGTTGGATTGACAGTTGCGTAAAAAGAGCTTAGTATAATGACAGCATCCTGGGTTTGGAATCTCAATTCTTCCACCAGATTCTAGGGGAATATTACAGCTATTACCTAGGCAAGACAGGTGAATTGTCGAAGTAACATCAAACACAAAGAGCCCTGAAGACCACTGGGATGGATGTTTGCAGGGCAGTACCCTTTGGGATCAGACTTCTATTCAAGCACATCAAAAAGATCTGCAAAAGAGAGTCCCCCCAAGCATCTCATTAAAGAAACAGCAGTCCCCCAGAGCCCCACTCCCTGACAAGCTCTATTCCCAGTCTCCCACATTGCAGAGTCCTCTGTAAAACCAGAGGGGCAGCAGCTGGGAATGAAGAGCTCTGCTCACACCTTCAGCAGAACTTCCCAAAGCCAGCACAGGCAGGAGAAAAGGCCACCAGCCCAGGGGTGTCAGCAGCTTCTGCTTTGGAAAGTGGGTCTCAATGCTTCACGGCAAGCTCTGAAAGGGTTTAGTGATGCCACTATAAAAACATTCGATTCAGAAGAGGCCACGTTGCCAGACAAGTTAATGCCACGGGGAACACGACACATTTACGACTCTTTATGATAAAAAGTACACAGCCAAGCGTACAATGAATCTTGAAAGCTTCGTAGGAGCCCCATAAACACTTCTGTGTGTTGATGAGGTGAGAACATGGAGCTCTGTGCCCTACCAGTAGCCACAGGTTCCTTTCCATTTAACTCTTTAACCAATTACACATTTGCTACCATTTTTAAACGCTCTGTTGCACATTTGGCTCTTGTCACATGGACTTCTAATCCACACTATCCTCTTCCAAACAGGAAAGCCATAATTCCACACCAAGTGAACACAGACAAAGTAGAAAGTAAACAGAGCCATTATTAGAAAGGCATGAGACAGACTTTTCTCCTGGAGGCACATTCTCACTAATCCTTGCATCAAGGTGAAGTGACTTGCCTGCGATAGAATAATGAGTCGGTGGCAGAGGAAAACAGAGGATCTACACAACTTGATTCCAGGCAGTTTACTCCAAAAAATTAATCTGTGCTCCCTCCTAACCCCCATGTAGAGAACGTTCCCTGTGGGACGTCCAGGTTTATTGTCAAGCCGGTCTCCCTGGAAGGCTGGTGTGCGGCAGAGCCACGTGCTCCGTGCTGCAGGTCAGACCCCGAGGATGAGCAGATGTCACATTTTTGAGGGTGCTGGTGTCCGCAGGTGATCCTGCCCATCCTGCACCCTGTTAGAGCAGCAGCGGTCACACGTTGCAGAAGACAAACGGTTTCAAACACAGGCTCTGAAATGTGTAAAACACACACGTTGTGACAGGGGATCCCTCCAAAATGAAACCCACGGGAAACCCCCGTGCTGCAAAGCTTGCATGCAGCCATTGAAAGCAGCCTGCTTGTGCTGAACACCCATCCTGTGTGAGTATCACGAACCCAGAGGGTTTTTCTGGCTGTTTTACTGACCTGCAGAATTGCCTGGGAAGGGTGAGGAGTCCTCGTGCAGCGCAGGGTGTGGGTGGGAAGGGGTGCGGGGCTGCCTGGAGCAGGTGGGTGAGCTGCAGCGCTGTCTCCAGGATATTTCCAGAAGACAGAAGGTTTTGCTTTGAAGGAAAAGGAGAAAAAGAGATGTGCAGAGAAGTCTGACATCTGGCTGAACCTACACAGGTACCTACACAGGCGTGTGAGGGTAACACTGATCCGCATGTCTCTGCAGTGAATGGAAAGCATTCAGCCTTCTACTAAATTCTCTTTATTTGCAGATTTATTTTATTTATTGAGAGTCTCTCGCAGTTCAGGAGTATACAGAAGAGTTAATTTAATTTACTATGAAATGCCACACTGTGGTATGAAGTGTTTCATACACAGGCAGGATCAAAAGGTTTCACTGAATTGAAAAGCTGAGTTACATTTGATTATATTCAAAGGGGAGAGAAAACAGAAGAATGGGAAGAAAATAATTTTCCATAGGTGAACGGGGATGGAAGTTAATGGTCTCTCATGGTTAACTTACAGCCTCTTATGCTGTCTGGGTGTTAATATTAAACCAACTAGACTCCTGCCAACTTATCACCTGCAAGAAACTTTTAACTACTAATCCTTGTTTTGGTTGTTGTTCCATTCAAATTCTTTTACTTATACACCTCAAAGTGTAAGTTCACTTTAAGTTCACTTTCAGAGTAAAGGATAAACCTGTCACTTCGCTTCAACTTGCCCCAGGAAATATTATATTATCAGTGCATCAAAACATGAGCATGGATACATAGCCTGGGGGTTTGTCATTTCAGCAGGGTCCCCTTTGTGCAGACGTGCAATTCAATCCAAACAAGCTCTCATGGTGGTTTTGCTGTGTATGGTAGCACACAGGCCAGCCTGCTGGGATGTGCTTTTGGACATTAGAAATGAAATGTTGCAGAGAAACCGGCTTCACTGCGAGAGCAGGAGCATTTTGCAGAGATGCACTGAGCCTTCTCCCCATGCCAGGAATGCTCTAACCCCCAAAACCACCCTTTCCCAAGCATGCCCACTGCAGCAGGAGACCAGCTCCACTGCAAACTAAGTGCAGGTTATTATATCAGGGTATTTACATCCCAACCTGCTCAGGTCACTGCTGACTGGCATGGGGAATAATGTCATTTTTAGTACAAAGTCAATGTCTATCTGTGGAGGGGCTCTGCTGCTCTTCAAAGAGCATCTCCCACCGAGCCCCGGGCAGCTGTACCAATGCCACACCAAACTGCCACATCTTCTCAGACCCACAAAGGCACCACGTGCTTCCAAAAACATCCCCTGAGTGTGCCTGTAATTTTGTCTAAATTCATCCTTGAACCTTGTGGGCATTGTAGGCTCCCCAACCCCTCCAAAATGCAGTGCAGACAAAGATCCCTCTTCTTTTCATTTAAGGGAAGGACTATATGTAAAAGCCCTAATAGAGAAGAGCACACTTCCCTCTTTGTGCATGGGAAGCATCAACTGGAAAGGAGCCAGGTAATTACCGAATCCTAGAAGAAAAAAAATACAGCTAAATAGATACCCTGAAGAATTGCAAGGCTGAGACTAAAAACCAAAAACCAAACCAAACAAAAACCACACAAAACCAAAAACCAAACCCAACATCAGAAGAGGTATAAGACATGTATGGCAAAGCACCCGCCCCTTGGGAGATGGATTTATCCCCCAGCAGTTCCACTTTGTTGGGATCATCTCCCAGCCGCCCACTCATCAGCACTGTGGGTGTAATGAATTCCCCAAAATGTCCCACATAATACATGTCAGCTGGTTGATCATGACAAGCTCAGAGGAACCACATCTGAAGATGTATCGCTGAAATCACAAGTAGATTGTCAGAGGTGGGGACATTTCTCTGGAGGTCATTAATCTGCTCTATTACAGAGCGTGCTGAGTGCTAAGGCACATCAGACGGACAGGCCTGGCTCTCACAGAGTGCTTTCCATTGGCATTTGACCCGACTGAACGTTTGCACGACCTAAACTTTCTAGTAATTATTTCACGATGCTCTTTTTAAATCTTAGGAAATGTGCGCTGGCCTTATCTGGGTCATCTCCTCCCCGCTGCCATCACAGGGAAAGGGACGGCTCCCTGGTAGAGACCGATTTGGCGCACGGATCCTCCCCTCAGCCTGAGCAATCCTTATGAGCAGACCATGGTTTTCTCAAGCATATCCATTATTCAAGCTTACCGTACACTTTCTGCTGGCATGTTGCTTTTTGCCTGTTTTCCCCAGTCTCTGGACCTGTTACAAGGAGTTCACTGGCAGAGCGGGCTATTGCACACCCTCTGGGCTATGACTGACCATGTCAGATCACAAGATCTTGTTAGAACCCCTATAAGTGAAGGAAAGTCCTGGCTTTGAAGTAAAGAAGATTGTGGGTTGTTGTTTTATGTTTTTTTCTTGGGAACATCAAATCTTCTGGATCAGACAGCCCTTGCCCAGAGCATTGTTCCTGGAAAAAGGATTGTTTGAGCTGTAACCTCCAACTGCACCCTGAGCGGTAACGGGCCGTGGGTGCAGATGGATCTGAATTCCTCTGGCTGGCCAGATGCAAGCCCGGCTGCCGGCCAGAAGCCGTAGGGCCGCGGGACCGTGGCACCGTGCCCAGCTCTGCGGTTCGGAGCCCTTCGTGCACAAATACAGTGGCAGGAATCGGCTCCCCCCACTCCATCCACAGCTCTCTCGGCATGAAAAGTTCCAACATCTGCACAGGGCACATCTGTGCATTGCACCCTCACCCAGCTCAGCCCCTGTCTGACCCCATCTGACACTGGCAAGAGCGTCACACTGCCCTGTGCACTTGGTGTTATGCACTTTTATCCTTTTTTTAAATCCTTTTAATTTAAATGCAGATCTCAATTTTACTCACAATCACTTGGCCACCAAATGAGTTGTGATTTCTGGTGAATTACTCACCATGCTTGCAGCATCTGCCCCACGATGCCAATGGTGGAGGAGGTGCCTGGCTCCTTTGTCACCGTCCCTTGGTGCCAGGGACCTAACAAGGCAGCTGAGAAACTCCAAACGCTGCGTGAAGCAGGGTTTCATTAAAATAAAGTACACTGAGCACATTGCACTTATTGATTTGTAATTCTCACCAGTGGTTGTTTTCATAAAGTAATTGCAGATGCTTGCTCTTGTTGCTTGCAAAGAGAACAGTGAAACCTTAGTCTGTCTTGCTTAACAGCCTCTGCATCAAAGACCTCATGAGAGGTTTGGACACTTTAAAAGGATCAGCAATTATCTGCGGTGCTGGCTTTGCATTTACTTTCCTCGCATATTCATGCCAGCAATATTTTAGCATGCATGTAACGAGAGGAAGCAAAGACTGACAGTGGGGGATACAGCTGAAGTGAAGCAGATGTCTTTTAAATTCAGAACACATACAGCACAGAAACACGGAGTGATCGAACACGAACTAGAAGTGAAACCAGAAAAAACAGGTTTTATACTTAAAACGGAGCGCTGCAGAAAGAACAAAGAGCCTAAGTGGTGCAAAACCAACTTTTAACACTTTTCACTTTGAAACCCTAGTGCATCTCCAAGTAGCACAGGTTAAGAAATTTCGATAGATTTAGCTTTATGTTGACCATGTCCCTTTAATTATTACTTTTTGGCACAGCACATAGGACACCTCCAGGCCAAAACACAAGTACAACCATTCCCTTACGTTGGGAATGCAAGTTTCTGACAGTTATATAAACATATTTGGACCTATTTTTAAGAGATTCACCACATTGGCAATTATACTATTAACAGTGAGTCAGAGAACATTTTGCTGATGTTTCAAAACATGTAACTAAAGGTCAGAAATTACTAAACTTCACCAAGCAAGCAGACCTGATGTGAAACAGCCTTATTCTCTTCTTTGGGCTTGCTCTAATGAGCAAGGGTTTGCAGCGTGTGATCTTAGATTGTGAACTACGTAGAGCTGTTTCGTTTTAATTGCAAGGCATTGGGCACATCCAGACAAGTGCAAAACATAAGGATAAAAGAGCAACTCTAGAGAAACAGCAGATAATTATAAAATGAAAAAGAACCAAGGGTGGAGGGTTTCTCTTTTTCCCTGGTTAGTCTGGGGAACTTATTCAACTGAGGCAGCAACCAGCGGTCATTACAAAAGTGCTGTGACACGCAGGCAGTGAAAGAAAAAGCTCAAATCCAGGCTTTGACAATAATCACAGACCTGAAGACAGACATTCCGCTTCTCTTGGAACAGTTCTCTTCTAAAAGCAGACCCAAAACGTTACCCACACGCCAAAGGCTATCTTTGGTACGGGAGCCCTTCTGGATCAACCAACGCGATGAGTCTCTTGGCAGTGGGGCAGAGTTACTTCCGTCCCTGATTTGGCTTCCTCACGACACAGATGAGGCTGTGGAAGAGGCAGGCTGGTGAAACTCGGGTATTTTATGACATTTTGATCCATACGGATTAGACAACTGCCTCCTCCCACACTTTCATTTCAATAGGATCTCAGAGCAAGCTGAAAAAAAGGGAAATAAAACTCAGATTAAGGACACAGCTCCTGTTTTGTTCATGTGCCTGTTGGCTCAAATCACATAGAATGGTTGGGTTTACCTGGTTTGGATCACATACCAAAATATCAGCTTGCATTTTTCTCCAGAAGCTGCTGAATTCCCTGGCTGTGTGGCAGAACCACACAGGTTTTACACTATTTTGCTTTCTTTGCCTGGGTATGTTTCTATTAAAGCTGTTTCCCTGCCAAAACCACAAGGGATGAGGAAAAAAACTAACAAACTTCCAAGGTTATCAGTGAAACTGTCCTTGAATGAGGTGACATAAGCCTCGCGTACAGAAGATTAAGCTTAATCTCTGAAAAGGGATGGCGGAAAGGCTGGTAGGCTTCAAAACGGGCCACAACAGCTGTGTTTGGGTTGGCCAACAAGCGCTCTCCACTTTGGCTGGGGCTGTTTCGGCTCATGTGAACAAGGCAGATGATTAAAACACAGCGTTCAGCAGTCCCGTCCTCGGAGCCCTTGACAGAGCAGCCTTCGCCTTTGTGTTTCTCTGCTTTGACTGAGTGTAATAACAAAGCAAAGTGATAATGCAACGTGCCCATGACAACGGAGTCAATGATAATTGCACGGTGCTGTCCTTAGTTCAAAGCAAAACGTACAGTTTACTGGCTTAAAACGTGTCTTTTTGTTTCAAAAAATACCTTTTGGGGAGGAAAACGCATGTCTTTCTATCTGGTTTAACTGCTGGGTTTAATTGGCCCTATTTTAGAGCATAATGGATAAATCAGCAAGACATGGCAGAAGTCAGAATAAATCGAGCTAAAAAGCTTTTCATAACTTACTAGTCACCACAGAAGGAGAGAAACTGCCCATTTTCCACAGTAATAAGCTATGCTACCAACCTGAAGGGCAGCTTAAAAGTAATTAACAGTACCAAAAAAGAAAGGGTGTGTATAAGAGTGTGTCTGGGGAGCCGCTCCACCCAGTACAATGGGCAAAAATGAACTGGGTGGACCTGCATTCCCGTGGCAGCTCAGAACGACTGCGCTTTACATTTCTGTGCCCGGAGATATACATTTCTTGCATATGATCACAAGCGATGAGGAAAAAACAAGAGCTTGGAAAGCAAGACAAAACAAAGCACTCAAGGAAAAGAATGGAGATAATTTGTACAACAAGATGAAGAGCAACTCACCGTGTGTTTCCAGGAGTGCTGGTTTTCATCTCTGCAGTAATTATATCGTTTATGAGGCGATGTTTCCTGTATGATATTTAGAGTTCTTGTGGGAGGATGTCATAACATCCATGTTTATTAGATAACTTTTGGGGCCTTGCTGTGGGAAACTATAAAAGGAAAGAATGAGAGAGATAAATTGTCTAAGAAAGATCAAGTGCTCTGTTTGAATGTGAAGGGCAAAACACACATAATGGAGACAGGGGAAATAACCATGCAGTGCCTTCTTTTCCTGCAGATATAGGATGTCCGGTATTCGGGTCTAACCTGGTATCTAGGATGTCTCTCATAGGGTAAGAATCAGGAAAAAAAGGGATGCAAGTGTCCTCCCATGGTTCTTGCTGGGAAGGAAGGAGCTCAAAGGGGAGATGCAGTGCAGAAGGAAAACACCCCATGCTGTTAAGCTGCACTTAATACAGAGGCATGAGTTTCCTTCCCATTAAAGGCTTTCAGGATGATTCTACTCCTGGGCCTGGACATTTAAGGCTGATCGATGACCCTGCTGTTGATGGCAATTTGGGAGTCACAGAGCTCTGTTCCACCACTCCAATACATGGACTAGAGGTTAAAGTCAGATAAAGAAGTAGGCTGGGCTCTGATCTAATTTCAGACAACATGTTGGACCTTATTAGGGCTTTATTAGCCCAGGTCTGGTCACCATCACCTCTTTGTTGGTAAGCTTGTTTTCTCAGGAAAGTCTGAGAAGTCAGCAACATTCACTCCACCTTAATGACCAAGATATTGAATTATTGTACAGAGAGAAATATTCAAAGTATTCAATTTTGATTTCTGGAGTCAAATCAACTTGATTTCCTCTCCCTCAATAGGATGTCCCTTTGGTATTTGGTATCTTTTCTGTATTTTGAAATGCTGATTTTGTCGTTGTTAGTAAAAAAGATGTTAAGAATCCTTCCAGAGTGTGCTCATGAATGTGAAATTCAGTCACCTCCTGAAATCTGTCGTCTTGGCTGCACAACGTTACTTGAGGCAATGCTACTGCACGTCTGTTGTGGGGCCCACTCCGGGTCTCATTCATCCCAAACCTCCGCACAGACCTGAAGGCATCACGGCTGGTGGCTTTGCCAGCAGATCTCCAACAAGCCACGTCAGCCACCCATCACTTGGCAGAAGAAGCAGGATCTCCTTGGCGGGCCTTGAGAAGGAGGATGGGGAATCACTCTCTACAACTACCTGAAAGGAGGTTGTAGCATGGAGGGTGTTGGTGTCTTCTCCCAAAAAACAAGTGATAGGATGAGAGGAAATGGCCTCAAGCTGCACCAAGGGAGGTTTAGATTGGATATTAAGAAACATTTATCCATGGAAAGGGTCGTCAGGCATTGGAACAGGCTGCCCAGGGAAGTGGTGGAGTCACCATCCCCAGAGGTATTTAAAAGACGTACAGACGAGGTTCTTACGGACACGGTTTAGTGCTAGATTTAGGTTATAGTTGGACTTGATGATCTTTAGGATCTCTTCTGATCAAAATGATTCTATAATTCTATTATTAAATCCAAACACTCACCAGTGCATAAAGAACACAGGTACCAATTTGTCATTGAGCTTGTCTGATCCCAAGGGCTTGGGTGTTTTCATCTCTTCCTCCACTGTGCTCTGTGTTTCTCATCAACATTGTAGGAACAAGTCTGCTGCTGTCTGATCTGAGCAGAGGGATCTTGATGAGGAGAGGACAGACCTCATGCGCTCCTGTCCCCTTGAGTCTGTGGGTCAGAGATTGGGGACAGGGGACACGATACATCAGAGCACTTAAGAGGAGAATTGCTGCTCACAACTATGTCTTTGATGTGCAATTGCTCTTCATAGCCATGCCCAGTTTATGGAGCTGGGAAGCTTTTTCCTTATTTAAAAAGTAAGCTTTATGGATCAGAAACAAAATGATAAGGTGTGTCTTCATGGTAAGGTTTTTACTTACAGCAGTGATGGAGCAGAGAAAGAAAAACTTTGATTTTAGCTCTTCAGAGTTTGGGGTGAGTGCAGTTAGAAATATCACCTTCTGACTTGTAGAAAGAGCACATTTGATCCAGGAATTGCTCAGGCAAGAAAAATCAATATGGACTGGTATAATCTGTTATTTACACAAAGTCGTTCTACTCTTGACTGCTAAAGGCTTTACACCTTTTAGTTATAGGCATTTTTCAAATAGATTGCACTGAAGACTCCAAACCCCACACAGCTCTTGGCTGCTGGTTAAAGTTTTAGGTTCAAGTAAGGAGGTGAAGCAGCCAAGGAAATGAGGCAGAAATCTGCAAGGAAGAGGCCCAACGTGGGCATTGGTGACATTAACTCCTCGTTGGGAAAAGGTTTGCGCTCCACATGAGAGGTCTGAATAGCTGCAAGTTCTTCTGTCAAGGTGGGTTTTTCTGCGGCAGCATCATGTCCTGTCCCAAAGAGCCACACTGGGCCGAGCAAAAGAGACGAGTGCCAAGCTCTGCATCAGTGCTTTAAAGCTGAAGGCAATCGGCATAATCATCCAGCTCTGCTCATCTGGAGGGAAGAAATTGCTCTTTGCTTTTTAAATGCACTGTTGCTACGCTGGGCATTTTTATTTGTTTGGGGGAGTTTTTTTGCCTTTTTGGCTTTGAGGGAGTTTTTTTGCCTTTTTGGCTTTGTCATCTGAGGAAATCCATATCTAGAGTAAAACTAGCAAATTCATTTTACTAGATGAATGCAAATGAAAGCAGCCGTCTAAGCTGTCTCTGTCTTAATTCAGAATCTGATTATTTCCTTCTCTTCCATCTCCATCTGCTGTCTGCTTATAGCTACTTGGGTTTACCATTTTCGGTGTCCCTGATTAATGCTTTCTGCTGGAGTAACACCTTCTGTCTGATCATCCCCTTGTCTTCAACATGCGATCTGCAGAGCAAGGGTGGCATCCCTTGTATGGTCTCTGTCCCCATCACTGCAGCACTGAAACGTGGCTCTCTGAAACTGCAACTGTCATTTGGTCTGAGATGTTTCGGTTTCGAGATGGGGAACTGCACTCCCATAATAAAAATGAGACTGATGATGACAGTTTCCATTATGGGAAAAGCAGGGTTCTTATAACTCCTTTTGTCAAAGTTAAATTCTTCTGCTTGGCCCAAAAAAAGATAATTCCTCTCTTTGAAATGTAGAACTGATATTTTGCTATTCAATTAAATTTCTCTGCCTTCTTAGATATACTGCAATTGTCATTCGGTTTCCTAAATGTGGCACTGTGAGGGAGGGACTTGTTCACTGCTCTTCTCCCTGAGGCTGTATTTAGGATCTGCTAAAATTAACCTATAAGAGTGTCTTACGGTGCAGCTCCATGTTATTTGCTGTGCCACCTCCCCTGTAAAAACAGCCTCTTCATTAAAATAAGCCTATTAACCTCCATCAGTTCACTGTCACATCCATGACCTCGGGAGCTCAGAGTCCTCCTTGCTGACAACATCCCTGGTTGTTTCCAGCTGCTTTCTCACACGCTCCTCCAACTAATCCCAAACAGCAGAATGTGGCAACACATTCATTGCCCATCACTCAAGAAAGCGCACAAGGTTTCATTTTAGGTTGATCAGCCTTGACAGCATCCTTTTAAGAAGCGCCCTTTCCTTGGTGGACGGCAGGAGTCTCTGGACTGTGACCATGAGGGTCTTTCTGATTCACTGCCAGCTCCAGGGTGCATTTCCCTGGGAGATTTCCCAAAGTCAGGGGGCGATTCTATATGTAGCAGTTCATATAGCACCATCTGACCTTACCATGCACAATATTAAAGCAGTGTTGAGCAACTATGTGTGTCAGGGAAGCCAAAGCTTGCAGTAGTGCGGAGTTACAGGGGACACATGTCAAAGTGGAGGTACAGCAGGGGACAAGGGATTAGTTACAAAATCAAGATGGAAAGGAGTGATTTGGAAACTTTACCCCTTCCCATAACTACTGGTTCAGTGAAACAGGTTTTTTCTGCACTGCAGTCATAGCCAGCAGCATATACAGAATAAGGATTGAAATATTTTGAAGTGCTGTCACAGTGTGAATGATTTTCTTTAGAGCATAAAATCAGACTGCAAAGTTATTTTCTGTCTGCAGTGACACAAGAAGAATATGAATGTGATCGTATCTGGCCCTGGGCATCCAGGAAAGCAGAACTGGCCTTAACCAGATTCTCTTTTTTATTCGTAGTCCTTCTAAGAAATATAAAATCCAAAAGAAATTCTGAGTCTGGCTCGATGCCTCATAAGAGGAACAGGATTTCTGCATAGCTGAAACAGCATGACTTTGATTATTTGAAAACGCATGATTTAATCATTTCATTATGCATACCTTTTCTCAGCAGGGGCCGCAGCCTAAAACAGACAGAGACAAGCATTAGATAAAACAACATGCTTTCTAGCTAAAGAGATTGGAATCAAAGAGTTTAATCTTGCAAGGCACTGACATCCTTGGTGCCCTTAGACTTGGCTGCAAACAGCAGGCTTGCAGCATGCTGTTGAATTGAGCCTTAGCAGAGTCCTCTGCTCAGAAGTGACACCCGGCAGGTTGACTTTGCTTTCTCCCCTCCATAGCGCACGTCTGCCCATGTCCCACCTTCCCTCCTCCTCATCTTCCTCACACCCATCACGTGCAGAGTGCTGTCGGTGCCCTGATGTCCCCTGACAGTCCAGGGCGCTCACCTCCCTGCCACTCATCCATCCAACACCTACCCAGGCTGTGAGATCATCACCTGGACCTCAGGTCTGTCTATGAAGGACCTAAGCAGCTTTTTGCACCATATAGTCAATAAACACCCTCAAGCACCAGCATCCTCATCATGAGTCACAGCGAGCTACTGAGTAACAGTGCACACCACAGAACTTCCGTTAGCAGCACGTGGTCCATCAGAGAATCACAGAATCATAGAACATACTAATTTGGAGGGGAACCACAAGGATCATCAAGTCCAACTCCTGTCCCTGCACAGGACAACCCCAAAGTTCACACTGTGACCCCAAAGTTCATACCATGTCTGATGCTCACATTACATGTGGTTAGCACACAGATACTCTACTTTTCCTTCACAGAACACCTGGTACGCCTCACTCTACAATGCCGGATCCTTTTCCTCTAGTAAAAAGTGGAAACCACCAGGGCCAAAGCTCTGCCCTGTCCCACAAGCACAGTCTGCTCTGTTCTTCTCCCTTGGTACATTAATGAGGCACTGAATGCCAAACTCAGGGCTCGTCTCTCAGCCTGGGCTCAGCACTAAGCCCAGGAGTCTCTCAGGCTCTGGTCTGAAGCCAGCCCTGCCCAGGCTAGCACCCATCACTCAGAAGCTATTTTCTGCTACCCAGGGAATTGGGTGTTTGAAGATTTTGGCACAAGCCTTATAAGATCCAGGCGGGCTGGAACTGCCTGAAATTTCCTCTACAGAAGACACCTGGGGTATCACCACCAAGCAGTCCATCCTAATGTGCTTCAAACAACCTGCAGGAGCCCCCCATAAGAAAGAGCAGGGACTTCAAACACATCTTCACCGTGACACTCTGGAGCAATAAGAATAACAATGCCACCCTCTCTGTGCCAGAAAGGAGGCTGAGAACACCAACCAGTTTCCTGCAGACCTAAACTGGATTCACTCCATGACCTGAGGACGCAAAGCTCAGTCCCAGGTCCTAAAACGTGGTGGTCTCATGGCCAATTAAATGCTGTTCAAAGGGCAGCAGAGCATCAGAGAGCGCTTTGATCTCAGAGAGTCCAGACAGATGTGTAATGTCTACTCGGGTGTTTGCGCAGGTATCAGTAGCAGTCGGTGCACATCAGACAGACAGGTTTCTTCCTGGGTTTGCTGACAGAAGCAGCGGTTGCTCGCAAATCACAGGGAACAGAAATAATCCCTGCCCTTTTTAAACATCAAAAACTGTAAAGCTTCACAGCTGCACGGTTCTGAAATTGAATTGAACGACTTGACTTGCCAAAACCAGAGATCAGAGTTCTAGGTCTTTCATGCCACAGCTGAAAGCATCAATAGCACTCAAAGAAGAGCACAGAGCTGCCTTTCAAATATCAGTTGTGACTTTAGAAACATTATTAGGTCTTAACCTTCAAACACAGTAGCCTCAATTCAAAATGGATGCAGGAGCGAAGAAAACTGATTTTCAGTACAAGCATTTTATTATTTAAAAGACTGATTTTTCTTTCTGGAGTTATATCTCCAACTAGTTAAGAAGTCTGGATATCAATTAGTCTTTGAATTTAAAATAAAAAGCATTTTTCATCTGCAAGTAGAAGGGCAGCAGTGTATTTTCTCTGCAAGCAATGCAACAACAATTCAAAAGCAATATCTGTGTAAGCACAGACTTGATCACACAGGGATTCAGGGAAAAAGGCTTTGGGGATCAAGCATTCAATTCCCAAGAATTGCTTTCCCCACTGATCCAGAAGAATCCCTGTTGACTTCTCCTGTTGCTGTAGGACCACATCAAGCGACCAGAATGTCTCTCTGCTTAGATAAAAATCTCTTAGCTTCATATATTATCCCAGTACCTCAAATACCTGAGCAGCTCAATGTAAATGATGCATTTATCCTTCGAATGCCCCTTTGAATTCTGGCAGTGTTATTACCTACCTTTTACAGCAGGGAAAAGAAAAACAAGGTATAGAGGTCTAAATAACCTCTCAGCAGCTCTTTTTACTTTTTTGTTCATTGCATTATTCACTCGGGTTATTATAGATTGAAAAATGTTATTAGCATATTACTATATGTTAGCGATTGAATAACTGATTCCAGCATTCAGATCAGAGGTGTTTTTCTTGCAAACAGAAGGAAGGGGATCAGTCAGCCTTTCACTCACTGCAATATCTCCTCTGCCAGCTGAGCTGGAGAGCTCAGCAACACTCCCAGATGCATGTTGGGTCTCTCTTCATCTGGGGAAACAACCTGTGGGGACTCTGACAGTGAAGATGAGTTTAAGACATGTGTGCACATATATATATATAAAAAACATACCTATATTTTTATGGTTTTATATCTATAAAACACCCATATAGCTATAAAGATATATTTAGGTAGATATGTAGGCAGAAATATGAACAAATGTAAAATCCATAACTGCTGTAAAATTAACTATTTTCAAAGCATAACATCCTGAAAACCCTGGAAACCTATTTGCAATGACAAATACATTCTGTTCCTGACTGTTTATCACATACCTCAGCTGCAAAGCCCAAAGCCACTTTGTGTCATGGCAGAGGAAAGAAGCCAGAAAACAAAGCAATTAACATTTTTAGATCTACTGGTAATGTTACCAGCACTCTCCCAATGGACACTGACGTGTCTGTGCCCCATCTAATGCTAAAGAGCAGTGCTGATAACGCGAAACCTCAGGGCCCGCTTCAACTGCTGAGTGAGGAATCCGTGGAAGGGCATGAGCTGGTTATTCTGGCACCAAACCTGAAACAACCCAGAGCCCTGAGCTCCTTGAACCAAAGCCTTGGATCAATTTTGCTGATATCTGCTCCTTGTATTCATATTGCCCCAGGTGAAAAACTGCATCCGAGCTCCCCTGCAGCTTTGCAGTGTTTGAAAAACATGATCCAAATTTTGCACCTTGAGACCATGTAGATAGTGCATGAATAGAAAATCAACAACAACAACAACCCCAACCCCAAATGTACTGCCTGGTTTACATTCTCAAGCTTTGACTCTCTACAAATACTAGGAACCAGCCAGACAACAGATGCATCAGGAAATTAGCTCGTCTCTTCCAAGAACACACATTAAAATGAAGAAAGAGATGAAGATCAGGGGACCCGATGCCCTTCAGGGCCGGCTGCTGGAAGCTTTGCTCCTAGGTGATAAAGGGGGAGGTGGTTAATCCAGGGCAGATGGAGGTAGATAGCATTTCTGTACTTGTACAATTCTGTACAACATTAGTCCAGACAGGAGTCTATTAACAGTGTCTGATGGAAGCAATTGTATTATTTATTAAACTGACAAGATCAATTGGCTGCTTTGTACCCGTATAAAGAGAACTATTGTACTTTCATGTCCTTTTAAACACAGAGAATAAAGCGCTCCCCGGGGTGCTTTCATGGGCTGCCTTCGATTAAGAGTTCTTAAAACATTTGATATTGTCAGAGATCAGCTCGCCAGATCCCCACCTGGATTTGCAGCCCTCACAAAGAAAGGAAGGTGGTAGCAATTATAATTAAAAGTGAGCTGAGAAAGAAGGACCTTACCTGACTTCGAGAAGAGCTTTTACTGACTGTTCCCAACGACTAGGCTCCAAACCTGAGGGAGACCGAGCTGCTTTTATAGCACCAGCAGCAATATCAGGACTAGTGTCATGGCACTGGGAACTGAAAATGGGATGTTAATGCTTTTCTTCGCCTGAAAAATATGTGGAGGGGAGGAGGAAGATGACAGTCTTTGGGACATGAGTAATTTTTAATGGGGCCTGATTCGGACAGGCAAAAGTTTTGTGTGAATTATCAGCAGGTTTTAAGATGAGTATATATTGAGTATATATATTACATATATACATATATAGATTCTCAAGTGTGGGGGATGAGCACAGAGGGGAAGGCTTTTCTGTCTGCCTCTGACTGATAAAGCCCTTGGCTATTGTAGCAGTTTCATTATTGACTTTCATCCCAGTAGCTGAGAACAGCTCAGACGCAGCGTGTGTCCCGCTGGACACAAATGTTTAGGACCTGTTGCCGTTGTGTAGTTAGTGAAAGACTCCACAGTTACTTTCTCTGGGGAAGAGCCCAAGTCCATTGTTATTTAGGACATGATGTTAACCACGTGTGTGAGCACAGACCTTCACTGCAGGGTATTTTGGGGAGTACATCCAGAGGATTAAATTTTATGAACAACAAAAGAACCAATTTCAGTTCATTTGGAGCGGATAAATATGCTCACCTAGTGGCATACTTGATAAATTAATAGCCATCCTGTCTCAGAGCAGATATTTCTGGGCAGTCATGGAGTTTTCCAAATATCTGAATGCCCCTTTTATTAATACTGTGTGCTCCTAAAGAGAGATGGGCACCCAAGCCAGGCACCAGCTTAGGGGAGGAACAAATTCTTCATGAATACCAGAACAGTGTTGTTCTAAGGTTTATCATGTCATGATTATGTGTTTTATCAGCCTAGAACTAAAACCTCCTGCAAGGAACCAGGTATCACTGTGACTAAGGAACCAGGTATCACTGTGACTCTTGTATGTGACAAAACTCAGACCGAGTCTTTCACAACTTGCCCACAGACTGGAGATGACTCTGTTCACAATTACAGCCGAATAAACTCATAGTAACTCTGTTAGAGGATTTCCATGGATTTAATCTTAATTTATCTGAATGTATATGCTTAAGTTTCACCTTATGTTCAAACTCAGTTTTTCTATTGGATTTTGCCAGGTCCTTGCTGTTAATATATAAAATACATATATATTTTAAGCTGAAATCTCTACAGCCTAGCGTCCCAAATCAATTTCTGCCCCAGACAGTTTCAGAAATAGCAGCAGTTACAGCTACATGACGTTTCCTTCTCTTCAGTTCCCTGCTATTCTATTCTCTCCTATTTCTTACCTCTGCAAGCCTTTGCCAGCAGTGCCAAGAGCTTTGGTTTTGAGTGCAGTCCTGAACACTCCTCCATTTTCTAGTGTTTTACTCTGGAAACTTTAATCCGCAAGCTGCTGCTTTATCTCCACTGAACCCAACAAACCCCAAGCCTGGTGTTCAGCATCAGGCCTGTGCAACCATTCACATAAACCAGCAAAGCCTGTGCCCCCCCTCCCGGCTGCTGGGCAGCACTGCAGGAAAATCATCTGCCAAATGCCAGGAAAATTATTGTGGCCATTGCTACAGCCTTTCGAGATGCTGATCTTTTGGTAAGTAAAGAGCGGCTACAGAAGTATTAACAGCAGCATCCTCTGCACCCACCGTGGAGATCTGTATTTCAGGATGATGTTTGTTGGTACTAAGCCTAACAAATCTGTGGCCCTATTTAATTTTGTGGTGTTTTAAAAGCTGGTTTCCAAGGTACCTTAGTGTGACGCTGTGGTCAGTCGGTGTCACCAGTGTTACTGGAGAGGGAGCTCAGATTCTCCTGCTGTGGGGTACCTGATCCTCTCGGGATCAACCTGTGCTGGGAAAGAGCTTTATCACCGCGGTCCTGCTGCTGGATTGTTCATACGGGCAAGAGGACAACAGGGAAACTATCAGAGAGTGGAAGGAGACGGCAAGAAATCACCTGTAGAAATGAAAGGAAGGAAGAGCAAGGTAAATACTTGTGGCAGGGAGAAAGGACAATGAACACAAGTGAGATAACTCAGGCAAACACTTGGACTCAGCCACCACACAACACAGGTCAGTGCCCAGGTCTGCAATCTTCCTAAATTTGGGGACAGACAGTGTAGACAAGCATTGTAGTTAAGTTAATTACAGAAAGTTTTCTCGTTCACCTTTAACATATCTATCAAGAGATGATTCACTTGTTTTCTTACAAATTGCACTGGAAAATGAATCCTTTAGCCTACTATTTTATGTGTAAATTTGACAGAAATAACTGACCTTGCCCGCAGGAATAGCCAAATGCGCTCACGAGACAGTCTGGATGTCTTGAACCATCCTGTGATCTTAGCCTGCATGCACAGGAAAATAAACATATTTCAAGGAAACTGTTGTGTGAGAGTACAGCATAATTTATCCTGCTACGGGTCATTAGAGTCTCAGCACAGCGACAAACGTGTCATTCCCTATAAATTATACCGAGTAGATAACAATTCTGGAAAATACCTACCCAAAGATTGAATAGTCCATGCGGATCACAGGAACCCTCTGCTTGTCGTGAGCATTTCTCAGGGTCCCCTCTTTTCTGTATTCCATCGGAACGGACAAATGCAGGAAATCTGTAGGAGAGATATAAAAAGAAATTAACGTACAAACACGAGTCTTTTTGAGAGGTGTAATATCAAAACCTTCAAATCCTTTTCCAGTGCAACTTCATTCCAAGAGACACATTCCAGTAAAGCAGCAGTTTGAGTTTCTCCTATTTTGTCATCATTCATGAGTTTTCTTTAGCAATGTCTTCCTTCCACTGTCCAACTGTAGTCTAAGTGCATCAGGGGCTTTTTCGCCTCTTACAGAAGCACAATGGTGACAAACTGAGAACATTTCCATGGAAAACCACCTACATTTACCACAATAAATACCTGCAGGGCTGAGGAAACTCTTATTTGTTTTGTGTCTTTCTGGAACCAGGTTTAGTGAACTTCCTGGACATAATCTTCTAAGCCATAATTAAAAGACTAGTTTAAGCATACATTGTATAATGAACTGACATTGTGAGCATAGCAACATCCTGCTTAATAGCTAGGTGTCAGTATGTTTGTATTCAATCTTATCTAAATTACTTATTATTACAATTATAAACGAGACCAAACAAAATCTAAGAGAACTTTACACCTCATGTGCCCTCAAAATCCCAAATCTGTGTTGGGTTTTTATACCTGCTTGTTGCAAAGCCAAAAGTAGAAATACAGGAAAAGAAACCAAACTTTTTCTTGCAATCTTGATTTATCTTCCAGGACTCTGTGATTATTGTATGATCCCATTTTTTTCACCACAGGATCATTTCTTGTGGCCCTAAACGTGCCTTCCAACATTCAGAGGCCTATCTTAGCTCCAGTTCTCAACAGGCCATCAATGTGCTTGACTATTTCAAATTTACCTCTGAATACAGAGGAGCTTAACTTTCTTATCTCCCTTTCTGCTGTGCTTAGCATTACTTTATCTCAGCTGCCGTCTTTAGGACTCTTGTAGGGATTTATTAAAAGTACAAACCACTGGGGATGTCCTTCCCCCCACACACACTGAAGCGCTTTCTATCTTGGAAGCCTTTTCTGTTCTTTTTCCAGGCTTCAGAACAGGATCAATAAGAACTTATCACAAGACCGGTCTCTTGTGCTTAATTGTGTGCGTATTGATGCTGCATTCAGAAGAACGGAGCGAGCCTGAGTTCAGCTCTTGAGCAGAGGGGGGATCGCATTTAGAAAGCACTTTGAATCCGCCTCTGATTTTCCTCCTCTGTCAATGAATGTCCTCAGTGAACTCAGGCCTTACAGGAGCAAGGCACAGAGAATTCGGGCAACGTCTTCAATCAAGTGTTTTAATATCAGCAAGAAAACGTCTTCCGCGCCTCAGAAAGTCTCACAAATACTAAGTGAGCCATACGGTACCTTGTGCAAGTTTACACAGGAAAGATGAGAGATGGGCAAGCAGAGGACTTAACCCTGGGTGAAGCCAAAACACCTGCAGGCACAAGAATTCAAAGCTAAACCATTATAGTTGCAGTGCCTTTTGCTTCTGAATCATAGACCAAAGTAAACATATCATCACTAATTATGTGGACAGGGCTATCACCCTTAAATACCTATTTTTGTTTTTCTAAAAAAAATTATTAAAAATTATTTTTCTTACTCCTTCTCAACTTATAATGTCTTGTTCTTTGCCTGGTGTATTCTGGAGGTCTCATGGTCAATGTCAGGCACCTAAAAAAGAAACAAAGCAGAGATGGCCGTTACCAGAAAGAAAAGCACATCTTACCCCTGTTCCCTAAACCAACAAGAGACATGTCAAAGCCAGAAAGCATTGATGCTAAACAAAAAGTACCAGCTCCGATTCCCATGGTGAGTCTGGCTTTCAGTAACCTCTGATAGTGTGAGACCACCTACCGAAAGATCCTTTCTGCAAGGAAAACAGAATAAGCAAACTAAACAAAACCACAAAAACGCCTTCGAGGCATCGACAGCGCAATCTCACTTATTCATAGCTCAGCTGAAGCACTGCCTATAAAACCTACTGCAGTGATTTATTCTGCTCTCATTTCAATACCATCAAGGGCCTTGCCTTCCTGCTACAAATCACAGAATAACCCGAACAAATATAGAAACATTTACACTAATAAATTCTGCACTGCATTTAGGTACACATATTGAACTTGATGTATATCTTCGCTGCCTTCTGCAGCAGCAAATGCACAAACTGAGGTGGTTCTACCAGTAGATGTCACCAGGAGCAGAGAAAAGCAGGAGGAAGCTCTGGTAGGTCCCAGCTGTCCCACCCGCGGGTCCAAAGGCACCCAAGCTCAGCCAAGAAGAGCTTTGAGAAGGCACTTGGGCAGGAGGTTGCCAAAGCAAACATGATTCATCAGTATTGCTGCTCCCGAGCCAGCGGGCACGGGGCTGGGGGAGGACACGCGTGACACACGGCTGCACTTTGTACAGCCATCACCACGGTTTCACACAAACCTGTTCCTCAGGCCGCGTCTCCAAGCGCACGGTGACGAAGGGAGAACGCAGGGAAATTCCAGCCCTAGGAGTTTCCAAACCCCTGGTGCCTGCAAGCGCCGGCCCCAGCGATTATTCAGATTGTCTGTCACAATGATTCCTTTGCGTGAAGAAGGGTAATCCCTGAGCTGATTTTACTCTTCGCCGCTGCGAGCTGAGTGTAGGAAGATGATGATGATGAGGGTTTCTGACGTAGCGCTGATCAGGCTGCGTGGTGCCAACGTGGGATTTCAGGATGCTTAAAAATCAACATTCCTATAAGGATGCTTGTAAAAAAACCCCCGAATGCCTTTGAAACCCACCCAATCCTGCACTTAGAAGCGTGAGATTCCAGCTCACACATCCTGACCTGTATGGTGAACACGCTTAAAATAATAATTCACGGCAGTGAAAGTCTCACTGGAAAAAATATATCAGTGAGTGAAATCCAAATATGATGTTTAGGGGAGACATAAATGATACACAAGAGAGACCAGCAGCTGCACTAGAAAGTGTAAGGACTATGTTGTGTTACACCTTTTTATATCAGAATAAGCAAAATATTTCACGCTATAAATGCAAAGGTAAAACGCCAGGCTTACAAGCCATCTGCTTTCCAGGAGATATGCATATTCCATCTTGTGTACTGCCTTCATCCACAGCATCCTTCTGTTTTGCTAGATCTTAGTTATTAGTACCTCATGCTATAAAAATACATGTAAGAATTTTCTCCCATAATCCCTCAAAACAATATTAGAGGCTGAACAAAGGATCTGTGACAAGCGAAACCTCGTAACTGTAATTGCTCAAAAGGCATTTTCTTCCATCAAAATTTCTCTCAGTCTTCATCAAAATTGAAGTTTCCATGAAAAACTTTAAATACGGATTCTTTTTAAGAAAATACAGAAACAAGCAGATAATTTCCCAAAGAAAGCATCACTTACTTTTCCAATTCAGTTTTGTGTGTGTGGTGAGTGGGATGTACATGGAGCAACGAAGCAGCGAGGCAGCTGGAAGGAGAATGGGCAAGAAATAAATCAGTGCTACTGGGTCTGGTATCTGTAAGGAAATACATCAAGAAAAATCCTATTCAAATCCAGCTAGGCACAGTCTAATCGATACACGCATTTTTTTGTGTGCACATAATATGAAACGTGCACTTTTCTTCAATATGCATCAACCTCTGCTTTGGAAGCAACTCTCTTCACTAAAGGAGGATGTGAAATCTTCCAGTTTTTGTCCAGAATAATAGCTGTTCTTGCAAAACGTGTGCCCTTGCAATGGATTTCACACAAAGTCCTTTACGCAACTCCATCTGCAGCAGAAGATTGTTCTTAAGTATATTTGGCACATGGTGGCAGGCTTAGCCGCTGGGATCAATTCTTCTTTCCTCTGAGCTGATTCTTGTGTTTCTGAATGCAGCCCATTTGGAATTCCACTCCTTGTATTTCACAGCAGCACAAATTCAACTGCATTTCTTACAGGTTCAAAAGGCAATTAGGCAAACTCAAGACAGAAAAGTCCATCCAAGGTCTTCGTTAAAGCTCAAGTAGCTGCAATACGACAGAGCACTGGATGCTATGAAGATGTATCAGGAGACTGCCATGGTATGATTCCTCTGTCCATTTGATTTCCTTTATACGAGGCTATACAGAGCTCTCATCTGCCTTATTCTGGCTGTTCATATGTTACATTCACTTCCCAAAAACCTTCCAGGTAGGAGTCAGTGTCGGTGACCCCAGCAACAGCAGCTTTTTCTCCTTTTTGGTATTTTAAGATGGGTTTTCTAAGAGGGATGAATGTCGCAAAGATAGAAGAACGAAATTCTATCAACACAGTAAAAGGGGACACTATTACGGTTAAAGCCTCCCTCGCTCTGTATGAATACGCTTGCAGAGCTCCAAATCAAGATTCCAGACTAAGAACCCCACTCCTTTCCTGCTTTACCCTTTCCCACATTATTTTTCCTCCAAATAATGCTGCTGTTTTATTTTTTTCAGCAGTTCGTTCAGTTCAAATGTAAAAAGAGAGTGAATTGTCCTGGGTTCTCCACCCTAACCAGTCCAGCGCTGTTGTGTACAGACAGCAACCACTTCAGAAAGTGGTGAAAAATAAACACAAAGATATTTTTGAAATAAAATAAAACCCCAAGAAAACATTTAAATAGATATAAGAATTGGATGGATTTTTTCAACTCAGATTTGGATCTAAATGATGAACCTTCCGTGCCTTTTACATTTAATAAACTCTGTGTATTTATTTATCTGAGCATTTATTCCAATTCAGGAGTGCTCTATAACGTTATGAAAAGGTCAGCATTAAGTGATTCAAAAAGCTAGGCCTGAATCTTATTGAAATTCAGATTATCCTCATTTTCTACAAGGGATGCGTTTTGCTGGAGTGCTGCTCGCCGGCAGCGTGGCGCAGGATGGAAAGAAAAGGGAAGATCCACCAGCTAATAATGAGAAGGGTTTTTACACATTCCCATTTTCTAGCTATTGCGAATATCCAAGAAACATCTGTATGTGCTAGTGAGAAACTTAGAGCTTTAACTGCACAGCAAGACGTAAAGATCATTTTTAAAAGCTTCCAAGACACTTTCAAAAGCAGTGAGGTAACAAGCACAGGAGTGTTATCAAGAAGGCTCTCAGCCAGCAAATCCTCCTAAATAGCCCAGAGCTTCATTGAACAGCTTGTGCTGGAAGATCAAGGAATCAAGAGGATCTACAGAACAATCTTAATGCTGATTTAGTAATTGCCCGTGAATACAACTCATCCCAGACTAGATGGGGCTCAGGAGACCTCAGACCCAGCAGCTCCCCCAGATAGGTCGGGAATGGAGGTTTAAGCGATGCAGACACCACGTGTGGATTCCTCTCCAGGGAATGATTTTTCGCCACATTGCCGCAGGAAGAATCCATCACCTGGTAATTTTATTCCATTTGCGAGGCAGCGAACAACTTCAGCAAGCAACAACCAAATTAACCTTAGAAAAGCAAAGCCCGTCTCAGTTGAAGATGAGGCAGCATTTTACCATGGGGACTTAAACGCTGTGGCTGTACATCCAGAGAGAGCTGAGCCGACTGACAAATGCAAAATGTGGCATCTGGAGCCAGCACAAAGACAGGCTGCCTGAAACTCAAATAACACAAGTTGAGCTCTGACTCTTTGGAAATACTAAACTTACACTCAACTATTGCCATTTCCATCAGAAGATGCAGATGTTATGAAGCTTTGAGTCCAGCACAAGAACACGTCCCAGACTTGCTGCATTCATATGAAATCACAGAATCCCAGAATGTCAGGGGTTGGAAGGGACCTGGAAAGCTCATCCAGTGCAATCCCCCCATGGAGCAGGAACACCCAGCTGAGGTTCCACAGGAAGGTGTCCAGGTGGGTTTGAATGGCTGCAGAGAAGGAGACTCCACAACCTCCCTGGGCAGCCTGGGCCAGGCTCTGGCTCCTCACTGAGAAGAAGTTTCTTCTCAAATTTAAGTGGAACCTTTTGTCTCCCAGTTTGTATCCATTACCCCCTGTCCTACCATTGTTTGTCACCGAGAAGAGCCTGGCTCCATCCTCCTGACACTCACCCTTTATATATCTGTAAACATTAATGAGGTCACCCCTCAGTCTCCTCTTCAGGTCCGAAGTCAGGAGGATGTAAATGGCCTGTCCTACCAGCTCACTCACTGACCTTGTCTCGTAAGTGCCCTGGTCTCCTCACTCGCTTCCAGGGATTTTTTCAGAGCTTTGATGTTTCTTTTGGTCTGCTCCTCTCTGCCTTTCTATCTATTGCCAAGTATTTTCCTCTTCATCTATACGTTCAAAGCGCAAAGCAGAAATTAATCACTTCTGAAGCTTCCCTTCCTTCATGGATGAGCTCAGCCCCTCTCTTGTGAGCAGTGTGGTTTGCTTCGGCAACATGGGCAGACAAATCTGCTGACTGCGACCAGAGAAACCGGGCGGCCGCCCTCCCCAAACAGCCCGGGGCGCTCACTGGAGGCACAATGTGCTTTCTGATGCCTACGTTGCGCTAACGTTACATCTCCAGCTGCAACACAATCTAATACCTGCGAGCAAGGGATGCGAAGGAAAAATGTGCTCCATGTAAATTTAGCCAGCGTGTTCTCAGATTTAATTGCTTTAAGTGGTGGGCAAAGCTGACAGGATATAATTGATGTGGATACTTACTCCCAAGCCTCCTGGCAGAGACATTTTTAGAATTGTACTTGCTGATTAGGGACAAAAAAATGCGAGGAGTCCAAAATCACCTGCCATTTGCATGGGCTGAACAGCCTGTGGTGAGGCCATGAAGCAATAGGCTTGAAGGCCAGAGGACAAGTTGACATCTACATGGATACCCATGTAGGCACGGCTGGGTATAAATTGCCAAATACTTTACCCCAAAGTATTTAAGTATGTAGCAATTTAAAGTGGAGAACTTTCTTCAGATCTGTGAATGGATTTCCAATGTATTTTTAATCAAATACAAAACGTATTTTTAAAAAAAGCAGACTTTAACCCCTCTAAGCCAAGATCCACACCTTCTTTTGTACCCGCGGTAGGGCTGTGAAGCTGCCGACACGCTGGTGCCAGCCCGGGGAGCAAGGGACACACATCAACTCTATGCAACAAGGTCCTCCCTATTCCAAGAGTATTCCCAAATACTCCAAGACCTTTGACATAACATTGTTTCTCTAAAAACCCTCAACATACTCAAGATTGGATCAAGATTAAACAAATCAACGTGTTGAGACGTATTTTGAGAGGAAGGGAAATAAGCAATGTTTAAGGAGTTGCCTTCCATCCCCTTCCCAGATAAATCTGGAACGCTGACTGGCCCAGCCCACGTAATTGTGTCTAAACCATGACGCACACAGTCCCGTCACACTTTTCTCGGGAAATCAAAAACCAAACAGAAACCCAAACCTTCCAAAACATTAAGGGAAACTCAGGATTTTGCTAAACAGTATGCGCCAGATCATTATTATGATTTTAACTCAAGTATTCATAAGCACTGAGCAAGCCAGTCTTAAATGCAAAAGAACCAACCAAAAAGACCTCAGTAGAGATCAAATATTTGCGGATGAACCTTATACATAACACAGCCCTGACCATGGAAAATTGAATCTAATCAGTTATATTGGTTAAACTACACGTGGGTGGAATTTAAGTGGGTTGCAAGCAACTACGGTGCAGAAATCAGATTAAGCCTGGGAGAAATTGCAGTGTGTGATTATCATGTGATAATTACTCAACGTTTTGACAGAGCCCAAGGCTCAGCTCAGCCCAGCCCTTGACAATGAGACAGCAGGATAAGCATGCAAGTACGAAACTGCATCACTTCTGCTAATCCACCAGCATTTCCAATGCGGGAAGCCCATGACCTTCTGATGAAAGCCCTGGGCTGCTAATTCATGAGGACCCCTGGGGACCAGAAACAAGGTCCAGACCCCTGGAGAAGGCAACGTTCAGCCAGCTGCAGCGCAAATCTGTGTTGATAACCTTTTGGAATTGGGTCACCACCAATCGTTCACGTTTGTGGAGTTCTTAGAGAAACCCGTGTGGTCCTGGCATCCATTTGATCTGCTCTTCATGCTGTTTCCACAGCAACTGATACTTAAATGAAAATCTCTTAGCAAGTTGGATCTACAGATGTCCCCACCACATCACAAGGTGGCAAAGGTGGACACTTGAGGCAAGTCCGGGAGGCATTTATCTTCATATTTATGAAAAGGGTTTTCAGCCTTCTTTTCCATTTGTTCTTTTTCCTTTGACAGAAGCAGCATCAGCACACCGATTTTTATTTACCAAAACATAGTCTGTGGGTCAGTCACAGCAATGATGCCTTTGGCCTGCTCTGCCAGCTAAATAGCTCTTAATTTTTGCTTCCTGCATTAAGCTTCCATATTACACACAAATCGAACATTGCTGTGAACACCATTGCTGAGAGATGTAATAGGAGCCATGTGCCTTTGCAGATAAAAGAGGCTTTACAAAAGCATAACAATCTAATTATATTTTCCCAACGGCTTTTAGATTTGTCCTGTTGAATTTGAACAAATTTCTTTAAAATTTTGGGGAATACAGACGTAATTTTCCAGTTGTTCACAGGATAATTTTGTGTTAGGCAATACAGATTCTAAGACTCATTTGGAGGGAGGGAGGGAAATCTGTGGTAGAGGATATTACACGAGCTGATGTAACCTGCGGTATTCTCCCAGCTGACCAGCTGAACCAGCTCTGAAACACTTTATTTCTGTCTCTGCCATAACAGAAGCCTGAGAATTAAATTTGAGCTCTCAATCTTTGTTCTGAGGAGCAGGACAAATGAGGGATGGTTTGGCCCCAGTCCAGGAGCCAGATGTGAGCTCCTAAAGAAACATCTGCTGAGATTAAATAAGCTGCATCGCATGTAATGCAGAGGGAAGGTGAGATGGAGCCTGAGGACCAGGGAGGTGATGCTGGGGCAGCACTAGCACACACATTCCACATCTTCAGTCTTTTAAATCAATACTGAATGTTGCCAGTGGAGAAGGGTAACACATCTTTAGATTTTTTTTTCTTATTACTCAAAATTTAGAAGAGAGACAACCGTATGCTTGAAGTGTCCTGTGTCACAGGTATTATTTCCTTCAAAGACCAAGGGGAGGGAAAGACAGAGAAAGAAAGAGACTGAAGGATGTTAATGAGAGAAGTGAGAAATATAACTAAGCCTGAAATGGAGAAGCACATTTCAGTAAATCTTCACTATTGCACAATTTGATCACTAATTTCTTGCAAATGAAAGAACTGGGAAAAAAATATCACCCACAAAACCCCTCCAAAACATTATTTTACCACAGCCACATACTTATTTTAAAGCCTACTAATTACTCATGAATCAAGCTACATTTCTTCCAACTGGCTATTTAAAATTAGATAAGTCAGAGAGACTTTTAATGTTTCCAGCTGTAGGTGTTGGGCTGGTGACCTTCTCCTCACTCAGTTATTTCTGTCCAACACTGGTCACCCGAATTTGAAAGGAGGAAGAAAATCAAAGCAATCATAGTGATTTACTCAATCAGCAGCAGAAAAGCCACCCATAAAGATTTCTGGCACAAACCTTTCCGTGAACACATTTGCATGTTTATTAGGCAATCTTTGTTTTCTTGTGGAAAAAAAACCCCAACAAATCATTAGCACAAAATACAGTAAACCACATTTTTAAAGGCCAAAAAAAAAGCTGAAGTGAGCTGGAAATCTTTCATTCTGGAGATGGCTGAGAATTGGTGTTTCCTCCTGGAAACACCAAGGCCAGAGGCCCAAGGAATAAGTTGTGTCAGAAGCCAAGTCTGATTCTTTGTCTTCAGAATTTGGAATAAATTTTGAAAAACCTAATTTGCAGATTGTAATGTGGATTTTCTCTGTTAAATGGAAATACCCTGAGAAGGAGAAACAACGCAGTAAGAAGATATGATGCTTATACTACAAAAATATGCTGAAATTCAAAGAGAAAATAAGAGACCTTTCACGATTTTTGGATGAAACAACCCTATAAATACAACTAAACTTTTCACTGACCTCAGTCAGGTAAAAGGTATTGAAGTGACTAGGAAGAAACTACATAATTAAGGAAGAAAACTCCAAACCTTCATTTGAATCTTTGCTTTCAGTGATTCACTTAATAATATTTATACAATAATATTGAAAATTGACTTGGAAAAGCGACATGCCGTGGTGTACCATGACCTTCCTGAGCAGTAAATCACTTCAAGTTGAGAGGGCAGAGGACAATTATTGGCTTGTCTGCAAACAAGCACTGTGTTTGTTCTCGTCCTTCTCCAGTGACTACATGGAGTTTTCTTTAACCAGGAGAGCAAAGATGCTTCCAGCTCTTGTCGCCCATCCAAGCAATTGTTTTAAATGCTCCCAAGTTACTTAACTGTGGGTGTTAACAGGAAACTGGACATTTCTGCTCTGATGAGGGCTTTGTTTTAAGGTGTCTCAGTCTGTCTTACTTATAAGACTTAAAAGGACTAATGGCTATGTGCACAGGACTCCTCATTTCAGCCTCATATTTGCATTTTGCAGGAAGACTCTCAGGAATTTTTGAGGTTGCCCCAGATTAGAGGGAGACCCAATGCCTCTCAATCCATTTTAACAGAGGCAGGATCACAGTCTCAGCTTCTCCCTGCATGTTCCCACTATGATCACAGTGCTTTCTGGTCTCCCAAAGTCAGCTATTAAACCAAATCATACGCATAAAACCCCCAAGTCGGGCCAGCAATGTACTGCACATTTGTATCCCAGGTGTGATGCTGTTACAACTATGGTGAAAGTCATGGTTTTACTTCACATATTGATCTGGTGGAGCAAGTACAAGGCACATAAACTTCTGGTCTGTATTAATTTGTACTATAACTCTTGGCACAGTGGCAGCTGACCATGGTCTCTAACATGTTTTAAATAAGGAAATAGTAATTGTTTGCTATCAGTAAGGGGAATTTAATCAACAAGACACTCCTGATAAATCAATGCACAGACAAATCCAGACATCAACATATACATTAATTCACATGAATTTACTAAAATAATACTACTGGATTTATAATATTTCAATACACCAAATTAACATTAGCAGCTCTTGTAACTTGGGGTGTTAAATACATCTCTGTCCATGTTTTGATCTTTAAACCTTTGCCTTTGGTGAGACAATTACGCATTAAAAGGAGGCTGGGCTGTAAATCCCAGATAATTTTCTTCTTTTCAGGATTATCTTAATAGAGTCAGTGAAATAAAATTATGGATTACGTTGTTATATCAGCTGAACGGGTTACGTAACGTACCTCTGTTCCTACATACGTGAAAATTAGTGTGTTAACAACAGACTGCACTCTTCCGCTCGCTTGTAAATGAGTGTTACTGGAGCAGTGCTGAGCCCAATTCTGCTTTCTCACCAGCTAAAACTGTTTCCTCTTCGGTGAAATCACTGCTGCTTTACATCCCTGGGAATGAGGTCAGAAACAAACCCGGTGACTGCTCAGTTCCAGCTAGTGAAACGTATGAAGAGCGGCTGCAATGACAGATCCTGATAATGCTTCTCATCTTCAGTCAATTAAATTTAGAGCACTGTAAAAGGTACCCAGTGGAAAATTCTGGCAGGGTGACTGGCAAGATGTAGCACATCTAACAAACCCCAAGTCTTTTAAATTCATCTTTCCTGTGAACTTAAATCAACTGCTGTAAAGGAACCCCCAGCTGAATACAATAAAGCTTTAAACAGCGCAGATCATTAAAACAGACGCTTCCCGTTACCTCATGGTGACTTGCAGAAAAGTCTTATCAACACGAGGTGCCCATCCCCTGTGTTGTAATCGTAACTCACCTCGCCAGAACACAAGCAGCTCGGTAATGTCTGCATTCCCTGAGCTCAGGTACCAAAGGCAGATACGAGAGGAGACCAAACATGTTTTTAGAAGTTACAAAAGAGGACAATTATTTCTACCGAAGGGAACAGGAACTTTCGGAATGTGGTTTTTGGACATAGGAGTGTCTTTTGAGACCTACTGGAAATATATTCAAATGAAAAGCAGGAATTAAGTGTAACTATTATTGCTGGCAGCTTGCGTGAGAAAAATCAAGCATTTATCCTGTCATTGAGGCTCCTGATCTCAGCGCGGTCTCAGAGCCTCTGATTCGTCCTTTTGGCAAATCCACACTGCTGCTAATTCTCACTTCCTTTTGGTTTTTTTGTCCACATTTTTTTTTAAACTACCTAATATTCCTTCAAAATTTAGTGGCTAAAATATTCATCTGTCCTTTGGCTGTTTTCATTGGTTTTTCCCACAACTTTCTCAGCAAACCCCATCCCACGCTTGCAATTCCCTGCAAAGAGCGTAATTACCACCCTGTCCCAATCGCTCCCTGCCCAGCCACCAGCAATCAGACCCAAATTTCTCTCCTCTCCTCCCATCTTTGGCAGCAAATCCAGCCCATTATATCTCTGCCCTGCCTGCCTATGAGGTATCTGTTATATTTACCCACATGCTCTGCCTCAGAATTTGTTCACATCTTTATGGTCATCAGTCCGTCTCATATACCTCTGGTTTTGCCCTCATTAGGTGCATCCCCCACCTCCTTACCTGTAATCCCATCAGCCTACAAGGCAGATTCTTTCTTCTAGAAACCACAAATGACTACTCTGCAAGATCTGCCTCACTGGTTATATACTCAACATACATTTATCTGTTTCTACAGCAGGTTCCAGAGGGCAGGGGCTTTTCTTCTCCGCCTTGCACAGAGCTTGTCATTGAAAATGCTGCCACAATCATCGGCCACATGACAATGACATCGGCAACACAACTCTGCCGCAATTAGGAGGGACGCGTCCCAGCAGAGGATGGGCTTTAAACTCCTCCTGACAAAGAAAACAACATTGAAACGATCAGTTAAGTCTCTGTTTACAGAACCCAAAGGGGAATCTCAAAACGCCAATTCAAACACGGATTGTCTATGCAACGGCGTGTCGTGTAATGGATGGTTTAGTTTGGCAAAAAGCCCCAGATGAGAAAATGTGCTCGTATTAGCTGCAAAATTTCGCTCTGCGAGAAGCAAAGTGCGTGACCTGGATCTAAAGGCAGGTTGGGGGTTGTTTCTTGAGAGATGGCACTTTTTATTTCTTGAAAATATTTTCAAATATTACGTCTGAAACACAGAAACATATATTACTATCTTTTGCTTAGAAAAAGAAATACTAAGGATATTAAAAGCTGACAACACAAAATCTTTACCAACCGACTTTCCTGCAGTGTTTTTACTATGAGATCAGTCTGTCAGATAGCACAAAATCTAAGATAACACGTTTTTAATCTAGTAAATACATTTTCCAGGAGCACGTTCCCACAAAATCCCATCCTCTAATGGCATCCCTAACGCAGAACGGACCCAACTCTTACCCAGCCATGACCATGACCCAGCTCAGCCCAGCAGACACTCAGTGGGGAAGAACAGAGGAGAGAGACGATGGAGTTGTCCAAAACAAAGCAATTCCTGCGGTGTCCCTGGGCAGTGGAATAACTTCCCAGGTTGCAATATTCAAAATAAATAAAGAGTAGAACACAAAACCTGTGCCCAGAAAGGCCGAAAACATTGCTTTTCGGGGCGATAATTGCTCTTTGTTGGAAGGCAGGCCAGCTACCCTGCAGATGGAAACGAGGTAAGACTGCTCTGATTAGAGAAAAACAGATAAGTTTAACATTTTTAGGTTTGACTTTGTATTAGATGACAGACACTATTTTTCTGCATAGTTTCTGACAGAACTTCAGAGGCTTTAATCAGCATTTTTCCCTCAGGGTTTCTACAAACAGATTCAGTGCAGCATTTCTGGTGGAATAAGATGCACAAGGTGCTCTGGAAGCTTCCAGCAGGCTCGTGCCCCTCAGCGGGCATCAGCAAACGCATCTTAAATCCGTATTTGAGAAACTAGAGGGAAAAAGCCTGTTTTTCAGCTCACCAGCAGATTCTGCCGATAACAAAATTATTTACCCTGTGTGTTGCTTTAGGTTTAGAAAGTGTAATACAGCGTATTATGGAAGCTCTGGTTACCATCTCTCCTTTGTATCAGCCTGCTTACATTCATCGCACTGCTTGTTTCCGTATATATCCTATTAATATAAGCAGAAGAACAGGTAGATATAGGAGAACGCAGCATGTGTAAGATGTATAAGAAAATTTAAGGCTCTTACCTGCCCTCCTTGCCAGTGTTTTGAGAGAAGGCAGCTTATTAAGAGACCAAACCCTAGATTTTTAAGATGGGGTATTCTGACCTGAATTAAGACAGCCAAACTTTGATATTTCAATCAAGAAGTTCACCTCCCATAGGAAGTTTCCGAGAGGGTTTCTGCACGGGGTTTGCATAAGTTTCTCTGCAACAGACAACGTATCAAATCAATACATTTTATATCGGCATATATCTGATGAACCAACTTGGAATGCGTTTGGTTTCCCTTCAGGAACACCATTTGCATAGGTTAACTTTCAGCTAATGTATTAATTACCTCCTCGATACAAGCTGAAGCTGTCTTTCTTACACGTAGATTGGTTATATGCTTAACAAAAAAATCCCCTACTAATACTTCAAATGTGATTTTGGTGTTTTAAAGGAAGCCTCACCATCTCATTGACTGCTTTCAGATCGCATTTTATGAGCGAGCACTAAGGATATTTGCAATTATCTCCACGTGGGTTGAAACTCATCAACACTGCAGAACACTTTGTAAAATCAATGTCAATGATAATATTAGAGATTATCCAAATCATACATCGATCAGCACTGGACTTAATTCGGCAAAAAAGATGAAATATCTGAACAATTCTTAATAACAGGAAACCATGGTCCAAGGAGACTCCTTTGTAACTTATTTCATATAAGTTGTATCTAGACGGATAGAAAAAAATGCATTAATGCACAAGGAATTACCACTGGCAATATTGGTGAGGAAATAATGAAAATATGATTGGCATAAATCATTCTGAAATCTTATAACACAGTTCTGATGCATATATTAGATTGAGTGGCATTCCAGAGCTGGGAAGTGCTAAGGTCAGACTGACTCTGGAGCACCGTATTTCTTTTCACGTTGTATTGTAAACAGAAAGCGGAATTCTCGTCCCACGGGAAATTCCAACTTTTTGACATTTATTTTCAGTGCAAATAAAAAACATGCGGAGTTGGAAGCACTGGAACTCTTATGTGCAATAGTATAGGCATATCAAAATAGTGTAAATATCATAGAAGTTGAAATGAAAGTAATAAAATGCCAATATAAAATATTTCAACATAGCCAGAAAGAAATAAGGGAAAATTATTCATTTTTATATTTTCCCATCAAATTTAATCTAAATCAATGTATTCACTTAAGATGATTCATTTTTGATGAAATTGCATTGTCTGAATAGAAAATGGTATTTTTTTTCAGCTGGCTCTCATTATTAAAGATTGATCCGATTGTAAAAGTGTTGGGAAAAAAAACCATTAAGAATTCAGCTTTTGCAAACTTATTATATTGAGAGTAATTTTGATTAAAGTTTCACAGTCTACAAGAAGGAAAAAGCAAATAGAGTCATTGTCGATCACATTCAAAGGACTTTGAGGTGGCTCTAAGGTGACTTCATCAAAGAGAACCAAGTGAACCACTAACCTGGATGTGACCATTGGGACCCACGTTGTGTCTTTACCCTCTCAGGGGCAGCCTGTGCTCTGGTCGCTTCTCCTTTGCAATCCTGCACACGATGATATAACACTTCCCTTTTGCACCAATGTCCAATTTACTGTCTTGTCCAGGAGCAGATACGCTTGTGTCCAACTTTCCATTTTCTACCATTTCGAATTTAGCACCTCGTTTCTCTGGCCTTACATACCATTGTGCTTTTCCCCTTCTGTTCTATATTCCTCTCACTCCTCTTTTTCATCCTCTCTTGCCTCCTTCTCCACCTTCTTTCCTTCATTATAAAATACAGAATTTGTGTTGTCACAGACAAAAACATTCTTCCCTCTCCCCAGGAATAATCTCTTAACTCATTGACCTGTCTCTCATTCTATGTTAAGCTTAAACACTTCAAGACTCTTCAGGGGAAAAAAAAACCCCACATTTATATAAATGGTATGACTTCAGTAGGATCCGGAAAACAAAGAATAAATGAGCAGAAACTTCTTTCCACAGAGAATGCAATTTAATTCTCTGCCAAGCTAATTAAGGGAAGTCATGAAGATAAGGGATGCCTTCTGTTCAGATGCTGCTATGTTTTTTCTACAGCCCTAGTGCTTCTGTACATACACTGTGTATCCACTCACCAGGTGCAAATGGAGATCAAACCACAAGTGTTTCCGTGTCCTGAGCTGATTTATTATAATGGTTCTATCGCTAATCCAGCAAAATGGTAAAATGAGTTTGAAACAGATTGTCCTGAAATTGCTAATAAAGCAATAAGGAGGATAAATAAAAGAAATTAGTGTAATGTACTTGCTTGATAACGAACTTCTGATGCTGTTGTGCATGGAGAAATCTGGCTTGGAAATGCAGCTGGGCCTATTCCTAAATAGTGAACCTTTCCCCACCTCGTGCATCACTAAACTTCTTGCAGATGTTTAAGTGACTCACACAAAGTATTACAAAGAGCAAAACCATCACTGAGAAGTGGCCTGCATCTCCAACTAGAAACACTACATTTGGCCCTTGCATGCAGTGGCTCTAGGAATGATTTGGTATCCTTTCCATGCTAGAATTAGGAAATTTAACCTGTTGCCAGCTAATACAGAAGTTTTTCTTCCCATATAGTCACTATTTCTCTGGTCAAACGTGTTTGTTTCAAGAGTCCTCTCTCAAGGAAGTTTTCTCCTCTCCTTAAGTTCATCTATTTACTCCTAGGAGGCCCTGCCTTGTTCCACCCTAAGTAATTCCTGATGGTAATTATAGACTATAATTATTGTTATATATTTATATACTATAATTCACTGGCAGTTCTCTAGGCAGTCTTGTGACTTGAGTACCAGAATGTCACCGGTGTTTAGCATTTGCTTTGCTTTGTATATTTTCAAAGCACTCAACAACTATTTATTACCTGCATTTGACAGCTGCCCAAAAAGCTTCCGCTTTTCAAGCACTTATGAGGACGAGATCATTATTAAAGTAGTATTTTCAGGATCCCAGATGTGCATTTATTCCTGCTGCAATTAAAGTATTTCTGAATATTAGCTGACAGCTAGGAGGCCGAGAAGGGTGGTGGTGTAATTCCTCCTCCTTCATACCAGGTATTGCAGTGTTGTGTGTCACCAGCCCTTTTGCACACAAGTTGAAGGAGCCCAATAGCCATGGACAGGGTGGTATCGAATCCAAATGAAGTAGGGTAAGGTGGTGCAGGTATCAGCTTTGGCTCTGGGCTGCCTTCATATGACTACGTGGTTCCAATTATAGTGGCCTTGAATCTGCCTAAAAAAGACTAAGCGAGAACATCCATCGATTACTTGATCCAAACACACAGCCATGAACCTCAACACCCTTGCAGCACGCTGCCGATCATCTGATAAACTGGAAATGTTCAGCAAAACCTTCACAAGAATCCTTTAATAATGGTACTAAGCCCGTTTTAGAGGAGAAGGTTATTTAACAACTTAAGACTTGCCATTTGGCAGAAACCACGTAATCCAAGTGTAACTTTTGTTGTTGTTTTTGACTGAAATAGCTGAATGCCTTCTCAGGGAAAAGCTCTTCTTGTATTCCAGTTGTTAGAGAACGCCACAGTCTCCGTGCATTTCCAGAGATACTAGATAAACCGCAAACGGAGGGAGTTCAGTGATCTTTCATTATGTCAGGTATTTTTCCCCATAAAAATCACTGCCCGGTCTACTGGGTACAGCATTGGGGTAGGAACGGACTCAGCAGACAAACTGCAAGTCCTGGGACACTCAAACAAGGAGGAAAACAACACAACACACAAGAAAGAACAATAGAGGGCTGGGTAAATGCCTGAAACCCTTTTTGGCTCCATGGTTTGGTTTCACACTGATGTCTTCCCATGCCTCGAGTGAAGCGTTGTCATGTATCATTATCATTAATAACAATATATAACATTGCCACGGTCAGCACACCAGAGAGAGGAAAGAAAAATTGAACAGACGTTCTTCTCAGAGGAGCAAATAAGTCTAATAAATTGTCTATGAGTAAATTTAGCCTTAATTACAGGTGATTTTTAGCCATCAAAGCATGGATTTTTTTTCTCCTAGTATAAGCAGCATGGGCAATGCAACTCTTGCATTTATGTGTTTAAAGGAGTGTGAGTTGTTAAAGTGAAGAAGGGAGGATTTTTACCTTATTAACCTAATGATTCCAAAGATACTTGTGTGTCCCTTCAAAAAGCAAAGGTGATGAGGCTAGTGCCTGAAAACAGCGAAAGGTCAAAATCCTCCACCATTCGGGATGAGGAAACACGATTCGAGCACCCAGTCTGAAAGAGGAAAAGCAAAAATGTAAACTCATACCTCACACGTCCTGGATGAAATCCATCTTGGATTTTAGGACTTTTCCTGACAAATTTCCATACAGCTGGTATGCCCCTAGGAAACAGTTAAGTTTTGGTAAGTCCACATCTCTTACTGACTGCTAATTTAGTTGAAAAATGTGCATCTTGCTTTAGTTAAAGTCTCCTTAGTTCCACCTCAGTGTTTTAATTTTATGCTCTGTTACAAACTTCAGTACAACTTTTGGGCAGACACTTCATTTCCTGCATGCTCATACTCTTCCTGTGACACTGATTTTCTCTCTCTCTCTCCATAAACCTCTCCAGGAAATTGAGTGTCAGTAATTGTGACTATAACTCATCTTCAGGTCTCAGATTCCTACTACAGCACAGCTCAGGAGTACTCAGCACCAGAAAGCAAACGCTTCCCGATGCCTGAAGAGCTCAGCCCTGTCCACACTGACTTCTTGGTTTGAATATTATAAAGAGTTTTTCACACGCAACGATCCCACAGATTGCACAAGGTGACTCCCATTACCTTTCGGATGCCAACAGGGTCACACCCATTCATCCAGAGCCATGTGTAAGTCAGCAGAGTCATAGTAATTCCAACCTTCATCTCATCATGAGGATGTAGTAAACTTAGGTGAACTGGAGCTGTGCACACAGCCAAGCGTGTGAGAACACCACGCAGCGCGGGAACGTCTGCTCACCTACCGGGTCATAACGAACTGGTGGCTCTCGACAGCTACGCAGTGCTGCAAAATCGCTGCATTATTCATTCGAAGCTGTGGTGCAACTTCCTTTATCGATTGTGGATTTAACACCATCTCCGGCAGAGGGAAGGGTCAGATAACAATTACTTGGGGCCCCACGGAGACCCCACAAATCCACATTAGATAACACACTGAGTCATTCCATGCACTTGCCCCTTAATCTCTGCCTGGGGCCAGCACTAGTCTCCCAGTTGCTCTGACAACTGAATAAGGATTATTACACCTCCGAATGTATGAGTACAAATGCGTACGAGTACATGTGTATAAGAAGGAAGAATTATCCTGGATTTATTTTTTATTGCTACATAGGTAGTTCTCTCATTTTCTGGGAGAATATATTTATATCAATGGTGTGTCTGAAGAGGAAATTCACAGGTGGAGCCTTGTACAGTACATTTTAAAACAAGCCACTACTAAAAAGAAATGACAATCCACGAAATAGATCTGCCCTGTACTTGCAATCCACTTCTACACACTCATTTTAGCGAAAACAGATGATTTAATAAGCTCTTCTTATAAACACCATTACGGCTCTGACAGAATCCAGTTTGTATTCTGTAATTTCTCACTTCCCATCAACACAATTCTTAAGCAGTTTTCAGATGCAGAGCTAAACCCCATTGCCCTCTAATGCACCTTTACATACCCTCTGAGACTTGTGGTGCTGCACGGTTATTATTGAGGGCAGAGTATGAATTGCAGGGAGAATGGCCGTGATAAGATTACAGCATGAAATTGGTCCAGCAGGATTTTCTCTTGGTGCCCAATGCACTGCAAGCTACACTGGTCAGATTTAACAATCCACGACTGAATCTGCATGCCTGAGTTTTTATTAATACATCTAGCAGATATAGTAGTTACTGAGAACTAAGCACAGATCTCACTAATTGTGCATTGTAACAGAGCCACACTTTAATAATATTTGTTTTTAATTTACTGAAGAAGTTAGAACAACAAAACTGCCTCTAAAATGCTACTCCGAACAGCTTTTACTACTTCCTGCCACTTTATTCCTAAGGCAAAGCTACAAGTATTCACCTTTGGTTTCTTCTATTTGAGTGGCTGCATTATTTCTTTCCTGCCTAACTTTCGCTAGATTCACATTAGATTTTAGGTTTTTGACCACAGAAGAACAGTAGTTTACTAAAATTCACTAAGGACACACTGGCCATCAAAACCCTAGATGACTTACCCTCTCCTGCCTATCTTTCATTAAAATGTTAGTCAAGAACTCCATATTCAGCAAGGGTTTGGGACAGACACCTAAGCAGGCTTCAATATGGTATTCGACCTGAGTCAAAACACTTGTATTTAAAAATCTGAAAAAAAAGGCAAGTGGAAAGACTAACATTACAAATATAGCCACGAATGGAGTCAGGCTTCCTGATTCCTAATGTCTACATTAAAAACCATCTTATTCTCTCGGTCTGGCATGGTAACGATAGAAGCATTCTACAACAAAGTTGAAAATAGAAATAATTCTACCTAGAAAGACTTAGAGAAGTCTACAGCTTGTATTACTGAAAAATGTAGTGGTGAGGGGTTTTTTCTGCAAGCTCCTGGTTCCAGTCTGTGCTCTGAATCAGTGGAAAAGGGATTTGATTCCGATTCTGCCTCCCACAGGACCTCAGAACCTCAGGAACAGAACTATGAGAACCAGAGAGAGCAGAACAACCTGCCCCGGTTTGCCCTGGCAACTTATCCTCTGGGAAGGAGATGGAGGTTTCTTTACCTCTGATGGTTCGTTAAAAAGAAGTTTGTACACCGGTGGAATGCCTTTGGTTCCTTGGGAATGAAAGACGCAGTGGATATGTCAGATATTCCATAACACATCAGCTACTCCTCCACCTGCTTGGTGGCACTCCTGAAGGTACCTTGCCAAAGGACAGGAACAACTGCTTTTTGAAGGGAAAACTGGACTTTGGCTAGTGCTCAGCGCTGCAGCTATTGATCTATAGGTTTGATACTACGAAGGAAAAAAAAAGGGGCAGGGGGAAAGCACCATGTATAGAGGCAAAAGCAACAGAGCGGGTCACCTCACCATCCCCAGTGTCTGCATGCCAGCTGGCCAAGGCACCCCAGCACCAAACATCCCTGGAGCGCTAATCCAAGGTAATCCTTGGCATTATGGATAAATGACACCTGCTCACTGCTGTGCTGATGCTTTAACTGCAAACTGTGCAACTCATTGAGCACACAAGTAGAAGTACTGCTTCCCTGGCCAGAATTAGAGCAGCAATGCAGTCCTTCCTCCTGTTCTGCCGCATGCTCCTTCGATGTCTTCAAACCTCTTACTTCCTTCTACTTAGAAACTTTTTCTAATCTCTTTCCTACAATACATGCTTAAATAAAATCCATAACAGAAGCAGGAGTTTTTCAAGGCCAACCATAGGTTAAGCAAGATCATTTTCAGGATACTTGTGCCTAGCTTAGATGAAGATGATGCACCAAATCAACTTCAGGAGTCTCTTTCTGTTTTCTTTTCTGTGGCTTCTCTAGTTCGTTTTTTGTTCTATGGAAGGAAGAGGACCAATACTGACACTGCAACCAGAAGTCACCTAAATCTGTAAGGTACCAATATAGAAACATCTTATTATCTACATATCCACACACCCACATCATCATCTAATCTGGTTTCAGCTAGAAATCAATATTTCTAGTTTTTCCTCTATCAACAACACAAGAAAAAGGGACAGCTGAACAGGACACATCAGTAACTAAGGGCAGAATTTGGAACAAGCAAGGGCAGAAGTAAAACCAGTGCCTTGCTGTGTAGGGTCTGAAGTCCCACAGTACCTGAAATGAATTGTTCCATGGGGGTTATTGTACAGCAGGCTGATGGTGGGCTGGAGCATCTTGTCTGGGTTCAGAGGGAATGCCTTGATCTCAGATGTGAAAAAAGGAAAATAATATTATAATTTAATGTAATTATAATGTAAAGCTGAAGTTTCATGGAAGGAAAAGGATCACCAAAACCTATGCCAGAAAACTTCCATTCAGCTCGTCTTCTGCTGAAGAATGGGCCTTGTTATTTTTAAGTGAAGTTACACAGCTCCACTTCATGCTAAAATCTTGCCCTAACTGACACTTAAACGGGTAGCAGCCTACACTTTATACATTTTCAAGTCCTGGAAATTATTGGAAACTTTCAAACACAGATAGAAGCGTCACAGATGACAAAAGACCAAATCTCATTGAAGATGACCAGAGTTGGAACTTCTTCTCATGGGTGCTAAGAACTTACTTTGGTGGGATCTCTCTCATGCATTTTATTTCTTTGACGTATCTACTACCCATGCAAAATTTCAGAGCTCTACCCAACCGCACCTGTGTTGGGTCTCTTTCTGGAACAGGATGTTTAAGTGTTTTGCAATTCCCATTAAATCCACAAACCTGTTGGCAGCTCCCAGCGCTGCCACTCTGCTGGATTTGCCACCTGTGTTGTGTGGACTGGATTAGTGACAAACCCTGAATGGGATAAAACCCTCCAAATGCTTGGATGCTGCAACAAGAACAGATTCTCCTCTGTCAGACATCAGTATTCTTCCACTGCCTGGGGCCAAAGCACAGACAGAGCAAAGAAAATGATGAAATCAACTGTCAGAGGTAGCTAACGTCAGTTACGATAGACTGCAGATTAAATTGCACATGACACTTTTTCAAAGCGAATCATCTTCTCCTATAAAGAAGTTCTTGTGTCATTTTTAAACTCTAATAATCTGCTGAGAACTGAAGATCAGGGAAAAAAACCCCAAAAATCAATTATTTGCTACAGCTGGGCACTGGAACCTGATGCAGCTGTGGGATGGATGGGGCAATTACAGTGACATGGCTTTTTCCTCTCCTGTTAGTACAGACCATACTGCATTAGATGATATTAAGAGGGTGGACAGAACTGGAACGCTCCTAAGACAGTGATGTATTGTAGAGCTGGATGAGCTAATTTTAGACCATTTAAGCTCAGAAACTGGCAGCAGTTTTTCTGAGAGCTCAGTTAAGGCTAATTTACCTTGAATCATGTACTGAACTCATCCTGCAGATCACAAAAATGTAAAACTATCATGCACTTAGAGGATAAAAAAATTACTGTGCTAGTTCCTGCAGGTTACATAAAAATGCTTTTAGAAGCGGTAATGCCAGGAGGACATGACTTGCATTTTTAGACTTATGAATGCTCTTCTACAGTAATTAAAAATGACACATCCTATTAAATCACTTAGTACATACCTTAAAGCACATGATGCAGAGGTTTCTTGAAAAAGCCAATTACACAGTATGGGTCTGTACTTAGCCAATGCTTCAAAGCAATTTTCAGATTTTAATGGTTACATATGCTTCAGAAAAGGAGTTTTTTGGTTTTTACTGCCAAAAATACACACTGCAAATAAGATACAAGCTCCTCTACTTCATTTTGTTGTTGTTATTGTGGAAAGCCCATTGCATATCTTAGCTTCAGCACAAATAGTCACAAATCAATGGGGAGAGGCCCCTTTTAGGGGGAGAGTCCCCTCTTTATACTGAACTTCTGTGTCAGTAAAGCAGCAGTAATGATTAAATGATGGAGAGGATGCAGCTTTGGTATTGCTTGCTTGTTTCCAAAGAACATTACTCCTAGAATGCATGGGTAGGAGAAGCCTCCAGTCTTTGCCATGCAGCCGGATAATGTGTTAATCTTACAAGACTGCAGATTCTAACTGCCTATATCACATGAAACATTGAGGTTTCTTTCTATTCTCTCTGTTCAGCCAAACATTGTTCTGCTCTGCCAACACTTGATGAAAATGAGCCCTTGAATAAGTCTTTCCTCCACAAAAGGAATACTTTTCTTTCCCAAATTTGGAACAGTAGCAGCTTTAAAAGAGCAGCACACTGAAAACTCCTGGTTTATCTGAATGAAGTATGGTTTTTCTCTTCGGTTTCAAAAATAAAAGATGCTGTGAGAGCAGAGGACACTGCCCACACAAGCCCAGAAGTGAACCTTCATGGGATTAGGAGAAATGAACAAGTACAGCAAGGTTCTTCATGAAGGGCAGGAGACCTTGCTGGCACTTTGACACCAAACACTTAGTGGGGTCAGAGTCTAATAAAAACCCATTTGCAAATTAAAAGCAGAAATAGTGCCAAGAGGAGTTTCATGTTGTGAGCTGAGAATGATCCAGCAGAGGTGTCGCTCAGCCTCAGCACCAAATCTGAGCATAGGAGTCAAAGCACCTCAAAAAGAATCCCCTTTAATGCTGAAATTCACTAGTTCATTATATAAGTGTTTTTCCTTTAATAAATCACCTCCTGACACTTGAAATTCAACCAAATGTTTCACCTCCTCACCAGCACCTGTAGAACTTCTGCATTATGTCTGTTGATATCATCTCACCGCCCCATCCAAGGATTCAAAGACAAGCATATAAAGTAATATTTGGGTGGAAAAGGAGGTGTATGTATGTCCACGACATATACAAACAGCCCTTTTTATTCCTTCTTAATTATAATATCAAATTACAGGAGCTAATTGTCAAGGAATATAAAGAATGCTTCCATCTAGTTGTTTTCCTGAGAATATCAGATGACGAATCATCAGATAAAGGAAACAATTTTTGTAATTACAAACAAAAAAATAATTAGAAGCTGATGTTGGCTTTTTAAACCTCTGAAGAAGCCTTAAAAAGTCCAACACTCCTTTTTCTGATAAAGAGCACAACAAAATCATGAAGTGTTTAGCATTCATTTAGGCAGTAACAGCCAGATGTTCCTGCTTATCAGCAAATGCGAAGTCTGGGCCAGCCTGAGTTTATCAGGAACCCTTTCCCTCAGATATCTGAGAGGCATCAGTTTATGGGAGAGACTCACGGGAGATGACAGGCAATTAAATACATTGACACCTTATTATAAGTAGTTGAGAAGATAATTGAAAAATACAAACATATCTGAGTTAGGGCACACTAAGTTCAATTTTTTGAGCAGCCAAATGCCTTTGCTGCCTCAGCTCTGTACCTCACGATTGTCCCAGAACATGAACCCTGGATGTCCTTTGGTAACATTTGACCTTGTAAAAGTGCTCTTAACATACAAAGGAGAAGAATCTGACCCGTTCAGCAGCTGGAGCTGAAGGACTGGTTCTAGCAACATCCATATTCATAAGAAGTCAGCATCATACATCAATTTTGGCTTCATGTACTCATAGACTCACAGGAGCTTTACATCTGAAAATTAGAGGGAAGACAAATGGACTGAGAATTGTTGATGCCAACACTGGTCCCTCTGCCCAGATACTCTTGAGAAGCTGAATACAGTGATGATCTGGCCCATGGCAGCAGGCACCGCTCCAGTTATTCTACATTTAGAACTAAAGCAGATCAATCTTAAAGAATGGGAGCTCAGTAAAATGGTGTCATTGCCTCAACAATGGGAGGGAGATGGAAAAGTGCGACCCACGGACACTAGCACATACCCTTTCAGGGCTCTTGGAAGAAAACCAGAGTATGATGAATAGGCACAGAAAGAATAGGCGGAAACGAGCTGAAATAGTGTATTACCTGTGCTTTCATAGCAGATGTGGCATTCAATAAAAACCACTAAGTTTCAATAGGCTGCCAGCAAGCCATGCTCGTACAACAGATGTTCAGGTGTGCAAATTGTATTTTATTTAAAAATAACACGGGTAAGATCAGATCTGTGCAAACTACAGTGGAATACGTAAAAGCATGGTTTAGAAGGCCTAACTGATACCCTTCTGTAATGGCAATAGAACTTTTTTATGCCTCCATTAATAATTTATCCCATCTTCCTGAATTCCGAAGAGCTCTGTACACTGTGATATTCTGAAATCACCACACAAAAAATAGCTGTAGTGCACAAAATTGCCTAAGGATTTTTACTTGATCTTTGAAACCAAATACTCTAATCCAAGCCACAGCTCTCCGAAAGCTGTATCACTATTTTAAACACTCATTCTGTCCTTCAGACAGTAACATCCCATGGATTTCCTAGGCAAGTCCTCATATTCCCTGATTATTTGGAAACATTCTCTTTCCAAAGACATAAAACTAACTGGGATCTGATTTTAGTGTTACACAAATCAACAATAAAGAGTATTAGATTATCACTTAGTTTCCTTCCCAGTAGGTAAGAACTTCTCAAATTAAAGGTGAAATATTTCATGTTGTAATAATTAATGAATACATTTAAAGTATCATCACTCTAATAAAAGATGACTTAGGAAACCACAAGAATAAAAAAACAATTTAGCATAAGACTTACCTTGACATTTTTATATTTCAGTTCAAAAATCATTAAGCTTTTACCTGTACATTAACTATCTTTAGGGTTAATTGGAAAATCTATTCTGATCCTGAGGGCATTAATCATTTACTTATGGCACAGAAGCAATGAAAAAGCAGCAGGGTGAGCCCTCCATAACTCAGACCATGAAGCCGCCTCCCCCAGAGGAGGCAGCAATGGGCAATTCCACTAATTCCTCCACTAAGACTGTGAAAAAGGCCCCAATGCTGACCAGAGCTAAACCGACCCATCTCTGCTGCATATTGCATTGCTGGCTTCCTGACACTAATCAAAAGGCTTTGTATGACAGCTGCATTTAAATCAATTCTTTGCCTTATTGTTTGCCCTCTTTGCTTCCATTTCCTTCAGTTACTACATCTCAAAAAAGTTGAAAAGTTGAGCTGAGGAAGAAGGTGGTTTTCGTTTTGTTTTTATTTCTCACCATCTTATTCTGCTATCAATGGGCAAAGAGTTTAATTGTTTTTCTTCAAGTTGAACCAGTGACGGTAACTGGTGAGTGGTCTCCCCGTCCTTATCTTGACCCAGGAGCTATTTTTGTTGTAGTTCCTTCCCTGTCCTGCTGAGGAGCAGCTTGGTGGGCACCTGGCCAGCCAAGGTTAAGCTACCTCACCATTTCTATAAGAATTGGAACAGGGAAGTCTAGGAATTCAGTTTCTCACAGGGCCCCCAACAAGACCAAACACAACTGCTGGTGATCAGCCAGAAACAGATCCGCAAACACATCATGTCAGTGACATTACACATCTCATTTTATAACTCTAAAATGCTGTGCAAACAGCTACTAATCCTCTCATGCAATATGTGCTTATCCTCAGAGAGGTTAAGTAACCACCGAAGTCACACCGCAGGTGCAAGACAAAGCAAAGTTCTAACATTTACTGTCACTGCTCAGATAAGCAAAGCCCAAGACAAGACACAAACACATTTTCGAAGTGTGCGTTTCCTGCTGATTGAGGTCAGGGTCAGTGGGGTGAACTTAAGCACCTGGAGAACGTGAACTAAATTAAATGTGAACTAAATTAGACGTGAACACCTGAACAGCAGAATCTTAGGCTTCCTAATTTAGAAACTCAACTCCTTTACTGAAGGGGAGAGACAAACCTGAGCCTGAAGGGAAGGGGCTGTTCGTGTTGCTTCATCCAACGTGGGAGGCAGTTGGCCCGTTTCCCAAGGGTTTTTTTTCCTCCACCTCCCTGGCCCAGCAGAGACCTTGAATGTTAGGGAGATGCCAATCAAGGAGCACTTTTAATCACCTTCAAGAGGAATAATCCTTCTAAAGCATGTTCGTCTGCTGGCAGGAGGGAGGGGATTGTCAAAGGTCAATAAAATTAACATTCAAGAGCACTAGAAATGCAATGGGGAGAAGACAGCTGCAATTAAAAGCATGGAAAGTGCCAGAGGAAGGGGAAGAGAATTAGGGGAGTTTTGTAGAGGTGTTTGCTCCATGGAAAGTACGGGGTCTCCCATTTTGGGGAGACAGAGTAGGCAGATATGATATCCTGCAGGGTAGGCAGTAATCTTTGTCAAGGGGGTTAAATAGGTAGAGGAATGGAGTGAATCAGGCCAAGGGAAGTTCTGCAGGCAAATAGAGGGAACAGTGCAGAGTCCACTCGCTGCTATCACTGCCTACACCCGGAAATGATGGGATGGAAGGAGCACACATTACCTGGCAAGAAACCTGGGTGATATAACCCCAGCACATGGTTTTAACCACAGGGCAGTAGAGGCTCTACCATGATTTTAATTCCTGCCTGAGGTGAAGGAGAAAGAATCGCAGGTGAAAAATCCCCAATGAAACCAATCCTTCCAACCTCCAACAATTCCTCCTTCTTCCACGCAACCTCTGCCAGCATGGGCTCCCTCCCCTGCCGACGCACAGTGCCAACCCGTGACTTCTATTCAACCACCATCTGCAACAGTTCAGACCCCATGAGTGCTCTGAATTGCCCTCCGCCCACACACACCGTGCAAGCCCCAAGTCAGAGCATGTCAAAGGGAAGATTACAGCAGCCAGTCAGTGCCAGGTTTCCCAGAGTCACACTTTTACGAGGCAAGAAGTTGGTGAACCACGCCAGCATCTACCCACAACCATCGGCCTCTGTGAAAAGCAAACTGGAAGTGCTACTTAAGGGGAGTTTCTTGCCCAGACACTCTTAGGCTCACAAAACCTCGGTTCTCAGCCCACTTTGTTACAAATTACATGTGGCTACATTTAGTTTATTATGGATGAAATCTTTCAAGAATTTTTTCTTCTAAGACAACTTTTCCTATTTAGAAATCAAAGGTAAACTTTTTAGATTTTCACCATCAGGTTTGACTGTAAGCATCATAAAAATGGCAAGTTATTTAAAGAAAATTTAGTAGAAAGTAATATAGCTTAAAAAAAAAAACCCCTCCAAACTCTGCTATCCCTAACTTGAATCTCTATATAAGACAGTCCTCCTTTTCTTCCCTACCCAGATACATCTGCTGCAGACACACATACAGCTGGTTTTGGTAATCTCGTAGTATCTCCCTTTGCAGAGGAAGCACCACAATACAGGCACAAACATGACTTAAGTCGTATTTGCTGGTCCAAAAGGAAGTAGAAGCTGCCAGGGGACCAGTGATAAAGGCTCTGCAAAACAAACAAAGGGTATTTTCTGTCCTGCCTTTCAGTTAACAAGCAATCAGGGCTGTCTCCCAAACACCTTGTCACTGTAACACTTTGGAGCACAGGACTGCTCCTATTTTTGTCGTGCAATGAAATTACCTTGAAGGATGGTTGCTATTTTTAGAGGCGGCACTGGAAACTGCACAACTCAGCTCTAAACTGAGAGTTCATATACTTTAATGGAGCTGAAGATGTTCAATCACACACTCGCGCAACACACACTCACTGTGTACTGTCAATTATAAAGCTCATTTAAGGAGTTCTTGTATCTTCATTTACTTGAATTAAAACCTTGAGAATAGATTAGATAGTGCTGCAAATCCACAAATAAAGTGGTTTGCTTCATTAGATACACTGTTTATTTTTAGTTAAAACACTTGACCTTTCCTTCCTCTGCTGTTCCCACCTCTTCTGAGGCACATCCAGGAATTTTTCCCTTGCCAACATTTGGAGGAGGCTCGACACGCACAGGATTTAAACATGGAAGAATTCCAGTTTAGAGCAAAAAAACCATAAAAGCCAAACAACTTTGAGTTTTCGTCCAGTATTTGAGATGTGTTGAAGAAAGGTAAACACTTCAAGTCTTTGTCAAAAGCCACTCAGGGAGAACAGTGAGAATCTGAAGCATTAAATAGTATGGTTATACAGGAAAAAATATTTAATGTCTTATTCTGGCATTTCAAGGCTTATTATGGGATATCCAACTGCCCCTTTTGTTTCAGACTTGCCCCCACAGTTCTTGCACAGGCCGCCTGGCTGCTAGTGTTACTCAAGACAGATTATAGTGCTCAAAATACAATTAAAATTCATGCTAAGTGGAAAGCCATCTACTAATTCGATGATAAAGTGTTTTCTAAGTCTACAATAAGTATAATCATAACTGCTGCTAGACCTAGAAAGTATAAATTTCACCAATAAGCTGAAAAACCACACAGTTTTGCTGTTTATCCGCTGTTTCAAGTGCTACAGTCTAGATACATCAAGCCATAACTATCAGTGATCTAGAAAAAAACAGAGCTTCAGCTGAAAGCAGATTCAGTAAGCAACTGCGAGTTTTCAATTGCAGCCTACAAAGCCACGAGGTCAGACACCACAAAGTGTTGTACACATTGTTTTATTGAACTTCAAATTCCACGGTACATCACAGATTAAATAGTTAAAAACTGTTCGTTTACTATCATACAATGTTCAGAAGAGTCTTTCAAAACACCTCTTTGGACAAAACTAAGCCAAGTTTAAGCACAGCTCCCCCAGAGAATGCTGGGGTGGAAGAAAGCTTCAGAGCACTGACTGTACACAATGTTACACAAAGCACGACAGCACACCGAGTCATCCTTCTCTGCTGCAACACACGCTGCAAAGAGAAATTCTATACAACGCTTATTACCATCACGGGCAGGCACCTGCAGTATTAGTGGGACAGATTCCTCTCAGACCCTGCTCCTCTAAGACCTCAATACTCCACAGGAGAGTACAGACACTTCTGAGTCCTGTGTTGTTTGACATTACAGAGCTGAGACCGGATTTGAGATCATTATTAACACTAAATATAAATAGTAAGAGCAAACTGACAAGGTCTTGCACTTATGCTCTTCAACCCTGACCCCTAAGATGCCCACAGCTGAATTTTTCATCTTAAAGACATGATATCACCTGACATCACACAACTATGCATGTGAACAGTGATGTCTTAGATTTCTTCGATGCTTTAGACTAGTTGAGGTGACAGACAAGTGCTTGAACCACACTGCTCAACACTGTATCCTATTTGTGCCATCTTGCTTCAAATGAATATACAATTAAGTAAAACAAAATGCATCAAAAAAGATAAATCAGTCAACTCTAAACTGTAGACAAGAATCATTCAATTACACATTTGTCCTCTATCTCAGGCATTTGTACAAGACAATGGAGCTGAGAAGCATTAGCTTTAATTTGTGCAACGTAAGAATTTCCTTCAGGAGGAGTTCAGTCATTGACCGGATGAAGAGATCTCCCAACCCTGCATGGCAGCCATCAGTCGTAGCTCACCTCAAAATAAGGTTCTGAGCCAGAACGTCAAAAAAGCACAGTAGTGCTGAGTCCAAGCAAAGTCAGGATTTACAGTTCAAGATTTCCCTGCTGTATTACTGTTTCCATTTGTAATGCTACTTACTGAGGAAGCCTCACCAAGGCCCCACTCCCAGCTGCACTACATGCAGTGGCACTGATGCGGAGGTTTATTTTCCTGCAAAGCAGCTGGATGTATTAGGGCTCCCACAGAACCAAGCGTGCACAACATGAAAACACGTAAATCAGCAGGTTTAACCTCAGCAGCCCCTTTGACTGATGTCTTGTCCCGAAGCTTTTGTAACATCCATTGTAGTGAACACCTGTAAAGACACCAAAACAACAGCTCATTTACTCTTGCTCTGTATTTTCATCCACGTAGCTATTGCTTTCTTCTTGTAAAGTAACAACACTGGATTTCTCTGAACTGTTACAATGGAAAATAAGTTGCAGCACACAATTAACACATTTTCTATTACATATCTTCTAGTTAGAAATTAAACAAATACTAAATATATCCCATGCAATACAATGTAGCATTCTTTCCCTGCATCTAAGTAAAAAAAGCAGGTTTTAAATCAAGTTGTCCCCTCCTTACCTCTCCGCAAGTTGGATGGATACCAATTGTTTCATCAAGTAATTCTTTGGTGAGACCACATTTTATTGCAGCAGCAAAACCCTGGGTAACTTCACCAGCATTAGGTCCAAGAACATGAAATCCTATCACGCGATTCTTTAAGACAGGTGAGAAAAAGCAGAAATTGGTACTAGGTAAAGTTTACCAAAAGCTCTAGTATGTAACTCCCACTACACTAAAATTTTATGTTACACAAACAAGTCAATAGCAGAGTCTTTTAAAAAAAAAATAACTACTCCTAAGACAGCAGTGTGATTTGTTTCAATTTGTTTCATTAATTGCTTTACCAAGAGGAGTAAAAGAACATTTTAAAACATTTTCCAAGGATGTTCCCATACTTTCAGATGTCCTAGCCCAGGTCTGGCCATCATTTGCAAGATAGCATACAAATTCCTCATAATACCAGTGATTTAAATCCCTATTTACCTTACATTCTTCCCCAGCATCCTAGGAAAAATCACTTTCACCTAGAAATTTAAATAAAGTCCCTCCTTCCATAGTGTTAGTTGCTTTTTTTCCTCCCCAGTAAGGCTCCAATAAAAGCAGAAATTTGAGCCTTTCTGTAGTCTTCAAGAAAAGGTTAGGTGGGCTGAAAAGAGTTTCTACTAAACATGGAAAACTCTGCACACTGCAAAGGGTAAAAACCTCAAGGTCCAAAAACCTAAAGCAAGACACCAGGTAGTACAGCTACTCAAAACCCACCTGGAAGAAAAACCTCAGCAAATTCCTTCACAAATCTGTCCTTAAATTTGAACTCAGGATGATGTTTCATAATGTATAAAGGTACCACTTGCTCAGACAGCTGTTATATCAAAACAAAACAGTCAGCTCTCTCCAAATTGATTAGACCTCTTAAAACATCTACTTCTGTTCACAGAACGGGTAAAGCTGGCCGCAGGCAGGCCAAATAAAAGGTACTACTCTTCTGGCTGGTCTAAAAAGAAATTCCAAGAATAAACGCAGCATATCCATTCCAGCTTGCTACTTACATTGTCACGTTTATTGCAGATGATCTTTGCATAACAAGTATTGTTATCTCTGCCTGGTACTGTCCATTCAAGTGGCCAGAACAAACTGTGATAAACCTGGGAGGATGACAAGAAAAAAAGCATCAGAATTTGATTGAATCAGACACAATTAAAATCTTAATGTCTTTACAAATAGGTGGTTTGACCTTTAAGTCACTACATTTTTGTAACATACACTCAACAAGACTGTGACTTTTGCTCTCCCCAGCCCAAGCAGTCCATCCTCCAAAAGTCAGTAGAGCAAGACTTGACTCAAACCACACATCCCTGATTTAAATCCTTGATTAAAACAGCAACAACTATAAGAAACAGCCTTTAAGATCATATTTTCAGAAAGAGACATGCTTCAGTAGTACAAAACTGATCGCTACTTTTCATTTAAACCTACTCTGCAAAACATTTAAATGCAGAAGCTAAATGCCCAGTGTGTGTGAAAGATGCAGGGAGTTAAACACAACGCATGCAAACAGCTTTAATGAAACCCTTTAGAGAAGTGCAGAAGCCAGAAATTACCATAAAACAGGGAAGTGATGCCTGACACTCCTACAGCCGCAAGAAAAGGTCAGGAGGAAATTCATTTCGAATTCAAGTACAATGAATAAGCAGAAAATAGACAGTTCACCGCAGGAGTTTGATATACTTCAGTAATAAGTCTTTTAATTCATGACAACAAACACCTACAGTTCTGCAACCTGAGTTTGGCCTCCTGAAGATTTGTGGGAGTCCAATACCCTGTTAAGCAGATGACAGCACTTCCACAATCAAAGACCTGCCCAGTTAACCTTGTAATCTCGTTTTAACACTATGCTTTGAGAGCAAAGTGGCAAAGCCAAGAAAAAACATTTTCAAGATACAAGTTGAACAAGTCCTGAGTGCTCTCACCTCCAGGTTTTGCTTTCCATACTCTTCTATGGCTTTTTCTTCAGGTAATCCACAGCAGCCATATTCTAAAGGAGTAAACACTGTCGTTGGTACATTGATATAGTCACACTAAAAATAAAAAACAAAATTTATATTTAGACTATATAATTTATATACAGTATTGCTATTGCAATTTTGAGGCAAAAAACATAGAAATAAGCTGAAATTGTGTTCTTATAGCTTTACCTTTGTGGAACTACCACCATAAAGCCTGCGGGCTAGCAGCTTCCCTGCTTGAATAGCAACTGGAGTAAGTTCAAGCTTTCCTTCCAATATATCCCCGATAGCATAAACGTAAGGCACATTGGTTTGCTCTTCATCATTTACAGGTACTTTCCCATTCCTTTAAAACAAACAGAAAATAGAGAAGAGAGTTCAGTACCATAACCTTCCTCAGAGCTCAGCAAAAAAGAGAGGGGAGAAGTTCTGCTACAAAGATGTAATTCTAACCACGAGCACGTTTTATTAAATATGCTTATGCCTTTTCTACTTCACCTGCAAGCTCTTCAGAGCATCAAACTCTGATTTGTGGCTGAAGTCGTTATTCAGTGGGCCAGATTTGACCTGAGCAACAGTACGTGTTTGATCACAATGAAGTTACTCAGACATCTTTAGACTTATGAGCTTTTATTTTATTATTATACAGCTTGCAATGTGCATTTTCCCTTATGGGGAAAAAGAGTTGCGATATCACTCACACGTTTAAGTAAGTTGGCTTGCTAAGTTGTTAGAAAAATGAAAATCAGGTTGCAGCAGCTTTCTTTTGAACAACATAATCCTGCCTTTTCCTTTGCACCAGTTCTGCACTGACACCAGGGAAAAACAAGAACAAGTTAAATGTGTAAGAAGTGAGTAGTTTGCTGCCTCTTTAAATTCCTAGATTAACTTGCCACGGGAGCTGAATAAAACATTTAATTTAACAATATTAAACTGCAGTTTCTAAGCAAATTAGGTGAATATATTAAATCTATTCCTTAAGCACAGTGGCCAACATGAAGGTATAATTCAGAACAGTTCTTTTAAGAAGTACATATTAAAGTTAATGGACAACTTTAAAACCTATTCTGTGCTGGATTTGAGTAGAGCTTCACATAATTGCCAGGTATGAAAGTTATGATTTAAAAAAAAAAAAAAAGAATAGTATAATTAGGTATTGTTAAAGAGGTTAAAAAAAACTCATCACATTCCATGGTCGAAGGGAGTTGAGCAATACTCACTTCTCATTGATTTTGACACCGATTGTATCTAAGCCAATATTTCTGGTACATGCATCACGACCAACAGCTATCAAAACCTAAAAAAATCCAAAATTAAATGCAGTAATTTTATGTGAGGAAAGCACAAGCAGCATAACACTTCCGTTGGGTTTTTTTTTCTGAAAAAATGGTGAAGCATGCAATTGAAGTGACTTTTTTTGAAAGAGCCACCAACAGTTCAGGCTCCTTCATGTGCAACTTATTTCAGAGATCCAAACAAACAGCAAAATATTAATATCAGAACAAAAAATCGAAGCAAAAAACACTGTTCACATGAACTAAATTCCAGGCATGTAAAGTTTCACCCATTCTGCTGACAGGGCTCAACTGAAGATGAATATTGAATTTTCATGTATTTTTTTCTGCCAGTAATTTCTGTCAACAAATTTTTCAAGCGAGACTTCCCTTTACCTTTCTCCTGAATAACTTTTAAAGTATTTTAATACATTTCCATGTGCTGCTATATTCAATTATTTCAAATCAAGAAATGCTTACAGTGTTATATTCTTCTTCATGGATTTCTGGTCCCTCGGTAGACTTTGCTGTCACTTTGAGTCTTCCTGGCATGCCTTCCTCCAGTTGTTCAACCTGCATACATATTTAAATGCTTAGAGAAACCTTAAGAAGCAGAGCTCGCTTACACAGTCACTTCAAACCTGGATCTACTCATCTATCATTCAGCAGCAAAAAAAAAAACCAAACCAAAAAACGAAGCTTAATCTCATTAAACATTTGCTCTTGTACAGACCCCAAAGCCCTCCCAGAGAGCACGTACATTCTGCATGTGCTGTTTAAAGTAATTTTGCAAGGAGAGAAGAAACAAAGAAAGGACTTGCCTGAACAGGTACAAACTTCTTGATGAACTTTACACCATGTGTTTCCATGTGAGCACCTACTTTTTCTGCCATTTCTTGGTCAAAGCCCCGAAGGAGGATGGAACGCACCATCACTGTGACATCTAGACCCAGACCAGCGAGAAATCCGGCACACTCTAGAGCCACGTAGGAAGCACCGACAACCAGAGTTTTGCCAGGGCAGTAAGGGAGGGAGAAAAGGTCATCACTAAAAAGAAAAGAAGTGTAAGTTACAAGGTTCTTTCAACACAGGTTTGTTACACTACAGCAGATAAAAGTCGGCCTATTGCACCTTTTCATCTCACCTTGTAATGCAGTATTCTTTATCTCCAGGGATACCCAGATATCTAGGCCTTTCTCCTGTTGCCAGGACAAAAGTCTCTGCTGTGTGATAGGTTACTTGTCCTTTCCTGTTAGTTGCCTGTTTATATAAACACAGTTTAAAAAGTCTTTATCATAAGAACAGGTTTTAAGGCAAACTTTTAAAAGTTACGTAGCACTCCCCTTAAATGAATTCAAACTAATTTGACATCTAGAGCACCTTGGTCTTGGGAAATTTCATTTTGCCCATGTGTCTCTCTCAAAATCCAGCCTTTATTCTTGCTCTTTAGTTATTTCCCAACACAGAAGAAGGGAAACTTCCTTTGGATCGAGTCATCAAGTAATTCTGGTTGGAAGGGCTCTCAAGAGGTCATCTCATCCAATCTCCTGCTCAAAGTTTCAGTTATACTTCATTTATAGACTAAGGACACTTAAGTAGCTGACCTGCATACCTGGATGCCAGAACAGCTGGTAGATGAGGCAAATTGAGTATACTACTATTGTTTCAGTGCGAGTTTCTTGAAACACATGTAGTTCAGCCTCCATAAACTCATATTGAAAACAGACAATTACACCCACTGAACCAAACAGTTGTCTTGAATACGCAGTTCTTCTAAGTTATCCCTGCTGCAATATGATAATTTAAAGCAAGACTGGCAGCACATGTTTTGTCTTGCAAAACGGACAGTTTAATTCTTATGCTGATACAGCATAAGGTTCTAGCAGTGCTGTTATGCAAGTGCTTAATCTGAATTTAATTTCAATGCTTTTTATGCTTTAGTATGAAGATTTTCCAAGCAGCAAAATCATACAGTTGAAGCTTTTCTTTTTGCCTCCCCCTCCTGACTCAGACTGCTGACCTCAGTCATGAAGTTACTGACTGAGATCACCTTACTCTATCTAAGCAAGACTTAAGTTCGCAGAATATCCACATTAGTCTTACATAACAATTACTAAGGCTGCAAACACCGTGGCATGTACTAAAGTACAATTATAACTTGAATTACTAACTTATTTTACAAATCAGTTCTTAATTTCAGTTGACTGAAGCTGGCAATGTCAAGATGAAGCCCCTTCCTTGTGGGATTTTAAGAGGTCATTTTAGAACATGTGTTTTCCTCCCCGCAACAAAATGTTTTAAACACAGCACATACCTTAATTTTGTGTGGTTCAATGAATTCTCCATAAGAATTGAGGTATGTCACAGACTTCTCTCTTAAGGACACTCGATATCCCCAGTTTAAAGAACCAATGTAGTTTTGAATTGCCTCTACCATGACCTCCCAGTTGTGTTTAACTGAAACAAGACATTATTTCAATAATTAAGGAAATCAAAATGCAATGAACCCTTAAAGAAAAACTAAAGCCTTATTCATTGTACATCATGCTAAGAAAACATCATTATCGTCAGTAGCGAGGATACATATTAGTCTTTACCTAACTTGATACTATATGAAGATCTTCCATTTAATTCAGATGATATAGGGAACAAAACACAATTAGCTTTCAATCCTAAGGGTTTCTGTGACTCAAAGAGGAGGACGCCTTTTGATTCACCCAAGAAAATGACTGACCTCTCCCTGTAGTTTACTAGGTCCAAAGCATCAGAACGACCTTAAGCTCAGTCTCATCTTACAATGTTTTGGTCTGTGCTCTGTGGTCGCACTAACCTTGTTCTTCATACTGCCACCCGTATTTCCTCGAGTCTTGGAGCGCCTGACCCAGAAGTGCTGCTTGATGCATTAGCTTCTTAGGAATGCAACCTACATTTACACATGTGCCACCAAGTCCTAAGATGGAAAGAACCATGTTATTACCTGTGTGAGGCATGCACAGCCACATAGCCACACTGTCCTAGAGGTAGCCTAGATCATTTGTCCATGAAAGAGAAATAGAAGAACTGAAAGTCCCCCCAGAAAAACCCCAAAACATGAGAATGTGAACAGACACACACACATATATTACCCGGACACGATTTGAGAGTGAACAGAACTAGAACAACATTTGACAAAGAACTGAGAGTTAGCAATGCACAGAAATAACTGTCCAGAAAAGCCAAGGAAAACAACTCCTTTGTTATCCCATGTCCTAGAATCACAGGAATTCAGCCACAATTTCTAAGAACACAAATCCATAGTATCTAACAACTCAATATGTACCTCAACAACTCAAACATCATAAAATACAAGTTAACAGAACTTACCCCATGAGGTTCCGAGAGGTGTTGGAACAACATAATCTAACACCATTACTTTCTTTCCCAAGGTAGCAGCTTCCTATAAAATACAGAGACAAGTCAGCATTACTGAGCATTTGCCTGCCCAAGAAAACCTGTCTGCTCATTTACACTCACAATACACAATATGCTCTATGAGAAGGGTGAGTACTATGTCATCTTCTCCTGCCTTTCTTGTATGTATCTAGTGAAAGTTGCATGCTTAACTATTGTCGTACAGCAATTGCCAAGGCTGTCAAGAATAACATCATCATGCCCAAACCATAAACTGATGGTTAGGATACCTGGCTGAGAGGTGTGAATTGTGGGTTCAAATCCCCCAGGTATGACAGAAAATTGAATCTGCATCTTAGGTCCTGAGGCACTCTGAAAAACAGCTATTTGTGTAACAGGTACACAAGCTCTACCATCATTTCTGAAAAAGACACTAGAAAGAGAACTAAAAAGTGAGCCCTTTCCTTGAGAGAACAGCTGAAAGCACTTCATTTTAGGTGACTTGTGATCCTGAATCTTCCACAGCCAGAAGTACTTCAAGAGTAGCTTTCAGGTTTGCCAGATTACTGTTTGGAAGTGTTAAAGTGCCTGCGTACTACACATGAGAAGAGATACTTAAACTTTTGGTTCCACCCTCAGCCAGGAACCTAAAACCTATTATTAGGATCAAGACCTGAATGAGCATTGGCTAGAAACTGATGCACACAAACCATGATCTCTTGAGTGAGCACATTACTAGACCACTACTGATTCATTAATTAACAAGTTGAACAGTAATAATCACCAAAATATAGACTGATTTATACTATTGTGATTAATACAGACACCAATTTTTAAGAAGTTTCACATACAACCTGTTCTTTAATGCAATTTTCACGTCATACCTTGGAACATGCAAGTCCACCTGAGCCACCACCAATAATAATGAGATCATAATCATAGGGTTCTACATCTTTGCTGTCCCCAAGAAGTTTCTGCAGTGATCCATCCTGATAAGCCTATTAAAAAAAGAAAATCAAATTATCACACACATTTCTGAGCAAACAAAAACTGAATTATGTTGCCTTTTCTGACCTAGATCACCCAGTCTACTATGTCACACAAAATTTAATTATGAGCAAACAGCAAATTTACTCAGTAGTCTTGTCTACTTTCAGCTGATTTTTTAAAGAAAAGTTACCTTGTAAGTTGCATCACAGCCACCTATATGTATTCCATTCACAAATACATTAGGCACCGTCCTCTGATTAGTTAGCTCTGCTAACACTTGCTGAATACTGGGTCCATCATCTAAGAACAAAATAAACAGATATGTTACAGAACAATTTTCAGGAAGGGAGATTTAAAACAACCTTAAGTATTTAAGGTTTGGACTGTAATATACTGTAGGCCTGCCAAGAAAATTGTAAGCATCTCATTTATAGACTTCCTGAACATAAGCCTTCAAAAACTACTTCTCAAAAGAGCACACTTAAATACAGAGGATAAATTGGTGCTTCACTATAATTCTACAGGACAGAATAAAGTTGAAGACAGTTTAGTCTCTGTGTTTCCTGAATTCTTATCAGTCTCTTCCTGAGTGTCACATGGTACCAGTACTGCTACTACAAAAAAAATCTTTGCAGGTATCACACGAGATCAGACTGACTTGTTTTGGAGTGTTCAAGTGCACTATCATCTGAATCACATTGGCTCAATTTGAATCTCACAGTTGTTGAGCAGTAAATGCGGGTATGAGAATTTACGGTGGTCATTTTGACTAAAATCTTTTTACTCCAATAACATAATTAGTATCAGTAATCAGTGCTATTGTAAGGGAAATACTTTCTTTATTAGGAATAATTCCAGAAAAAAATGACTGTGCATTGCACTTTGCATATCTTGGGCTATAAGAAGAGATGCTTTGGACCAATAAATAAGCACATTTTTCCAAGCACTGCTTAAGCACCAATACTTCAAAAAAGCATTTGAAACTAAGTTTTGTACAGAAAATAACTGATAATATAGAATCAGTAGTTTCTCAACAGTGCAATTAAGAGGTTACTAATAATTATGGTAGGAACTACTTGTTCTTAAAACTTCATTAAAAACTACATGCATCATGCACACACATGCATAAGGCCCTAGATGAGTATTAAAACTAAAGCAGGTTGGGCTTTAAAAAAAATAAAGCCTTAAACTAGCAATAGTCAAGGTACTGGAATTTACCCTTCCAGTGACTCAGCAACTTTCCCTAAGAAGGTCACCCATATATCAAGTCAAACATTAACAATTCATTTAAAGGCACAAAATAACCTGAGGTGGTAGAAAAAACACCATGTTTTTTCCCCAAAAGACAGAGCTCCTCAGAAAGAAATCAGATCTCACATCCTCTACCAGTTGATGATTTGTACAGAAAGAGTCAAAGCCTTAAGTTATATTAAAAACACATCCTGTATTAAAATCCACAGTGAAGCCTAATTTCTCTATCTCTGGATATATTAAAATTGATTTTAATTGTGTTTATATCCTCCAGTTAGCTCAAGACAGCTTGAAGAGTCATGCATGGTTGCCCATTTTTAGTTACATTAAGCAGCATGTGATAGATTTTCTCTTTTTCTACTTACCAGTCACATCAAGTTCCAAAGCATAGTACTCCACACGCATGGAACAGAAGAGTTCTTTCACCTACAACAGAAACAGACACAATGCCAGTGCAAAGCTTTCACAAGATCTGACATACAGCTCAGGGGAAAACTTTTTTGTTGGACAGAGGTAACTTTTAAGTCTCAGTTACTACACTTCGAGGGTCTAGCTCTACATGCCTTTGGTAAAGTTTGGCACTACTTGTATGTTTTGTATGTTCCTCACTTAAAGCCAGGCTATTTAACTGCATTCAGATTAAGCATTCCACATCATAGCTGCCTTCCAGTACAAGTTTCATCTTCTTAAGAAGAAGTTTCTATAGAAAATTTGCTTAGCTGCAGATTTCTCCATCCCCAACAGATACCAAAAGCCATGAGAGTAACTGTCATATGGAAAAACATCGAGAACATAAAGTTACAGCCAGGTTCCTTGACAGTACTAAGAAAAGAAAGTAAAAATGAATAAAGAATAATATGCAAAACAAATGCAAAAAAAAAAAAAGCATTATAAAAAGCTGCAGAAAGGGTAATAATGTCCACGTGTCCTCAGCAGTGCAACAGCTCATGCCTACCAGCCCTGCCTTCACTTTTGGTTGCTGTGCTTCAGAGAAGTTTTAGAACAAGCAGACAATTATTATAAGGAGTCAATGAGTTGGGTTTAACATAAAGATGGGGAAAAAATAACTGTTTAAATAAATAATTGACTACCTCAAGGAAAAAGAGAAGTGGTGGATGGAATAAGAATTAACGCTCTTCAACTGCATCAAGAGATTGAGATTAGACTTCAGGAAAATCTTTTCCTAGTAACAGGACACTGGAACAGGCAGACAATCTTCATCAGTGAGCGGCTTCCAAGTACGTGTCAAAAGTATCTGAACTACAACTTCTCCCACCCTGAGCCAGTGGACAAGACTAGATGATCTCCTGCCCTTTTTTTTTCCAGCTCTAATTTTCAGTTTACTGTTTAACAACATCTGTCTCAGCCTCCAGGATCAGGCAGGAGTGGTTCTAACTTGTATGCCATTGTTTTATTAAATCAGTCATATCTTGCTTGTGAAATATTGAGAGAGTTAATGCCAGAATGTAAGTTACCTTTTATAACCTTTTTAAATTGCTATTCTTTCTCCATTAAACAAGGAGAAGCATTCTAAAGATGCCTGGTCATAAACTCAGGTACAGCATCACTAGAACATGTTCTAGAAACAGGTTTTATGCATTCAGAAGTAAACAATAAATTGAAAAGGGGAAAAACAAACAAAATAACATCCCCCCACCCCCAACAAAAAACCCTCTATATACAAGCGTAGTCTTAAAAAGAGAAGGAAAAAAAAAAAAAGCCAACAAAACATCCTAAAAGACAACACAGTGGAGATCTCCCCAGCCTGGACAGTGTTCTGGGTATTTTTCTAACAGTTGTTCTGAATGGACTGAATGTACAATTACCAGATTCAGACCCAGGTAGCATTTTAGAACTGAGACTTTTTTACATTGACACCTATTTGTAAAACTGGCAGCAAAAACAATGGTGAACTGTCTTTCCAGCTGGACAATGACACACCTCATGGCATGGGAGGTAGTACAACATCTGGCAGTATTTACTTCTTTGAAACAGAATTTGCAGACTTAACCATGCAAATAGATATTGCAAGATATCTGCTTTTAATCATAACTGTCTTGACGTGAAAACAGCTCTAGCAAGAAGCACTAAATGTCCGTGAGGAATCCACTGAACAATGAAGCACACTAAGTTGCTGCCCATTCAGAGGAAATCTTTTACAACCAGCTTTCTGGTAAACCTCAAATTTATTGACAGCACTAAGAGTAAGCTGAGTCACATCTAATAAGCCTGAAGATGTCAAACACGTGATGAATAAAATGTTTTGAATGTTGCTGTGATCCATGCTGTTACTCTGCCAAAGGCTGAGTATTCCAATGCTTTCTACTGGAGTTCCAGCTTTATGCAGACAAACAAAGCTTTTGTATTCTGTACCAACTACATGGCAAGTTTCTTACCACATCATGTGTCAACCCGTAATATACAAAAATAAGTTCTGCTTGTATAACTGATTACATTAGTCCTGCAATTATATAATAATTTAAGTTGTAAGGGACATTCGGAGGTCATCTGATCCAGCTCCCTACTCAAAGTAGAGCCAAGTACAAGGTTTGATCAATTTGCTCAAAACACTGTCCACTCCAGTTCTAAATTTCTACAAGGATGCAGATACCATCACCTCTCCGGGCTGTTCCAGTGTTTGACCATCCTCACAGTAAAGAATTTCCATTTTATCTCATTGGAGTATCTCTCATTGCAACTCGTATTTATTGGCCCTTGTCCTTCTACTCTGCAGCTCTGAGAAGTGTCTGGTTGTCTCTCCACTTGGTAGCTGAATCAGAGTCCAGAAAGCACAGATTTAAGACAACATCTTTAGGCAACCTTTATTCTCTACTGAAGATATGTAGCAGAGAAAAAAAAAAAAATCAGACAAATGTCAGCATCCAAATTAGAAGTAGCTATTGCACTTTATACTTATGAAGAGATCATGCTTGGGTATCGCTAATGAACAAGAAAGAAAGAAAGAAAGAAAAGTAACAAGTGTATGGTCGGTTACGAAATCTCTGATATAGGTAAGAGATAACAGATCATCTCAGTTTGGAAAAGAAAATTATTAGGAGGAGTAGAAAGGTAACACACACTAATTATGAGTAATATCTAGATAAAGTGAACAGGAAATGAATTCTGAGAAATACTCACTGGAACAAACAGCAACAACTGCATTTACCAGACAACAATTTCGAAACGAAAAGGAAGTAAATCTCCATACAATACATAAACCAGAAAAGTCAAAATTAAAAGGAGATCAAAACTGCTACTACACCAACTAAAGAAAGATCCAAGAAATACTTTTAACTCAGTAAAACTAATACAAACGCAGCTAAAAAAATTTCTGAGCCACACAGTGCTGGAAACTCCAGCAGCATACTGGGAAATTTCCTTCCTTATACCCCAATCCTAAAAACGTGATTTCTCCAACAAGTGTCTGGGACAGGATATAAGGTTCCATAGTCACAGACACAGCCATTTACTTCAATGGCCTCATTTACCTACTAAACCCTTCCAGTTTTCACAAAAAGAGATAACAGAAAAATCTATAACTAAGCAGTCGACCATTTATCTGAAACTGAGAAATTGGTCTAACACTTTAGAAAACTCTTCCTGGAGATGCTTTCTTGTCATTCGGGTAGCTAAGCAGGTTTGAAGTAAGCTTCATACAGCACAGTTAAGTAAAAATGGTGTGTCCCATGCCTGTAATAAACATTCTGTAATAGTTACAGCTGAATTGACCAGAAGCCCCCATGAATACAGAAAGTAATTTTTAATATTAATAGCATAGCACATAACTAGAGTAACTGACAACTTCTATAGAGTCCAGTTGTTGCTTCTAAAATAATTTCAACATATCACAGTGTTCAGACTTGCCAATTTTTCATGCTAAAAACCTGTGAGTTTCTAATGCATTTCTATCTTTACTTAATATTAATCTTTTCAGGGTGGTAAGATATTAAAGAACAGTCAAGTTCAAATGACTTCCTTGTCTTGACTGAATGCCACCCCCTCTCCACTACTGCCTTGCTAAAGCAATTGAACAATAAATTGCATTTGCAGAAAAAGAACTGCACAATTGCCTAGTCATGCTACTAGCTAAACTGAACAGAATCAGCTACTTAATTCATTTAGAGAATTTATTTGCAGTGCTTTTCTGAAGGAAAGCACAATTTTTATTTTCTTCCAGCATGGCTACATCCATTTGAAATAAATTCTTCCCACCTCTCAAATTAGGTCCCTTCAGAACACAAGTGTTCTCTGCACTGGTGCTAAACATCATCAGTTTTTCAATTAATCGTACCAAAATCACATCGCTAATAGCCATTCACAGTAAAAGACAGGCACAGTGCACACTATTCATATCTGTCTGCCTTTAAGAGCTCAAAACTATGTGACTACAGGCTAAGTACCCAAGCTGTAACTACACATTCAAATTATATCCACTTCATTAATTCTACAGACTAGACCAACTAGCAAGAATGCCGCATTACCCATTGTTCTCCCGTTCCTTTCACTATTTTCTAAGCCTTTGGTAGGAGGGGGGTCTTAAGACACTGTTGCAGATATTTTGCTGTTTTATCACTCTGTCTTAAGTGTAGTTTCCTTCTCTCATCAGCTTTCTTCTCCAATTGTCCCTCTAAAATACCTTCTACATATTTATTTCATTATATTACCTTTCTTTCCTGTTTCAAATAATAAAATAAACCAGGTAAATCTGTCACCTTCAGCAATCAGCTCTTCCCACTCCCTGCCCCCCCAAGCTTACCACCTGTTCCTTCACAAAGATTCATATAGGGTACTTCAACTCTCCCTCCTAGAAAGGGCCACGAGAGAAGGCCTTCCTACTCCAAATATCTATTCTTCCCCTTCCCAAGACAATAAACAGAATAAAATGGAGAAGCTCTGAACAAATGCAGGAAAGAACATTAACGTGGAATTTAATTACTGGACTACTCTTGAGTTTATTTTTCTCTAGCTCCTTGTGTTAGTCTAGCCCCACTGCAATACCAGAAACAGATGAAGGAAGAGGCTGCAAAGTTTAAAAAGTTACTGTGCCATTGTATGATCTCAAACACATTGGCCTGCATGCCATGCATATCAACACCTGAGCAATCATGATCACTAAAAGCACAAACAGCAACACAGACAGGCACAACTAAGTCTTATTTCTCGATGAGCAGCACCAAGTCCTAAACAAAAGGACTTCTCCTCAACCAAAACATTTTTTTCAACTGGACTAGACCTGAGCCAGACTCCAACCCTAGCATTACTTTCATTTGCTAAAACTTCCATTGAGTAAGTTGATAAGTAAGCAACTTTTAGAAGGATTTGAGCTTCCTATTATGACATACTATCTTGCTGCCAAAACATTCCTGAAGAGAAGGCACTGCCACTTTTGCCTGTCGTCTCATACATAGAAGCTTCCTTCCCCAAAACTTCAATTAAGTTGTGAGATGCGATATATTCATTTAAGTTTTCTATAGCAGGCTCATATCTCTTCCCTCACAAGAGCTACTGGAACCAAACCAAATCTACACAAGGGAGTGCAGCTTTTGAGTGTTCTCCTGGTCATCAATTCCATTAACAAACACCAGGACTTGACCTTACATTTCCAATTATGTTCTTCTACCAAGGCCACATCAAATACGAGTTTTAACCGACATTTCATAACATGCTTTTTGTAGACATCTGAGAATCACAATGCCTATAACGCCCAGATTCTGTATGAGCTATGACTACAGTATGTTGGTATCGTAAAATTCTAACAAAGATGCTATTTTTCTTTGATGCCTCTGGCTCACTCAGTGATATTGACACCAAACCAGGGCTAGATATTTTTCTCTAAACATCACAATTAGTGTTGTTTCTTTTAAACACACATTATGGTCAGCATTTAGAACTTACATTCTTGCTACAGTCAACCTTTTCCCTCAAATTTCAAAAACAGCTGAAAAATTAACTTGTATTCCTCTCTGGGGATACAACTTTGTCCAACTTGGACACCAATATGGTGGTCAAAATTTCAGTAAGAAATCAACACAGTCAGCACCCTGACCTGCAAATAGCAGAGGCAAAAGCAGTTTAGCTGAGGAACAAGCACACTGTGCAGAATTTCACACACATTCATCTACCCCTTCACTCAGATGGCAAAGAACTTCTAAGGACACCTGTTAGGAGCTTTGCTTCACTTCAAGCCTGATAAGAGGTCTCTAAGGAACGGCACTTGGTGCTCAACTTAATTGGCATGGATCACAGAATCATACAATGTCCTGAGTTGGAAGGGACCCACAAGGATCATGGAGTCCAACTCCAGTCCCTGCACAGGACAACCTCAGAATTCACACCATGTGTCTGAGGGCATTGTCCAGTCTCTTCTTGAACACTGTCAGCCTTGGGGCTGTCACACTTCCCTGGGGAGCCTGTTCAGTGTCCAACACCTCTGGGTGAAGAACCTTTTCCTCATGCCCAATCCCACCCTCCCCTGGCACATCCTCCTGCTATTCCCTCGGGTTTTATAGTTGGGTCACCACAAAGAAGAGCTGAGCGCCTGCCCCTCCTTCTCCCCTATGAGGAAGCTGTAGCTGCCATGAGGTCTCCCCTCAGCCTCCTCTTTTCCAAGCTGAACAGACCCAGTGACTTTGACCGCCCCTCATACGGCTTTCCCCTCAATACTGAGGTAAAACTATACTGTCTAAAGCCCAAGGGTGCCGTCCCAAGAAGCAGCATCCCCTCATCGTTCGCTTTCCAACCCTCCTCCACTCCCGCACTTCCCTGCCCGGACCGCCCTGAGGGCAGATGTCTGTGGCCTCACACGGGGGCCGCGCCGGGCCTTTCTCCCCCCGCGCCGAGCTGAGCCGAGCCACCTCCCGCCCAGCCCTTGCCAGGGAGGCGTGAGGAGGGAAGCGGCTCCCAAAGCCCCTGTTCCTGAGGAGAGAACCCGCGGGGGGAGCGTGCCCAGGTGGCTCCCGCCGCCGCCTCACCTTATTGCAGTAAGGGCAGTAGCTCTTGCTGAAGATCATGACGCGGTGGGAGGCGATGAGGGTCCGTACGCGGAGCTTCAGGCCGTCCCAGTCCGGGAGCGGGGTCTGGCCGGGCGGCGGCATGGCGGGACCAGCGGCTGAGGGAGCGACGCGCCACGACCGCCCCGCGCGTGCCCAACGGCAGCGGCGCGCGCCCAACTCCCGCACTGACCCTCAGCATCACCACACCCCTTCCGGAGCGGGGAAGGTGACAAGCCGGACCGAACTATCCGCGGGGAGAGGGGAAGGTGGCAAAACGCCAAAAAGCATTTCCAGCCCTTTCTTTCAGCCAGACGCACTGTGATTCATTGTAAAGTATTAATAGTCGGTTTATATCACGAGTAGAAGCTCCACTGTTTACCTAAAGGTGATGTCTAGAGGGATGAACATGCAATTTTTTTTAAAGCCCTCCCTCCTCTCTGAGAGTTGTAGAATAACCCAAGAAGCGGCAGACGAGAACGCGCATGCGCAGGGGGCGCCGCGTTGCCCCGGCGGCGGGAGCGCTGCGGCGGCCATGGCCGGTGCCGGGCGGCTTCTGCTGCGGCCGCTCATCCCGCGGAGCCTCCACAGCCCAGGGAGGGCACATAGTTCCGGTGGGGTGCGGCTGGAAGGGGCAGCCTGGAGCTCGGGCTCACTCAGAGGTTGTTGGTCTTTCCCCGCCTCACGGACTGTCTGGTCCTGAGGTGGCGGTGATCGCTCCGTGTCCCGGCGGGGAAGAAGGGGCCGCAACGGGAGCGCCGGTTTTGTCCCCATTCGGTGGCCTATACATTAGGGCAAAGTGTAGGGAGAAAGCTTTCCCTTGTCTGCCTTCACCTACTGCTTGGGTCTTATGCCTGAGGAAGAAAACAGGGGTTCGGGTGGAGCTTTTACAATAAAATGGATAATGGCTTGAGAACACATGAGCCAAGACAGCAGGAAGAAACTCGGTTTTCTGTCACATTACAAGGTTAAAGGAGATGCTGAAGCATCATTACGTGGTGCTTACATAAGCATGAAGCTTATCACTACTCACATCTCTGATCAGATCATTCTCTTCCCAAGAAACATCGTCAGGACTGAAAGGTGGAGAGGGACGTTGTCCCGGCTTGAAGAGCAGAAAGAGCCTGGATCCGGACACACAGCAGGAGGAATCCTGCCCCATTATTCCCTGTTTTGGTGGGTTTTTGACTGGGCAAAGGACAAGCTGCCTGCCAAGGTCCCCAGAACCTGGTTATCTCCTGCAGAGCAAGCCAAGTGTTTACCAACTGCAGCAGCAGCTTTCTGTAAACAATCGTAAGGGATTGCCCTGGTTTAACTTCTGACTTCACTAGGGTTGATCAATCAAACCCTGCAAGCTTCTGAGTGTCACAGGGCTTATTTTCCATAGCTGAGGAAAGCACAGAGGCAGTGATTTAGTAAGGTTCAATAGGAAGTTTGTAACAAAGCAGGTAGGTCCAGTGCTCCCTCCCACGCCTGCCATAGATTAGCTCTACTGCTATTTACTAATGCTAAAAATAATCACATATAAAAGCTGTAATGTCACCAGTGATGAAAATGAGCCCGGTGGGAGACAACTGAATTAACTTGCTTAATTCCTTTTTGATCATATGTATCTGTGGTGTTTGCTGCCCAGTGAGCTTGAAAAAAAAGTTTATTACGTTTATTTGAATGTTGGTGGTGAATGAGTTCTGGACTGAGAGTTCCTACACTCCCCACAGAGTAAAACAAATGGGAGTTTTGCAGCGTCTTATTTCAGTGTCAGCATGCAGGAAAGCGGATACAGCACCTGCGCCTCCCAAGGCCTGACATAACACGCAGAGGCCAGAACTATCCACTGTTCTTTGTTCATAGTCCAGCCAAAACTGCTTGTTTGGTTACTAGCTTTGGCTAATTGTTCTCCCTCCTTCTGAGATTCCTTTGACCTGATGAGAAACATAATTACCTTTAGTAATCTTACAGGAATTAATATCATAAGCTCAAGAGTTTGTGTCCCTTTCTGAAGGCTCGTGGGCTTTCATATTGAAGCTGGCATCCATCTGCTCCAGAAAGGCCAGAGAATGTAATAAATATTCAAAGTATCTTTTTTCCGTTGACACTAGAGCTCTTTGGTCAACCATTCCAATCACCAGGAGACTGTGTCGAAGCATTTGAAACAGCAGAAGTGTTGTAAATATTTTGGAACTAAGTGGTTTGCAAGAAGAGATTTCAAGGAAGGGGCAAGTGGGTTGTGGAAAGAACCAGGAAACTGTTTTAAACACAGGAGTGTGAAAGACTTGTTTAATAAAGGTTTAGGCATGCTTAACTGTGGCTCCCTGCAGGCAAGTCAGCAGCTATACGAGGAGCTTATAGGATGATGATATTCTTCCCCACCTTCCACATGAAAGGCCTTGGTCTGCTTTCTCTAATATAAACAGACAGAATAAAAGCAACTGGTCTCATTAAGACAGTCCTCTCCTGTGCCTTACTCACCTTAGTCAAAGGATTAGTAAAAACCAAACCACATAAAATAGTTCTTAATAATGTAGCATAACATGCTATGGGAAGGCACTGACGAAGAAACTGAATAGAATGGGATGGAATGGAATGGAATAGAACAGAACAGAATAGAATAGAAATAGAATAATAGAATATGCATAATTTCCACAGCTCTTGCACAGGACTAGAGGGCTCTTAGCATCATAAAAAGTCTGATCCCATTTTTAGAAGCATAAAACTACACACCATTCTGAAAACATGGAGTAAGACGGTCTCTGCCATAAAAAAAAAGCTTCAAAGGACAAATTGATGCAGGCAGCAGATGTTGGAAGCATTTCTAAATGAAGTTGTTTGCAAGATGTTTGGCGGAAGGAGCAAATGGCTGGCAGCAGAGAACCAGGGAACTGTTTTAAACATAATGATGTGAAGGTCTTTAGTCATCCTTTTGTGTAAAATCAAATTCTTATGTCACCTGGGCTTCCCACCACTCCTCAGGTACACTCAAACAGATCCTTTTGTTCCCTGACTCAGTCCTCATGTCACAGGTCAGGAAAGGAAAGAGCATGACCCATCTCCAGCTTTATATTCCACTGCAGATCTGTCTATGACATGGTATTCCCTAAGCTTGCTGCCTCTTTTATATATCCAGGATGCCGTAACGAAGCTAAGAAAAAGTAGAGAAAGATCAAGACGGTGACAAAAGCCCTGAACTGTGGCCTAGTTCTTTCTTATATTATTCCAGCGCCTTCCCTGACCTGGGAATTTACCGTGTCTGCACCAGGAGAATAAAGGTGCAGCATTTTCAAACTGTGTTTCCTCTTTTGGAGGAGGAGCTCCAGATCTCCCCAAAGCCACATTTCATGGGTAGAAGGAAGAAAAGAGAGGCTGGTTATTTCTTGAGAAAAAAATAACAACTGGCTGTCCTTGAATTACCGCCAAAATCAGTCATAAGACAGGAGACAGCCGAAGTCCTTAGCCATGAGTGTGGTTACACCCTTTGTCAACACCAACATTGGAGACAGCTGTGCTGGAGGCTGTTGAAAACCTGATTTGCTACCAGTCATTTGGGTGACATGCAGCTGGCCTGCAGCTCAGAGCTTATGGATCAGTGTTCATGGCAAATAATGTCAAAAGTCTGGCACATTCACTGATTTTGGCACCATTAAGTATATTACTCTCAGCTCTTAGAGTGCTGAAGGTGCACATAAGACAGAGTGGGTAAAACTCTTGTGCTCCAAGTCTGAGACTGGGAGAGTCTTTCAGATTGTAAGAGACTTTGGCCAGGAAGGGAGGGGGAAGAGCTTAGGGAGGAATGATTATTCTTCCTTCCCTGAAGAAAGAGGAAAATAAGCTCTTCAGCTGAATAGCAGCACTCCCCAGGAAGGGCTGGGCATAGCAATAACTTCTGTTAGCAGCGGTAGTGCTAAAATACAGCGAACATACACACAGCAGAGAGCAATCACATCCACATTGTTGTAAAGATTCAACATCCCACCCAGAAAAGCTTGTCTGGACAGTGGCAGAGCATTGAAATGAGGCCTCAATGTTAGCTGCTATTCAGAAGTCAATGGGGGGAGCTCAAGACCCACCAGGAATAATTTTTCTTCAGGATCTTGAATAAATAGTGAGAAGCCGTCATGCTCCTTTTTAAAGGGCGTCAGAAACAAGGCAGTTAAAAAAGAAATAATCAAAGTGGAAGAGTTAGGACCTGCATCTGTTAATGATGCACATGTATTTTTTTTCTGTGCAAAACTCATGCTTGTGAAGTCATAAAAGACAGAGTGAGTGCTTTAAGTTCACTTTACTGGTTTTGCAAACCATCTGCTAGTTTGTGCCTGCAAATGAGAGATGGTTGTGGATCTGCTTTTCTGCAGATGTCATGCTGGTGGTCCTCTGTTTCAAAATTTGTCCCTGGGAGTCTGCTGAACGTGTCTCATCTAATCTCACCCAACACACTCCCAGTCTGAAGTATATGGTTAGTGTGCCTCCAACAATGTTTAATTTTGATTAATATAATTACTATAAAGTGCTAAGGTGAGCATGTTTATGAATGCATCATAATTAGATTGCCAGCACTCAGGCGCAGGGAACGTCTACTCCCGTTGGTGTAGGGCACAAGGTTTGTTGATGATGTTTTATGTGGTTTACAATCAATAGTAGTATAGAGTGACAAGTCTTCCTCAGGTGGCTGCAGTGAGAGCAAAAGCAATGAAGCCGTCAGGCTCCATGGATTCGTGCAGCCCAGGGTCTCCCTTTGCCCAGGTGAAGCTTTAATGAAGTCAGAAAGACTCCGGCTGGTTCGAAACCTGCAGAACAAGGGCCTCCACAGTTCAGTTGTGCTACGTGCTGCAAGCCAGAAGCTTTTCTAGAGCTGACAGAAAGTGCTGGTGCTCAGCAACTTTCCGGGATAAGCCCTTTATTTGGCTGCTTTAACAAACGGCACGGTGTCCGCCTCCTGTGCACTGAAGTCACCTTTCCATGCTAAGTTTCTTATGAGGGCTTTTTAAAAGAAATGTAGATATAAAGGATAAAAATGTCTTTAATCTTTTAGAAATATGGGGACTTGGCTGTATTTCTAAGCAAAACCAGTTTCTTTAAGTAATCATATGCTGCAAATTTCCCAGGAGAGTATTTTAATGAGTTTTTCTTTTTTTTTTTTCCTTTTTAATTCTAGTCAGCTTTATCAAGACAAATCTTCTGCACTTGCGATGCTGGGATCTTGGCCTGGGGTCTATTCCCCTTTACATTCCTCACTTCCAGTGAAATTCCTGGGGTCTTGATCTGTCCACTGCGACTGTGCCTTTCTCCACTTGAGAGAGAGACAGTCAGGAGCATCACAGGTTAATAAATCAGAACAGGGAATATTCAAATGTTTCCTACAGTTTCTTTAGCTAGACCAATTTATTTTATCCTGCAGCTGCACAGGAATGCTCAGCAGGGAGGTCAGATAATAAATTCAAAAGCACAGATCTCTACATTGCCTTTTGTCATAGATTTATTATCAAGTGTGTCTCTTAAACTCTATTTACATGGTTTTTCCTTTAGGTAATTAAATACTGTGCTGAACAGAGGAGGGATTCTCCCAGTTTTTCACCCTCGGGGTGGCTGCATCAGAGAGGGATCTTCATTCCCACCTACTTTGTAGTCGCCCTCTCAGTTTTCTCTTCCATTTTGTGGACAAGCAGGCTGGACATTTCTGAATCCTTGGAGTTGAGAGCTCTGCCCTTTGTGCCTTATGGTTCACGTGTACTGTGCTCTCTGCTGATCAGAATAGCGTTGCTAACTGCGTACGTCAACAGAAGCCATCCTGGTAGGATTTTCACTGCTTCAGTCGAGTGAGCTGGTTCTTAAGAATGGCTGATGCTGACATGGATAAGCTGTTGGCTGAATTGCTGGACCCATCCAAGGTTTCGCATTGGCTAAGTAGGGTGGTTCCTTCAATAAAAACAGGCCCGCCCAAGAGGCTTATATAATATTTCCTGCTCCTGGGTGGTGATCTCAAGGAACAATCTGTCTTGTGGTTATTTGGCGCTTCCAGGCCTGGCTGGGACCCAGGAAGATGCAGAAAGCACAAGAGAAGGTATTGTGGAAAAGACACAACAGACCTGTGTTTTCTAAAGGTTTAGAGGTGGATGAAGCTCAGATTTCATGGAAGGATAAAATGAACCCATATTTGTGCTACAGTAGATTCATGGCCTTGCTATAACAGCATAACCCAAACTATTGTCAAATCTTGGCGTCTCAAGACATGTCTCTCAATTTTTGTTTTTGCTTAAGACAGTAACAGGGAGAGAAACTCTACTTTCTTTTTCAGCTTCTGTTACAAACAAGGGCTTGGAAACATGGGTCTGACAATCTCAAGTATCAGGCCAGCTAAGCAAAGCACTAAACCATTCTTAATGACACAATTTTAGAACCAATCTAACGATTTTGTACACTTTGGTGGCAAGACTCAACAGTTGGCTCTTTATAGAGACTGTTGTCTGATTGACTCTTGATTCGGTTTGCAGGTGGTCCCTATTCTTCGAGCAGGTTAACCCAGAAGCCAGAATGAAACGATCCCAAACATTGGTGTTCGACCAGACCTGAACATCATTTGGACTGAGATGTTTTTGCGCTTCAGCCACAGCACCAGCTGCTTCAAAATCCTCAAGCCTGGGCTCTCGCTGGAGTCCATGTGTTCAGAGGTACCTTACATTGCCAAGACAATATTCACACTATGTCTAGCTAATTTTAAATTATTGACATTATCACTGGTGAATCTGTGAAGGAAAGCCTTAGTACTTTTCAGTGAAGGCCAAAAATCCAAATTAAAGCAAATGCGTTTATTGATTTTAATTAACTGAGCCCAAAGTGATATTAACTCAAAGCAAGAATTGCTCAAGTGTTGTCACTGGCCTTGAAGTTTCCCAAGGCTGCCTTGTGTTTGTCCTTCTGCAATAATCCAAAGGTCCCTGTCCCCTGGAATGTCAACACCAACACCAGAGTCAAAATGAAGAGTAGAATGACACAAATTGCTTCTTCCCAGCTCGTCATTCTCTCCTGAGGAGCTGCTGCTTGCAGGTTACACAGTGTCTGCGGAGATGTGCAGCTCAGCAGAGTGTGGTCTTTGGTCTTGCCAACCTTGCACATCCTTGGCTTTGTTCACATGGTTCTTGTAAGCGTTTTGTCACCTGAGGATGTGGTGGATGGAGGTGAGGGGGGTGGGAGCGATGAAGCAACACAGACTATAACAACTAGCTATTTAACTTAAATAATTATGTTTGGAGCTCTGCTTGGAGAGGAGGGACAGCCAGGCTATGGTGTGGAGCTGCTCGCAATTCTGTGCTCGCTACTTGATTTTTCAATTGCTTTTGCTCTCCCTCGTACGGAATCCATTTTGTTATTTTGACTTCTCTCCGGCTAAAGTGTTTTATGTAGTACCTCGGATGTTACTGACTCATTGATAAGTACTAACAAACCATCTGCTTATCTCAATTTGAGCCAGAGGATAGGCTGCAAAGCACGGCAGGATGGGTTTTTTTTATTATTATTCTTTTTTTCTCCTTTTAATATGTCAGAGAAAAATGCAGCAGAGGGCACTGTGCTGTTAGGTTTCAGGGGAACATTTACTGAATTGCAGTGGGTGGCTGGGAGTAGCCTCCTTCTGAGCGCCTGTACAACTAAATAACAGAATATTAACAGCACTTCCTCTGAACATGAGGGTTCTAGGGTTTAGGAAGCAGTCTTTTTTATGCTGTTTTAATTTTTAGAGTACCTGGGAAGTGCAAGCATCAGGATCTTTTTGTTATGTACGGGATCTGAACGACAGCCTCATTAAAGGAGCAGCGCAGCACACAGATGACATTGAGTAGGCAAGCTACCTATAATAATGCCATGTTTTGTCATTTATAATAGATAGTTCTTCCAAGCCTTTGGGATTCCAACAGCACTTGGCAAATTAAATATTTGAACGTTGTTAAAGAGAAGCTTGTTCAAGATTGCACAGCTGTGACCCGGGACGTGGATGCCGTTGTGGGAAGAGGTGGAGCGCTGAAATGTCATTTGAGAACAGTCCCCATTCACACAAAGCACGTCGTGGGACATTTTTAAGTGTCTCTTCAATAAATATGGCCTTGTTTAAGACACGATTGGAGAGAGCGGGACACAGGAAATAACACGCAGTGTTTTGGCAGCACCGAGCGCTGTGCGCGGCTCATCGCACCCCACGCTGCACGCAGCCCCCGTTACCTTCAACCGATGGCTGAAGCGGGATCTGTCGCATCTGGAAATGGAGCCCATGGTTTTAAGAGGCTGTGTTTGCTCAGACTGGAGGCTGGCAGTGCAAACCCTCTTCCCACGCCAGCTTTTGCTGCTAAGATAATGTTAGGATGATTAATTCTAGATGCTTCAGGTCGGTGGTGAAGGTTTCTCTGGAGATCAGGGACTCTGCTGAGATAAATACTGACCTTCCCTGAGCTTCCTCTGGAGCTGGGTTTGGTCTCATCAACTACACCCACACAGAGTGAAGCATAAACCCACAAAAGAGGCTCACGAGGTTGATTAGGTTGTTTTTGTGCTTGAAGTTAAGTAGGTGTTTAGATACGTGATAATAGGTTATGTTCTATTTTATTTCATTCACAAAGCAGGATTACTGGAAGAGGGAAATACACCAAGGAGGATGATGGACATTGTCCTGTCGAGGGGCTGCCAACACAGCAGGACGTGTTCAGGCCGAAAGGCAGGTAGAGCCCTGGAGAATGCAGCTTGATCTCAGGGGAGCAAGGAGGCCAGTCTGCCCTATTCTGGGTCAAAATCACGATGTCCCATTTCAATATAAGTTCCTGACCTTTCCTCTGGGTTATCAAGGGAAATGGGAAGCGGAGAAGCAGCTATAAAAATGAACAGCATTAAAATCTCCACAAATTAGAAGAGGAATAAAAGGAACGAGTGGAAAGCCTTCTCCTCTCCACATCACATAAATGATGTTCTTATCCTAGTAATGGTGACAGGAGGTGGTCAGATGGCATTATTTAGCTGAATGGCCTGCGTCTCCATGTGTGCTCAGATAAAGTTCAAAATGACCTTTAAAAAAATCCATTTTTAAAGATTCTTTTTACTTCAGAAAGGTCCGACTTCAGTAGCTTAAATTTAATTTTGTTCTTGAGGGAACTGGCTGTGAGGAGGGAAGGCAGTGCTAGGGATGCTCACAGTAAACTAATAGCAGGTAAAATGTCATTTAAAAAAAAAAGTGAGTGGAAAGCATGTGTCATTGCAAAGCGGAAATTAATGAATTCTTTCCCCTTAATTCCTGTTCTCAGGTTTGATTTCTGATGTGTTTTCTTCCAACGGCCAGTGCCTCTGCTGATGTTAACACAAACGCATTAGCTGGCTCACTGGTCAGAGTGAACGCAGGGTCACAGAACAGGGACGCCGGAGCAGTCGGCTGCACACAACATGGGAACACAAACGTCTCCAGCTCTAGAAACACAGCTCACAGAGCAATCCCCACTGCTCCTCAGTGAGCACAGGCTGTGGGTTTTTCCCTATAAATCTCCAGCAATAGACGGATAAATTGACTGCAAGCATTTCACAGCCGTACCCCATAGGAACAACAGTGACATATAAGCACCAGCAGATGCTGTACAAGGCCAGGGACTTCCTCACTTCCTAAAAAGCAGCAGTTGCTCTCCTTAGTTCCCAGACTAAGGAAATTGGTCTTCAGGTTTAGTAGTGACTCAAGGCCAAGGAGAGATTGCAGGGAAAACCTTGTTTGGATGAGACATTCTGGCACAGGAGTGGAGCCACCTGTCTGACCGTGAGCTGGTCTTTGCTTTCCTGGAAATGTGATTTTGACCTCCTTTCAGTGGTTGCTGCTCTTATGTAGAACACAGATAATAGTCATACCAGTTTGCCCCAGTAAGAATTATAAAATGCATCACTGTGGCAACTGGTAAGCAACCAAAGGAGAGAGCAAATGTGTTGCAATTAATAGAAGAAAAAGGCCATCTAAATTATTGGGGTGAGCAACTGCTCTGATTGGCAAAAAACCCCTTCATTTGTCATTACTGACCATAGAAAAACATCATCTCTTCATCTCATGCTGCTTCTTGCTGCAGAGGGGTCCTGGCTGGATGCTGGGGACAGCTCAGCACCTTCATTTTCTGAATCTGAGATTTCTCATAAAACATATCCACTGCATGGTATCACACCAAGCCTCCTTTCCCCACCACACATGGACCCCCTGCTCTGAGCACTCCTAATGTCAACCAAAGACCAGTTGCCGAGCCTCATAGGAGACTTTTATTTTCTGTCACTTGAAGTATCCAGCTGAGGCTGGAATCAGCTATGCTGGCAATGTTAGTCTGGCTTGTCCTTTGGTTAAGCTGCTAACAAGCTAATTCATACTGCTTCGTTTTCCCTGGAGATCCTCTCCTGGGCTTGTTGGGAAGCATAAAAGAGACTGGGCTGGGGACAGACAGCCAAGACTACCCATGTGTGAGGACAGAAGGGACAGGCCAATTTGGGGGGTCCTGCAGGTTTGGCTGGGTCTGCTGCTGCCCGGGGATGGAGGGATAAGCAGCTCACCAGGGACTGATGGCTACATGGTGCTTTGGATGAGGTTTTGCATATAACCCCTTCTCTGCCTGGATCTCACTGCAGGGTGATGTCTGATGGCTTGGCGGTGTTGGCAAGGTAGCGGCCTGGCCACCTTCTCTCAGCCCTGGTGTGTCTCAAAGATAATGTCAACAGGAGATCCAATTAGCAGCTTGACTGGTTAACCAGAAACGGCAACTGGGGGCTGAAGCTGGTGTGCCTGCCGTGGATAAAACAGAAAACTCTACCTGCAAATCCATCCAAAGACTGCTATTGGAAATTACTCTGTCTTGCTGCTTTATTGCTAAGGAATAGCCTGTCTGCTTCTGGGACCCTGATGCAATGACTCACTCACAGGAGTCCTGAAACTCTTTGTTTTTTCTCTTCCTGCCACCGGAGTAGATCTCCCTGTAACAGCAGTTTGTGCTGGAGTTAATTCTCTGCTGAGCCATTATTATGGCAAACAAGGAATTCAAAAATAATTCCATCGGCCTCCCTCTGCAGGAAGAACTTGGAGCTCGACATCCTGCCTTCCTGGGAACATCTGCAAGCTCAACTTTTTTGTATTATGTAGCTGAGAGTCTGGGCTGTCTGAATGACCCCAGGCAGATAGTCAGAGATGACTTTAAAGGCTGGATAATGTATTTCACAACTGTATAATCCTGCAGTAGCCTGGGGGTTTAGAGTTGTTTTGTACTGGTTTTGATGTAGGGCTTATTTTAGGTTTTATGAAGAGATGCTGCTTTCTTAACTAACACCGCAGTAGCTTATGAGCTGTTCTACAGAGGACTCGTTTGCTGTAGGCGCTCTGCATACAAACCAGTACTTTTGGGGGGATTATGTTCGGACATGCATACGGGCAGAGACAGACCGGCCTATGGATGTAAATGCACCCCCATACACCCGTGCAGTTCCCATACTGAAACCGCCACATGAAGAAAGATCTTTATCTTCTAATGTGAGATATATGTATTTTTGCAAACACACACACATACAGAGAGCTGCCTGTCCTCAGACACATACACAGGGGCACATGTGTCTATAGAGAGATGTGCAGGAACAGTCATAAATGCACTTGAATTAAGAGGCATCATTTTATAATATTCACGTGCACGTATTATTGCCTGCATCTAGTCACACCGCTCTCAAGTGACAGATTCGCTTTAGCCTCAGAATACATGAAGTAGTGATGAAATCTAGAGAAAAAATTGCAGCCATAACATAAGAGAACATTTTAAGAGTCCATTTTGAGCTATTTCCCTCTCCCTTTCCCTCAAACCCTTCTAGTCATAAAGGTGCTTCTCCTGTTTCTTCCCTCCAACATCTCTCCTTATAAACTTTAATAAGTAATCAGGTGTGATCAATGCCAGCTACTACTCTCCTGCTCCTCTGCTCGCTGTTCTAATGCAGAGCGATTCTGCGAAAAGAACCTCACGGGGATCCCGCATTGATTTATTCTCAGCTGATCTGAAACTTCTGCCGTTTTCCTTCTCGCGTTGTCCCTGGCAGAGCCTACTCTGGAAAGCAAAGAATGCTGCGAAGGCAACTGCTGGTGTGGGGTCTGGATCTGGAGCCGGAGACACGGGTGCAAGTTCAGGCAGGGGACAGAGAGGGGGACTTAAATGTTCTGGTTTTGCACTTATTTGCAAGACATAAAAAGGTACCATTTTTCCTGCAATCATAGCTTGCAAGGGAAGTGGTAGGAAAGAAGGAGTTGGGAAGGTACAGCTCTCTTCACCCGTCCTCAATAAGCACAGGAGCTTCACCAGTGGAATATGAGAGTACAAGGGTGGCTAAACGAGGTGTCAAACAACTCCCTAACCCAGGTCTCTGGTGTTGGTGACTGGAAAGAAAGAATAAGGAAGAAATCTGATGGAAAAATGAAATCCAGAGCCTGCAGACCTATGCTCATCGTGCCAGCATTGACACTCTTCTTTCTAGCTGAGATGGATGAAAGAAAAGAGGGTTTGGATGCCACAAAAAAGCACCAGAACTCCGGCAACTCTGCCCCTGCCAAATCAAAGGGGCTTGGGTTAAAGGGCTTTATAATATACACAGGATCAGAAGATATGTAAGGTTAACAGAAGGGGAGATTCAGATTGGATATTGGATATTAGGAGAAAGACTTCTTGGAAAGGGCTGCACGTGGGCATTGGAACAGGCTGCCCAGGGCAGTGGTGGAGTCACCATCCCAGGAGGGCTTTAAAGACACTGAGATAAGGTTCTTGGGGACGTGGTTTAGTGCTAGAGTTAGGTTATGGTTTGACTCGATGATTTTGAAGGTCCCTTCCACCCAAAATGATTCTGTGGTTCTAAGGTTAAAGCCCTAAGTATCAGAATGCCTGTGTTTTTGGTGTGAATTAAGTGCTATGGCCCCTTCGATACAGGAGCCACGTTCCAGCCTGTAGCTGCATCCAACAGATGCAGCTTCTCTCTGCTCCTCTTCCCGTTCGTACACAGCCCATGGCATCGCAGGAGGGGGATGACGACAGGGAAACCCTCTGACCCCAGCATGCAGCCTCCCTGCATCCGGGAGAATAAAATCTACTTCTCTCCTCAAGCAATTATAAGCGATAGCTATTTTGCTATTCAAGAATCGTGATTTCAACACTCGAGGGGTTAATGCACCAGGGAGGCAGCTGATGCTTTCATGCTGGTATGCTGTATCAAACAGCACAGTTTTCAGGAAGATGAATATCTGTAACCAAGTAGCACAGCAGAGCCCAAAGCCTGTTCAAAAGAATTCTTTTTGATGATCTGGTTTTATTACTTTCAATGAACTGGAGTCTCCAAGGTACCAGTGAATAAGGGATGCTGTAAAGCAGCATCTTGTATACATGTTTCAAGCTGCGTCTGCTGGTGCTAAAAAGGATGAAAGAGAAACTGCTTAGCAATGACCCCAGGGCCTAAACCCAGCTCAAGTATTCCATGGGGCATTCGCTGAGACAAAAAGAAGATCTTAACCATTTGCACTGGGACATGACAACCAGGATGCAGCCTACATCATTCACTTTGCCCACCAGGAAAACTAATCCATGTCCAGAGCATGTGGCATGTGCTATATGTTTCACAAAAGCTCTTTAGCAACTGGAAAAAGAAGTCAAATCAGGAAGAGGTAGATATGAATTATGGGGCTTTGCGTTATCTGGAGAATCTAGGTGATTTAGTAATATGCTATGTGAGATGCTCTACTGGTCAGAAACCCTCTACAGAAACATAGTGCTTAAATTCACTGCTCCTGTTTTGTCTCCATATAATATGTAGATTTCAGAGTAAAATACAGCTTGGCCCACAAGTACATGGACCCACCTGAGAATGTGATTCAACCTCACTCCCACTAAATACATGAAGGGAGGCCAAGAAGAGTGAAACCTCATCAAAATCAGAAGGAGCACCAAGTCATGGTTTCTTCTTTAGGCACCATTTTGCCATTTCTGTAACAGCACTAAGGAAAAATTTCCTATCTGTAGACTGGAGTTCAACTTCTAAATGGACAGGGGCTGAACTGTGAAGAAACCCAGACTGTTTGAAAGACCTCTTATCATTAAAGGACGCCAGCTCCTGCCCTTTCTTCCTAAGCTCTCCAACACCATTATAACAATATTAGCCCGTGCATTGCCTCTCAGTGCTTTCACTTTGGAATTCAAATCATGTGTATGTTTTATAAAAGGCTCTCTAGTGTGAGCCTCAGAAATACATATGCACTCTCCAACTGTGTGGGTTTTCTCTTTCCTGCCTAGTGCACAAATTGCTCATTGTAACATGATAAATGAATGGGGCTGTGTAACCCTCTTTATAGTTTACAGTTTTTATAGTGCTTTGCCACCATATGTTATAAATTCATGAAGCAGTTGTAGCGTGTAACAGGTTTTTTTTCTGTTTGTTTATTTAGTTATTTGCTAATTCTTACAGCTGTATATACATCTATGGATGTGTGTGTAAATATATATAGATATTTGTCTGGTGGACTGAAAACGAGGAGAAAAGATGAACTGCAACTGGAGAGCACTTGAGGGGCAGAAAACAAGGATAAAAATATTGCCTTGATATCTGGTGAGAAGAGGTTGAACAGAAAGTCACTTCACAAGGAAAATTCACATTTCATGGTCTGCAACATTTTGCGGCAATTTCTGCTAAAATCAACTATATTGTTCAGTCAAGGAAATACAGAATATAAAATTGCATTGTGAAAAGCCTGGGGAATCTTCACGTGATCCTGTAGCCCACAGGCAGAGAACAGAAGTTGTGAGCCGAGGAATGAGGGAAAAAAAAAATCACAGCTTTTCACAAACTTGTGGGATTCCTGGTACGTATTGTCACGGGATCCTATAGGCTGCTCCTCCTGAGGAGGGGACATCATAGGGAAGCAGTTAAAAGGAGCAGATGAAGGGGAGAGCACCTGGATTCCAGGTAAGGATGTGGAGACACCTCCTGCTTCAACATCTGCAATAGGCCACCCTAAAACACCCGTAATAGCTCAATAAACTTCTCTGTGGTGCAAATACAGGAGGAGAAAACCCAGCTGGCTCTTGGTGGGTATGTTGGGAGCGGATTATTTGTGAATTGGCTTTCTTCTTGCCTATTCTGTTCCTCTCCCTTCTCTCTCGTGACTTCTCTGCAAGTACTGTTTGGTTAGGCCTATCTGTTTGATTCATCAATTGTGAATAGGGAATTATATTCACCGAGTACGCAGACAGGTTGATTTAATTTTCCCTCATTTCCTGGTGGGAAATCAAGCTGGTGTTTTAGTGCAAATCCCCAGACATTAACCCTACTTGCAGTCAAGGCCTGATGAATGGAATACATATAACTGCCTGTATATCTATATCTGTGTAAGCCTGTATTTTTTCATACATACAAACACAGCTACATCCATAGGCGTATCTATGTGCAACCATGTGTATTTATGCCCGTGCCTGGCCAGTTTCAGTATCTTCCTTAGCAATTCCACTGGCATTCTTGTGTGTCTCACTGTTTAACAGAGTTGGACAGGACGTGTTTACACTTTATGTAAGAAACACTGTGAAAACAAGAGGATCTTAATCATGACTAACCACACATATTGAATATCTGAGCTCTTGGAAGCTTGTTCATCACAAATATCCTATGTGTCTCTAAGTGGAGGGTGGTGGGACTTAAGGAATCATTGCTAGTTCTACCCAAGGGAGGTTATTACGAGGACATACATAGCGTAAGTAAACCGCAATAACATCTACAATGATGGATCTGGTGCTTCTAATAAGAATAATTCCTATTTTTGTACATCTTATTTCACCTGTGTCATGTATATTTCAATTTAGAAAACCATTTTAAGGTGAGACCCACTCTTTAAAATCATAAGGCAAACTGAGGAAGGCGGGAGGGAAACAAGGAGAATATACATGAAGGGGTCAAAGAGGATGGAGGCTGTCAAAACATCATTTGCAGTATCCTTTCTCTGGCCACACCAGATCAACCACAAGACCCTTTTGTCTGCTGGCAATTACAACATAGCTGATGATTCAGAGAAAGAAGACTAGCTTAATTAGTAGTTTCATTAAGCCAATTTTCTAATAGCTCAGACTGAAGGAAAATTCTTTCTTTGCTGTCCTAGAAGGGTAAATTATGATGAGTATTTTCCCATCAGGCTGTTTTATTTACCTACTAATGTTATGTTTGTGTGTACATTCTGGAAGAAAGCAAAACCTAAACTCTGGATCCAACACTACTGAATTTTGGCAGATGGAAGATTTAAACCTCAACTTGGAGCGCAAACTTGGCTTTGCCGTTGCGCTGACAGGCTGAAGAGACCTCTCCATAGGTCTAATAAGATCCACACTTCATGTGAAGAGTATGATTTCCAGCCCTTGATTGTACATCAGATGTGCCAGTTACTCAGCCCCTCCTGGCAGTCAGACCCACTTCATTAGGCTCCTAAGCGAGGCTTTAGAGGGCTCGCTTCAGCCTTCTGCTCTGGGAAATGAAGAAATGCAGGTTTTCTTTGCCTGCATAAGGATTTAATTTAAAAAACATAATAATAATAATAAAAAAACACAGTAAGCTGCAGCCACACAAGCTGTGGATATTAGATTCATCAAGACAATGCAGGTCAGTGACACCTTGTTCACTGCAGATGCTCCTGTAAGTGCGTATAAATTATGCTCAAAACACAGCTGAATCGCATCTCTGGAGAGGCTGAGGTTTGATGCTGCAGCCTGGGGGTTGTGTTTTGCAAGCTTTTTTTGTTTGGTTGTGGGTTGGTTTTTTTTGGTAGGTGGTTGGGAGCAACTCTAGCTCATAAACTTAACACAGCAGCTCGCTGGCTTGCACTTCACCCAAAATAGAAGCAAATGACTCATTTGCTCTATAAAGGGTCACTGTCAACCAGGTATGTTCTCCACCAGCAGCTATAGAGCACCCAGTCTGTACCAGGGGAAGGTGGCACTGAGGTCCTGGGTGAACCTGTGAGTACTGGAAGGAGGAAGAGGAGGAACTCACTCTTAAAGAAGCTTAGACAAAAAGGAGATTAAAAAGTAAATTAACAGTCTCATTCATTTCTTCTGGAAGCAATTGAGAAAGATTAAACAATTTATTGAATCATTACCAATCCAACGAAGCATTTACCAGCACAGCCCAAAGAGAACCTTAGAGTGACAATGGAGATTCCCCAGCTCTGACCAGACAGGGTCAGAGTGGTCTTGAAGGCAAGATCTGAGCTGTGCTTTATCCTGAGGAGCAGCGATGGGCGCACCTGTCTTTCCTCACTCGTGTCTGCAGTGCTGCAGGATTTCGTAATTGCAAGATCCAGGGGGACGTGGTTGCTCTGTGATCAGGGAGATAAGGATTTGGTTACGTGATGGGGTGTTGGGGAGGCTGAGCTGGAACCAGGTGGTTGTACTGGGGCCCTGAGCAGTGTGAGGAATTCAGCTGGGCAGGGTCTCTGCACAGGTACCTCTAATCTTATTTACACCCAGGCTTCATGAGGGCATCTCATTACCCCGCCTGGTTCTGTCTCTGTTTATTCACTGAATGAAAGCAGGACTTAGCCCTCACTTGTTTGCTCCAAAAACATCCACATCCTCTGTCTCTAGACAGCCCCTCTTCTAAACACCTGGCAGTGCTCCTCCTCTTATCTTTGCTCCCCATTTTACTTCAGCCAGATCAAGATTTCAAGGAGAAGTCTTGGAAACACAAACAAAATAGAAATGGATATGACTAGTGATATTTGCAGATCTTGGGTCTAGATGCACCGGTTGTAATTAATCTAGCCTAAGGTCCTGTTTGAGCTAGAGAATTTCACTCAGTAATACCTGAAGAATTCCTTTGATGTTATTTGACTTCCCCTTTGGCAAGTCGCGGTCTCCTGTAAGAGTCGATCTCACAATTACCTTAACTCCCACTGTTAAGTACAGCATAGTCCTAACTCCCATGGAGTCTGTTGAAATCGGCTCCGGGCAAGAGATCAAGCCACGAGTCTATTCTCCCTCCTCCTCCCCTGCACATCCAGTTTTGTTGCTTGTTGTGTTGTGAAGTCCTGGCTCTAAGAGTCACCAGGTTCTGCATTTGTACTGCTGTCTACCCCTCAACATCTCCGAGGTGAGCCTGTGTTCAAATGGCAGAGCCTGGATCATAAAACGTCCCATGCCAAGAACACTGAATGCCGTCATCAGGTGAAGCGAAGGTGATGTTGGTAGCACATGCAAATTCAACCAGAGATCCACATCCCAATCTGCCATGTAAATCCACACTCTGACATCTGTAGGCACATGCCCTTGGTTCAGGATCTTAAATACACCAGGCCTTGACTTCTGGATCTGATTTGCAAGGAAAATTTGCACCACAGTGGCATAACCTTTTCATTGCCTTGACTCTGGGCAGAGAAACGTATTGTTTTAGAAAACTCAAGACATGTTTCTGGGATTGCCAGCGGTAAACTGAGACACAACTGGCCATCAGCAGAACTGCGGTTTCTGCCTGCGCCCCTGCTCTTAAACCCTCCCAACAGCAAGATAAAATGGTGTATGTGTAGTCAACAGAATCAGGTTGGGCTAGAAGAACAATGTGGGACTTCAGTCTTGGCTTCTCATCAAGGCTGCTCAGGTGAGCCTGTGTATGGCTACGGGCACCTGCAGCTTGATAATCAAACTGTGACAAAACACATGGACTTTGAGTCTGGTAGGGACATGATCAGGGTCTGGCCACGTCCATCCCTGTGTCCACATGAAGGTTTCTCAAGCTTCTTTGCCTCTTTCTCTGTGCCAGGGTACAGGAGCTCCTATCATAAAGGTAAGGAAGGCAAACAGCCTCAGGCTGCACTCAGCAGCATCAGTGGCAGGTGGGCTCAGACCTTTTTCCTGCCCCTGGGGAGATCTGTGCTATTTATCTCATTCTGAATCTGTTTTAATATCTGCAGCTTCTTGTTTCAAATGATTAGTGATTGGATGAGTGGCATTACCAGTGATTAGCAGGAACTCTGCAGAGGAAGCGGCTCTGACTGTACACACTGTCTGAACTGGGCCAGTCAGTACATAGACTCCAGAGATTTATTCTGCATCATTCCCAGCCCTAGAAGAATGATGCTGAACTCCGTCCCTGCTTTATGAAGCCTCTTATGGCATCCCACTGCTAGATTCAACAAACCATTTTGCATATATTTACTGTCTTCCTAGCTCATAAAAGCTGGCTTTCCTTTATTAACTACAGTTTACTGCCACTCTCAGCAGAAGCAAATAATAATGGAAATGAAACTGTACTCATTTTGAAGACCCCAGTACACTTCCAGATGCTGTTCACATTGGCTGTGTCTTGTCAAACTGTAATTGCATGTATTGCCATTACAAAATGGTTAACAAATAAGCATTCTCCACATCTTATCACTTCCTCCACCCTGTATTACCACTGCAATGCAGGAATTCTTCAGAGCACCTATTGCTCCTGTATCCCCAACTCCTGTAAAGCCTCAGTACTGGGAAGTGCTGAGCACCCAACACTGGTCCTCCCCTCCCTGTAGGAGCTAAGAATACCCGGAGGAGGAGATGGGAACAGTTCCTAAGAGTCTGGCTATAGTAGAGGAGAAGGAGCAATCATCAGAGCAGGCGTGTCACGCCAATGCCATGACTGTCACTGTAGCTATTCACTTTACACCGTTCACCTTGGACTGAAGCAGGACAGGTCATAATGCACCTTCCTTATGTTCACGTGCTCACACTAAAGTATTTTCCTGGCTTTCCCACTCCACAGAGTGGTAGATCAGGGCTACACACACTTGTGACTGCACCTTGCCAGAGCAGCCAAAATTATTTTGGAGGGCTGATCATCTAGATGCAATGTGAAGACTTGCAAGTAGCACATCTCCTTCAGCCTGCGGGAGGAGACCTCACACAAGAGGGTCCTCACAAAAGGTCCTGGCTGGGAGGTAGAAGAGAGCCAGCCTACCAAGAGTCCCTTTACAAGATAAAATGGCCTCAGTGAGCTCTTCCATTATAGACCAGAAGTAAGGACTAAGATCAGTCCCATGTGCCGAATAAAACAAGTGCCACTTCTTGTTGTGATGGGCCATGGGAGGTGGCCTTCAGTGGGCTCATCACCCCAAAGAACTACCAAGGAGGCTCCAGTATTCTCAAGAAGCCTTCTAAGCCTGATGAACTTTGCTAATTGCTCTTTTGCCAAACAGCCTTGAGGGCACAAATATGGGTCATGTCTGTCCCTTTCATTGGAAGGGGGTGTGCACGGCACAAAGTCATTGGCAGCACTTTGAGTAAATCCAACTGCACCGTTTAGTAGTTTAATTAAAATCTGTGTGCCTGCGGCATCTTCCATCCAAAAATCACAGAGCTCTTTTCAGGCACTAATTCATTCTCAAAGGTGACCTGGTGAGGTCGCTAAAAGCCATATCCATTTTCTAAAAGGGTATAGGGAGAGTGGGATGGAAAAGGAAGTGAAGGGGGGATAAAAGGTGTAAGTTTCATTTTTTACTCCAAATGTATAGATATCATTTTATAGCTAAGTTGCATCACAACCCAGGTGTAGGCTTGACAAGGATTCCCCACCACTCTAATTCTTTTGGCCTAGTTGAGAATCCAGTTGTGTGAGCATTTTCACAAAGGCAACCGCACAATCGGAAAAAGTCACAACCCAGACAGCCTGACACAGTTATCGGAAGCTGTTGGCAGAGCTGGGACCAGAATCTGTGGATCTCGCCTCTTCCCAGCCTGTCTTCACGCCTCTCCATCCAGGGTCCTGAAGATGGTCCTGCCATGGTGTTGTGGGACTTGTCTGGGTGCCAGTGGCTCTCATGTGTGTCTGAAAACAGTTTGGCACCTCAGAGAAGAAAAATCAAAGCAGATCTTCGCACTGCATCTACTGTATCATGTGTGTGGTCTCTTTGGTGATGAGTCCTGACAGCAAAATCTTATTAAAGTTCATTCCTGACAAACAATATAGATATGGGTATAGGGGGGAAAAAAATCACATACTGTTAGCAGTGACAGGGTAACCTTTATCAGGGCACAGTCCTATTAATTGCTTCAAAATTCCTCCTTCAGAGAGGTTCACTGGGCTCACAGTTGGCTCTGCCTCCATTTGCTTTTGTTCCACTTTAACTTTGACATTGTAATTAATTTGCTCTCTCTGCCTTCCCTTGGGGCCATTTTCTCTGTCAGTCCACAGAGCATCTCACAGCAATATTTCAGGAGCAGCTCATGGGCTGGACAAACCTGTCTAGCTCTGGATTCCAAAATTTGGGCCTGTTTCCTCTCCTTCTGTGCTCTTGGCCTCAAGAAACAAAATGGTTTTTATGATTTAGTGGCTGATTTCTGTGCTGAGGACAGAACGATGCAATCACTACCATTTGTTTTTGTGCTACTATCATTTGTACAAACGCATCCCTGATGATTCATAGGCAACTGCAGTTGGTAGGTACCAGGATGTATGCACTGAATGGGTTTTTAGTAATGTATTCACCAGAAATTAAGCTGAAACTTAGCAGCTCATTTTCCAGATGCCACCAATGCAACTGTCAGACAGGAACAACTTCCAGTGCCTGCTTCCCTGAGCCAGAATTGAATTGGAGATTTGCAAGTAAAAAGCTTTGGCTTACATCTTCGACCACCAGTAGCAATTTTTTGGCATTCGGCTTGACCAAAAGTACCGAGAATCTACTCTCTCAAAATCAGGTCACCTTAATTTTTCTCAGGTTGGACATCTACATGATGTGGAGACACTGAAAACCACCAGCAGGTTGGGAAAATATTAGCATTTGTTTCCAGCTACACAACACCGAGGCTTCCATACTTCCTACTCTTATGAACGCAGTGAAGCTCACTGGTCTTAATGAGAATCCCATCAACCTGAGCACATACAGCCATACGACGAGAAAAAATAATCCATACTTTGCATAGCACTCAACTCAGAGCAAACTGACACAGCCCCAGGGTTAGAGATGAAACATAAAGACTTCTAAACCAGCCATCTGCATTTAGGAGCCCAGCTCCCACTGCCCAAAGTGGAGGTGTCACAGAGGCCCCCCAAAAGCCAATTTAGGCAGGCAACAAGCTCCAAACAGGCTTTGTTCTAATCAGAGCTGTTTAAGAGAAACCAGCTACAAACAGGGTTTACACAAAATTATTATACAATACAGGTTCAGTTACTGGTTAGGAGTTCAACTACTACACAACCAACTCAAACTCAAGGAGATCAGATCCCAAAATGCACATCCTCCCACTCTGCATCAAAGAGAGGACTCTCAAAGGTCCCCAGATCACTTACCAGGTCAGTGAGATGTCTCAGTCCCCAGGGAATGTTCCTTAGCTGGCCAGTCTGAGGAGGAGATTCTTCAACTACAAACCTGCTACTCCAAAGATCAACTCCAAGAGGGTTTCCAGCAGGCTCCACTTATACCCTAATTGAATCTCAGCTGTGGTCACTTATGGTAGTTGTCCAGAAGCTTCTCTCAACCAAGGCATGTCACTGGTCAAAGGCCCTGTGTTACCAAGGGGCCTGTCCATGACCGTAATGGTCCATCAGCCCAGAGGTTTCTGCTGCTCTTGGTGGGGAGAGAGTGTATCTGCCACAGAGGAGTGTGTCCCATTGAAATTCTACAGCATTCAGGCTGTTTTGAGAGCTTGACGAGTTTGCTCAAGGTCCCCCAAGGCATATGGAGCAGAGGCAGAAGCTGCGTCCAGCGCCCAGAAATCCTTGGCCAAGACCTAAACCACATCCTGCTCCACGGCTCTCCCATCCACACGAGCTCATAATGAAGAGGACTTGGTGAATGTGCTCTGATATTTTTTTCTTGTCTGCGGAGGAGATAATATTAATTACTCTGTATTCTGGAAAGCAATAAATAAATAAATAGATGGAGATCCGGAGGGGAAAAAAAAAATCCGTAAATTAGAACCTGATGATTTACGAGACGCCACCTGAGGAAAATCCTCCATCTCTTTTATGCTTGGCTATTTCAGTGCTGCATTCTCAGGCTGAGAGAATGAATCCTAATATGCAGATGAGGCTGTGATAATGATTTTGTGCTGCCTGGATTACAGAAGCGTATTTTTGATACGGACGTATTTAAAACATCTTAGCAGGGCTCTGAGTTCCCTGCATAATTTGATGAGCAATAAGTAAGACACAGGTATGCCATGCAAGCAGTAAAATGTTAAAAGGTTACAGAACTGTATTACATCCAGCCATGGGAGAGAGCAAATTACCAGTGCTGTTCTTCCAAAGAGACGCAGGCTGCAGGGGGAAGATCATCAACCTGATCTCACTGGGAGAGTTAAAAATATAAGAATAAAAGACTTGCTTCTTTTACGGACTTATCAACCCTTCCTGGTGGGCTGCAGGGACTCTCTTGTTCTTTCAGCTGAGTTTACTTGCAATTTTCTTACATATTTCTTTAAATACGTGGAGAAAATCTATTTATTCATGCAGTGGCATTTCCTGTGCTTGTTTGAGACATCAGTAAAAGAGTCTTGGCACCCAAATCAGTCACTTTGGAATATTTTCCCATTAGTTTGCTCTGTCAGTAAAGTGGGAAGCATGACTCCCCAGCATTACAATTCCTACTGACATTCAATCAAAACATCTGACCTAACATTTTAATCCTGACACTCAAATTACAGGGCATCTTTTGAATAGCTAACCATGCCTTTTTTTCTTTTTCTCCCTTTCTCTTTACCTCTTCTCCTCTCTCCTCCGTGTCCCCTTTCTTCCTTTAATGCAATGTGTGATTGTCCCTTGTCAGGCTGGAGCACGTTCCCATCCCGCTAAGTGTCAGCGTGCTGCTATCGGCTCGCAGCAAATTGTGCTTTCCCTGAGCGGCGGCTGATGGATTGAATGGCAGCGCGGAGATAGTCCTGTCCTTCACAACGCCGAAAGGCCCAGAGTTCCCACAATTGCTTTTCCCTGCGAGCGCATTACGGTAGCAGGTCAAGGGAGCCAGATAGCTGGAGGGGACAGAGAAGAGAGTTAAAAATAACAGTTTAAAAAACTTCGCAACATCTTGATTATAACCAGATGGAAGCAAAACAATAAGGGCATTTAAAAAACAAAACAACCCCCCAAAAATACCCATACCACCAACCAAGTGAAAACCACCACCACCAAAGAAAACCTCACCCAAAAAACACTCTCTCCCCATAGTATTTGTGTCAGCTGAACCTAACGTGATTTTGCAAGACTGAGGTTCAAGACTTTAAGCTGTGGATGAAGCCACAGCTTTATCTTCTCCTCTCATCATGGGCAGAAAGGTGATGTTCGGGGCAACTCTTGCACCCTTGTGTTTGTTATTTAATTTCTCCCCACTCGTGTTGTACCCATGTTCTGTGCAGAGGGCTCCTCCTCTAAGGTTTGTCTTAGCTCCTGAGGGATAATGCAGTGAGCTCTGCCCCAGCTCTTTCTCCATAAGGAATCTGGGGATAAACCTTGTTAAATGTCTTGATTTTATTGCTGTTGTGATTTTCATGCCACGCTTCCCAGGTAATGTGTCCTGAACTGTCCTTCATCCTCATCTGCTGCTGAGATCCATGCCATGACAGCTGTGGACACCTGCATTTTGTGACTGTCACCCCATCGGCAGGTCACCAAGTTCCCCAGGACGAGGGCTCTGCCCAACTATTGCCCATCCAAAAGCATCAGCTCCCATCACATTTCTCTCATGGCAGTTGATGGTGCTGGGGGCTGATGCACAACCGAGCCCCCCTGGCTCTCTGAAGCAGGGTGCTATTGCACCACGTCCCGTTATACAATCAACAACTATAGGTAAAAAGAACTAAAGTAAAAATAGGTCCTAGCTGTGGATTTCTTGCAGCCCACATCCCTGTATTAAAGCATTTTAAAGGTGGGAAGTGATTGCATTACATGCTGCATTACACAAAGCTGTTGGTAAAATCTGAGCACAAACCCCAGTTTTCCTCCTGGCTGATGCACTGAGAGAGGGAGGGAAGTAACATTTTGGATGGGCCCCGCCAAATGTGAAACACCTGTGAGATTCTGCTTCAGACCTGCTGGAGCAACACCTGCTTCACCCTCGCTGTTCCCAAGCCAGGATGGGGCAGAGCTGCACATCATTGCCCCGTTATTAATATCTCAGCGTCTGTCTGTGTCCAGTGGCTGCTTCCAGCTATCTTTGGTGTTCCTGGTACCGTGGCCTGGTCTTGGGCTCTGTCCCCTGGCTCTTGCTGTTGTGCAGGGGTGGCAGGGGCACCGCTACAACACCAAAGAGCACAACCCCTGAGCATCGCTGGACATCACTCCAGCGAGTGCCTGGCCGCTATTAAACCTTGCCAAAGATGCTACAAGGCTTTCCTGAAGAGCTCGAAAGCAATAAGCGCTTTTTTTTTGCCCTCTTGCCACCTCGAACAGTAACAGCAGCTGTTACCAAGCCAACAGCAAAGCAAACGGAGCCCTCGCGCTGGGGCTGGGAGATGCTGTAATGATATTCACTCGCTGCGGTTCGGAAGAGCTGGCAGAGCCATCACGGAGCAGTTTGGCATCCTGGCCATGGAAATGCTGGATGTTTATGTGGGGGTGAGCGTCCCCTGTCTATTTACAAATTCTTTGCCTTTTTGAACCGGAGGCTTTATGAGGAGAGCATAGAGATAATAGTAAAATAAGAAACAAGAGATACTTTCCAGTGGCCCCATCTAGCTCCAGCCCCGTTGCCATGCGTGGGAGTTGCACGGGGCTCTGAGCAAACAGACGGCTTCTCCTTACTGCCTGGGTTGGCGGCATATGGCTTTCTAAACGTGTTTTGTTTGGAGGTTTGGGTTTGTATCCAGCTCCTCACTTCCAGCAGGTCCCCATCACCGCGCTTCACCCGCCTGCCGGTGTGATGGGCCAAACGCAATTCCCGTCTCCTTCGGCTACGTGTTCCCATTGCATGAGCAATATTGTGAAGTTGGGCCCAAGTTTTCCACGTCTCCCAAAACTTCCATGCTGGCATGGAAATATGGTGGGATTTCAGCAGGGATTGCTGCAGTGAACCAGTCCTTGTTTGGCTGTTCCTCCTGGGAGCCAAGTGTCGCCAAGGCACAGGCTGTAACTGGCCAGAAAAGGAGCTTTTTGTACACCTCCAGCCCTCTCACTGCAATAAAACAGAGCTAAGAGGATGCTCTTCCAGTGGCAATCACATCCCTGGCCTTACTCCTCCCTGTTTTTCTATGGGATCTTTGGAGAACAGATGTCTCTGTTTGTACCAGACCTACCACATTTGGATCCCTATAGAATAATATTAATTCTTTCCATTTCTTTCTTATATCAGGCAGTGATTTCCCACCCCCAAGCAGCCTTTGTAATGCTGCTACCCTAGCGAACGCTGTGGCAGAAAATTTCTCAGTCTACTAGAGGGCTCTTATGTCCAGGGTAAAAAGGCGTAGCGGGAACCATGGGCTAGGAGCTGAAACCAGATACATTCAAATGAGGAATAAGGAAATAAGGTTGGTATTTTAAACAGTGAGGTTGATCAAGCAGTAGTTCAAGGAAAGTGGTAGATTCCTTGTCTCCCCCTGGCCTTAAAACAAGCCTGGAGGCACTTTCTGGAAGATCTGTTTTAGCAGACACAGGTTGTTACGCTCAGCACAGGGTTATTGGGTGAAACGGAATAGCCTGAAAGAAAAGAGGTTGGTGGAGCTGTGCTAATGGCCTTTTCTGGCCCGAAGGTCCATGACTCCACGAACAACACGCACATAAAAATATACTCTCTAAAGCAAGCTACTTAAATACATGCCTGACTCTAAGCATGGAATTATTCCAGCTCTCTACTGCGGGATTTGCTGACTAAACCAGGACTCGTGTCCTGCAGGTGGATCTGATGCACACTGAAGTCTGTGGGGATCTCCTCCCTGGCCAGGCTGCAGCTCAGGCTCTGAACGACATGAACAGGGGAGCGCAGCTCCTGGAAATGCGTTTCGTGCCGAAACCACTTTGCACTTGTACCAGCACCATCCGACGAAGGATCTCAACGCACTTTGCGAACATTAATTCGCTACTTAATTAAACTTAAAACACAACGCAGATGAGCTTTGTGTCTTTCTTCAAGCACCGGTTATCAAAGGAACAGGTTGCGCTTGTCACGCTGATAACAGCGAGTAACTTCCCCGCTTGCATTGTGTTTCTAAATCCAGTTTAAGTTGTTTTCCTTCAATATGAATAATTTTTGGAACAGTTTTTGAAAGAAAAATGCAATCCAAGCACACTTACTTATTTTGTTGGTGGTGCTGGAAATTAGAGTACAAACGCTTTATCTGCATTACAAATACTATTACAAAGTGCTGGGGTGCTTTAATCTATCTTCTAGAATTTTTTTATTATTATTATTCATGCTTGAAGTGCTTCATCTTAATGCTCACAGTAGTTACCACGGGTGCACACAGCAGCACCAACCCCACTAGAGGGTTTTCTGCGTTCTGTTTTCTTTTTCCTGATGCTTTTATTACTCGGATGACATTAAAGTATAAACAAGCCAACAGATGTGCCCGCAACCTGGCAGCTCCCTCGGCTGAAGAAAACACTTGATTGCAGGCAGAGTGCGCGTGTTAATATTGGGATGGTGTCCTGTGTGTTACTAGATGGTGGTGTTATCAGCAAGTAGATTGGAAAATGCTGCCTAAAAATCACACGGGAGACAGTATATAGCTGCAGGGAAAGATGTGATGGTGCTGGATTTATCTTTGGGTTGGCTTGACTGATCTTCCAGTCCCAGTTCTGAAGCACAGATGCCTCCCTCTGACTCTTAAAAGCTAAAGGATGATGGATCTGAGGCTGCAGCATGAGGGGAATTGCTGGAGCTTCAGTTCCCTCAAAATAAACCATCTGCTTGGCATCTCCTGAGACAGGAGACCTCACATTTCCAAGGCTGAACCCCCTCATAAATACAACTGTCCGCACCGGGTTTCCCTCTGTCCTACAGAGGGAAACCCGGTGCGGACAGTTGTATTTATAAGGATGGTGGTTCCCTGTGAAGAATAAGATCACAGGTGGGTGTCCCATCTCCTCTGCTCATTATTTGCCAAATCTCAGCACAAGATCAACCTGAGACCTGGGGGACCCATGGACGGAGCTGCTGGAGGGGTGACCGCCCCAACCAGGCTGCACATGTGATAAAGCAGAGAGATTCTTCCCATCTCGCTGCATTTCAGGGCCAAAATGCCACCTGCTATAAAGCAGCGGTTTCATTCAAGTAGCTGCAACTACAGCACTTTACAGCAGGTAAAGGTCTGGCCCACAGCATCCAGTTTTATTCCTTGATTGCTCAGAAGGGGCTCAATCATTTTCTGGATCATTGAAAGCCGGGTGAGTCGGGACTCGCAAATATTCCTATCAAAACTCCCCAAGCCAGCTTCTTTTATCTGATTTCCCTCTCCTCCCTCTTTTTTTTTTTTAAGCAAAATCTCATCAATCAAGCTATTACGAGGAAATGTTAGTATTTTAAGAGCATTTGGTATGTATGGACAGAGTCAGCACACACATCCAGCACATAAAAATTTGATGGTGCACATTTTGAAAAGAGATATCAAAAGGCATAATTTAATATGCTCTCATTGAAAAAATCATGAACTGCACATTCCTTAGCACTGTATATTCAACAATCCTAATTACTGAAGCTATTGACATTAGGAAGATAATTTTCACAACCTGAAGGGTTAGAAGGAGGTGAGGCGGGTGGGCTGGTTTATTTTCTGTTGAGTTTTGATTTTCAGTGAGGGCTGAGTCTTCTGATTCCTGGGAAAACAAGAAGCTAATGCACCATCCTCCAGGACCACCACTGAACTTCAGACTGGACCATGAAAGTGCAGACTGTTGTAATAATCTCTCTGAAGATGGAGAATGATTGAATTAGGTTATTGCACTGGAAAATGCCTGGCAGAACCAAAGCCTCTGTGATTTCTTGGCTGGTTGGGATTAAACGTGGTTGCTGGAACTTACTATCCAGTGGTTCATTTGTTGATGTTTTCATGCTGTGGAAGGAGGAGGAGTTGGGGTGGTTTGGTGAACACCCCATCCTGTTCAGATGGGTCTGCAGACATCTGACCAGTGTGGGACTACCTGCAGCAGGCCCTTGCCTTTGGTACGTGTTTTGGGACAGATAAAAGATAAGGAATTATTTCATAACCCGTACTTTAGGCTGACCTGTTCCATTACCGAAATGTTGCGCTATGGAAAGGGACTGTTCAACCCATAAGCATTTGTGAATCTCCCATCTTGTCTCTGCGTGTTCATGGATGAATACAGGAGGGTGGCAGCGTTTTCACGTTAGAGTTTGGTGGACAATCGCTTCCTAAGGGGAGGACACGCGTGTCTGAGGGAATGTGCTGAGATGTATGCAAATGTGTGCAAATGTATGCAAATTTGCAATCTACTTTTTCCCCACCTTCTTTTGCAGAGGATATTAGCAGGTACGCAAAGATCTAAAATTATCCAATTGAGAGGAATGCCGTGAGTGTCGGGAGGGGCAGGTACCCCAAAGTTTGGGGATTCTGAATGGACATACACCGAAATCTCTACTCCCACCCATCCCTAATAAAGAGATTAATCACTTTCTCCCTCCTACTGCAGGAAGACCTGAAATCACAAACATCTAATTGGGCTGGGGGCAGTGAAATAATGTGAAAACTCTCAGCCTTCTGCTGAAATGGAAGGAGTTGGCAAATTTAATGGCAGGGCTCCTTTCAGTTGCTTTTTTTCCCTGTAATTTGGAAATTCAGTGACAGAAGGATGATTTTCAAGCTCGCTCCTCTCTGGATTGCTGATACAGACACCCAGAATTTGACATTTTGAACAAAACAATACTTGATCCAGACAAGTAACACAGCAACTATGTGATTGCGGTGTGGGGTTGTTCTTCCTCCTGTAAGAAATACCTTTCCTCCCTGCTCTCAACAGCGCAGCACAATGTTCTGCACCCTCAGAATTAAGGAGTGGTGCACTGGGTGATTCTGTGTGTTTGGAATAAGACAACTTCATTACTTCATGACATTATGAAAAAAATTAAATGAAGCCAACCAAACAAACCAAATATACAGTTATCCATGATAAGAAACCCTGATAGAGCTGGGGTTTGGGTCTGAGCTAAGACAGATCTCCATCCACACCTTGCGTGCATACAGGTGTGGCTGTTAGTGAGCCCAGGAGAACTCTGGATTAATGGCCTTGCACCTAAAGATGCTGGTTTCACTGTGTGTGCCTCAGCAGCTCTGGGAGTCTTGATCTAGACTAAAAGATAACTAGTTCTGTGCTGCACTTTGCACTGGCTTAGAGAAACACAAGGTGGTTCCCCAGTCTTTGCACAAACCATTCAACCCTCTGCAGCTACCTGAGCACAACTTGAAATCTCAAAGGCATCCTTGAATGTAGATACTTTCTTTCCTGCATTCCTCAGGCTATCAAAAGATCCTGAAATGACACCCAATTAGTGATGAGCTGTGTGGTGCCAGGTAAAAACATGGATAGGAGAGAAGCAGCTCAAAAGGCATTAGCCACATGCGGACAGAAAACCGCCGGTTCCAATTACAAAGCCTCAGCTCTGGTTGAAGCTTGGAGGAGGCTGAGAGAATCATTTAATAAAAAAAGTGGCTCCTCTTCCTCCTCCCCATCAGAAGAACCACTGCTGTGTACACCTGAGAGGAGAGAAACCCCCTCTGGGGGTGGTAGGGGTGTCCAAAATCATCCCCCTCACACCCCTTGCTCTTTGCGAGTGCTGAGGATGCGGGAGGAGCCTGGGGAGAGGTGGCCACAGGGTGTCACTCGCACCCCACAAGTGAACCACCCCACGGTGTCCCCGAGCTCCCGGGACCCCTGCAAACCCCGGGCAGGTGCGAGGGGGCAGCTGGGGTGGGAAGGGCTGGAACAGCTCCACCGAGGAACAAGAAAACACAAACCTTGATGCTACCGGTCAGGAATCGCCGCCCTTTTTCACAGCGCTTCTGATTTCCAGGATGCTGCCGGATTTTTCAACCTGCTCGTTCCTCCTCCACCTGCCAGAGTGTCCCAGGGCATGAATGATGGTGTCCAGCGCAGACACAAAGCAGTTCTAGAGGGAGGAGTGTATAAACGAGAGGGAGATCAAATAAATGGAAACCTGCAATAACCTGCACTACTAATATTTGCACATTTCAAGCTGTCTCCTAGGCATTGTTTCTAAATGTCTTTAATGGAAACAGCTTAGTACCAAGAGGAATAATTCTTTTTTTTCTTAGACCCACAGGATTTTTCTCTTTTACACCACGTTCTTGGAACATTTGGTTTTTAGACCAATTCTTATTAAGATCTATCTAGCAGCCTATCTGTCGCAGGCATTTTCTGCACAGACAAGCACACTGTCAAGTGTCTAAGGTTTTTCTAGCTGGAAAGCCTTGCATTTGGTGTTGGCAGCTTGTGGCACGGGAGCCAGGTGGCCTCAGGAAAGCTGATTCAGCACGTGGCTTCTGCCGCGGGACTTGGCCGGCTGCAGGATTTGCACCCTGCTGAGGCAAATACAAGTTCCAACGAGTTTTCCTGCTTGACCTGGGCAAAGGGATTGGGCAAGGAACAGAGCCACTGAGCTTTCCCTTCCTTGCTGCTTTTCCTGCATGAGTCACATCTTGCCTGCCTTAGGCATCGTCCCTCCTGCTGGGTTTATAATTCGCCCATTTGTGTCAATTTACAGGTTAAAAAGAAAGGTCCAAGTCCTGCTGCTGATGGGTCTCCAGACAGCTTGGGTGGAACTTTCCACCTGGATATTCATAGTGTTTGGGGATATGGGTAAAGGACGTGACTCCTTGGTTTGCAGTCCACCGGGGTTCACTCTAAGAGTGCTTAGTGCAGTTATCTCTTGCTCCTGGTTTTCTCCTTTGAGCTCTAAGTGTGAAGAGATGATAGCTTGTCTTTTCATCTAGAAAGACTCAGCATGATCCACTGAATAGAAAAAAAGGAGGAGAGGACTCCTACCCCCTTACCTCTAATATCTTAGCTGGCTCATCTGCAAATCTGTAGTGTATTTTTTCCTGGTGCATGCAAATCTCTGTTGGAAAAAAAAAAAAGCATTTGAAAAAAAGGAAAAGATCTATTTAAAAGTAATAACTGTCCAGCAAAATGCATTGATGTAATCTTTGAACTAATCTCCTAGATTCCTCTTCGCAGTCCTTCATGAATAGCTACGAGAAACTCAGTCTGTGCAAAACACTGAGAAAACGGCACAAATAATTCCTTGCTACACTGCCCACCCCGCTGCTGTAACACTATGGTCCATTGGCTACTTCAGCATGTAGAGAACCAAGAGAAGAAAGCCAACAGATGCATATTTTTATAAATCTGTGTTCTAACATGTCTCCTTAAGCTACTCCATATAATTCTTATGCCGTCACTAGGGACAGAGGTGACATTTAGTTTTATTTGCTTGGAGGGAGTTCCACATGGGCATCCAGCAAGAGAGGAAGCACTGGAACATCTTCAAACTCAGGAGCAAAGGGTCCTGTCCTGGGTCATTCCCTTTGTGCCCCTTTCTGCTGCTTCTCTAGGTCCTCCTGACCCCTGGGAGTGGGGGATCAGATCTGCTTGGAGCATATGGAGTCATTCCACATCACTAAGTTAGACTGGAAATGGGAGCTGGCAGTCACTGTTCTCTATTACCACTCGACAGAGGGTTGACCGCTTCTCAGATTCATCTGCAGAGTCTCCTTGCACAGGCATGTGTGCCCCCATTGCAAAATACACCGTCCCAAATGACATTGATTGTGCCTTCACCGCGGGAGCTGAATTAGCCCTAGAGATTCCCTCATCCGTCAAAAGCTGAAGTCAAGTCATGCTAGGAAAACAGCGGGACGAGGAAATTGTGCTTTCTGAGGCCCACTTCTTTTATGGATAGGTCAAGACCTCCAATCACCAGGGTCATCAATCCAATTAGAGAGCATACTTAACGAAACCCTGGGAACGCTTGTTATCAGAAAGAGCTCTGTGATGTGTGCGATCGGAGGAGCACAACAACGCAGACATGGAGATAACCTGATGATGTCGGGCTGTTCAGATGTCCTTTCCGTGGGCACGGTTCCTGCGGCTGCCCCTGCAGCCTCCCAGCCACTGTCACATCTCAGAGGCAACTGATATTTGTGGGTCTAATGGTCCCTGCAGGGAAGAGGGAAAGCGCGTGCAAGGCTACTTCTTTGTGTCTGTGAGATTCATGGAGGGGAAGGGCACTCAAAGTCCAAATATTCTTCTAAAATGCCTGGCTCTCTCACGTCCCCCGGCCACAGACCCAGTTTTAGCTCTCGCTGCAGCTGGGTTATCCTTCGGCACAGACATCTTTGCGGACACCCCGCTTGTCTCCTCCATCGCACGCTGAGGGACTCCAGCTTCCACCTGGCAGAGACCATGGGTCCTGCAGTTCTGGAAGTGTCTACCAGGTCTTTCATCCTGGCTTGTCCTGAGGCACCATAGAATCATTTTAGTGCAAGAAACCCTCAGGATCATCGAGTCCAACTATAATCTAACTCTAGCACTAAACCATGTCTATAAGAACCTCGTGTAAACGCCTTTTAAACCCTTCCAGGGATGGTGACTCCACCACTGCCCTGGGCAGCCCGTTCCAATGCCCCACAGCCCTTTCCATAAAGAATTTTTTCCTAATATCCAATCTAAACCTCCCTGGCACAACTTGAGGCCATTTCCTCTTGTCCTATCACCTGGTACTTGGGAGAAGAGACCAACACCCTCCATGCTCCAACCTCCTTTCAGGCAGCTGTAGACAATGATAACTTCTCCCCTCAGCCTCCTGAGATCCCTACAATGCTACAGCTTCTCAACTGGGCACCTACTTCTGAAAGACTCCATCTCCCCTCGATATTTCCAAAGATGATGCTCTCCCTTGCTAAGCAAACAGCAAGAAAGCAAAATGGAAACACGGGAAAATATGACACCTTCTGCTAATAAATGCAAAGCGATGGAAAACAATTTTGCCAACTAGGCAACTCAAATTAGACTTCTCTCTCAAAGGAATATGGTCGATTTGTAGCTCTTATTATGGTGTAATGCTATTTCCCTAAAAGTTTGTGTGTGCATTTTAATGAATTCATAAAACCCGGACTGTAAAAGCCCCATGGGGGAAACCTGGCAGCTCTTTAATTCAGCATTAAAGCTCAACTGATGTCAATTGAATTGATTTCTGTGCATAGAAATTGCATTCGTTGAATGAAAACTTTAGCCCTTGCCATTCCCCCTTTTAAAGCTCACTGTAATACAACTGGCTCCTTGAGTCAGGTTCAATTACATGTTGAAAGTTTATAATCTGTTGTGCTGAACGGAGGCTGTGAAATCAAGAGAGAAAACCTTGCTAACCTGATTAAAACTTATACCACAGCCATTCGGGGGCCAGTGAATCCTCGCGGCAGCACAGGGGACGCAATGTGTCCTGACCGCAGCCACAGGCTTTATTCTGGTGACAACCACAGCGACCTCAGTGTCTCTAATGGGAGCTCAGAGCTCCGACCTAATTCTAAATTTCTCCTCTTTTAGCCTAGGGAGAGATCTGAATCCAAACAGGAATTGTGAAGGGAAAGAGTCTGTGGCTTCGCCGGGTTTGGATTCCCTTCTAGGGTTGGACCTGTCTGTGTTAGGTTACGACCTTATGAAGAGCAATTTGTAGTTGCATTTCATGTGGGTTTATGTCCCTTGATGTCGTCTGCTATTAGTGGAGGGAAACACCAGTAATCCCCCAAATTCTGACCCAGAGTCAAAGCCAGGAAAGTTTTACTTGTTGGAAAGTTTTAGCTGTTTCCACAAACTCCACGTCAGCCTGCAGGAGTTTCTAACTTTCAGCAGATGCAATCTGCACCAGATCCCACATTTTGGATTTGATTTCCAGGACTGCTCCCATTTCTCCTGTGAACACAGTGGAAATCTGATGGAAGTAGCCTTCGTTTGCATTGTTCTGCTGAGGGTCAGATTAACGGTTGCTGTTCCTTTTGCTTTTGCAATGTTTTGAGTACTTTTAATGCTCTCACACTGCTCCCAGAACCAAAAGCACAGGAAGGAAAAAACTGTATGATCTTCCCACTATTAAAAACCAATCAAGTCGGATTTTCCTGTACTTCAGCCTTCGGTAGAGGATTGACTTATTCAAAGCATTCGCTGATCCCAAGCCAACATCACCATAACATGGAGCTACCCTCCCAAATCTCCTTCAGTTTGCTGTGGTCATATGCAAAGAATTATTCCCTAGTAACAACAGCGAGTGTTGGTTTGGTGTCTCCAGCCAACAGCCGCAAGGTTTATTACAGCCACAGATCCTCACACACCCATCTGAGACAAGTGTTAAAACCCTTTTTTCACAGATGGAGGGAGCGGGCAAGAGACATTCAGTGACTTGAGAGGTGTTGGGGGATTTTCTGACCACCAGCCCTGTGCTGTGGCCTCCAGCTCGGTTCCTCCACATGAGACAAACCTGAGCCCCAAAGCTTTGGATTAAACAGCTTTCCTTAATTTGACATCTCAGCCGTGGTCACAGTAATAAAGATAATAAAGATAACTGCAAGTCTCTGCTTTGATTTGGTCTGATGATCTATAGGAAAGACCTCATCCCCTTCAGAGCTGTTGAAGGTACGTCAAGGACAAGATGCTTCACTACAACTGGATTAAGAAAAGCTTCTTGAGCAGCATTTGCTCCCTGTGTTACACAAGTAAGGCCCTTGGGGTGCTGGGCTATGTGCCAAATGGGCAGGTAGTCACAGGGCAGGCTTGAAACCCCCAGAACAGTGGGAGACTCCATTGCACTGGGCATGGATGGGATGTGTTTTCTTTTCCCACCATCCACAAGCTGACTTCTAATCGCAGTCCAAAAAGTCTTTTCAGATCCCTCCTTGGAAAAAGCACCCAAACCCATCTTTGATAGTGGTAGAGTGAGAACTGAGCTAATTGTAGAGAAACCTGCACTTGTATTTGAGCACTTTAGTATACACTATGTCTTTCAGAGTGGGACAAAGACTGATGGACACATGGAGGGTATTTAAGAAATGGTCACAGGTGATAATTAGTATGAATGATGTAGAAGCAAAAACAGACTCTGGGGGCTTTGAAAAGCAACCAATAACTTTGAACATGGCATCACAGCAGGACATGATATCCCAGGGTCCTGAGCAGCCTCTCCAGAAGCACAACAGAGAGCAGGAAACTTTCCTTGAAGTTCCATTTCTATTCTCCTTGGCTTATTTTTTAGCATCCTCAGTCCAGTGCAACAACCCATGGACTCACCAAGCAGCACTTGGCAGGATTGCCCTTCCCCATTACTGGCGTTTTGTGTGCACGCTTTTCCACGCCATGAACTAGAGATCTCTGCAGGCCTGAATAAGTGAAGGAACATAGGGGATGATGGCTGTGGGGTGTGCAGAGGGTTAATTTCTCTGTTTCCACATGCCTGAGAGGGAATACACATTGATAGGCAACATCCCCGAGTTCCTCTGACTTTCTTCTCCCAAAGACATAGCTGCCATGACAAGCTTTTGGGGAGAATGTATCAGCAAAGGGGAGGGGAAAACAATGTATATATATAAGGCTAATGTTCCACTTCAAAATTAATCCCCATTGCCCTACCCAAATACCAGGGAGAAAACATCCTCAGTGCAGCCCATGCGCTTATCATTTTACAGCCAGGACACACTTCACTTTGTTGGCTTTGCCAAGCACCATGGCTGAGATGTAAATTGTTAGGAAGAAAGGAACAGCAGAAAGACTTTTTTCTTTTCTCCCTTCATTCAAACTCTTTTTGCTATATCATCAACTTTAGGCCTCCAGCAAAAATAGCCATGAAATATGGAAATGTCTCGTTCCTAGCACAGTGATTTTTAAAGGCTTCTGCTGTGCAAATGCAGCTGAGATAGGCTTCTATAGTCTCTTGTCATCTTCCCCTGTAACAGCGCTTCCTCGCTATTTCACTGAATAAGCAGATACAACGGGAAACTATTCACCAAACTAAAACAGCATCAAAAGCCCATTAAAGTTCTGATTTAAACTCTCCAAAAAGCATGGAAATTCACAGCAAAATAACAGGCACCCAGGATCTGTTCACAGCTAGCCATCACCCTTACCATTATCCCAACTGTGCTTGCATATTGAACGGCTGGCGCTTGGATCGGAGTTTCTCGATGCAACTGGGTTCAAACCAAACTCTTAATGGCCTTTCAGTGCTCCTCCTTAAACACCCCAAAGCTTTCCCCTACTCCCCATTTCTTTTCACATCTGTTTAGCAGTGCATGGGCAGAGCAGGAGACTCAGACCCTCCCCTTGCAAGAACAAAAATATCCTCAGTTTGTAGTATCAGAACGGGCTCTGGGCAGGCAGCATCACTTACACCCCTCTGTCTTGCTCTGCCCTGTGTAGGACAGAGATGAGACCCTTATCTGTTTGCTTTGCCAAGCTAGTACTGGTTTTAGTGAGTGCTGTAGCTCAGCACTCACCACATAAGCTCAACCACTTACCCAGACCTCACTTTCCTGAGCCTCTTCAGTATTAATCCAAAGTATCTTCCACCCCTTCAAGCTGAATGAGGGACTAAGGGCAACACAGGCATCTGCAGGCAAATTAATACCAAGGAAGTAAGGTGTGGCTGTAAATTAATTAAACCTCATTAAGCCCCAAGTAGATGTGGCCATTCACAATTCAAGTGGTGGTGTCATGTGATGGTAAACCAGCTGAAGACCCTTTTAATGCTTAATGAGAAAATCCAAATAAACCGTTAGTGCAGTTTCATCAAAGCGCTTTACATTTGCATTGTAATTATTGTTTCTTTGCTGGTGTAATCCTGTGGCTGTTTCTCTAAATCTGCATCACTTTGCTGCTGCTCTGCCCCCAGAACCAGTACGTCTGATGCTCCGAGCCAGTTCAGTCTGTTAAAATGGCACAAAAGCCTTTTTTCCTTAGTCTTGAGCCTAATAGCCCTCTGGACGCTTTACAGATTCTATGAATGCACTTAACCAACTCAAACTAGAAATCAAGAAGCTGTATTACCAAAGCTAACCTGTTATTGATCATTGTAGAGTACCAAATGCAACTGTCAAATCAAAGTCAAATCAGCAAGCAAATCTCAGTATGAGGCTGGAGCTATATTAGGCAAATCATCAGGTATGCAGCAGAAATAACCTGTCCTTATAAACCCCTGAAAGAATCTGAAAAAATGGTTCTAGATGTATTTTGGAAATGTGAAACTTGATTTTATGCCCAGCTGTGCCCACTGCTACTTCCCTGCCCTTTGCTAGGACTGAAAACATCAGACTTGGAATCCAAGCATCTTTGAATCTGAAACAAGGGCAGAGAGTGAAGACCAAATAAGCTTTATTTACATGTGCTATCTCAAAGCAAGAAGAAGTTCTGTTTTTGATTCTAGCAGGAACTCAAGAAAAACTTGCATGATTTCAAGATCGACCGCTTGGAACAAGAAATCACAAGTTTGGGATGTAGCCAGCTGTCTCCATTCCTCTCATGCATCCTTGGCACTGCAGTTTTGATGTCTCCAAACACCCTTGCTGTCTGCACAGACAGCAGGCTATTTTGTGCTTCATTCACTGTCAAAAAGGAGAAATTCCTGCCCTGTGGGCTCTTTTGCAACTCTCAGTTTAAAGCAAAGCCGGTTCCTCTCTGCAGATCCGCAGGGTTCAGCGCTTTTCTCCTCCTTTGCCCACCGCTGCTCACTCTACGCGCAGGGGCTGTCTCGTTGGACCCCCATCCCCCTGTGTACAAGCACCAGGAGAGAAGAGCCTGATGTGCTCAGCTCTTTTAAGGAACCTGCATCCACCATGGCTCATCCCAGCAGAAAATACTTGGAAGGGGCACTAGTGCTATTCAGCATTTGTTGTACTGACCTGTCTATGTAAAGGTGGGACAGGAAAGAGAAGGGAAAACTGCTCTGAGGACAGCGTGACCCTTTGCCAGCGCTTTTTCTGTCTGCAATCCAGTACTGCATGCGGAGCGCATTAGTATTGTAAATCCTTATAAACGTCTGATAAAAGAATCAACCTGTCAAATAAATGAAAGTCTCCATATGCTAGATATGGAAACGCAATCTGAAATCCCTTTAAAGAGAACCTGATAAGTAGTGGGAATTCAGGGCGTTGGCAGAGATAGAGCTCAGATCACCCTGCTCTCTTTAATCTGATCTCCAGGAGAATCCTACCAAGAAAGGTCATGGTGCTCACAGGCCACCGAGATGTCCCATCTCTGAGAGGTGACACAGGCCTGCTGACTAAGCATTAGCTCTACGTAGGTATCAGAAAACTCCACTGTGCCAACTGCAGGACACATTTCAGCCAGCAAAATCAGTTTGTAGGTGCCCAGCGACCTTTGTGCTGCAGGGAGCCCCTTGTCACAAGTCTGTGGCCACAGCACTTGTGTACAATGTTTGATACGACAATACTAAGGTGTATGAACAAACAGAGAGAGGCTGGAGCTGCACCTTTTCTATCTGATGCCATGTCTCTCGGGCAATGTTTTGTATCCCCTGCAACAGAGGATGAAGTGGGCTGCTTGCTGTCAAGGAATTCGGCAGCCGGTATCACAAAAGATGAGGTGTAATTCGCAGCTTGGTCCTTGTCCAACTCCACTGAACTCTGCTGGATCGGCCACTCGCTGTGATGAACGTCCCCGTGTTCTGCCCAGGAGATCTCTCATTTAAGGGACACAAACCAACCCTGGTGTGATCCTGCCTGGTGAACATCGTGCTGCTGGAACAGGAGATGAGACAAGTTAACACAGAAGGTGGGCCCAAATTAAAACTGCACTTGGGGCGTGAGTGAGGACTGGGATATAGCAGTTTGGGTGGAAAGCAAAGGACATGAGAAGAAACCTCCATCATGAGAGGTGTGATTCACACTAGTTGATTTATTTTTAAAATTATTATTCATCCAACATACAAGGGCCGTTATGGGCAAATGTTTTAGTTGAGTTTAGTTTTACTTTTGGGGATTTGTTATGTTTGGACCCTTCTGGGATTATCTCCTGCTTCCTCCCTTGGCTGATGTGCCTTGTGATTCCAGCCAGCTCCTCTCTTCCTCATATGTTCCCCTATAAAGCTGAGTTTCCCCACTTTTCTCCTGCCGTTCTCTCTGCTGTGGTCCCTCTGCCTTCCCAAGGAACCTCCTGCTATCAGCACCATGTTGCCCAAGCAGATTATTGCATCTCTCTGATATATTTTCATTTTAGCAGCCCCGGGTGACATCTGGGACAAGGTCTCGGAGTCTTCATGCCCTCACAGGTTCTGAGGGGGATAAAAGTCCCATTTCCTGGTGGATTTTGAAATCGGGCCGGATGCTCAGTCAGAGCAAATCCAGGACGTGTCAGAGGAAATTAAGAAAGAGGACCTTTCAGGTAATTCAAACCAGTTCACTTTTAGCAAACGGAGACGACATGCCTCAATTTGCCTTGATTTTGTGTCATAGTTATAGTACATAATATAATGAAAAAATAAATGGAAAGTAATTTCAAAATGAAAACCAAAAATGTTTCACTTCCAAAATGTTGAAACAGGGCATTTCAACCATTTCGAAATGATGCTTTAAATATTTCTTTTTTTTTTTTTCCAAGCCAAGAAATGTATTGAAAACGATCATCGTCTGCAGAACTTTTCAGTTTTCAACAAATTGACATTTTTCAGTGAAATTCACATATCTGTAAAGGATCTTAAACATGAATTTGTTGTTAGGCCTCAGAGCTCTTCTGAGAGGTAGTTAAGTGTTATGATCCTCATTTTGCAGAAAGGGAATCTGACTCATGAAGAAACATAAAATGCGACTGAGTTCCCACTTAGTTCAGTGGAAGAACTGATGTACCCAAGGTCGGAGAGAAAGTCAATAGAAGAGGTAGGGGAAAGAAAAATAACAGGAGTTTTGAAACCGGTGCCTTTTGTGCAACCTCCAGACATGGCGGTTAAGGCCCTAATTCAGCAACGGCTTCACTAAACCCTGTGCTCAGGGAAGACAGAATGGAAACCGACCCAAACTTGAAGAAAGACTAAAATCTTCCTTCTCAAAAGAAATCTGAGCTGTGATTTCAGCCTCATTCAGGCTCCTCTGTCCCTCGCAGCCACCCAGTTGCTGTGGGTCAGATTCCATTTGGTTTCTGAGCAGCAAAAACTCCTAGAAGAGGTGGACTCATCCATTAAACTCTTGTGCTTTAAGCCGTGGTCACCGGTTCCTGCAGCAGAGCAGCCTCTCGTCTCTGCTCGTGCCTCAGGAAGAAAGAACAAAGCTGTCAGAAGGCAGTCACATTTTATTGCAGCGCTGAATAACTTGCTTCTGGATTAACTTTGAAATTTATAGAGCTAAAATACAGAATGTACCTGGCATTGGAAAACAATATATTAGTGTGTGCAGCCGCTGCACACGAGGTTTTAAGAGATTGTCTTCGTCCCTGCATGCTACTGTGCCTTGCGGGCATGGCTGTTAATTCTCTTCTGGCCCTGGATTGATGCACCTCATGCGTGGTGACACAAATCCACCCCAAATCCCTGCGTCCCCACGTCTCCCCCCGTGCTGGCAGCCGTCCCGCAAACCACCCAGCGCTTGTTTCTCTGCCAGCAAGTGATGGGCTTGCAGATCCCACCGCTGTGTCGAGCAGAGGCAGCGCAGGGAGATGAGCTTCAATGGAGATGAGAAAAGGGCAGAGGAAGAGATTTCCCCCCCAGTCTCTATGTGATAAAGTGTATTTCCCTGATTTGCAGCCCTGCACCACCTCCTCTCCATCCCGTGCAGACAGCGTTCCGGTGGCAGCTCAACCCTTCTGCATTTACCTTTGCTCCAGCACTTCAATTGGTCACGGGTTGCTGCAGCGATGACACGTTTTATCCTTCCCCTTCCCCCCATCCCCATCATTTGGATTCACATAATCAAGCGACTTGCAGCTGAAATTGCTCCTAGAAAAATAATTTAAAATTGGTTCATTAATGCTCATTTACACAGAATTCTTAAACATGATAAGAACATGAGAGCAAAAGAGAATGGATCTGAATGAGAGTAGGAGGATGTTGAAAGCAACTATCCTGTAATTGTGAGATCTTGTGTCTAAATATGTTTAGACAATGTGAAAAGTCAATTTAAGAAGCTTGGATACATACAACCACAACAAGGGAGGAGATCTCTTAGAGAATGCAGACATCTTGTAGCTTAAGCTTTTTTGTTTCCCTGAATGGTACAGGATTCTGATTTGGTGCAAAACCGATGTATCATCAATCAGTAGCTACAACCTGCAACTGGAGAAATGGGGCGGGAATGGTGCCTTTCGTAAATCAGCTCATCATCCACACACCCATCTCTAATTGTCAACGGGAGGGGGTAAAATACCAGCGGTCACCCCTCAAATGGGTGGAGCTGTGCTGAGTTACACCAGCTGAGGATTTCTGGATCACACCCAATCGATGGGTTTGTGCTGTTGTACGTCACCGAAGGATCCGACCCTTAAAATGCATCAGCACTGGGGTGTCAGGCACCGCGGCAGCTGAGAGATGAGCTGCCATAGCTAGAGTCCATCCAAGCCAGTTGTTCTCTTGTTCTATGTTAACTAGTGATCCTCTATGTGCAGAATACTGTCCCTGGTGGTGGCCATATACTCCTCGGAAGGAATTAAGCTGCTGAAACACATCTAACTGTAAAGCATCGTAACAAAGAGGTCCTCTGGCAATTCCTTCCTGAGTTAGCCACTGATCAACTTACACTGTGAAGCATGAGGATTGATAGCTCTTGTAATTTTATTTAATAAAGATCAATTTAAATAGTCTACCTAAAAACAAAAGGAAGGTTAATGAAGGTAGGGTCTTAAATTATATAGATCACGGCGCTGATTTTCATGCTAACAGCAAACGGATCAATGGCAACCGTGCAGTATAATTGGAAATGTGAGAAAACTGAAAACAGCCATACTGTGGAAAAGGTAATAAATACTGCGGGCAGACTGGAACGGGGGCTATCGGAGGAGGATAATACTGAACAGAAAAAAACCAACAAAAGTCTTGCCAAGGAAGAGGCAGGAGAGGTCAGACTGCAATTCAATCAGTGAGAAGCATGGGCTCTCCTCTATTACTTTACTTTGCCAAGTCCTATCAGGACTTGCACTGCACCAGCGTCTACATCAGACCTGATGCACCGTTAGAGTAGTGAACCTCTGAAAATAAGCACACATAGATCTTCTGCGAGCACCTGAGTTAGGCTGGGGGGAGCTCTCTCAATCCCCGCATAACTGTGTTCCCAGGACCAAAAGCCACCGAGCTGCAACAAGGACTTGGGAAGAGAGAGGGAGCAGCAGATGCCGGAGCAAAGAGCTACAAAGAGCCGTGTTTCCACACGCTGCGAGGCGGCGGTGGAGGAGGAAATGACTCCGGTTAATACCACGCCACGATGACCCGCTGCTGTGTTAACGCAGCGGCATTAAGGGGGCAAGCTTACAACTGGCAGATGTCAGGCCGGTTCAGAGCTCACCAACCTGCTGCTGCGCTTCAGCACGTCGTTACCGCAACGGTAAATATTCCTGCACGCAGCTAATGAGGTGGCTCGTTAGCAGTCTGTACAGCCATTGATCAGACTTGCACACGGAGGCACAAGTGCTCTGCATACGCTTGGTCCTGTGCGAGGCTTCTCCCTCTTGAAGGATGCGCCCGTAATAGTTTAAGCCACCCTGTCCTGAAAAATAGAGGAATGGTGCTGTCTAATTACTAATAAAAGGAGCCTGCTGTCTGCCTGATAAACTGGGCACTGCTTATTTTTCTGGCTTGTGGAGAAATCTCATACTGAATTGGACTGTAATGATCATTACAATTGGTCTTTGGAGAGTGTGGAGCAGTCCTTTAAAGTCTCGTCAAAGCAATCTACGATATAGAGATGGTTGTCCCATCATTGTGTTAGCAGACACCTAAATAAATGCATTATAAAATGAAAAATTGTTATCTTTATCAAGGGGATCACTGGAGTGCCAGGTACTAGGGTGTTTCCAGCTTTTTTGGGACTGAGAGATAAATCAGCACAGTCAAACTTCAAAAGGTTGATGGCTTAGAAGAGCTTAGCATGCGGTGCGGCTATCTCCCTGACCTCAAGGCAAGACATAGCATGGGATCAAACCCTCTGATTAGTATCTCAGCACAGACAGCCAAAACTGACTGCACAAGAATAAAGCAGACTCTAACGCTCAATCACATATCTTCTGATCACTGCAATCATTCACAGTTCAAGTTTAGACGCAATATTTGGGTTCGTTCTGATTTTATCTGGAGCAAACGCTCAGGAATTCCTCTGTTGCACACATCTTGTTCTTTAGCTTTTAGCAGCGACCACCAGGGTCAGGTTCCCACTGCAGATGGATACCTATGGGAGGGACTTTTTATTCTCAGTCTCTTTACTGTCTCTATACTTGTGTGGCATGAAAACCTCGGTTCTCATCACTCTGCAGTCCCTGAGTATCTTTTGGGCCTTAAGCCATCTGTAATATCCCCCATTGACCTGCACGAGAGGCAGCCGAAACTTGACATAAAACTAAATGTATGGTAGTTACATCACACTACCGCAGCTGCAGAAATACTTCATCTTTTTACTGGGTATGGATGTTGATAAAGAATGCAGATGTTTCCAAAGCACTGAGACAAGCTCAAAATGCAGCTGCCTTTGCATCTTGACTCTGCCATTACTTGCTGTTCAAGGACTGTCCAGACTTACGTTTTATGGTATAAACTTCCTCAGAACATCTTGGTCTTTTTTTCCCCCCAAAGGAAAAATAAATCCACATCTGAGATGAGGGAGATTTTGGTTTTCTCTTCCCTGCTTGTTCTGATCAAACCTTATTTAGTGTGTTTCTTCCTCCTGCTTTAATTTTTGAAATTGTACGCAAGCAGCCTAAGAAATGTCTCCCCAGCCGGGCTGCCTTTATAGTCAAGGGAAGGAAATAAGCACCTGCAGAGCACAGTCAACACTTAGAATTATGACAGAAAATGGGGGAAATATCTTCTGCTTTCTTCAGTCGCTAACAAAGGGCTCTGTACTGTATCACGTTCACTTAGCAGAATCCCCCTGCTATTATCTGCTGGCTGTTTTCACAAGCACTAAGCAGCTGGGTAAGTTTTTCAGGGAAGAAAACTTAAGTGTGTAGCCACAGGAGGACTTTGCCTTGCTCTGATTCATCTAAAAGTTAGTCAGCTGTACGTTGGCATCAACACACTCTTTTAGTCAATAGAGAACACCTCAAAGTGCTATTCCTTTCTAAGAGGGTGCCCAAGAAGGATGATATTCATATCTTTAAATGGAAAAATTAAATACACATCGACAAGCACACATATATAACCCTATAGACATAAGGGATTCTACCACTTCTCCTGGTAGCACGATATCTAAAAGATCTATTTGAGCTTTAGAGGCTGGACTGCTCTCCTGCCTGCATAAATCAATGGAAATAAGTGCATTAAAGGGAAAGGAGTTACGCCAGTGTTAAGCAGTGCAAAATCAGCTCTCTCTAACACATCTCTGTCTGCTGTCCAAACATTATATGAGTAAATCCTAATGGCTTTAATCCTCTTCTCCTCAGCGTTTATTCTTTTCCAATACTGGCAGATGGTCATGCGCCACTCTCTACCTCTTTCTTTTCTACTTCTATACGTCTCTGATTGTTGGCACAACTTCTCCAGCATTTCTTGGAAGCTTTCAGCGTTCAACTTTCTCAGCATCTCACCTGGTTTTGTCCCTCAGAGCCACAAAAGGAAATGATTACTTGGGGGACAGAGCAACCTGTATCATCCAGAGTGCGTTGTGGTCTGGTGGATGTAGTGATAAAAATCTATCTGTGTGGAGGAGGGCTGTCTGTCAACACATCCATTTGCCAGGAAAATAAATATGGCTGTTGGGCTTTTGAAGAAACAAAAAAAAAGGAGGGGGAGGAAAAGAAGCTAATTAGCTGTGGAAGTCAGCTCCGAAAAAATAAAGAAATAAAGGAGTTCACACTCACATGCACGACACTCACATGCACTTTAAATCCTGAGGCTGCTTCCTTGCTCTTCCATGTATGTGTTTAATAATGCACAGGTTCCTCTGCCTTCTGCTGCACCCCAAACTCGGTGGGAATTGGTAAACTGGCCTGGAGAGGGGGGCAGAGGACACAGCATCTCTCCTGTAACCATAGTGGCCCAGGAACGCACAGAAACAACCCTGGAGCGTGTTAGAAAAGCCCAGTGGAACAGAGAAATACAAAGCTTTCAAATTAGGGCATTTGTGTCCCTCTCTAATCCACATCCCCCTGCACTGACAAATGTTTGATTGCTCAACAAATCAGCAGGGACAGTCCCTCCTGAAATACGCTTCTCCATTGCATTTCCCTCAATTAATAATCAGCTGGTCTGGGAGATCATTCGCTGTTTGCAATGCAGTGATAAGTGCATATTCTGGACAAACAGAGCTTGTTAAGAAAGACTTTTAGGTCTTCTTGCTGGCCTCGTTGCTAGGAAACTGGAAAAGCTACTGAAAAGCTGCTTGAGTGTGGTGGAGTATATTGCTGGCAATCAGTGTCACTTGCCCTGGGTGATAGCCTGCAGCCTTTAAAAACACTGAAACAAACCCCGATGCCATCACGTTAGTACTGGAGATGTTGTGAGGATGTGCAGTTAATTAAGTGGCTTGTGTGTGTATGTTTGGAGCTCGGGAGCCCAGCGCAAATACCGCCATTTAAAAGGCACTGGAGGAACGTTTAAGATAAAACAGGTTGTATGAATTGCTGGGCTGGCTCTTTAAAAGTTAAAGCTGATCAAGGTGTGAGTTTGCAGCAGGGTGGTAGAGATCTCTGGGGTGTTTTTGCACTACTAGCACAGCCCCTCGGTCTCACATTGGGTTTGGATTTGGTTTCTAGTTGGAGCCTGGAAAATAATTTTGAAGAGAGCGGCAGCTCTTCTCACTCGAGTCACTGTGCTCGCCCTTCGGGGGTGACCATGCTCGCCCTTTACTCATCTCTGTGTCCTTGTCTATAGGGTACATATATAACTTAATCTTATTACCGCATATCTTCCTAAGCCAAATAAATCCTCAGAGTAATTCTAATCGTCAGGTATTGGCTGGTGTTTTGTAAGAGAACCCTTTTTGTCCTCTATTCTGATTCCTGCAAAGTGAGGGAAGGTACTTTTCTTTCTAACTTCTTCAGCTCTGTGGAAACCCCCGCCTAAGAAAACGCTCTGCGAGGGTTTTGGGAAGGAGCACACGGCGCATGGTGCTTGCTGGGACGCTCCTGCAGCAGCCGCGGGGAGCTCCAGCGCAGCAGGGACCGGCCCTCGCACAAACTCCTTTCCTGTAGCAACACATTTGAATCACTGCTTTCTGGTCTTGATACGGGAACAGTGACGGGCTCAGAGTCTCATCTGCAAAGGTCAATCGCAGCTATCACTGCCCTGTTCCCACTTAGGCGACAGGAATTATGGCTATCTTTTCCTTTCTGGACCTTTCCTTAGTATCTCACACTCTCCAGGATGGTCTCATCACAGAAGCTGTCGTGTATCTCCGAAGCGCTGCTCTTTTGTTTGCTAAGCAAGAAAGTAGTACAATTGAAGATAAAAGCCCACATTTTCACATGGAAGATTATCATTTTTTCAGACTAGTTACAGTGCCTCAAATTATTAACAAATAACCCGTTCTTACAGTTTCAAATGCTTCATTATGGGGACTTGTATGACCAAAGGATTTATTCCTGGCATCAAGCCCATAATGTGATTCAACTGGACAGTGATTATCAGCCGTTTTGACTTAGGGGATCCTGACTGCTTTTCCAGCAGAGGTCTTTGGACCCTTTGTCCCCATCCCAGGGTGTGCAAAGTGCAGCTCAACATCCCACAACTAGATCATTTCATAAAAGCCACCCAAAACTGACGGCAACCTCTCTGATGGTGGAAAACACACCATGTGCATCAGCAGATAAAAATGCCAATGGGATCTTCCCTGACTGCTGTGGGATGATGGTCTCACACTCCCCCAGGCCGCCTGTGTTCCTTCCATGGCTTCTGCCAGAAAACATTGGGCTTGGTGGCACAAACTCTCCTCCCTGCTCCTTGAATGAAATCAGGGCTTTATTGCTTGTTCTGAGGAAATGAAAACAAAACACAGGTGCCACGCAGTAAAAGGAGATATGAGGATGGAAAGTGTGGGATTCAAGGGTGTAATAAATGTGTTTAGAGTTGTGCTGTCTGCTCCTAGGACTGGGTATGGACAGAGATACAGCGCAAGGGGAGGAGGGAGAGAGATTAAGATGATACCAAAGCCATGAAGGGATATCGGCCTCACCACTGAAGGGTGCTCAGCTGTGGTTAAGCAGAGCAAGGGAAGTAAATAAAGGGGTTTGTACACTCAGATTTAAGCTCATGCAAGTGTAATCGACCTCTCTCTCATCTTTCAAACAGCAACACTTGTTTGTCTGGCGAAAAGTTTCTCTCTCAAGGTCAAGCTCATCCTGAAAGACGTTGTGCATGAAGGGAAAATACTGGAGCACTGCAGGTGCCCTAAAGGACTTTGCTCATCTTTTGGTGGTCCTCTAGAAATGGGTTCAGACTGGAACACAAGAGGTTCCACTTAAATTTGAGAAGAAACTTCTTCTCAGTGAGGGTGGCAGAGCCTGGCCCAGGCTGCCCAGGGAGGTTGTGGAGTCTCCTTCTCTGCAGACATTCAAACCCGCCTGGACCCCTTCCTGTGGAACCTCAGCTGGGTGTTCCTGCTCCATGGGGGATTGCACTGGATGAGCTTTCCAGGTCCCTTCAACCCCTGACATTCTGGGATTCTGTGGTCAGGTCACAGGGACACTGTGAGGACTCGCCTGCCCTTGTCCTTGTGCAAACTGGTGGAGCAGACGCCGAGCATCTCTGGTGGCCAGAGAGCAGAGCTGTCGGCATCGTGGCTCCGATCCCCCACAGCCCCCATGCTGCTCAGCAGTTTTTCCATGAACTTACCGAAGCGGCACCGCATGCTCTGTGCTATGAAGATCAAAGACTAGGTGTCCAGAACAAAAAGCTCACAGTTACCATGAGGCCTGTCTCTCAATATGCTGGGAATAGAAATGTGGCAATCAGACTTGGGGATGAAATCATATTGGACATGCTGGCTTAATCTCTAGAATATGAAATTGTAAGGAAAGAATTACAGCTAAAAAGCATTTTACATTTTAGAAGCTGCTCTGACCCATGCTGGATCAGGAAAGAGAAGAAGAAGGGGAAAAAAAAAGATGGGATGCAAACAAACAAACAAATCCATCATCAAATAAACAGACTCCTGCTCCTGTACTATGAGTGATTCTATCTGAAAAGGAAAGGGCCGAGTTGGGCTTATTTCAATTCTCAGGATCAGATTATTTGCTGTTTGCAAATACCTGGCTGTTATTTGCAAATCTTCCCAAAGCTTCATGTATTTTAGCCCAATTCATACATCCATTTCACAATGTTCAGGTGGGATACAGTGCAGTACTGAGTTAGCTGCTCTCCCTGTATAGGTTTATTTGCCCAGGCCATCAGAGGGAAGAAACAACAGTCCACAGCCAGCCAGGTGCAAGAGATGAATTACAAGCTGAAAAAATGAATAAACAAACAACTTGCAGGTTTCTTGATGAAAAACATTTGCAATTCAATGAATATTTTCTACTACACACCCCAGGACAGACGTTCTCACCCTGTGCTGCGAGTTGCAATAAAACCCTAAAAGTTTTGGAAGCTTTGTGTTATTCCCATCATGAAGAGAGGACTGGGAGGATAACGCCAATGATGACGAACGGTGCCACAGTTGATGGCACACCTTGTATTTCTTTGTTAGCACAAAAGCACGGCAGATTGCTGCAGCCATGTTTGAACTGCATCTTGACTATATGGCAAAACTATCAAAACCAGAGAGGAAAGAGGCTCCTTGCCTCTAAAGTTTGCTCCCTTCATTGTTTGGTGTTGTGTTCAAGCACTAAGAATCCATAATGTTAGTGCTTCTTGGCTTTCAAACATTCAACAGGCTCGTTATTTTTGCAGGGTTGTGGGTGTTTATGGCTGTCACAGCATGTAAGCCATGTAAATACCATCACAAGGTCTCTACCTGGCCAAAGGGGCGATGGGCTGACCCACCTGCTTTCGGAGTCCCAATGATTCCCCATGAAAACGGCACCGTGAGGCTCCTCGCCCAGAGGATGCTGTATTAGAGGCTCAGCAGGAAACTTGGTTTATTAACAAGAAGCAGGAAGCATCACGTGTAAGAACATCTCTAAACCCGCGGTACCCGCAGGGCACATTATCGCTTCTCAGCCTAATATTTCACCGCGGTCTTTGTTTCGCAGCCTCTTGCTTCCTTCTCCTTGCACAACAGCCTGAACATGACAATTGGTGAAATATGGCAAAAATGTTCATAATTTGGATGACTTTTCCAGATTTTTCTGACTAAGCTGGTGAGAAGAGAGAAAGGAAAGCAAAGGTAAACAGTAAGTGAAACACAGCTGGGCTAAAACCTGCGTATTAGGTCAAGAAAGGAACAAATCTCTGCAGGATTCCAGGGGGAGATTCTATTTTATTGGTGTTTTTATGTACAAAAAGAAAGGTTAATAGAAGGTCTGAACAGAAAGGTTCATAGAAAATTGTCATCTGTGTGTGTTTTCTTTTTCAAGTAATAGTTTACAGGAGCCGAGGGAGGGGGTAAAACAGTAAAGGCCAGAGGTAAATTGAAGGTGGAACGGTTTGGAAGAACTTTGACAAAACCACTTAAAACCAGGGAACGCAGCTTTCTCAACACTGAAATGCATTCCTAATTATGCCAATTTTTGCCCAAATTTTGTTTTGCAGGAAAGGAAAGGGGACAAATGTTAACACTGAAAAGCTACCATTAGGAACGCCACATTTTAATTTTTCTTCTCTAAATTAAGTTTCATTTGGATCAATTTTTCTAATTGGAATTTAGAGGTTGCCCATAAAATAACAATGAATATCAAAACACACTGTGCTGATCTAGAGAGTTTAGAATAATCCTAAATTAATCCCTGGGGTATGTTTTCTTTTGCAAAGAATGATGTGGTTTTCCATGCTTGGATTTAAGTCAGGCTGAAAGCAAAGCTTAAAAAAAAGCCTATGGTAAGCAAAGCCCAATTTCCATCGTTGGTCCAGCCATGGTCTTTGTGTGGAGAAAGGCAGGAGGAGGCAGCTCCTCTGCGGTTTGGTCTCAAGAGGAAACTACTCTCATGTTAAATAAAGGGCTTTTTTTCATTTCGATTGATGTTCTAACATAAAGTCTGTTGCTCTGTTCAGACCAGAGATCTGTCTAACCCAGTATTCTGTCCCAGCAATGGCCAAAAGGAGGTTCCTGGGAAAAGAGATAATAAACAATTCTTGGCTAGAATGATTTTTCTATCATAGAAATTCAGCCCTGGCAATGAGCCCTTGAGGGATTCCTTGTTTCCTTGTTTTGCACATCCTTTAAAAATTGGGATCGATGGGAAGTTCTGGATCTAATGGAAGTTCTGCTGGGCTTCGAGGATTGCGGTGTGGAGCAGGAGTGGTTTGGCCATGGTGCTGTTGTGTCTGCAGAGCTTTTGGAGCACGGGCAGCACGAAACGCTGCTTCTCAGCGTGAGCTTTGTGGTCCAGTTTCAGCCACAACATCAGGAACTGAGAAACTGTGCACGGTGGAAGCTGCTGTGAACCAACGGCCTCCCTGCCATCCTGTCCATGTTACCAAGATTGACACCAGACCTGTGAGGTTTAATACACAGGTGTGAGCAAGAGCAGATCGCGTGTCCCTCCCAGATACCAACAGGGAGGAACGTGATGAATAGAGACACCATTCCTGAAGGACCGGAATTCAGATGATCCTTAGTGCTGCACTACACCCGTCTCTCTATGGGGGACTACGGTGGGTCCGTGGATTCCCTGACGGAGGGCATGGGAACAGAAATCAGCCTTGAAGATATGAAGGCCTACCCATGAGAAAGATGGGAGTAAAGGAGTATCCGGAGATATTAAGGATGTACCCGTGAGAGAGAAGGGAGTAGAAGAGTAACACTGATGATAGCAAAATTAGCCAATGAGATGTTACTGCTGTAACTTGTAACCAATAATGAAGAGACACACAAATTGGTAAAACTGTATAAAAATGCACTTGTGGTAATAAATGTCATCTACTGCTTTCATCCTGGAAGAACTTGGTCCATGTCGTTTGTCCGTCTCAACCATGACATCTCTCCCACAGAGCTGATGCCCTGGGGGGTTTATGAAGTAGATTTTACTGTGGGATGGAGACACCAGTGCTCCCATTTTCCTCTTTGGGATATGATTGATACTTAACCTGCCTTAAATCTATAGTCAAACTAAACTCCTCTTGCTGTGAACAATTTCCTCCTAGCACAGGTGTAATATTAAGCCTAGAAGGCAGTGAGATGGTCAGAAAGATGTTTTCCTCAGCCAGGACAGCATTGCTAGCACTGCAGGGCTGGGTGTGCTCACGATTGACAAAGTCATGTACACGTGACAACGTAACAATTCATCTTGGAAATCAGAAAAAAAAGTCTTAAAATGTCTGCTTTCACTGAACTGAAGAATCCAACTCGTCAATTCATCACGGTCTTCCCTGCGAACGGGTCCTCATCTTGTGCTACATTTCTAACATGGTTTACACAATTTCACAGGATATTGTGTCCCATCAGCAAAAATTCAACATTATGCAGCTCTTAAGCAGCAGAATTTGACATTTCCGCTCAGCTTTAAAGCAAATAGCTTTGGTTCTTCTGATCCTGATACTTGCCAATAATTCAGGAAAAGCAGGCTTAGCCAAACTATAGATACAGCAGTTTGCTGCAGGCTAGGTTGCTAGCTGAGCTTTTCAATACATGTTCACATGGAAACAGGATGCTTTTCAATTAGTTGGCAAACTGCAGCAAGAGGAATGGTGAAATGTTGAGCATAGATATTTATCTGATCATTATCAGGAGTGCGGGTAGCTGGAAAACCTGTTAGAAACAACGACAGGTTTGCAATCGAGTTTGAACAGGGAACACATTTGAACATGAGAACATAACCACTTCTGTGTTGGAAACATGGAGAGAATTACCATGGAGAGATCAGACAGGTAGATAGGTGGGCAGGTAGAGAGAAATCTAAAGAGAAGCAAGAGAGAAATTAGGCTAGCGAAATAAAAGGTGGGTGTAAATGCCATTTCAGGGATTTCCTCTGTTAGAACTCAGAGCTTTTAAAAAAAAATAGTAAAAGACATAAAGGCTTTCTATACAAGGAGAAAAATGGTTACTCAGAAGGCCAGGGCTCGAATTAGGAGCAAGATCAAGACGAGCTGGCTGCGCCGCTTGGCCCCGCAGCGCTCCCCGAGACGGCGCGGAGCACATTTAGGAGATGGGAGCGCTCCACGGCAAAACAGGCAAAATATTTCTTTGTGAAACGGCTCTCTGGAAGCCCAAGGCGGTAACTCATCCGGAGGGAGAGCGGTGGGGAACTGCCACCGCCGGCTCGGTGCAGAAAGATAAGTTGCCGTGCTGGAAGACGGATCATCCCCCAGCTGTCCATTGCACTTTCTGCCTGAACCGCCGCCGTCTACCGAGAATGTCAAGTCCTCAGGGCCTCGTCTCCCTGCGTCTCCCACATGATGCGGAGGGCCTGGCAAACACCTCCCCAATAAATTATTGTTATTGCAAGGAAGGGAATAGGCAGGGAAACGACTTTGCAGTGATCTTAGCAGCGTTCTCCCTCCAGAAAGCACATGTCATGGGAGGATTTCAAAATGCTTCCAGGAGCCGAGGAGGCAGATGCAAGTTAGAAACCTTTGAAGGAGATGAATAGCAGGAAGCATCTCTAAAAGACCCACAACGGCATTACTACAGAAAAAACCAGCTGCAAAATGAGGTAATGACTCTTCAATACTCTCCGATATGCTGGCACAAGTCCTCTGTGTTTCATCTCGCTATCTATCAACGGAGCTTTAGAGGATCTTAAAGTGTTTACAAGTGGAGGCAGGGTCAGGCCGATGGCCTCGTGGGGATGCCGACCCCTCTTTCCATGGGAGGTACAATGAGGCAAAGGTCGTCCTTCTCCATGCACTCAATAACACAAGAACCAGACCCCAACGCATTTTTCCTTCTTGGAGTCCCCTCCTGGGTACGTGCTCTAAAATTGCTTCCTGCCACTTGTTTCTTTCTGCTCAGATATTAAAAAATAATTAAAGGTAAAAAGAAGAACAGAGCTGGGGGAAGGGGATGGAGGAGGGGAAGCCCTTGTCTTTCTGTGTCCCTCAAGAGCCAAGTAGCACGTACAAAATCACTGCCACTCGATGCACGAGTGACAACCTGAGTTGTGAGGGACCTGAACTGGCTCTCCCTGTGCAGCACAAGCCTCCAGCTCCATCATGTCGTAGAACCATAGAATTATTTCACTTGGAAGAGACCCACAGGATCATCGAGTCCAACCATAACCTAATTCTAGCACTAAACCATGTCCATAAGGACCTTGTCCTGCTCCTTTCCTGCCCCACGGCCAGGGGGTGCAATCCGCTGGTGTCCAGGGCAGGATAGAGCCCACCTCGAAAGGAAATTCCATTGTACGAAAAGCTTTAGAGAGGTTTGACTCAAGCAAGCGCTTCTTTTTTAAGGAGAGCTTTCTGCACGCAGGCAGCAGCAGAATAGATGGAGACCTGTCAAAAAGTGATGCATAGGCAGCTAAGTGAAGCTCAAGCATTCATAAAGAAACAATGTTATCAAAGATGAATAGCTTGAAAACTGCTTTTAGGAACATTTACACAGGGTTTCACCTCCTGGCAACACAGAAACGTCACTGATGCTCCAGCAAGCTGACTCAGAGCAGAGCAGGAGCGCTGCACACCAGGCTCACGCACAAGGTCTGTGCAGAGGGGGGTGTGTGTGTGTTGGGGGGTGCAGCACCGAGGAATCACCCGAAATTGGCTCGGAGAGGAGCTGTTTTCAGACTCCTCGCCACGCTTTATTAGCGTGGAAATTCAATAATCTCATTAATTACAGAAAATAATGTAAGGTGGATCTGCTGGGCTCCGGAACAATTTGAGTTCTCCTTCTGTGGGTAATTGCCAATGACATGTCTGAGAGAAATATCACAAAGATACATAACAAAGGGCAGCGCAGCTTTACAGCATAGATCTTGTTGCTATGGGAACTTGTCTTTGCTCCTATCCCAGAGCTAGATGATTTATGTATGTGCAAGAGTTCCTTTATTTTAGGGCTTTTGCAAAAGAGAAAAAACCCTATCAGATCTCTATCCACATCTATCCACCCAGTTATCTATCCAGTTATCTAATAATTCTTTCTTTATTATAATTACCTGTCTATTATAATCTTTATCCACTGCCTCGTTCTTTCAAATATTCCACTTTTGGGGGCCGAGATACGAGATGAGCTGAGGATAAAAAGAACGTGGAGCTCGTTACTCTGTGTTCTGGCTGCAGGGAGGTGACCATTGGTCTGGTCCCAAAACGAGATGGCCCGGCCGTGTGCCACCAGCCCCTGCTGCCCCGGGATGCTCCTCGTGCACACACGTGGCAACGTGACAAAAACACCTCCCTCGTTGCCAAAGCATAACGGGAACGACAGAGCAGGAAAAACCCTCACATCTCACTCCTTGTGAATGGTCCGAGAGCATGAAGGTCTCCCATAGCTCTGCTGAAGGTGGAGTATTAGGGGGAAAGGCTGAAAATCCTGGAGTGAAAGATTGAAGTTGGAGCATAACTGGCATTAACAAACCTCTTTGGTCTGTTCGTCTTGCATACCAAGTGCCTGGGTGGCTGCCTTGTGGGGCCAGGCCACGTTTGGCTAAAAGGTGGAAATGTAACATCTTAATTCAGAAACAAGCAGATTGGCGACAGCTATTTGCTGTCTTTGCATTTCGTGACTTGTTAAGGCATTTCACAGGGAACTCTTGGGTCGAGACGTACCTGAATTTAATAGGATGTGTTTTTGTTGCGTGGTAGTGTTTCTGTGAGGGTTGCTGGGTGCTCCAGCGGCACCCCATAAACTCACTGTGCATCAATGAGAAACTACCAAAAGCTTCACACTCAAAAATTAATATCTTGCTCTCACCAGAGACCTACCAAAGAAGACATTTAATTCTGGTGTGGACAAGGATTTAGATGATACTGAGACACAAAGATGGGCCTGGGAGCTTCTACCTCTCAATTTATTTCATTCCACATCCCCTTCAGTTATATGAAGCTCCTTTGAACTTGTACATGTGTTTGTGTAGAGCACTGAGTGTAACAACTTGCAAGTTCAAGATATGATACAGAAAACCCGGCCAGCAGCCACATTCAGATCCAGGTTCATCTTTAAATCAATCAAAACAAGACCCTGACAAACCACCTGACACTTCTGTTAAGTCCCAGCAGCATCTAACATGCAAGCTCACTCTTATTTTGCCACATGCTTTAGCATTACTCAAGGCTATTATTTTACTGGAAGAGTGAACATGATGCCCATGACTCTGTTCATCTGATGGCTGGAAACAATTGTCTTCTAAAATGTATCAGAAAGTCAGTGATTTAAATTTTCACAGAAAAAAACAATAATCACGTGAACCACTTGATCTTGAAAAGAAAGAAAGTGAAATTCCATATTTAGGAGAGTTCTCATTTAGCCTGGAAATTCACTGATCAGTGAAACCTCACTTTGCAAGTTCAGGGAGCTGATTACACTCCGGATCTGATCAGCTCCTTGCTGCACGGAAACCTCCTCCACACAGACCTCCCGCTTGACTTTCACCCCCCGGGCCCATCTGTGGTCAAACCATCGCTTCAAAACGCTGATTCATGAAACAGAAACCGCCTGCGAGGTTACGAACGATAAGACAAGCCCCGTGGCATCTGAAGCACTCTGGCTCTGTGGATGGCACACTTGCAGAAACCGCTTTCCTAATTCATGTTGGAGATAAAAGTTAATCCCTCGGCGCGGCTGATCGACTGTTGGGAACAGGGCTCCCGCTCCCACCACCGGTCCGTAGCCAAGAGCAACGGCTCCCTCCTCCTCCTCTGCTTCCTCCCTCACCCCGAGTTTCAATTCCTTAAAGCTAATCAATACCCTTATTAATGTTCCAAAATCAATTATCCTAATAAAGCCTGGAGGGAGCTGAAGGCTTGCTATTCAACACTCACCTTTTATTATCCTGCCTGTTTATTTCTCCATTGATAGAACTGTCTAACTTTATGACAGATTAAGGGTGAAACTGCAGTACTCAACACACTTGTCAGCCCTAGAGATATGTTGTGTTATTATTCCTATTTCGAGAGGCTTTTGCTTACATTCCCTGGTTGCACGGATGCTTTAGAAAGAGTCCCTGGCTTCGGTCTGCCGGAATATGATAGGGAGTGCTGCAGCTCCATGCTGCACATCAAACAGATCATAATCTGTTATATCTATTCAATTATAATATTGCCCTGGGCCACGGCACTTTGTTTATGCAGGAGGCAGCGCTCTGTGATCTGCAGCAAGATTGCAAGACCCAGGAGGGGTAGATCACCCCGTGGTGATTCACAGCAAATCAGGGGAAGGTGCATTGAGAGGTATGATCCCATAAGCATCAGGGGAGAACGGCGTTTCTCTTTCAATTAAATCCCTCCTCTCCATATAGAAATTTGCCAAGATCTTGGAAGAAAAAGAGAAAGACAACAACTCCATGCAGAAGTGCAGCTTTGTGGATGCGTTCCTGCAAAGGCGACTCAGGAGCAAGGGACACGGGTGCCATGGGAGGGACGCAGCTGTAAATGCTGCTCAGTCTCTGAGCACCGAATTCAGTCCTGAGCTGCTGTACACGTCTACATGTATATTTTAAGGAAATTCAAGCCAATTGTTTCTTCCTTCCCGGGCTTATTGATCAACCCATGAAGATCACAGAGTGGAAGATACTCCACGTCAGGTTATTCTTTAAGATCATTCCAGCAAGGAGCTGTGGTAGGAAGTGAAATGCAAGTCTATAAATGAAATCAGCCTTTCCGAAGTGCCCTCCTTCACCTCGCACAGCCTGCCCATCCTGGCCGGGGAGCGCCGGGGAGGAGAACTTTGCTCATGCAGCCTCTCCATGGGCTGGAAGATCATAAAATCATTTTGGTTGGAAGAGACCATCAAGATCATCAAGTGCAACCACTAACCCACCCCTGGCACTAACCCATGTCCCTCAGAACCTCATCTCTGCATCTGTTCAACCCCTCCAGGATGGTGACTCCGCTCTGCACCTCCAGGGAAAACTCCTTTGGAGGAAAAGGTCCAAAATGCTTCTCTCAGACAATCCTGCAACAATTTCTGTACCCTGTGCAGTAAATCTTTTACCCAGAGGATGGCAAGTGAATGGGGAGATTAACCCTGGAGGGACTGACAGGCAGATGGGGCCAGAAAAGAAAATACATCACTTACTTCTTTTCAGTTAACCAGTATTAGATAAGATCATTCGCACCAGTCATCAAGCTGATAATGAGACCAGCTCCATTGCAGGGAGATTATTGCTTTATTATGGAGTGAGCATTCGGCAGATGTCTTAATTTTACAGAATTCATTTCACATTATCAAGATTTCTGTCTATCTTATTTGATTTAACGTTTGTTAAGAGTGATTTGTCTCTCTCTAATGCTTGAGACCAGTGCAGTCCAATCAAGCAAATTGTCTGTAATTTAAAGAGTTCCTGGGGGATTCATAACAGCAATAGGACCTTTTGGGTTTTCTTCCAAAAAAGAAAAAACAACCAGAAAATACATCCTGTGCTAATGATTTCTCTCATCCCAGTCTTCTTTTATCCCAGCCTTTCCTGCCAATATGCTGTATAGCACAATTCCAGATAAATCAGAAATGCAGTGAAAAGTGGCATGAAAGCAGCGTCACGAAAAGAGAAAAACCTTGATTGAAGTTGTGAGCTAGCGAGAGAAATGTGAGCCCATCCCCATCTGAATTAATTAAAGATTTTATTAGCATCTGATGGCACCCCAGGGAAAAGTACTTTTTTCTCTTTTTAATCCTCTCTCTGTTTTTAAGGCAAAATACCAAGCAAAAGCATGTAAGGGTCATGCCAAAAGATTTGTTATGGGGGACACAGTTACCCTCTGGCTGTACCAAATGACTGGTTGTGGTGTAAACAGGCCAAGCCACTTGGGTATTCTTCTGTAGCGAGGAACTGGCAGGTCTATGTTAATTGGGCCAAATTAACCTCCCATTCATAGAGTCCTCAGCCCAGGCCTTAAAACTGCTGTATTAAACCAACACGATGAGATCTGTGTTTGTGTCAAAGCGAGATTCTGTAGGTGGGAGTGAAGGGTGGAAGAATAAGGAAGGGTCTTGAAGTTAATGATTTTTATTACCATCTGCAAACCACATTTTTGGCTTAAAAACTGTGATCTGTTCAGCACCAGTACTACTGCAGTATCATTTTCATTCTTATTTTTATTATTGCTGTTTTTTCCACTTTCCATCTTACTTGATTCCTGATTGTTCCCCACTTTAGCCTGGCTTATTATTCTATTATCTTCCTCAAGAGGTTTTTCTGTAGACTCTGTAGGAAGAGATGGAGGCTTCAAGGGCAAACTCCCTCCAACAAACCCTTTCCCATTACTTCTTTTCTGTATTTCACGCACTTATTTACTTTGATAATAAATACAATAACAGACGAAGGAAAATCTAAAGAAAGACCAAACAAGGTAAGTTTTGGATCAGGAAGCCTTAAAGGTGAATACAAAGATGTGAGACTTGTTTGAACACGTGAGTAGCCAGGATGGTAAAAGCATCGTCCCGGTTTTGCTGGACATGTTAATTGCTTTAGGTTCAGCGGGTCTATGAACCGCATGGAGAAGCAGTTTTGCAAACGTAGCGATGTCGCAGCACTTGTCCCATCAGACACCAGGGAAGATGCTCTTTGCTGTGGGCACCCTTCTTCATGATGGGACGGGTGGGCAGATCTAGCAGCACTTTTTTCAGGGTTCCAGATGGCCACAGTAACCCATGCTGGCTGGGAGAAGGTATCCAAGGGGGACAGAGAAGCCGTATCCCCATTTTACCACTTAAAAGCCGAGATACAAAGAGTTGATTTGTCTAATTTGAGGCAAAGCAAGAAACCTGTGGCAAGACTGCAGAGCGCTCTCAAATCCCAGCCCCAAACAGATGGCCGAGCCAGCAGCACTACTGTTCTTTTACTCTGAGCTTTCAGCAATGGAGAAGCATAAAATGAATTTACTTCTGCATATGAGCAGATGCTGGAGGGAAGATTTGTTTTCCTGTTCTTTTTTGCAGTAGCTGCCCAGCTCTGCTGGAGGCTGAGTAAATGAGATAAAATGCCGAAGCAAAGCTGCAACACCCACTGATGCAAATTTTCCTTGGCCAGTGCTCGTGAGCACCTTCATTTTCTGCAGAGAAGGGAGTGTCTAGTGCTCAGACACTAGAAAACCATGAGTCTGTTTCAGAGCCTGATAATTTCCCACAGCTCGGCCTACATATAACAAGGGAGCAGCCAACCAACAAGTGATTTTCTAAACTTTCAATGGAGATGGTCTTTTGGAAGAGACACAGCCCTGTCTTCATCCTGACCCTGGTGGCCTGGAGATGGTCACTTGTTCCGAAAAGGAAAACTCCTTCCAGCACCAAGGCCATTCCTACGGGATAATGCAAGTCAGTCACTTTTGCATTCTTAGCTTTGTATTCAATTGCAACACAGACCCTACTGACAGACAAATTAACCAAGTCAACATTTGAAGGATTCTCGCGGCTGATGATCTCTGGTCCATGAACACAAATCTAAAGACTTCAGGCTATACAGAGCCATTGCAGATGAGGAACCCAGCTGTTGATGCAGCTGGCATCAGTAAAGCATTTGTAGAGTCCGAAGGAGGTCTGTGTGTAAAGCTTGTTGCTGTTGAGAAATCATGTAAGTCGAGGGCTGTGCTGTTTATGTGAGCTCGGTAGCGAGACCTCAGCCCTGCTCACCATACAGACAGCCCAGCCTACCTGGACTGACGAGGCTGCAAACTCCACGTGATAACGCACCAGGTTCCCTGCAGCAGGGATAACGCTGCGGGATTACAGCCACGTGGAAGGTACCAGCCCCAGGGAGAACAGGAGATGATGGGAACAGCAGGGTCCTAAAACAAAACCAGACCCTCCAGGGAAGGGACCACTTGGGTGCCAAGACACTGTCCAGACACTTCACCGCACGGCTGAGATGCTGAAAGGCTATATGGGGAAATGCCTCGATAAATGAGCCTGACCAAGTTGAGGTAAATTATAGACTGAAGGAGTGGAGTGAGAGGAACTAAGACAAGAATCAACTGCCATGGGCAGGAACCAAGGAAAAGCAGAGGTGTGCCAGCCCAAGGGGCAAGGCAAGGGCACAGTCACACACCAGAGATGTTAAGAGAGACATTTGAAGTCTGAGGAACCACTTTGTAAGGTCAGGTTGTGGCTGTGACAATGTTAAGAAAGGAAAGGATCGAGTCTCAAACAGGGCTGGAAGACGCAGAGATTGGGTGTGGGATGACAGAGAAATCACAGTGCTAGGGACAAGTAGCCATAGGCACATGAAACTAAAGCAATGTTGTGGCCAATGGCTATTTTAGGCAGTAAAAGTGCTGAAATGGTGCTGGAAACCTGTCTCCTCCGAGCTGGTGTGATTGTGTGCCTGTTCCTGTCTGCACCGCTCCCCGCTGGGACCACTGAGCCCGTGGTGCACGGGTACACTGCATCGGGCCCAGCACCATCCACTTGCTCACTGCAGAGAAGGGACTTTTGAGGACTGATTAGCTAATATTTGCACAGAGCTTTAAACATGTCAAGGACTTGGTTTAACTAGGCTTTTCACTGCTGTAATCTGCAGGTTTAAAAAGGAGAGACAGAATATGTTGGCAAACAGGGTCTTAGCTTGCTGGGTTACAGAGCTGGACCTGTTCCCTCATCCAGCTTTGTTGGAAGAGTCTACAATAAAGCTGAAACATCTCTTCAAGACCTTAATCTTCAGATCACAAACCAGCCTTGCTACATCTTTGGAAACAGCCAAAGCTTTCTGGAGGCTACAGGACCCAGGACACAGTGAGTGTGGTTCAGAAGTGATGTTGGAGGAGCTGTACCACAACCTTCTGGTCTCTGTAATGTGGACACTAACCCCACACAGGCTGTTGTAACCTGGTGCACAGACAGCATCCCATGCACACATGATGGGAGGGAGCTGTTGCAGCTGATGGTCATGGGGCATTTGGGAAGAGATGCAAAAAGAGCCATAAGAAAGTTTGCAATCCTTGTACTGGCCAGACTGGACCTTCTCGGCTCTCACTGCTCCCACATTTTCCCTCTCCCTTGAACAGCCACCTTCAGCATCGCTCGTCAGATCTCCTCCTCGCTGCTCTCCTCCTGGGGCAAAAGCCCCTCTCGAGGGCCGGTGTGGAGCAGCGTTTGCTCAGCCGTGCTGGGAATTCAAGGGGAAAAGCTTTTTATCTGCCCCCAGCAGCCTGCCTGCCCTGAGCTGTAACCCAGACAGGGCTGCATTACGGCTCTCCCGCCTGCTCCACAGCCATCGAACCACAGACAGACAGCCCTGAACAGGACAGACACCCCTCCGGCAGCAGTTGTCCCCACTAATGCCCGCTTTGTTATGGAATTAATTACTCTTCACGTTCCATAAAAATGAGGAACCTCTTGCTGCCTGCTGGTAATTGGGAAAGTGGGACAGTTTTGATGATAAACAGTAATGTCTGTGTCTTAAAGAAGACATTATCACAATAAAAGAGACAATCTTGCAGGATGGTATATGCATTTCCTTCACCCTTGGGTCAATGCGCTGGTCTGCCCCACATGGCGAGCAGACAGCGTGGGGGCAGAGCACAGCAATATTGGGCTTTTAAAAGCTTCTTGGTTTGCCTTTTTCCATGGCAAAGCTCAGTACCTGACCCAGGGGCCCTGCTGTCTTTCTCTACACTAACAAACCCTCCTGAAACAACCTGAACTTTAAAGTTTGGTGGTAGCCAAATTACCTCCCTAGCGCTTCCCAGAGGGACCGGACTAGTTAGGAGGAGAGACGTCAGCGCTGTCATCGGAGGGCACAGAGTGTATCTCACAGGAGATTCCTTAGCGGGAAAACAGGGAGGGAAATCTGGGCCTTTCTGTCTACAGGAAGATAGGCTGAGTATCCATCCCCCTGTCATCAGAACAAAGAAGGGGTAAGGGAGAGAAACAAAGCTGGTAATTAGCTTCCTGGGGTATCCCAAGGTGATTGCAGTTCAAAGGGTTTGGTCAAGACCTTGCTACATGCTTTCTCACTACACTAGACAGCGCAAAAGAGGACAAATGAGTGAGAAAGCGAGCAAACTGGAGAGTTCATCTCATTGTTAATTAAGTGTCTGGTGCTTAGAGGAGCAATTTCTCCAGCTGCCTCTGGATGGAAGAGGCACTTGTGAGCATTAGGAGAGAATCCTGTAGGTAGCATCTTAATAAAGCCAACACACCGCATCAAGGAAAAAGAAAAGAGAGGAAGGTGAAAAGAAGAAATTAAGTTTAGTGTCTCAGTTGCAAGGCTAGAAACTGTTCCAGAAACCCCAGTAAAAGCTGGTTGGGGTAGGGCTCCATTTCCATGGGGGAGAGCTGCCAGGTGATGTCTGGCCAGGCAATGAAACCAGCTTCCCTAGAAACCAGAGAAGAGCTATTCCACGACCCTTCAACCCCCAAAATATATCTGACTATGCTCCTGGCTTTGCCTTTGAAGGCAGATGCTCACAGCACAGTGTAAGGGGTTAACTCCCCAGTGCCGTGCTCTACCCAGCACTGTGTGCACTGTGTGGCAGGAGAGGACCTCCCAGCAGCACTGTTCCTGCTGGACCCTCCCAGCAGCATTGCTCTTGCTGGACGGTCATGTTCCTGGGAGCTGAGGGCTCCTGTCCTGTCTGGTGATCCCTCAAGGAAAGCCATGGGCTGTCATGGGCTGAGCTTTGACTGCTCTGCAGTCAAATACACCCTTCTTTTGAGACTATGTTGGTGAGAGGCTGTGGAAGGCACAGTGCCCTACCCAGGGCCAGCATCACTCTTCTACTGGTGTGAGGAAACACTGGCTTAGGTTTTTAGAGACAGTACCACAAGACCATTGACCTGCCTGACTCCCATCCATGTGTTGAGTGCCTGTGCAAATCACAGAACGGTTTGGGTTGGAGGGACCTTCCCAGCTCCCCCAGAGCCACCCCTGCCATGAGCAGGGACATCTTCACCAGCTCAGGTTGCTCAGAGCCCCGTCCAGCCTGGCCTGGGATGTCTCCAGGGATGGAAATCAGTGTCAGTCCAGGATGTCATTACCATTAGGAGGTTATGCCCTTACTGCTCAACCCACCTCCTGGCTTTGGTTGCCCCACTGTACATTAGAAAGGGGCACAGCTCCCTGCTCCTCTTCAGCCTGGGTAACTACATGCTGCCATTGCGCAGGATTAAAAATACTGATGTACGTGTGGAGATATTGTTACTCTGTTCCTCCCAGACCTGACCTGGGTAGGAAATCCGAGTGCTAAGCCAGTTTTGAATTCTCTCCTATGCTGCCTGCCAGAGAGCAGGAGCTGATGTCAAGTAAACAAAGAGAGGGTGTCTGTAAATTAAGGGAACACTGAGAAATGTTTTAATACAGAATAACAGAAATTGCCTTCTCCTTCATAAACCATCCTAAGATGTGTAACTCACAATGCGTGATCCAGACAGGTACAAATGCCTCTGTGCACTCTGGTTTATAAGCGGCTCTGTAACAGGTGTTATCATTTTGTCTGCTCAGTATTTTAACATCATTCATTTGTGCCATTGCAACGTGGCACAACAACGCATCTTAGAATAATTTACTGGGAAGAAGCAATTGCTATGAATCACATCATATTGTCATTATGAATAAAGTACATCTACACGCTGTGCCTTCAAGGAAAGCGTGGAAGAGACGTGCTCACCATTCAGCTTCTCACGGACCCGCATTTACTTTTCTGCTTTTATTTCAGTTGTTCTCAATCTGTCTCTGCACAAATAAACATATCCCAAGGCTCGAAAGGGTTTTCTAGCCTCCCTTTTATTCTCGTTTCTTTGTTTACCAGTTGTAAAGCTGGCTGACCATGACTTGTGAGCTTTCTGGAGCAAAGAGTACTGCTAGCTACTGCTCGTAGGTGGACGCTTTAGTGATTGACTTTAACAGAACCACAGGAAAAGGCAGGCTGGATGGAGGTCACCAAGTGTCTCCCTGCTCAAAGCAGAGCTAAACTGCTCACCACCGACTTTCTAGTGTGTCAGCCTGGGAAATGGAAACCTGTAGGGACTTGGAAAAGATAAAATGAAGAGGGAAAATCAGATGAAACCTTCAGACTCAGCAGCATGCAGGTCAAGGTATTGTCCCTAGATTTGCGTATGCTGATCCTGGTTCTGCCTGGTTCACAGCGATAGAGAGTAAGTATTTACCGACTAATGGATGAATCGAGATATAGAAACCCCAAGCCAAGAAGCGCTGCTCTCTGCCACAGTGGGAATACGACCTTTCAAACCTCGGCCACTTCTCTCTCCAGCACGCACCCTGGTTTCTCAGTGCTCAGGTTTTCATCGCAGAACAAATGCGTTGTCCCAGATCCATTTCTGAAACACATGTCCCCCATGCTTCGAGTTCTCTCTGTCACAACTGGGCGAAAAAAAATACCCAAACCAGAAAGCAAAAGACAATTTTCAAACCTCAGAAGTTGACACAAAACGAAATTGCTATTTTCTCCTCCACTTTCTTAAGTCACTGTTCTGAGAGATCCTCCTGATATTTTTTATTTCTCTCCCCCCCCTTCCTATTTAATTTTCAATCTGCTCTCTCTGACAATCCTGCCTGGCTGCCATCCAACAGGCCTGTCCACTTTCTCCTTGTACAAGCGTATAACACAAAAGAATACAAAGAAGACTGGAAATGCAATTATAGAACTGTCTCTTCCGCCCAGGCGCAGTTTTTTCAGGCAGCAACCTCCCTTTCAGCACAGTGGGAAGGAAAAATAACGTAAGTAGAGCCCCTTCTGAGCAATGTCATCATTTATTCCGGATGAAATGTCCTGCAGGAAACTTTAATTAGAGCACATGTATGATAAACTCACAGAACAGGCTGAAGGAAAAAAATTAAACAAATAAAAAGGGTAATGGTGCAATTACCTATATTTCCTATATTCCGTAACTCTGGAAGTCAGCCCAGTTTATTCCGAGTTCAGGAGCTGAAATTGGGACGTGCATGTTGGGGTTGAAAATGGTGCGCACACACACATATACATGAAGTTTTACTGAAGCAGCTTTTCACTGGATATCTGAGCTTTCCAACTGCAATATTGGAAAACAGCTCCTCACAAACAAGAAGTGTCTGTGAAAGTGAAATTGTGGGGTATTCATTTGGCACAAGAAAAGTTTTAAAGTTATGTGGAAGAAAATCTCCCTCGTCAGAACTGTTGTGAACATAGATGCGTATACATGTGTGAACTCATCTGCATACATGTGTGTATATGTATCAGCACATGTACAGTAATGTGTACCTGTGCAACGGAGTATTTCTTTTATGAAGAAACTTCTTAAACTGTCAGCTAAATTGCTTAACTGCAGAAAAGGGGGCAAAAAAAAATGTCATAAGATCAGCACTGTCTGAAAATACAGTCTCAGCAATTAAAAGAAACAGCCAACCCGCCAACTGCTGAGCAGCAATCTATAATCCATGGTGCAACATTCTGCTGATGCCTTGTGCGACCCTTCTCTAATATTCCTAATATATAAAAAGAATACGATTGGAGACCTCAGGTGAACATCCCTCAAGTGCTCATCATCATGCACATGCCCTCCATGGGCCGAGAAATCCAGCAGCAAAAGGAGAGTTCAGCCCCATGGCCCATGGGGATCTGTTGTGGTGAAACCATCATCCAGACATCGTTCTAGCGAGCTACCTTCTAGATGGAAAGAGGCAGGACAATTGGAATTGGAACTGCAGCCACTGTTTGGAAACAGTAAGCTTTTGAGATCCCCTTTGAAGCTACAGCTGAGCTAATACAGACTGATGCCAAAGGTCGTTGAGGCAACTAAACTTACAGACTAAGCTATTACTAAAGACAAACTTCCACCATGGCTAATGTGATGATTTTCTACGAATCACCTCTAATTTTGATTCCTTTTTAGGCATTTAGAGAATGGCAGGTAAACAAGACAGTTGTTGTTTTTTTTCTTACATGCGTCCTGAACATTATACGGTGTATGGGACCGGTGGTGTCCAAAGCATGTGGAGAGGCTCCAATTTCAAGTGCTCCAAATGAACAGAGGTATCTGCACCTTGGATTCTGACATTTGACCATCTGTCACGTTTAACGCACCAATATGGAGATGACAGCCCCTTGGCACCCCGTGTGGTCAGCCTTTCTGTGAGCACCTTGTTGGAAACAACCCTTTGGGGATGCTATTACAGCCTATACAGCTCTGAGTTTTCTCTTTCTTTCCATACAAGAATTAAAGATGAAGTTCTCATTACTTGCAGATGCTTCAGAATAGCTTTGTGCACCTACAGCGGTGTCTTGGAGGGATCAGGGCATCTCCACCTCTGCAGCCTGATGTTCCTCCAGGTGCTGCACAGGCCACCTTTGGCGTTCTTTAACCAAGAGCCACCAGTGGAGCAGGATGGATCCAGGGAACAAGGGCCTTGAGTTGTTCCAGGCACACTGCAGCCCTTACTCAGCACAGCATCTAAGCCTGTGCTTAAGGATAAACACATGCTCCAAGCTTCGTTTGCCCTACTGAAGATTTAATCCTATCAGTTTAAGCATATGCTTATTGCACTCTGCTGAATTCAGTCCTTGAACTCGCAAGCCTCCTCCAATAGAGGGAAGGCAAAGATCATCAGTATTTTAATAGGAGAAAGATACGGCTTCCAGCCTTCATGCAAATACCCCAATTCAAAGAGAAAAAGGGAATTCAAAGCGCAGTTCAGAAAGGATCTGCTCTGTCAGCAGCACTGGCTCCAGCTACCACGTTTTTCAAAGTAGAACATGAATGTGGTGTATTAACACACAGTTAACATACAGGCGCATTCACTAGATGTATATGCATCGTGCCTTCCTACTACATATTGATTTCTGTCTGATAAACATAATATGCACTGATGAAAGGTGTCAGAACCTGAAGGGAGCCTGGCTTATCAACCACAAACGTCTGGAGGAATCAGAAGTTGAACTCAAAGGATAATAATATTTACATTTTTAAATGGACTTGCCACATGCATTAAATCACAGGCTGCGTCAATCTTGCTGCCATTGCCCTGTAGCTCATCACGTCTCACATTCTCAGACACTTTCAGCTGGGGAATGAACAAAGATCCAGCACGTGTGAATGTCAGTGCGATGAACCGGTGTGTGTGCTGGGGGTCGGCAATAGCTGGGGCTCAGCGCGTTTTGCTCCATCTGCAGAGACACTGTGCTCACGGACGTGAAGACACGCTCTGCAAGGCAAACCACCCAAATCCCAGCTGTGCTCACCCTCCTGAGATGACTTCTGGCTGAGCCAGGCTTGACCCTGCCATTGTGTCAAAATGACTTTTCAGCAGGACTTGTTGTGATAGGACAAGGGGTGATGGTTTTAAACTAAAGGAGGGAGATTCAGGCCGGACATGAGGAAGAAATTGTTGGCCCTGAGGGTGGTGAGAGCCTGGCCCAGGTTGGGCAGAGAGGTGGTGGATGAACCATCCCTGGAGACATCCCAGGCCAGGCTGGACGGGGCTCTGAGCAACCTGAGCTGGTGAAGATGTCCCTGCTCATGGCAGGGGTGGCACTGGGGGAGCTGGGAAGGTCCCTTCAACCCAAACTGTTCTGTGATTCTATGATTCCACGACTGGCCTGTGTGCCAGCATCCCCTCTTCACGCAGCGGTCACAGGCCCACCGGAGCAGCTACCGCTCTGCAATGATACAATATTCTGTGTTAATCCACTTTGCAAGCACCTGAAAGGACTTAACTACGTGTACCATACAAGCACCCTGCTGAGACAGTGGGAATAGGAACAGACCTGTAATTACCAAGTAAAGACAATGAAATCACACGTACTCCCACCACCTGCAGTTCTAAATGAGGAGAAGTGTTAGTTACACTGTTGTATTTCTATAGCATCTCAGGAGAAAAAACAGAGGGCGTAATGAGCTACGAGACTTGTGATAAGCTTATAAGAGGCAAAAAATAAGTGCATTCACATTTTACCCCAATCCACCGCTCTGCAAGGAGGGACACGGAGGGAAGCGCAATTAAACTTTCGCACATCCCCTTTAATTTGGGGAATGAAAAACATGCCTGAGAGAACAATTTTGTGTTGTTTCACAGACTCCAGCCATTTGCCACCCCCAAAGGGTGAGATGGATCACAGAGGAAAGATACACACCGCAGTGGCTGGAAACTTTTGCCATCACATTGCAAAAGACTTGAATCTGGGTGGCTTGGGCTGAATTTTAATCACCAGATGTCACCTTTGCCCTGAGTGGAAAGGGTGAGTTCATAGGATTTATAAGATCTATGTTGGAAAGAGATCTATGGAAAATGTCACTTTCTTCCAAGGTGGACTTAGGAAATCTTGAGAATATGAAAATAGAATGGTGAAAGAAACATATTCTCAGAAGTAGGTTACTCCATGAAGGTTCTCCTGAGGGGAAGACTGGGGGTTTTTTCATGTCTTTTAATGCTCTATTTTCAGTACTTTATAAAAGAATATTCATTCTGAAAGCTTTTCTCTTTGTTCACTTCTTTGATTACCAGTTGTTCGGTGTTACATGGTTGGGAGCCCTTTTAGGCGAAAGGGTTTAATTGGCTCTTCTAGCGGAAATGTTTGCCCGAAGAGGACGTTGCTGCAGTTATTTCCTTCGGACGCTCAGAGTTTGCATTCGGTACATCTGGAAACATCACGCAGGCTCTTCACCGGGCGCTCAGACCAAGGCACAGCTAATGCAAGAGCTGTCAAATTTCCTTCTTCTTATGGACAAGAATGTGGGGCAAAATCACAGCCCACATTCTCTTATTCATTTCACCAATTTCATTTGAAGCACCTTCTTGGGTCAAAAGGTAAATATTTTAGTTATTTCCTCGGAAAGAGCGGGATAAAGAAGCCTCTTTGTAAGTGTATTCTTAGATAGATTTCTGACCAGAAACTTCGGTGTATTCAAAACTGAGCTTCTGACGCCAAAAATTGTGCTTCGGCCTCATTCTAAAGCAAGAGAGTTAATCTGTTCTGGACAGACAGACCCTTTAGAAAACATTGACTTAAAAGGAGAAGGAAAAAACCACCTCGAAAGACATTTTCTTTATTCACAGAAAACAGAATGTCATGGAGAAAATGATGAGGGAGTGTGCGTGTAATCATGTATTTATTTATCTGAATCCCACACTGCACATTTTGTAGGTACAAAAGATGATGAGAAAGATAAGGCACTGAAGTGATTGTTTAAACTGAAATTGAGTCTCACCCACTGCAGAGTTTGAATTAAACAAAAATAACCCAAAGCAGCAATGTAATAACCTTAAGTGAGCCACTTTTTTAAGCAGCTTATACATAATGGAATTCTCTCAGCTTTTTACAAATGTTCCACATGCATTCAGATAATCATCAAACGGGCTTTCCTTGCAGACAGCTCAAAATAAACACTGAGCTCAGAACGTAAGCGTCTCTTCTTTCTTTTCGCCATACATCCAGCTTCTCTATGTTGTTCTTTATCAAAGTATCTAAGTGCTTTCAGCAGCCCGAAGCATCCTGGTTTTATAGATATATAAATATGTTTTATAGCCACTATAGGGGTTTCTATGCTACAATACACTAATGGTTCACCCAAGCAAGATACTCTGGCTATAACAGCGATCGGTGCTGGATGTTTCAGTGTAAAGAAGGGCTCTGGTGTCTCCCTGAACTAGGTAACCCATAAATTGTTTAACATTACCAGTGCTGACTCATTATTTTCTTCTGGCGAGTGCAACTGTAGAGATAATATGCCAATAAAATAATTATTCTTAGCCGTTAACTACCATTTTCAGTTTCAAAGACACAGGTTAAAAGCAAATAGCAACCTAGGAAAAAAATACTGGAAGATAGGGAGAAAGGCTGTAAGGGAAATGGATAAAAGGCAGAAGTATAAATCTGTCACAGATGGGTCCAGGCAAATCTCGTCTGTGCAGGCATCAAGGACCTTTGGATTTGAATTTCATAAGGTGGATCCTACCTATCATCTCATTAGCCTATATATATAATTATAGCAGAACTATCTTATTAGCCTAGCCCTAAAATGTCAGTAGGAATAACCATTTTTCTTTAGGTGTTCTGTCCATCTGAGAGGCAAAGAACACACCTGGATCTACATGGCAGCACTTGGGACGTCACTGAGAAGAGATTTAGACCTTCAGGCTTCGCAGAACCAGGTGGGCGGCAGCAGCAAAGCTTAGAAATGTGCCCATCCATGCTGTGCTATTACACATTTTCCAGGCACCAAGAGCTGCTCCTCCAGCCCAACTTGCCGCATCCTTGGCTTGGAATCACAGGTGCTGTGCAGCACAGCGGCCGGCGAGGCAAACGCGGCGCCGGTGCTGACGCCGCTTCTTTCTATCAAAGGGAAAAGCTGAGGGACTTGAAAGAGACTCCATGCGACTGAATAACACAGTGTCAGTCCCTCTAACGAACGCCGATCCCGATCGCGTGACGGGTAATTAGTGACTTTGATACCTGTGGGGAGCAGGTCATGATTTTGCTGTCAGGAGCTTCAGTGCAGGAGACACATCATTACTGCAGTCAGTGCTGATTATTACCGTACCCGCTCGGTGCAATTTCATATTGCTTTTGGGAGAGAAAACAAAAAAATGCTGCATAGGGATTGGAGCGCTTCCTTCTCCCCCAGCCCCCTTAGTTCTGTTTTGCTGAGGAAAAGGAGAGTACCTCTGTTTTCACACAACACTGCCTCTCTTGTAACGAGATGAAAATAAGGGATAGAAGAAACCTGACAAGTATCCACTGAAAACAAGTCTTTAAACCAACAAAGCGCAGCTGCAATGTGCCTAGATCAGTAGAGATCAATAGAAGATGATGTTACTGTGATGTCTGTGTATGCATTTGCCCATCTTACTTGTCCAAGATAGGAACAACACGTTCCTGTTAGACATCCCAGGAGACAAGGAATTCAGCAGACCTCCCCGGTTCCCTTAATAAAATACTGAAGGAGTCAGAAAGATAGATGAAAAGAGAAAGGAGAAATGTTAGAAGAGGGCTGGGTTACATCCTTAGGAAAAATGAGGTATTTCCACTGGCCCTAGCTCAGAAAAACACTTAAAAAGCGCAGGTTGCATCTCTGTGCTGAGCCGTGATGAACCACCAAGGGTCTTGGTGTCTCCCGGTGTCTGGGAAACACAGCAAAGCTTCACCAGAGATGTGCGATGCACAAGCAGCTGGGGATGCAGGACACACACGGGGCTGTGCTGGGATGTGCAGCGCTCATCAAGGTTAATGAGGGGCAGCTAGTTAAGTCACCAACGCCGAGGGTTGAGTTAGTTACACATATACCTCGGTATAGCGACTGATTCAGTAACTGACAGCCAATCTCTTCATTTTAAATACAGTACACATGGTATGAGTCCAATCTTTTGCAAAAATGGGATGAAAGAGGGAGAAGGAAGAGATTAACGCAGAACCGTTGGTGCATTTGCCATGGCTCACGCATGCTCGCTTGGTTAAATAGCTTTTTCTGGTGTGGAAATGCACTGGGTGATTTGTTTCCTTTTCATAAATAAAAGATTTGGGATGGAAGAATGGTGATTTTCTTTTCTACAAGATATTACACCTTAAAGGTTGAAGGGAAGATCTCAGTTCAGCTCCCTGTGTACAGCTCTCACTCGGTCTAATAGCTGCTCTGTGGGGAGCTGCTGTTGACAGCATCATTTGTGCAGCCCAGGATTTGGATACCTCAGCATCATCGGGGATCATTTTACTCTCCCAATTCCCAGAAAGTGGGAGGATAAGGTGGATTAATGCACCTGTCCAAACTTCAGAGTAAGTATGAGGTGGAGCCGGGAATGACTCCACAGTCTCCTGAATCCCAGCAGAGTGCTGGTCCTACCAGGCTCCGCTGCCCTTCTCCATGCTGAGCCCACTGTGTGCTTCTCCTGGCTCCTCATCCTTTGCAGCCAACAGGTAGAAGAAACCATCTCCAGGATCAATACAGAGCAAGGAGGGTGAGCATCACCCCATCCCGCCGGTTCCTGGGGTGTCCCAGGGTGTCGTGACCCAGGGAGGAGATGCCAGGTGAGGACTCAGCTGTCCTCATGGTCTATTTTCAGTTAGAGCACATTCATAGCAAGCTTTGAGAAGGGAAATTTTGACCTTCTGCTGTCCAAATTGCAATTTCCAGGTTCAGAAGCTGGTCTCTTATCCGTGGTACATTTCTTGTCTGCAAGAAGATGATTCTCTACCCCAGGTTATTCTCTGCGTGCACAGAATGTAGTTACACTTTCCGTTGGCTTCTCCTCTAGTGCGTTCTTCAGCTATTGCTTATTTATAACAGCAGGGACATGAAACTTTTCCAATAATGATCCTGATAATTATAGCCATCTCATTCAGTCTTAACTGACCAGTGATTGTATCCTGATTCAGGATCAATGGGACATTAAAAGAATACACTTATTAAACTCAATAGGGATAAGTTACTAGTTAATGATGTGAAAATTATGTCACCAATAACTGCGTAATTACATTCTTATTAATGCATTCAAACATCTTGCCATTTAATTGGCATTTAACAAGCTCATTATAGCAAGATAATTAGATAGCCATTAATTGGTAAAACACTGATTGACATGTAGTATGCTAATAGATGTCTAGTGTGGTGTAGTTGTCTTGCTATGTGGTAATTTAGTGCTTTCATGCTCCTATCAATTAGGTCGTTTAAAATATACAAATGTAATGTATTATAAACCGATTGTATATTTATTGGCAAAGTCATCATGACTGAATCAGAGTCAATGTACTATTTGCATACGTGTTTATCTTACATTTCAATACAACCTCTGCTGGTATTTGTAGGAACTACAATAAACAACCAATTCCTGAGACCTGCTTTAGCGATCACGTTACAAAATGAAGCAGAAACAGCCAACGTGTGGTTCATGACCAACATGTGGCTCTTGAACCACATCAGAGCTAAGACCCCTGACCAAATTAAAGGCCCTGCTGGACAATCCTGAACCTTGGTAGAAATAAACCAGTACTAATCACTAAGGATGGCATCACGTGCGCCCAAGGGTGCAGATGTGTGTCCAGTCCAACCCAGCAAGGTGTTGTGACCCCATGGGGAACTCCTGTCACCTCCCACCTGTAAGCCAGAGCACGGCTCTTTGTCCGCAGTGTTGGCCACACAAAGATGTTGGTACACCACTTGTAGGATCAGGAAAGCTCATGTTTTTCTTCAAGGAGTTACAGAGCCTGAAAATCTTGTCCTATGTGCAATGCTGAAGCCTAGACTATCTTCTTCTGAAGTTCCATCTACATGTTGGAGGCTTGAGGAGTGACCTGGGGTCTGCCTCAAGCAGTAATTCTGTTAATGGCTGCTAAGCAATGTACAAACATAGCGACCAACTGATCATGTTAATTATCCTTCCCTATGTCATGCCTGTGACAGTCTGGGTGTTTCTGTGACACTCAGAAGATGATCTGGAATTATGTGCTGTGCACTTGATGTTAGAGCTTGTTCACATACACATAACACATACTTCTCTTTCCTAAGAAGGCTGTCAGATTCACTGAAACAGGACAGATAGTTTAAGGATGTGATATTATTATTATGTGCATTACGGCAGCAGCTAAAGGTCCAGCAAAAAAATCATCTTCCCTTCATGCTGGGCAGTGTATAAACACAGAGGGAAATGCTGTTCTGAAGACGCTGCTGTCAAAATGGACTGGACAGCCAAGGGGCTACTGGTGGGAAGTCCATGTCAGGAGGGAGGAGAGGACAGAAATTAACATTGCAAAAGGTTTTGAAATGGTGCTCTGAGATGTCCAAAAGGCAGAAAATGAAAGTCTCCCTGATCGCTCTAACAAAACACGAGCAGCCTGTTTCCACAGCACGTCTCGCTTCTCCAAGTCATCCAGCACTTCAAGCCCTTGTATCTCCATTAACACCCGGCATCACCGGGAGATGAGGGGAAACGGGCATGGACTGACGCACAGAAGGTTCAATCTGAACATGAGGAGATACTTCTTGACTTTGAGGTGCCAGAGCCTGGCCCAGGCTTCTCAGAGCGGGTGTGGAGTCTCCTTCTCTGAGACATTCAAACCTGTCTGGATGTGACCCTGTGTGATCTGCTCTGGTGACCCTGCGTTAGCAGTGGTTGGACTGGGTGATCTCCAGAGGTCCCTTCAAGCCCAGCCATCCTGTGATTCTGTGTTTCTCAGTCCCTTGGCAGCACCGGGCTGTGGAGATGCCCAGGTTTGCAGTGAGGACCTTCCTGGGACCAACCTGTCTGTTCTCAGGGTAACGAGTGAGTTCCCTGCACAGAACAGGAGCTCTCGATTAAGCACAGAATCATCCCAGAAATAATGAATTAACTGACAGTACATTTCCCCAGCTACCACGGGATTGGTCCCAATGGTGTATTAAGTGGAAATGATAGTGTGAGCCTGATTGCAACGATGACGTGAATATTGCTAATGTTGATATCCCCAAATTAGCTCAGAGGGGGAAGCTTCAGGTCAAATTTGGCAAACAGTGTGACTACTGTAACCTTTAGAAGAATCCCTTTAATTCTTTTTCCATTATTTTTAATTTCAAAGACTAGGAAAATAACAAGAATGACTGGTTCACTAAAAATAGCCATTACGTGACCATGGAAATATGAGCTTTCCTTGAGACGACAGCACCTGCAGGGTATACAACACTGTGCTATATTTTGCTTAGCTGTGGCATCATTCATCCGAACGTAGGTAGTTCAAAAAGGTTCAGAAAATGTGGTGAGTTTTTATTAGGGGTAAGTTTTATCAAGGCACTAAGGAGAATGTTTTGTTTCTTCCAGCCATTATGGTAAGAAAAGAGATTCAATGTATAGGGGAGAGGACAGATTGCTCTGAAAAACTGCAGAGTGGTGGAGTTGTGGGTCAGAGGAGCGAGGGTGGGAGAGCAGCTGCAGTGCTCGCGGACGGGATGCTGCTGGGTGCCTGAAGATTTATGGTTATCGGTTCCGTGAACGGGATGGGCTGGGACTGTAGATCGGAAGAGAGGAACCAATTCATCAAAATGTAAACCTGCTCTGTGGCATAAAAGCATCTCTGTAAGCACAGGTCAAATCAGCTCAAAGGACAAACCTTCTGACTTGGAGCAATGCCCTTGAATGCAGCAGGAACACATGATGAGCAGAACAGGTTGCTCACCCCTGGGCGCACTAATTCCTGTGTTTTCTCCACTGCTCCTTTTTATTTGGAATTAGCAGCCAAGAGCAGGTAAGCGGCTCTTGAAAGCATTTGCTTACAAGCCCAGATACCCTTCTGGGATCAGGACAGAAATCAGATTAAGCTTGTTTGTGTGTTAAATGTTTAGGAAAAAATGACTTGTTCTAGTGAGGGGCAAGGGCTGAGATGTGCTCCCCAAAGCAGACAGACCTGGTGCTTCTGCAGCAGGAGCCTGAGTAAACTCTGATCACACCAGACTCTTCCCTCCCCACCCTCCCAACTTGCCCTTTACCTCCCGCCACATGAAGAAGATGGGATTAAAGAAAGAAAAAGGGAAAAAAAAAAGTACTCCTAGCAAAATGCCAGGGCTTTAAATTAAATTTAAAACAGTTTAATTGCCTAATTGCTCAGCTATTTTGTGCAGTTTATTAACAGAAGCAATTCTTCGGCAGTCATGCCAACATAGCAGAAAATTGGCATTTGAGCCAGCGGGAATTAAAGAGGCAGAGTGCGGAACTAAAACAAAAAGAATGCCTCGAACCTAGTGGAACAGACATTTGAGGCTTTCATCTCATTTTTATCTCACTCCCTAATCTGCTGCAGAAAGATCAAGGCTTGGTTTTGCTTTTTAATGTGGGAATGACAGTTGCTCATCACCAGTGTCTTTGCATTTGGAAAAGTACTGGATTTCCAAAGAAATGAATGTCTAAGGAAGCTGCACATTTACAAAGAAAAATAAAATGCAATTCTTGCCAGTAATATTGGCATCTTTTAAAAGAGTTAATTTGATGGCATTTTTCATAATAAACCTCACTGTTGAATGTGTGTGTTTGTGTATTCAAACAAAACTAGCAAATCATCCATATAAATGAACGCATGCACTGACTGAATAGAAGAGATTAATATTCAGTTCCAATATACCACACTCATCATACGCTCTTTCTTTACCATATAGAAAGAAAAAAAGAAAGGAAAGGAGAAGGCAGTCATGATGCAGAATAAATAATCCAATATCTATTGCCTGTAAAATGAAATTCTAGTCGACTATGGATGATGCTGTTGCTCCAATCTTCAGGGCTGCATCCAAGCCCCATCTGTGGAGCTGTCGGTTTGTCCTTGCTGATGTCTCCTCTCTTTTTTTGGGTAGGCAGCCACTTGGGAAGCCCTTGTCAGGTGTTATACAGCAAAGATATTAAGAGCAGAACTCTGGACAAACCACTGGGATTTTGGTGTAAGTTTATTTCCTCTATGTACGACGACGGATGGAAACAATTCGCTGCTTCGGGGAGGATTTCTATAGAACCTACTGAGAATGAACACGCTGAGAATCCTGTGCACAGTGAGGTGATATCCGGGGCAGTTTTTGTTATTGGTATCAGGGTTAGAATTATACCCCCACGTATTTAAATCAGTCCTGTTGGCCATTGTGTGGCTAACTGGCATATGCAACTGCAGGAGTTGCGTTCGCAAACTCAATTTCCTGCTGGTGTCTGGTAAATTGGGGCTATTTAAGAGATGACACATCGCAGGTGACAGTGAGCCAGAGCAGAGCTGTTCATTTCTGTGTTTGAAATGCATTTTGAGCATTTCCTTTACATTTACAGGAAGGCCTGCTTGAAATAGCAGCTCCATCCTTCCAGCTATATGAACACATCAGGGTAAACACATTTTTCCCGATTGCGTTGATCCTGGGTGATTTGGCGGGTTTCCTGGAGGAGCCCAGAGCATCCTTCCCATTGGCACCATCTCCAAGGTCCCCTTGGAGGGGGTGAGGTTGGGGGGTGGTGAGGACAGCCCTGACCTGTGGGGCTGGTGTGGAGGGGGGAGAAGAAACCTCTGTTGTGCAGCATCATCATGTAGGGGCTCCCATTTAAAGCTCTCTGACCCACGCCAACACACATAGGCACCAGCAGCCCATCAGTGACCAACGTGTGACCATACCTGGGGAAATCAAAGGGCAACATTTGCTCGATTTACCACGAGTGTGCCCAAGGAAAGTGTTTCTTCAGTGCCATCATCCTGACGCCTACAGTGCTGACTGCAGAGTGAGAAAGAGATGCCGGCAATCTCGCTGGGTCCGAAGGCTCTCGGGGAGACAACTCAGTGATAACGACTTTATCCAGAATACCCAAGCCCCTGTTTCTACCCTAATTACATCACTCAGATATCTCAGCTTTTTCCAGTACATATATAGGGGAGGATACCGCTATACACACACCGCGGATGGCGCTTGCTGTAGGAGAGCTGCGTATTATTCAGCGTTGGAGTCAGAAGAGTCTGACTTCTCCCTGCTTGAATTTTTGCAAACAACCCCAACTCAGTTTTAGTTGAGCCAAAATATCTCTGATATATTTTGACATCTGACACTTTTGTGTATTTCTCTATCGGAAAACCTGACATTTTCCATGAGAAGCAAATATTTCCTGTGAATAGAATTATTTAGGTGCTAACTATTTGTTTCAGAAAGGCAGTTTCAATGGAAAATGTTCACAGCAACTCTGTTCTTTCATCATGTGGGGAACAGGCAAATTTGCCTCCACTTCTGGTGAGCTTTCATGACTCCATCTCTCATTCATGATCTGCTTATTTCAGCCCTTAACTGTAATTCTACAGGGAAGCAACATACGCAATGGTCAAATCTCCATATTCTCAGGGCAGAAGACTGGGAATGACCATGAGCAGTGGTCCTGGTGATATTCAAAGCAGGTGGGTGGGATTTCAGTTTAGAGATAAGGAGAAGATCCCAGTCTTATCATCTGTTCACTGCAGGTCTGAAGAGATGCGATGCAGAACTTGTTTCTTCAAGTAATGGACAAGAGGAATTTTTTCTGTCTTTTTTGCCTCTCATCTAGAAAAATGGTGAACTGAGCATTCAGCTTCCTATCTGCTGGAAGCTTCTGACACTCGGTGATGACCACACATTTATTTTTTCTCAACCTCCCAGCTAATCTCTCTGTACTGAGAAGGTTTATCTCAGGCCTTTTCGTTGTTGCTAAGAAAAAGTGCATTTTCCCACGGGAAAACACATGTGCTTGAGTCAGAAAGCACCTGATGAGGGCAGAGAGATGGAAGTGCAGCCAAGACATGGGAAGTGAAGCAGAACCGGGTGGCTCTGTGAGCTGCAGGACACTGCAGCAGCACCAGGCAGTGCTCAGAAGCATGGAAACCCATCCTAGGATCTGAAAGTGAAGATATAAGCTACTTCCTAGACATTAGGAAAAGGTTCTTCACCAAGAGGGTGATGGGCACTGGAACAGGCTCCCCAGGGAGGTGTCACAGCCCCAACCTGACAGTGTTCAAGGAGAGACTGGACAACACCCTCAGACACACGGTGTGAACTGCGGGGTGTCCTGTGCAGGGACAGGAGCTGGACTCCATGATCCTTGTGGGTCCCTCCCAGCTCAGAACATTCCATGATTCTGTGATTCTATATCTGATGGCACTGTCACCCAAGCTCTGTACACTGTGACACGTGGCACCTGCTGCTCTCCCCGCTCTCCTGACAGACCCCAGTGTGAAGGCAGCAGCCCCCGGCTCCGGAGTCCCCAGAGCAGGTGCCGCGGTAGACGGATCACGGATGCTCAGCATGCTCAGGAATCGCTGCTCCTGCCACAGCAGCACATGAAAGAGCGCCTGGTGCACCCGAGAAGAAAGGGTTTACATCAGTGAGCTGTGACCTACTTTGAAACTCCCTCTCGCACTGTGGTGCAGGTATCGAGCGTGGTGTTCAGACCCGGCTGCTGACACATTTTGTAACTCGTACCCTGGGGAGAGCGCAGCTCAAACGCAGCAACAGCCCGGTCAGCGCTCTAGGGAGTTCCCGGCTATTAAATCTAGATCTTGTATAGCCTGCAAGCAGCCCCAAAGGCGTCTACTTCACACCCTATCTCCACTGATTTCTGACCCCTAATTCGCTTTGATCCTTCTAAAGATCCCAGCCCCTGGAGGATTCACACAGCCGCCTAGGACTCCTCCTGGCCCCAGAGACTTCCAGCGGAACCGGTGCCATTTGCTTTCAGTGTTGCGGTCCTTTCGCCAAGCGTGTGCCCTCATTTTCTGTCCTCTAGGTCTGGCACCGCTCGCCTGCTTGTAAATACCCCGCAGCACAAAGTCCATCTCTCCTCTGTGCACCTCCTGTGCCCGCTCTCTTTGGATGTAAATGCACATTTGACACAAGTCAAACTCCTCTGTGCCTCATGCGTCAGAGAGGTGACCTAGAAAAGGGACCACAGGTAACCCCTCAGGCCCATTCTTTATGTCCCATGTTAAAATTCAGGCTATGGATCGCTCAGCTGATCTTTAAAAAACAAATGAGCTCACTGACAATATTAAAGAGTATTTATAAAACAGGTTTGGACGATACATCCTGATCCTGTTCCCTCTCACAGCAGCTTTGGCGAAAAGCTGACACGCTAAGTAATATCTCACTTTGATTTTTCAACTTTATGTCTCAGAAGCAGTAAAAAGGATATATAAACCCCAGAATTTTTCCTTTTTAATTAGTGTTTCAAGGAAGAGCCGGAGGGAGGGAGAATTGCTTGTATTTTTGGTTTTTTCCCCACCACTTTGCCGACATCTGCAAAGTGTTTCACTTGATGTGATGTGACCTTTTGGGGCTGAAAACCACTGTCCCAGCCTCTGCTGTGCTTCCTCAGCAGAGCACAAGGGTTACACAGCAAGGAGATGCATGTCCAGGAGAAGCTGCAGCAGGACATGTGGTGTTTGGCAAAGCCCGGGGAGAAGCCAGAGCTTCACCGTTAGTGGAAGAGGAGCAGCGGGAGGGGACATCTCTGGAGGAGAAAGGACATCACACTGGCTTAGGTGCACAGATAGGAACACACTTTGTACTGGAGGAGCATTTGGAAGCCTGTGTGGCATCACGGTAGGACATGCCAATGATCATTAGAGCCCTCCAGAGTCTGGGAGATGCTGGTGGAGATCATAGCGGGAAGTCTTCTCCCTGTTTTTGTGTTGCTGCTGTCTCTGAGTTTGCCTCAAAGGCATCGTCTCACATGGCCAGGACAGGACACCCTCCTGGGATGGTCCCACCACCCAGTGAGAGGGAATGGATGGAGATGGTGGGTTTTGATGCTCCTGCAAGTAGAGCTACAGAGAAGTGAGGTGTAATCTCTACCGCCAATCTGGCTGAACCTTTTTTAAGGATAAAAGAGTCCACGAAGCAAGGAAGATCAAAGTGGTGGTATTTAGATGCAGACTGGAACTGTGGAAAAGGTTTGGCCCTCAGGTAAATCCAGAATTAAGCTCTTATTTCAGGTTTGACAACAACAAATTCTCACCAGCAGATCTACTGAGGCGTCCACCATCCTGGAAAACACATGATCTGGTCCTGAAAAGCCAAGTCTTTTATATGTGGGTTCCAAGTAAAGGATTAACACCTTAGAGGAAAAAAAATGGATCCAAGTATACAAATCCCCACCACCCACAGTCATATTAATGAAGCTTTTAGATGGGAGGGAGGTCATGCTCTGGTCATGTCTATTTGCCAATGTATCCTTTGGATGCAGAACTGGGAAACTAAGAGCCCCATGAACTTCTCTGATCATTGAAATGAGCTGCAGAAATCAGACAAGAATGTGTAGAAGCCCCATCTTCCAAAGTTGTTGAAACTTCAAGTCCTGCCTGTCTCCCCAGAGAGAATTTCAATATTGAGCTGATTTCCTAGATTTTAACGTTTGTTTCCTTCGTGTTTTTAAAACAAAAATAATAGACAGTTAATATGACAGCACAGTGATTAAACACATTTAGTTCCTATTGAAAAGGAAATGGGTTATGACTCTGCATGCAGGCAATGTATCATTTCTTCTAAAAAAACCCCAAATGATAATTTCTTTTAGCAGAAACATTTTCTTTGGCTAATCCACTTCTTCAGGCTGCTCTGCCTAAATTGTTTTTCTGTGAGGACAAGCATATGATACAGATCTGATAGGACGTTTTATTTTGGACCAAGTAATTGCATTAATTGGTACAGCCTATGATCAATGTTAATTAAAAAAAAACTACAAAGGCTTCCCATTTCAAAGATTTCCAAGAAAATATTTAAGTAGTGAAGCCATTTTAGGCATATAGTTAACCCTTCCACGTCAAATAAATCCTCTCCTATGCTTGCAGGTGCACAACAGCCACACTGATTTTAACTGGTACCATCATGGGACCAGAGATGGCAAAGAGGCAGCGCAGTTCACAACCGTCCTGCTCTCCCGTCCTCGGCTGAAATGATGGAGAATGCATCATGATAGAAACACTCGTTACAACCTGATGGATGTTTTCACATGATATGACAGAGACTCACTGAACTGGAAGGCCCTTCTAGGAGGACATGTGGGATGAGTCCTTCCCCTTGCTAGAGACCAACCTCCCCTTGTGCCCGGTGGGTTTTACATCTTTAGGCCTTTCTGTGATGGTCTGTGACACAAAACTTGACTTACGGGAACTGAAGTCCCAAACTCAGGACCACACTGGACCAATTTCTTCAATAGCTTTGAAGTCATCACTCTGGTGTATCAGTAATGATCTGTGCTACCGTTTTGATGGGCTCAAGAAAGATGCAGTGCCTGTCCTGAAATACTGAGAAACTGGAAACATGATGGTTTGAACAGCTGTTCAATGCAGACCCTTTGTAATCAGTTATCTCCTCCTGCCCCAATAACCTTTCTCGCTAGCAAAATCTATCAATTCTAACGTTGGAAGCGACCGCATTCAGTGGGAAGCCGGGGATGAATCCGTCTTCCGACAGTAGGAGCTGCTGTAGCATTGTACACGTCCCTGCAGCCACCCAGATTAATGGTTTGACCTGGTTCCAAACACAAAAAAGTGTTTGTGGCAGAGGCTTTGTCACAAAAGGCTGCCAAAATATTCTGCCAGACAGCAATAAACTCAATTTACATTATAACTTAACACTTCCTTACCCCTCATCCTCGTGCCAAGTATGACAACATAACATGCAGGAGCCTGCAGCATCATGTAGGAAAAAAATCCTCTAACGTTTTCAAGCAGAAAATTCCTCTGGAAGACCAACTCACTCGCTCGGAGAACTGCTGGAAGCTTCTGGAAAGCACTGTTAATAATGTCTTTTCCCCAGAAACAACCTCCTGCCTGGCTCAGGGTATGTATGGAAGATGCTATGCAAGGTCACCATACTGTGCTACCGCAACATGTCCCTTGCATCAAGACCTTTGTGTCTCTTGACCAAGGCTTTTTTGCCCCAGCGTTGCCTTGTTTCTTTGCTCAGAAAGGCTCTGCCTTTTGCAATCAAGCTCGAGCTGTTTTTTGCCCTTGCTGTGCTGCAGAGCTGCTCCACCACGCTACGAAAACCTCCTGCCCACCACGTCCTTCCTCACTCACTGCCCCTTTTCCTCCTCATTGTCACCTGAGACAATTTAAGGTGAATTGCAAAGGGAATTTCAGCTGATAATCAATAGTTTCCTCTTTGCTGGTGTACGCACAAACTAACATTAAGAGCTGCAAAGCGTTACAAACTATTTTGTTGCTCGCGTTGTTATCTGTGCTTAGGTCTGACTTAACCAGCACTTCAGAGTATTTTGGAACTCTTGAGAATACTTTGCTCGGTTCCTGAAGAGCGAAGCCAACAGTCCCCATTAAGGAAGCACAACAGATGTCCAGAGGACACAATGAAGAGCGGTTCGTGGAAGCAGTTCAATTGCTGCTGGAATTCTGCTGCCTTCACCAGTTGCTCTGCTGCAGTGACCTCCAAACTCTGCTAAGGGCATTAAAACCACCAGAGCCAACTCTACTCAAAGAATATTTAACATGAAGGGAAACAGGTTCAAATGGAATGAAAAGCAGAGCATCAGCAAATTGCAGCAAAGCACAAAATCTGCCTGTGTTTCCAGAATAATGAATGTATTCTGACTACATCAGCTGTGTGTATCCACGCAGTAGCCAGCCATATTCAATATTTTTAATGTATACAGCCATATTTTGTCTCCAGCAACACAATAATGCTGCAATCTCTGCGTTAAAAGCCTGGTATTTTCTAACAAGAGATCCATCTCTGAACAGTTCTGATGGAGCGCCTCTTTCCTTCTTTTTTCTGCTACAGGTAAATGCACCTATATGCACATGGATTCTCGTATGACCTTTTACTCCAAATGCTCTGTCGCCTTCTGTCCCAATTTTGACAGCTAATGGCAAAGACCAACCTATTTTCCTCCCCCTGGCCCCAAGGCGGTTGCAACTGTGAGAAAGACCCAGTGACTGCTGGTCTCCATTAAAGGAAGAATTCCTTATTAATATGGATTTCTGGAAAGCAGCTTGTTTGGTCGTGGCCAGCTCAGAGGACAGGCAGAAAGGACACACAGGTTTCTGGTTCACAGTGTTTTGCAGTTGCAGTTCATGAGCAGTTCTGAATGAAAGCTACGCTGTGCGATCAGGGTCTTATTTTATGATAAGCAGGTATAGAAAACAGTGTGATTTCCCAATGAGAAAATAGTGGGCACAAGTTTTCTGAGCTGGAAACGAAAATAAAGCGCATTCCCATGTGTGTAGTCTGGAACAACACCCATCAGTTTAACTCCAACAGGAAAATGCGATGGTCTCCTGGGTGTCTGGAAGTGTCTCAAACAATCCACCCTTCCCTTAGTGCTAGTGATTTGCTTTCTTTTTCAGCACATAGATGTAGATTTCTCAAACACTGAAGCTCAGTAACATAACAGAGTTATTAACTCTGTGACTCCTGCCTCCAAATCAGCCGCTGTGGCTGTCACCATGAGCCACCTCCATCCAGAGCATCTTCAGTGATCTGAGGGGAAGAGGTCAATGGTCCAGCTCAGCTCCTGATGGGAATGGTCTAAACCAGCAAATAATACACAACTAAGGTTGGGCTTGCACTGACCTGGAATTACTGGAGGGAATCTAGTAGAGACCTATGAAGATGATGAGGGGTCTGGAGCATCTTTCTGATGAGGAGAGACTGAGAGAACTGGGGCTGTTCAGCCTGGAGAAGAGAAGCTGAGAGATCTCATCAACGCTGATAAATATCTCCAGGGTGGGTGTCAAGAGGATGGACCAGACTGTTCAGTGCTGCCCAGTGACAGGATGAGGGGCAACGGGCACAGACTGAAGCACAGATGGTTCAGTCTGAATATGAGGAACAACTTCTTTACTTTGAGGTGCCAGAGCCCTGGACCAGGCTGCCCAGAGAGGCTGTGGAGTCTCCTTCTCTAGAGACATTCAAACCCACCTGGACATGACCCTGTGTGATCTGCTCTGGTGACCCTGCGTTAGCAGGGGGGTTGGACTGGATGATCCCAACCATCCTGTGATTCTGTGACCTTGCTGTTGGCAACACCATCAAATAGACTAAGGACTGGTCCCAATGACTGAGTTCCTTCTTGCCCTTAGAGAGTTCTGGTCCTGAAGTCACCCTGGGTCTGTGCTGAACCCCCATGATTTGTGGGACAGCAGCTTGTCAGGCAGGCGGCTTCCGCTACCACAAGAACTGCTTTTCTGAAGGAATCTACAAGGCAAATAGCTTTTGTCTCCCTTGTTCCGGTAACAAAGGCAACACAAATTACTAGGAAGGCTGAAATGAAACTGGAGAATGAAAATAATGAAACCCCTCTCCTGGCAGCCATGCTGGGCCTGGCTTTCTGCTCTAGCATTATACACTTAGAGCCAGCAGGAGTGGAGCTGTCTGGAGGGAGGACTCTCAGGGTTATCTTCAATAGTTCTAATGTAGCTAATGTTTTTCTTTGTTTCTTGCATGTGCCGGCAAATGGCCCTGCATATCTGTCCCGTCAGTTCAGCACAGTCCTGTGCAATGAGCTACACTATGGAGCCCCAGGCGTTTTGTCAACGCAAAATCAGCAGTCGAAATAAGCCTTGCAAAGTACGGGGTACGTGCTGGACCCAGAAAAACAAAGATATGCTGTTGGTGGGCCCAGACACTCATTTTGTGATGCTGGAGAGCTGTCTGGATGTGCAAATGTGAAGCTTAATGGTGCTGGGATATACCTAGCAGGGAAAAATTCCTGCATATACTTTCTTTACATCTTCTTTTTAATGAGTGGATGTGGCAGCCCTGAAAGAGCCAAATATTAAAGCAGATTTGAGACAGGAATCCTGAGGGAAGACGTCTTGCCGGATTCCCCATACAGTTCTGCCAAGGCTCTTTATTCCTGACCTGAAACAGCCTTATTCTGGCACAGAGGTTTAACTCTGCCCGTACTCCTCTGTGCAGGCTTTCAACAGCCTTCGGCATCTCTCACACCAACTCGGGAGCACCCTGTCAAAAGATCTGTCTCCTGCCTGGCAGGGTGCTGCAGTCCACCAGCCCATATAACCATGATGAAGCCCCCTCTCCTCATCTTCTAAGAGGTTTAGGGCGAGAAACTTGTCTTGCAACTTCCTTTGCTACCACAGGTCTGGACGTCTTCTCTCACTCGAGGATGGTCAAAGGGATTGTGCATATGGCAGAGGGAGGTGGGTGAAATCACTCAGCTGGATATGACTAAAGCCAGATAAGAATCCTGGTCCCCTAAGATGAAAATTGCTCATGTGTGACCACCCTGAAAAACACTGTGGAAGGATTTTGCGAGCACTTGGCACCGATTCCACTCTGCTCCCCTTGAGCCTATGGGATCGCAGCACTCGTAGGAGCAAAGCTTTACCCTTATGAAGTGTTTCAATATTTTTGACTGATGAATTTGCACATTATATATGTGAAGCCATATGTGACTCTGTCGGAACCGCTCCAGTTTCCTATCCCTTGCAATGTGTTGTGCTGCTTTTAGCACACAGAAACATACGCCTCCTATCACTCATATTGACATGCCATCGGTTTGATTGGACCATTTCTCGACCGCTGGAGACCGCAGGAGCATGGCTCAAGACAGTGGGTTATTCTGATTTATACCAGATTCATATTTTCCCTAAAATGATTAATACATGTGCCACACTGGGGTGAAAATGGGACTGCATTTTTGGTCAGAAAATCAAGGGTCCCCTTTTTTCAATACATCTTTCAGACCCGCCTGTCTGTATTCAGTGCAGACATCGCAGTGACTTTGTTCCATGGCAAGAAAGCCAGGAGATGGAGAGCAATGGTCTCCCTAAATTGTAAGTCTGTCTTTGGTGCCGTACTAGGAGCAAATAACACAGCCGTAGGAGTCCTGGGCAAGGAGCCCTGCACAGAACACTGTGCAGATATGCAACAGAAATAAAATCCCTGTCCAGAGCTGTTACCGTCAACGTGCTCAGCATCCTGCCTACAAAGGTACGTTTGGCTCTGCACCCAGCTGACAAAACAGGCCACAAGTTCAGATACCACAGAGAAGATGGAGAATAACCTGACAGAACACAGAGCAGAACAGAAACCTAGAAAGCTACTTATGTCCATTAATAGTTTTCTTTTTTTCTCTCCTGCGAATAAAGGCATAGGGAATAATAATGGGTTCGGTGCTTGTTAGCAGCAAAACACTACTGTCAAGTTTGCTCCAAAACTCCTATTCTCTGTCATGAAGTATCCAAAAGAAAAAGGCAGAGCAGTTCAAAGGCAGGAGGGAGTTTAAGTTCAACTTGTTGAGCAGAGTTTGATACCTCGAGTCTCATTAATATTTATGCAGGTTGGGAGAACAGAACGTCCGTGCAACAAGTACGGAATATATGTACTAAAAACTCGGTGTATTGACACACGCACACGCCTTCCCCTGCACAAGTTAGTGGCACTCGATGCTTTACAGTTCTTATCAAATCACTGTGCCTCAGTCAGAGTTACACCTCATTTCCCCCTCCACATAAATATATTATGATCACATAATGTTTTAATAACTTCACAGGAAAATTGAAAATAAGGCAAAGATGACAACTTATGGATATAAATTTCAACAGGCTGTTTTTTGAATGAAGTCATTAAATGCTTCGAATCGAACCAAAGGTAGGCTCGTAGCTTTGTTTAGCAGCGAATTGGAAATACGATGAAGTCTATAACTCTGGAAAAATAAAACTGACTTTGTCGACTAATTTTCCTTGCATTAGGCTCTACAATTCACCAGGCAATGATACGTTTTTAAGAGGATCAGTAGACATCTTGATGAATTCCCAGCCTGACCACTGATGGTGATTTCATCACATCTCTTTCATTCACAACTACTTTAAGTAAATACGCTTTTTACTGTGATTGATGGGGAAGGAATGCATTTCAGCATATATTCAAGGACGCTATGAAGAAATAAAGCCACTGCTTCAGCTTAGGTTCTTGATGCGATTCTGCTTTTGTCTTAAAAGTAGAGATTACGTCTTTATGTGGGCTAAGTTTGAACCTTCTGTATCTTATTTGCTGAACTCAGTCCTTCATTCAAACCACCTTTCAACCCACTGACAGCAGCTCTGAACTTGGGGAAATAAAGGCTGAACATGGCATCAGGTCTGAAAGCCAAGGGTTAACCACAGCTAGAACAGCCCAAATCCAACCCACCCCATCAGGAGACTCCACATCCAACTGGAATCCTTATAGTCTCTAACCCTCTATGTTTGCTCATCTCCCACAACATGCACTCATCCCACAGGATGGGCTCACAAGCGATTTTGGAGCAGTTTGCAAGGAAGCAGGTGGCAGCTTTGGGCTGAGCAGCTTTCCCAGAGCAGTGTGAAAGTCCACAGAACAAGAGATGTAGTCAGAAGCACCAGCTGACAGGCTGGTGAGGATGCTTGGTGTGTGCAATTACAGAAGATGCTCTGCTAGGGGCTAGAAAATTTACATGCTGACTCTTACTGGAAAGAAATAGTCACCTTAATACATCTATATATATAAATAAGGTACTCTGTGAGCAGAATGGCATCATCAAAGTGCTAATTCTTTCTAAAACTGATTTACTATCTGCTGAGCTAATAGATTAACAAAAGACAAAACACAAACAGTGGGTGTGATATGCTGGAAAGTCACCAACCCGATGAAGATTAACTTGTAGTGATGAGAGGGGAAAAAGCCGTCGCTTTCCAATTCAACTCATTTGAACTTGTGCCAGGCACACCAAGGGAATTGCGAAGATCTGGTGCATACATAATCCGTATGGGTACATGTGTACAACGGTTACTGTGAGAAACACAGCACATGCAGGGACGCTGCATTGAACACAGGTCAATGTACAAACAGCGAGAAAAAAACAATGGTAGAAGTTGGATAGGACAAAGCTGGGGATAATGAGTGTGTATCTGCATGGGTGCTGGACTTATACTTGCAGGGGGTGTTACAAAAACAAGCATCAACCGACAAGCTTTTTACAAAATTAGGCCTGGACTTGAGCAAAGAACTGACCTACCCTTGAACAGACCTAGGAGACAATGTCAGAAACATAGGAGAATGGAGAGCTGGTCTGGGATAGTGTGAGCAAAATATCCAGGTCCCACATCAGCCTCTCTGCTAGCACTGTGAATGAGACCCTCAAAACCTCTGCAGCTCCTCCTGCAGCTCATTCCCTTTCCTCTTCCTTACCCTTCAGGGTGGGAACACAGCAGCTGTTTTCAAGCAAATGGTCCCTGAAGTTTTATGTAAGGTGTTAAAGACCCAAGTCTGAGTAGCCTGAACAGTCCGTCTTACTTAAGAGGCTTCTCGAAGAGCAAGAAGCTTGGTCTTAGACACAGAACTATGTAGTAAATTCTCATCCTAAGTCAGTAGAAATGATTTCTCTCCCACTAATTTCTGATCAACTCAGGGGACGTTTAGCAAGGAACAAAGGTGAGGAGAGACTTCAAGAAGCTCTCCTGTTGGCAGAAGGCAGGAGCACACAGCAATTCCTCTTCTACCTGCCAAAATACTACTATTTAGCAAATTCTACAATTCTGTAGTATCGTATCACCTACCAGTGATCACCTACAGCAGGAATTCCAGACTAGCTGGGGGAATGGACCTTCTTATCAATCAGCCATTGTGAGTCCCCAGTGTCCCAGCCCTCCCTGGAGCACCCAGAGCAGCACCCAGCTCAGCAGCTCAGCTTCTGAACACAGCAGTGAGCTGATCACCCTATAATGCAAGCAAGGCATCGATGGAATATCTACCATTTTCAGATATATAAAGTAGTTCTTTCTCAGGCTATTTGCTGTTAAGTCCGTGTTGCTGTCTCTTACTCACCCACCCTTCATCGCTTTGAAACACAAGCTGGCATTTGTCAGTGAGATGGAGACTGTGTCTTTCAGGCCAGGGATGTATTGTGGGTTGTAAGGCCACGTAAATCACCCTAGAAGCAAAGAGAAATGTCAAGTTTTCACCTCAGCTGCAATCAATAGGGGTTCAGCACGGAAAGGGAGCTGAGCACATGGACACGTTGAAAGGCCAACACCAGTTTTGCAATCCCAGGCTTGGGAATCACAAGCTTGCTAGGACAGCATTATCTGTCATATAGAAAAGCAGAAGACTCAGAAAAAACTCCCTTATTAATCAAGAGCTGGTCTCTTCAAACAAATTGTTGCCAAATGTAGGAGCTGAGCTAGTACTGACAGACCCAGTAGGGATTACAGCAGCAGTTTTACAGGAAAGTGCCACCAACATGAACTTAATTTACTGAATCTTTAGAAAGAGAAGGGTGCAAATCAGACTGGGTTACAAACCATGTTACTACTATAAGTTTGGTTTGCCAGCCACAAATATCCTTCCAGCCAGGTAGCCGAGTGCTATAAGCTAACATATGTCAGACTGCCATAGACTCCCAATTTAAAGTTTCCATTTGGCTCAGTGGGAATTAATTGTTAGGTTCTGGCTTCTTCTGTTTTCTTTTTAATGTCAAACACCCATCCAGTGAGAGCTGCAAATAATACCCTCCTAAGGGTAAATTGTGAGCTCATTGCTCGTTTAAGTCACATTGAGTGAGAATACTCCCTGGCTGTGCTCTGTGAATCAAAGACAGAGCATATGCAATCATCTGAAACAGCAGCAGCGGCCGCATTTCCCAGAAAGCTTTGGGAAACCTGACACAATTACCAATCAATACCCTCTCCAGTTAATTGATGAGCCACGGAGCCAAAAGGGAAAAAGAAAAAAGAAGAGAAAGAGGCTATCAATAAATAATATTAGTTAGGAAACAGAGGGCTATGGAGAGGTGCTTGAAGTTGAAGGGAGGATGCCCACGCCTGGGAAGAAAAATGAGGATTGAGGAGAAGAGAAGCATTCTCAGATAGATGTGTCTGCCGAAGATAATGGGCATGGCAGGAACTGAGTGAGACGCAATGATGAACCCTGGAGAGACTGAAATCATCCTTCCTCAGTCTCTACACACTCTGAGCCAGGTCTTCCTTCACTTCTTCAAGGTTGAAAATCTCTTCTGTGTAAAAAGGGGCGGCTCTGAACTGGACCCAGTTTAGGAGTCCCGGTGGTGCACTGAGTCTGGCTCACAGGACTGAGCAGAGGGGACAGGCCCAGGAGGCCAGAGATCTGGCCTGGTGTTCAGCAGCAGTTTCAGAGGCGGCAGCGAGAGATAAAGGATGCGAAAGGCAGGAGTCTGAGGCTTTCGCTCCTGAGGGGAATGAACCGCAGCTTTGCGCTTTAGTGACTCTGTGTGAACTTTGAAGAGGTCTTCACTTTTATGAGCTGGAAATTCACTCACACATGTAAGAATAAAAATGAAATACATTTATAAAAAGAGGCTTCCGATTTCATTAAAATGCTCAGAGTCTCTTGAGGACCTACCAATAAATGCCTAAGAGCACTATGTACAGTGGAGAGAAAACTACCTCTGTCAACTCAAGCCCAGTGCTGCCCCCAATACGTTACTGATTTACCCTCTTGCAACACAAATGCTGTTGCATTAACACACAAAGTTCTTTTCTCCACTAAACCGGGTGAGGCCACAGGGCCAAGTGAAGGAAGATCCCACCTCTGTCACCTGGCAGTGACACTAACAGCCCCGCTGGCTGCTGCTTTTCAGCCTTGCCATGTCTGGACATCTGCGGATGCACCAGTTGTGAAGCCTTTTGGTCTCTTCTGCCAAATAGCAAGTGATAGGACAAGAGGAAATGGCCTCAAGTTGCGCCAAGGGAGGTTTAGTCTGGATATTAGGAAAAAATCCTTCATGAAAAGGGTTGTCAGGCATTGGAACAGGCTGCCCAGGGCAGTGGTGGAGTCACCATCCCTGGAGGGGTTTAAAAGGGGTTAGACAAGGTTCTTAGGGACATGGTTTAGTGCTAGAGTTAGGTTATGGTTGGACTTGATGATCCTGAGGGTCTCTTCCAACTGAAATGATTCAATGATTCTATGAATAATCAGGTACAATTCAGGTAGACGTTGCCTTCTGGCCCTCCAGACTTCACCAACCACTAAAATCCAACATACATGCTCTTTATTTAGGTCTTTCAGAGTTGCAGCAAAGGAATTACCAAAGGTATTTTCTTTTTGCTTTAGTAGAGAAAGCTGGGGCAAACATATGTGAACATCTGACTCACGCTAGGCACTATCCATTTGCCCAGGAAAGTGCTAAAAGTTGCTGTGCACAGGGAGAAGCCTTCAAATTCAGAACACAGGACATGTGGTACCCATTTATTCCTCCTTGTGTCCCCAGCAGGAGATGCTCTGGATGGAATGCAGCGTTGTCTCCTGTAAGTCTCATGCAGCGAGGCCTCTGGGACAAAGTGATGCAGGAGCTTCTCAGGGCAGCGTTTCCGAACCCGCTCAGGCTGAGCCAAGTATCGCTCTCAGGGCAGAGCCCGTTTAACCCAGCACTTTCCCAAACAACCATGGTGAAAAACTCCCAAAACAGCAACTCTCCAGCTGTAGGAAAGCAGGAGGGAGGTGATTTTGTCTTTCTTTTAGTAGGGCAGCTAATTATCAAAGAAAGCATCGGGGAAGTTGTGGTTGAGGCTCAGCGCAGGGAGTTTTGGATTGCTACCCTGTCACACAGTTCTTCTGTGACCTTGTGTGACAGGCTCAGAGGCCGAGTGCCCCATTTAATGAAATGCACTTTGTCGGTCTCTTCTAAAGAGAGCCAGCGCTCTCCAGGGCAGAGAGCATCTTTCCAAGGATTTGCACATCGCCTCTCTGTGGGTACATCCCCCTGCAATTAGTGCTGTGATTGCGGCTTTGCAGAAATATCCACCCTGCAGTTAATCTCTCTGTTCCTGTTTGGATATGAGATGCTCATCGGCACTGGCTGGAGCTCCCCCCTAAATACCCTGGGCACCAGTTCGCCACGGCAGTTTGATCTACTGCAGCTTCACATCAAGACCGGGAGCATATTTAATGTGACAAATATGGCCTGTGTCACATCCCAACACAGGTATCATTGGCCACCATGTTGGTCAGGAGTCACGTTGTCTGTTTGTCAACCACTGCTAATGCAGGCAGATGCAGAATGGGACCAAATCACCCCACAGAAGGGCTGAGTCCAGAGTCCATCCCACCCCAGCTATGAGAGACTCAGAGCCTGTAAATCAGGCCATTCTTGCCTCTGTGTCTCTGAGCCTGAAACTCAGGTTCCCCCTGCAAATACCTGCTCCCAGCTCTGATGTGTGTCTGTCCTGTCACTCTGCCTTCCAGTCGCTTCACTGCATATGCCACTATTTCACCCCTCAGAAAACAGGGCAATATTTGTCCTGACTTGTGTCTTATCGGTATCAGGAGGCTTCATAACTGACAGCCGGGATAAAGGTGTTGAAAAGGGCTCTGAGCCTGTGACTTTTATTGAACACGTGGGAAAGGTTGTTTTATCAGCTGTCACATACACTAAAGGCAACACCCTCTTGTCTTTTGGTCAAGGAGCTGACGTGCTTTTGTGGGTAATCCTGGCCTTTTAAGGGACCTTTTCTGAGTCACTGGTTCGCGCTGCATCTGTCTGTCTTCTTATTCTCTGGGCTGACAGCAGGAATCGGTGCAGTTAACCCAACCTGGTTAACCTGCTTGATGCTGCAACTGCAGAGAGAGATGGTGCATCTCCCCAAATCGGCGCAGAGTTTAACGAGCAGCCCCCGGAGAAGCCCGTTAGTTTCTAAGGGAGGAAAAACACGCGTGTGCATGTGCGTGCATGCATGCGTACGCACGTACAAACAAGGAAGGGGGAACAAGGGCAGCCCTTTGAAACTCCTGCTTGTTCTTCGCTTTGATGTGATGGCTGGGCTGGTTCACACACACACACAACTTCGTTGCTTTGATACATCTGTGCCTCCCAGGCAAGATTTCAAAGGGAATTTTCAAGCACCTCCCCTCCCCTCTCCTGGTGGATTTGAGCAGGGAAGGGGGGAAGCCAGGCGGGAGTGGAGAAGTCAGGGTGTCAGCCACGAAAGGTGCAGATGTGATCACCACGGGCAGCACCGACATCGCTCCTGGCTCAGCATGGACAGAAGGACAGGTTCTCATCCTGCTTTTGTCTTCCAGGTTGGCGGAAGGTGCTACGCACCTGCTGCAGAGTCTCCAGATGTGCAGATGGATGTTCTCACGGGCGGGAGCAGAAGATGATCAAATACTATTCACACCACCCTGGAAGTTTATTGTGGGTTCTGGCCGGTCGGCACAGAAAACAAAGCCCCGCTGTGATTTCTATCGACTTGCCTTATCATTTGGAGCCTGTAAATGGGGCTGGCGTCCCCATCTCAGGAGCGTGGTAGTTTTGTGATCACCAAGGATCCTTGTGCCACTGCATATGGGGACAGGGAGGATTCCATCTATCCTCAGCCAAAAAATGAGATAATGTCTTGGGTCAGAAGCAGGATTTGGAGCTTATGATTAAGGAAGAGCCTAATGTAGGAGCCACAGGCCCCCCAGGAGGAATTTGGCTTAATAGCTTTAGTGTGAAAAAAAGGACACAGCCAGGAAGAGATTGTAATGATTAAGGAAGTGGAGCATCTCCCGTGTGAGGAAAGGCTGAGGGAGCTGGGGCTCTTTACCTTGGAGAAGAGGAGACTGAGGGGTGACCTCATTAATGTTTAGAAATATATAAAGGGTGAGTGTCAGGAGGATGGAGCCAGGCTCTTCTCAGTGACAACCAGTGATAGGACAAGGGGTAATGGGTTCAAACTGGAATGCAAAAGGTTCCACTTAAATTTGAGAGGAAACCTCTTCTCAGTGAGGGTGGCAGAGCCTGGCCCAGGCTGCCCAGGGAGGTTGTGGAGTCTCCTTCTCTGCAGACATTCAAACCCGCCTGGACACCTTCCTGTGGAACATCAGCTGGGTGTTCCTGCTCCATGGGGGGATTGCACTGGATGAGCTTTCCAGGTCCCTTCCAACCCCTGACATTCTGGGATCCTGTGATTCTGTGATTTTGTGTAACCTCTAAAATGTTTGCAGGGTAAAAATGCACTCCTATTAAAGTCACTGTGAATTTCATCATCACCTCCAAAGAAAAGAGGCTTGTTTGCCCTTTTGGATCTAAAAGCCTCGGCTGCAATGCAAACACGTCTCGCATGGATCAGCCGCGCAGAGTTTTGTGCCGTGGTTCCCATCATCCTGCCACAAGAAACTCTGCACCCACTCGGGTGCTGAGATATTCCTGGTGTGCTCGAGAGCCAAGGGAAAGAGCAACCACTGAAAACTACCTTTAATATACATGCAGGTAACGAACTGCAGGCGGGCACGATAAAATCACCAAACACCACCAAATCTCGTAAGGACAGATTTGCTTTTGCTCTGGGAATGTTACAAATACGTGCACAGCTCTGGCCAATGCTTTTCAAGAGCAGAAGTGATGCACGTGGTACATACTAAATTTAACGTATCTCTCCCACAAAGAACACCTTTTCTGCCAGAATATGCGGCAG